>NC_064618.1:175339547-176589547 GCF_023898315.1 Schistocerca nitens
TGATCATTTGGTTTCCCGACGTCTTTATTTGTTTTCTTTGGTACAAAAAATGGTTCAAACGGCTCTGAGCACTATGGGACTTAACATCTATGGTCATCAGTCCTCTAGAACTTAGAACTACTTAAACCTAACTAACCTAAGGACATCACACAACACCCAGCCATCACGAGGCAGAGAAAATCCCTGACCCCGCCGGGAATCGAACCCGGGAACCCGGGCGTGGGAAGCGAGAACGCTACCGCACGACCACGAGATGCGGGCTCTTTGGTACACTGTCCCAGAAACTTGGCCTTTGCATTACGATACTCGTCTCACCGTATTTCGTGTATTATTGATATTATTTGAGGCAGTGCTCCGCAACAACTGATTTGCTTGGTTGTTTTAGCCGGGCGTAATTTTGGTGGTCTTTGTAACTCTCCTCGACAGTGATGATGTTCTGTCTATGTAAGGCGTGTCACATTCACATGGGACGTGGTACAAACTCGCTTTTCTGGGACCTAGATCATCTTTAAAAGTACAAAGACGACATTTCATCTTTGTTGACTGGAACATATGAGAATACCGGTCTTTCCGGGTGTTGGGCCAGCGTAAGGTAGACAAGCGATCCTTGCAGTCGTTTTCTTTATTCCAGTCACAATCTCTTCCTCAGGCGTTCTTGATTTTGAGTAAAACACCCGTTCAGTTTAATAACCTTAGTACACGTTCGTTTGGAGCACTATTACTAGGCGTAATGCTTCGTCGATATTCTTCTCATATGAAAGCATTCGGCCTCTATGGGCCATATCCTTAGGACCAAGTTACTTGTCACGGATGGTGATAGCTCGACGCCTGGAGATGTCAGTGTGTGTGGGTTTCTATGTGCACTGTGAGCCAAGGAGGCATCCTGTCTTCTTTTTACCAACACTTTAAGGAAAAGCACTGCACCTGGATATCACCTAGGCAGACCACAAGTTGGAATTACGTCAAATCAACTTAGTCACACGTTAAATGATCATATCATCTGCTTTTCACGAAGCTGCTTCACCTAAACACTTGTAACCCCCGCAGCCCAGATTCTTTAACGCTTTGAGTTCCAATAACATAAAAAACAACTTTAAATTTTTCGCAACGTTGATCTTTATCACCAAAGTAAACAATGTAAGTGAGTTCAGTGTACCACTAGACTGACGTCTCTCTCTTGCAGTAGCATCGATGATTTCATGCGGAAGGCACTGATACTGCAAATAATAATAATGATAATAATAAAACTGGTTTCCAGCTGTAAGCACTGACACTGAAAGGATTAATTAATCGAACTTCCATGTATAAACAGCCAGAAACGTCTGCATACCGCAATTTACAAATGAGATAACGTGCTAAATATCTGACGTTAAACATGTAAAATGTTTATGGTTGAAGACACAAAATTCTAATTATGATTGTTTCATTAGGTACAGATTATTCATCCACACACTAATAAAATATTAAAAACCAATAGCTGGGCAATACACGCTCCATAGCTTCATAGGCATCTCATGTTTCATTCATCTCATTGCTTATGACGTCACTCCTGCTGAACCATGTGTCACACAAGAAATGATTTTGCAGGTACATTCAGAGATATATAAACATTGTACCATATGTGTTGCGTATAAAGCTAATAGCTCAGACGTAATAAATTAAAACGTAAATCGCGATGCTGAAGTTTTTTTTGCATGAACAACGAAAATGTAGTAAGCGATAATTATTTTTCTTTTGGTTTTTGTTTTTAATATTTGAAAAGCTGGGTGAATTCAGTGAGGAAATGTTTCGAAAATGTTTGAAAATGTTAGTAGTCGCTGTGTGATCTCAAATGGCTCTGAGCACTATGGGACTTAACTTCTGAAGTCATCTGTCCCCTAGAACTTAGAACTACTTAAACCAGACTGTAGCGCCTAGAAACGCTCGGCCACTCCGACCGGCTATGTGGTCTCACTCTCAGATAATGGATAAATATATTCAGTGTAATTTACACGTAATAACTTCCACTCTCTGAAGACATTTACAAATTTCCTAAGCGGAATACTTCTGCTAAACAGTTGCTGTAGGGTTATGCCTCTTAATTTGTCTATTGTAACACCATTTAAATTATTAAATTCAGTCAGTAGGCAATTTTTCTTTTTTTTTTTTTATCTACAGTCCTCTGACTGGTTTGATGCGGCTCGCCTTGAATTCGTCTCCGGTGCTAACCTCTTCATCTCATAGTAGCACTTGCAACCTACGTCCTCAATTATTTACTGGATCTATTCCAATCTCTGTCTTCCTCTACAGCTTTTTCCCTCTACAGCTCCTTCTAGTACCATGGAAGCCATTCCCTCTTGTCTTAACAGATGTCCTATTATCCTGTCCCTTCTCCTTATCAGTGCATTCCACATGTTCGTTACCTCTCCGAATTTGCGCAGAACCCCCTCAATCTTTCCCCTATCAGTCCGCCTAAATTTCAACATCCGTCTGTAGCACCATATCTCAAATGCTTCGATTCTCTTCTGTTCCGGTTTTCCCACAGTCCATGTTTCACTACCATACAATATTGTACTCCAGACGTACAGTCTCAGAAATTGCTTCCTCAAATTAAGGCCGATATTTGATATTAGTAGACTTCTCTTGGCCAGGAATGCCCATTTTGTCATTGCTAGGCTGCTTTTCTTGTCCTCCTTGCTCCGTCCGTCATTGGTAATTTCACTGCCTAGGTAACAGCATTCATCTACTTCATTACCATCAATCCTGATATTAAGTTTCTCGCTGTTCTCATTCCTACCACTTCTCATTACCTTCGTGTTTCTGCGATTTACTCTCAAACCATACTGTGTACTCATTAGACTGGTCATTCTGTTCAGCGGATCATATGTTTCTTCTTCATTTACACTCAGGATAGCAATGTCATCTGCAAATCGTATCATTGATATCCTTTCACCTTGAATTTTAATTCCACTCCCGAACCTTCCGTTTATTTCAATCATTGCTTCCTCGATGTACAGTTTGAACAGTAGGGGCGAAAGGCTACATCCTTGTCTTACACCCTTTCAGCTCTTCGTTCTTGGTCGTCCACTCTTATTATTCCCTCTTGGCTGTTCTACGTATTGTATGTGACTCGTCTCTCCCGATAGCTTACTCGTACTTTTTGCAGGATTTCGATCATCTTGCACCATGTGACATTGTCGAACCGTTCTTCTAGGTCGACAAATCCTATGAACGTGTCTTGATTTTTCTTTAGTCTTGCTTCCATTATTAACCGCAACATCATAATTGCCTCCATCGTGCCTTTACATTTCCTGAAACCAAATTGATCGTCATCTAGCGCAACCTCTATTTTCTTTTCCAGTCTTCTGTATAAAATTCTTGTCAGCAACTTGGATACATACGCGGATAAGCTGATTGTGCGGTAATTCTAGCAATTGTCAGCTATTGCCGTCTTCAGAATTGTGTGGATGATGCTTTTCCGAAAGTCAAATGTATATCGCCAGGCGTATACGTTCTACACACCAACGTGAATAGTCATTTTGTTGCCACTTCCCCCAATGATTTTAGAAATTCTGATGGAATGTTATCTATCCCTTCTGCCTTATTTGAAGTTCTCGAAAGCTCTTTTAAGTTTTGATTCTAATATTGGAACCCCTACCTCTTCTAAATCGACTACTGTTTCTTCTGCTATCACATCAGACAAATCATCCTCCTCATAGAGGTTTTTAATGTATTCTTTCCACCTATCCGCTCTCTCCTCTGCATTTAACAATGGAATTTCCGTTGCACTCTTAATGTTGTCACCCTTGCTTTTAATGGCACCAAAGGTTGTTTTGACTTTCTTGAATGCTGAGTCTGTCCTTCCGATAATCATTTCTTTTTCGATGGCTTCACATTTTTCCTGCAGCCATTTCATCTTATCTTTCCTGTACTTCCTATTTATTTTATTCCTCAGCGACTTGTATTCCAGGAACGTTTTTGTTCTTCCTCCTTTCATTGATCAATTGAAGTATTTCTTCTGGTGCTCGTGGTTTCTTCGCAATTACCTTCTTTGTACCTATCTTTTTCCTTCCCAATTTCTGTGATGGCCCTTTTTGGAGATGTCCATTCCTCTTAAACTGTACTGCCTACTGAGCTCTTCCTTATTGCTGTATCTATAGCCTTAGATAACTTCAACCGTATCTCGCCATTCATTAGTACTTCCGTTATCCCACTTCTCTGCGTATTGAGTCTTCCTAACTAATGTCTTAAACTTCAGCCAACTCTTCATCACTACTATATTGTGATCTGAGCCTATGTCTGCTCCTGGGTACGCATTGAAATCCAGTATCTAATTTCGTGATTTCTGTCTTACCATGTTGTAATCTAACTGAAATCTTCCGTATCCCTCGGCCTTTTACGAATATACCTCCTCCTCTTGTGATTCTTGAACAGAGAATTCGCTATTACTAGCTGAAACTTGATACAGAACTCAATTAGTCCTTCTCCTCTCTCATTCCTTTTCCAAGCCCATATTCTCCTGTAATCTTTTCTTCTACTCCTTCCCCTACTACTGCATTGCGGTCTCCTTTGACTAATAGATTTTCATATCCCTTTACATACTGTATTACCCTTTCAATACCTCATACGCTTTCTCTAGCTCTTCATCTTCAGATTGCGACGTCGGCATGTACACCTGAATTATCATTGTCGGTGTTGGTTTGCTGTCAATTTCGATAAGTACAACCCCATCGCTGAACTACTGACAGTAACACACTCTCCACCCTACCTTCCTACTCATAACGAACCCCACTCCCGTTATACCATTTTCTGCTGCTGTTGATATTATCCTATACTCATCTGATCAGAAATTCCTTGTCATCTTTCCACTTCACTTCACTGACCCCTACTATGTCTAGACTGTGCCTTTGTGTTTCCCTTTTCAAATTTTCTAGTTTCCCTATCATTGGCAGTCCCCTCCTGGAGATCCGAATGGGGGTCTATTTTGCCAACTGAGAGATCATCAAGACATTTCTTCAATTACAGGCCACATGTCTTTAGATGCACGTTAAGTGTCTTTAATGGAGTGGTTTCCACTGCCATCTGCATCATGATGCCGTTGAACACTGCTGATTCTTTCGCCTTTAAGGGCTGTTTCCCACCCCTAGGACAAGAGAGTGCCCTGAACCTCTGTCCGCTCCTCTGCCCTCTTTGACAAGGCCGTTGGCAGAATGAGGGGTGACTTCTTATGCTGGAAGTCTTCGGCCGCCAATGCTAGTCATTAAATACAATATTGAAAAGTCGTATGTTTATTGCCCGTGGAAGCCGTTATATAGGCAGGCCGAAACTGTTTGTGGGGTACGGATGATTCGGTGTCCGTTGTCGTCTTTTACGAGGGCCGTTCAGAAAGTAACCTCCGGTTGATTTAAAAAAATACACCAAGTTAAATAAAAATATTTTAATATATACATCTTACAACTACATCTTTGCACTATTTTTCTACATAGTCTCCATAGCGATTGAGGCACTTATCGTATCTCTTCACAAGCTTTGAAATTCCTTCTGCATAAAAATCACCCGCTTGTGCCTGGAGCCAGCCTGTGACCGCATCTTTGAGCTCTTCGTCGTCATCAAACCGCTGTGACCCGAGCCATATCTTCAAATGCATGAAGAGGTGATAATCACTTGGCGACAGGCCTGGGCTGTAAGGTGGATGGTTGCTAACGTCCCACTTGAAGGACTCAAGAAGGGCGTTGTTCTGCGAGCAGAGTGAGGACGGGCGTTATCGTGCAAAAAAACGATACCGGAAGTCAGCATACCACGGCGTCTGTTCTGTATAGCCCGTCGTAACTTTTTTATTCTTTCACAGTACACGTCTTGATTAATGGTCGTACCACGTTCCATGAATTCAACCAACAACACCCCTTTGGCATCCCAAAACACCGTTGCCATCAGTTTTCTGGCAGAAAAATCTTGCGAGGCTTTTCTTGGTTTGGTAGGCGAATTTGAATGTGCCCACATCTTTGATTGTTTTTTGTCTCAGGGTTCACGTACTTAATCCAGGTTTCGTCACCGGTCACGATTCTGTTTAACAATGGTTCTCCTTCGTCCTCATAACGTGACAGAAAGTCTAATGCAGAGGCCATTCTTTGAGTTTTGTGGTGGTCAGTAAGAATTTTGGGCACCCATCGTGCACAGAACTTACGGTAACCCAATCTTGCTGTCACTATCTCGTACAAGAGAGTCTTAGAAATCTGTGGAAAACCAGTAGACAACTCCGACAGCGAGAAACGTCGATTTTCACGAACTTTTGCATCAACTGTCTGAACGAGTTCGTCAGTCACCAATGATGGTCTACCACTCCTCTCTTCATCATGAACGTTTTCTCGTCCACTTTTAAATAAACGTACCCATTCACGGACAACTCCTTCACTCATAACTCTTGGTCCGTACACGGAACAAAGCTCACGATGAATAGCTGCTGCAGAATATCCTTTGGCTGTAAAAAACCTTATGACAGCACGCACTTCACATTTGGCGGGGTTTTCTATTGCAGCACACATTTCAAACTGCCACAAAAAGTAAACTAGCGCAGGTACGACGTTCACTCGACCACGGCTTGATGCCGACTGACCTGTTGAGTGCGTGAACGCACAGATGGCGTCGCTACTCCCCCCACAACCCGCACTGTGACCAATCGGAGGTTACTTTCTGAACCGCCATCGTAGTTGTAGAAAACACGTTGGTCGCGAGAGACGGCCATTACTTTCGAAACACTGTAACACCTTTGCGTTAGTTCAGCAGAGATACTTCGCGAATGTCATCAAGCGAATCTCGCAAAATTTTCCATCGCACATATCCCTTTTGCGATCTCAGCATGGATCCGGGAATCTTCCGACATTTGCACGTGCCTCTCTCTTCCCGCTACAGGCAGTTCCTGAAGGTTGTTCACATAAATAAAAACCTCAGTAACTACTGACAAGGAAATTAGCCAACTAACTACTTTATGGGGGTGACATTTCCGTATGCATCTAAAGATAATCCTGCATTGTTATATTGGTGCTGGAAACAAGTAGTCCAAAACAATTTGTCACAGTGTTATGAGGGGTGGTACGATAACGAGACATTCCGCATGGTGCCCATCATTCCAGTATCTCAAATGACAATGATGAAGCTGCAGTGATGAGAAACGTCTCGTTGCAAGCCTCCCTCCGCGCTTGAGTTGTATATCTAGGACGGGGCTGGCTACCGTATGCCATACCACACGCGAGCTCGGTGTGCGACTCTGGTCAGTCCTTCTTCTAAGTATCCTTCTTCTAAGTACACGGCACAATGTGGCATTTCATTCAGTACTAGGCAGTTTTCTGACGACACTACCATCTTCATTTCGGCAGATTGGGGTGTCAGGGCTGTTTACCCTCCGCTATTTATTTGTGGTATGTAGGATGTTCAATGGCCCAGTGGTCGTTAGCAGAGGCAGTCTTGCGATCTATCGTCACAAGCCTTAAAAATGACCGGTATGAGACAAGAGAGGGACGAGAAATCTCAATATTAATACTGCAGTCGCATAATCGAAGAATGCAACAGATTTGCTATGGAACACCACGCAGAGAGAATTTAAAGAGCTAGTTGACGATGAAGGGGCACCAAATTACTACAGTCGACAGACAGCAGTCATTATTCTGCACGCCGAGAAGCACTTTGTGCGAACTTTGGAAGCATGGACCATGTGAAGGAATTAGTAGTAAAAATTGTAAAACTTCGGAAGTTGCACGTATTATTCCGCTATTTGTTGCAACAATTTTCGATAGAACTGGACGAAACGTAGGGAGACTTACTGCAAAGTAAGCGCACTGTAGAAGGGACAATTAATAAACTTTGTGTTCTGCCTTACGGCAGGTCTTGTCATGGAGGAAGCCTCATCAGAGAGGTCCACTGCATGAGAGTCTAGCGAAGTGATTCCAGTGGTGGTTTCCCGTTGAGAAGGGGAAAAACAATTCGTTGATTGCCTTAAAAGAATTACAGGTATAATCTCCTACACATTTTGAAGACACTGCAAAACATACATGTTTCCCAGCCATTTCAATTGGAATCGTCCCTGTGCACGCGTGGATGGAACTGATTGTCTACAGACTACTTTCCAGAACGTCTACATTGTTTGCCTCAGGTACAGAATGAGACTGCAAAAGCGCTACAAAATCCCAATCAATGTGTGTGTGTGAGACGCCAATTCTCGATTATGAAAATAAGTCACGATTACGTGCAACCTGAGCGGACAAATGTGTGAAATCGTTTGCGTCTGTGCGTATGCAGGCACTTTGCACCAGATAAAACTAATATTTTCAGCCTGCTAAAAGTTATTAAATTACACTCCAAATTAGTTTCGTTTGTAATCTACGTCGTTGAGAAACATGGAACCAAGTCGTATGCGGTGGGACTGCATTGCCATCTAAATCTCCTTCTCCCTTCTCCAGTTCAAACAATATGGCGTGCTGGTGGGGGAAGTGAGCAGCCAGACTGAGTTACATGGCATAAGAGCCAGGCCACGGGCTCGTAAGCCAAATTCTATGCTGCCCCTGACATACGCCTAGGTCATCATTAATACAGAAGGTTGAGCGTTTACAGGAAAAGCGAGTCCCATCTGTATTACTTAACACCTGAAACCACCACCATAGTCACACAGTCGCAACTGCCTATCCAACGTGTTGTGTCGACTACTGTGGTAGTCAGAACGTACACAAACAAGGATGGAGACGAGTTACGATGGCCAGTGGCAGGAATCCAAAATCATCTGTCAACATACTTTTAAATTAATGGAAAACTTTATTTTTAAATGTTTATTTATTTTGTAGCTTATATTTTATATTTATTTTTTATATATTTGTTTTTAAGTATATTATTTTTATAGTCAAATATTTTATTTTATTTTTTTAAAAAGTTTATTTTTATAAAGGGTGGAAGCATAATGTTAACCATAACCGAACTATCACCGACCAACGAAAGGCGACTGGTTAAGTCAGCGTTGACAAGGGGCGCTGATATCTGTCTTCCTGTAGGTGTGTCGCTGCCCACTCCTTCCATTGGAGCGGCGGAGAGCGCCTTCTTGATGGCGTTTGGCAGCGTTGCGCTGGGCAGTGTGCGATCGATGCTTTAGGACTGCACACAACAACATCCACGTGCAACAGAAGTTTGGTTTGCAGTATCTCATAAACTGACCGAATTTAAACATGTGAAATGCTCTTATAAACTACTCAGTAAGAGGAACAATGTTAGGAAAAATGTTTAACACAATAAATCAAGAATTAAAGTTATAAGACGTGCATGTATCTTGAGGGAAAATAGCTCACATCCCAAGCCCATATTTATCCAGTATTTCAGAATGAGAGCACTTAGTGACTTCCATCTAACTTTACACAAAATTTCAAAACTTTTCGAAATTTTTCATGCTGACGCTCCTCGAAATATTATGAAGGCAAAGAAAAAATATAGCCTACTACTTTTCCGCTGTTTAGAGTAAAGCAAGCCGTTTTGATTTATCAGTTCTTTACTACTGTACCCAAAATAGCACGAAGTTTCTTTTGGTCATGAGTTTGGCGTCACTGTATACGGGAGCGATGATACCATGTATACCAAGATTAATTAACTGAGATTTTCATGAACTTTCTCTGTTACTTATCTAGTAGACTGGCTATAGCATGTGGGGGGGGGGGGGGGGGGCGGGGGACCCTAAAACTGCCCTGACACACAGTGTATATTTAACGGTATTTCAATCTCCGTGCAGTGGCAAACGGGCGTCGCTGTGAGATTGCTGTCTGCGGGCCTGGAGCGACAACGGATATCAGCAGTGCAGGCAGCCCCGTGCGTTATCCGTCGCAGTACAGATTGTGTTTTCAGAGTGTGTGGTGCGCTGGTACTACGTGGGCAGTTCTAGCTCTGAATTCAGACATGTCGGACAAGGAATCTCTTTGAGGGATCTGCCAGTAAATGTGTTTAACATGCGCCTGGAGAGGAGTACTTCGGTCAGGTGCTTATGCTGGTTTGTTGCTAATTCTTCCCTCATTTACGTGCAGTGACGAAACTAGTACAATTTCTTTTTCACGAACTGGGCAGGTTAAATGCCGAAGATTGCTTTATATATTAATGGGTGCAACATGAATCAGTTATTATTTAGACCTGTTTCAAATGATGTTGCAACATGTTGCTGTGTCTTTTGGCTGATACTAACAAGGGAATGATCCAATAAGATATATCGAAACCTAATTTTTCTTACACAGGAAGAGGACAACGAAAGAAATGCACTACCAAAATTTTAGCTGCTAAGCGGCACTTCAAGCATTTTGTAAAAGATGTTGAAGTTACACTTTTTTGCCACACGAAGAACAGCTTACAACAGCGGTTTGTACAGCCCTGCCAGCCTAGGACGCGACTCTGCGAATCAATCACGCAGCGCCACGTAGCAGAACCATCTGGAGATCACAGAGACCAATTTTAATTACCTAAAGCTTGGTTTACAATGGAGCGAATGGAAGCGAACATGTATGGATGACATTTGCAGAAAATTCACTGCCATTCGCTTGTATATGAATAGAATCGTTTATACTAGAGGGAACGGAAGAGAACACGAGGTAGCGAACATTGCCTATGAACGGTGTGTTATTTGTTTTTAGTGCTAATACTCGGCATACAGAATACAACTCTATCTTGTTAGAGCCACAATACGAAACTTTGCTATTCAGTGAGGATTATTTTGAATGGCGAGCGCACTTTTCTTGATGGAATATCCTGTATGCAAAATGGTGCAGGGAAGCAAGAATTTAAGTGTCTCAATTTGTATACAAGCGTGACATGCTAGGAGATCGTGCACTTTACACGGAATTGTATCTCCGTCTTTCCTTAGCACTGGTCCAAAATTTTCCTTGTACGTCGGCTGTCATTTTACCATGGCTTCTCATTACCTTTGAGGGAAAATTTATAAACAGAGCACTAATTACCAACGTCGAGCATCATCTCAAGAGGTGACACAGCTAGCGTTTCCAGGACTCGTGGAACGTCCAATGGTCATATTCCTTTTTTTTTTTTTTTTTCGGACACCTTCGGATCCAGAGAGCGGGGGATCAAATTCCGTTCAGGCCACAACTTTTTCACTATGATTCGTAATTGAGCATTCACTTCTCACGGATGTTGGAGTGGCCACGAGAGACATGTGGTTCGGATTCCACGATAAACTGCAAATCTCCATTTTCCGATAAGGAAACTGGGAGGTTAGGGACATGCTTGTAGCTGCAATGGCGTCCAATTGGAAGACCTGCAAGAGGCGTACCGGGTACACCAGACAGAATGGTCTTTTGCTCTTGCTTGTTAGATCGTTCTTCTCGGTGAAAACCTGGCTTAAGCTCTACAAACATTTTTTTGAAGAACTTCATATCGACTGTTCAATTCTTGAAAATGTAATTCTCATAAGAGTGGCTAGCAGAGAATATAAAATCAGGCAGTGTCAGATGTCACAGACGACTTTCATGAATGAGAACTTGTAATTTGTAGAAATGCAATGTGGCATGCATTACTATATTTTATAACAATTCCTGTAGGCCATTCCTTATAATAACGTTTGAATGGTGAACATCTGATTATCAGTGGAACAGTTCTTTGTTTATTCCTTGTAGTCGTCACAAAAATGCGAAGTGTCTATTGAATGACAAAAACGAACATTGTTCTTGCTCTAGGCACACCAAACAGAGTAAAAATTCGTGTAGTCAAACCCTTCGCATTTATGAGGTTCAGAAGTATTCAAGCCACCTCGTTACAGAAGTTATGTTTCTTTTTTTTTTTAAGAAATAGAGTTTTCCATTAATTAATATACAGTTCATTTTAGATTGCCGGCCGATGTGGCCGTGAGGTTCTAGGCGCTTCAGTCTGGAACCGCGCTGCTGCTACGGTCGCAGGTTCGAATCATGCCTCGGGCATGGATGTGAGTGATGGTTCAAATGGTTCAAATGGCTCTGAGCACTATGGGACTCAACTGCTGAGGTCATTAGTCCCCTAGAACTTAGAACTAGTTCAACCTAACTAACCTAAGGACATCACAAACTTCCATGCCCGAGGCAGGATTCGAACCTGCGACCGTAGCGGTCTTGCGGTTCAAGACTGCAGCGCCTTTAACCGCACGGCCACTTCGGCCGGCTGTGAGTGATGTCCTTAGGTTAGTTAGGTTTAAGTAGTCCTAAGTTCTAGTGGACTGATGACCACAGATGTTAAGTCCCATAGTGCTCTGAGCCATTTGAACAATTTTGGATTCCTGTCACTGGCCATCGCAGCTTCCCTCCTTCCCTGTTTGTGTAGCTGCTTACTCTTTCAACACCCCCTTAGAAAAATTCATGAATTACTGTGCTGATAAACCTCTTGCGTTATTTGATTTTCAAACAGCTGAACAGAAATGAACATACTCAGACGTTTCTCTCTTTACTTATTCTGATCCACACTAAAGTGACACACAGTATTTTTAGCGCGACGCAATCTGACTTTCAATAATCCCTACAAAAGAATGGCAGTGACTAACAATAACCTATACCTTTCATGAATCACTTATCTCACAAACATCTTCGTTACTCGAACTACTGCAATACAGCGTGCGCCAATATTGCCAGCTGAATAAAAGATTCTAACTACTCAAGGCACTAACCACTGCTAGGCATAGTCAGCAAATGAAAGATTTTGATAGAGAACAAACAATGTATTTATCTTAATAATGTTCAAAAGTCATCATATAAACACTACTGGAAATGGAAAAAAGAACACATTGACACCGGTGTGTCAGACCCACCATACTTGCTCCGGACACTGCGAGAGGGCTGTACAAGCAATGATCACACGCACGGCACAGCGGACACACCAGGAACCGTGGTGTTGGCCGTCGAATGGCGCTAGCTGCGCAGCATTTGTGCACCGCCGCCGTCAGTGTCAGCCAGTTTGCCGTGGCATACGGAGCTCCATCGCAGTCTTTAACACTGGTAGCATGCCGCGACAGCGTGGACGTGAACCGTATGTGCAGTTGACGGACTTTGAGCGAGGGCGTATAGTGGGCATGCGGGAGGTCGGGTGGACGTACCGCCGAATTGCTCAACATGTGGGGCGTGAGGTCTCCACAGTACATCTATGTTGTCGCCAGTGGTCGGCGGAAGGTGCACGTGCCCGTCGACCTGGGACCGGACCGCAGCGACGCACGGATGCACGCCAAGACCGTAGGATCCTACGCAGTGCCGTAGGGGACCGCACCGCCACTTCCCAGCAAATTAGGGACACTGTTGCTCCTGGGCTATCGGCGAGGGCCATTCGCAACCGTCTCCATGAAGCTGGGCTACGGTCCCGCACACCGTTAGGCCGTCTTCCGCTCACGCCCCAACATCGTGCAGCCCGCCTCCAGTGGTGTCGCGACAGGCGTGAATGGAGGGACGAATGGAGACGTGTCGTCTTCAGCGATGAGAGTCGCTTCTGCCTTGGTGCCAATGATGGTCGTATGCGTGTTTGGCGCCGTGCAGGTGAGCGCCACAATCAGGACTGCATACGACCGAGGCACACAGGGTCAACACCCGGCATCATGGTGTGGGGAGCGATCTCCTACACTGGCCGTACACCACTGGTGATCGTCGAGGGGACACTGAATAGTGCACGGTACATCCAAACCGTCATCGAACCCATCGTTTTACCAATCCTAGACCGGCAAGGGAACTTGCTGTTCCAACAGGACAATGCACGTCCGCATGTATCCCGTGCCACCCAACGTGCTCTAGAAGGTGTAAGTCAACTACCCTGGCCAGCAAGATCTCCGGATCTGTCCCACATTGAGCATGTTTGGGACTGGATGAAGCGTCGTCTCACGCGGTCTGCACGTCCAGCACGAACGCTGGTCCAACTGAGGCGCCAGGTGGAAATGGCATGGCAAGCCGTTCCACAGGACTACATCCAGCATCTCTACGATCGTCTCCATGGGAGAATAGCAGCCTGCATTGCTGCGAAAGGTGGATATACACTGTACTAGTGCCGACATTGTGCATGCTCTGTTGCCTGTGTCTATGTGCCTGTGGTTCTGTCAGTGTGATCATGTGATGTATCTGACCCCAGGAATGTGTCAATAAAGTTTCCCCTTCCTGGGACAATGAATTCACGGTGTTCTTATTTCAATTTCCAGGAGTGTATATCAGTTCATGATATCCAGTATTACAAATTTACTCTTTCTGATGGACACAAGTCCAGATCGTCCGCTCTCAAAATTCGGCCATCTCTCTCCCAACATCCACGACTACTGGCGACTCACCTCCAATTGCGCAACGCTACGCGCTGTTCACATCCAACTGCCCAACACTACAATAGCAAATATTCCAACAATGCAAACCAGCCACAGACTTCACACAGCCGGCCGGAATGGCTGAGTGGTTCTAAGCGCTACAGTCTGGAACCGCGCGACCGCTACGGTCGCAGGTTCGAATCCTGCCTCGGGCATGGATGTGTATGATGTCCTTAGGTTTGTTAGGTTTAAGTAGTTCTAAGTTATAGGGGACTGATGACCTCAGACGTTAAGTCCCATAGTGCTCAGAGTCATTTGAACCATTTGACTTCACGCAACACAGTCAGCGATTTTCATATAGAGCGCTACGTGGCGTTACCAACATAAAAACCTAAACAGCTTACTTACACTCTCACAGTAGCCGACACAACATACACTACAGGTGCGTATTGCTTACCAGTCCGCATGTGTAAAGGATCCATGAGGATGTGCTATATATAGCAGGCAGATTTGGAGAAATGTAATCCAGGAGCCAAAACCGGGAAAACACAAAGTTCAATATACGAGGGCATACTAACAAATAATGCCTCCGAATTTTTTATGTGAAATCTCTTAAAGCCTATTACCATCCTACATCCTTAGTATTCATGTCTACATATTTGCAGCCTCTACCGGTATTGGGCACCGAATTTACATGGTAGTGCTTCAGAAAGGACGTGCTGTAATCGAGTTTCGAAATCAAAGAGTTCGTCCACACGAGGAGCAGCCTCTTCTTCAGCATGACCGTGCCATACCACACACGACCGCCGCGACATCTGCACCAATCCGACGCCTTGGGCTCACTGTTATTGACTATCAACAGTGCAGACTTGGTCCCACTGAGGTGACTATCAAAATACCTGCGCCATCTTTCGCATATTTCCTCCACTTATTATATTCCCTTTCTCATCTTTTATTAAGCTTGTTTTGCTACCAAAACGCTTCCGTGCCGCATTCACCTCTCCATAGAATTTTCTTATTTCATTTTTGCTTCTCATGAGCTCCATTTGATGAACTGGGTATTTCTAGAAAGCTGGTAAGGCTGGTGAGAATGACAATGCGTGAAACACAAGGTAGTGTAAGAATAGGAGGAATGATGTCTAACACTTTCAGTATTAAAAATGGAGTGCGACAAGAGGATGCATTGGTATGCCTTCTCTTTAATGCCGTCCTGGAGAAGGTGATTAGAAACGCAAACCTGAACAGAGGAACGGTCTTCTATAAATCGGTGCAGATACTGGCCTACGCAGATGACATAGATATAATAGCAAGAACCCAAAAAGCAATGGAAGAGACATTTACAGCTCTTGAACGGGCCAGTAGGAACATAGGGTTAATTATTAATGAACAAAAAACGAAATATATGGCAGCTGGAAAAGCACATAGAGAAAATATGCCAAATGCAATAACAATGGGCAATTATACATATCTGGGCTCGACAGTTACACATCTAAATGCTACCTCCTTTGAAATTAAGCACAGATTAATACTGGCCAACAGAGCCTGTTTTACCCTAACAAGACTTCCATCCTCAAGGCTCCTGACTCGTACCCCGAAATTAGCCATGTATACATCACTTATACGACCAGTGCTTACATATGCCTCTGAAGCCTGGAAATTAACAACTAAAGATATTGAAACAATGGATGCATATGAAAGAAAGGTACTTAGACGAATTATCGGCCCAATCTGTGAAAGAGGAAGATGGAGGAGGAGATACAACCATGAGTTGTATACCATATACAAAGACCAACCCATCGGAAGGATAGTGAAATCATTCAGACTCAGGTGGGCTGGACATGTGGCTCGCATGAATGATACAGAAGTACCAAAAAGAATATTACAAGGAAAGCCAGGAGGGCAGAGAGGACGTGGTCGACCAAGAGCCAAATAAGAAGATGGAGTAATCGAAGATCTTAGGAAGATGGGCTATAGGAACTGGAGAGTATTGGCAAACGACCGAGAGAGATGGAAGGAAATTGTAGAAGAGGCCAAGGCTCATCATGAGCTGTAGAGCCAAGAAAGAAGAAGAAGACTTGGTCCCATTAGATATTTATTTGTTTTCGTAACTTGCAGAACATCTTCGAGGACTTCACTTTGACAGCGATGAAGCACTGCAAGCAGAGGTGAGGGTGTGGCTTCATCGACAGGTCAAACATGCTACAGTGAGGGTACCTACAAACTGGTCTCCTTTTGAGAGACGTGTGTTCGTCGTCAGGATTATGTTGAGTAATGCATATGTAGGCCTATACATAAAGAATAAAAATGAAGATGTTAATAGCGTTAGTTATGTTTACGAAACTTTAAAAGTTTTCACATCAAAAATCCCGGGGCATTACTTTTCTCCACTCCCCCTTAAAAGGGAAGTTTGTAAATGTTTCACATTTAAAATAGTGAAACCCTGTAAATTTTAACTTTACTGCCATTATGCTATACTTTTAAAATTTTCTGGTAAGAATTGTGTTTAGCAGGCTGTTAATCTTCTTACATTCTCCAGAAGCTGATTCACTTTCCTCGTGAGCCTTGTCTTTACAGTTCTTCATCGAGTTAATCGTTTCTCTCTTTACGTGAGCTCAAATGTAAAGCGTTTGTTGTGATGCTGTATGGGGCGATCTCATGTGATCAGTAACGTGTTTTTTCTAAGTTCTGATTTAACAAATGAACAGGATTTTAATATTGATAACTCGACTCAAGCATTCTACTGCCCAATACCGCCAAACTGCTGACTGTACTCCAAACACGTTTTTCAGACGGTATCCACCTACACCACAGCATGTACTTGCAAATTCCTATCACTGTACGACAAATTGTTTAATCGTTATCAAGTCAGAAATATTGAGATTCGTCAAACGGATGTTTTATACACTGAAGCGCCAAAGAAACTGTTATAGTCATGCGTATTCGAATACAGAGATATGTAAAGACGATGAAGACGACACTGCGGTCTGAAACGCCTATATAAGACAAGTGTCTGGTGCAGTTCTTAGATCGGTTACTGCTCCGACAATGGAAGGTTAACAAGATTTAAGTGATTTTTAACGTGATATTATAGTCTGCGCACGAACGATGGGACACAGCATCTCCGAAGTAGCAATGAAGTGGGGATTCTCCCATACGACCATTTCACGATTGTACGGAAAATGTCAGGAATCGGATAAAACATCGAACCTACGACGTCGCTGCGACCGGAGAAAGATCCTGCAAGAACGGGACCAATGACGATTGAAGAGAAACGTTCAACGTGACAGAAGTGGAACACTTCCGCACATTGCTGCAGATTTCAGTTCTGGGCCATTCAACGGAACATCATCGATATGGACTTTCGGAGCCGAAAGTTCACTCGTGTTCCCTCGATGACTGCACGACACAAAGCTTTACGCCTCGCCTAGGCCCATCAACACTGACACTGGACTGCTGATGACTGGAAACATGTTGCGTGGCAGGACGAGTCCCGTTTGAAGTTGAATCGAGCAGATGGACGTGTACAGGTATGGAGACAACCTCATGAATCCATGGAACTTGCATGTCAGCAAGGAACTGTTCAAGCTGGTGGAGGCTCTGTAACGGTGTGGTGCGTGTGCAGTGGAAGTGATATGGGCCCCCTGTCACGTCTAGATACGACTCTGACAGGTGACACGTACCTAAGCATCCTGTCTGATCACCTACATCCATTCATTGTGCATTCCGACGGACTTGGGCAATTCCAGCAGGACAACGCGACACCTCACACGCCCAGTATTGCTACAGAATGATTCCAGGAACACTCTTCTGAGTTTTAAACACTTCGGCTGGCCACCAAACTCCACAGACATGAACATTATTGAGCAAATGTGGGATGTCTTGCAACGTGCTGTTCAGAAGAGATCTCCAGCCCTTCGTACTGTTAAGGGTTTACGGACAGCACTGCAAGATTCATGGTGTCAGTTCCCTCCAGCACTACTTCACACATTAATCGAGTCCATGCCACATCGTGCTGCCGCACTTCAACGCGTTCGTGGGGGCCCCACACGACCTTAGGCAGGGGTACCAGTTTCTTTGGCTCTTCAGTGTGGATGGTACATTCTTTAAAGAAATGGGGTTGAGGCGTTTGTCTGTCGTTGATGCCCTGATGATCGAGATATAATAGCAGCAGTCGCTTATGGCAAATGTATTCATAGTGCACACGTGTTCACGTACGTAATTTATGACACCAGTGTCATGCAGTTTCTCTTACGTTAAGTTTGTTGGCAAAACGTAGCTAGTCTAAAATTTTGCACAGATAGACGCAACTGTTCAGGTCGGGTACGAATGACTTTTGTTAAAACGCGGTGTTGACGTCGTGCAAATGCCCGTGGCAGCAGATTTCAACGAATGGCTGCACTGCACGCGGCGCCGCGTTAATTCCGCAATAACGCGCGGCGGCTAATGTATGTTGGCGTGGGAGGCCCCACTGCAGCGAGACTCACTCTGCTTCCGAGCGCTGTTACGCGCTGCTCGCATTACTCGGCTGCGAATTGGCGAGCCTCAATTACGCGGTTATTACTTCTGTTTTTCCACGCAAATATGTCGCTTGTTCCTGCGATAACGATATTTCGCACGAACAAGACCTGCTCTGGAATGGCGACGAAACATCGCGTATAAACAACAAGTTCCCTTTCCCTCTGTTATCGCTTTTATTTTTTAACGCCACAGGTGTATAATTTACATCACCGTCCGGAAGCAATGGTGGCTCGTGATTTATTTGATCTTCTATACAAATGAGTGTCCATTAGTTTGTTTGTAATTCGTACATATCTACAGTTTCATTATTACCTTGATGAAATTTTGCACACTCTACCTTCAGTTCAAGTGAAAAATCATTGGCTACACAAAACTTCGTAAACTGACTTGAAACATATACGTATGTAAAAATTAAAGGGGAAAGAACATTACCAAAAAATCTCTAAAATTTCGATTTACCTCACATTTTTGCACTATCACCTTCTGAACATTCGGGCGGACATATACTATATGTTTTACTACACTTAACGTGTAAGTTCATGGCCAGTTCACTTCAAATTTGTACATTCAAATGAGACAACGAAGAAAATTAAGAAAAATTGAATGCGTAACATAACGAAATGTACCGTGGTGAACTGACTGTAATTCCTATCGCAAGAATGAGCTGTAGCGGCAATACCCGTCTTGCACATAGTACCGTCAGACGTAAGTTGATAGTCGGACGAGCAAAAGCTCGCAAATTTGACAGAAATATGATTGTAAACTCTTATTTATTGATTAGTTACCGTCGTTACGTATGTCATATTCTCTATATGATATTTTACTCTGTATTTCACAGTTACGATAAATTCCACTGCGCCATAGGAACGCTAAGGCAGGTAATGGATATAGTAACAACAAAAGTCACTAGATCGCGGGCCGATCAAAAGATCGAACAGAACCCGTGCGGCTTGTATTCGCTTGGATTATCAACAAGGCGCAGGCCAGCTACTTTGTGTGGCCGATATAAAAACATCCAGAGCAACGGCTGGCCCTACAGTTAGTAATAAATATTTAGGCTGCAGTGAATTACTGTATTTATTACACTGACGTTAATTTACTGTTTATTTTGTCTGAATGTAAATGCGTATACGATATTACAACGTTGTTTATGCTAAAGGTACAAAATATATCCATTTGACAACAGTTGTAGTAATTTATTGCTTGGAAACAGTGCTATAAACTAAAAAAAAAAGAAAATAATACGAGGATTGGATGTAGTAGAAGGGAGTGCAGCAAGTTGCCTGTCATAGCCATCGCGTAGTACTGTCTTGGAATGAAGTTGCGTCCTTGAACTCTTCCGGCTGGTTTCGACATGCATACATTGTAACATCACATTTCAAGCCGGCCTATAAGTCTGGTTCAGCATCTGAAATTCTTGTGATGGCTTTTCCTGTGTATTTTTCACTACGGAATTACAATATTACTACTGTATGTGACTACAGCTATTGTCATTGCGCATGCTAATGGTTATTCTGATATATAGATTCTTTCATAAAATCAGTTACTGTCTCTGCTCCTTGTACGTACAACATAGGTGGTATCACTGTGGTATTTCCCTCCCCCCCCCCCTATCGCCCTAGATTAAACTGTTGTTCGAAATAATGGCACTAGCCACCACCAATGTGTTGATATGATGGACGCCTACTGTCAGATAATTCTAAAGTACAGCCCTGTTCGTCAGCAGACGGTACGACGTCGGTAATTACAACACATTATACTACATGAGACCTTCTGATGTGTACTCCCTGATATTCTTATGGGTGCTTTGCAAATATCTTGTGGAAGATTCTACAAGTAACAGCACCGTAGTGGCAAGTGTAGGTTAAGTAATAGAACAAGCCTGTCAGAACTATACAATATGTTTCAGTGCACGTCAGATAATCCGGGGTTCCAGTTTCTCCAATCTGGTAAGATCCTCGCCGGAAGAATTGAAATATTTCGAAGCATTTTGTTTTAAATAACCACACGAAGCTGCTAAAAGTTTTTGTTTCATTATTTTGAAGCTAGTATCGACATAGCTGCCGTAAATCTGTATAACTCTTAAAATTTTTAATGGTGAAAACCACATGTTCACAATTTTTAAGAGTAATCCACGATTACTTATAGCTTTTCGAATATGTGGCACGTGGAGATGGCAGGACGTCGTCGAGTGCGGGTATTAAAGAAACTAACCTCCGTCCGAAAAGGTCTTCATGTAACGACCAGCTCCCGTGTCATCCTCAGCCCACAGGCGTCAATGGATGATGATGATGATGATGATGATTGGTTTGTGGGGTGCTCAACTGCGCGGTCATCAACGCCCATACAAAGTCCCAATATTTACACAGCCCCGTTTTGTTACTCAATCCAATGTAGCCGTAGTCACGAATGATGATGACGAAATGGTGAGGATATGAAAACACCCAGTTCACGTTCAGAGAAAATTCACAACCCAGCCGGGAATCGAACCCGGGACTCCATGATCCAAAGGTAGCAATGCTAGCCCTAGACCACAATTTGCTGACGCGGATATGGAGGGGTATACGGTCAGTACACAACACTCCCCGACATTGTTAGTTCTCGTGACTTAGGCCGCTACTTTCCTATCAAGTAGTTTCTCAATTGGCCTCACAAACGCTGAGTGTATCCCACTCTCAAAAAATACTCGGCAGACCAGAAGTTCACCAATCCAAGTTTTAGCCCAGCCAGACAACGCTTAACTTCCGTGATATGGCGGGAACCGATGTTAACATTGCCGGAAGGCCGTCGGCCAAGTGCGAATATTAGACCCTGTAAATTCATGACGGGCGATGCATACAAAATGTCAGAAACAGGAGCAGGCGGGAAAGAAGAACATTTCATCCTAAAATAAAATATCAAATACAGGACTAAATTTGAGAGTGAAATACGTGTAGCCGTACGTCTCTTGCACAGGACTGTATGTGAGTCACTCCTGGACCGTGGGAAAACCGATAAGAAGACGATCAGTAAGAAGAGAATGTAAGCGGTAGAGGCATGGTGTTACATATGGATGCTGTGAATTACGCAACTAGCCATTAAAAGCATAACACTATGAATGCGGCATGCAACATACCTTAAAACCGGGTGAATTGTGCGCTGATATGAAACTTCCTGGCAGATTTAAACTGTGTGCCGGACCGAGACTCGAACTCGGGAGCTTTGCATTCGCAAGAGAGCTTCTGTAAAGTTTTGGAAGATAGGAGACGAGGTACTGGCGGAAGTAGGGCTGTGTGGACGGGCCGTGAGTCGTGATTGGGTAACTCGGATGAATCGCCGGCACTGTAGCACAGCGTGTTCGGTCAGAGGGCTGCTCGCCCTTCGTAATAAAAAAAAACTGAGTAAAGGAATTAACGGTCAACTTGACCTCATGTCTTGTGACGTCCGCCCAAACCAAACGCAATGAACAATACCGCGCAAAATGCAAAAAAAAAAAAAAAAGAAAAGATGATAGAGGACTTGCCCGCGAAAGGCAAAGGTCCCGAGTTCGAGTCTCGGTCCGGCACACAGTTTTGATCTGCCAGGAAGTTTCAGTTCTGACATGTTTTGTGATCGAACGCCCTGTAAAAATAAATAAATAAATGAAAAGTAAAAAATACAAAAGTCCTCGGTTGATTTCAATCAAACATAATTAAATTTTTTAATGAATTTTTTTTGTGATTAATTTTCGTGTGTAAGGTGTTAATTTGATGTGTTGT
The DNA here is from genome assembly GCF_023898315.1 of Schistocerca nitens. NCBI lineage: Eukaryota > Metazoa > Arthropoda > Insecta > Orthoptera > Acrididae > Schistocerca > Schistocerca nitens. Next base: position 175,362,042 of record NC_064618.1, read on the forward strand.
TATTGTACGCATTTCGAGTTTAAATCTGCGTTATACAGTAACTGGTGTTTGAGTTCCTTGACCAGTCTAGCGTGTGAAGCGTCGAGATTAAAACGGGGCTTGTGAGGTTAAACTTATTATTTCGAACTGCAGCTGACTTTTTTTCTTTGCTCTGTTAATTTTTACATTGTCAAGGAATTTGGTGATTCTAATAAAGTGTATTTAAGATTAATTTGTGCCACGAATGGTGTTCAAGCTGTTTGCTTATTGCTTCCATATACAAGGCTACCACGCGTCAGGCCGCATCGCATCATTGTCACACGTTTCCAGCACCGAACGTGATTATAATGGCGGCCATTAGGCACACGAGATATACTCCGGTTCACGTAGCTAGACTCGTCGAATTTCGTTGAAGGTTTCTTAACGGACTCTAGTGGTTCCGATCCATAAATCACACCAAAAATTGCAGTCGCGCTACATCCGAAAGAGTTCAGAGCTCGATCAGTGGGGTTGGAGTCCTACTGTGTTCTTAGAGAAGGGATGAATCATCCGGAGGATATCATTAGTGGTAAAGGTTGTCGTTCTGTTGCACGTCGCACTGCAACTGCTGTTTTCCAGCGTCAAGTGTGTGAAAATGACGCCCTTTATGCCACCTTCCGAGGCCTGTATCGGTTCTACAGTGAGACGCGGAGTGTCAGAAGATTTTCCCTCGGTCACCTACAAGAAAACCGCGATGTTTCAGCACTGGATATCGCGTTTCTGTCCTCGGTCACAGCAGCGTTTAGAGAAGTGGTGGGTTGTGGGTACGAGGGGTGGGGGGTGGTGGGGGATGAGCACCTTCCCATCGTGAGACACGTCCACGATGGGCAGAACCACGGTGAAATCTGGTGCCAATATGGCATCATTCACCCACAGTACACCTCATACTAACTTGGGAGCGCCGGATTTTCTTTTTCTGTAAGTGTGGACATCTTACTGTTTTAAGCTTCGCCGATCCCTAGGATTGCATAGCAGAGTGCGACGCTTTTGCAACAGTACAGAAAAAGGTTGTAGATGCCTTTGAGCCAAATTTCATAGTTACACATCGCAATGGGGAAAATGATGGATTGTCAAAGAAGTGACCCTTTAATCTATTTGCGAAGTGTATGCAGCGGAAAGGGATATTAATAGCAACTATTGTTAATATATAACGAAGAAGCAAAACATAAACAAAACATAAATAAAGCAATATAACATAAAATGACTAGTTGAAATCCTATTCAAATTTCAGCTGTTGCTGACTGCCTCGTAAGTGTTTGGGGCTTGCCAACAGACTACAACTACAGTTGTACCAATATCTGTGCCTATTTTTCGAATACTGGTCTATATTGTCCTTCCGACAAACCTCGAGACTACACATACGATTGTGGGTGTGCATTGCATTTCCTTTATAAATTCTAATTACATTCCTGCTGTCCATACCATTTTCTACTATGGAGACAACATTTCTCGTTATTCTCCAACTTCTTGTTGCTGATCTATTGGCGTCTGTTTGATCCTGAGTTCTCCTGCACGTGAAGACCGAAAGTTATGCGTGATCAGATATTTTATTACATGTAGTCAATGAATGTTGATCATACAAGTGTTTGCAAAGCTCTCTTACCTCACTACCTGAAAATGAGGACGACAAAAAACAGCACGATGATGTATTCACAGACTGTGTTTCTACACACCACGGGATATTTGGTGGTCGTGGTGGTAGTTAGTGTTTAACGTCCCGTCGACAACGAGGTCATTAGAGACGGAGCGCAAGCTCGGGCTAGGGAAGGATTGGGAAGGAAATCGGCCGTGCCATTTGAAAGGAACCATCCCGGCATTTGCCTGAAACGATTTAGAGAAATCACGGAAAACCTAAATCAGGATGGCCGGAGACGGGATTGAACCGTCGTCCTCCCAAATGCGAGTCCAGTGTGCTAACCACTGCGCCACCTCGCTCGGTGGGATATTTGGTCATCAGGAGCTAATAATAATGGTAAGTGAGCAGGGAAAACGTTGCACATATAGAGAACGATATATTTTTTTATTGATTCATCACTCTTCTGACTGGTTTGATGCGGCTTGCCACGAATTCCTCCCCTGTGTCAATCTCTTCATCTCAGAGAAGAACTTGCAGCATACTTGTTGGATGTTTTCCAATCCCTGTCTTCCTCTACAGTTTTTGCCCTCTACAGCTCCCTCTAGCACCATGGAAGTCATTCCCTGACGTCTTAACAGATCTATCATCCTGTCGCTTCTGCTTATCAATGTTTTTCACATATTACGTCCCTATCAGACTCGGCGTAGAACCTTCTCATTCCTTACCTTCACCTAATTTTCAACATTCGTCTGTAGCACCAAATCTCAATGCTTGATTCTCTTCTGTTCCGCTTTTCCCACGGCCCGTGTTTCATTACCACACAGTGCTCTACTCCAGATGTATATTCTCAGAAATTTCTTTGTCGAATTAAGGCCTATTTTCGATACTAGTAGACTTCTGTTGGCCAGGAATTCCATGTTTGCCAGTACTAATCTGTTTTTGATGTCCTCCTTGCTACTTCCGTCATTGGTTATTTTGTTGCCTAGGTAGCAGAAGATCGTTATTCTTCCGATCGCTATTCAGTCTTTTTCTCATGGTCATTTCCGCCTTGGCAGTACCCTATCGTAGATCCGAATGCGGAACTATTTCGGGATCCTTTGCCGATGGAGAGGTCATCGTGACACTTGTTCAGTTACAGGCCACATGTCCTCTGGATACACGTTATGTGTCTTTAATGTAGTGTTTACCATTGCCTTCTGCATTCTCACTCCGTTGATCATTGCTGGTCATTCCGCCTTTAGTGGCAGTTTCCCTCCCCAAGGACAAGAGAGTTCGCTGAACCGCTGTCCGCTCCTCCGTTCTCTTTGACAAGGCCGTTGACAGAATGAGGGTGACGTCTTATGTCGCAAGTCTTCGGCCGCAATACTGACTATTAATGAAATTTTAACCGATGGTGGATTTCGAACCCGGGACCGAGGACGTAATCAAAGACGCTACCCCTAGATCACGGGTGCACCCTCTAATGACCGGATATATAATGTGTAGGCGCCCTGCAACACTTATACAGCCCCTTTCAGAGTGCTATTCCTGTCGCTTCCAGCCTCGTTGACGTCTTTTATTATATTGATACCTGTGATCTCGTATACACTCCAACCAATAAGACGCTGGCCGTTGCAGAAGTTGTCAGCTAGTATTAAACACACAAATAAAAACGGAAAATACCCTACTGGACGACAGCATTACATGAGGGTAAATCCAGGACTGTCGGAAAATCTGGAAGAGAATGGTAGTGGTGGGGTGGGGTGGGAGGGTGGAGGAAATGACTGTGATCCACGGAGTACCCTCCGCCACACACCGTAAGGAAGCTTGTAGAGTATATGCGTGGATGTAGAAGTACATGTAATATGCCATTTAAAGTTAGGTAAAAATCAGGAACGTGCGTTAACTACAATAAAATCAAAACAAACTTGTTGCTTGCTGTTTCTTTTCCAAGTAAGCTGACATATTTATAGTACTGAGGGTTTCAAAACGAATAATCGGCTTTTAAGGCTTTGTAGCATTTATTACAATCAGCTTACAATTACACCAAAACGAAAGAGCAACTCAAACAGTTTTATCAACCTCCAGTCTACGGCTTGCGTGCCAACCCTGCTAACGATATGATGCTGCAAAAATATCAAAATTTTCTGAATCGTGTCGCCTGCAGTGATGAATCCACATTTCACCTAAATGAGAATGTTAAAAAAGATAATGTGCGCGTGTCGGCCTCAACAAACGTTGCAACGAGATCCCCCACCACCCTAACTTTAATGTTTTATGTGCCATATCGCAGGGGGAAAATATGGCTCTTTATTCGCACGAAGTAATGGCCGCTATCGACAGGGGATCTCAAGTTGATTCCGTATTTCTAGATTTCCGGAAAGCTTTTGACACCGTACCTCACAAGCGACTTCTAATCAAGCTGCGGGCCTATGGGGTATCGTCTCAGTTGTGCGACTGGATTCGTGATTTCCTGTCAGGAAGGTCGCAGTTCGTAGTAATAGACGGCAAATCATCGAGTAAAACTGAAGTGATATCAGGTGTTCCCCAGGTAAGCGTCCTGGGACCCTGCTGTTCCTGATCTATATAAATGACCTGGGTGACAATCTGAACAGTTCTCTTACGTTGTTCGCAGATGATGCTGTAATTTACCGTCTAGTAAGGTCATCCGAAGACCAGTATCAGTTGGAAAGCGATTTAGAAAAGATTGCTGTATGGTGTGGTAGGTGGCAGTTGACGCTAAATAACGAAAAGTGTGAGGTTATCCACATGAGTTCCAAAAGAAATCCGTTGACATTCGATTACTCGATAAATAGTACAATTCTCAAGGCTGTCAATTCAACTAAGTACCTGGGTGTTAAAATTACGAACAACTTCAGTTGGAAAGACCACATAGATAATATTGTGGGGAAGGCGAGCCAAAGGTTGCGTTTCATTGGCAGGACACTTAGAAGATGCAACAAGTCCACTAAAGAGACAGCTTACACTACACTCGTTCGTCCTCTGTTAGAATATTGCTGCGCGGTGTGGGATCGTTACCAGGTGGGATTGACGAAGGACATCGAAAGGGTGCAAAAAGGGGCAGCTCGTTTTGTATTATCACGTAGTAGGGGAGAGAGTGTGGCAGATATGATACGCGAATTGGGATGGAAGTCATTACAGCAAAGACGTTTTTCGTCGCGGCGAGATCTATTTACGAAATTTCAGTCACCAACTTTCTCTTCCGAAAGCGAAAATATTTTGTTGAGCCCAACCTACATAGGTTGGAATGATCATCAAAATAAAATAAGAGAAATCAGAGCTCGGACAGAAAGGCTTAGGTGTTCGTTTTTCCCGCGTGCTGTTCGAGAGTGTAATGGTAGAGAGATAGTATGATTGTGGTTCGACGAACCCTCTGCCAAGCACTTAAATGTGAATTGCAGAGTAGTCATGTAGATGTAGAAGCTCTAAATCGTCCAGTCTACGGCTTACGTGCCGACCCTGCAAACGATATGATGCTGCAAAAATATCAAAATTTTCTGAATCGTGTCGCCTACAGTGATGAATCCGCATTTCACCTAAGTGGGAATGTTAAAAAAAAAAGTACGCGTCTCGGCATCAGCAAACGTTGCGACGAGATCCCCCCCCCCCCCCCAAGTTGAATGTTTTTCGTGCCATATCCCAGGGGGAAAATATGGGCTTTTGTTTTCCCGTGAATCAACTATAACTGGTGTTTCTTATCTCGATGCTGTAGAACTATAGCTCTTTCCTCAGTTGGACGAGGGTGAACCACGGATATGGCACGAGATGCTGCGTCGCCTCACTGACGTTGCTCAGTGCGCGACTGGTTAAACTACCTTGTGTAAAACTGGTGTATTGGTCACAAGTAACCGGTCAACAGACTGATTCGCGTGGCCTCCGCGATTATCGTGTCTGACGCCAAAATACTTTTACCTTTGAGGGTCCATAAAGAATCATATGTATGTGCCACCACTATCAGCCGATGTAACCGACTTACGTAACAGCATTGATGTGGTTGTTGTAACAATTACTCAAAACATACTGATCAAAGTTTGGGAAGAACTCGTCTATCGACTCGATCTGTGTCATGTGACGAATGGTGCTCACACAGAACACTTGTACAAAAATCTGTTTGAGTTGCTAATTGAGTTGATGTATGACTTATACCTGTAAGCTGAATGTAATAAATGCTACAAAGCCTTAAAACCCAGATATGCATTTTGAAACATCCTGTATTTACCGTCCAATGTCAAACCTTTGCAGGGCCGCTTCTAATATTAGGCAAGACTAGGCGGACGACTACGGCTGCAAAATATTAAGGACGGCAAATGTCGGGAAAAATTAATTTGACATTGAACAAACGTAAAAAGTGCAAATGAAGAGAACAAATGAAGAAAGAGGGAAAATTAAAACACGAATTGTTTTTAAAATCACATCGAACAGTTACTTAATAAGGCTTTACTGACTTTGAAGAAAGTAAGTACATTGCTTCTACCTACCTTCAAATTAAAGGAGCCGCTAATGAGTATAAATTCTTAACAACGATGAATTTGGTTCATCACTACCTAGCGGTGGAGCGGGGCACCTGTGCTTGCTTGCGTTCAGGTTGCGAACTGATATCTTACCTCCCTCAGATTCTCTTTTAGTTTTCATCTCTCCAAATCATTTCTCAAGCGTGAGCTGAATTGAATAGTTCTGTTGATGTTTTTAGTTCTGCTGTTGTTTGCTGTGGATAGTAAATCAGATATTCACAAGCTAGGTGCTGCATTTCTCTTTCAACATACATAAAAGGAGCAAAAGGTAACTGCAGCACATATACATAAAAATGAATTAGTGTCTGTCTGTAAGCCAATCGCTTAGACCATTGAGACACCGCGGCGACTAATAAATGTTGTAAAACTCTGAATAGAAAATGCAAGAAAGGAATCATTTATTTATTTGATCGCAAGAAAGTGGATGCTGAAAAAGGTGAGATTTATTCCTCATTCTACAAATATTTTCACTGGAACAGAAACGAAGTAATACCACAATAATCCAGATGACCTGGTCTGATGCTTCGGCATTGTAACGTCACAATAGTGCCGTTCCATGATTAAAATTAGTGCTCCAATATATGTTCATACTCTCTGATACGCAAAAATCAGCATAAATTCACCTTTTAAGTGAAACTTCCTGGCAGATTAAAACTGTGTGCCCGACAGAGACTCGAACTCGGGACCTTTGCCTTTCGCGGGCAAGTGCTCTACCAACCTTCGCAGGAGAGCTTCTGTAAAGTTTGGAAGGTAGGAGACGAGATACTGGCAGAAGTAAAGCTGTGAGTAGCGGGCGTGAGTCGTGCTTCGGTAGCTCAGTTGGTAGAGCACTTGCCCGCGAAAGGCAAAGGTCCCGAGTTCGAGTCTTGGTCGGGCACACAGTTTTAATCTGCCAGGAAGTTTCATATCAGTGCACACTCCGCTGCAGAGTGAAAATCTCATTCTCACCTTTTACGTAATTAATTAGCTGTGGAGTCATCTCCGCCCCAACTACTGAATACCTGTTGAATAATTATGGGTCATAGTATTTTCTTTTCTTTCCAATGTGCACGTCCTGTGTCCTTCTTTGCCTTTTTTCACCCCTCCTTAAAGTGAGTGGTCAGAACGCCTGGTTTCGAACACGGAGCAAAGGTATTTGAATTTTACTTATTTGTTAAACTAAACAATTTCCTTTTGATAGATGCTCCAGTGAGGATCATTTAAGGACCGGTTATAATTTTTTGTCGAATTAATCGGATACTGAGTAATCTGAGAATCTGATTTCCATTAGGTGCGACCACGCGGTCCATAAATTCAAATCTAAATCTCTTTTAAACTTAGTAAAAAAAGTTACAGCTTGCCTTTCATTATCGATGAACATTTTTAAATTATCTTGTGTCGATGTCGTAGTGTTTTATTCAAAATTTGTACCGAGTGTGCGTTTTGTGAGAGGGTCCGTTTCTTTACAAGCGCTTCACGCTGGCAATACGCCGCCACAAAATCCTGCTCGATGCCAGTCATGGCGTAAAAAATCTTCTAACCAAAATGCTGTCGATATTTGCTTGCCCTTGTTGATTATTTGGTGCGTGTGTATGTCTGTCGTTAAAACAGAACAGTGACCACGTGCTCTCCAAGATTTCCCCACGGGGCTATGCAAATTGAAGCCAACACGGCTAGTAATTTTCAGGTGAGGTATTGTGAAATAGAATTTCAAATGGTATCTGGTTCAAATGGCTCTGAACATTATGGGACTTAACATCTGAGGTCATCAGTCCCTTAGAACTTAGAACTACTTAAACCTAACTAACCTAAGGCCATCACACACGCCCATGCCCGAGGCAGGATTCGAACCTGCGATCGTAGTAGTGGCGGGGTTCCGGACTGAAGCGCCTAGAACCGCTCGACCACCGCGACCGGCAAAAGATATCTGATTCCCGGTAAATAATATCATGAATGTTTTTCAATCTGTTAAATGCAAAAAGATCAATCAAAGATTAAAAAAAACTTGTAATCTGAAAGCATCTTCCGTTTATCGCTACCTTATTTCTGACCATTCCTGAAAAGAGAGTAACGTTAATAGGATTTATGATTAGGCCACCCCAATCTTAAGTTCTTGGTAGAAGATTATTTCAGGCCAGCACGTAGGTTTCTCTGACTGCCCCCAAATTCCTACTGCACTATTCGTTGCGATCTTATAAAGTATCCGTAGGTGCAAAAGGGCACCCGGGAATAATGTTAAATTGGTGATAGATAGTTCTCAAAATTTATGTGGGACAAAACATTAGTCTATTAACGAGCATAATAGTCAGAGATGGTTGCGTCGGCGATAAGAGTGTGTCCAAGGTTTTTTTTTTATCACAGCAGGCCACAAAAAAAGAATGAAAGAAATTGCTGCTATCCGAAGTAAGGAACTCCCCTGCTAGCCTGCTATTATAAATTCAATAATAATCAGTATATATAGGACTGACCGGCAGAGTTAACGACATGCAAACAAAAGGATTAGTGTAGTATCATTTCTAAATTCAAGGAAAAATTCCTCGCATCAGAAAATAGTACAAAAACATAATTAGTCTCTTTTCTTTCAATTAAATAAAATAAGCAACTGACGCCAAATTTCGTTGCGCTGGAGTATTTATTCGAGCTTTAGTTCAAAATTTTTAACACATTCTTCGTATTTTAATTATTACGGAAAATTTCAAAAAGTGAGGACAAAAAATAATAAACTAACAATTTTTTCCCCAATTAGTTTTAAAGTAACTGAGGACAAAGTATGAAATTGAGGATTCTTTGCCGGCCGCTGTAACCGAGTGGTTCTAGGCGCTTTAGTCCGGAACTGCGCTGCTGCAACGGTCGCAGGTTCGAATCCTGCCTCAGGCATGGTTGTGTATCATGTCCTTAGGTTAGTTAGGTTTAAGTAGTTCTAAGTCCCATAGTGAGATTTTCACTCTGCAGCGGAGTGTGCGCTGATATAAATCTTCCTGGCTGATTAAAACTGTGTGCCGGACCGAGACTCGAACTCGGGACCTTTGCCTTTCGCGGGCGGGTGCTCTACCAACTAGCTACCCAAGCACGACTCACGCCCCGTCCTCGCAGCTTTAATCTGCCAGGAAGTCCCATAGTGCTTGGAGCCATTTGAACGATTTTGAGGATTGTTGCCAGAAACTGAGGACGTCTCGTCACCGTAGTTCAATGATTAAAGATGTAATAGGAGATTTACATTGTTGTGCCATCGGTAGTTGTGTGTGTGTGTTGATGGGGGGAAGGGGGGATGGAGAGGGATATCGGGGACACCGATGATAGTAAAAAACAGAGGGCGTGTTTTTTCAGTGCTCGCTATGGGCGGCAAAACACCCAGCGACGTCCCTAAACAATTTTGTAGAGCAAACACGTCACTGTAAGCAGTAGAAGTAGTGTCTGCTGGCGGCCAGGAGGTGAGTTGAGGTCTGGTGTGGTGAGAAAGGGGTTGGGGGGAGGGGTGGCTTATTACGCGCCGCGCTTTGCCCTCCCCTCCCCCTCCCATCCCAGGGGGGCAGCGCGCCCTAACAATAGCCCGGCGCAGGCTAATGTTTTATTTATGAAGGCCGGCGGCCATTATGCAGTTTGTTGTAGGCCGCCCTGGGCGCCGGTGTGCACAACTCAGCATCCTGCGCTGCGCAGCGCAGCAGCGCCACAGCAAATTGGACCGCATAATCGCCGCTGACCAACTGCCTGAATCAGCCGGCGTCCCGCAGGAGCAGTGAAGTTGCTGAGCCGCGTTTCCGAACCTCAGCATATGTAGCGTCCCAAAGCGCGGAGACCGTCTGCGATTGATACTGGGGAGCATTTGTACCTGGTGCCTTTGGTAGAGCGCCAATAACAACCAGGATCGCCAGGTTTTAGGTCTTTCCAGTATTCTTACCTTTTTTACTGTTAGTTTATTTCCCCATGCAGCACCTTCATCCATTTTTTTTAATATTTGACGCTTGCCCGCCTTAGAAATCAACACAACGCTGCTCCTTAATGTGCATATTTAAAAAAATGAACATTTATTTGATTATATTTGTTATTATCACCGTTCGGATATAAATCTTAGGGTAGTCTTCGTTTAGTTAGTACTTCTGAAGAACAATCGAAAGCACAGTCGACATCTCGATGTACTTCATTTACGGTAGTGATGTTATAAACATGTCTGTGGACTTCATTGCAGTGATAATACCTTGCATCCGTACGGTATATATCCTAGTTTTCTTAAGTTACTTTGGTCCGAGAATCGTAACGGTTAACCAGTGAAGAAGAAACCCTACAAGCAACAGCAGTACGCTCAAGAATGAGAAGAAACTTTTACATAGCTTAGACTGTTTCAGCTAATAATAAGTATGCAAGGTGGAAACCTCTTTCTTTGAATGGGGAATGTAATACAGTGACTTTGAACTTGCCGTTGAAGTAACATACTGGATCAAGTCGACCTGGATCAGCTATATGAATAATTGGAAAGCTTAAAGATAACTTAAATGACTGTATCACTAAGAATGGTGACGTAGGGTCTAAATGGTTGAAATTCTTCACAGTAGTGCCTCAACAAAGGGAGGTATATATCTCTTGGCTCATGTGTGTTATACTAGCATACCAGAGTCAAATGCATTTGTGAAACGAGTGTTTTCATCGTTGAAGAACAAGTGGACTGATTTTGGGAACAGGTGATCACCCGAAATCATAAAATCAGATCTTCAAAATCTTATGAATTGTGACATGTACTTTTTAACCTCCCTAGGAACGACAGTATATTACATCAGTTTTAAAATGCCAAAAATGGTTCAAATGGCTCTGAGCACTATGGGACTTAACATCTCAGGTCATCAGTGCCCTAGAACTTAGAACTACTTAAACCTAACTAACCTAAGGACATCACACATATCCATGCCCGAGGCAGTATTCGAACCTGCGACCGTAGCGGTCGCGCGGTTCCAGACTGAAGCGCCTATAACCGCTCGTCCACACCAGCCGGCTTCAAAATACCACAGTGATATGAAGCAACAGGGCTTAAGGGGTGAATGCGAGTGATTTTTGATGGTATTTAAAAAAATACGAATGCATGAGTCACTAAAAATATGTCCATGAAAACGTTTGTGAAGAAAGTGGCCACTTTACTAACAACTCACTGAAATAGGGCGTAAGACAAACTGTAGCTAAAATGTGTATCAAAAGAGTACTGAAGGAAGTGAAAGGATGACCCAGAGGTGGGGCAAGAGGTATCAGCGACGAGATTCGCTTATGATATTACAATCCTCTGTGAAAATGATGGAGAAGAATAGTAGCACAAGACTTAACATAAGTATTAGGGACTGCATAGGAAGATGTGAAGGAATTATGTTGACTTAACAGCGAGTTTAACATACGTTAGACGAAAGATTCGAATGGCTCTGAGCACTATGGGACTTAACATCTGAGGTCACAAGTCCCCTAGAACTTAGAACGACTTAAACCTAACTAACCTAAGACTTCAAACACATCCATGCCCGGGCAGGATTTGAACCTGCGACCGTAGTAGTCGCGCGGTTCCGGACTGAAGCGCCTAGAACCGCTTTCCACCGCGACAGTCCGTTGGACGAAGCAGGAGAGGAAAACAACAGCTATACACGTATCATGGAGAGAGCATCTCTGCAAGTTTCGATTCGTAGTATCCGAAGACAGAGTAGTAGAAGAGCGCACCACTAGGGAGGAGGTGTTTCGGAACATGTAGGCATGGTTCCGCAGGCAACCGCAAACATTTTTCTACAAAGGCATTGGCTGTCTTCTTGAACAAATGGGTTAACAAACGCGGTTAATATTTTAGAAATAGTAGGGAGTTTAATCACCTTTTTCCCGTCTGTCTCGTTTCCATCTGACTGCTTGTTTCATAAGCGATCTCCTGCCTAATGTGCTAAAGAGGGATCGGGGGGAGGGAGAGACACATTTAAGATTGCATACACTACATGCACCGTAAACCATCAGCAGGCCGCATCCCAATCGATTTTACGTCAACGTTCACTGCTCTTCTGATACACAGGACATCCAAAAATATACACTCATGCTCATAAATTAAGGGTAATGCTGATACGTGATGAAACAACGCTCTGGTGGGCGGTTTGCGGGTTTAAATCAGATTGGGGTATGACCATGCGGAGCGTTTCACCTGCGGTCGTCTCAGGGTGGCGCTGGCAGCAGTCCACACACGCAAAGGTGTGTTGGTGCATGTCAGAGTACGGTGCAGGGAGGAAGTGTGCGGCCTTTTTCCGACGTGTTAATGGTGACTGTGCGTTGAAAATGGCTCAAAGAACACATATTGATTGCGTTATGAGGGGTAGAATACTAGGGCGACTGGAGGCTGGTCAAACAGCAGGTGTAGCACGGGCCCTCCGTGTGCCACAAAGTATGAAGATTATTTCAACGATTCCAGCAGACAGGAAACGTGTCCAGGCACTACAGTACTGGACGTCAACAGTGTACAACACCACAAGAAGACCGATATCTCACCACCAGTGCCCGCAGACCGCCATGGAGCACTGCAGGTAGCCTTGCTCGTGACCTTACTGCTGTCACTGGAACAGTTGTCTCCAGACTCACAATCTACTTACGACTGAACAGACATGATTTATTCGCCCGGAGACCTGCATGGTGCACTCCACTGACTCCTGATCACAGGAGAGCCCGTAAAGACTGGTGTCAAACATGGTCATCGGAACAGTGGTCCTAGGTTATGTTCACGGACGAGTCCAGGTATAGTCTTAACAGTGATTCTCACCGGGTTTTCATCTGGCGTGAACCAGGAACCAGATACCAACACCTCAATGTCGTTGAAAGGGACGTGTATGGAGGTCATGGTTTGATGGTGTGAGGTGGGATTATGATTGGTGCACGTACATCCCTCTATGTCTTTGACAGAAGAACTGTAACAGGCCAGGTGTATTGGGACGTCATTTTGCACCAGTACGTCCGCCTCTTCAGGAGTGCAGTGGGTCCCACCTTCCTCATGATGGGTGATAACAGAAGATATCAGGCGAATGGAGAGGCTTGCTTGTTCTCCGGATCTAAACCCCATCGAGCACGTCTGTGATGCTCACGGTCGACGTATCGCTGCACGTCTTCAAACCCCTAGGACACTTCAGGAGCTCCGACAGGCAATGGTGCAATAATGGGAGGCTATATCGCAGCAGCTGCTCGACCACCTGATCCAGAGTATGCCAACTCGTTGTGCGGCCTGTGTACGTGTGCATGGCGATCATATCGCATACTGATGTCGGGGTGCATGCCCAGGAAAAAGCGGCGTTTTGTAGTACATGTGTTTCGGAACGGTTTTCTCAACTTATCACCAATACCGTGGACTAACAGAGCTGTGTCCTGTATGTTCCCTAAGTGCCTATGCTATTAGCACCAGTTTTGTGTAGTGCCACGTTGTGTGGCACCACATTCTGAAGTTGTCCTTAATTTATGAGCACGTGTGTAGAAGACAACCTGGCTAGTCTAATTATGGTCTTTTTCGATAAATGTAGACCGGAGCACAGAGTAGCGCCAATGGACAACACAAAGAATACGTTTATACTCGGGTACACGCTACAATACTATATGTAGAAGAGCTATTTAATAAGGGAGTGCCCTCAACCCCAAGAGAGATTATAAAGTATATATACTCTGAGGGAAGAAGTGTCATGGGACAATCCCTAATGTTGTGTCGGACCTCCTTTTGCCCGGCTTTCTGCAGCAACTGGACATGGCAAGGTCTCAAAACGTCGTTGGGAGCCCACTGTAGAAATACTGAGCCAGGGAACTAGTGTCAGTTATCTACTCCCACAGCCCATTAACTCAAAATTCTGCCTCACTGTCCTAACATATAAGTTCTTTGAACGTCCTGTATTGATTTCTGCCGTTATTTCACGGCGTGGTGCTTGTCTGTTACCACTGATAACCCTACGCAAACGCCGCTGCTCTGGATCGTTAAGTGAAAGCCGTCGGCCAGTGCGTTGTCCGTGGTGACAGGAAATGCCTGAAATTTTGAATTCTCGGCACGTTCTTGACACTGTGGATCTCGGAACATTGTATTTCCTAAAGATTTCCGCAATGGAGTGTCCTAGGCATCTCACTGAGTACAAATAAAAGCTCCTCCAATGGACTGCCGTTTTATACTTTGTGTAAGCGATACGACCGCCATCTGTAAATGTGGATATCGCTATCTCACGACTTTTGTCACCTCAGTGTATGACCCAGTCAGAGTCAATCCAGACCAGAAAACTATTACGTCAAAATATCCGTGGCCCACCGTATGGCAAAATAGTTCTGCTTATTTTTCATCACCTGAAGTCCACAGCACGTGGTACAAGGTTGCTTAGCCACGCAGGTTAGCCCTTTGGTCTAGGCGCCTTGCCACGGCTCGCAAGGCTAGCCCCGTCGGAGGTTCGAGTCCTCCCTCGGCATGGGTGTGTGTGTTGTCGCAAGTTAGTTTAAGTTAGATTACGTAATGTGAAAGAATAGTGACCGATGATTTCTTGCGAAATGTTACTTGTACCACCAATACTCTCAGCTCCTCAACTGGTGAAATACCATTAAGTTAACCTCATGATGTAAATAACCCCTGATCCTCCCTTACATACAGTGCTTACTTATTTCGATCTTTTTTCTTTCTGACAACAACTTACAATGACGACAAAATGCTGCAATCACTCTAGAAGTATCTTATAGTATGGGGGTTTGGGTTGTTTGGGGAAGAGCCCAAACAGCGGGGTCATCGGTCTCATCGGATTAGGGAAGGAGGTCGGCCGTGCCCTTTCAAAGGAACCATCCCAGCATTTGCCTGGAGAGATTAGGGAAATCACGGAAAACCTAAATCAGGATGGCCGGACGCGGGATTGAACCGTCGTCCTCCCGAATGCGAGTCCAGTGTGCTAGCCACTGCGCCACCTTGCTCGGTCTTGCAGTATCTGACCACGAGTCGCTAGGCGACTTGAACCCGGTAACTGGAAAATGAATAAACTCTCACTGTCACAACAGACGATTGGTTACAGACATTTCATAAAACCGTAATTCATCAGAATCGCAGTGTCCCGCATCCATTAAATACAGGATAAATCATGCAATTTATTTAGTATTTAGAACAGTGTTCAGAGTGATGCGTTAAACGTATTGGCCGGCCGGCTCCCACTTGCTCCGGTGTTTTATGAGGAGTGTGTAGGAGCACGCCACCTGTTTTCTGGGGACGGGGTGTGCCTCTTGGCCGGGCCAATTGTGTGAAACTCTGGCGTTCGCGACGCCATTGTACTTTGTTTTTGTTGCTGAAATTGAGTGCTCCGCGCGCCGGACTTATCCCCCCCTGGTGAATTGCGGCGCAAATAACAGTCACGCGTGATATATCAGCTGCGTTTACGTTCTGTTGCGCACCGTTCCGGCCTTTATTCCATTATATTTATAAGAAGTGCGATATTATGGAAATGGGAGCACTTATCTCTGCTACAAATTGCTTTCGGGTTTCTATTGTCGCAGTGAAACTGCATCAGTCGGCCCCGTTTGTTATTTACCTCTCCTACTCATTCATTTAACTCCCGGTTTATTGTGCTTCACAGTTTCGCTACAACCACCCCTCCATTGTGAAGAATGTCCGTGTAAAACTTTATTCGTTTATTTAAATCGACGAAAGAACTGCTGCAAGTTTAGAGCTGGGTGCTATATTTATCTGAGTCCATAGCCCTCAGCTATTGGTTCAAAGATTTCACGGCTCCAATAAGGTTGGTTTATTCATTACTACTGGCTAGCTGAAAACGTCGGTCATTACCAATTGCCTTGTACATACGAGGAGATATATGCTAATTACGTTTCATCCATCCAGTCACAAATTTTTTTAAATGCTAAGAAACGTGTAAATACATCACTGAAGCAAGTGTTTAGAAATTATAATGTGATACAAAATAGATTTGCGATAGGGTACGAGCTGAGTATCCTGATATGAATTGTCTCATTGTACTGTGCAGTCATTTGGCTCGTGATTCCCAGTTTTCTTGCTATTAATGAAAGAATTTACGATCCGGTATTAGCGTATATTTTTTATTTATTACTTATTTAGTCGACCTGATTAAGGCCTGTCCTACATCTGCAGAGGAGCAATGCATACCAAAGATCTTACACAATCATCAAAATAATAATAATAATGAAAATAATAATAATAGATATTAATCATAATTTGAATAATAATAATAACCAGACATAACGTCTGAGACAGGAAAGAGAAATAATAATAATAATAATAGAGGGCGTTAAGAATGATATTGGTTACTTTAGCACATTTGAGGCTACATCTAGAACTATTAAAAGCGAAAAGGAAAAAGAAAGAGGAGCAGATTGAAGTATCTGGGACGATGTCTGTTAGGAACGATCAGAACTTAAACAAAAAACTCTGTTGGCAAGGGGGAGGGAAAGGTTGCGGGGGAGGGTGTCTGACGACAATGAGCTGCACACTACTAAAGGGAAGAGATGACTATTGGGGTAGAATTTGGGCCATTAGCTATATTTTGAAGCTTGGAATGGATTTAATTTCTCTCATATTTTGAGGAAGTTTGCTTCAGAGTGGGCTTCACGATACAGAAAATGATTTAGAGATCATGGCAGTGTTATATGATGCTACAGAGAGGATTTTACTTTCTTGACGAACCGTGGTACAACAACCGAGTTAGAAAACTGCTGCGGAAGCAAAGGGAACTTCACACCAAACATAAACATAGCCAAAGCCTTGCAGACAAACAAAAATTACGCGAAGCGAAATGTAGTGTGAGGAGGGCTATGCGAGAGGCGTTCAATGAATTCGAAAGTAAAGTTCTATGTACTGACTCGGCAGAAAATCCTAAGAAATTCTGGTCTTATGTCAAAGCGGTAGGTGGATCAAAACAAAATGTCCAGACACTCTGTGACCAAAATGGTACTGAAACAGAGGATAACAGACTAAAGGCCGAAATACTAAATGTCTTTTTCCAAAGCTGTTTCACAGAGGAAGACTGCACTGAAGTTCCTTCTCTAGATTGTCGCACAGATGACAAAATGGTAGATATCGAAATAGACGACAGAGGGATAGAGAAACAATTAAAATCGCTCAAAAGAGGAAAGGCCGCTGGATCTGATGGGGTACCAGTTCTATTTTACACAGAGTACGCGAAGGAACTTGCCCCCCTTCTTGCAGCGGTGTACCGTAGGTCTCTAGAAGAGCGTAGCGTTCCAAAGGATTGGAAAAGGGCGCAGGTCATCCCCGTTTTCAAGAAGGGACGTCGAACAGATGTGCAGAACTATAGAACTATATCTCTAACGTCGATCAATTGTAGAATTTTGGAGCACGTATTATATTCGAGTATAATGACTTTCCTGGAGACTAGAAACCTACTCTGCAGGAATCAGCATGGGTTGCGAAAAAGACGGTCGTGTGAAACCCAGCTCGCGCTATTCGTCCACGAGACTCAGAGGGCCATAGACACGGGTTCACAGGTAGATGCCGTGTTTCTTGACTTCCGCAAGGCGTTCGATACAGTTCCCCACAGTCGTTTAATGAACAAAGTAAGAGCATATGGACTATCAGACCAATTGTGTGATTGGATTGAGGAGTTCCTAGATAACAGAACGCAGCATGTCATTCTCAATGGACAGAAGTTTTCTGAAGTTAGAGTGATTTCAGGTGTGCCACAGGGGAGTGTCATGGGACCGTTGCTGTTCACAATATACATAAATGACCTGGTGGATGACATCGGAAGTTCACTGAGGCTTTTTGCAGATGATGCTGTGGTGTATCGAGAGGTTTTAACAATGGAAAATTGTACTGAAATGCAGGAGGATCTGCAACGAATTGACGCATGGTGCAGGGAATGGCAATTCAATCTCAATGTAGACAAGTGTAATGTGCTGCGAATACATAGAAAGATAGATCCCTTATCATTTAGCTACAAAATAGCAGGTCAGCAATTGGAAGCAGTTAATTCCATAAATTATCTGGGAGCACGCATTAGCAGTGATTTAAAATGGAATGATCATATAAAGTTCATCGTCGGTAAAGCAGATGCCAGACTGAGATTCATTGGAAGAATCCTAAGGAAATGCAATCCGAAAACAAAGGAAGTAGGTTACAGTACGCTTGTTCGCCCACTGCTTCAATACTGCTCAGCAGTGTGGGATCCGTACCAGATGGGGTTGATAGAAGAGATAGATAAGATCCAACGGAGAGCAGCGCGCTTCGTTACAGGATCATTTAGTAATCGCGAAAGCGTTACGGAGATGATAGATAAACTCCAGTGGAAGACTCTGCAGGAGAGACGCTCAGTAGCGCGGTACGGGCTTTTGTTAAAGTTTCGAGAACATACTTTCACCGAAGAGTCCAGCAGTATATTGCTCCCTCCTACGTATATCTCGCGAAGAGACCATGAGGATAAACTCAGAGAGATTAGAGCCCACACAGAAGCATACAGACAATCCTTCTTTCCACGAACAATACGAGACTGGAATAGAATGGAGAAACGATAGAGGTACTCGGGGTACCCTCCGCCACACACCGTCAGGTGGCTTGCGGAGTATGGATGTAGATGTAGATGTAAATAGTAGTGTATGAGTTGAAGGCAAATAAGGTGGAGTGCAATTATTAAGAATGCTGTAGAGAAAACATAGAATATGATAATTGTTCATAGGCAGGAGTGACAGGTCGAAACATCGTGCGTCACATATGTACCGCACAGAAGCATTCATCGCGTGAGCTCTGGGACGAAAGTCCTTGGAAAATAGCGTCACCACACCCAAGTATGGAAAGTTTTAGTGACTCTACGAGCTTTTTATAAGCTCTAAGAAAATACTTTTTATGTTTCTGTAGTCAATGAAGTCCATTCTGAGTAGTGGTTTAGAATTATCCCAAAGTTCTTTCCAGAAGAAGAAAGTCTGTTCCTGTGAAGTTTAAGATCAACGGTGGGAGAGATTAGTATTTTGTGAACAGCTCAGACTGTTTGCCTTTTATGTCTGCTTTAAGTTTCTAACGTATGTTCTGTACCCACTGTAATAAGGCAAGTAAATCAGCGTATAGATTCTGGATGAATGTGCACAGGTTCATTGGACGTGCAATTAGATGTGACTGAGTCTAATCAGGCAGACGATATGCGCCGTGGGAGAGAGTACCTGACTCGTCATTCACTTATAATGAGAAAAATAGTGGCATCAACATTTTCCTTGTGAGACTCTTGATGCTACACCCCCTCCATTTTGATCTTTTGTTCCAATCATCACACACTCTTGACGTGGTATAAGGTTTGACTGGAAATATTGTGCAACGCTGTATGAAAAATTTTGGATTGTTGGTTAAGAAAGAGGAATATCTATGTCGACAGAGTCGAAAGGTTTGCTGAAAGCATAAAAAGCACATAATAGTCGCATGTTGTTTGTCCATAGCTTGTCTCAGTTAGTCACGGCTGTAAGAGCAGCCGCCCTGCTGAAATTTTGCCGAAAACTAGAATGGTATTAATTAAACGTTTATTTCACTGTGATCAGCAATATGGCACTCGATAATGAGCGTGTGATTGAAGTGCCAAGTAGTAACGAATGAAACAAAGTACTGAAATTAGACAACCCCTGTGAAACCATGATACAATTAAGAAAACTGATGCATACATATTTATGTTGGAGGAAGGTTTCCCAGTTTCCCATAGAGCCGACTTGATTTAATAGTGCTCTGTCTTTGCCACATCCACTTTGTTACAATAAATTATTGTTACAACTTTCGTTGTTGAAGTAGTATTGAATTATTGCCACTAAAGTCGTGAACGATAACTAAAAACTGCATGAATTTCAGATGTATGCATAATTTGTCTTCTGTAGGATATTTGAACGCAAGGAGTTGCCTATGAAGTTTTTTTTGTCTCTAAAGTTTTTCTTTTTCACTCCCAACTTGTACTATCTGATATTTCACATCTGCCATCGTGAAAATTATGCACTTTTGTAATCTGCACAGTTGCCTCTCTTCGTGTGTCCTACGTCTCTTTATTGACAAGACGCTAAGACCCAATCTTCCCTCCTTCCTTCACCTGTCTCCCACGCATCACGAAACGTTTATACCCCTACCTACAACTCATTTTGTTTTGCTCTCTTTTCTGAAATAACTCCAGATAAGCCCCGCAATATTCCTGATACAGTCTTTATCACAAACCTTGTTTTATAATTTTTAATCCAAATTAATGAAGCGTTCAAAAATCACCTTCTTTATATCTATGGTATGAAACAGCGCAAAAAAGTCATGCAATAAATATGCTTTAAACTTTACAGGTAAACATATCATCAAAGAATATAAACGATTAAAGACTTGGTAAAATTCTAAGATTTTCAAGTATTTTCACTGCCGGGAAACCATACTAGCAGTGACGCGAGGTACAGAGAGAAACGTAATAGCCACTTGTTAGTGGAAGGGTTACGCCGAATGATATTATCACCTAAAAGACATAAATTCAAATACAAAAATATCCAAAGAATGTCAGTCTTTAGCCTTGAAACGGACTCAAACTTCAGAAGAAAATTACTACCGAAACTACGAACAGGTACATAGAAAGAATTTCAACATTAGCATTAAACCATTTACATTTTAAACTTTGTCTCACAATTATCGAAATATTCCGAATCTTAGGCCATGATCAGAAGATTTTTCTTCCAGAAACTCAACATTTTGTCCGTATCTAAGGAGGACGTCTTCAGGAGGGATGTAGCTTTCTCGAAAGTCCGTTGCACATCCTGCCTCGGTTCTGACTGAAATAAAATTAAGTTCCTGCGTGCTGCCGTGCGTTGGCGTGACGCCACGTGTTTTTGAAAACTCGAGTGCAATTGGTCATTGTCGGTTGTTGTCGTCTGTTACTTCCATACCCTCATGGAAGTTACATATCTACTTCAGAGTCCACATACCTGAATGGTATGCTAATATTTTAAGTAGTGTGAGGAACAACTTTAAAACTTAAGTGGGACAAACACATATGGTATCCGGAACTCTGCACAAACGCAGCAAAATGCAGGAAGACGAACAAAAGATCGCTATTTAGTGAAGGGACTGGACGTCGACACTCACATCAACAAATGTAACGTATTAATTACGCAGAAGCCCCATGACTGTAGGATTACACGTTTCCAGGAAAATTATTGGAAGGAGTCACATTCGTAAGATACCCAGGAGAATGTTTTCTTTTTTTTTCTTTTATTGATTTTCAATTCCCCCCGAAGAGGGGCAGCCTGGCAGCAGCTTAGTACGATGATCTACAGCCTACAGACTTTTATTTTACAAACGGAAGAAGAATAGAAACAAGAAAGAGGCGACAAAACAGTGACGTCAAGTGTAAAATGGCGGAAAAATGCGGAAAGTTAAAACAGAAAGCAAAAGGGGTTGGAAACGTTAATAAAAGACACAGGAATCAGACAAGTAACATAGCACACACACAATTAAAAAAACACGGCGACAGTCTGATTTCTGTTTGCAAGAGATAAAAGGCACAATCAGCGACAGTATGATGGCCGTTCGCAACACTTCCCAAAAAACACAACACGGAACACCCACTGTAAGACACTCACTGTAGAACACTCGATGTAGAACACTGCACGAAAGTGGCGGCACAAAAATGACACTCCCGAGCCAAAGGCAGATGGGGGGGGGGGGACCTGGAGGAGGGGGAAGAACAAGAAGGGAGGAAGGAAAAAACGAAAAAAGGTCGGGGGGGACCAAGGAGGGAGAGGACTAATAAAGGGGGAGAAGGGCAGACGCGAGAGGGAATGAGAGGAGGCACAGGAGGGAAATGTAAAAGGACTCGGGGGAGAGAAGGGGGCAAAGAGAGGGGAGGTGGGGAAGAAAGAGGATGGAAGGTGGGGGAGAGGAATCCCAGGAAAAGGACAGAGGAAAGTAGGGGGAGTGAGGATCAGTGTTGATAGGAGGGATAAATGGAGGGAGAGAGGGCATCATCCGGGAGGGGGAGTTGATGAAAGCCACCTTGAGAAAGGAGATGTAGGGTGTAGAGATGGAGGGTAGGGGGGACAACAGTGATGACGTGGCAGGGGGCAGGGATGGGAGAGGAGAGGAGCAACCAGGAGGTGAGGCCAGGAGAATGCTTATGGACAAGATTATGTAGAACGACAACGTAAAACTTATTGCAGGTAAGGCAAGTGCCCGACACATTTATTACTAGAATCTCCAGTCTTCTAGTCTGGCCACGAATGAGGTAGCATGGAAAATTTTCGTTGTAGCATTACTTGACTATTGCACGTCAGTCTCGGATCCGTACAGGACACTAAGCTGTGGCTCTTATCTTTCGCTCTAAGACGCTGCCCAGCGAGCAAAGCTCCCTCTAGCGTGGCCTGGAGGGCCGGCTTGCTAGATCCGAAAGGACACTGACAGAACGATGAGTGTAGTGTGGAGCAATTAAGGGGTTCAAATGGTTCACATGGCTCTGAGCACTAAGGGACTTAACTAACCTAAGGACATGACACACATCCATGCCCAAGGCAGGATTCGAACCTGCGACCGTAGCGGTAGCGTGGTTCTAGACTGAAGCGCCTAGAACCGCTCGGCCACTCGGGCCAGCGCAATGAAGGGGAAAGTAGACTTTTATCACCACCCATCTGTCTCCGTGTTGGCGTAAACTGGGATGGATATGGAGGTCTGTGTTTAGCTTGCAGTGCCGATGAACCTCAGGAGTGGATTACTAAAAACCCGTAGAGCTGTCAGAGGCGAGTTTACCACTGTTTCTGGATGCTCCTGTTCTGTTTATTGGCACTGAAGTCCGCAACGCCATGGAATTTGCATGCTTAGTTGTTTAATCAAGAATTTGTGTGTTAAGAATGGCCTGTAAAATATTTTAATTATATCTGCGTGCGTTGCATCTTACTGGAAATTTGATCTGTAAATTTTAATTTTCCGTGGGGCCTTCAACTTGGGTTAATGTTAGTGTCCGGCTTCACAAGGAATCTTCTTCTTAAGTTCATTGGCAGCGTAGCAGTTAGGTGTGTTTATGTGCTACTACCTGCCTGTTACTAATTATCGCCTTCCTTGAGGCAAATACTCGTAACTATCGGCTGATATTACTTCTAGCACACAGTATTGGACGATATTTAATATTATCACAAATTGTGTATTCCTGTTGTGAAAGTTGACTTTCGTGACGCTGTCAGGGCCAGTGATAACAATCGTATGACTTCCTTTAATTTTAACATTTTAGATAAATGCTGTGCTACATTTGTAGTTGTCTTTTGGCGGAACCATAGCTGCCTTTCTGGACTTGGTTCTACTGCGTCTTATTCATTGAAGTAATGTACTGTTTATTCTGCTTCAGGCCACGTGTATCACGTGTTTGTATTATTTAAGTGGTTTATATGAAAATTTTAGTTTGTTTTAGGACACATTGTCCGTTAGGAGCTTGGCTTGGACTGTGTATGTGCACATGAGCCGTCGAATTTGAGTCAAGTTGTTTGGGTTGGCTTAATCATTTGTTCCAGCAGGACTTCGTGTAACTATTTAATTCTGAAATTTACTTAAGCCATCTGTAATTGATATCTTAAATTTTCTACTAACTTGTTTTTAATTTTTTTTTTTGAGGGGTGGGGGGTCATCAGTCTTCTGACTGGTTTGATGCGGTTCGCCACGAATTCCTCTCCTGTGCCAACCTCTTCATCTCACAGTAGCACTTGCAACCTACGTCCTCTATTATTTGCTAGATATTTTCCTATCTGTGTCTTCCTCTACAATTTTTGCCCTCTACAGCTCCTCCTAATACCATGGAAGTCATTCCTTCATGTCTTAAAATATGTCCTATCATCCTGTCCCTTCTACTTATCGGTGCTTTTCACATATTTCGTTCCGATTCTGTGCAGAACCTTCACATTCCTTACCTTATCAGTCCATCTAATCTTCAACATTCGTCTGTAGCACCATTTCTGTTCCGGTTTTCCCACAAACCATATTTCACAACCGTACAATGCTGTACTAGAGGCGTACATTCTCAGAATTTTCTTCCTGAAATTAAGGCATATGTTTGATAGCAGTAGACTTCTCTTGGCCGTTATGCCCTTTTTGCCATTGCTAGTCTCCTTTTGATGTCCTCTTTGCTCTTCCCGCATTGATCATTTTACTACCTAGGTAGCAGAATACCTTGACTTCGTCTACTTCGTGGCCATCAATCCAGATGTAAATTCTCGCTGTTCTCATTTATGCTTCTTCTCATTACTTTCGTCTTTCTCCCATTTACTCTCAATCTGTATTCCGTACTCATGACATTGTTCATTCCATTCAGCAGATCATGTACTTCTTCTTCATTCTCACTCAGGACAGCAATGTCATCAGCGAATAGTATCATTGTATCCTTTTACCTTGAATTTTAGTTCCACTCCTGAGCCTTTCTTTTATTTCAGTCATTGCTTCTTCGAAGTACAGACTGAAGAGTAGGGGTGAAGGACTACATCGCTGTTTTACACCCTTTATAATCAGGGCATTTCGTTCTTGGTTGTGCGCTCTTATTATTCCCCCTTGGCTCTTGTACATGTTGTGTATTACCCGTTTCTCCCTGTAGCTTACCCCTATTTTTCTCAGAAATTCGAACATCTTGCACCATCTTACATTGTCGAACGCTTTTTCCAGCTCGATAAATCCTATGAACGTATGTTGAGTTTGATGTAGTCATGCTTCCATTACAACCGCAACGCCAGAATTACCTCTCTCGTACCTTTACCTTTTCTCGCTGAAGACCTTGCTGTCGTGCGCCCACAAAACCCTTTACCTTTTCTAAAGCCAAACTGATCGTCATCTAGCGCATCCTCAATTTTCTTTTCCATTCTTCTCTATATTATTCCTGTCAGCAACTTGGATGCATGAGCTCTTAAGATGATTGTGCGATAATTCTCGCACTTGTCAGCTCTTGCAGTCTTTTGAATTGTGTGGATGATAATTTTCCGAAAGTCAGATGGTATGTCGCCAGAGTCATACATTCGACACACCAACGTGAATAGTCGTCTTGTTGCCAAATCCCCACAGTGATTTTAGAAATTCTGATGGGATGTTATCTGTTCTTCCTACCTTATTTGATCTTAAGTTCTCCAAAGCTCTCTTAAATTCTGATTCTAGTGCTGAATCCCCTATCTCTTATAAATCGACTCCTGTTTCTTTTGCTATTAGATCACACAAATCTTCAATGTATCATTTCCACCTATCCGCCCTCTCCTCTGCATTGAAGAGTGGAATTTCGACTGCACTCTTAATGTTATCATCCTTGCCGTTTGTGTCGGCCTACGTGTGTGCTGAGTCTGTCCTTTTGTTTTTCGATTTCTTCACATTTTTCATGCAGACATTTCGTCTTAGCTTCCCTGTACTTCCTATTTATTTCATTCCGCAGCAACTTCTACTCGTATTTCTGAATTCCCCGTAATATTTTTGTACTTCCTACTTTCATCGATCAACTGAACTTGTAACTTCTCAGGGGACCGTTAAATTAGAATATCGATCCACAAAAAATTGTACTAACTATTGGAGGGTGATCATTAGTTATTATAATCTTGGCTGTGACTTGAGCTTGCACTTATAGGAATTTATTTGTGCTGCAGGGAATTCTTTAAGACTGTTTGTGCTCCAGCATCGGTGCTGCCTACCGATTCTGTGTGGACCCAATGCGGTGCACATGCCTTGGGCAGTGAAAGCTCACACTGTGCACTGAAGTGCTATTTCTTCCAAGTACAGTGTGGCCTGTAAGGCTACTGTTTAAAGTTAACCTGAAATTTTAGAGTAGTTCGGAGTCATTCTATTTGTTAATTAAAAGAGGCTCCACTTTTTATAAATTTATTGTTTCTTTAAGTTATTTAAACATTATGCTAGTGGTTGAGATCTCAGTGGTCATTCTTACTTATTGTAAATTTCAATTATTTGAATATTATTGTGGAAATCTGTAAGCCTTTCTACCAGGTCGGTTTTAAATATTTTGTTCTCCTTTGGTCACTATGTATTTTAGTACAAGAATTTTTTGCCACTGTCTTATTTTGTTGTAGATTCAGTTTTATTAATTTTTTATTGGTGCCTCCTGCTCATGAAGTTTGGGTAGTTTTTATGTCTTTTTAAATTTGGTATGAATCTGTATCATTACTCTTTTATCTTATGGTCTGGCAAACAGTGACTGCTTGCGATTTATAATTGACATTTTCTGCTCTCCTTCATTATTGTTCAGTATTCGTATTAAATGTTATTTAGTTAAATTCTTAATTGCGTTAATATAATCCAATCTGTGCTAAGTATATCTGTATGTTTTACCAGCGAATGAACGGTGCCAAATCTCCACTTGTCTAACCGTTATTCGTT
Source organism: Schistocerca nitens (assembly GCF_023898315.1). NCBI lineage: Eukaryota > Metazoa > Arthropoda > Insecta > Orthoptera > Acrididae > Schistocerca > Schistocerca nitens. The sequence goes on from NC_064618.1 coordinate 175,388,443, forward strand.
CTCCTTCATGGAGAAATTAAATGCAGTATTTTCACATTTCAGTTGCCAGTTCTGTTACTAAGCATGAAAACGTCACGATGATGTTCAGCCAACTCCAGAAGAACAAGAGACGTTCTGCATCAAAGCGTACTTTCCTAGAGGAGTCAACCAATGTATTTCATTCTCACACGTATGTCACCTGATATGAACACGAATGGCTTTGATTCCACACGGAGGTTTAGCGGTAAATGTTATTCCTGCAGGCAGTTCGCAAATGGAACAGTGGTGACAGTCGCACACATATTTTCACATTATCGATTTCTGAAATGCAAATTACGAGGGTCGTTCAGTAAGTACCATAGTGACCCAATTTATTTCTCAGAATATTTTTGTTGTTAAGTATCAGAATTTTGGTGACAATATACATCAATATTTCTTGTCCATGCCCGATTTTTCTATGTAGTCTCCATCAGGTTATATGGCCGTACGCCAACGTTGTGGAAGAGCATATCTTCTATGCTGGTAAAATCTCTTGTCCAGCAGGCGTAGCGAGGTTTTCACTGCATGACTGACACAGCTTTCGTGCCCTAACGACCCCTGACAGAAAGTCCTCTCCCTCGGTCTTAAAACGCTCCAATAATTCAGATGAAATGGCCTTTCTTTGAATCTTGCGGTCCGCTATGAGCATTCGTGGGACCCATCGTGAGCACTTCTTTGAGTATCCGCGAGTCTCGATCATTGTAGACGCACTTACAATGCTGACCGACAACTGTACAGCCAATTGTCGAGTTGTGATGCGACGGTCGCCACGGATAATGGCATCCGCACGATTCAGTATGTCTGGAGCACAGGCTGTGACAGGACGTCCCGAGAGTGGAGCTCTGTTTCTGCATTTCCTGAGGCTGTAACTTTCTTTACCCATCGCCCAACACCACTCCTATTAATTGCAGCATCGCTTACACTCCGCACAGACGTTTATGGATGTTCACCAATGCTGCTTTTTCTGCACACAAGAAGACGCCATTTTGACTCTGCACTACGGCACTGCCATCCGCCAGAACGTTTCGAAACTTCACCGGCCCTCAGAACAAACACCAAATGTGAAGCACCAAAAAGAGCGTTTGCCGGTCGCTGTGGCCGAGCGGTTCTAGGTGCTTCAGTCCGGAACCACGCTGCTGCTACGGTCGCAGATTCGAATCCTGCCTCGGACATGGATTTGTGTGATATCCTTAGGTTGGTTAGGTTTAAGTAGTTCTAAGTCTACAGGACTGACCTCAGATGTAAAGTCCCATAGTACTTACAAGGGAACCTCCCCATCGCACCCCCGTCAGATTTAGTTATAAGTTGGCACAGTGGATAGGACTTGAAAAACTGAACACAGATCAATCGAGAAAACAGGAAGAAGTTGTGTGGAACTATGGAAAAATAAGGAAAATATACAAACTGAGTAGTCCATGCGCAAGATAGGCAATATCAAGGATAGTGTAAGCTCAGCAGTGCCGTGGTTCCGTGGTTAGCGAGAGCAGCTACGGAACAAGAGGTCCTTGGTTCAAGTCTTCCCTCAAGTGAGAAATTTATTTTCTTTATTTTCGCAAAGTTATGATCTGTCAGTTCGTTCTTTGACGTCTCTGTTCACTATAATAAGTTTAGTGTCTGTGTTTTGCGACCGCACCGCAAAACCGTGCGATTAGTAGACGAAAGGACGTGCGTCTCCAATGGGAACCGAATACATTTGATCGCAAGGTCATAGGTCAACCGATTCTTCCACCGGAAAACACGTCTGATATATTCTACACGACAATGGTGACGGCTTGTGCGTCACATGACAGGAATATGTTGTCGACCCACCTAACTTGTACACTTGGCGAATGGGTAAAATGATTCTTCTACCTTGCCCTATTTAGGTTTTCTTCTGGATGTGATAATCACTCCCAAAAAAGTGATGAAAACATAAGAGTTTGTGACATAAATTGAAAATATAAAATCAAACTTTTCGCTAGAGGGAAGACTTGAACCAAGGACCTCTCGCTCCGCAGCTGCTCACGCAAAACACGGGACCACGGCACTGCTGAGCTGACATTCTCCTTAATGTTGCCTATCATGCACATGGACTATTCAGTTTGTATATTTTGCTTATTTTTTCATAGTTCCACACAACTTCTTCCTGTTTTCTCGATTGATCTGTGTTCAGTTTTTCAAGGCCTATCGACTGTGCCAACTTATAAGTAAATCTGAGGGGGGTGCGATGGGGAGGTTCCCTTGTTAGAGCCATTTTAACCATCTGTGAACTAGGGAGTTTGTCTATGTACATTAATGACTTTTTAAAAAAAATGTGGTGCATTACTTATTGAAGAACCCTCGTATGTAGAGTGACATGTAGATCGAATTAATTTGATTTGAAAACAGCGTATTCCTTTCTTTTTATTAAAGATTTTCTGGTAGTGATTGCCAGTTCATGACGGCGTTTTATTTCTTGAGAATTACGTTTGGCTGGTTTGGTAATTTCGCAGACAGCAGGCCAAAGTGGAGTGAAGGGCACCATTAACTTAACACAGGTAGTAAAAGGTGACCCCGACACCACGTAGGACAGCATTAGAACAGGTCTGTTTTATGTAGTGGACAGAAAGAGGGACGTTCATCATAAGCCGATACAATGCGTAAGGCATAAACGTCCAGACGGAAGCACAGTAGTCGTTGGAATTCCGCACAAGACTGCCAGTTCCATATTCGTGAAGTGTTTTACTGCAATGAGGGCGTTACGAAGAGTACTACCCGAAAGGTGGGCAACAATGAGCCTTGGGTGGAGAATACAGAGAAGACAGCGCCAGTCTGCTGTTAGCATTGTTGCGAGTGGACACTACGCAAGCCACTTTGAAAGATATTGGTATTTATGGCTCTACACTCTTGGCAACCTATAGTTGGCCGCCCATATAAATAAAACAGATCGGAATCTTACCACAGTCGTAGGAAATAACATACTGTAACACAGTTACATGCTCATTTGAGGCTCAAACAGGACAGAGCCAAAACATATCCCTTTCTTTAGCTTTACGCCTCTGGGCCGGTCTGAAGTAAAAGTTTTGGAAAGTTATTGAGAAATGGAAGAATGAATCAGGTCAACTGACACTTGTCACTGGATGACTGCTCATGAGATACTAGGATTGGCTTTTGAAGAAGGGGCGAATGTTATGACGGAAGGAGAATCGCACAAACATACCATCGTTTGACCATTGGACAGGTTCCCATTTGAAGACGTAGTAATAAGCATTCCCGGTGTAGAGAATTGGATGAACCCCCAATTCGATTTTACAAAGAGTACTCTACGGCTTTGGTATCTTACCTAGCTTGCGTTTATCGTGAATCTCCTGCCCAGTGCAACGTCCCAAGCGACTGGTAAAATGTTCAAGTAGCTCCAGTATATAAGACGAAGGAAACTATTTCCAGCTGAGCAATCGCGCACAGTTAGTAGCAATGTGGCCACAACCTAAGAAAGGGGTGCAGCAAGTGGAAATCAGGGAGATTACGCCACCAGATGCTAGCGACAATGTGATGCAGAAAATCAGACTCAACAATGACAAATGTCAGATGCGGAATCTGTCATAAGAACACCCACAGAGCAGTTCGGAGCAGACCAGGGTGATTTTATAGATTCCGTAAATATGTCATAGGGGGAGCAGAAAAGAAGAGACGGTAATAATGAAGAGGAACGAGTTGTAAATAATGAGAATGATCAGAGAATAAGCATTTCATCATCATGTCATGAGTTGGAGAGGGAGGAAAATGAAGGAGAAGAGGACGACGAAGACTGGTCGTCGATTACATACGATGAACAAGGCGTAGATGAAGAATCATATTTAGGACTTCGGAAAGAAAATGTTTTGATGAGGATAATTCAGAAACACAGGTTGGAACAAAGGTAATGGAGAACTTATGCCAGAACCGAAGAGATGGGAAAGAAGTAAACTGCGATCAAAGAGGTGAACCCAAAGAAATATCAGGCTAGCTTAAAGAGAGACAGGAAGTGATAAACACTAACAACTACGAAAATATGTGAAAGATCCTGTTGGAAAGAAAGGATGCGTTTAGCAGTCTAAGCTACACCGAGTGGTAAGGATAAGAGTAAGTAACATAGAAATGATGGGAATTTTTGATAGCGGCAGTGAAACTGCCTTTGGAAGATGTAAGGAGTCTCAGTGCCGATACGATCTTTAAAGAAGACACACATAAACTGAGCGATTGTAGGCAGATGCATGTGGCGTAATTACGTTTCAAAGAGACGAATACGTTTTCAAGAACAAGCTATTAGGGCGCCGGTCCTAGAAAGTTATCTAAGATTGCCCGTCGAACCAGAAACGGATGTAGAACTCAACGAAGAATTTTATGGGAACCAGCTGCAGCAGTTTCGACAAGACGAGACACACATAAAGCGTGAGATGGAACAGAATATTGGCAAATAGTGGAGGCAAAGCATGACATCTAAAATTAACACAAGCAAGAACTATGTAGCGCATTCCTGGAAATGGAAAAAAGAACACATTGACACCGGTGTGTCAGACCCACCATACTTGCTCCGGACACTGCGAGAGGGCTGTACAAGCAATGATCACACGCACGGCACAGCGGACACACCAGGAACCGCGGTGTTGGCCGTCGAATGGCGCTAGCTGCGCAGCATTTGTGCACCGCCGCCGTCAGTGTCAGCCAGTTTGCCGTGGCATACGGAGCTCCATCGCAGTCTTTAACACTGGTAGCATGCCGCGACAGCGTGGACGTGAACCGTATGTGCAGTTGACGGACTTTGAGCGAGGGCGTATACTGGGCATGCGGGAGGCCGGGTGGACGTACCGCCGAATTGCTCAACACGTGGGGCGTGAGGTCTCCACAGTACATCGATGTTGTCGCCAGTGGTCGGCGGAAGGTGCACGTGCCCGTCGACCTGGGACCGGACCGCAGCGACGCACGGATGCACGCCAAGACCGTAGGATCCTACGCAGTGCCGTACGGGACCGCACCGCCACTTCCCAGCAAATTAGGGACACTGTTGCTCCTGGGGTATCGGCGAGGACCATTCGCAACCGTCTCCATGAAGCTGGGCTACGGTCCCGCACACCGTTAGGCCGTCTTCCGCTCACGCCCCAACATCGTGCAGCCCGCCTCCAGTGGTGTCGCGACAGGCGTGAATGGAGGGACGAATGGAGACGTGTCGTCTTCAGCGATGAGAGTCGCTTCTGCCTTGGTGCCAATGATGGTCGTATGCGTGTTTGGCGCCGTGTAGGTGAGCGCCACAATCAGGACTGCATACGACCGAGGCACACAGGGCCAACACCCGGCATCATGGTGTGGGGAGCGATCTCCTACACTGGCCGTACACCACTGGTGATCGTCGAGGGGACACTGAATAGTGCACGGTACATCCAAACCGTCATCGAACCCATCGTTCTACCATTCCTAGACCGGCAAGGGAACTTGCTGTTCCAACAGGACAATGCACGTCCGCATGTATCCCGTGCCACCCAACGTGCTCTAGAAGGTGTAAGTCAACTACCCTGGCCAGCAAGATCTCCGGATCTGTCCCCCATTGAGCATGTTTGGGACTGGATGAAGCGTCGTCTGACGCGGTCTGCACGTCCAGCACGAACGCTGGTCCAACTGAGGCGCCAGGTGGAAATGGCATGGCAAGCCGTTCCACAGGACTACATCCAGCATCTCTACGATCGTCTCCATGGGAGAATAGCAGCCTGCATTGCTGCGAAAGGTGGATATACACTGTACTAGTGCCGACATTGTGCATGCTCTGTTGCCTATGTCTATGTGCCTGTGGTTCTGTCAGTGTGATCATGTGATGTATCTGACCCCAGGAATGTGTCAATAAAGTTTCCCCTTCCTGGGACAATGAATTCACGGTGTTCTTATTTCAATTTCCAGGAGTGTATTTTACAGTGTAAAGTGGAGATATTGTTGCCCAAGACATGTGCAATAAGAAATCTTCAATACAAGCTCGAACTCAGTGACCTTTAGACGTTTTGCGCAACACCATATGCCATATCACTTGTACATAAAAAGAAGGTTTGTGAAGAACTAGCCGGCCGCGGTGGTCTCGCGGTTCTAGGCGCGCAGTCCGGAACCGTGCGACTGCTACGGTCGCAGGTTCGAATCCTGCCTCGGGCATGGATGTGTGTGATGTCCTTAGGTTAGTTAGGTTTAAGTAGTTCTAAGTTCTAGGGGACTGATGACCACAGCAGTTGAGTCCCATAGTGCTCAGAGCCATTTGAACCATTAGGAGCACACAATGGACGGCAAGTATTTACTCACTTACTCACTGTTAGGGACAAATACCAGCACGAGCAAAGGCAGTAACTGAGAATCACAGATAAGACAAAATATCAAAAACGTTACATGGTAATTCTGAATGGCGAGTATTTACTCCCTGTAAGGAACAAATGTCTGTTAACAATATGCTGAAATTCATCTCAAAAATTATGTTCTCATACGCAAAAGCGGTGCCGTTATATTGCAGACGACTTTTGATTACTTAATTCAACAAACTAAGCGTTCTGCAGTGTACATGCTGCAACAAGGAATAGAACTATGTGAGACCTTCAGTATTTTGCAATTTGTGCAACGAAATGACGCTAGAACAATACGCTGTACCGAATCTCGAAAGCAGACATTTTCCATTCCGGCAAGAGAGTGGCGGCCTAGTACGGAGAATACTCAACCTCGCCGGCCGCAGTGGCCGTGCGGTTCTAGGCGCTACAGTCTGGAGCCGCGAGACCGCTAAGGTCGCAGGTTCGAATCCTGCCTCGGGCATGGATGTGTGTGATGTCCTTAGGTTAGTTACGTTTAAGTAGTTCTAAGTTCTAGGGGACTGATGACCTCAGAAGTTGAGTCCCGTAGTGCTCAGAGCCGTTTTTTAACTCAACCTCCTGGAAACAGCATTCGATATATTTTGTAGACTTTCTACGAGCACATCATCATAACGCTAAAAGCGAATGAAAAAAGTACGAAAGTAATAAAATAATGGCAATAAACTGCTTGTGAATGTCACCATACAAATTTAGGACGGTTAAGTTCCAGTGGGTGCATGAATGATTACACCAACAAACTGACTAATATTTCTTTTCTTAACACTACCTAAATTTTCTGGTGCTTCGTCTCTTAAGATTTATATAGTCATGGCGTTCGGATTTAAACTTCTGTCTCTGCTTATGGTTACATGCACTCGCTCTACATTTTACTGCCGACTCACGTTCATTGTCTTATTTCGTTGTTCCTTCTCCTGCAGAGTACTTGTTAAAACTTATCATTTGTGTTGTGTTGTTTTGAAGCTGACACACTTACAAGATACCAGCAGAAACAAATGTGTGATTCCACCTTAATAGTTCACAGAAATTCTTGAATTCTTTTGTTGATATGATAACTTATGATGTGGCTTAATGTCTTTTAGTAAGCCAAGATTAAACTAAATAACCATGTTTCATTAACAAAAGCACTACACCTTCCTTTACCTTCCGCCTTTGTCAGTAGTTCGAAATATTCGATTGACTTTTCTGTTCATTCGAAAAGTTCTTTAGCAGAGCAGAAATAGTGTATCATACATGTTATGACAGTTTGAGTAAGGCGACTGAAATGAGAGATTCAGCACTACAGAGGTAGTAAACAACATTAGTAAACTCTGTGTCATCGTCATTGCCAAATTTTGTGGGACATGTGTATGTCCACTAAAGGACTGACCATTCAATTTCATAGATGGTTTCAGGCATACATATGTAGTGTAACACCCAACTCGATCACACAGTTCATCACCTACGTTGTCTGAAGATATTTTTTTCTCCACTTTGTATTCAGCTATATTCTAACTCGGCTGCTTCACACCCAAGAGAGGCCTTTGCGTTATATTCATTCAGCGAGGTTTCTCCCATCTTAGTTGTTCTTACTGTGTCTTCTTTCTTAAAAGTTATCTTGTGAACACAGCCCGCTCCATAGAGGAGATTTATTACGTGTTATAAAATACAACGCCAAACTTTGGCCTGCTCCACAGACGAACTTTTGCCGGCAGAGTTCCAGACAAAGTATCTTGGCAGTTCCATTTCATGGAGGACATACCGCCAGCGATGCAGCTAAGGTAGTAGCAGAAATGACACCAAGCTTCTGTGACATTTCCTCATCCATAATTAACTAACGGAGACTTCCAGCTCTACCGTGATAATACAGCGCCAGGAGTATCTTTCAGGTTAAAGAAATTGACATACACTGCTGCGAGCTGTATTGAGGTAATAACCGTATATCTATAGGTAATTTATGAGACGTGTAAGAAAATATTAACGTAAGATTAGGATGCAAGGCACAGATGGTGTTTAGAAAGGATAGATTGCATGCAACCGGTGGTGGAGTGTTCGTCGCTGTTAGTAGTAGTTTATCCTGTAGTGAAGTAGAAGTGGATAGTTCCTGTGAATTATTATGGGTGGAGGTTACACTCAACAACCGAGCTAGGTTAATAATTGGCTCCTTTTACCGACCTCCTGACTCAGCAGCATTAATGGCAGAACAACTGAGAGAAAATTTGGAATACATTTCACATAAATTTTCTCAGCATGTTATAGTCTTAGGTGGAGATTTCAATTTACCAGATATAGACTGGGACACTCAGATGTTTAGGACGGGTGGTAGGGACAGAGCATCGAGTGACATTATACTGAGTGCACTATCCGAAAATTACCTCGAGCAATTAAACAGATTACCGACTCGTGGAGATAACATCTTGGACCTACTGATAACAAACAGACCCGAACTTTTCGACTCTGTATGTGCAGAACAGGGAATCAGTGATCATAAGGCCGTTGCAGCATCCCTGAATATGGAAGTTAATAGGAATACAAAAAAAGGGAGGAAGGTTTATCTGTTTAGCAAGAGTAATAGAAGGCAGATTTCAGACTACCTAACAGATCAAAACGAAAATTTCTGTTCCGACACTGACAATGTTGAGTGTTTATGGAAAAAGTTCAAGGCAATCGTAAAATGCGTTTTAGATAGGTACGTGCCGAATAAAACTGTGAGGGACGGGAAAAACCCACCGTGGTACAACAACAAAGTTAGGAAACTACTGCGAAAGCAAAGAGAGCTTCACTCTAAGTTTAAACGCAGCCAAAACCTCTCAGACAAACAGAAGCTAAACGATATCAAAGTTAACGTAAGGAGGGCTATGCGTGAACCGTTCAGTGAATTCGAAAGTAAAATTCTATGTACCGACTTGACAGAAAATCCTAGGAAGTTCTGGTCTTACGCTAAATCAGTAAGTGGCTCGAAACAGCATATCCAGACACTCCGGGATGATGATGGCATTGAAACAGAGGATGACACGCGTAAAGCTGAAATACTAAACACCTTTTTCCAAAGCTGTTTCACAGAGGAAGACCGCACTGCAGTTCCTTCTCTAAATCCTCGCACAAACGAAAAATGGCTGACATCGAAATAAGTGTCCAAGGAATAGAAAAGCAACTGGAGTCACTCAACAGAGGAAAGTCCACTGGACCTGACGGAATACCAATTCGTTTCTACACAGAGTACGAGAAACAACTTGTCCCCCTTCTGACAGCCGTGTACCGCAAGTCTCTAGAGGAACGGAAGTTTCCAAATGATTGGAAAAGAGCACAAGTAGTCCCAGTCTTCAAGAAGGGTTGTCGAGCAGATGACCAAAACTATAGACCTATATCTCTGACGTCGATCTGTTGTAGAATTTTAGAACATGTTTTTTGCTCGAGTATCATGTCGTTTTTGGAAACCCAGAATCTACTCTGTAGCAATCAACATGGATTCTGGAAACCGCGATCGTGTGAGACCCAACTCGCTTTATTTGTTCATGAGACCCAGAAAATATTAGATACAGGCTCCCAGGTAGATGCTATTTTTCTTGACTTCCGGAAGGCGTTCGATACAGTTCCGCACTGTCACCTGATAAACAAAGTAAGAGCCTACTGAATATCAGACCAGCTGTGTGGCTGGATTGAAGAGTTTATAGCAAACAGAACACAGCATGTTGTTATCAATGGAGAGACGTCTACAGACGTTAAAGTAACCTCTGGCGTGCCACAGGGGAGTGTTATGGGACCATTGCTTTTCACAATATATATAAATGACCTAGTAGATAGTGTCGGAAGTTCCATGCGGCTTTTCGCGGGTGATGCTGTAGTATACAGAGAAGTTGCAGCGTTAGAAAATTGTAGCGAAATGCAGGAAGATCTGCAGCGGATAGGCACTTGGTGCAGGGAGTGGCAACTGTCCCTTAACATAGACAAATGTAATGTATTGCGAATACATAGAAAGAACGATCCTTTATTGTGTGATTATATGATAGCGGAACAAAGACTGGTAGCAGTTACTTCTGTAAAATATCTGGGAGTATGCGTGCGGAACGATTTGAAGTGGAATGATCATATAAAATTAATTGTTGGTAAGGCAGGTACCAGGTTGAGGTTCATTGGGAGAGTGCTTAGAAAATGTAGTCCATCAACAAAGGAGGTGGCTTACAAAACACTCGTTCGACCTATACTTGAGTATTGCTCATCAGTGTGGGATCCGTACCAGATCGGGTTGACGGAGGAGATAGAGAAGATCCAAAGAAGAGCGGCGCGTTTCGTCACAGGGTTATTTGGTAACCGTGATAGCGTTACGGAGATGTTTAATAAACTCAAGTGGCAGACTCTGCAAGAGAGGCGCTCTGCATCGCGGTGTAGCTTGCTCGCCAGGTTTCGAGAGGGTGCGTTTCTGGATGAGGTATCGAATATATTGCTTCCCCCTACTTATACCTCCCGAGGAGGTCACGAATGTAAAATTGGAGAGATTAGAGCGCGCACGGAGGCTTTCAGACAGTCGTTCTTCCCGCGAACCATACGCGACTGGAACAGGAAAGGGAGGTAATGACAGTGGCACGTAAAGTGCCCTCCACCACACACCGTTGGCTGGCTTGCGGAGTATAAATGTAGATGTAGATGTAGATGTAGGACGCAATAAGGATTTTTATTCAGCTGAAATTTCAAATTATCGTCCCTAAGCTGTCTAAGATGTGTATTTTGATTGTGGTAGTGAAATACATACAGGTTAATGTCCCGTCGACAAGGAGCTCATTAGGCATGGAGTATAAGCTCGGGTACGGGAAGGATGGGGAAGAAAATGAGTATTGTTCTTTTCAAAGGAACCATTCCTGAACTTACCTTTAACTGTTTAGGAAAGCCTGTGGAAAATTAAATCTGTGCTGTGGCATCGAGTTTCGAAATGCCGTTTTCCTGAATTTGGCATCATTACGGCAATGACTGCTTGCGAAATGTGACAAAATTCCCGCCCTTCGTGGGTCAATATTAAATAAGAGGAAGTGAGAGACAGAGTTTTACGTCTACGGGTTGGCTTCTGCTCTTGAAAATCAGGAAAGGGTCGCTTAATTATGACCGTCAAAGGGCGGCCGAATTTATATGAATAGTCTTACGTACTCTAGCTTCATAAGATAGACGTGATGTTTAGACAGTCCAAACGTTAAAGCCTACCTCACGGATCGAATGAAGGATTCGAGTAGTCATAATGTGACATAACACTTCCATTAAGCTCCCATATCCACTCCGTAAGTTTGAGAGTAGTCGTGTCAACGGTGATACATTTGAAATTAAGTACTTAGCTGGGTTTATATTGTCTTCGTTGTCTGCTTCAGAGCGTGATATGTGCCTTGAGCTTTCCCTGTACAACAAACTTCCTAAAATAATTGTAGATCAATGGATGAGATAAATAAATAATAAAATATTATTCTAGGCCCTGTATTTTTAAACACTGGTCCACAACAGTCACCCAACTGCAACAATAATTTCCATTTGCTCACAAGAACTACAATATTCTAACAACCCCATTTGCCGGCAAGAAGTATGCCTGACTTTTTCAACTGAGACTAAAAGACACATTATTAAAGATAAAGAACGTACTGATTTACAATACAGGCAAAAGAAGCGTCTGAACTGATTTTGGACACATTTTTACATTCCATCTCCAGCCTGACACATCTTATTTATGATGCTAATTCCATCAGATACTCTTAGAGTAACGTTTCCATTGATGTACTTAGAGAGATACTGATTACAATAATGATATTAAGAATTACAGGGGTCAAACCATCTTTTCCTGTTTATTAACCTTATGTACGCTGATTGGGGACATCTGTATAAGTTATGATACACTCCTGGAAATTGAAATAAGAACACCGTGAATTCATTGTCCCAGGAAGGGGAAACTTTATTGACACATTCCTGGGGTCAGATACATCACATGATCACACTGACAGAACCACAGGCACATAGACACAGGCAGCAGAGCATGCACAATGTCGGCACTAGTACAGTGTGTATCCACCTTTCGCAGCAATGCAGGCTGCTATTCTCCCATGGAGACGGTCGTAGAGATGCTGGATGTAGTCCTGTGGAACGGCTTGCCATGCCATTTCCACCTGGCGCCTCAGTTGGACCAGCGTTCGTGCTGGACGTGCAGACCGCGTGAGACGACGCTTCATCCAGTCCCAAACATGCTCAATGGGGGACAGATCCGGAGATCTTGCTGGCCAGGGTAGTTGACTTACACCTTCTAGAGCACGTTGGGTGGCACGGGATACATGCGGACGTGCATTGTCCTGTTGGAACAGCAAGTTCCCTTGCCGGTCTAGGAATGGTAGAACGATGGGTTCGATGACGGTTTGGATGTACCGTGCACTATTCAGTGTCCCCTCGACGATCACCAGTGGTGTACGGCCAGTGTAGGAGATCGCTCCCCACACCATGATGCCGGGTGTTGGCCCTGTGTGCCTCGGTCGTATGCAGTCCTGATTGTGGCGCTCACCTGCACGGCGCCAAACACGCATACGACCATCATTGGCACCAAGGCAGAAGCGACTCTCATCGCTGAAGACGACACGTCTCCATTCGTCCCTCCATTCACGCCTGTCGCGACACCACTGGAGGCGGGCTGCACGATGTTGGGGCGTGAGCGGAAGACGGCCTAACGGTGTGCGGGACCGTAGCCCAGCTTCATGGAGACGGTTGCGAATGGTCCTCGCCGATACCCCAGGAGCAACAGTGTCCCTAATTTGCTGGGAAGTGGCGGTGCGGTCCCCTACGGCACTGCGTAGGATCCTACGGTCTTGGCGTGCATCCGTGCGTCGCTGCGGTCCGGTCCCAGGTCGACGGGCACGTGCACCTTCCGCCGACCACTGGCGACAACATCGATGTACTGTGGAGACCTCACGCCCCACGTGTTGAGCAATTCGGCGGTACGTCCACCCGGCCTCCCGCAAGCCCACTATACGCCCTCGATCAAAGTCCGTCAACGGCACATACGGTTCACGTCCACGCTGTCGCGGCATGCTACCAGTGTTAAAGACTGCGATGGAGCTCCGTATGCCACGGCAAACTGGCTGACACTGACGGCGGCGGTGCACAAATGCTGCGCAGCTAGCGCCATTCGACGGCCAACACCGCGGTTCCTGGTGTGTCCGCTGTGCCGTGCGTGTGATCATTGCTTGTACAGCCCTCTCGCAGTGTCCGGAGCAAGTATGGTGGGTCTGACACACCGGTGTCAATGTGTTCTTTTTCCATTTCCAGGAGTGTAGATTTAAGAGTTAGTAGTTCTGGCCGTCTGGTCCAGGATTTTCTGTTTGGTGTTCGTCACGAGCTTCTTCCATGAGTGCAGGAATCCAGTGTACAGTGGACTAGTGGAACTACAACGTTAAAATAATGAACCGTGGATGCTCGTCCTTTAGACAATAAATATCCGCTTTCACAATCAGGTACAGGAGAGAGAAAGGCACTGTGCAGAATGCGGTAACTTTCCGGAATGCAGGTTTGGTTGTGGAAACTGAACAGATTCTTACCTCCCCGCCGAACGCAAAGATAGACGAGCTGAAGTGATTTGTTTCCTGTGCTTCTTCGTTTCTGGATGAAAGCACTTTACGTCTGCCTGATGACAAGCCCCGGTCTGACGAAGGATTCTCCAACCAACTTGCTGGAAAGGATCTTGTCAGGCACTCTTGAAGAAATACTGTTCATAATGGGAGATTCGGATACGTCTTTGTAAAAGCTGAACACGTGAAGAAGACAGATTGGAGAGCAAAACAGAGAATCACTGACGTAGGTTCATGGCCCAGAATGAACCAATTGTTGCCCGCATCTCGTGGTCGTGCGGTAGCGTTCTCGTTTCCCACGCCCGGGTTCCCGGGTTCGATTCCCGGGGGGTCAGGGATTTTCTCTGCCTCGTGATGATTGGGTGTTGTGTGATGTCCTTAGGTTAGTTAGGTTTAAGTAGTTCTAAGTTCTAGGGGACTAATGACCACAGATGTTAAGTCCCATAGTGCTCAGAGCCATTTTTTTGATTTGAATCAATTGTTAAATGTTTTTCAGTCAGAAATTAATGTTCATAAACGGAATGGAGGGAGATCAATTTTACCCTTCACTCCAAGTTCGCATTTGTCAACATATTGAGTCATATTGGTGCAGAAATGAAAGACAGAGTCATCAAAATTATCATTGAATCACATAGCAATTTTCCTTGATTATTGATAGAAGTTCAACATTCAGCTAACTATGTCACTATATTTGATCTATGCTGCCTGGTATGACACGGCCAACTAATACTTTCCTAGATTAAAATGGAATATAATACACGACAGTTGGAGGTATATTCAAGCCTGTAATGAACAATTTTAAGGCTTCAGATTTTTACCAAGTTGTTTTGAATAAAAATCTAATTTCTGTCGCCACTGATGGTGCTGTAGGTATCCTGAGGAAAAAAGGAAGGTGCAGTTACATTTCTGAAACAAGATTTTTCATATATTGTGTGTTGGCCCCGTGAAAGCCATAAGAGAAAGGTGTGATGTGATAAGAAATGATTTTCCTTCAGAAATAAATCATTTTACATCTTTCCTGGATAAGCTGTAAATCCTCCACCATCAGTCGCCCAAAAATGACAGAGAAATAAGAAGGCATGCAGAGGAACTTGAAAACCAAATCCTTAAAACTGGCAGAGTACTCTTTGTGCTGCCTCTAATCTAAGAAATATTTCAACACTTTAGTGAAATTATGAAGCATTACTAACACACTTTTTAGTGCAAAGTGTAGTATGAAAATAGTGATAGAAACATGTATGAAGGTCTTCTAAAGACGATCTGGGATCACTCTTCTGTTAGAGCTGTCTGAGCTTAGTTTAGAACTGCAGGGTCATGATATCACTCTTCATACTGCTAAAAAAGGAGGAAAATGTAACTAATAGTGGCTGAAGGCAGAAAAGTAAACAGAGGTCCATGTTACAATTAATTTAATATCGTCACATGCTGACGGGCGTTGATATATGTCCACGGGGACCGGTGAAAATGTGCGCCCCGACCGATACTCGAACCCGGTATCTCCTGCTTACATAGCAGACGCTGTATCCAGCTGCGCCAACGAGTGCACAGGGGATAGTGCGACTGCAGGGACAATCTGGCGCACGCCTCCCGCGAGAGCCACATTCTCACCTTGTATGTCCACACACTACATTCGTAGTGTCCCACCCCAACACACTCATTACTCGTGGAAGACATTCTTACCAAGTCCCGTAAGAGTTCCGGTAATGTGTGTGCATCCGCACAGAAGAAGATGGTCATGGCTGGTATTGCCAAAACTATATACTTATATCGATATGGTGTCTGTTCTTTCGGACATGCCCGAAAGAACATACACGATATCCATATAAGTATATATTACAATTAAGTTGTCAAACAAAGAATCTATTACTGTTGAAGGGAATTTCTCTGCAGAATGCCGGTGGTCATTTTGAACAGCGCCTGTGATGGTCAGTTGTCTCGTTACTTTTAGAACCCACATAACCAGTGTATGTAGTTGTACCGTTCATTAGTGTGTGCTACTACAGGTATTGTACCAGTGTCGATGTGGAATCTTATCAAAATACCATATCTCGTAAAAGACTCACAGTAGAATCGTGTAAAAAACACCATTGACATTATAATTTACTCTAATTTTAGTTTGTTAACGTCATTCGGCATCGTTCCATTTAAGTGTTTTTGCGCAAAAATACACTTTCCAATCATTGTTGCGATCTGTTTATCGGCTAACAACACGAGCCCCTGGCTACGAATCTATTCTAAGAAAACCACACATCAATAGCTCTTATCATTTCCGCAATATTTGCGGTGTGAGTTTTGAGTCATTCACTTTGCCTATATCAGGAATGAAATTACAATGAAATGAACACCCTTAGCTGCTTACAGGCGTTGACATACGTCAACGGGGACAGATGAAAATGTGTGGCCCGACCGGGACTCGAACCAGGGATCTCCTGCTTACATGGCAGACGCTCTATCCATTCGAGCCACCGAGGACACAGAGGATAGCGCGACCGCAGGAATTTATCTCTGTCACGCCTCCCGCGAAACCCACATTCTCAACTTATTGTCCCACACTACATTCGTAGTGCCCCCGCCCATTATATACTCGTTACTCGCAGCGCGTTGCCGATTCCCGTAAGAGTACGGGCACTGTTTGTGCATTCGCACAGAAGAAGAAGATGGTCAAGTGACCGGTGAGCCTTAACTATATACAGGGTGTTACAAAAAGGTACGGTCAAACTTTCAGGAAACATTCCTCACACACAAAGAAAGAAAATATGTTATGTGGACATGTGTCCTTAAACGCTTACTTTCCATGTTGGAGCTCATTTTATTACTTCTCTTCAAATCACATTAATCATGGAATGGAAACACACAGCAACAGAACGTACCAGCGTGACTTCAAACACCTTGTTACAGGAAATATTCACAATGTCCTCCGTTAGCGAGGACACATGCATCCACCCTCCGTCGCATGGAATCCCTGATGCGCTGATGGAGCCCTGGAGAATGGCGTATTGTATCACAGCCGTTCACAATACGAGCACGAAGAGTCTCTACATTTGGTACCGGGGTTGCGTAGACAAGAGCTTTCAAATGCCCCCATAAATGAAAGTCAAGAGCGTTGAGGTCAGGTGAGAGTGGAGGCCATGGAATTGGTCCGCCTCTACCAATCCATCGCTCACCGAATCTGTTGCTGAGAAGCGTACGAACACTTCGACTGAAATGTGCAGGAGCTCCATCGTGCATGAACCACATGTTGTGTCGTACTTGTTAAGGCACATGTTCCAGCAGCACAGGTAGAGTATCCCGTATGAAATCATGATAACGTGCTCCATTGAGCGTAGGTGGAAGAACATGGGGCCCAATCAAGACATCACCAACAATGCCTGCCCAAACGTTCACAGAAAATCTGTGTTGATGACGTGATTGCACAGTGAGGATTCTCGTCAGCCCACACATGTTGATTGTGAAAATTTACAATTTGATCACGTTGGAATGAAGCCTCATCCGTAAAGAGAAGATTTGCACTGAAATGAGGATTGTTGGATGAACCAATCGCAGAAGTGTACCCGTGGAGGCCAATCAGCTGCTGATAGTGCCTGCACACGCTGTACATGGAACGGAAACAACTGGTTCTCCCGTAGCACTCTCCACACCGTGACGTGGTCAACGTTACGTTGTACAGCAGCAACTTCTCTGACGCTGACATTAGGGTTATCGTCAACTGCTCGAAGAATTGCCTCGTCCATTGCAGGTGTCTTCGTCGTTTTAGGTCTTCCCCAGTCGCGAGTCATAGGCTGGAATGTTCCGTGCTCCCTAAGACGCCGATCAATTGCTTCGAACGTCTTCCTGTCGGGACACCTTCGGTTTGCAAATCTGTCTCGATACAAACGTACCGCGCCACGGCTATTGCCCCGTGCTAATCCATACATCAAATGGGCATCTGCCAACTCCGCATTTGTAAACATTGCACTGACTGCAAAACCACGTTCGTGGTGAACACTATCCTGTTGATGCTACGTACTGATGTGCTTGATGCTAGTACTGTAGAGCAATGAGTCGCATGTCAACACAAGCACCGAATTCAACATTACCTTCCTTCAATTGGGCCAACTGGCGGTGAATCGAGGAGGTACAGTACATACTGACGAAACGAAAATGAGCTCTAACATGTAAATTAAGCGTTTCCGGACACATGTCCACATAACACCTTTTCTTTATTTGTGTGTGAGGAATGTTTCCTGAAAGTTTGGCCGTACCTGTTTGTAACACCCTGTATACTAAGATGGTATCTGTTCTTTCGGACATGGAATGTTTGCTTACTTTAAGGTATGCGTTAAACGTATCTTATAATTTCTCACAACAATCATCTGTATACGCTACACATTGGATACATGTTATTCAGAGTATCACTTGATTTTTTCCCAGAAAATCAGAACTGGGCAAGATGATAGGACATTTGTCGAGACATCTGACGATAACTTAGGGGAAAAAGGAAATTAAAATACGTGCTATTCTCAGACAGATCGTGTCAAGTGACCCAGATTCTGGGCGGTGTAGGAGGCTGTATTCTTTGGCTGTGAGAGGTTGCAGCGTGGCTGCCGACCTTTCGTGGCATGCTCACCTGTCCCGCCCCACTGGGAGCGGCGGGTGATGGACGGCGCCGGGCCGTCGCTCGGCTGTCGGCCGCCTCGTGTTCGCTAATGCATCGATTCATCAGCCGCGTCTGCCAGCCGCCGACGTCAATGGGGGCACTTGTTACCTCGCCCTCTGTCTGGGCCAGGGAAGGTGACAGCCACCGGTAGGGCGCAGGATAGGAGGAGACTATGGATTGACATCCAGGGTACGACGAAGCATTAGGGGCGGAGCGTCAGCTAGGTTTCGGGAGCATTGTATACGAAATCGATCGAGCACTTCTCAGTGGAATGTGTCTTAAGGATTTCAAACAAACTGATGAGACAAGAAAGTGGTACACCTGCCTAATATCGTGCACACAAAAGTGCCGCAACACGACGTGGCATAGGCCCCACTAATGTCTGAAGTAGTGCTGGGCTGTCTATAAATCCGTAAGAGTACGAGGGGGTGGTGATCTCTGAACAGCACGTTGCAAGGTATTCCAGATACACTCAATAATGTTTATGTATGGGGAGTTTCGTGGCCAGCGGAAGTGTTTAAACTCACAAGGGAACCTCCCCATCGCACCCCCCTCAGATTTAATTATCAGTTGGCACAGTGGATAGGCCTTGAAAAACTGAACACAGATCAATCGAGAAAACAGGAGGAAGTTATGTGCAACTATGAAAAAAAGGCAAAATATACAAACTGAGTGGTCCATGTGCAAGATATGCAACATTAAGGAACCGTAAGCTCAGGAGCGCCGTGATCCCGTGGTTAGCGTGAGCAGCTGTGGAACGAGAGGTCCTTGGTTCAAGTCCTCCCTCGCATGAGAATTTTACTGTCTTTATTTTCGCAAAGTTATGATCTGTCCGTTCGTTCATTGACGTCTCTGTTCACTGTAAGAAGTTTAGTGTATGTGTTTTGCGACCGCACCGCAAAACAGTGCGATTAGTAGACGAAAAGACGTGCCTCTCCAATGACAACCGAAAATATTTGATCGCAAGTTCATAGGTCAACCGATTCCTCCAAAGGAAAAGACGTCTGATATATTATATACGACACTGGTGACGGCATGTGCGTCACATGAGAGGAATATGTTGTCGACCCACCTAACTTGGCGAATGGGTAAAAAGATTCTTCTACATTGCCCGATTTAGGTTTTCTTGTTTAGGTGTAGCGTCCCCATACTACGGCACAGTTACTTCGCATCGGAGGGACGGATAATAATTGTCTGAAAATTAAAAATTAAAATTTTCACACGCGGAAAGACTTGAACTATGGACCTCTCGTTCCGTAGCTGTTCACGCTAACCACGGGACCACTGCGCTCCACAGCTTACATTGGCCTTAATATTGCTTATCTTACACAAGGTCTACTCAGTTTCTATATTTTGCTTTTTTTTTCATAGTTGCACATAACTTCTTCCTGTTTTCTCGATTGATCTGTGTTCAGTTTTTCAAGGCCTATCGATTCTACCAACTTACAACTAAATCTGATGGGGGTGCGATGAGGAGGTTCCCTTGTCAGAAGAGTGTTTCTGGAGCCACTCTGGAGCAATTCTGGACGTATGGGGTGTCGTATTGTTCTGCTGGAATCGCCGAAGTCCGTCGGTATACACAATGGACATGAATGGATGCTTACGTACGTTTCACCTGTCAGAATTGTACCTAGGCGTATAAGGGGTCCCATATCACTCCCACTTGTAATATTTCTGGCTTAAGAGGCCTGGCCAGACAGAATGCGGCCTGGCCGTCCGGCCTGTGGCCTTGAACCGCAGCCGGCAGGCCGCACTTGAATCGCTCGTTACACAGAGTGCAGCTCTGACGCACCGGCAG
The DNA here is from genome assembly GCF_023898315.1 of Schistocerca nitens. Lineage (NCBI taxonomy): Eukaryota > Metazoa > Arthropoda > Insecta > Orthoptera > Acrididae > Schistocerca > Schistocerca nitens. The sequence goes on from NC_064618.1 coordinate 175,408,783, forward strand.
TTGGCCTGCCGCAACGGCCGCCGCCGGGTTGTCACAGATTAAGGCCTGGCCAGACAGAATGTGGCCTGGCCGTCCGGCCTGTGGCCTTGAACCGCAGCGGGCAGGCCGCACTGTTGAATCGCTCGTTATTGTATGGTGGCTGTCACACAGAGTGCGGCTCTGACGCACCGGCACCCGTCCTGCCGCAACGGCCGCGCCGGGTTGTCACAGATTCACCGCAAGCCGGAGCGGCTGCCTGCCTCTGTTGGGGCACTCGACTGCTCTGTGGTCACACTGGAAGCAGCGGCGTGAGGCGGTTTCTGTCTTGCAGCTCGTAGTGCATGCATCATGGACACAGAAAGACGTATAAAGGAGGTGAGGGAAAACAACTTTTTGTATGATACACGGGATCCTGATTTGGAGGTAGAATACTTTTGCCCTCGGTATACCCTTGATAGAAAGCTGAATTCTCAGAAATAGTGTTGTCACTGTGACGTCCATAATTTCCAATATCAACTACTGTAAACTCGTAGTATGAATCAACGATCGGCAGGAGAACCAGCGAAAAGAATGTTTGTAACAGAAGAACTGGGATCCACTATCATTCTGGCATTTTAAGCTGATATGCTTTCCGCCTATGCTTCCAAGGCAGTTCGGGAACCCCCAAAGTTCTAGAAATCCATCTTGATATTTCTTCCACATCTCTGTTGTAGGGGTAGGTAAATACTTGAGTTGTAGAACAGTCCATATTGCCTGGCACACTTGTTTCACAATTTCTGAGACTGTTGAACATCCTAACCGAAAAGAAAAAGCTATGGTCTGGTTACTGTCGCCTGTAGTCAAGTATGTTGAAAAGATTAAAATAAATTATGCCGATAGAACGAATAGATAAGTTAACGACCAAAGATATGTTTGTTTAAATTCAATGACAAAGTTATGAATACAATGAAACAAAACAATCTATCAAGTAGAAAGTTCTCTCTAGCGGGACATACGGAACTAGATGTTACTATCGTTTGCTGTATTTGTAAACACTGCAGATAAGTTTATCACTCCACTCCTAACTACGTTGTGGGATAGCACTTTCTTCTGCCGAACCTTTCATGTGATACAGCAAAACTGAAAGGCGCAAATTGAGACGCGTATAGCGCGACGCAGCGCAGCGCGCGTTTTTGTAACATCACAGGTTCAAAAGGGACCGCGCAAATTGCGACGCGACGCGACTGGGACGCGACACGCGCCTGCGCCAGGTCACGCGGCGTTGTGGTTGAGGCACAGTTTCTCGCGCCGCGCGTCGCGCTTGCCTCGCTAGCATCGTGGGAAATTTGAGGAGGGGAGCGGAAAAGTAGCCCAGCCATATGCTCACATCGGAACGGCGCATATCAGCAGTGGTAGTATTGCCAATACGATAAATTTTGCCTTACTGTGTACTGAATTTTATTGCCTTTGGGTAATGTTTCGTTTTTCGCCATTTAATCGCTCCAGCTTTCTTCGTTAGCACGATATACTTTTCTGTTATTTATATCTGCAATGTATACTTCAGTAACTGATGAGCCACTGGCCGCTGGAATTGTACCATATGCCTCCGCGATGTTTTCAGAACGCAAGAAGGGACAGAGGGTGGTCAATAAGGAAGCAAGGAATATTATAAAATCATGTGATTAAGAATCAAGGCAGGAAAGTAATGCAAGGTTATATTCTCGCTGCCTAGTAAGCTAGCGTATCTGTACTATCTGTTACAAAAATTTAGAAAGGGATAATCTCCACAGGTGTGATCCCTTTGTTCTTGTGGTAAAAAGCGTCCAAGATCTGAAGTATAGAAGTTTCACTGTGATTACTCTGATATGTATGTAATAATGTAATACGACACACTGTACTACATGCATGTGAACAACATATTTCCACTGCAAGCTAGAAACAGTCGAAAAGCAGTCACAAATGACAATGTTTTAATTGGTTCGCCGTGATGAGAAAAAGCATTTCAATTGTTGCATGGACATTATCAGTATTAATAAACTAATTATACAACAACAGGCTACACAAATGAAGAAAATGGTCGGTATTATTACGAAATTAGGAATATCCTAAAAGAGTGTTATGATTAGATATATTTAATTTTTTGAAATGTGCTGCTGACAAAGGCAGATCTACTTTCATGACAATGTTTTTCGAACTCCATCTCACAAGGCACACATGGCTAACTTGTGCATTCCTGTCGCGCGCATTATCCTTCGCTGCTGACAATACACTCACCATTGTGTTGTGCGACAGATCAATTGTTTATTTTTCTCAATAACAACTATTTTAATCAAAATATCCACGGGTGTACTGCCGGTCTACAGTGTCCAACGGGCACAATATTTCGGCGATCATACATGTCGCCATCATCAGGTGAACTGACGGACTGAGCTCCTGTGAACGTGCCGGCACGGAGATCCGTACACTATGGCTGCTCAGGTGGAACTGGGTTCGGTCGCGGCGGCGGCGGATTTAAATACCCTCCGCCCGCGGCGCGCTCACTCCGCCGTCCGCGCCCCGCGCCACGGTCGCGCGGTGGAACAGATTGCGGCGGCGTCTGAGATGACGTCGGTGTGATGGCTCCGTCCGCTGTGGTCGTCACAACTATACATTTGCTCGATTTACTCTTGATTAACCCAATCGCTGTTTCCCAAGCCTTGCTAAGATTATAGCCACAGTCACGATTTATGAGGTCGTCATTGGTGCGAATTTCGATGGCCTCTCTAACAACGCTGTCCCAGTATCTCGACGTCTGTACCAGAATCCTCGTGCGTTCATACTCCATAGCGTGATTTTCCGACAAACAATGTTCAGCGACCGCCGACTTGCTCGGATACATCAGTCGAGTGTGCCTCTGGTGTTCACGGCATCGATCCTCGACGGTACGCATCGTCTGACCAATATACGACTTGCCACATTGACACGGAATCTGGTACACGCCGGCCTTCCTCAAACCGAGGTCATCTTTGGCGCTCCCCACCAGTGCACGAGTTTTATTCGGAGGACAAAACACCGTTCCGACCCGGTGTTTTTTCAAAATGCGGGCGATCTTTCCCGAGAGTGCGCCTGTATATGGGATAAACGCAGTGCCTACCTCCTCCCTCGTGATTTCATCCATATCCACAGGTTGTGCTGTAGTGGTTGGGCGGAGAGCACGTTGAATCTGCCACTCTGAGTACCCATTTTTTCGAAATACAGTTCTCAGATGTTCCAATTCCTGGGGTAGACTCTCTGCGTCAGAGATAGTGCGCGCCCTATGTACTAGAGTTTTAAGTACCCCATTCCTCTGTGAAGGGTGGTGGCAGCTGTCTGCGTGCAAATACAGATCAGTGTGCGTTGTCTTCCGATACACCCCGTGACCTAGGGTGCCGTCAGGCCTTCTCTTGACCAAGACGTCAAGGAAAGGTAGTTTACCCTCTGTTTCAGTCTCCATAGTGAATTTGATGTTGGGTTGTATGGAGTTTAGATGTGTAAGGAAGTCAAGGAGTTTATCCATACCATGTGGCCAGATGAGGAAAGTGTCGTCCACGTAACGGAAAAAGCAAGTAGGTTTCCATTCGGATGACGACAGGGCTTCCTCCTCGAAGTTCTCCATGTACAAATTCGCTACCACCGGTGAGAGTGGGCTACCCATGGCGACTCCCTCCGTCTATTCGTAGTATTCTCCATTAAAAAGAAAATACGTGGAAGTCAAGACATGCCTAAAAAGTTCAGTGGTCTTCTCGTCAAACTTCTGACTAATCAGTTCTAGTGACTCTCGCAGGGGTACCCTCGTGAACAAGGAAACGACGTCAAAACTCACCATGATATCTGACTCACCCAACGTGAAGCTATCAAGGCGTTTAACAAAATCCACGGAATTACGGATGTGATGAGGGCATTTACCCACGTAAGGACTTAATATTCCCGTCAGGTATTTGGCCAACAAACATGTAGGTGCCCTGATGTTGCTGACAATGGGGCGTAATGGTACCCCCTCTTTGTGAACCTTCGGGAGTCCATATAGTCTAGGCGGTACCGGACCTTGGGGTAACAATTTCTTAGCGTCACCCTCCGGTAATTCTGCGTCCTTGAGAAGCGACCTCGTCTTGTTTTCCACCTTCTTTGTAGGGTCATCGCTGATCTTCCGGTAGGAATCGTCATTTAGCAGGCTCTGCATCTTATCAGTGTAGTCCTTATGGGAGACAACAACTGTAGCATTGCCTTTGTCAGCCGGTAAGACAACAATTTCAGAGCGCTCCCTCAGATCACGAATGGCCGCCCTCTCTTTACTAGTGATATTTGACTTCATCGGCTTGGATTTCGTCAACGCACGACAAGTTTCACGACGTATTTCCTCAGCTGATTCAGGCGGAAGTCGAGCTGCAACCTGTTCAACAGCACTAACAATTTCTGCGACCGGAGTGAACTTGGGGGTGGGAGCGAAGTTGAGACCTTTCTGCAAAACCGAGACCGCATCATCACTCAACACCATGCCACTCAAATTGATGACAGTCTTGCCCGGAACCTGCAGAGATGGTTTGTCAAGGAGACGTGAGAACTTAGCTGTTTGACGTCCCGTTGCCTTCTTATGGGCGGAATCAGCTGCAACCCAGGTGACACCATCAATCCAATCCCAGGAAAAAGAAGTGAAATTACTAGCCAGTTGCAAATGTAGTTTGAGTAATTCCTGTGAGATAAACTCAAGGATCCGGCGGGTGAATTGCACTCTCTCACGTACCAATGCGAGGCTGGCTCGTTTCTTGATTCTCTTAGCTGCTGCAGAATCGATGTGATGCATAACCTTAGCAAAATTTGGAACAACGTTCTCGGAACGACATCTCTTTAGAAAGGCAAGAGTACTTGGCAAACGACATCTACGGTGGCGCAACTTTTCAAATTTCTTCATGCTGCGATACATCTCCTCCCCGTAAAGGTGTATGATGTGATTCTTGAGTTTCTCCCGGCGTATTTGATAATCAAAATATCCACGGGTGTACTGCCGGTCTACAGTGTCCAACGGGCACAATATTTCGGCGATCATACATGTCGCCATCATCAGGTGAACTGTCGGACTGAGCTCCTGTGAACGTGCCGGCACGGAGATCCGTACACTATGGCTGCTCAGGTGGAACTGGGTTCGGTCGCGGCGGCGGCGGATTTAAATACCCTCCGCCCGCGGCGCGCTCACTCCGCCGTCCGCGCCCCGCGCCACGGTCGCGCGGTGGAACAGATTGCGGCGGCGTCTGAGATGACGTCGGTGTGATGGCTCCGTCCGCCGTGGTCGTCACAACTATACATTAGCTCGATTTACTCTTGATTAACCCAATCGCTGTTTCCCAAGCCTTGCTAAGATTATAGCCACAGTCACGATTTATGAGGTCGTCATTGGTGCGAATTTCGATGGCCTCTCTAACAACGCTGTCCCAGTATCTCGACGTCTGTACCAGAATCCTCGTGCGTTCATACTCCATAACGTGATTTTCCGACAAACAATGTTCAGCGACCGCCGACTTGCTCGGATACATCAGTCGAGTGTGCCTCTGGTGTTCACGGCATCGATCCTCGACGGTACGCATCGTCTGACCAATATACGACTTGCCGGCGTGTACTAGATTCCGTGTCAATGTGGCAAGTCGTATATTAGTCAGACGATGCGTACCGTCGAGGATCGATGCCGTGAACACCAGAGGCACACTCGACTGATGTATCCGAGCAAGTCGGCGGTCGCTGAACATTGTTTGTCGGAAAATCACGCTATGGAGTATGAACGCACGAGGATTCTGGTACAGACGTCGAGATACTGGGACAGCGTTGTTAGAGAGGCCATCGAAATTCGCACCAATGACGACCTCATAAATCGTGACTGACTATAATCTTAGCAAGGCTTGGGAAACAGCGATTGGGTTAATCAAGAGTAAATCGAGCAAATGTATAGTTGTGACGACCACGGCGGACGGAGCCATCACACCGACGTCATCTCAGACGCCGCCGCAATCTGTTCCACCGCGCGACCGTGGCGCGGGGCGCGGACGGCGGAGTGAGCGCGCCGCGGGCGGAGGGTATTTAAATCCGCCGCCGCCGCGACCGAACCCAGTTCCACCTGAGCAGCCATAGTGTACGGATCTCCGTGCCGGCACGTTCACAGGAGCTCAGTCCGTCAGTTCACCTGATGATGGCGACATGTATGATCGCCGAAATATTGTGCCCGTTGGACACTGTAGACCGGCAGTACACCCGTGGATATTTTGATTATCAAATACGCCGGGAGAAACTCAAGAATCAGAACAACTATTTTATTCGCGATCACGAATTGTCAGTTTGGCAAGCCCTAGGTGAGTAAACAGTATCTGGCATGTGCCTATCATTCCACCTGAAGGAACGCTCGTCATTATTTTAATACTGCTAAGATCAAGAGAAGGAATAAAATTCTTTGGTAAGTTTCCATTTCCGTCGCTCAGTGTTAAAAATACGATGGGTTACGGGAATTCCACCAAAATTCCAACAGAATTGCCAATCTGTTTTTGTGTGAGTTGTTAACCTTTTCTCATTCGAAGAAGCATCACCATTTATGAGTAAAGGCCACATTCCTCTTGGTGACTGGTTTAATTGTACTTCCTTTGTCACAACGTAATTTGCCAAACTCATCTCACAGCAGCTATTGAGACAGAATTCCGAAACGTAGGGCCTCATTAAACAAGTAATCGGCAATTACAGAGCTCAATAGCTTACGAAAAACCTCATAGTATCGGTTTGCAGTAACATAAAAGAAGAAATTTCACGTTTATTTTCATACTAGGAAGCTCTTGTTTCACTAGCTGTCGATAACTCTTAAAAAATTACAGACTGGAGTGAAATAAATAAAAAAAGAAGTATAAGTAGTGATATATCGCCATAGATAAGAATGTTCCGTGTGTTTAATAATTGGCAAAACACTCTCCTCCTTGTGTGCTATCATTTGCCAAACTTTCGTTTCGATGTCTCGAGCGGTTTAGGAGATACGAGAGATGTTGCGAGTATTTCATTCTCGCGGGATTGAGATCGAAGTGAGCGCGCTACATGGGATCCAATTTCTCGAGATCGGAGGCTGATAGAGATCTCCTCCCAAGTCTAAAAATGGTTCAAATGGCTCTGAGCACTATGGGACTCAACATCTTAGGTCATAAGTCCCCTAGAACTTAGAACTACTTAAACCTAACTAACCTAAGGACATCACACACACCCATGCCCGAGGCAGGACTCGAACCTGCGACCGTAGCAGTCCCGCGGTTCCGGACTGCAGCGCCAGAACCGCTAGACCACCGCGGCCGGCTCCTCCCAAGTCTAAACAAATATTCAGCATGTTAGCCAAATTTCATACGCAGCAACATATGGTGTAATACGCACCAAACGCAAAATCATAGCGACCCCTAATTTTCGTTGCAAACTTTTTGAGTTTTGCGTAGGCTCTTACTAAAATATGTACATCACAACAAGAATGGTCATTAGCGAGGTGATGGGCACGAAGCTGACATATAACGCTACAAGTAAGGCAAAAATCATATATTTTCAGAGAATATTTTCTGTAAAATCGTTTGAGAAAGATAAGAGGTTGCGCGCGCTTCGGTTCAGTCAGCGCAGAGCGTCGCCAGTCGGCGCGTGCGAAGTATGGTGTACGCGTCGCAATATGCGCTGCACCCGCGTGACCCGTGCGGCACGTGCGTGTCGTGCTGTAGTTTCGTGTCACGTCACACGTGCTATACGCTTCTCAATTTGCGCCTAGCCTTATAACTGGGTTCGGCCCTTTGCACAGTGTTAACAGCTGACGCATCAAGAGTCGCTGCGGCCGGCCGTTGCCTGTGTGGCGCCCCTGGCCGCTGACTGGCCCGGCCTGCCGCTGCGCCGTCCGCCTCAGAGGCAGGCCGGATTCTGTCTGGCCAGGCCTTTAGTCAACCATCATATTAGGCCCCATGAAGCTGTTCCCAGAGGAGTGGAGATGCAAGATGTATATAGATGACGAAATGTGGTGTGAGGTACCTGTGACAGATGTTAGATTCGGTACCATTCCCGTGAGAAAGACCGCCTGCATAATGCTACTGTTTTGTGATTGGCTACTGTGTTCGGAGCAAGGGCGTCAAAACGTTAAAATATAGTTATTATTATTAGTTAAACTACTCATTTGAATGACTTCACTTTTTTATATAAATTTCTCTCAACAGCTGACTATCAATTAGTCATTTTAGAATTATTATAAACAATTTAAATCAAAAACAAAAGACTGACGAAAGTGCAGACGAAGCACTTCAGAAGCGTTCGGGTCACACCTTTTCTGGTATGGCGCGCGACGTGTTTCGGGCTGTTCGTCACTCTGGATTAGGCAGTCGAGAAGAACAGACATGTTGGCTGTCGTAGGATGTGTTTCCAATTTTTATTTAAGTTCCTGTTCGTCACTCTGGATTAGGCAGTCGAGAAGAACAGACATGCTGTCTGTCGCAGGATGTGTTTGCCAGTATACAGTATTAAAAGATTCACTCCGGTAGTCATGAGGCACAGACACGTGCCACAAGTACTGTAAAGATACATTTTCGTAAACGTTGTGTTTGATCATGTACTTTGCTGTATCAGAAGGTGTTGTATTAAGATCATGTAGTCTTCTCGTGTGGCTATATTAAAATACGCGAGTGTCATCCCCTTAAAGAAGTGATACATTATTTCAGATCAGAACCTCGCTACAAGTCAGTTTCTGCCTCAAGATACAGAACCTATGACCTGCGTACCGTTTTCTGCGCTGGGGACATCAACTTGAAGACAGCAGGTTAGTGAATTATAACAGAACCTTGGTATTCCACACAGTGCAGTAGAAAAAAGTAGGCGCCTCACGTGTACTGCATGCACAGAACAAATGTGCTCAGTGACACATCATCTGCAGTAATGCAGAGGAGGTAAAGGAGGATGACCATTATTAACACCAACAATCAATTCATTCTTCCTTTCTTGCCGTAAACTGCACATGTCCCAGATCATTACAGAGCCTCCGCCAGCTTGAACAGGCCCCGCTAACACGCAGAGTCCATGGATTCATGAGGTTGTCTCCATACATGTATACGTCCATCCTCTCTAACAGGCCGACGTCGGTGTTGACGAGACCAGCCGAGGCGTAAAACTTTGTATCGTGCAGTCATCAGGGGTACACGAGTGGGCCTTCGACTCCAAGAGCCCATATCGATGATGTTTTGTTGAATGGTTTGCACACTGACATTTGTTGATGGCCCAGGTTTGAAATCTGCACCAATTTGTGGAAGGGTTGCACTTATGTCACGTTGAATGATTCTCTTCAGTCGTCGTTCGTGCTGTTCTTGCAGGATCTTCGTCCGGCCGCAGCGATGTCGGAGATTTGATGTTTTACCGGATTCCCGATATTCACGGTACACTTGTGAAATGGTCGTACGGGAAAGTCTCTACTGCACCACTGCCCCGGAGATGCTGTGTCCCACCGCTCGTGCGCTGACTATAACACCACTTTCAACCTCACTCAAACCTTCATAGAGTGTAGGCTTTCACGGCCGGTGTTGTCTTCAGTTGAAACTTCCGGGCTGAGAGGCCGTGGTCTATGGATAAAATTTCCACCAAACGTCTCCATCTGCGGAGACATCTTCTGATATCGTCCGGCTACTGCCACTGAGGCTCCAGGTACTCCCGCATTTATAGAGCGCGTAGAGGGCACCACTATTCGTCGCGTGATGCCGACGGTATGCATTCTTTGGAAGGCGCCATCATTCTCGATTAAGAATAATCGATTGTCATTCTGCTGGCGTAACGTCGACATCCATATTTTGTCTAACTTTAAAACTTCCTCTTTCCTATTAAAATTGTTATTGTGTTTGTGAATCTCTATTGCTTTATACATGCGCGCATGATAATGCGCCATTATCGCAGCAGTAACTGATGTTACGAATGCGTCAGACACTTGTATAGGCGCTACCGACCGCAGCGCCATATTCTATCTGTCTGCATATCTATGTATCTGAAAACTTGGAATTTGTGGTAAGTTCCTATGGGACAAACCTGCTGACGTCATCGGCCCCAAGGCTTACACACTACTTAACCTAATTTAAACTAACTTACGCTAAGGACAATTCACACATCCATGCCTGATGGTTGACTCGAATCTCCGACGAGGGGAGCTGCTATGTATTTCAATACGCGTGATTATATTATTTTCTTTTGCGCTTCAGTGTGTAATCTAGATGTTAATAGCTGGACGGATATTTGATCCACTATCATCCTAAATGATACTGTCAAAAGTATTGTGCCACTTACTACTACTAAGGAGGGTAAAAATCTCTAAGTTGTCTGTAGGGAAGAAATTTAACCTACGCTCATTCTGGACCACATAAAGCTATTAACGACATATTGTTCAAAAATAACGTGGAAGAAACGCAGCGTTGCACACATGTAGCAAATCCAACGCTTCGTGTACAGGCAAATAGCCATATTTGGTACGTGTCATATCGAAAATCAACGTATGTTAATGTATTTGGATTTATAAATCAGCTACTATAACGAGGCTGCCGTAGTGTTCACTCTCGACAGATAAGAAGTGGGTTGTTGATTCGGAGTGGACATGCAACAGACGTGTAACAAAAAGTGAGACGAGTGAACAGTCCCTTAGCCACCGGACACTGGAAACAGAGAACTGCCTAAAAGGCGAAGGAGGAAGGAATTTTCCAAAGCTTGGTAAGTTCTTTTAAGTTAAAATCGCAATTAATGGATGCCAAAATGTTACCTCCCCAGAGCGTCACAAAAGGCCTACCCCGTACCACAGTTTTCGTTACAGTCACAGGGATCATTAATCGTAGGTAGTATCACATGCGCCAACCGAGATTTAAAACAGAGGGGAGATTCTATTCCAGAGAGACAGACTTATTTCAATACATGCTTCAGTATTTGATTAATCTCTGTGCAGTCATAGCTCGAGCATCAATAGAACCGGCGAGACGTTGAACAGTGCTGACTGTGTACCGGTTGAGTTTCAATGCTACCTGCTGTAAGGCTCTATAGTGAAAATTTTGAAGCCTGTGTTATTTCGTATGTAGCCGAAACAAACTACTACACCAGGAAGTTGTCTCTGATGCTTAGAACAGTCGACGCTGGACGCCTTTAAAAGCTCTGTCTGCTTCTAAATGTAATAAATACCCATATCAAAAAAAAAAAAAAAGTTTTGCATCACCTCGGGCCGGCCGCGGTCGTCTCGCGGTTCTAGGCGCGCAGTCCGGAACCGTGCGACTGCTACGGTTGCAGGTTCGAATCCTGCCTCGGGCATGGATATGTGTGCTGTCCTTAGGTTAGTTAGGTTTAAGTAGTTAAGTTCTAGGGGACTGATGACCACAGCAGTTGAGTCCCATAGTGCTCAGAGCCATTTGAACCATTTGAACCATCACCTCGGTTTCCGGAACTCATTAAGATAGACGCTGACTGTGGATATTGTGTTACAGACACAGTCTCTTTGACTGTTCAGAGATGTCATTAAACCCGCCCAGAGATATAAACAGTAATGCGTGAGCAACGCCTGACGGAGGACGCCCGACAGCCGATCAGTACCAGTCATTGCACCGGGATGAGGTACACGGCTCGTGTAGTCTATAGTTCAACCATGCCTGGATGGCCAATACCGCGGTTCGATAGCGTCCGCATTTTTACTTTGTGCCAAGAAGGGCTCTCAACAAGGGAAGTGTCCAGGCATCTCGGAGTGAACCACAGCGATGTTGTTCGGACATGGAAGAGATACAGAAATACGTGAACTGTCGATGACATGCTCGCTCAGGCCGCCCAAGGGCTACTACTACAGTGGATGAACGCTACCTACGGATTATTGGTTGGAGGAACCCTGACAGAAACGTTACCATGTTGAATAATGCTTTTCGTGCAGCCACAGGACGTCGTGTTACGTCTCAAACTGTGCGCGGTAGGCGGCATGATGCGCAACTTCACTCCCGACGTCCATGGCGAGGTCCATCTTCGCAACCACGACACCATGCAGCACGATACAGATGGGACCATCTACATTTTGAATGGACGGCATCAAGTTCTCTTCACCGATTAGTGTCGCATATGCCTTCAACCAGACAATTGCCGGAGACGTGTTTGGAGGCAACCCGGTCAGGCTTTTTTTAATATTCTTCTTACAACGTCTTTACGAGTCAGTGTCTGTTCCGTTCAACTTATCTTCCGAGTTCTTAGCCGTTTCTGACAAAATTACAATATTGTCGGCAAACCTTAAAATGTTTATTTCTGCTCTTTGAACGACATAGTTTCTTTTACTTCTTCCTGTTTGTTCCAGACGGAATAATTTGGGAAGACAGACTGCAACCCTCACTATTTGTCGGTTTGCCTTCTCCACAGACACACGACCGAAGTACTTTCGCCTTGGGTATGGTTAGAAGCATCACTCAGGAAAGCAAGCCAGTCCTTCACGGCAATGTCCATAATTTTTGAGCAGACGGCTGAACTTAAAGTGAACGAATTATAGACCTAGGTTCGTAGCTTTCGTGGATGGACTCAGTTTCCAAACAACTGTGAGATATACCTATGTTTCGGCGACTACTGTCTCTTCGTCCACTTCCACCACCACCACCACCACCACCACCACCACCACCACCACAACCACCACCTCCTCCTCTTCGTCCTCCTCCTCCTCCTCCTCCTCCCCCTCCCTGTCTCTGTTGCTCTATTTGCCGAAATAATGCTGTTACTGATTTCGTTGCTATAAGGTGGCAGGGAGCGAAAAATTATTTACAAGTTATACAGCAACCGCGCTACAGAAATAAGTTGAAACGTCCCCTTAGAAAAATTGTACAAGACTGTGCTTAAACTGCCACACAATATTTTTTAGCGCGACGCAATCTGACTTTCAATAATCCCTACAAAAGAATGGCCCTGACTAACATTAACCTATACCTTTCACAAATCACTTACCTCACAAAAATCTTCGTTACTCGAACTACTGCAATACAGCGAGCGCCACTACTGCCAGCTAAATAAAAGATTCAAACAACGGAAGGCACTAACTACTGATAGGCATAGTTAGCAAATGAAAGATTTTAATACGGAAAAAACAATGTATTTACCTTGTTGTTGTTGTTGTGGTCTTCAGTCCTGAGACTGGTTTGATGCAGCTCTCCATGCTACTCTATCCTGTGCAAGCTTCTTCATCTCCCAGTACCTACTGCAACCTACATCCTTCTGAATCTGCTTAGTGTATTCATCTCTTGGTCTCCCTCTACGATTTTTACCCTCCACGCTGCCCTCCAATGCTAAATTTGTGATCCCTTGATGCCTCAAAACATGTCCTACCAACCGATCCCTTCTTCTAGTCAAGTTGTGCCACAAACTTCTCTTCTCCCCAATCCTATTCAATACCTCCTCATTAGTTACGTGATCTACCCACCTTATCTTCAGCATTCTTCTGTAGCACCACATTTCGAAAGCTTCTATTCTCTTCTTGTCCAAACTGGTTATCGTCCATGTTTCACTTCCATACATGGCTACACTCCATACAAATACTTTCAGAAACGACTTCCTGACACTTAAATCTATACTCGATGTTAACAAATTTCTCTTCTTCAGAAACGCTTTCCTTGCCATTGCCAGTCTACATTTTATATCCTCTCTACTTCGACCATCATCAGTTATTTTACTCCCTAAATAGCAAAACTCCTTTTCTACTTTAAGTGTCTCATTTCCTAATCTAATCCCCTCAGCAGCACCCGATTTAATTTGACTACATTCCATTATCCTCGTTTTGCTTTTGTTGATGTTCATCTTATATCCTCCTTTCAAGACACTGTCCATTCCGTTCAACTGCTCTTCCAAGTCCTTTGCTGTCTCTGACAGAATTACAATGTCATCGGCGAACCTCAAAGTTTTTACTTCTTCTCCATGAATTTTAATACCTACTCCGAATTTTTCTTTTGTTTCCTTTACTGCTTGCTCAATATACAGATTGAATAACATCGGGGAGAAGCTACAACCCTGTCTCACTCCTTTCCCAACCACTGCTTCCCTTTCATGCCCCTCGACTCTTATAACTGCCATCTGGTTTCTGTACAAATTGTAAATGGCGTTTCGCTCCCTGTATTTTACCCCTGCCACCTTCAGAATTTGAAAGAGAGTATTCCAGTTAACGTTGTCAAAAGCTTTCTCCAAGTCTACAAATGCTAGAAACGTAGGTTTGCCTTTTCTTAATCTTTCTTCTAAGATAAGTCGTAAGGTTAGTATTGCCTCACGTGTTCCAACATTTCTACGGAATCCAAACTGATCTTCCCCCAGGTCCGCTTCTACCAGTTTTTCCATTCGTCTGTAAAGAATTCGCGTTAGTATTTTGCAGCTGTGACTTATTAAACTGATAGTTCGATAATTTTCACATCTGTCAACACCTGCTTTCTTTGGTATTGGAATTATTATATTCTTCTTGAAGTCTGTGGGTATTTCGCCTGTCTCATACATCTTGCTCACCAGATGGTAGAGTTTCGTCATGACTGGCTCTCCCAAGGCCATCAGTAGTTCTAATGGAATGTTGTCTACTCCCGGGGCCTTGTTTCGACTCAGGTCTTTCAGTGCTCTGTCAAACTCTTCACGCAGTATCTTATCTCCCGTTTCATCTTCATCTACATCCTCTTCCATTTCCATAATATTGTCCTCAAGTACATCGCCCTTGTATAAACCCTCTATATACTCCTTCCACCTTTCGGCCATCCCTTCTTTGCTTAGAACTGGGTTGCCATCTGAGTTCTTGATATTCATACAAGTGGTTCTCTTCTCTCCAAAGGTCTCTTTAATTTTCCTGTAGGCAGTATCTATCTTACCCCTAGTGAGACAAGCCTCTACATCCTTACATTTGTCCTCTAGCCATCCCTGCTTAGCCATTTACCTTAATAGTCATAATATATATAGCAGTTCATGACATCCAATCTTACAAATTTCAGAACTCTGCCATCTCTCTCCCCACATCCACCACTGCTGGCGGCTCACCTCCAACAGCGCAGCGCTACGCGCTGTTAACAGCCAACTGCCCAACACTACAATGGCCAACAACAATGCAAACCAGCCACAGACTGCACACAGCACAGCCAGTGATTTTCATACAGAGCGCTACGTGGCGTTACCAATATAAGAACCTAAACAGCCTACTTACAAAGTGGGAGACGGTTGTAGCCTAACAACAGTGTTACTCAATGTTTACATTCAGATGGCATTAAAGGAAATGAAGTAACAAACTGTCAAACCGAATTCAATATCTGAGGTTTTGCTGGGCCCTGGTCACGCTATAATTATATCAACGGACTTGGATGAGCACTTGAATGGAAATTACAGAGTTATGAAAAGAAGTTGTAAGATGAATGTTACCAAAAGTAAAACAACAGTTAAATCAGGGAATTTAGAAAGAATTAGGAAATACGACACTGAAAGTAGTATACGAGTTCTCTATTAGGATAACGAAGTATGTGATGATGGTCGAAATAGAGAGGATGTAAAATGTAGGCAGGTAATAGCAAGGAAATGGTGAAAGATAAATTTATTGACATTAATTATAAATTTGTAATCAGTACTGGATATACTCGTCACAAGGAAGCTATCCGCGAACATTATTTATAGAAAACAGATTTGATTTTCAGTCTGTTGATTGCAGTTCTTTATTTCAAAATTGCGTATTTCGGAAAATGTCACCCAGCTTCAGGTTATTCGTAGCAGTCAGAGAATAACCTGTCGTAATGGATACGTCAGTTCACTGTCTTATATTACGTGTTACAGAGTAACTTGTCGTAATGGCACTATCAGTTAAATGTAAGGAGAGATCAAAAAGTTTTCCTTCAAAGACTGCGCAATCCGTAATGAGGGAGAATCACCGCAAGCTCTCAGGCAATCGTCCCACCGACGCGCCTTGTTGAACATACCGGTTTGATAAAACACCGTGTTCTCTGAAGAAGACAGTAACTGCCTGCTGCACATGCTCGTGCGACACGAATCACTGACCGTTCAAGGCTTTTTTCAAGAGACCGCGACCTCGTAATCGGATGGGGAGGGATTAGGTCTACAGGACGGGTGATCGAGTACCTCACTACAGTTGGTGTATCGTCTGCTGTGAGGACGTACGTTACCAGGAAGCAGCAACATCGTTCTTCAACGATGAATTTCAACAACCATTCTTCCTCACAGACTTTCTTCATTCTCCGTTGGGTGTCTACTGGCGTTTGTTCTTCTGCAGTCAAGAAAAGAATAACAAGCAGCATATCGATACTAACGTCGCCGTAGTTCACGTTTCCGCATTTACTTTCGGCATTTACCGTACACACCTCAGAAAGACACGAATGCCACACTAATCCATTTCCCATACGACAATGCTTAGATACCCATATCTGAGTCGCGGGACGTTGCTTATACGCTGCAGCTACGTCCTCAAACAGAAACGTTTTGATCGCCCCTACATACTACACGACAGTGAACAAATATTGTAGTTCAATTACGACGGGTACTCTGTAAATACGGCATAAAGTCCGCGGGTGGGTGACATTGCCCGAAATCGGAAGTTTTCAAATAACAATCACCGATCGACATTCGGATGAATAAGCCTATTCTACGTTCTGTTGGGCCCGCAGACTAGTGTACGTTGGTAAAATACATTATTGAACCAATCGGAATAAGGTAATATTGGCCCGCCCGGTTAGCTGTGCGGTGTAAAGCACTGCTTTCCGGGCGGGAAGGCGTGCCCAACCCGGCACTAATCCGCCCGGCGGATTAGCGTCGAGGTCCGGTGTGCCGGCCAGTCTGTGGATGGTTTTTAACGCGGTTTTCCTTGTGCCTCGGTGAATGCGGGCTGGTTTCCCTTATTCAGCCTCAGTTACACTAAATCGGCGATTGCTGTGCAAACACTTTCTTCACGTACACGTACACCATAATTACCCTACCACGCAAACATTGGGGCTACACTCGTCTGGTGGGAGACGTTCCCGTGCAGGGAGGGGAGGAGGAATCCATTGGGTCTGAACCGCACAATAACCCTTGGTTCGGTGTGGAGCGGCGGTGGGGTCAATGGTCTTCTGTAGCCTGTTGTGGGGTTGTGTACCACTAAGGGCTACGGCGGGGTCGAAGGTCGAAGCCCCTCCATGGTTCCTAGGTCCCCAGTTCCATACGATAAAATACAATTCGAGGTAGTATTGACAGTTCATTATTGAATTGGTTGAATTGACAGTTTTTTAGTAAACAACTGCCGACACTGAACTGTCAAAATATCTGACAAAAATATATTTTTACGTTTCGATAACTACAAGAGCTATTGTACTCATCGAAACATGACGGAAAGACTTTTCTGTACATGCAATATGGTCGTCATTTCCAACTAGACGTCACAAACCTATCATGTAAAATAATGATGATAATGAGGTCCCATAATCCTTCGAAAGTAGGGGACAATGCGGGAGAATCGCACCTCCGTACTAGGCTAGGTTCTAGCGGAGGTGGTTTGCCATTGGCTTCCTCCGACCGTGATGGGGATGAATGATGATCATGAACACTACACAACAACTCAGTTATCTCGAGGCAGGGAAAAATCCCTGACCCCTCCGGGAATCGAACCCGGGATCCCGTGCGCGGTAAGCGAGAACGCTACCGCAAGACCACGAGCTGCGCAAGTATTACAAAACATATTACCCTACTAAATAACTCTCAATACTGAACTGTCAAAATATCTGACAAAAACTTATTTGTACATTTCGATAACTACAAGAACTATTATACTTACAGAGACATGACAGAAAGACTTCACTATGCATGTAGTATGGTCGTCGCTTCCAGCTAGACGTCACTTCACAAAGGCAATAAGTTGAAACAGGCCTGTCGTGTAAAATATGCATAAAAAAAGAAATATTACCTTATTTCAGCTGGTTTGGAGCATTCATTTCCATAGACTACTCCTATATTATACACATTTAGAAATTAGGAAGTTTTCTCCAGATATTCACCTGGTGCGTAGTCTTGAAGTGAAACGTGAGCAATAAACAGAGAACAGAAGCATTTTTATTGTAGTGCTACAGTAGAAAGAAAAAGAGGAGTAGATCTAGTACAGTTAATGAAAAAAATTAGAGTTAAAGAAATGTATGGCATAATTTGCTGAAAGAGGGTAAAGGTTGACAGATCACATCCTCAGCCCCAAGAAGTCGTCTGTTTGTTAGTGGAGAAAAATGTAAGGAACAGGGAGTGGGGAGGGGTAAAAGTTGTGGAGGGAGACCAAGGCTTGAAACAGTAACAACAGTGAGATAGAAGTAGGTTGCAGAAGTATATCACAGATGAAGAGACTTGCATAGGATGCTCCACAATCAGACAAGTATTCGGATTGAAGACAGAAGACTTGTACAGACGGCAGAGCCCGTGTGGGCGACACGGAGCGCCACCGCGTCACGCTGTGAGTTAGAGAGCCCCTCATTTGCCAGCGAAGGCTTAATCGCGACGCCGAGCGGCATGTGTGTGAGGCGAGGTGTCGGCGATGCCTCGTCACGTCTGCGGGCACCTGCGCGCTGCCCGTGCCGCTAACGAGAGGCGAGACCGTACCCCCGGCCGTGAGCGCGAGCCGTGAGCCGCTGCTAATGAACTCGGCTGACTCGTAATCGCGCCCCGGCGGGCACCAAGATTACACGCAATTGGCGTCGCTACCGCCCAATTACAGGGCGCGCAATCCGCTTTGGTCGCCGCCATTGTTAAAACTGACGACCTGCGACCGGCGCACTTTTAGAGACTCCTCGGGGCCCGCTAAGCTGATTACCTCGTTCATCCGGCAAATGGCAGCGAATGCTTGCGGCAGCCGGAGCCATAGGTCTCGAGGTCTCGAGGCAGCGGCGGGAGGCTTCGACAGGTCTCCCAGGTGGAGAGGGCGTCACTGCAAACTGCCCAAAGACGGAAAGATATGCTCTTGCAGCAAAATACACCACATTGTGCTCGTACATCCATAGCATATACAGGGCGGCGCACGAAATTTGTTACCAATTGTTTCTTTCACAATTTACGACGCATATTAGATATCCCGCTAGGATCTCTAGAGCAGTACCAGCAGAGCTTGGAAAAACAAATGAGTAACGAAATGACGTGTAATTCACGATACTGCCGCTAGGAGACTAGTAAGCAGCAATAGCTGACAATGGAAGACTGACGACACAGCAACGATCGGCAATTGCGTTACTTTTTCATGAATCGAAAAGCCTTGTTGTGACTCAGAGGCGTTTTCGACAACAGTTTAACACACGATGGGTCCCTTGCAAGAAGACCATCCACAGCTTGTACGATAATTTTTTACAGGAAGGAACAGTATTGGAAGCGAAGCGACCTCGGCCTAAGCCTGTTTGTTTGCCGAAGAATATTGAAGCGGTACGAGTTGCTGTACAGAGAAGTCCCAGGAAATCGTGTAGAAAGGCAGCAGTGCAACTGGGAATATCCAGACGCTCCGTTCAACGCATTCTTAAAAGTGATCTCCATGTGTACCCATGCAAGATGACCTGTGCACAGAAGCTGACTGAAGAACACAAGCAGCAGAGACTACTGTTTGCCCAGTGGGCGGAGGATAGGGAAGAAACCCTCAACAAAGTTTGGTTTTCAGACGAAGCGCATTTTCATTTGGAAGGTGTGGTTAACAAACAAAATGCACGCTTTTGGGTCACTGTAAGCCCGCAAGTGCTTCATGAACGACAACATTATGCTCCGAGGATTACAGCGTGGGCAGCAATTTCCAGTCACGGACTTTTTGGACCCTTTCTCTTTGAAGAAACTGTGAGCAGAGAGCGTCATTTGAGCATGCTTCGCAATAGCTTCATTCCACAGCTTCTTGCTACTGCCTTGCCCTTCCTGGTTCGTGCAAGATGGAGCAAGGCCACATACTGCAAACACTGTCTTGGAGTTTTTACACAAGCATTTCGATGTACGGATCATTTCACTCAGGTTTCCAGGTCGCTTCAATGACTGATAAAATTGGCTCCCCAATAGTCCAGACTTCAATCCATGTGACCTTTTTCTTTGGGGGTACCTAAAGGAAAACTTTCTACCGAAACGTCCACGTGATTTAATGGAACTCAGAACACTTATTCTTCAAGCTTGCAGTGAAATTAAGGAAGACTTGTGCCATAAGGTAATCACTAACTTCAGTGTTCGTTAGAAGGAAGTTAGGAAACGAAATGATGGACATATTGCGCATGTGCTGAGTTAGAACAAATCTCTATGGACGGCTATTCATTGTAGTGTATGTTCCTTTCAGATTGTATTGACAATAAAGTTTATATTCAAAAACAAAATGTAAACACATTTCGAGCGCCACCCTGTACATCAGTAACCCGCAAACCACCTTTCGACGTGTGTCCACTAATTGATTCCCCTTTCCTTCTTCCTTTCGCTAATTTCGCATGGGAAGAGAGATTGTTAGTACGTCTGTGTACTAGCTCTACGTCTCGATGTGGTCGTTTTACGATACTTATGTGGGAGAAAAAATTATTTTTCAGATTTTTCCCGGAATGCACTCTTAAGGCAGGAACCTGTGGGTATCGCCGCTTACATGTCAATTGACTTTACTGCCGCACACACGCACTTTGTTCAGGATGTAGGCTATGGTGACGGTGTGGCAACGGGAACTGATAAGTACAAAATGTATTTATTCTACTAAATGAGTGAATGAACAAGGGACGAAAATCGAATCAGACAGCAATGTCCATTAACTGGCGATCGCGATAACTAAGTTTGCATAACAACGCTACTTGAACACCGATCCTTTAAGGGGCTCCGGAACGCCCTATACTTGCAATGTTAAAATAACGCTTATAAATTACATCTTTCCTCACAAAGTATTTGAGGTAGGAAGTTGAACTTTTTACAGATTATTTATTGGAATATGGGCTACAACTTAACACAGGGATTTTACAAAATTTTAGTTCAGTTATTAAAGATGATTTTTTTTCAATTGTAATGAAAATTCACAACATTTTTTGCAATTTTTTATTTATATATTCAAAAATATACAGTTTTTTGGAAAAAGGCTGTGTTAAATTATGCAGAAGGTACTGTGTAACATTTACTGAAAGTTTGAAACAAATATGTTTGGAAGATCCTTAGAAAACATGTAATTAGTATGAGAAAATAAAACTTTTGGGAATCGAGCGACAAAGATTGGATTAACTTTTTAGTGCATCCCAGGTCCATAGGATGGATTATCTTCATCCTCTGCAAACTCCTCCTCCAGCTTCCTCTTGTTCCTCCTCCTGTTTACTCTTGCCTGTATTTCTAGACTCTTTACAGCCCTGTCTGCAGCCCGAAGGCGTTCCTTGTCTAAAGCAAGCATCGCTCGTACCATGTTAGAACCTATCTTCATTCCCATATTTCTAAATACCTTGCACCTTACAATGTTGCCATCATTGAAAGTCGCAACAGAATCATACACACCAAAGTGAAGTGTTTCTATTCCAACAAATACAGTCTTGGAGATTCTCGACCATATAACACTATTTACACTTTCATTGGGGTTTTGAGTTTTTCCGTGAATACACTTTTTCAACAGTTCAGGTGCCGCTAAGTCTCTGAAAATAGGTTTCATCACCTCCATTATTGCATGAAGCAGACTATGCTTATGAGTGTACACTTCACCAGTTAGCAATCCTTTGTTATATTTACACCAACTGTCTTCTTCTTTGGGACACAAGCTATGTTGGGGATTTTCATCGTCTTTATTGTTTATAGTAATAACACATACCTATGGCTTTCCAACATTTCTCCTTTTCTTAAAAGCCTTCAGAGGATTTCTAATAACTTTACTTTTACTCATTATTATACTTCAACAAAACAGAGACTCAAGAAACAGAATTAATTACGAATATTTTCGAGATAACGACAGAGTAAATAAACATGAAACAATCGACAATCACACCAGCGATATATATTGAACCATCACAGGTTAGCCACAACACATACTTCATCTCACATCACTAAAATGTATCTGATGAACACGGACGTTAATAATAACACCATTTGACAGCAGTTTAACAGCGCCACAGTGGGTCACGCCCATGTAGAACACATTTCAAAAAAAATTTAAAAATAGTTGTAGTCTTCGGAACTGAATAAATTATATTTCTATTAAAAGGTAATAGTCTGCAGATTCAGAAAACGCAAAAAAGTAAAAATTGAACTTTTCATGATTTTGAGCCTTTCCGGAGCCCCTTAAGGCAGGGGCGGGCAAACGTTGCACGCTGCTCATGAGCACACGGCGCTGCACGTGTGCTGCTCGCGCGCAATCGTCAAACTGGACAGTGACGACAGCCGGCAGGTTGTGGCAGGTAGTACAAGGCTAAGTTGCGGACGTTGAAGCGAAGCGACCATTACGGAGTGAACGTTGTATTTCAAGAACCGGAAAATGCGGAGTGAATCAAGGAAACGGAGAAGTGGAGATTTGCTATCTTTTAAAAAGGAATGTGAGAATCATTTTTTCTTTGTGCAAAAACGTGAAAATTCGAAATGTATAATATGTGACAGTATTCTCGCTGGTCAGCGGAAGTTTTATGTTGAACGCCATTATAATAAATTTCAATATGTTCCCCTACTTAGTGCAATAAAAGACGAATTTCTCAAGCGATTTGGGGATATATCACACTCATCCCAAGGTTTTGAATAGTTCTCGAGACAATTTGCTGTTTCTGTAGATGATATTCATCCCAGTTTGCAAATGTAATTAATAGATCTGCACTGTAGATTCTACAGCATAATTCTCGTCTGAGAGACAAGTTCCTTTTGGCAAGACGTGTAGTAGATTTTTATCACGACTTTCCACAGCAAGAGTTTCCTCGTCTCCATCGTGAAGCCGCGAAGATAATGTTAATGTTTGGCTCGACATACGTTTGTGAGAGACTTTTTCTATTATGAAAATTAATAAGTCTCGGTTAAGAGCAAACATCAGTAATGAAAATTTACGTAACTGTTTGCGTTTGTCTGTATGTAGAAATTTTGTTCCAGACATTAAATGTATTGTAAATTTCACCTGTGATAATTAAATAAAACGTACCGTAGGTGATAGGTACTCTTTCAAACCACGATTTCTTTCAAGCACTCCTACTAACCTTATTCCTTCATTCAATAAAACAGGCCAGGAAACAAAACGCATTACAGAGGAAGAAGCGGAGAGACGGTATGGTGGGGAGTGGAGAGAAGCGGGTGGCCAGCTTGCCCCTGTGTGCACGCAGAACCACGTGCAAGTGCATCGCACACGTGCAGGATTCCTGCCCGCCCCTGCTTTAAGGTGCACACTCACTGGTGACGAAATTTGGAAATTTGTTTCAAATTCCTATGGAACCAAACTGCTGAAGTCATAGGTGCCTAGGCTTAGACACTACTTAATATAACTGAAACTCACTTACAATAAGGACAACACACGGAGGACTCGAACCGTGGCAAGGCACCTTAGACCACGCAAAATCTACCTGTGTCGATCCTAAACGGCGGTTGTCTAGAAAATCTCTGTCAGGCATGTATAAAAAACCACGAAATTTCAATGCTGGGCGTCTCATTTTCGACCTCCATCAAAGAGGTATCAAATGAACGGGTGAGATGTGAGTAAGACTGTGTGTAATGACCTTCCCATGGTGTGACACGTCGATGGTGGCATTGGACAGTGAAACCCACAATTATGGCTAAATAGGTGTAAGACAAAAGGTTATGGCCTATGTACCAACATGCGTCATTTTCCGTTACTATCTTCTTGACATAAATGCCTCTGAAACACGTACGCCTTTGGCAATCACAGTTTCATTAATTACAACACAGATTGAATAAGATATCAAATCTCAGTAATAGGCCTTGATTAATACGAGTTTCAGGAAGCCTAAATTATGAAACTGCCCTTAATTTAATTAAAAGGGAACAGACAGGCCTTCAGTAATAACAGCTTCATTTAAGTTACCCAACAGAAAACAGGCAGGCCTTCAATAATAACAGCTTCAGTTAATTAAAATTATAAAATACCTCGCGGAGCGGTTCTAGGCGCTACAAAAAAATGGCTCTGAGCACTATGGGACTCAACTGCTGTGGTCATCAGTCCCCTAGAACTTAGAACTACTTAAACCTAACTAACCTAAGGACAACACACACATCCATGCCCGAGGCAGGATTCGAACCTGCGACCATAGCAGTCGCACGGTTCCGGACTGCGCGCCTAGAACCGTGAAACCACCGCGGCCGGCTCTAGGCGCTACAGTCTGGAACCGTGCGACCGCTACGGTCGCAGGTTCGAATCCTGCCTCGGGCATGGATGTGTGTGATGCCCTTAGGTTGGTTAGGTTTCAGTTGTTCTAAGTTCTAGAAGACTGATAACCTCAGACGTTAAGTCCCACAGTGCTCAGAGCCAAATGAACGAAATTTGAATTCGAAAATCGACGCCAGCAACCCATCCCTCGCTGAGGCAGAGCTGTGGAAAAATTTGGTGCCAATGTGGCACCATCAACCTACATTTTCGCACGTGTCAACACTATACTGTATAAAGTGTCATTTAGCCCATAGGTGATGAGGGTGCCAAAATTTTGCACTATTGCAGAAGAAGGTTGTAGGCACCTTTGAACTAAATTTAAAATTTGAGTCAGTAACACCGAGAATTACGTGGTTTCGAAGGAGCGATAATTTAATTCTGTTGCGCAATGTATGGTAATCAATGAAACTAGACCATACGGATTAACGTCATACATTAAGATAAAATATTGTATTACATGGTTGTGATTCATTCCAAACTTCATATCAGTGAGAGTCTAAGGGATGTAAAAGACATCCTTGGAGGCAGAAGAGTGTAAGTGCTGATTAGATTATTGGTAATACCGTTACCGATCACAACATTTTGAACTTAATTAAATGATACTGCAAGTATACAGGGTAGTCCACTGATCGTGTTGTTCAAATGTGTGTGAAATCGTATGGGACTTAACTGTCAAGGTCATCAGTCCCTAAGCTTACACACTACTTAACGTAAATTATCGTATGGACAAACACACACACACCCACCCATGCCCGAGGGAGGTCTCGAACCTCCGCCGGGACCAGCCGCATTTATCGTGACCGGGCCAAATATCTCACGAAATAAGCGTCAAACGAAAAAACTACAAAGACGAAACTTGTCTAGCTTGAAGGGGGTAACCAGATGGCGCTATGTTTGGCCCGCTAGATAGCGCTGCCATAGGTCAAACGCATATCAACTGCGTTTTTTAAAAATAGGAACCCCTATTTTTTAATACATATTCGTGTAGTTCGTAAAGAAATATGAATGTTTTCGTTGGACCACTTTTTTGGCTTTGTGACTGATGGCGCTGTAATAGTCACAAACATATGGCTCACAATTTTAGACGAACAGTTGGTAACAGGTAGGTTTTTTAAATTAAAATACAGAACGTAGGTACGTTTGAACATTTTACTTCAGTTGTTCCAATGTAATACATGTACCTTTGTGAATTTATCATTTCTGACAACACATGCTGTTACAGCGTGATTACCTGTAAATATCACATTAATGCAATAAATGCTCAAAATGATGTCCGTCAACCACAATGCATTTGGCAATACGTCTAACGACATTCCTCTCAACAGCGAGTAATTCGCCTGCCGTAATGTTCACACATGCATTGACAATGCGATGCCGCATGTTGTCAGGCGTTGTCGGTGGATCACGATAGCAAATATCCTTCAACTTTCCCCACAGAAAAAATCCGGGGACGTCGGATCCGGTGAACATGCGGGCCATGGTATGGTGCTTCGACGACCAATCCACCTGTCATGAAATATGCTATTCAATACCGCTTCAACCGCACGCGACCTATGTGCCGGACATCCATCATGTTGGAAGTACATCGCCATTCTGTCATGCAGTGAAACATCTTGTAGTAACATCGGTAGAACATTACGTAGGAAATCAGCATACATTGCACCATTTAGATTGCCATCGATAAAATGGAAGCCAATTATCCTTCCTCCCATAATGGCGCACCATACATTATTAACCCGCCAAGGTAGCTGATGTACCACTTGTCTCAGCCATCGTGGATTTTCCGTAGCCCAATAGTGCATATTATGCCACTTTACGTTACCGCTGTTGGTGAATGACGCTTCGTCACTAAATAGAACGCGTGCAAAAAATCTGTCATCGTCCCGTAATTTCTCTTGTGCCCATTGGCAGAACTGTACACGACGTTCAAAGTCGTCGCCATGCAGTTCCTGGTGCATAGAAATATGGTACGGGTGCAATCGATGTTGATTTAGCGTTTTCAATACCGACGTTTTTGAGATTCCCGATTCTCGCGCAGTTTGTCTGCTAGTTATGTGCGTATTAGCCGCTACAGCAGCTATAACATCTACTTGGGCATCATCATTTGTTGCAGGTCGTGGTTGACGTTTCAGATATGGCTGAACACTTCCTGTTTCCTTAAATAACGTAACTATGCACCGAACGGTCCGGGCACTTGGATGATGTCGTCCAGGATACCGAGCAGCATATATAGCACACGCCCGTTGGGCATTTTGATCACATAGCCATACATCAACATCAACCTTTCCCGCAATTGGTAAACTGTCCATTTTAACACGGGTAATGTATCACAAAGCAAATACCGTCCGCACTGGCGGAATGTTACGTGATACCACGTTTGTGACTATTACAGCGCCATCTATCACAAAGCGAAAAATATGGTCCAACTAAAACATTCATATTTCTTTACGTACTACACGAGTATTTAATAAAAAAATGTGGGTTCCTATTTTAAAAGAAAAGGAGTTGATATCCATTTGACCTATGGCCGTGCCATCTAGTGGGCCAACCATAGCGCCATCTGGTTTCCCCCTTCAAGATAGACAAGTTTCGTTCTTCGTAGTTTTTTCGTTTGATGCTTATTTCGTGTGATATTTGGCCCGGTCACTATCAATGGACCATCCTGTAATTTCGGTAATAGCCACTACAAATCACCTGTATTTTAGACAATGTAATACAGGTAAATATTTCTTTAATTTTCTCAGAAACATGATTTTGTTACTTACTCGCTTCTGCATTTAACCGTCTCAGTATTTTCTTGTAGCTTCTCCTTCTACTGGGTGGTGATTCGCGTAGCACCCATTGTCAGTCATCACGTGTAGGACATCTTGTTTAGAGCAGGGCACGCGGCTCCGATGAGTGGTTCGCCATTCGCGGCAGCGGTGCAGCGCGGTTCACCCGTGCCCGCCTAATAACACGCGCCGCGGCCCTGAACAAAGGCGTGATCGGCCCGCCTCAGCTCCACCGCCTAAGAAAGCTCCTCATCTGAATTTCCGCCGTGGCCGACGCCGCCTCCGCGACAGGCGCGGCATTCAGAGTGGCGCCGGCTAATTGGAACGCGGCAGCCGATCCGCGCCGGGACGCGACGCGACGCATTAGCATAGCGCGGCCAGCCGGAAAAATCGGGACGCCGGGTGGAATGGGGCACAGTGAGCAGGCAAGAGCCGAGCAGAGGCAGGCCGAGACGAGGCGCAGCCAAGGTTGATTGGGGCCGCTTCCCCTGATGTACCCCGTCCCCGTTTCACTTCAGCAGACAGCAACTGCTGCAGCTTCTTCGCTGGCGCCTGATAGGCGGCAGCAGCTGCAGGAGAGGATATTCAGCCAGTGTAAGACAAAGGAGTACAGTGTTTCATTTCTGCTGCGGTACACGTTTGTACGCAACCGTTTTAGTTTTGAATAACTCTTATTAGTATGTTGTACTTGTGGTATTCAGTCGGTAACTTGTAACATCCCCTTAGAAAAATTTATGAATTACTGTTCTGGTAAACCTCTTACGATATTTGATTTTCAAACAGCTGAGCAAATCTGAACGTACTCAGACATTTCTCTCTTTGCTTATTCTGATCTACACTAAACTGACACACAATATTTTTAGCGCAACGCAATCTGACTTTCAAAAATCCCTACAAAAGAATGGCCCTGACTAACAATAACCTATACCTTACATGAATAGCTTACCTCACAAAAATCTTCGTTACTCCAACTACTGCAATACAGCGAGCGCCAATACTGCCAGCTAAATAAAAGATTCTAACTACTGAAGACACTAACTACTGATAGGCATAGTTAGTAAATGAAAGATTTTGATAGAGAAAATGGCCGCGCTGGATTAGCCGAGCGGTCTAGACGCTGCAGTCATGGACTGTGCGGCTGGTCCCGGCGGAGGTTCGAGACCTCCCTAGGGCATGAGTGTGTGTGTGTTTGTCCTTAGGATAATTTAGGTTAGGTAGTGTGTAAGCTTAGGGAATGATGACATTGGCAGTTAAGTCCCATAATATTTCACACACATTTGAACATACAATGTATTTGCCACACACACACACATATATATGAAAGATAATTTGAAGTCAAAAATCTATCGCGCTGTCATCCGACCGGTCGCATTCTATGGTTGTGAGTGTTGGCCGACTACAGTTGAGACAGAACGCCGCCTAAGTGTAATGGAAACGAAAATGCTATGGTGGACAGCGGACCTCACTAAGTTAGATCACGTTTCTAATGTCAGCATTAGGAAACAGTTTGGTGTTGCACCGATCAAAGACAAGATGCGTGAGAGTCGTCTTCGGTGGTTTGGACACACGTCCAGAACGTCCGCTCTCAAAATTCTGGCATCTCTCTCCCCACATCCACCACTGCTGGCGGCTCACCTCCAACTGCTCAACGCTACGCGCTGTTCACATCGAACTGCCCAACACTACAATAGCAAATATTCCAACAATGCCAACCAGCCACAGATTGCACACAGCAGTCACCGATTTTCATACAGAGCGCTACGTGGCGTTACCAACATAAAAACCTAAACAGCCTACTTACAAACTTTCTGATGAAAGTCACCATGCCGATCTATTCACGCACACGCTTTATTTGTACATAGATTCACCAATCTATTTCCATTTGAACCTGCATATTGTACAAAAACATGGCTGTTGACAGGAAAATTAAATTAACTTTCAATATGTGATATATCCAGCCGCAAGCCTTCATAAAGTTTATTGTTATATGTTTAGATAAAAACGAGGATGGGAAAAGATAAGGAAAGAGTAGGTGGGATTTCTTGTCTTCCAAACGGACAGGGAACTGTGACAATGCAGTAGCGGAAGTTCAAATCTGGTGCCGGATACGGATTCGAACTCGAATTCCCCGCTTCCCTAGGAAGATTTACTTAACCGTCGCGGGCACCACCTTTCATACAGAACCAAATTCTTAATTTACCGACACTGCTACACAACAACCATTAACTTCGTACTGGTAATTTATTGATTTCCGTGTTGGTTCTGACGGTACAGGTGCATCGGCACAGAAATAAACGTCTGGGAACCGTCGCGTTCTTACAAAGTATATGTCTGAGAGCATAACAGGCACCACTCATAAACACTACCCAAAGAAACTGGTACACTCACCTAATATCGTGTAGCCAATGCCCCCCCCCCCCCCGCCCGCCTCCCCCCCCCCATAAATGTCGCAACATGATGTTGTATGGACTCGACGAATGCCTGAAGTAGTGCTGGAGGGAACTGACTCCATGAATCCTGCAGTGCTGTCGACAAATCCATAAGAGTACGAGGGGTGGAGATCTCTTCTGAACACCACGTTGCAAGGTATCCCAGATACGCTCAATAATGTTCATGTCTGTGGAGTTTGGTGGCCAGCGGAAGTGTCTAAACCACTCAGAAGAGTGTTCCTGGTCGCACTGTGTAGCAATTCGGGACGTGTTGGGTATCGCATTCAAAATGGCTCTGAGCACTATGGGACTTAACATCTATGGTCATCAGTCCCCTAGAACTTAGAACTACTTAAACCTAACTAACCTAAGGACATCACACAACACCCAGCCATCACGAGGCAGAGAAAATCCCTGACCCCGCCGGGAATCGAACCCGGGAACCCGGGGGTATCGCATTGTCCTGCTGGAATTGCATAAGTCTGTCGGAATGCACAATGGACATGAATGGATGCAGGTGATCAGACAGGATGGTTACGTACACGTCACCGGTCAGAGTTGTACCTAGACGTATCAGGGGTCCTATGTCACTCCAACTGCAGGCGCACCACACCATGACAGAACCTCCATTACCTCGAACAGTCTTCTGCTGACATGCAGGGTCCATGGATTCATGAAGATGTCCTCATTCCTATACACGTCCAACCACTCCATACAATTCGAAACGAGACTCGTTCGAAGAGGCAACATTTTCCCAGTCATCAACAGTCCAATGTCGGTGTTGATCTGCCCAGGAGTGGCGGAAGGTTTTGTGTTGCGCAGCCATCAAGGGAACACGACTCCGAAAGCCCAAATCAATGATGTTCCGTTGAATGGTTCGCGCGCTGACACTTGTTGATGGCCCATTGTTGAAATCTGCAGCAATTTGCGGAAAGGTTGCACTTCTGTGTGTTGTGCTTAGCGTAAGTTTGTTTAACTTAGATTAAGTAGTGTGTAAGACTAGGGACCAATGACCTCAGCAGTTTGGTCCCATAGGGACTTACCACTACCACCATTTATACTACCGCCTTGTTATTTGAAGGATGGTAAGCGCATGTTTACACCAATAATATGTCGCCAGCACAAGAACTTAGAGATACATCCGTCTAAAACAACAACCAGAATGCAAGAAAACAAAACATTCGTCTGTAAGAACCTTCAGTTGCTCTAAAAAACCGTGCGAAAAATCTATAAACGTCGATGAGCATTGCTATTGGCGCAGATGAAGGCTTCTCAGCTCAGGTCTTTGCTTAGCATCACTGCATAATTGAAAACGTTCGCCGCCTGAGGACATCATATACCGCTGACGTGTTTGGCACCTCTGTTGATCTTGTCGGTAATAACCTCACGGGACCAAACTCCCCGTATAGGCACACCGTATTTATGCGGGTGTCTCGTGTTAATTTCTAGAGGTGAGTGATATCTTAATCCGACTCGAGGCCGTGACCTGTGAAGAGCGGTGTCGGCCTCGGGCTTCGTGCCTGTGGATATGAACGCTCAGTAAACTGGTGTGTTTATTGGCTGCGTGCCGGCGGAATTCGCGTGCGGATTGCACGGCCTGTTTCCGAAGTAGACCGCCAGAGGTCTCCGCTGCTGCTCTCGCGGCACAATTTGCATTTCAATCCGGGATCGCGGCTGATCGCACTAGTGAGCCGAGTCTTACGGGCTAATAAAAGCGGCAGTGGGTAATTGTTCGTAGGCCGTAAAAATCTACATGGGGGTGCGCGCATTAAACCTTAATGGCCTAGGGCGCGCCCGAAATATTCTGTACGCGGCATCACTAGCCGCTGCGAGCCAATTGACAACTCTACAATGTATGATCCCAATAAGATGTTGTACCATTTTTTATTTTATCTGAAATTCATTCCGCAACGACATGTTAAACAAGCAGTCACTGCTGACACAACGCTCTATCCTTTTTCTTTTTTATTTTTCTTTTTTCTTTTTTTTTTAACTTTACAGTTGTTACCTGTGATGTTTCCTTATTAAAGCAACACAGAATTGCAGTACATTTACGTATTCAGAAGTAAAATTCAAATCTACCTTACACGCTAAGTTTTAAACCAGAACATATCGGCAGTAATATCTTCCGGAAGTGAAATATGGACATTAAACACACGCAATGTTAAAACAGTGTGTGCTGCCAAAAGAATGACATTGGGCATGACAACAAGGGACAGAAAAATAGCTGGATAAGAAAAGAGACAAGATCGTGGGTATACCAGTGATTGTTAAGAAACTGACATCGCGATATGCTGGGTGTACAGTGAGGCGGGATGGGAGATGGGCTAAGGGGATTCTATTTCAGAGTTCTCGTTGTAAGAGATAACCTAGAGAAGGTGAGTTGAAGATGAAATAAAAAAGCAGCGCAAAAAATGAAGATTATGATGCATGCATAAATCTGGACCAGACTTTTATCCAGTCATGGATGTGATAATGACGATGATTGTCCAGAAGTCATGTTTACCCCACAGAGCAATAATTATTCACTGCTGCCGGTGAACCATATGGCTAAGCACTCTTCCGTTTAATCTAAAATGCGATTACCTAAACATGCGCAACAGCATTTCACGAAATAACTGTTAAGTTTCTTCCAACGATTTACATGTAAAATTTATAAATTTCGTTTGCATATTTCTCATACTCAATAAACAAGGAAATGACGATTTCAGCAATAAAGTTAAATGAGTATGTTTCACACCCTATTGTTTTAGCAGATTGCCCTGCCAAAGCAAGTAGTATGTCTAGACACTGATTTAGAAAATCTATGTCTCGTTATATACAAATTAGTGACCCGGCAATAAATTCAGTGTCGCGCTCTGACTCTGATAAGCAACAGTGGTAATCACACTTAGAAATAGCGCAACTAATAAAATTAGACAGTTTTTATATCTGAACATGAACCAATCTAAGAATCACTCGTGAGATCGTATGAAGGTTACATATTTAGAAACTAAATCGATAATTTTAGTAATTATACAGATTCAAATCTAACTGCAACATAACGAGCAAAATATAGAATATCCTAAGTTGTAGGACCGAATGACGAAATTGAGTGCATTATTCTTAGCCCTGAATGACCAGAACATGATCCCACAAACAGATTCAAACTCAAGAGAAACACAAAGATTATGAACTTTTATAACAACTTGCGCGTAACGAACAGCTGGCTTTCGCAAATCATCACATTTTTACCACGAGGAATTAATGAAAAGTAGCCGTGCGATACAAGTACTATAAATATAAATTGATTGCAGCGCGTCACCTACTAGCAACCATTCCGAATAAAAGGAATTTTTTCGCCAAAAATGATAACTGCCGCTGCCGCCGCACACTTCCACACGCGACACCAGAAACCAAGTGTGTTAGAATCTACACGCTAGTAGAGATCAACTGACCGCTAGTTATCTGTGTGCGTGGGCACGCAGAAGTGACAAGAGGTAACATTCAAATAACTTCTGGGAATTCAGCCAGGTAACACTTTCAGCGACCGCCGATATTTCGGCGGGAGAACACCCCGCCATTTTCAGGGCAAACTGCAACGGGCAGGCGGCGTACATGCAAATTTAATACCTCGGTTCTCCGACAGAAGCAGGAAAGATAACACACACACACACACACACACATACACACACACACACACACACTGAACACTAGTGCCACCAAAGATGACCAAAGTCAGAGCTATCGATAGTGAGACCATGAATTCGCAGGTGAGGCAGCATTGACTCTGTTCCTCTGTTTTTTGACAAGGGAGAGAGCCGGATTCCAAACAGAGTTTAAACAGAAACCTCCATCCCTGTTAACGAGGTTGCTCGCTAATTTAATCTCAACTGCCTCCCTAATGACACTGTCCCAATAGCTGGACGTGCATGCCAATATCTCGGTGTTATTATATAACATGGGGTGACCAGTATCCAAGCAATGTTCGGCAATAGCAGATCTATTTGGCTGCTGTAATCGTGTGTGCCGTTTATGCTCAGTACATCTGTCCTCCACGGTCCTGATAGTTTGACCAATATATGCCATGCCGCAGCTACAAGGAATACGATATACACCCGCTTTACGCAGTCGAAGATCATCCTTAACGGAACTCAAAAGTGCTCCAATTTTAGATGGAGGTCGGAAAACACATTTCACATCGTATTTCCGTAAAATACGACCGATCTTATTGGACGTGTTTCCTACGTAAGGCAAAAAGGCCGTAGACTTAGGTGTTGACTCAGAATTATCATCAATCACCCGATGTACAGTTTGTCGATAGCGCAACGCACGTTCAATCTGTCTATCACTATAACCATTTTGACGAAATGTAACTTCAAGATGGGACAGCTCAGCTGGCAAAGTCTCAGCGTCAGAAACGACATGTGCCCTGTGTACCAAGGTACGAAGTACCCCATCATGCTGAGCCGAATGGTGACAACTATTAGCTTGTAAGTACAAGTCGGTGTGAGTACGTTTCCTGTAGACTGCACGTCCCAATGATCCATCATCCTTCCTCCTAACCAACACGTCGAGAAAGGGAAGGCAACAA
The DNA here is from genome assembly GCF_023898315.1 of Schistocerca nitens. Taxonomy (NCBI): domain Eukaryota; kingdom Metazoa; phylum Arthropoda; class Insecta; order Orthoptera; family Acrididae; genus Schistocerca; species Schistocerca nitens. The sequence goes on from NC_064618.1 coordinate 175,442,827, forward strand.
TCCTCTTCCACCTTCATCGTAAAACGAATGTTCGGGTGGATCGAGTTCAGATGTTCTAGAAAGACATTCAAATTCTCCCTACCGTGAGGCCAAACAACAAAGGTATCGTCAACGTATCTAAAGAAACAGGCGGGTTTTAAAGGCGCCGACTCCGATGCACGTTCCTCGAAGTCTTCCATAAACAAATTTGCGATCACAGGAGACAACGGACTACCCATCGCAACTCCATCTGTCTGCTCGTAATACTGGTCATTAAATAAAAAGTAAGTGGATGTCAACACATGCCTAAAGAGATTAGTTAAATCAGCACCAAACCTGGCTTCAATTAACCGCAACGAATCAGACAGAGGAACACGAGTGAAGAGAGAGACCACATCGAAACTCACTAAAATATCAGAGTCATTCAGGCCCAGTCCCTCCAAACGACGTAAACAATCAGCTGAGTTCCTGATATGATGTTCACACCGTCCTACTTGTGGACTCAACAGAGAAGCAAGATGCTTGGATACACGATATGTCGGAGCGCCGATGTTACTCATTATAGGACGGAAAGGAACCCCTTCCTTATGAACCTTTGGAAGGCCATATAACCTAGGGGGAACCGCACTATAGGTGTTAAGCCTCTTGATTGTGTCCTGCGACAAACCACTTTTCTTCAGGAGGCTGTTGGTCTTTCTCTCAACACTTTTCGTGGGGTCAGCATCGATTGTGCGATACGCTGAATCAGATAGTAAACGTTGCATCTTTTGTACATAATCATGTTTATTTAAAACAACGGTGGCATTGCCCTTGATAGCAGGTAAAATAACAATCCTGGGATCAACTTTGAGAGAGCGTAAAGCAGCCCTCTCTGCTGCTGTTACATTACTCTTGGGTGGACGAGCCCTAGTCAAAACACGACATGCCTCCCTCCTAACTTCCTCTGCATCGTCAGGAGGTGGTTTGCAAACTGCCTGTTCAATTGAACTAATAAAATCAACTACAGGCAAATTCTTCGGAGTGGGTGCAAAATTTAAACCCTTCCCTAGCACGGATAAGGTTGCGTCGTCAAAAGATTTCTCTGTGAGATTTATCACAGAACGTCGAGATATAACATCCGACTCCGCGCGATGAAAACGTTCAAACTTTGCCAAATGCCGGGCAGTAACGGAGTTGTACTCCCAGTCAGCTTGGGTCCATGAGGCACCGTCCAACCAATCCCAAGTGAAATCAGACACTTCAGATGCAACCATTAAATGAAAACGATACAATTCTTTGGAAACAGAATCCAAACGTCGACGAGTAAAACGAATCCTTTCGCGAACAAGAGCCAAGCCAGCACGTTGCTTGATACGATTGGCGACAGGAGAATTAATATGGTGCACAACTATAGCAAATGTTGGGACATGATTTTCATCACGACACCTCAATATGGCGGGGTGTTCTACCGCCAAAATATCGGCGGTCGCTGAAAGTGTTATCTGGCTGAATTCCCGGAAGTTATTTGAAAGTTGTATACGCCAGGAGAAACTCAGGTCTCACAAGAGGTAACATGCTTCCGTCACACTATCTCAATGAGACATAAATCAAAGAACCTACTACACAGCATACCGATACTGGTTACAAAACGTCTTTGCGGAAAGATGGAGAAGAATAGTTCGCGAGATACTGAAAAGCAAAAGTGTTGAAGAATTGAAAGTCAACAGGGCCTCGCATTTCCATTTATCGTGGACATCAAATGTGATAAATGGTAGGTTGATTCTTTCGCCTCTTTCCTGCAATTTTTACCCTCCAAGTCCCCCTCTGTAACTGTGGAATTATTTCATCTTATTTTAACACATGTTCTATCATCCTGCCCATATTTTAGTTATTTTCTTTTATAAAGCTCAGCGGCGTGTATACGTCAAACTGTAAAGTTACGGAAGAACACTTAACGTCTGTACCAATTCAGTTTCGCACATCAGATCCGTTAAGCCCGATAGGAGGAAGAACGGCCCAATGAAATGACCACTGTCACTATCATGTTGATCAGAGCCACAGAGACCTGTTGTCACGCCAGGTGATCAGCACTGTAAACATTCAGTGTGAAAAAATAGAAACACACAACGAAACTAGCTCGGTGGTTAAAAATACATTTCATTTGTTCACCTCACTGTAGGATAATCTGATGAAGGCATATTGGACTCAAACCACAATGCCCTGCCACTTTAATACATACATCGGGTCTCCTGCACTATAATATTTCCTTCTTTTTATTTCTTTTAGACGAAATGAAACAACACGGCATCAAACGGTACCTTTTTCTGCTATACGTTTTCCAGCATGTAAGGAGTTTTCGGCCATCTTCAGATGTTGGACATTATATAGATGAAAATGGTACCGTTTTCTTGTGTGTTGTTCGTCTTCGTCTAAAAGAAACAAAAACAAGAAAAATTGTAGGGTAGCACACAGAATAAGATCATTTAGTGAGATTAATAAATGGGAATGTTTTTTTATCTCTTGAGCTTGTATCGTCGTGCTTTTATTTATTTATTTATTTATTTATTTCACACTAAATATTTATGACGCCGAACACCTGGTGTCACAAAAATGGCTCTGAGCACTATGGGACTTAACATCTATGGTCATTAGTTCCCTAGAACTTAGAACTACTTAAACCTAACTAACCTAAGGACATCACACAACACCCAGTCATCACGAGGCAGAGAAAATCCCTGAACCCGCCGGGAATCGAACCCGGGATCCCGGGCGTGGGAAGCGAGAACGCTACCGCACCTGGTGTCAACATGACCTTTGTGGCTACGATCAAATTAATAGTCAAAATGGTCATTTCAATGGTCCGTACTTCTTCCCATCTACATTATTGGATCTGAGATGCGAAATATAATTGGTACAGGTGTTAAGTGTTCTTACGTAATGTTGCGATACACGTATACACACCACTGTACCCTGATCACATACATCAACTGTAGTGTTGAGACATCTTCGTTACTGAGAGCGATGCAAGTGGCTGTCGTATCGGTTAAGTAGCTCGTAAACAGAAGATACCCCGTGATATTAAACGACGATATGTTATAGAGAAGGAAGGAAGGTTGAGGTCTAACGTCCCATCAACGATGTGGTCGTTAGAGTTTTAGCTCAATTTCAGATTTTGAAGAAGTGAAGTATATTTCCCGTATCTTTTTTAAGGGAACTATCTCGGCATTTGCCTTAAGCTACTTAGAGAAAGCACGGGAAACTTAAATTAGACTGGCCGGAGTGGGACTTGAAGCAAACAGTGCGCTACCTTACTCAAAACTGTATTTTCTAAATTGGGCGTTAAGAATGTTCTTCTAAAACTGTTTACGACGTGTAATAGAACTCAATGGTTTCTTCTTATAATTATTTAGTCAGAGAATGTACTATCGTAACTTACACATATGGAACATATCAGACCCAGTTACGAATGAACGAAGCTAAATAACAGTGCCACATTTTCCTGTCTAGTGGCCGGCCGGGGTGGCCGAGCGGTTCTAGGCGCTACAGTCAGGAAGCGCGCGACCGCTACGGTCGCAGGTTCGAATCCTGCTTCTGTCATGGATGTGTGTGATGTCCTTAAGTTAGTTACGTTTAAGTAGTTCTAAGTTCTAGGGGACTGATGACCTCAGAAGTTAAGCCCCATAGTGCTCAGAGCCATTTGAAGCTGTCTAATGACTGGCAACGTTTTCTCCACATTCACTGGTGCCGAAGGTTCAAATGGCTCTGAGCACAATGGGACTTAACATCTGAGGTCATCAGTCCCCTAGAACTTAGAACTACTGAAACCTAACTAACCTAAGGACATCACACACATCCACGCCCGAAGCTGGATTCGAACCTGCGACCGTAGCGATAGCGCGGTTCCAGACTGCAGCGCCTAGAACCACTCGGTCACAACGGCCGGCTATATTGGTACTTTTTTTAAATTTATGAATAGTTTCAATCGTAGATCACCAGTGCTATTTTCCACTTTGCTTGCTTCAGAAGTACCAGCGATTCACGAGTTCGGAATGTACTGATCGTCGTGGCTCCATAAACACAGTACTTCGGTTTGTTGACTTTACAGTATTTTATTAAAATTAAAAACTCTTCACAAAAAAGTTTTAATATCCAGACTGCATATACATAAAACTAAATTATATTACTAATTAGGTTTTATTTTCTCTTTCTGTTTGTGTTCCTTGTCACGAACCTCGGGGAACGGTTTCTATGGAATTTTCGACCCTTTTATGCTTTCGACAGGGTTCCTTTGGTTCCATGACAACACTGAGGTTAGGATGATCTCAGATAATTAAGTGATTTTATATTTTTTTTTGCACCAGATGATGGAACCGTAAGTGTTACGGAACCGGTCGTGCACAAAATAAAGGATAATGGTTTAAGCAACATCTGTGAGGTTTCTCCATGCACTTACACAGTTGCGTCTGCCCCATTAGAAGAACGCTGTAGCTAGTTTCGGTTTAACACGAAAAGGATGTACGAGTAGTAATAAGCATGCCGTGACATGCATCCGTATAGAAGGCAACATGCATAATAAAAATTTTGGAACAGCAACAAGAAGACTAAACTAGGCTGTAGAACATGTTGTTACGAGATGCAAGTTGAACAAACCGGTTTATCGGTAAAACCCGCACCATGAAAGCTTTTTTTGGGTGAATTTACCTTTCATATACTTTCAAGTTGATGACTGACGTAGCTTTTACTGATACAGGCAGATTGTTCAACCTGCGACTTGTAAGAGTAGGGTGCTCAGTCTGTCTGAGTCTCGTTGTTGCTGTTTAATTACTTTTCTTTTTCGCACAGCTTCCAACCGAAAGGATGTCAGAGTATGATTATTAGTACTCAATATACAGATCACGTCCAAACAGTATTTTATTTATCCATATCCTGAAGATGGTTGTTTCTTACTAACTAAACTAGCTAGTCTTCTTATTTTAACTGTTTTATCTAAATGCGGTATACGTTTTAAAAGATTATATTAAAAACGTTTTTAATTTTAAATCAACCACATAAAGGCTGATTTCGTCACGTGTTGAAGACGCTCACCACAGCACTTCTCGAACGCCGCAGTTTACGGGCAGTCACAATATGCTCTTGGTCAAACTCAGATAGATCGCGCCCCTTCCCCATTCTACACACCGGCAGCTCGCTCTTTGGCACGACATGCCCCGTGCGTGTGTCTGACTAGCAGCCAATCCTCGCCAGGCAACTCTGCAATCGCGTGGACGAGTTTATGTCGATAGTAGGTCGGCGGTCATTATTTTCTGGCTGATCAGTGTATATTCACAATACTATGTCGCTCCGATGAATTATAGTAGAAACCAGAATAAAAAAAAAATTGGTACAATGGATTTGGTGATATGAAGATGTCACGACTTAATCATTTGACAGCTGTACAGCACTGACCGTAAACTGAATAACTCACGTTAGATATCTGCAACGTCGTACGAAACGTTAAACAGATGTGTCATGCAATATTGTGACACACATAATCTAACAGACTGAATACTGAAATAAAGCTTTGTGAGGCTCAAGTGCGAAACAAATTTATATCTGTATTACAACTTCAGTGCAATGAAAACATACTACATCAAGACACTAAGGCATTGAAGATACATGCTCGCTCGCGAGTTTTACTACAGTAAAATGATGGGAAACTGTACGTCAGTAGTTACAAGTGCTATCGAAATTCGTACTACGAGTCTGTTTTGTGGTCCTCAGCTTGAAGACTAGTTTGGTACAGCTGCCCGGTATGATCTATCCTGTACAAGTCTCTACATCTTCACATAGTACAGCATATCATTGGTATAAGAGTTTCTGTTCACCAGAGTTCATATTGACTATGTAGTAGTGATATTTTTCGCCTAATACGTATTGCGCTCGGGGCTGCCAGTGTTTTAGGCATCCTCTTACAAAGAAACGGCCGGCCGCTGTGACCGAGCAGTTCTAGGCGCTTCAGTCCGGAACCGCGCGCTGCTGCTACGGTCGCAGGTTAGAATCCTGCGTCGGGCATGGACGTGTGTGATGTCCTTCGGTTACTTAGATTTACATAGTTCTAAGTCTAGGGGAGTGATGACCTCAGATGTTAAGTCGCCTAGTGCTTAGAACCATTTGAACGATTTGAACAAAGAAGCGAAATACTGAGTCTCTGCATCGCTCATGATAAAAGTTATATGTGTGCAAAATTGGGCTGAGAGATTGCCATAATTAGTGTTCAAAAATGTGCATCGTTATTTCTGGATTATAATCGAAGATACAAATAAATGTTTACGACGGTTATGGTGGGACTGAACCCTGTAACACAGAGTCGGCATAGTTATTTTTAGATTGGAATATTAACTGTTTTTCATTTCAGGATACAAAGAACACAGTGGCATGGTTCGTATCGGCAGTTATTGCTGTGTCCGTATCAACAGCCCTACTGTCGGTGACGAGTTTAATCGCATTTGTCCTACTAACTATTCGGAAATTTCATCCACGACAATCATTACCTGAGCAATCGAGCGTGCATTGCACAATGATAAGCTTAAAGAACAGAGGTATTTTTAGCAGCCTACATCTACTTTAACTTGAATCTCTAAGTAAACCTGACGCAGCCGACCAATTTCTCTCTTCTTTTATACAAGTTGTTTCATATAATTCGATGCAGTACCTTATCTTTCGTTACTACAGATAACCATCTAATCTTAAGCATTCTTCTGGAACACCACTTCTCAAAAGCTTCTATTGCTCTCTTTGCTTATACCTTTTCTTTGTGCAAGCTACACTTTCAATATTGTCAACCAAAGACAGTGGACTAGTGTACCAGAGGACGGTACTTTAGGTTCCTGTCTGGGCACACGATTGAAACTTCTGTGTCGTTTCCCTAAACAGCTTAGGGCGAATGCCAGGATGGCTCCTGTGGAAAGAACAATGCCGATTACCTTCACTGTCCTTCCCCAAAACGAGTAAGCTCTCCGACCGTAATGACTTCATCGTCGACGGTACGCTGAACTGAACTTTAAGGTAAGACGGTAGGCTGAAGTTTTTCAAAAACTCAATTTTTAACTCTTTGTATGGTTAGATACTATATTCTTTTCTGAAAATTTATATGTATTATTTGTTAGTGTCTACCAGTTATAGCCACGTTATTATTTTTTAAAATTTTTCTAACATCAGCCACTCTGCCATAATTTGCCACCCCTCTTCGTGAAAAGTGTTATATCTCCAGCTCTTTTACAACTGAAGAGATAGTTTTCTTGCGTTTTATAGAGAAAAGTACGCTGATGTCTCGGCGAACCTCCTAAAGAGTATTGCAATAGTACAATGTCTGCAGGCGAGCTTGTAAGCAAAAGTTGTTTTCTGGGAAAAAACGTATATCGTTTGTTGTTATTGTTTGATAACAAAGACTCTTGGAAGTCTAGAATGAGTGTCATATCCTGTGATAAAGTCGAAGGATGGAAACATTACCGGACTAAAGCTTTTAGAACAATAAGGTATATTACCCGGACAGAATATTGTAACAGTTCTAACAGAACTTGACAGTTTGCGTATTGCCAAGTCAAATTTTTCTACCCTCCAAGGATGTAAACAGTCAAAAAGCAGGAAAAGGAGAACAGGCAAATGTACCAAGGGGTATTGAGGACCTTGATTATGGTGCAGCTTGCTTCTAATCACTTCTTTGAAACAGATCTGTCAGCTTTACCTAAGATATACGTGCTGTAAAACTTTATCTCTCTTTTACTGAAACCCATATATTTTGAAACATTTGTCCTTTTTCTCAGAAACTATGACATTTTATGAAAATTTCGCGATTAATACACACCAGCTGTGGATCCTCAGTCATGTTCACGAGTAATTCCACTGTAATAAATATTTATTACTTTTGTCCCAAAAATGGCAATACATAGAAATTAAATTTATGAATATAATACAATGAATATATTACAATAGCCAGGCAAAAATCTATGTCTTGGTAAGAACAACGTACCTATCATAGTTCAGGAAATGACATCACAAGATCAGTGAAACTTATAGTCAAATCTGTAGTTTCTGAGAAAACGGGACATGAGTTCGCTTGGTTTAATACTGTCGGAATAGGGCCTACCGCCTCACCTTGATAGGTCATCTCCCTTCTACCAATTGTCAGAAACAGTTGAGCACGATGGAATGGAACGTGTGAATGTTGGCTGATGTGGGAACGGAAAGGGCTGATTTTTAGTGCGCGCCGCCGCCTGCAGACGACGCCAGCGTGCAAAGCGCCGGCCGCGGGCCGTGGGCCGGCCGGGCGCCCCTGTGTAACGGCTGAGGCGGGCGTCTCCCCCTACAGGCCGAGTTTCCGCAGAAAGGGATCCGCCGGGTCCATTGTTCGCTCCAGATGGCGCCGACTGCGGGAGATATGTGCTTCTATAAAGAAGCCGCCATCCAGCCATAATAGGAGCCGCCGATGTCCACCACGCCCCCCACCCCCTTGTCCGTCTAGAGATGGTCCACTGCTCCGCCCCCAACACTTCAGCTCTGCGTCCACAGCCCGTCACCACACCTCCGTGGCAAGTCAGGCGGAGGAAATATTTAGATACGTTGTCGCCATGGCAGCAGACAAAATACATGAAGTGAACTTCTATCGAGTGTTTCCTACTAACCATTTGCTGTTAGAGTACACCAGTGTTCGTCCCGTACAAGTTCTTTAAGAAATCCTACAATTGTGCTCTGTCTTAAGAAGAGATAGTTTTTCACAAATCTCAATATTCATGACGTCACATCTACTGACCTATGAGTCGCAGAATGGTGTAATTTTACAAGTACATACAGCGGCATGTGTGTTAAGTGTTTGTAAAACATGTTGCGAATAGAATAAGTAATAAAAAAGTAAATGGTTACAACTTCATACTTGTTGCCGATCTTTTAGTGCGTGATCGGCGGAAATGTAGAGAAGGCTAAACTTTTTTCTATTCATTATTTTGTGGGTGTGTCAACGAGTTTCGAAGGGGTTTGAAATTACGTGTACATTTTTTAGGAGTCATTAAGCGCTCTCCTTCTAAAATATCGGATGAATATAGTCAGCGTAACTTGTGCGCCGTGACTTAACGCTGCTTCAATATATGGTTCAAATGGCTCTGAGCACTATGGGACTCAACTGCTGAGGTCATTAGTCCCCTAGAACTTAGAACTAGTTAAACCTAACTAACCTAAGGACATCACAAACATCCATGCCCGAGGCAGGATTCGAACCTGCGATCGTAGCGGTCTTGCGGTTCCAGACTGCAGCGCCTTTAACCGCACGGCCACTTCGGCCGGCTTCAATATATGTAAACGGTTTCTAACTTTTAAAAAAAATCAGTTATAGCGTTAAACTTTTAGCATAAGATAATACCTCGTAATGAGTAGATTTCAACAACATGTTAAATTTTAAAATTCGGTCAATCATTGTATGAGACATGAGGAATAAAATTTTTCTTGGCTCTGGAAGAAATTAGCTAGGCAGTTTTCAGCTATGACCATTTGCTGTTTTAAGAGTTGAATAATATAGATTACATCGATTATAAATTGTTCCTCACCATTCCTCAGCATCCCTCTTTCTTTTTTGTTAGATATCTGCAGTTGCGTTTATTTGTTTCCTATAAGGCACCGTGAGCCGCGGAACTCCACGGGAAGGTTTGTAACGCCCAAGTTTGTCTTTTTAAGACAGCACTCCTTTATTCCACCTTTTCAGAATTCTCTTATATTGTGATTTTAGGATTCTTATTTGGTATTGACATCCTCTTTCACCAGCCAATTGGACTGACAAATTTTCCAAGATGTCTTAACATATTCATTATTTAAACTCACACGTGTCTTCTCATATACGTCACACATTTTTCATTCTGATGTACATGTTCTATATATTCTATCTTTCCACAGGGAACTTTCATGCCTTTTTTTTCAATTTAAAGAAATATAAAACTTTACATCAATCACATTTTTCCTTATCGACTTCCCTTTTCGACAGTTAAACCATTATCATTAGTTCGAAGGCGTCTTCCACATAATTTGTTTCAATGGCAAGCATCGACAGTTTTTTGCATCATCATGCGAGATGATAACGAAGTTAGGCCTCATCTTACAACAGTCAAAAGATCAGTGTGTGTGACGCATTCTGACGTAGAAACACGAATTTGTTTCTCACCGAACTTTTGGTTGAGTCCCAAAGAAGTTATTTCTTCAACAGAATCTTGAGGCTGTTCCCCATAGAGATTAATGATTTAGACAATGTTATCCAGACTATCCAACATCATTTATTCATATTCTCGAATTGAAGTTAACAAGAATGGGTCTTGGGTAATCGCCAGGCATCTGAGTCCCTTCCATTCTTACCATGGTTTATTACTTTCATGCTGTACATTTCGAAATCTCTTCTCATATATTTCTCCACAATAATACTAAAGGGATTTGGTGACAGTTTATTAGCTTCCCCGCTGAAGAATAGTGCAAGTACGCACGAATGAAGGAAGCTGACAATATTAATGGTTCATTATTTTTAATATGTCCATTGTATTTTCAGTAGAATATCCTTGTACTGTACTGAACTTAGTTGAGTAAAATTTTATTTTAAATGAATCTATGTTAGTTTACCAGCTTTAAAAACTAATTCAGAAGAGTCAACTTGCCCCCTTAACAGGATGGGATGACCTTGATCACAGGCCTAGAATGTAATACAGATAAAATGTGAATACATTTTTATTTTTAGAAAATAAATAGCAGTATGGGCCCACACTGATTGATTACAGTTAACTGCCGAGCTGGGTAGACGCGTGGCCCAGGACGTCTTGTCACGGTTCGCACGGCTTTTCCCGTCGGAGGTTCGAGTCCTCCCTCGGGCATGGGTGTGTGTGTGTGTGTGTGTGTGTGTGTGTGTGTGTGTGTGTGTGTGCGTGTGTGTGTGTGTGTGTGTTGTCCTTAGCGTAAGTTAGTTTAAGTTAGTTTAATTAGTGTGTAAGCCTAGGGACCGGTGACCTCAGTAGTCTGATCTCACAGAACCTTACCACAAATTTCCAAATTATAGTTAGCTATTTATTTATTACTGAATAAAGTGTAAAGAGAAGTTTATAATGCTGAAAATTAACCCAAAACAAGGATTTTTGACATGGAGACATCACATCAGGAGACCGCGCTATACGTTCTTTGGAAGTTTTTCTTTGTTGTTCTTGTCCTGCGTTGTGTTCTTCCTTGTCAACCGAAATCTGTCTCATATGTGAGCTTCCTACAACAATTACATTTGGCTTACAGTGAACTTTACGGTTTTTCGTGTAAATGTCTTTCTTTAGTCATATAGCGTGGTGGGAGTACCAATCAAGACACTTTGTGGATAATGGACGCAGTTGAACTCCGTGACTGTTCCTTTACAGCGAACAGAATAACAACCTGTTATTTCACACCCTTAGATGGAGAATCATCATTTCGCTTCCACTGTGCTCATAAGAAGTTGTATTAATGGTTTCTGTGGATTGGTCTTAAGGTGCTGCAGTCCGAAAAGCACCGTTTTCGGTTTCGGCATGGTTCGCAACAAACTCCTTCTGTGGATAACGCCCCAGCAAAATCCTGCTCGTTAAATAAATGGGGATCATACGGTTTACCACCACATAGCTCCATTGTCGTCTGAAGCTAGTTTGAAATACGCGTTGCTCAATAGATGTTCAAGAAATGTTGAGATGGTCAACTTGCCCCAGTCAGCTATGTTAAAAATCTATTAAATTTGCAGCAGGTCTAACACTAATAACACATAAATAAAAGTATGACACTATACTGTCTGGGATAATAGCGTATAAAAATAATTGCACATGAGTTTAAGTTCAACTACTTGAGTTGTGACACAGGAGATGCAGTGTAAATGAGAACTATGTGACGCATATTGAATTGGTTGCAGCGCCATCACTTTCTCATTTTTGGTGTCTTACCATGTTTGGGTGACCATCGCCTATGTTCAGCGTCAACGTACAATAACCAATCACAGACGGCAACGGAGGGTATAATAAGATTTCCGGGAGACGCGAGAAATAGTGAAATCGTTGTCATAATGAGGAAACGGAACTATTTACGTGACGTCCATAATGGCACGATCATTGGCTTTCGGGCCAAGGGTGCAAGCCTTTACGAAATGGCTCAGTCTGAAAACTGTTCGCATGCCTCCTTGGTTAAAGTATATCGTGCGCAGCAAAATGGCGCTTTCCAAAACAGGTCTCGCAGCAACTGTGGTGCACCCTGCACTGTTGATGACATTTGTAAGCGGCAGCTGCGGATTTGTGTACGGGCGAAATGACGTGCAGCTGCCGAGCAACTGACCATCCACGTGAACCGAGAGGCTACCAACAGTGTCTCATCAACGACCGTTCACCGAACAGTGCTGCCATTGAGTCTCCACAGCAGGTTCCTTGTTCATGCACCCATGCTAACTGCTGTTTGTCGGCGGCGATGGCTTGAACTTGAACGCCAATTCTGCACCTGGACATATGCTGAGTGGTGACAGGTGGCCTTTCAGATGAATCACGTTTTACGCTCCGTAGGACAGATGGCCGTTGCCATGTATGGCGTGAACCGTCTGGAAGCAAATACCCTGCAACAATCGATGGAAACGACCATGAAGGAGGAGAGTATGTTATGGTATGGGACATGTTCTGGGTGATTTCGTCGTTCTTGAAGGAACAGAGGATCAACTGAAGTATACATCTATCCAAGTGGACTATTTCACTTCTTTTCCTCTACACGATGGCACATGCCAGCAGAGTAACGCAAATTGTCAACCAGTTCGCAGTGTACGTGCGTGTTGGAAGAGCACCAGCGTAAGAGTATCGTACTCTCATGGCCATCGAACTCCCCGGACTTAAACGCGACCCAGAATCTGTAGAGCTGTACACGCCATGTATACTCAACCCAGAAATATGGCGCAGGAAGCCCGGCGTGTGACTCGGTATAGCTCCACAACCCTGTCAGTACCTTTCAGAACTACGTTGATTCTCTTCGTGCATGTCTCGGAGTGGTCTGCGCTGCAAAATATGGTTGATAAGGTTTTTGATTGGTGGTCACATTTATGTGATTGGACAGCGTAAAACTATCTCACAAAATATTTCATTTACCTTATTGTAGGATATCTGACTGCCATGATTCAGTCCCCGGCCTGAGCGATTAAAATTGAGTTGCCTACCTTAAAGTGCATGAAATATTTTGTGGGCCAGTTTCGTTTGGTCAAACCTATGTTAACTGTGTGGTAGAGCTTATTATAAATATGAGCTTTGAGTGATTATTTATCTTTGGTCGCTTGTCAACTTGTCCCAGCTCCCTACCCACACACTCCTTTCCACTATATCTTGTACGTGTGTGACGCTTCATACTCCGAAATTGCAGGAGCATCCGATGGCATGGTTGTTGTTGTTGTTGTTGTTGTTGTCTTCAGTCCAGAGACTGGTTTGATGCAGCTCTCCATGCTACTCTATCCTGTGCAAGCATTTTCATCTCCCAGTACCTACTGCAGCCTACATCCTTCTGACTCTGCTTAGTGTATTCATCTCTTGGTCTCCCTCTAGGATTTTTACCCTCCACGCTGCCCTCCAGTACTAAATTGGTGATCCCTTGATGCCTCAGAACATGTCCTACCAACCGATCCCTTCTTCTTGTCAAGTTGTGCCAAAAACTCCTCTTCCCCCAAATTCTATTCAATACCTCATCATTACTTATGTGATCTATCCATCTAAGCTTCAGCATTCTTCTGTAGCACTACATTTCGGAAGCTTCTATTCTCTTCTTGTTCAAACTATTTATTGTCCATGTTTCACTTCCATACATGGCTACACTCCATACAAATACTTTCAGAAACGACTTCCTGACACTTAAATCTATACTCGCTGTTAACAAATTTCTCTTCTTCAGAAACGCTTTTCTTGCCATTGCCAGTCTACATTTTATATCCTCTCTACTTCGACCATCAGCAGTTATTTTTCTCCCCCAAATAGAAAAACTCCTTTACTACTTTAAGTGTCTCATTTCCTAATTTAATTCCCTCAGCATCACCCGTCTTAATTCGACTATATACCATTATTCTCCTTTTGCTTTTGTTGATGATCATCTTATACCCTTCTTTCGAGGCGCTGCCTATTCCGTTCAACTGCTCTTCCAAGTCCTTTGCTGTTTCCGACTGAATTACAATGTCATCGGCGAACCTCAAAGTTTTCATTTCTTCTCCATGGATTTTAATACCTACTCCGAACTTTTCTTTTGTTTCCTTTATTGCCTGCTCAGTATACAGATTGAATAGCATCGGGGATAGGCTACAACCCTGTCTCACTCCCTTCCCAACCACTGCTTCCCTTTCATGTCCATCGACTCTTATAACTGCCATCTGGTTTCTGTACAAATTGTAAATAGCCTTTCGCTCCCTGTATTTTACCCCTGCCACCTTCAGAATTTGAAAGAGAGTAGTCCAGTCAACATTGTCAAAAGCTTTCTCTAAGTCTACAAAAGCTAGAAAGGTAGGTTTGCCTTTCCTTAATCTATTTTCTAAGATAAGCCGTAAGGTCAGTACTGCCTCATGTGTTCCAGTATTTCTACGGAATCCAAACTGATCTTCCCCGAGGTCGGCTTCTACCACTTTTTCCATTCGTCTGTAAAGAATTCGCGTTAGTATTTTGCAGCAGTGACTTACTAAACTGATAGTTCGGTAATTTTCACATCTGTCAACACCTGCTTTCTTTGGGGTTGGAATTATTATATTCTTCTTGAAGTCTGAAGGTATTTTGTCTGTCTCATACATCTTACTCACGAGATGGTAGAGTTTCGTCAGGACTGGCTCTCCCAACGCTGTCAGTAGTTCTAAGGGAATGTTGTCTATTCCTGGAGCCTAGTTTCGACTCAGGTCTTTCAGTGCTATGTCAAACTCTTCACGCAGTATCATATCTCCCATTTCATCTTCATCTACATCCTCTTCCATTTCCATAATATTGTCCTCAAGAACATCGCCCCTGCATAGACCCTCTATATACTCCTTCCACCTTTCTGCTTTCCCTTCTTTGCTTAGAACTGGGTTTCCATCTGAGCTCTTGATATTCATGCAAGTGGTTCTCTTTTCTCCAAAGGTCTCTTTAATTTCCTGTAGGCAGTATCTATCTTACCCCTCGTGAGATAAGCCTCTACATCCTTATATTTGTCCTCTAGCCATCCCTGCTTAGCCATTTTGCACTTCCTGTCGATCTCAAAAATGAGACGTTTGTATTCCTTCCTATTTGCCTGCTTCCTAGTCATTAATCAAATATTCAGGTAATATAGAAGACAACTCTCCGAGTCGGCAGTTTGGTTTTTACTAGGGAGCGAAGGCAGCTCATGCGCGAAAAAACACCTTAACAGTCCGGGTAGCTGCATGCAGTGTTTACGTGAGTGTCATGGGGCGGAAAACATTCGATCTGTGAGGGAGCGGTGCCGGAGTAAGGCTCGTCATTCATAACAGGCATCGAGGTTCCGACCTGCCTTTATGTGGATATTACTAGAATTGGAAGAAAAAAAAAACGCAAGAAAAATGGTAAGAACTAAAACCTGGAAAGGAGGGGAGGGAAGTTGGCGGAATAAAAACACAGTTGCATTAGGCAAATGGAAACTCCTCGGGCTTCGCACTTTGGACGGGATCGCGGTAGCTGCCCGCTCTCCTCCTGGCGCTATGAACACTGCTGCGGAATTTATTGCGCCGTCAAGCGTTAAATGTGATCGTAAATAAGAAATATCGCTAACATATTCTACCAGAACCCGAGGCGAAGGCACGTATGGGACGAGAATCTTTGTTTTAAAGGGGGACGACTCGAACTTGACTCTCACTTTCCGTTGGCGTACCTGCTGACGGTAGATCACGTTATCCGTCGGTTTCACAGCGTCACAGCATATTCACACTCGCAAAACAGATATATAGCGGAGATACTGTTGTTTTTTATTAAACATTATTCGTGTCGGCGGACCTGAAACGGTTTCTTTGACATTTTATGCGCCTAAACGCTACAGTTCCCTTGTGGAAGAAAGCAGATATCTCAAAGTTCGACTGACCAATCGTCTCCTTGAAACGATTATTTCAACTTTTTGTGTTTCACATTTCATCTCAGATCATCACCATCGCTATCATAATAATGTTGTAGCTAACCTCTGTCACTGCTGCCACTTTATAAGATTTTTCTGTTCATTTTTAATCAGTTGATACCTTTTTGTGTCCTTTATTCCTGTTACGAGGGCTGTTCGGAAGGTAAGGTCCGAACGAGTGCGAAATGGAATCGATAGTGAAAATTCGATGAATCTTTGCACACGTATGTTAGGCAATGTCTCTAGATGCCACTCGACCGTATCACTTCGTTCTTTTAAGTTCAAGGGCCTGGAAAGAGATTTCGCCTGATACGAGGGCAGTTCAATAAGTAATGCAACACATTTTTTTTCTGAAACAGGGGTTGTTTCATTCAGCATTGAAATACACCAGGTTATTCCCCAATCTTTTAGCTACACAACACTATTTTTCAACGTAATCTCCATTCAATGTTACGGCCTTACGCCACCTTGAAATGAGGGCCTGTATGCCTGCACGGTACCATTCCACTGGTCGATGTCGGAGCCAACGTCGTACTGCATCAATAACTTCTTCATCATCCGCGTAGTGCGTCCCACGGATTGCGTCCTTCATTGGGCCAAACATGTGGAAATCCGACGGTGCGAGATCGGGGCTGTAGGGTGCATGAGGAAGAACAGTCCACTGAAGTTTTGTGAGCTCCTCTCGGGTGCGAAGACTTGTGTGAGGTCTTGCGTTGTCATGAAGAAGGAGAAGTTCGTTCTGATTTTTGTGCCTACGAACACGCTGAAGTCGTTTCTTCAATTTCTGAAGAGTAGCACAATACACTTCAGAGTTGATCGTTTGACCATGGGGAAGGACATCGAACAGAATAACCCCTTCAGCGTCCCAGAAGACTAACCATAACTTTACCGGCTGAGGGTATGGCTTTAAACTTTTTCTTGGTAGGGGAGTGGGTGTGGCGCCACTCCATTGATTGCCGTTTTGTTTCAGGTTCGAAGTGATGAACCCATGTTTCATCGCCTGTAACAATCTTTGACAAGAAATTGTCACCCTCAGCCACATGACGAGCAAGCAATTCCGCACAGATGGTTCTCCTTTGCTCTTTATGGTGTTCGGTTAGACAACGAGGGACCCAGCGGGAACAAACCTTTGAATATCCCAACTGGTGAACAATTGTGACAGCACTACCAACAGAGATGTCAAGTTGAGCACTGAGTTGTTTGATGGTGATCCGTCGATCATCTCGAACGAGTGTGTTCGCACGCTCCGCCATTGCGGGAGTCACAGCTGTGCACGGCCGGCCCGCACGCGGGAGATCAGACAGTCTTGCTTGACCTTGCGGCGATGATGACACACGCTTTGCCCAACGACTCACCGTGCTTTTGTCCACTGCCAGATCACCGTAGACATTCTGCAAGCGCCTATGAATATCTGAGATGCCCTGGTTTTCCGCCAAAAGAAACTCGCTCACTGCCCGTTGTTTGCAACGCACATCCGTTACAGACGCCATTTTAACAGCTCCGTACAGCGCTGCCACCTGTCGGAAGTCAATGAAACTATACGAGACGAAGCGGGAATGTTTGAAAATATTCCACAAGAAATTTCCGGTTTTTTCAACCAAAATTGGCCGAGAAAAAAAATGTGTTGCATTACTTATTGAACTGCCCTCGTATCATGCACCCCACATAACGTAACTGTCATGTACTCCTTCCTTCCCGACAGTTCTCGGCTGCACTCTGTGGCGGCAATGAGGACGCTCCTATGGCGTTTTTGACAGAAGGTGTTTAATCATCTCTGATACAAAAAATGCTTCAAATGGCTCTGAGCACTATGGGACTTAACATCTGTGGTCATCAGTCCCCTAGAACTTAGAACTACTTAAACCTAACTAACCTAGGGACATCACACACATCCATGCCCGAGGCAGGATTTGAACCTGCGACCGAAGCAGTCGCGCGGTTCCGGACTGAGCGCCTTAACCGCGAGACCACCGCGGCCGGCTCTCCGATACAGCCCATGATTGACTCCCTATGAGTTTCGTCTCTGCTCACATGAACTACTGGCAAGGAAGACAATATTTTGGCACTGAGAACGAGCTGTACACCAGTGTAGAGGATTGGCGGGAAGCAAGGGTATTGAGAAGTTGATTATAACACTATAAAAATATCCAAGTCAGAGCAACGACTATGTAGAGAAGTAGTTGGAAGAGGTAGCTAATTGTTGCGAATAAAACATTTTTGATTTTCACAGTGGTTTCCATTTTGCAGCCGTTCGGACCTTACTTTTTAAATAGACCTCGTAAATCTTAGAAAAATTATCTACCTCTGCCCCTTTCATCCGTTATGCCGTTTTTATACGTGTTCGTTACAATTATTTCCTTCACATAAGAGGACAAAGACTGACAAAACAACAGACGTAAAACAGTTGTCTGTGTGAGACACATATTTGTTTTACCAATACAAGTTTCAAGACACCCACCATCGCTTTCAGTCGGAAAATTACGCAGCTACATTTTTAGTATTAATGAGGCATACAGATATCTTTTCACAGCAGCAGGCCAAGGGGGAACACGAATCACAGGCCTGTTTGTCACTAGACCTTCGCCTGTCAAAATTCGTCAGTGCTTCTCATAAATACCAGCCGTTGTGCGTACACGGAGAGACTTACTGTTGAAATTCAGAGAGTGCGTTATAAGAATAGGAGAGCAACGTATTACTTTTACCCACTCACATCTCGCGAAATGAACACAATAAAAATTAAAAAATATAAAGCTCACACATTTACCGACGGTCTTTCTTCCCAGGCGCCATTCGAGAATGCAATAGGGTACGAGGAAAATAGTAGTGATACCACTGAAGTGACTTGAGCAGTGTATGTACATACAATGTCAGAAAAGAAAGTCACTGCGCCCTCAAGGACTGGTGGCACTACGGTGTAATACGTGCACATTGAGGGGAGGTTGTGATAGTGATTCATTTGTCACGTTCTTCGCCGATCAGACGGCGCTCAGTAGGCCTGTCAGCGAATTCTCTTTTGTCTCTCCGGGCAGCAACAACTGTACTGAGTTTAGAGGTCTCAGCAGGCGACTTGCCACGTCTGGTGCCGCTCTCCCACACCCGTCGGAGATTCGAGTCCTCTCTCGGGACATGGGTGGCATGCGTATGCGGGTGTTGTCCTTATGTCCTTAGCGTAAGTTGGTTTAACCCCTAACTCGCGAGGTGACTTTTGTGTAACGTATACTATTAGGTGGAGTCTCTGGGATCCCTATGTTTAAACCGAGATTTAGGGCAAAAATCATGTGAAATTTTTAATTTATGGTATATAACATTTATCTTTACAATTATTTAAATGCTTCTAGTTTATTTTATTGCACTAAACAAAGCCTGCAGCATTTTAATACTTATCACACAAAACCACATAATTTTGTGTAGTTCTTTTAAATTGTGCACATACTCGTAAATAGACTGTTAGAGACTGAATTTTACATTCTGAAGAATAATACAATTTCTCCAGCAAATAAATTTCCAAATAAAACTAAATTTGCGCATAAAAATTCCACCGGATTGGTACAAAAAGAAAGTCTGACAAATTGACATTCATATCTGGGAACTACAATACTGGCCATTAAAATTGCTACACCAAGAAGAAATGCAGATGATGAACGGGTATTCATTGGACAAATATACTATACTACAACTGACATCTGATTACATTTTCACGCAATTTAGGTGCATAGCTCCTGAGAAATCAGTACCCAGAATAACCACCTATGGCCGTAATAACGACCTTGATACGCCTGGGCATTGAATCAAACAGAGGTTGGATGGCGTGTACAGGTACAGCTGCCCATGCAGCTACAACACGATACCACAGTTCATCAAGAGTAGTGACTGGCGTATTGGGACGAGCCAGTTGCTAGGCCACCATTGACCAGACGTCTTCAGTTGGTGAGAGATCTGGAGAATGTGCTGGCCAGGGCAGCAGTCAAACATTTTCTGTATCCAGAAATGCCCGTACAGGACCTGCAACATGCGGTCATGCATTATCCTGCTGAAATGTAGGGTTTCACACGGATAGAATGAAGGGTAGATGCACGGGTCGTAACAAAGCTGAAATGTAACGTCCACTATTCAAAGTGCCGCCAATGTAAACAGGAGGTGACTGTGACGTGTAACCAATGGCACCCTATACCATCACGCCGGGTGGTACGCCAGTATGGCTATGACGAATACACGCTTCCAATGTGCGTTCACCGCGATGTCGCCAAACACGGATGCGATCATCATGATGCTGTAAACATAACCTGGATTCATTCGAAAAAATGACGTTTTGCCTTTCGTGCACCCAGTTTCGTCGTTGAGTACACCATTGCAGGCGCTCCTGTCTGTGACGCAGCGTTAAGGGTAGCCGCAGCCATGGTCTCCAAGCTCATAGTCCATGCTGCTGCAAACGTCGTCGAACTATTCGTGCAGATGGTTGTCGTCTTGCAAACGTCCCCATCTGTTGACTCAGGGATCGAGACGTGGCTGCACGATCCGTTACAGCCATGCGGATAAGATTCCTGTCATCTTGACTGCTAGTGATACGAGCCCGTTGGGATCCAGCACGGCGTTCCCTATTACCCTCCTGACCCACCGATTCCATATTCTGCTAACAGTCATTGGATCTCGACCAACGCGAGCAGCAATGTCGCGATACGATAAACCGCAATCGCGATGTTCTACAATCCGACCTTTATCAAAGTCGGAAACGTGATGGTACGCATTTCTCATCCTTACACGAGGTATCACAACAACGTTTCACCAGGCAACGCTTATCAACTGCAGTTTGTGTATGAGAAATCGGTTGGAAACTTTCCTCATGTCAGCACGTTGTAGGTGTCGCCACCGGCGCCTACCTCGTGTGAATGCTCTGAAAAGCTAATCATTTGCATATCACAGCATCTTGTTCCTGTCGGTTAAATTTAGCGACTATAGCACGTCATCTTCGTGGTATAGCAATTTTAATGGTCTGAAGTGCACATTTTTATGACCAGTCAGAACGCATTTGTTTTTAACAGAGACTTCAAGTATTTCATTGAAGAAACAGACACGTCCCCATAACAACTTTCCTGAAGTTCTTCCTCTGAATGATATTCTTGTTCGATAGCAGAACTGTGATCACTGGCTAATGTAAAACCGTCGTCTTTTTCGTTGATTTCTTGATCTATATCACTGACATCTTCGTCCATTGACCGACTAACAATTTCATGATACTCGGGAAAGTTAGAAATTACACATTCGTGCCAACACATTTTGAGCTATACGTTACAGTACTGAAGAAAACAGGTACGTAGTTCATTAGGCGCGGTCTAGGAGACTCCAGCACATATCAAGTAACACGTGTCAACAATAAACATAGAAGGCGATAACTCAACCGACAGCAAAACATCGTAGGGTTGGCAATTTAAGTAGGGTAGGAGGAGTATAGAAGCATTCTGCCTTGGAGAGCGAGTTCGAAAATTTTCGCGCGGTGTGAGATACCACACCACGTGAGTTAAGGGCTAAGTTAGATTAAATAGTGTGTAAGCGTAGGGACCGATGACCTCAACAGTTCGGTACCATGGGAACTTACCACAAATTTCCGCAAAAAAAATTACAGTTGAACAGTGTTTGTAACATTCATTGTAGTGTACAACTATGTGTCACAGGGGAGAAGGTACTCCTGTTGAACAGCTTAAGGCATTCGAATGAAGTTTCGTTCTGGATACAGGGGAAGGTGGAGCAACATATCGTCGGACTGCTGCACATGTTGGGCACAATGTACAGGCGGTGTGTCGCTGCTTTCGTACGTGGTCTGTTGAACATTACCATAACAGTAGACCAAGCTCTGAACGTCAGGTCAAAATTGACGCGTTGTGCATGCAGCGGTGGCCGATAGAGCGTCATCCAAGTCCGAAATCAGGGCACAAGTGGTACCTGCTGTGTCATCAGGGACCAATGGAAAAAGTCTGCTTACAGAAAGATTAAGATCACATGTGACTCCTGCCGGGCTACCACCGACACCTTGATAACGCCAATAATGGCTGTACTGGTGTCGTGAACGAGTTCTCTGGAGAGTGGAACGACGCTCCAGTTGTCTTCAATGATCAGTATAGGTTTCGTTTGTATGTGAATCATTGACGTAACCGTTTATGGTGCATACTTCGTGAGCTGTCTATTCCAGAGTGCATTCGTCCACAACATACAGGTGTCATTCCACACTTCATGGTGCTGGGGAACCTACAGTTGCAACTGCAGAGTTAAGTTGCACAGGCTGTTATCCCAGTCCTACTCGCATTTCTTCGACGGGAAGTTGTGCTTTTTCAGCAGGACAATGCTCGTCCACATACAGCTGCTACAGCTTGGTGGCGTATAACAGCTGCCTTTATCATCGCCAGGTCTCTCGCAGACTGGACGTAATGAAATGGGAACTTACATGTTCTCAAGAGCCTGCAAGAATCACTGTTGAATTGCAGCAAAGGTGCAAGATGCCGTCAGACGGGAGGGTTGGATGGTTGTTTGGGGAAGCAGACCAGACAGCGAGGTCATCGGTCTCATCGAATTAGGGAAGGATGGGGAAGGAAGTCGGCCGTGCCCTTTCAGAGAAACCATCCCGGCATTTGCCTGGAGTGATTTAGGGAAATCACAGGACGGGAGGGAAGGCCTGCACTGTGCATGATGTGGCTGTTTGGGCACCGTTTACTTTGACATGTGTATTTCACTTGATCGGAACTTGTTTTCATATATTTCTGTAACAAGGAACTATCTGTCACCCACTTTTCAATAAAATGACTTTCCTCTCGAAGGTGAGGAATTTATTTCAAAAAAATATTCAAATGTGTGTGAAATCTTATGGGACTTAAATGCTAAAGTCATCAGTCCCTAAGCTTACACACTACTTAACCTAAATTATCCTAAGGACAAACACACACACCCATGCCCGAGGGAGGACTCGAAGCTCCGCCGGGACCAGCCGCACAGTCCATGACTGCAGCACCTAGACCGCTCGGCTAATCCCACGCGGCGCAGGAATTTCTTTGTGACAGTGTGTGTACAATGTGTTATGAAAGCTAGGACCTACCAAGTTCTTACAATATAATACAGGGTGTTAGGGATATAAGTGCAGATATTTATACTGACGACTAATGACTGTGTTCTGAATAGTGTTACATCCAAATTTACCTCATTTTCAGACTAATAATTATAGAGATTACAGATAATATATTTTTGGTTTGTTCGTACCTCCAAGTACCCATGACACAAGGAAGCAATGGATGTTTATTTTCCCCTGGGGAGCAGGACGGGTATTGAAGAGTGGACACATGGATGCAAAACGTGATTGTCTATACTGAGAGGCGTTGTTCACTTCACGGTGCAGTCAAGGTCGCGAAGAAAACATCAGTTGGTTAATTATATGACGTGTTTGTGGGAAGATGGTTAGCTGCAGAGAAGAAACAATTAACTCACTGAAGTGGGACATGTTAAGATACCAATAACCACAGTAACTGTACCTGTACTCCAAACGCCCTGTATGCACAGGAAGATGTTGTTGTTGTTGTTGTTGTGGTCTTCAGTCCTGAGACTGGTTTGATGCAGCTCTCCATGCTACTCTATCCTGTGCAAACTTCTTCATCTCCCAGTACCTACTGCAACCTACATCCTTCTGAATCTGCTTAGTGTATTGATCTCTTGGTCTCCCTCTACGATTTTTACGCTACACGCTGCCCTCCAATGCTAAATTTGTGATCCCTTGATGCCTCAAAACATGTCCTACCAACCGATCCCTTCTTCTAGTCAAGTTGTGCCACAAACTTCTCTTCTCCCCAATCCTATTCAATACCTCCTCATTAGTTACGTGATCTACCCACCTTCACAGGAAGATACCATATTACAAATTTGTTTACGCAATAAGATCTCAAGCGGGATGTTGGCTACCAAGTCACGTATTTAGTTATGAAGGAGCTACCGTCTAAAACAGTTTCATAGATCTCCAAGACGTTCCCGGATTTCCGATTGCGCTTTTAATCCGACGTCATCTCCGGACGGGGAAGAGAGAAAAGAAAAGAAAAGAAAAGTACCAGTCTCTCTGGGCTCTAAAGCCTGCTCTGCGAATCCGATTACTGGACTCTCGCGTCTGAAATTCAGACACGGCTGGCGGCGGCGGCGGCGGCAGTGGCGCGGCCCAGGCCGGTGGGGAAATGGAGCCAGGACGCAATAAGACGAGGGATGAGAAAGAAACGCTCCGCTGCCAGATTTGTCCTTTAATTTTCTTTGATAGTAGGCGAGAGATGAGGGTGGGGGGACATGGAGAGGGGGGCGGCGTAGTTCCTCGGAGAGCCGCTACGAGACGCGACAAATCGGTGCAGTCCGTCCCGTAGGAGCACGCCGGCAAGCCTAGCTAGGACAAAGGGCTCGCCTAAAGAGCCCTGCTGGGAAATAATAAAAACAAATGAAGTTTATCATAATGCTGTCCCCGTTTCTTCTTCCCTCCTCCTCTCCCCTCCCCTCCCTCACCTTTCCCACCACTACGCCAGCACCACTCCCCTCGGCTGGGCAAGGAGCACCGCACCGTTTGTCGAAACAGAAAAAGTAATTTGGAATTCCGTGGAGTTCCGTTCTGTTTCGGATGCCTATACGTCCTTTTTTTCTCCCTTTTCTCTTACCCTATCCCACTCCTCCGCTCTTTTTTGCAAGGAAACTGCTTTTTTCTGTCCCCTAGCCCCCGCCGCATCCGCCACCCCTGCCGCCCCCTGCACTCCTCCGCCCTCACCGTACTGGCCTCCCTCCTTCTACCCATCCACCCACATCTCGCCCTCTGCCATCGTCTCTTCTTTTGTTTCGACGTACGCACACACGAGCGTGTGTCTCGGCGAGAGCAAAGGGCCGAATCGATACAGAAGGCTGGCTGGCCCCCGTCTCGTGGCGGCTGCGACTCATTTGAGATTCGCGGCAGGCGGTTCCACTGGCCGCGGTCGCATCTGCGTGACTCTGCCCTCGGTATGCTGGCAGTTCCGCGGGAGGGGGGGGGGGGGGCACACCGCAACTAGTGGTGCAGATCACTGGGCTCTGTACTCCCCGACCGCCCAGAGGGGTCAAAACGACCCTTTATTGTTTTTAAGTAGTAGCCGCTGACTTGCTTACTCTTCTTTGGATGTTGTGGGTTTCAATGAAATTTCTTTATTTTTTTAATGACTGATGTTATCTGCGCTCCGATCTTTTTCATTCACATTTCTGTATCTCAAATGGCATATAAATTCTGAAAACACATTAAAATATAATAATTACACACAGTCTTGAAATAATAATTCCGAACATTTTTGTTACGTAGTACGTGTCAAAATGACTACTCTGGTGGTTAAAGAGGGCAATGAGAAGGTGGGCTCCTAGTGTTAAGCGGCAGGACCATTATCTCTGGCCATATGTTGAAAGGCAGCCAGTCCTTCGACTGGTCTCTTTTCATTCATTATCAGAACTAATCTGCATTAGAGGCGAGTGAGGTGACATGATCTAATGCTTTGGAGAGTAAATATAACTACAGCGACAATATGTGCTGTCTAACTTCTTGTCTCAATTAGCGTTTTCTCATTTAAGCTGGTGTGGGTCCGTTATTTGCTTTTCTGAGACTGTTTGGGGATAGCACTCCTGATAGACTCAGGACGGGCGTTTCAGGAACGGCAGAAAACATCAGGGCCTTGTATGCAGCAGGGACTCTGCCAAAGGCGCAAACACTCTGGGCCATGACACAGGATGGATCGGTGTGTCGTTCGCGTGAATGTTGGGTGGCCGCGCTGGCCCTTCAGTAGACAGAGCTTTCGTTTGTTTTTATAACGAATCTCTAGTCTGGCCGTGGAAGCATAGGTGTGGAGTGCGAGAAAGGACTTGTATATGCAAGATCGCGGTGTTATTCCGTGTTCAGAGTAATGCGTTCATGAGACGACTGTCTCCAACATTCGAAAAAAATTGAATAGGCACAGTTTTTGACGTTCCCAGGAACTGGAAAGTGGAACTGGTTGCTGGGTGCGAGAAATGCCGATTCTTAAAATCACATTTGACACCATATGGCAGAAAAACAGGGGAGTTTTTTGAGAATTTAGTAAAGTCATATAATTTTTTTACGTGACGTGGTTTCTTGGTCGGATTTCTGCTGAAAAAGCGATTATGCCATTGGCGGACGGTGAGGGCTAAAAAACTGATTACTGGTCATGTTGTCGCGGAGCGAAGGCAAGAGTACGCTGCTCGATTCAATAAAAAATTCGACGTGGGTCTCGGCGCCAAACGCATTTCTGCAGGCTGAGGTCCCCAATGAAGCAGCCGATTCGGGTTCCAGTGTTCGAGTTTGCAGTACCGTTACACCGTCGTCGCACTTATGAGAGCCGTAGACGGAGCCGACAAGCTATTCGTCTTCCGCTGGTAATTTATAGTGAGCATAACAGCAGCACCGGAAAGTTAGAGTAATCCCCGGTGAGAATTCAGTCTGAGGGTTGCAGTCATCTGCTCCACTTCCACCGGTGTGTCGGCAGATACGTGTGTCTTTTTCATTTTAACATTCAGTTAAGTAGCCTCTGTTATCGATCGGTAGAAAATCGTGAGCTTTTTCAGAACGGTCAGTTCAATTTATAGCTATTCTTTTAACTTTCGAAGTAACTTTCCCGACAGGAGGGTTCATTTTGTTTAGAGTTATTAATAAATTTCATATTTTTAACTTTGTTTATCGTCAGATAGATGCGTTTCCATATTTGTACTAGTAAGTTGTTATGAACAGATTTACACATGCCCATACAATTGCTTTTTTGCTTGTATTAGCTTAACTCTTGTGTTTTCTAAGGATACTATTCTACACGTCCTCTCTCTGACAACGTCTGATTTATTTTCTGTCTTTCTCTCTCTCTCTCTCTCCTGTTACAAGTAGCGTAATTTAGGAATGCTGAATTTAGGAATGCTGCTGTGACAATGTGGTTATTTCATGAGAACATGCAGTGTTCTTTTGTGGTTTCATGAAATAGTGCAGCGTCAGTTCCTAGGGTCTAGAACCAACAGATGTAAAAACCATCGAGGTGTTTCATGAAAAGAGACTGGCATCGTTGGCGGCACTCCAAGGGCAGACCTAAAGTGCGTGACGACACTGTTGATACGAAAGGATACTGGTTTCAGAAAAACACAGACAAACCTCAGAGCACTAGGTTAAAGATTTTCCACAAACAGCTGCATTTCAATAAGTACGTAGTGGAACTCCGACAAGCTTGGCAGCCAGATACAAGGATAATGCTAGGAACGCTCTGAAACGAGTCAGTCCAGACAATAACTGCTTTACAAAAGTTTGTTTTTACGGTGAAAGGACTTTCCATATCTCAGGGAAAGTAAGCAGTCATAATTTCCGTATTTGGGGATCGGAGAACGCACATGTTGTGGTACATCAGGTAAGGGAGAGGCCAAAACTCAAAATGTGATCTAGCGCAATGGACAACACTTCTATTGGACTGTTCTCTTGTACTGAGTCTACCGGAAGAGCAACATTTTACCTGAACTTATTAGAATCTTACGATGCACCTCAGCTACATGAATTTCACCCGCGGGTAGTGTTTCAATAAGATGGTGGACCGCAGCGATGCGGAGTATGTGTCTGCCAGTAAGCCTAGTCGGATGGAAGGTTTCCGACCAGATGGATCAGTAGAGATGTTTCAATATCATGGTCACCACGTTCACCATACATGATCCCTCCTGACTTTTTTGTAGGATTACGTGAAGGAAGTGTCCAGTTCCCCACTTCCTTATATGTATATTCTTGCTGCATGTATACCAGATGCTGTGGAAACAGTAACGGAGCGGATGTCGACAAAGATATGGGGAGAAATTAGGTATCGCCTAGAATTTCTACAGAAAACAAATGGAGCACATGTGTAAATGTAATCATCAATATGTTTATGAATTAAATCACAATTTCGAACAAACAGTATAGATGGAGCTAGCAGAACTCCTAAGAAAATAACAATTTGTAATCAGGAAAATACTTTATGGTCACCCTGAACAGCGAAAGTAGTCGCCTCCTCTCACTTCATTTTCTTTCTCATCCTCCCATTACACATTTAAATTACGGTAAACACACTGCACAGAAAATTAATCACGCCCGGGGGATATCACACCAGTTCCATACAACAACGCCACTATCTCGAAAACGGCAGAAATTTGCTTACAAAGAAACTCCACGAGTTTCTTCAGATCAGCATATCCATCTGCAAACATTTATGGTGCTTACGGCTATGATTACTTTCCTGTCAACCAAAGCATCTTACGTTTCGTAGCAGACTTCTGACGTCACAAAAAATGTCGATCAGTGCTTGCGACCAAGGAAAGCTGCCAGGGGTCGGTTTGCACACAGCATTACAGTTTGGTAAGCTCCTGCTTTTTGCTGACGTGTAACCATCATCTACTACATGAAAATGGTTGCTGGGGAAAGACCTGCGCGGCAGAACCTACCTGCAATATTTTGTCTTAGTTAAACAACGAATCAAACAGCAACTTGCAAAAGTTTAAGGAATCTCTCATTAATACACATGTTAAATAATCTGACTACAGTATTTTTATGGTAAGAAAATATATGAACGCTCGTTTCTTTCGCTTAACGTGCGGTTGACACGAGAAGTGTCCTAAAAAGTGATCTACACGGAGTCTGGTTGTAAGTTTTGCCATCGTCTTCAGAGACGCCGCGAAGTGGTTGAGCACCAGCCTTGTGAATACAGTAATTCTGTTTTAATTCTTTTTGATTGTAACATTTCGTCGTTTGTCCTCAATTCCAACATCAAAAAATGTTGAAGTTGTCATTGTATCATTTTTTCACTTCTGGTTAGTAAGCGTTTCAACCTTAGCTATTCACTCTTTATAAAATAAATGGGAGTGAAGGTGACTAAAATGGTTCTGGTAAAAAATAGAAAAAAGTCTTTTTAATATATGCTCCAGCATACGATTGTTAGTTGAGATACGAGTTATTCTGTTTTATAGTAGTCATCTGTTTGCTGACAATACCCGAAGTCTTCAACGTGACTACTGCTCATTCTTACACATTCGTCAGTCTTTCTCAAAGAATCACGTACCTATGCCTGCCTCGGATTCGGTCACCCGTAGAGTCACGCGCACCTCTGAAGTGTTGCCATTATCGATGGGTGTGGAGCACCGCACTGCCTTTAAATATACCCTGTAGCCAGAAATCTAACGGATTTTAAGCCTGAGAAGCATCAGCGAACATTGTGTCTCTAACAATAGATGTTGTGATTTATGATGTGATCTACCACCTCTACTCTTTGTGCGAAGACAAAAAAAGATGTACGTATCTAATCGGGGAGGTTTTTCTTCGGGATCACAGTTTGTCTTCACTGTGTAAAGAACTGTGACTACAATACCCCACAGAAGCGGTCTCCTCAGCGGTCAGAACGAGACTGCTGACATGTCATTTCCTGCCATTACACAGGGGATGTCATTTATTTTATTCATGACATTGGATTGGGAAAAATACCGGAACTAAAGCTACTAAGTCGTGTGCTCCTAGTAGTAAAGTGCCTATAATTCACACCAGAACTTACAGCCAGACCTTGGTAATATAGACGCACCTGTATATTGAAAGTTACCGATTTCTTAGGGCGGTTGATATTCAACCACTGCCGCTTAGCACATTGCGTACACCACATAAGCATATGACCATCTCCACTTTGAACCGATGGTAAAGTAGCAGGCACAAAACACTGATTTTTGGATCTATCATCTCGTGTGACCTGACGTAAAAGTTGCTAAGGAATGTCGCCATAAATACATAACACCTGCGTAGCAAAAACAGATTTTGTAGTGTGTAAGAAACTGAAGCGATAAGAGAGAAAATGGATAAAATTCTACCTGCTTATCCAGTCCCTGTTGCAGATTTGATTTCCAAGAGAATCGAGAAACAACCATTTTTTCTCAGTATTCCAGATAACTGTTGACGAATTTTTGAATTTTAAATGTTGTCACAATAAAGGATGAACAACAGTTCAAGTATTAAAGTTAGAAACAGTGTATCTATCGTGAGTGGTCGTAAATGAGGGATGCAAAACATCCAGATTATATTCATCAAGCATTTGAGTGTGAGAGCATTTAGCGAGTTTGAATGACCTTGACACGCCTTTTTTACTCTTTTAGATACTTCTTCCCGCTGATATACCCACCATAAAGTAATGAAAGACAACAGTTTATCGCCTATTGTATTTTCGCTGGTCATGCTTTGAGGGGCGATCTAGAAGTTACCGTTAGAGGATATTGCTGCAGCGTATAGCGAACATAGCGCATCTACAATACGGTTGTAAAATCACCGATTTGTAGGCAGTTATTTAGTGTGGCATACGTTTCTTTCTGAGGTGCGTGCGCTAAATACGAAAATGTAAACTACGACGACTTATTACCAAATGTAATCCTCTTGCTATTGAAGGACGAACACCGGTACATCTCCATCCCAAAATGAAGACTGTGCATGAGGAAACCAACGTTGTGGACAAGGGGTACTGCTGTTTCATGATAACGCGGTTCTTCATATCTCAAATGTCGTAACGTATAAGTTACGTCAACTCAAATGGGAGATACTCGAGCACCTGTCCTGTAGTGCTCATCTCTTCCTATGCTATTGTCACGTCTTCTGTCCCTTAAAACAGTCCTTGAAGTGTTGCCGATTCCTGCTGGACAAGAATGCGACCCAAGCAGTTACGCGTTTCTTCAGTCAGCAGAACACGGTGTTCTATTAGACGGGTATCTTCGACCTGGTGCGTCGGAGGGATGACTGCTCCACTGCACAAGGCCTGATAGGAAAACCGACTCTGAACTGTATGGCCGTCGAATTAACTTCTGAATCGTTCCTCACTTAAAAACGTCAGCGTCGGGCATGACGCTTTACCTTTTTACTCCGTTACTACAACCTCCAACAGCAACACATTTCGCAGACAGTAATCGGTCATACCACGTAATGCACCTACAAAACAACATCTTTGTAAGAAATGTAGTTCAGGAAATATATCATCTACATCGAGATGCATGAGGCGTACGTTTAGACATGTGAGTCCGATTCGTTAAGGATGAGGTGGTGATTGAATTGATTTAATTCTCGAAAAGAGAATTTTTCTTTGTAACCTCAATAAGTTGTTTTTTTATATCACCATAATCAGCATACGTTTTATGCACGCTATTATTTGTATTCTGTGTGTAACGGATAAGTGCAGATACTTCTGTTCGTGGCTGATGACGGTGTAGTGAACTGTACTGCATCATTATTTATGTCATTTGCAAACTATTAATTAAAGCTATTAGGAATCGTATGTCTTTAGGTTGCTTAATACGTCTATGTGGAAATAGCAATCCATTAATCTTATTTTCCATGGGCAGCACGTCAGGTGTTGAAGTATGGACGAATGGATGCAAAACGGTTAGTCTATACTAAAGGGTGAAGTCCACTTAGTGGTATTACACTGAAGTATTACACTGAAGTAGTACATCTGCTTAATATCGTGTAGGGCCCCCGTGATCGCGCAGAAGTGCCGCAGCACTATCTGACATGGACTAGACTAATGTCTGAAGTAGTGCTGGAGGAAACTGACACCACGAATCCTACAGGCTATCCAAAACTCCGTAAAAGTAGGAGGGGATGGAGATCTCTCCTGAACAGAACGTTGCAAGGAATCCCAGATATGCTAAATAATGTTCATCAGCTGCAACATAGTCGCGTATACGAACAGTGATCCAATACTGTCAAAAGTTTTTTATTCCAGTCTTTGATCACAATATAATTATTTTGACGATGACCGGTTTCGGCCCGTAATTATATGTTTTGACGATGCCATTATGGCCCTATCACTTTAGGACATGGTGTAGAAAAGATCTGAGGATGGTCATTACGGACTGAAACCGGTCATCGTCCAAAGAATTGATATTGTGATCAAAGACTGAAATAAAAAACATTTGAAATAATGTTCATGTTTGGGGAGTTTCGTGGCCATAGGAAGTGTTTTAACTCAGAAGAGTGTTTCTGGAGCCACTCTGTAGCAATTCTGGACGTGTGGATCACATTGTCCTGCTGGAATTGCCCAAGTCCGTCAGCATGACTGGATACAGATGATCAGTACGTGCCATCTGTCAGAGTCGTATCTAGACGTAGCAGGGGTCCCGTATCACTCCAGCTTCGCACGGCCCACACCATTAAAGAGCCTCCACCAGCTTTAACAGTCCCCCGCTGACATGCAGCGCCCACTGATCCATGAGATTATCTCCATACCCGTACACGTCCATCCGCTCGATACAATTTGATACGAGGCACGTCCTGCCAGGCACCCTGTTTCCAATCATCAACAGTCCAATGTCGGTGTTGATGGGCCAAGGCGAGGCGTAAAGCTTTGAATGGTGCAGTCGTCAAGGGTACACGAGTGGGCCTTCGGCTCCGAACCCGATATCGATGATGATTCGTTGAATATTTCGCACGCAAACACTTGTTGACGGCCTATCATTGAAATCTGCAGAAATTTGGGGAACGGTTGCACTTCTCTCACATTGAACAATTGTTGTTGGTCCCGCTCTCGTAGGGTCTTTTCCCGGCCACAGGGATGTCGGGGATTCCTTGTTTTACCGGATTCCTGATACCCATGGTAGAGTCGTGAAATGGTCGTACGGGAAAATCCCCACTTCATCGCTATCTCGAAGTTGCTTTGTCCCACCACGTTCAAACTCAATTAAATCTCGATAAACTGCCATTGTAGTAGCAGCAACCGATCTAATAACTGCGCCAGACACTTGTTCAAAATGGTTCAAATGGCTCTGAGCACTATGGGACTTAACATCTATGGTCATCAGTCCCCTAGAACTTAGAACTAATTAAACCTAACTAACCTAAGGACAGCACACGACACCCAGTCATCACCAGACACTTGTCTTACATAGGCGCCGGCCGGTGTGGTCGAGCGGTTCTAGGCGCTAGAGTCTCGGAACCGCGCGACCGCTACGGTCGCAGGTTCGAATCCTGCCTCGGGCATGGATGAGTGTGTTATCCTTAGATCAGTTAGGTTTACGAAGTTCTAAGTTCTAGGTGACTGATGACGTCAGAAGTTAAGTCCCATAGTGCTCAGAGCCATTTGAACCATTTACATAGGCGTTGCCGACCGCATCGCCGTATTCTGCCTGTTCTGTGTCATGTCTCTGTATTTGAATATTCATGCCTATACCAGTTTCTTGGGCTCTTCAGGGTATTACGACCGTGCAGAAAACATCACGTGTTTGTGGGAAGACGTCCAGATGTGTGTACATATTAAGAAGAAATAACCAACACACTGATGTGTGTACATATTAAAATACCACACACAAAAATATATAAACTTATACCCTCTACACCCTCTACAGCGCCCGCATCTCGTGGTCGTGCGGTAGCGTTCTCGCTTCCCACGCCCGGGTTCCCGGGTTCGATTCCCGGCGGGGTCAGGGATTTTCTCTGCCTCGTGATGGCTGGGTGTTGTGTGCTGTCCTTAGGTTGGTTAGGTTTAAGTAGTTCTAAGTTCTAGGGGACTGATGACCATAGATGTTAAGTCCCATAGTGCTCAGAGCCATTTGAACCCTCTACAGCAGTGGTATGTAACTAGAATTTATATTATATGAGATATACTCAAAGGACGGAAATTAAGTAACTTAATTTTCCAGTAGTCTTAGGAACAGGGTGTACGAAAGATCGCTAGATTTACGCGTTCGACGTGATTGTACTGGTCGACTCAGATAGTCTCTGAACACGGGCGTATGCGAACGATAACAACCGTGACTGGAACGTCATTCTCCTGTGTCTGCATCCCGACATAAAACGCGCTTCATGTACATGTCTTATTTCTGTCTCGTATAACGGCTCTTCTTCTTGATGATTTGGTTTTATTTGTACTTGGCCTCGGCTAAAACTCGGCGACAGTCGGTAGAGTGTTGAGATCGTTCTCAAGCTACGAAGACGACTTTACACAAAATAACAGTGCTGAACCGAAATACCGACGTGCGTGAGATATTTACTTCACCAAGAATCGTAATTAATCGTTCGTAATCGATGTTTAACTGATTAATGATGAAATATTAATGATAAAACCAATACAGTCACATCCACAACAAATTCCCTACAAGCTGGTCCTAATTTCAAGTATCTAAGAAATCGTAACAGTGGGCTTGTTATTTGGGTCAAAAATTCTCCACAAGCGCCGAGCGCTACAGTCAAATATTAATGCTGCGCGTAATTATTACTCGGGAGTTCCATGTCAATCATTTGATAGAATTTTAAATCACAAATGCACGACTTGGCACGAGAGGGTGTTTTATTGCACAATATCAGTCACTTCCTAACCGAGCCTTGAGAAGAAAACTTTCCCAGGTGTTGGGGGGATTTAAATTATATGCTTCGGACCCATCACTGAAGTTCCATAAACCACTGGCTATTATGAATGAAAATTGTCTATCAGTGTTCGTTGCCTAAATCACTATCTAAGTAATGTTTAGTTCATCTATCTAGTTAAGAGTTCACTTTATTCTAGTAGGTAAAAGTCCTCCGTTTGAATTCTAATGCCTTGATATTTGAAGTCAGAAGATCGTATTACTGCGTCATAACAGATCGCAATTATTCAATCTCAAAAAAAAATCTAAGCGCACCAACATGTACGAGCATTCAAATATATGGCCTGCTTCGGCCAACTCTCGTAACCTAGTGACAATGCATTGAATTATACTTAGCCATTACTCACGATTCCCAAAGAGTACTCATACGGAGTATTGTTAGGGATCGTTGGTTCTACTTTGCGAATGTTAATTTATGCTAATTTTGCGATTTTTTATGATTTTGATTTTAATTTTACTGAAATTTAATCCTTGTTTCGTAGAAAACTAAATTGTCAAGACTTAGATTCCTGATTTACTTACTTGTTATTGTGCTAATAATAGTGATAAAAACTTCGTTCGCTTATTCACTTTTCTGGGAATTTGGGACTTGGGGGGGAGGGGGGGAATCTTTGGCGTATTGGGAGCTAATTTTTGATTTTTATTTATTGTCCGTGGAAGAGGCATTACACTCGGACTGGCAGGCACCAACGAAAGTCTTACTGTACTGCCCTGACGTCTCCCGCATCATCCGTTCGCCTCTGCTGGAAGAAAAAACGGCTGTTAGGAGTCGAGGCAACTGTGGCCTGCCCAGGAGAGGTGAAGACCGTCCAGCAGGTGGCGGCCGCAATATGAGGGCGACGTGCGCCGAATGGCTGGCAGCGCCGCGCCCCCTGACGGACACGTCGCAGCAGACCTGCACACCAATGCCCTCGGCTCAGGTCACACGCCGGTGCCCGGCACATCGCGAGGCGTCCTCTCTCTCTCTCTCTCCCCCTCTCCCTCTCCCTCTCTCCCTCTCTCTCTCTCTCTCTCTCCCTCCCTCCCTCCCTCCCACCCTCTCTGCCTGCCAGCGTATGTATCCACCCCCGTAACAAGTGATTAGCGTCCCGACGACGCAGGCCTTCTTTCACTGCGTGAAGTACTTCTGACACCATAATAATTTTCCCCTCTTCCCTGGCTCCTTGGTTCAAATGGCTCTGAGCACTATGGGACTTAACATCTGAAGTCATCACTCCCCTAGGACTTAGAACTACTTAAACCTAACTAACCTAAGGTATTACACACATCCATGCCCGAGGCAGGATTCGAACTTGAGACCGTAGCAGCCGCGTGGTTCCGGACTGAAGCGCGTAGAACCGCTCGGCCACCACAGCCAGCCGTGGCTCCTTCACGAATAATTAGTGGGAGGGGCAACTGTCGACAAGCCTCCAACGTGCTAATTTCTCAAATTTCCTCGTGGTGGTCATTTTACTTGGCGGATGTGCTGGGAAGTACCCTTGTCAGGGTACAGTGTGTTCTGACATGAAATCTTTTCGATTTTCAATGGGAGCCAATAAATACGGAAACGATTTTTCTTCCAACTGACGCGGCTTGAAAACAGAGAAGATTTTATTCACACATAGCGGCGCGAAATTTCACGAGGATATATATATCATACCATAATTGCATTCAACGTAATGTGTTTCTTGTTTTTCATTTCCTCCTCCGGATTTTGTGACGTAATTGGAACGAGTTAGAATGGATATACTGAAATACTATAAAAACAAAGTATTGTAAATAGATAAGAATTTATAAACGTGTAAGATTATAATTTTCATCTTTAAAATTTAACTGAGTGGGCACGGATTGCCGAAAGATGCAACTACTAGACGAGGGAGGTACGACATATAAGATTTCTGTGTTGAAACAGTGTAACATGCGTCTTATGAAATATTATGAAATTTGCTTTACCTCTCGTGTTGGCCTGAGACAGCGTAACGATACAGTGAAATCACAGACGCAGAATATGAGTCCTTGAAAATACTGAAATGACTCAGTGGTCACTAAAGAGTATTATAAAATTATTTACGGCCATTGTAAAGCCTCAATCATTTGTAGTTTTTCGAGTACAGTCGACTTAGGAAAAAGGTATCCGTACGGTTTACTGCAAAAATGTGGTTAAGTGTTTGAATAAGGAATCATGTACGCATCCGTGTTACATTCCTTTGAGTTCAGAAAACGTGAACAATTGAATGAATTCACTGTCATTGATGAAATTTCACAATAACTTGAAAAAATTAATCTGAGACGGCAGTGCCGACCGGTGTCGCCGAGCGGTTCTAGGCTCTTCGGTCCGGAACCGCGCTGCTGCTACGGTCGTAGGTACGAATCCTGCCTCGGGCATGGGTGTGTGTGATGTCCTTAGGTTGGTTAGGTTTAAGTAGTACTAAGTCTAGGGGACTGATGACCCCAGATGTTAAGTCCCATAGTGCTTAGAGCCATTTGAACCATTTTTTTGAGATGGCACTTACATGAGACGAGGCTCATATTATTTACCACGATCGGAGAATATGCTGCCTTATCCATGAATTTCAAAGATTTGTCTTTACTATGATCATTTTCTAATAAATTGAATTCCTAATTAGCCATGTGACATCCAGTAGGAAAAGCGAAAGTAACATTACATCTTCCGCAAGGAAGAATAGAACATCCGATTAAAACACCTTAGGCATTGTTATTGACGTCCAGCAAACAGCATCAGCTTGTAACATGCCCTTTTATTTATCCGCTCGTTCGGGATCTGAATAGCAGCCCAAAATTAGATAATTGATTAATGTGACCGTGTACCTAATGGGCTGGCAATCGGATTGGACTGCTCAGGGGATGTTACATTCCGTATTGTCCTTCGTCAATATTTTAATAAGTGCTGTTTAGTGGTAAGAAGGACACAACACAGTTTCACAAACAAGATCTGTATTCTTAGCAAAAGCACAGAATAAGGAGACAGCCACTGCCTTCGTCAATACACTGTAAATGACGGCTAATCTCAGCACAGGTTTCTCTAGTTATTCTTAATCGTCACACGCAACATCCAATCACTGTAATCCAAGTAATGCCGGCGCGGTAGACGCGGAAGTTCAATATCGGCACTTAATATCACTGAAATCACTCTATAATTAAACTTTCTCACCTTCCCGTATAATACTAACACAAAGGGGTTAAACCGCGGCGATGGCCACTCCCTTTGTCGATAATTTACATTAATTCAATTGCTGGCTTCTGCACAGCTCTGCCCGCCTCGCGGGAACCTACCACACTCTGACTTCAGCACATCTCAACTCTAACTGCTCTCCGCCCAGTTCTTCCCGCCTCGCGGGAATCTACCCAAGCAGGACTCGGCACTCCGGTGAACCCCCTCTAGCTCTCGCGACCTGCACACACTACTCGATAGTTGCCCTGTCGACCTGTGTGAGCGCAAACTTAGTAGTAAGGGCCTGCGGACCCCTTACATCCCCGCCCTCAAAAAAACTTCTTTTGAACCGCAGGTGAAAAAGAATCGGCAAGGGATTTAAAACATGGCTACATTTAAACAGTACATACAATACAAATCATTAATGAAATTACAATTTGTCAAAATAGTCCTGGAATCCGGTAGTGGGCTGCCTCCACAAAAATTTCTACAAAAGGTTATTACATCATATAAATGGCATTGTCCAATATTACAATTTTTCATTTCAACCAGCAGTAGTCCTATCTAATCCAACATCTAATGGAACCACACAACATATATATTCAAAAATTCATTACCTAAACACAGGACATATGAATTATTACTACAACATAGTTATTACAAGTTTTATATTCATCCTTAGCTAATTTTTGACATGAAATATGCAACTCTAATTGTAATACCTTACAAAACACAATGTAAATAAACCCTTCCCTCTTCCAAATGTCCATTTTACAGCTAAATGTCCTAACCATGTCTTAGCAGGTTTATTCGGGTCCTTATAGCCCTCACTCTTGACCGGACATCATTTGGAATGTCATTTGGTTTTTCGGTTCCTCCGCCTCTTCCTCGGAAATCAGACGAATGATTAATATGAATCCTTGGGTCATTACTCCCTTCTCTGTTTCGATCATTAGCTTGCTTGTATTTCTGTGATCTAATAGACTCCAATTGGTCCAGTATCTTCATTAAGGCCTCTCTACCTTTAATTAGGCTCCTGGATACGGTTCCTTGCCTTTTCTGATTCAATCTTCTTTTTATCGCAGATACCATTACGTTATCATTCAGGGGTTGTTCCAAAGTTTCGTTCAATTTCCACAAATGTTCAGCAAACTCTCTCAACGTTCCTCTCCATGTACTAAGTGACTTGCGATGGAGTAGGTCCTCAATTGCTGCACATTGATGGCTTTTGGACCAGTATTTCTTCAAGAATTCCTCTTCAAACTGGTCATAACTCGTAGTCCCTTCCTTCTTCCTGACTCCCCAAGTGAAGGCCTCACCTTCCATTCGATCTATTGCAAATTGAATCTTGTCTGAGTCCTTAAGATGTGCTGGGAAAACTCCTTTTAGCCATTTCATAAATATCATTGGGTGCAATCCTCCTTTCGGTCTAAATTTCTGCCCTGTATTACTTTGGATGTACCGATTATCACTGCTCATCAATGTAACGACCTTACCTCCCCCAACGGCTAAGGTGGCATTGCTAATTCGTCTATCAATTTCTTCTGTCTTGCTTTCCAATTGCTGCACTCCCTGGTGTAACTGCTTGACCTCCATTTCAACCCTCTTGTTATCCTCTTCTCGTTGCACGGCTATAGCATTTCTCAGATTGACAGCTAGTTGGTTTTGCCTATCTCCTATCCCCTTAACCGCCTCGTTGCATTTTTTCTGCATCTGCGTCACCTCGGCGATTCGATGATTGCAATTTGTTTCCAATTCGTTGATTCTTTCTCCCAATTCGGCTTTCGTTTCTTCAATATCGTTTTCTATCTCTTTTGTTAACTTTCCTTCCACCTTTTCCACGTCTCCCTGGAATTGGTCTATGCTCTTCTGTAGCTTCTTTTCTCTCTCGTCGACGTCCATCTTCAGTCGTTCTTGCAACTCCTGCATTTCCTTCTTCAAATTATATTCCATCTTCATTTGTGATGTTTTGATCTCTTGTAAATCTTCCTTTAGTGCTTCTCTCGTTTCTTGTGAACTCTTCTCTAACGATGCTTTAGTTTCTCGTGAATTCTTCTCTAATGATTCTCGTAAATCTTCCCTTAGTGATTTTCTGAGACTTTTCTCTAATGATTCTCAGGATATTTCTTCCCTTTCTCTAGCTTCTTGTGAACTCCTCTCTAATGATGCGTTAGTTTCTTGCGAACCCTTCTTTATCAAGTCTACCAACATCGACCACATATCGGCATCCTCTGAAACTGACCTAGCTCTCATCGCTTGTCCCGGTGTCTCAGGGTAACTAGTTGAATGTGCTGACGGGCTTCCTAATGACAGTCCACAATCACTGAATCCCGAATCATCTCTATCTTTCTGTCCTATTCCTTTTCTTTCAACTACTGCCTCACAGACCTGCTTATCTTCAGAAGACATTTTTGGTTTATATTTAATGCTGAGGCAAGTATTACAAAATAACCTCCAATAACCCAAAACACTCCTAATTACCATGAACTAATCAAACAGTACCTGCAATCCTTTCAGTTAATTCCCAAAATGATACAACATGCCTGAGTACTGAACATAACAGCTCCCAAAAACCAGAATTTCCAATAACAATTTCCACATACACAGTTTATGTAAAAATGTTTCACAACAAGATAATCACAACACTCAAAAATCTATAAATGCAAAATTACCCAAAACAATTACCATTTATACAGTGCAGTGTGCATAAGTAAGCATGCTAGACTTCCGAGTATGTTTCGCAACTTTTTTGAAATTACTGCAATTGAGCACTTTTCCTAATGTAAATATCAGTTAAAAATTGTTTATTTATCGCGAATACTGCACACTGCAATTTATTGTTATGATAACCCGTCGTCTTCACTCACCAACCGACATTACCGCGAGTCGCGATGTTTTGACGTTTGAGATGGGCGTGGCTGTGCCGCCGCTGGAGGTCGCGTGAAGTTGAAGATCAGCTGCAAGGCGACGTAGTTCCCCGTCGGCCGCTCCATGGCGCTGCAGGCGGCCGTAGTTCGTAGTTCGGCCGCTAGATGCCGGAACTGCGCTCGTTGTCTCGAAGTTGCGTCGCTCCGTGGCGCTGTAGGCGGGCGTAGTCTGTAGTTCGGCCACTAGATGCCGGAACTGCGCTCGGTATCTCGAAGTCGCGTCGCTCGCCGTGGTGTCGTGTGAGATCACCTCACGGATCGAAGCTCTTTGGTGCAACTGCTACGTGTCTCTGCGTGACGTCACTCACTAATTGCGTCGCCACAATACATTATCGTCAGCATACCAGTTTATGGGTCCACACGAAACCGTCCCATTTTCACTGTTCAAAAGGCAATTTCGGTCGACATATTACCACAAAACACCTTTCTGACGACTTGTATGACGAAATTTTGGCTCGTCTCACTATTTTACTGTTCACACGTGTCTTTCTTTAGCATCCACTTTTTCCAGTTTTTCGCGCGGATTTTCGCATTTGCACTTTACAACACAGTTTATTGACGCTATTTGGCTATTTAATATGGCAAGAAAAACAGTTTTGTCACAATCGTAAGATATTATTACTTCGCATTATTCAAAAATGCACTGTTCCTTGTCGCGATTTTAACGTTCATGCACTGTCCCGATTCCACATTGAAAAATTAGTACGACTCGTCCGAAAATTGCATTTGTCCTGTCACGGTCGCCAAGGGTGTAACATGCCCTTTTATTTATCCGCTCGTTCGGGATCTGAATAGCAGCCCAAAATTAGATAATTGATTAATGTGACCGTGTACCTAATGGGCTGGCAATCGGATTGGACTGCTCAGGGGATGTTACATTCCGTATTGTCCTTCGTCAATATTTTAATAAGTGCTGTTTAGTGGTAAGAAGGACACAACACAGTTTCACAAACAAGATCTGTATTCTTAGCAAAAGCACAGAATAAGGAGACAGCCACTGCCTTCGTCAATACACTGTAAATGACGGCTAATCTCAGCACAGGTTTCTCTAGTTATTCTTAATCGTCACACGCAACATCCAATCACTGTAATCCAAGTAATGCCGGCGCGGTAGACGCGGAAGTTCAATATCGGCACTTAATATCACTGAAATCACTCTATAATTAAACTTTCTCACCTTCCCGTATAATACTAACACAAAGGGGTTAAACCGCGGCGATGGCCACTCCCTTTGTCGATAATTTACATTAATTCAATTGCTGGCTTCTGCACAGCTCTGCCCGCCTCGCGGGAACCTACCACACTCTGACTTCAGCACATCTCAACTCTAACTGCTCTCCGCCCAGTTCTTCCCGCCTCGCGGGAATCTACCCAAGCAGGACTCGGCACTCCGGTGAACCCCCTCTAGCTCTCGCGACCTGCACACACTACTCGATAGTTGCCCTGTCGACCTGTGTGAGCGCAAACTTAGTAGTAAGGGCCTGCGGACCCCTTACAAGCTGAACCAGAGAGAATTAACCTTGGAAGTGGATTTTTCTATTGCACACAGAACAACGATGGACGCAAAGAATTTTTATAAAGGAGAGATGTTTCTTTGTTTTAGAAAAAAATATGTTCTTCAGGAATGGAAGCAGACTTTAAACATTTACGTTTATAGTAAGTCATAAATGTTAAATGATGAATATTAATTTTTCTTTTAATAGCCGTCAATCCACTGTACGCAACATGAGGTGGCTAGTCGCTATACAACCTCATGGCGGTAGGAGCAATGTTTCTGATCATTAGTACTCAGTATAGTTTTTAACATTACGTACCACAGCCGGACCATTTATTTCAAGACTTTAGCACAACATGGAAAACTGAAGATTATTTATGAAGGAAATCCGTCGGAATAGTACAGCTGAAGTGGAATATTACACCTGAAGTGGATTTCATTAACCATTAAAATTATTTCCATTGAGCTGTGGTCCTCAACGTGATCGATATTATGAAAATGAAGCAGCTCAGGAAAAGAATCAACTTTTTTCACCACCGGAGAGCCAGAGAGAATTAGTCTTTGTAGCGGATTTTTTGATTTTACGTTTGATGGCGATGGACTCAAGGAATATTTATAAAGTAGACATATTGGTGGGTTATGGGCATAGCAAGTGAACTTTAAAAACCAGCATTCCTGGTCCGTAATAAATATTTAATGATATGTATCAATATTTCTTTTAATACAAGTCCCTTTAGTCCTTAATGTATCAACTAAATAAAATTTTACAAATTTTTTCAGTACGTTCAGTACATTGAAAAAATTGTCGTACCAATGCATTTTACGTCCAATTAATACCCGTTAGCACGGATTAAGAGCAGCCATATTGAATCCGACGACTTCTTGATGGACTATCCAGAAAGTATGGCCACACTGCTCACTTGAGATCGGAAGCCGCGCGGACTTAGCCGAGCGATCTAGGGCGCTGCAGTCACGGACTTTGCGGCTGGTCCCGGCGGAGGTTCCAGTCCTTCCACGGTCATGGGTGAGTGTGTTTGTCCTTAGGATAATTTAGGTTAAGTAGTGTGTATGCTTAGGGACTGATGACCTTAGCAGTTAAGTCCCATAAGATTTCACATACACTGTGATCGGAAACTGCGTCTAACGCAGCCGTCCTTTCTTACATCACACAGTCCGCATTTCGTGGTCGTGCGGTAGCGTTCTCGCTTCCCACGCCCGGGTTCCCGGGTTCGATTCCCGGCGGGGTCAGGGATTTTCTCTGCCTCGTGATGACTGGGTGTTGTGTGCTGTCCTTAGGTTAGTTAGGTTTAAGTAGTTCTAAGTTCTAGGGGACTGATGACCATAGATGTTGAGTCCCATAGTGCTCAGAGCCATTTGAATAATTTTTTTCTTACATCACATCCGTGAATAGCGACAGTTTTG
This sequence comes from Schistocerca nitens, assembly GCF_023898315.1. Lineage (NCBI taxonomy): Eukaryota > Metazoa > Arthropoda > Insecta > Orthoptera > Acrididae > Schistocerca > Schistocerca nitens. Next base: position 175,486,292 of record NC_064618.1, read on the forward strand.
ATTTGGTGTTTTTGTCGAACTGTGAGAGGCCAGTGTTAAGAGGAACACACGATTCTGACACATTTCTCCGTAGCTGTTATGGACCAGCGCAGGTTGTAACAGATAAAACTGTAACGAATTTATCACGCTTTCGGCGGAAGTCTATGAATATGCTGTTACAATTCGGACAGTGATCCTCTCCGTTATTGACAACGCTTCTGTCGTAGCGTCCGTCACTGAACAAAGCATCATCGTCCTACACTTACTAAGGGAGCATTTGGCGAGACGTGAATCTGTTCTTTAGATCTTCCTTATCCCGTTAATCCAACCGGCCAAGAATCCCAGACTGACTAACAGCTTTCAACTATCAGCCGAATGAGTGTTTTACGTGTCGCTTCTTTCGTGGATGTATTACATTTCCTTAAAATTCTCCCATACAATCTCGTTCTGCTGTCTGCTATTCCTACAGTTACTTTTATCAGGTCATTCCACTTGAAGTGTATGGTTAACATTAGATATTTCACGGTGGGTAAAGTTTTCAGTGACATTTCACGAACAGCATAATCGAACTGATCTATTAGTTTAGGCACAACGCCTTACATTGATTTGTGTTCAGGGTCAACAGGCAGTCCCTGTACGAGTCATCGGTCATCTGCAGTTCTCCGTGTATCTACTGCCATATTTCACACATACGTCTCTTTGAAAGTATCTGCAGATAGTTTCATCTCTAGATTACTGCATCAAGACATACCTTTTATCATCGTCATGACAACCTTTAAGAACCAATATCTGCCTTAATATCCTTTATTCATACTTTCTAAAACACAGTGTTGGGGTGGATAAATTATTAGTCCGTCCGCTAAAATGCTATTCTAGACGGTATATTTGTAATTACTTAACTCAGTTGACATTGCGTGTATATTGCGTGATGGCTGTGTCTGTTCTCCGTATCTCTTACCTTTTGATTATCTGAAAGTCTTCGGCTAAAAGATAATTTGACTGAAAAACGAGTGAGATATTTCTGAAATTATTATTCAGTTAATATGAGGAATATGAAATACTATAGTAAATTAAAAAAATAATGAAGGAATTATACTGCTGCTGAACAACGATCAACTGTCCTATTTATTACTGTTTTACAGAATCAGTGTCTTCATCAGCAGCACTGTATGAGACTTCAGTTGTGGACATGTATTCTTCCACACCGAATACATTCAGATACTAAGGCAACTTCAGGAGCAAGATGGAGATTTTGCCGTGTTAGTGAGCTTTTAGTGTAAATGATTTTCTTTTTCCTTCCCCTTACCTGTCAATGAAAGGCCATCTCACTGACAAATAAAATGCAAACTGTGAATTGCGGATCGTTTGCGTCCCATTTTGTAATCTCTTGGCAGTAATTAGACGAGTAGGTAGGTGGAAAAGCCCTAGGCAACTTCAATCCAATCGGAAGACAGTTGAGTAACCAACCCCGTCTCCCCGCTACTTCACAAAAATATTGAATGTGGAGAAAGATGACTGGCAAATGGAAACGAAGTTGATATCACACTAAAACGTGATGGGATTATCGAAGGTACAGATTAATGCACGTGCAGGTGCATCCAAAGTCATTTTTCCATCACTCATTGCCCTGTAGGTGCAGAACTTACATTCGCTAATACGTCTTTCACCAAATGGAATTATGTGGCTTGCCGAGACAAATGTAAATTTATACCCAGCTGAACGATCCCGAGCTTCAAAGTAGCTGTACCACACTAAACTTGAGGAATAGAAGGAGGAGAAGTTGAAAAAAGAAAAGGAAATGGTCGCTGAAGTCAGAGGCACAAAGACTTAAAACGCTCGTTTGTGTGATCCGGATCAGTATACGGCGATCGTAATTAACGCGTATATAGACCGACCACCATTGAGAAACCGGCAGGAGAGCCCGCCTGTCAGCGGCTCCCGCTGCTGGGCCCCAGTCTGACAGCAGCGATTACCCGGTTATGCACGTGTTGTTGAGCAGCGGGGAAACAATTACACTGTAGCCCGGCGCGCGGCCGCCTTAAAGCCGCACCGCCCCCGCACACGGGCCTCCGCCCCCGCCCTCGCTCTCTCCACCCCCGCCGCCCCCGGACGGCCCCCGCGCCGTATTGATTGCGGCGCTACTGGCCGCCCGGCCCGGGCAGTTTATTCTTCCACTTAACTCGGACGTGCCCTGCGTCCGGCTATTAGTCGCCGCTCTTCTTCAGACTCACCCTTAGGAGAACACCCCCCGCCTCTAGCCCCCACCCTCACCGCCCCCCCCCCCCCAAACCCAACGGCTGCTCCAGAACCGTGCTCTGCCTCAAGGAGCAAGTAAACGCCACTGTTTCGAAGTCCGGAGGAGCACCTACTCACCAGCGTCAAATATTTAAAGTTTCCGTGAAAGGGAGTCTCAACGTTTGGCAATGTAGAATAAACATGAAGTCTCAGACCCACACATAAAGTCTCAGGCATATTTTCCCTTTCTTAATTAGTGGACCGATATCCCTAAGTGCTCGGAATCTCACAAGAAAAAGCCAGCTACTGAGGTATTGCACCAGAAAAAAAAAATCTCGAAAGAAATAAAGAATGCATGATGATCAAACACGAGACATAAGTTATTAGTTAAAGAAACTTGGGTAAGAAAAGCTTTAATGTAATGGGCAGTCAAATGAGAACGAGACATATATAAATTCTGCGCGGAGTAGCCGCGGGGCTGAGGCGCCTTGTCACAGTTCTCGCGGCTCCCCTGTCGGAAGTTCAAGCCCTTCCTCGGGCATGTGTGTGTGTGTTGTCCTTAGAGTAAGTCAGTTTAAGTTAGATTAAGTAGTGCTTAAGCTTGGGGACCGATGACCTCAGCAGTTTGGTTCCCATAAAACCTAACCACAAATTTCCAGTATACAGATAAAAAAAGGAAGGAAAGCTTTTATTATTTCAAAAGTAATCGCCATAACTGTTAATATATTTATCGCACAGTGAGACAAGGCAGTTAGTGCCTTCATGTAAAAATGTTTGAGGTTGCCTGTGGAACCGTGATTGTACCTAGGCACGTACATCTTCGCCGAAGCAAATCCACATTGACGAATGTCTTTCATCAGTGCTCCAAAAGTATGCGAATCGCTTGGAGGACTGTTTGGAGAATCCGTTAAGACTTTCCAGCGAAACGTCTACAACATGCTCGAAACAACCTTGATAACATTTGGGTGGATATTATGTTGCAATAAAATCCGTCAACCCGCTACTTATCGTCTTTCTGAAACACGGCGTCACATTTAAGGTTCAAAAAAGGTTCAAGTGGCTCTGAGCACTATGCGACTTAACTTCTGAGGTCATCAGTCGCCTAGAACTTAGAACTAATTAAACCTAACTAACCTAAGAACATCACACACTTCCATGCCCGAGGTAGGATTCGAACCTGCGACCAGAGCGGTCGCTCGGCTCCAGACTGTAGCGCCTAGAACCGCACGGCCACTCCGGCCGGCCACATTTAAGGCAAAGAGGTACGTGACACTTTGCGAAAACTGAAGCGTACAATCAAGTCCAGAGGCCCAGGAATGTTGAGGGACCACATCATTCTGTTGCAGAATACCCGTCCATTGAAGACGAAGTTGAATTTGCTGAGTAATTTAGCTGGGAGTGTCTTACACATCCTCCATAACGTCTCGATCTCCCTCCATGCAGCCGGCCGCTGTGACCGAGCGGTTTTAGGCGCTTCAGTCCGGAACCGCGCTGCTGCTACGGTCGCAGGTTTGAATCCTACCTGTGCGATGTCCTTAGGTTAGTTAGGTTTAAGTAAATCTAAGTCTAGGGGACTGATGACCTCAGATGTTAAGTCCAATAGTGCTTAGAGACATTTGAAGGATTTGATCTCTCCATACATCACTGTGTTGAGGCAAAATGCCCGTCCACATGTTTCCCGGGGTCGTCACTAGAGCGATGAGGAAGTAAATCTGGGCAGTGCTTACGCATCCTCCATTCAGTCCCGACCTGCACCCGTGCGATTTCCATTCTTCTGGAACCCTGAAGAAAGATATTCGAGGCCGTCGAATTGCTTTGGACGAAAATGTGCACGTCTTGGTACAATATTGTTTCTGTAACCATGACCCTACTGTCTCACATTGGAGTAAAAGTATGTGACAATTACTTTTGAGATAATAAAAGGTTTACTTACTATCTTTGCATGTAGCTCGTTTACGTTTGACTGTCCGTTATACACTTTCTTATACCTACGTTATCTCCTGTACACAATATTTGTCACGCAACAAGATTTGGCTGCAAATATTCCGAATTAAAATTTCCAGCAGCGTGAGCACTCAAATAAAATGTGTGATGATTACATGCAACTTTTCATTCGATATGCGTAATCCCACCATAAAATCGTAAGATTGCTGAACGCAGCATACTTTAGTAACCATTTAGCATGCAACTTAATATCGTTTCTCCAATAGAAATGACGATTTTGAAGTCACCATCTTACGAGTCTGTGTTATCACGCCTCGTAAGAAAGCTTTTGTGGGATCACGACAATTCCATAAAAGATTGGTGTTTCCAAGCTATGCACGAAGCGTGCATCATGTAAGGCAGAAGGGGTGCAGAAGTTTCTTGAAGCAGCCGGTGATTCCAAAGCTTTCTGTTCGTGGCTAGTTGGTACCTGTGACTTGCTTGTAGAGCAAATTGTTCCCGTACTTCTCGACGAAACCACCTATTATTTGTGTATTTACGTAAACTCTAGCCATTCGATTGGAATGAGTATTATCGGCAACCGAATGACTAATTTCTCCATCGAAACTGGGCCCTTAACCACCGGCGTTTGAGTATGATCTGTGTAATTATGTTTATGACTTACCCAGTTACGAGTACCGTAGGCAGTTATTCTGAAAAAGATGTCAGTAGGAAAGAGGAAATAAAATCATCTAGCTATCTCGAAATTACCATGAGATAGAAAATAAATTTTCCATATATTCTAATATTCGTCTTGTAACTAATAAATGTTACTCAATGTCTACGTTGGTGTGTAAGGTTAATTTTGTTGGTTCGATATTATGTTACAATTTCTGATGGTTAATTCCACTTTTTCTTCTTTATCGGAATATTCTTGCATTGTTGAACACGCATTGTGTTCGTCCATAATATCACCCACTTCCTTGATATTTGCATACAAACTGTGACTCTAATGAAAAGCTTTAGATTTCATTGCTTCCTTGTAGGACAGGGGGCAGTCAAGAATTCGTCACGTGATCCGTGTCTTGGCTCATTCCGGATGTTCTAATTTTTGTTCCTGTATTTCTCTTTCCTTCATAAATTAAAGAATAGAGGATTTAAATAGTGAAAAAACAATCCAGGCGTGCTCCTTGACTTAACTAACGTTCTTTGTAATATGCAAGTTCACCATACTCCTCGTTCATTTCCATCGATAACTGTTTCAGCTGACAATGGAATATTGTCTGCGACCTAAAAATCATACCATTCTTCACATGCTCCAATCCAGCAAATTCAGTCGAAACTGCTTCTTAATATACAGAACAAGAAATCCTGTGTGTCGATCATTGTAATTTTTTCTCTGTCGTTGCCAATTAAATACTTCTTTCTGCTTGATACCGAGCGAGGTGGCGCAGTGGTTGGCACACTGGACTCGCGTTAGGGAGCACGACTGTTCAAACCCGCATCCGGCCATCCTGATTTAGGTTCTCCGTGATTTCCCTAAATCGCTTCGGGCAGATTCCGGGATGGTTTCTTTGAAAGAGCACTGCCAGCTTCCTTCCCTATCCTTTCCTAACCCTAGGGGACCGATGACCTCGCTGTTTGGTCCCCTCCCCGAAACCAACCAACCAACCAACGAACCAATCATGGCTTAGTAATGTTCCACGGCAACTTTCCAGTACCTGTCGATTACACTACTGCGGAATAGAGATTAAAAGTATCTCATTCATCTCTTCCGTCAGTCTCATTCATTTGTAAAAGCTTGCGGCGATACATCACTAGGTTTCCTCTTTTTGTGCAAACAGTCACTAGACCTATGAACGTCCTTCATTCCACACAGCTAAGGGTAAACAATGCTGACAGCACGATTCTGCCGGAGACACATGTGCCGGCTGAAAACTGCTACATCGCAGTAGTAAATGAAATGTGTACCGGGTACAAGCCAAGAAGCGTAGCCAAGAAAGGCCGAACCTCGGTCGACACGCGGCCCGCGTATCCGACTCGTAGGTGCCTTAGCAAATGGTTCAAATGGCTCTGAGCACTATGGGACTCAACATCTATGGTCATCAGTCCCCTAGAACTTAGAACTACTTAAACCTAACTAACCTAAGGACATCACACAACACCCAGTCATCACGAGGCAGAGAAAATCCCCGACCTCGCCGGGAATCGAACCCGGGAACCCGGGCGCGGGAAGCGAGAACGCTACCGCACGACCACGAGCTGCGGACGTGCCTCAGCATGCCGTGGTCGGAGCTGCTACAGTAGGTAGAAATTTGAAAATCTCAGGGACGAGCGTTGGTTTCGTACTGTATAAAAGTTGCATAAGAAGCTATTAATCTTCTCTTCCTGTACTGTACAGAAGCCAGCACTGTGTTGCAGTAACTTCATGTCACCTGATATTTTACTAACAAAGCCAAAAAGTCCCGCCGCACAGAGCGTGGAAGACGATCACCTCTACTGAAGAGATATGGTTCGTGTTTATCTACTACGCCAGACAGCTTATACAATTAACCTATCACAAAAGCGGAGTACAATTGCGGTTCGTTACAGAATTCTTTTATGGAGAAATGTGAAATCAAACAAGTATCTATTGATTTCATTGTAATCGGACAACAAACTGAAGAGAGTGCTACTTGCGTATCATGTGAACACATATCACGTGAGCCCGTTTGTTTGTACGTATTCTGGTAGCAGGACAGCGGTACAGAGGAGTAGCGCAGTGGTTAGCACACTAGACTCCCATTTGGGAGGACAACGGTTCAAACCCCGCGTCAGGTCATTCTGAATAAGATTTTATGTGATTTCCCTCAATCGCTTAAGGCAAATGCCGGAATCGCTACTTAGAAACGGCACGGCCGCTTTCCTTGTCCATCCTTCCCTAAGCGAAACTTGTGCTCCGTCTTAAATGACCTCGTTGTTGACGGGATGTTTAACACTGGCCGGCCGGTGTGGCCACGCGGTTAAAGGCGCTTCAGTCTGGAACCGCGCGACCGCTACGGTCGCAGGTTCGAATCCTGCCTCGGGCATGGATGTGTGTGATGTCCTTAGGTTAGTTAGGTTTAAGTAGTTCTAAGTTCTAGGGGACTGATGACCTAAGATGTTAAGTCCCATAGTGCTCAGAGCCATTTTTAACACTGATCTCCTCCTCAAATGTTTCAGAGGGCTCTGAGCACTATGGGTCTTTACATCTGAGGTCATCAGTCCCCTAGAACATCACACACATCCATGCCCGAGGCAGGATTCGAACCTGCGACCGTAGCAGTCGCGCGGCTCCGGACTGAAGCACCTAGAACCGCTCGGCCACAACGGCCGGCGATCTCCTGCTCTTCCTCCTCCACCTCCTCCTCTAACAGGACAGCAGTGAGGTTTCATTAGCAATTTTAAAAACATGAAATCATAGATATCGATAAAAACCTAAACATTACCACTTAGTCAACAAGGGACATTACTGGACACACTAGACGAGCTAGAAATTCATATACCAAACAGGAAGGTATGGGATAAATGAGTGATTCATCACCGACACGTACTTCGACACATACGATATAGGTAAGTAAAGTCGTGTGGCATGACTGCATGAGAGTTACCGAATAGCGTTGATCGGCAGCTTTCTTTAGCTTCTTTTAATTGGACGCCCCTTCCGTGTCATTATCGTCCTTCATCTACACCAGAAATCCTACTACGGTTTAACGCGCAATCCAGACCACGCTTCGTTCCAGGAATATCCTTAAATCAATGAGCGTGTAGGCTATCGTGACGACAGACAGAAGTATTCCAAGGCCTAAGCGGGACTCGATCCTGCGACTTTACGGTCTGCAGGCATATACTTTACCACTACCCCACCAGTGCCGGTAACATATGCGGTGACTTCCTCCTGTAGAAATCTGCCCAACAACAAACTCACGCCTACGGTTCCGATGCGTCCATCCTGCTGTTGAAACCTGCTCCAGTCGACTACGATCCAAACAAAACGATAGGACAAGACGAAGCATTCTATAGTCGACATTAGCGAAGTCGACGTCAAAATTTTTCGAACGTTTACGATATTTATATCGTAAAAAGAAATAAAAATCTTATCTATAACAACAAAGTAATTATATTGAGGTTGAAACGTATAAGCTCGCATCTTAATGTAAACAGTTTAAAACAAGTAATCTATTTTTATTGTCTTTTTAACGAACACGAAATGTAGGTAGTGGATGTGTTCATATTTTATATTTGGTTTACGATTCTGAATACATAAAATGCAGCAAAACATTATGTTAGTGACGATACGTGATCTTCCTGTCTTCTTTGCAGAAACTGGGTGAGATAATCTTAGCATCGCTTTCTTTCATAGCACTGAAAGTATTTTGCATTTGGCTTCTTAAATGATACTGAGTTTTTTATTTTTGATCTTAGATACGGAAATGGGCGTTTCAGACTATTGAAACAAGTAATCCGAAAGCACAATTTTGAATGTGAAAAAAAAGTTCGACTATTTCTGTGGTGTCACCGCCAGACACCACACTTCCTAGGTGGTAGCTTAAATCGGCCGCGGTCCATTAGTACATGTCGGACCCGCGTGTCGCCACTGTGTGATCGCAGACCGAGCGCCACCACACGGCAGGTCTCGAGAGACGTACGAGAACTCGCCCCAGTTGTACGACGACGTTGCTAGCGACTATACTGACGAAGCCTTTGCTCTCATTTGCCGAGAGACAGTTACAATAGCCTTCAGCTAAGTTAATGGCTACGACTTAGCAAGGCGCCAATTGTATCAGTGCATGTATCTTACGAGTCTCATTTGTACAGTCAAGAGAGATGTACCAAAGGAAGCATTAAAAGTTAAGTATATTCCAAAGCTACGTATTTTCTTTATAGCAGTCATAACTTATCCTGTTCCAGACTTGACGCCAGTCGGCGTGTGTGTACGCGTGCCTTTCGGCTTCCTTCTCAGTGTGGCGTAGCGAGCTTGTTACGCCACAACAATTTCACTATCTGAAAATAATGTCCTGGTTTCTAGATTATAATATATAATAATTCATGACACTTTTGATATTTAATTGTTAACCGTCAAGTTTAATTGCTGACAGTAGTTACAAAGCATGAAGCATTGCGATGCGCAGACTAAGGGTTACGGCGTTGTACAGATCATCATAACAAAACTAACAAAACTTTAGTTTGATTATCGGCGTGGCATAAAACTATCAAGGAAAGTTAGAATTCAGTAACTTGTCAACATTAGTGTCATTAGTGAAGGAAGATTAGTGCAGATCAATAAGAGCAGAAAATGGTTCAAATGGCTCAGAGCACTATGGTACTTAGCTTCTGAGGTCATCAGTCTCCTAGAACTTAGAAGTACTTAAACCTAACTAACTTAAGGACATCACACACATCTATGCCCGAGGCAAGTTTCGAACCTGCGACCGTAGCGGTCGCGCGGTTCCAGACTGTAGCGCCTAGAATCGCTCGGCCACCCCGGCCGGCAGGGGAAGGAAACCAAAGCTTTTAAGCCTCTTTCGAATAACGTCCTCCTCGTTCTTTAGAGGTACCTCAGGGAAACTACTGAAAACGACGGTAGATGAAACATTACACCATTTCTCTGAATAGCGTAAGTAGTGTGTAGAGCTCTGAGACATTTGAAATGAAAAACTGGAAAGGAAGATGAAGAGAAATGGCAATCATGAACCAATATCTGACGTAAATGCGTGGCATTTAATATACGGAGTTGTTTGACATTCTTCTGCTACTAAGAAATTCCCTGTAATTATGCCAGAGAGCTTAAGTATGAGTAAGTGACTTTCGCGTCGGCCTCACTTGGCCCTCTTTCCATTTGTCTGATCGCAGAACACGCGTACCGCAATTTTCTGAGACATTGCCAAAATAAATCCTCTCTCCCTGACAGAAACGGCCAATTTTAAAGTGAAATTTGAGACGCAGTAATGCTTGGATATAAAATGAAAGAGCAGAAGTGAATAACCTAATCCCTAGACATTAAAGACACTGCCGTGACGTTTCCAAGGGAACTTAATTTCTTTTTACACTGCGAGAGGGAAAGACCTGCTTCTAAAGTGGGGTCGGCCAACTTCTTTATACATTTTAAAAGTTGCGTCGCCGTGAATACGAATGTCGAGCTCAAAGACGGGGTTATTATCTCTTCCTCCCCTCATAATTAGATCAAGTGCGCCCGTGACGCTTGCTAACGCTGGCATGAGGGAGGCAGTCGGGAAGCTGTACCTGTTGTCTTGGTGCTGCTACTCGCCTGTTCTTTTGCTCGCCATTCAGCCGTACATCCACACAGCATCTCCTTTAGCGTTACTAGTCGATCAAAAGCGCTACGTATTCGTTTCGCTTCCTGAAAGTAACATGAGATGTTGTAACACAATTTAATAAAATTTATTGACCTTACCAGTTCTCTGTACTTAGTAATAGCGGTCTGTCAGTGAAAGAAGCAAGCGAGCGAAAGTAATTTTCAAAATGGCTTTAATGTGCGTAACTCGCACTATGAGTGTTTCCGAAGCTTTTAAAACAACTAAAGTTCTCTGTTTAGTTTGCATTTTATTTTTTGTTCTAAGCAACCTATTCCGGTTCACCTGGACCATGCTCCGATCTGATTGTACTCGTTATAACAGTAAGCTGTCTACCTTAGGACCAGTAATTTTGTCATTTTTCTCTCTTGACGTAGATATTGTTGACAAGTTACGCAAGATATACTTGTAATCGGTAATTTCAAATCTTCGGGTCTGTTAATTTTTCCGCAAATAATTACAAACAAATCTATTTAACTTAACCCTAATGTCTGCTTCTTATTCATATAAAATTTTACGTCCGAAATACTTAAAATATTTTACCCGTTCAAAGTTTTTCCGATGACTACTATTTTATTTCTCATCGGTTGTTTTCCATAAGATGTCACTGACTTATCTTTACTAGAAGATATTTTCGCATTATATTATGTACATATTTTATTTAGTTCATAAATTCCTATTTGTAAATAATCTTCTCTAGATAATATTACTACAAGATCATCACCATATAAGAGTCTTTATTGCTTTACCAATTTGCTGAATTGTATTCCAGGGTTTATCTAAGGGTTATATCAGCGAACTGCGTTGTCAATGTATATTACACACACACACACACACACACACACACATATATATATATATATATATATATATATATATATATATATATATATATATATATACGAGGGTCAGTCAAAAAGTAATGCCTCCTATTTTTTTTTCTACGTTTAATTGTCAGGAAATTTAAATGCAATTACATAGGTTGAAAACCACAACATTGAGGATCATTTTGTCATTTTTCAATGTAATCTCCGCCCATCTCTACAGTTTTGGTCCATCTTTGAACAAGGGCATGTATCCCAGCATGGTAAAAATCACAGCTCTGCTTCCTAAGCCATTGACGCACGGATGTTTTGACGGCCTCCTCATCTTCAAAATGAATCCCACGATGAGCTTCTTTTAGTGGCCCGAACAGATGGAAGTCTGATGGTGCCAGGTCAGGGCTGTATGGGGGATGAGGCAAAACTTCCCATCCAATTTTGACAATCTCGTCAGAGGTGTGACGACTGGTGTGTGGTCTTGCATTGTCATGCAAAAGAAGAACATCTGCCATTGATTTTGTTGGGCGAACTCGCTGAAGACGTGCTTTAAGTTTTCTGAGGGTTGTGACGTATTGAACAGAATTTATTGTGCATCCCTGCTCCAAAAAATCAACCAGAATCACACCCTCTGTATCCCAGAAAACTGTTGCCATAACTTTCCCTGCCGATCGCACAGTTTTGAATTTTTTCTTCCTCGGCGAGCTTGTGTGACGCCACTCCATTGACTGCCTCTTTGATTCGGGTTCAAAAAAATGCACCCATGTTTCGTCCCCGGTCACAATTTTTTTCAGAAACTCATCTCCCTCCAAACGGAAGCGCTGCAAGTGTTGGGAGGCTATTGTTTTCCTTGCCTCTTTATTCTGATCGGTTAACATTCTTGGAACCCACCGTGCACAAACTTTTGAGTACCCCAATTGTTTAATAATCGTGATCACACTGCCTTTACTAAGAGAAATAATGCGACACACTTCATCTGCAGTCACCCGAAGGTCACCACGAATGATGTCATCAACTTGCTGAATGTTGTGTGGAGTCACTGCACTCACCGGCCTGCCGCTCCGCTTTTCGTCAGTCAACGGTGTTTGCCCTTCAGCTTCCTTACAACGACGAACCCATCGTCTAACAGTGCTGACATCCACTGTCACAACACCATACACCTTCTTCAGTCTTTCATGAATGCGTATGGGCGTTTCACCTTCTGCATTCAAGAATTCAATCACACAACGCTGTCTCAAACGAACATCGATGTCGGCCATCTTACAAACTTCTGCTGTGCTGCCACCTGTTGACACAGAAAGTTACTACTGCAGTGGATTGCAGAAGAAGGTTTGAGGAATGGCGCCAAATTCAATTTTTTCACTTAACTTAATTTCTTTAAGTAGAAAAAAAATGGGAGGCATTACTTTTTGACCGACCCTCGTATATATATATATATATATATATATATATATATATATATATATATATATATATATATATATATATACTACTGGCCATTAAAATTGCTACACCACGAAAATGACGTGAACAGACGCTCTTTTCAGAGCATTCACACAAGTCTGGCGCTGGTGGCGACACCTACAACGTGCTGACATGAGGAAAGTTTCTTACCGATTTCTCATACACAAACAGCAGTTGACCGGCGTTGCCTGGTGAAATATTGTTGTGATGCCTCATGTAAGGAGAAGAAATGCGTACTGTCACGTTTCTGACTTGGATAAAGGTCGGATTGTAAAACATCGCGATTGCGGTTTATCGTATCGCGACATTGCTGCTCGCGTTGGTCGACATCCAATGACTGTTAGCAGAATATGGAATCGTCCGCATCTCGTGGTCGTGCGGTAGCGTTTTCGCTTACCACGCCCGGGTTCCCGGGTTCGATTCCCGGCGAGGTCAGGGATTTTCTCTGCCTCGTGATGACTGGGTGTTGTGTGATGTCCTTAGGTTAGTTAGGTTTAAGTAGTTCTAAGTTCTAGGGGACTGATGACCATAGATGTGAAGTCCCATAGTGCTCAGAGCCATTTTTTAAGAATATGGAATCGGTGGGTTCAGGAGGGTAATACGGAACGGCCTCGTATCACTAGCAGTCGAGATGACAGGCATCTTATCCGCATGGCTCTAGCGGATCGTGCAGCCACGTCTCTATCCCTGAGTCAACAGATGGGGACGTTTGCAAGAGAACAACCATCTGCACGAACAGTTCGACGACGTTTGCAGCAGCATGGACTATCAGCTCGGAGACCATGGCTCCGGTTACCCTTGACGCTGCATCACAGACAGGAGCGCCTGCGATGGTGCACTCAGCGACGAACCTGGTGCACAAATGGTCAAACGACATTTTCTCGGATGAGTCCAGGTTCTGTTTACAGCAGCATTATGGTCCCATGTGTTTCGTGACATCGCGATGCACGCACATTGGAAGCGTGTATTCGTCATCGCCATACTGGCGTATCACCAGGCGTGATGGTATGGGGTGCCATTGGTTACACGTCTCGGTCACGTCTTGTTCGCATTGACAGCACTTTGAACAATGGACGTTACATTTCAGATGTGTTACGACCCGTGGCTCTACCCTTCATTCGATCCCTGCGAAACCCTACATTTCAGCAGGATAATGCACGACCGCATGTTGCAGGTCCTGTACGGGCCTTTTGGACGTCATCGGCACTTTAAATGGTTTCGGAGACGAATGTTTTGTTGAAGGAAGCTGCAGACAAATGGCTCTGTGCACTATGCGACTTAACTTCTGAGGTCATCAGTCGCCTAGAACTTAGAACTAATTAAACCTAACTAACCTAAGGACATGACACACATCCATTCCCGAGGCAGGATTCGAACCTGCGACCGTAGCGGTCGCTCGGTTCCAGACAGTTGCGCCTAGAACCGCCCGGCCACTCCGGCCGGCTGCAGACACTCAACTGGTGAACATAAACAGTTTTTTATTACTCCATTGAACTTGAACAGTTATTCAGGTGAGACCTAGACTCTGGCAGGGTTTGGCACTGGTTCGTATTATTTTCATTGGTAATAGTAGACGAAACAGACCCATCGGTGTGACTGAGGCCCACACACGCTGCTGGGGAAGTGGTGCATTCCTAGCGTTGCTGGCCAGTTAGGTACCGAGTCCGTAGAGGTGGCCAGGACACTAGACACTGCCCTGCTGTGGCACATGGCCGCCAGTGGCGTCTTATAACTTTGCAGCCGATCGCGAAACCCAACGGTAAACTGTATTACGTATTTACACCTTTGCACGTAAATGCATGCAGTAATCCACAATGAATACGCGTAGATTTTAATATCCACAAATGTAGCCAGGTCAGTCACTGCTAAATGTGCTTGGAAGTATCGCTGGGTTAATTAAAATGTCGCCGGCTGCGGTGGCCGAGCGGTTCTAGGCGGTTCAGTCCGGAACCGAGCGACTGCTACGATCGCAGGTTCGAATTCTGCCTCGGGCATGGATGTATGTGTGTGTGTGTGTGTGTGTGTGATGTCCTTAGGTTAGTAAGGTTTAAGTAATTCTAAGTTCTAGGGACTGATGACCTCAGATGCTAAGTCCCATAGGGCTTAGAGACATTTTAATTAAAATGTCAAATCAATAACAAATCTTTTCTTTGGTTTTATGTACGGTGGTCCCTATTATACCTTTTCACATCGTATCATTTTAAACAGTCGGGAGAGCAAACGTCCACTCTCAAACTTCGATTCGATGACTGGAGATCAGCGGTGGCTGCCTGGAGGACTCTAGTGGTGCTGGGCGGTAACCTGTCGTACCTTAGACAAGGAGACCGCAGCAGATACGTGGGCGAACAGTCCCGTGGAGGAGACAGCATAGTGCTCCAGCCACGGTCTGGGCATTTAGGCAGTGGCCTTTGATTCGGAACCCACCTGCGGCACTGATGGCTGTGACGTGGTTCCCGTGTGGCTCCAGGGCTTTAATTGAAACCAGGCTGGGTACAGCAGTACTGCTCAACTTGTCGACCTCCACTGTGGGCTGGACAAGGGATTGAAACGCAGCGGCCGGCGCTGACTAATGGAAGGGGCGCCACTTCTGTATCCGTGGAAACAGGGTCGGTGACCGAGGCCTGTCTGTTGCCACGTGACAGTTGGTCGACAACAGACGGTTGCTTGACGTCGCAGCCGAATGATGCACGGAAATCTGACGACGCGGAAGCAAGTACACGGGGCGAAGTGCTTCTATAAGTCGGACACACAGTGACAGCTGACACTGTAGACATTGTACAAACACTGGCTGTGATTTATGCCGTTACAAATTCTTTACAACTACATGACATACCGCAGCGGTGGAGAGGAAGTTGAGAAGAACAATTTGATGTAGGAGATTTCTGTTCAAAAATGGCTCTGAGCACTATGGGACTTAACATCTGAGGTCATTAGTCCCCTAGAACTTAGAACTACTTAAACCTAACTAACCTAAGGACAACACACACATCCATGCCCGAGGCAGGATTTGAACCTGCGACCGTAGCAGTCGCGCGGTTCCGGACTGAAGCGCCTGAAACCGCTCGGCCACCGTGGCCAGCTGGTATCTGTTCTATTAAGGGATAAAACAGCATGAAACTGGCCTGCAAAAGCTACCTGGGCTACCGTGCACACATATTGTGCGACATTTTCAGTATCCTGCCAGTCTCTTACCCCTCTGACGTAGTAGTACTTCTCATTGACATTATTAATTTAAAGTCTTCCCATGAGGGCAACGAGAGAAAAAAGACGTTATTAACATTACGTGAAAACCATTACATTACGGTTAGATCTAAAGCTAATTCTTTCGAATATAGTTGATTCATAGTAAGAAGGCCAGACAAACAATACGATTTCATTGTTAATTTTATTTTGTTATAATTCACAAACATTTTGAAGTAAAATGAACCCAAATACCTATTTTAAATTTTGTTCATGGAAGAACAAACGGTTTTTCATACTCAAGGACGATTTTCTCAAAATCTCGCACTCCGCGCATGCCCTATGGTTTAGGTGACTTTGTAGAACAGTCTTAGGATGTTCCCCGGAATGACAGACCAGAAGAGTCCTATATGAATTTGTCTGGCGACTGTAACAAGTCCACTGTGGTAAATTTTAAACAGTTATCGTTTACACTCTGGATGGATTCGATCTTTGGTACTTTACCTTCGGATATTTGGCATCTATTCATTAATAAACATGGGGATTGGGAGGAATCAGCGATATAATTTTACCGCAACTTTGCCAAAGAACTTGCATGCTACTATAATATTAGTAATTTTCGCCTCACAAACAATAATATACGCTCAATAGTAAACGCCTGATGGCCTAAAGTTATCGAACAATTGTAAAGCAAAAGAAATGAACCATCGCATAACACCGACAGAATCTATTGTTCTTTATCTTTGCCGTTCTTGCGCAGTGCCTGTAAATCTCTATGTACATGTATCGATTAATGATATAAAATGAATTCTATTGTTTCAAAACAAATGGGGCATTGGGTGCCTCACCTTTTGCTGTTTGTATTCCGTGAAAGGCGGACGCGGACTTGCTGCGTTCCTCATCGGTATTTTATATTTTATGTGAAAATACTCAGTAAATATGCTAATTGTTATTTTTCCAATCAGAAAACATGTAGTTTCTTGTAATTGATTGCGAACAGACTGCATCAAGTGGACATTTTGACAGTTATGTATAAAGTATTTAACCACAATGGTCATCTAAAGATAAGTGTGCTTATTTTAGTAAATTAACCTTGATGATTTCCATCTCCTCGTTTACTTAATTGATAATTATTTTTGATAGTTCATCACCAGAAATTACGATGACGCTGATGGGCCGAACGCAGCATGAGGCAGAAGGAACATTATCGTTTTCCTTTTATTTCTGAATCAAATTTTTTTTTATTGCGCAGTGCTGCATTTCTTTTAAAGTCTATAAATCTTCTGGTCCCTTAGTGTTGTCCGGGGTATGACTACATCGCGACTATAAAAATGCACAGAAATGATAATGTTTCTTTCGAACGATCTCAAATAAATCAATATGCTGCTCTTATTCAGGTATTTAATGCTCAACGTATGTCATTATAATAGTGTAATCAATCCCTGATTCTTTTGCCAAGTGGCCCACCAAAATATTCACTTTTTCGGCATTTTTCAAAAAAAATATAAAATAACAAGTCTTTTATTTTCGCCCCGCAAGAGCAACGCTACACTACATAGTTGGTACCTTGCCAGTAAAAAAGTGTCTGCTACAGTATGGACCCTCACATTCCATTCTAATTTATCATCTAGCGTCTGCAGAAGCAGATAAGAGAGCTGAAAGAAAATCTGTAAAATTGATACACTGAGAGTGAGTGTTCCCATTTGCCAAAGATATTGGACGGTGCGGCGTAGGTGGCCAGCTTCCTGCAGGCCGACTGGTGTGGCGGGGGCTCGTTACTGGCGGTGATTAGCGCGCACCCGCCTCCTCGCCTGTGCCCAGACTCGCCGGCCAACCCGGCATGAATATTAATGCGGGCCCGTGTGAGACACATCGCGCCTCCCAGGCCCTGTTTACAGGAGCCTGTTGATTTACATCGCCTCCCCCACACAATGGCTTCCCCTGCCTGCAGACTTTGCCCGCATCATTGTCTGGGGCATTAAGACGTTGTATGTGTTGCTCCTGCCCGAAATTCTACCAGCATCAAAAATGCTTAACATATCCCTTATTATACTAGCCCTTCCTCTTGTCAGTGTTTTCCATTTGATCTTTTCTTCGCCGATGCTGCTGAGATACGAAAATGGCCGCTCCATTGTCGACCTGGAAAGCACTGGAGCAGCCAACTGTATTGCACTATCTTTAAAAATGAGGCTCTAAAATCTGTGGAAATGTATAGCACGATAAAAGCGCAGTATGGTAATTCGTGTTTGATACTGCAACATGTGTACGATCGCTGCAGAATGTTTAAAAGTGGGTTAACTTCAATGCCAGACAGGATGTATAGGGACCATCAGATGGTCCAAATGGCTCTGAGCACTAAGGGACTCAACTTCTAAGGTCAACAGTCCCCTAGAACTTAGAACTACTTAAACCTAACTAACCGAAAGACATCATACACATCCATACCCGAGGCAGGATTCGAACCTGCAACCGTAGCGTTCGCGCGCTTCCACACTGTTGCGCCTAGAACCGCACGGCCAACCCGGCCGGCGAACGGACGAAAAAAACCATTTCTGTAATGAAAGACTCTGGGAAGGGGAACAGGTGTATTTCTGTAAACTAGATAATCTCTATTTTGGTTGTTAGTGTTGATTCAGCACTCCGTATTTTCCATGGTGTGACCGAATAAATACGGAAGTGGCTGTCACGTCAGTTGACTGCTGTCGCGTCGGTGTGTGCGACGAAGTTCCGGGTTGTTTCCAAGTCAAAGAAGAACAAACCTAGATGCAAACTAAAAGATGGAGCAGGACACGACGTCACAGATTTTCGCCTAAGAATTTAAAATTCCACATTCAATCTTTTAGGATGGAAAATGGGTAATTTTGGAGCAGATCAGACTCAAATCTGCAACGAAATCACTTTCGCCTTATAATCAGCACTACTTTCTACACATATTTCTTAGCAACACGGAAAAGCCCGTTCCAGTACTACCCGTCCAACCATAGAACACTCATCTCACTCATCTGAGCACGCTTCGAGTGGTATTCATATCTTCAGACGCCTCAAAAAAGTGCTTGGAAGAATCAACAAATAGGTGAAAACCGCAGTGTACGAGTGGCTACGTTAACAACCGAAATAATTCTCGCGAGGTTTCCAGGCACTTCCTAACCAGTGGAATTAGTGGGTTACACTTCATGGTGACCTTCCGACCTAAAGTGTTTGGACACCCATACGTAATGCGGAATTGACACTACATATCACTAGGGGTCGACCCGGCAGTAATAAAAGATACGGTGTCAGTAGAGAAGCAGAATATTTCGGTCACGAGAGCTCGGTGACTTTGAAATGAGATTAGTGACTGGTTGTCAGCTGAGCAATAAATCCATCGTGGACATTTTGAGACGCCCTGCTAAACCCGCAGGACAGGACAGGTAGTTTAAGTTGTGGAAAGGGGCCAAAATAAGCAGCTGTCAGTTACTCTCAAACATGCAAACTTTTGAAACTTCCTGGAAGATTAAAACTGTGTGCCCGACCGAGACTCGAACTCGGGACCTTTGCCTTTCGCGGGCAAGTGCTCTACCAACTGAGCTACCGAAGCACGACTCACGCCCGGTACTCACAGCTTTACTTCTGCCAATACCTCGTCTCCTACCTTCCAAACTTTACAGAAGCTCTCCTGCGAACCTTGCAGAACTAGCACTCCTGAAAGAAAGGATAATGCGGAGACATGGCTTAGCCACAGTCTGGGGGATGTTTCCAGGATGAGATTTTCACTCTGCAGCGGAGTGTGCGCTGATATGAAACTTCCTGGCAGATTAAAACTGTGTGCCCGACCGAGACTCGAACTCGGGAACTTTGCCTTTCGCGGGCAAGTGCTCTACCAACTGAGCTACCGAAGCACGACTCACGCCCGGTACTCACAGCTTTACTTCTGCCAGTATCTCGTCTCCTACCTTCCAAACTTACCGAAGGTCTCCTGCGAACCTTGCAGAACTAGCACTAGCACTAGCGCTAGTTGGTAGAGCACTTGCCCGCGAAAGGCAAAGGTCCCGAGTTCGAGTCTCGGTCGGGCACACAGTTTTAATCTGCCAGGAAGTTTCATATCAGCGCACACTTCGCTGCAGAGTGAAAATCTCATTCTGGAAACATCCCCCAGGCTGTGGCTAAGCCATGTCTCCGCAATATCCTTTCTTTCAGGAGTGCTAGTTCTGCAAGGTTCGCAGGAGAGCTTCTGTAAAGTTTGGAAGGTAGGAGACGAGGTACTGGCAGAAGTAAAGCTGTGAGTACCGGGCGTGAGTCGTGCTTCGGTAGCTCAGTTAATAGGGTCTGTTAACATCAATAGCATTGGGACGCCGGTAAAAATCTAGATGCTCAGTGACATGATAAAGGCTGCGGATTTAGACATCGCACTATTACAAGAAGTTCGGGTACTTCCCCCCTCGGACTTTTACGGTTACGACGTTTACTGTTCCCCGTGTGACGAGAGAGGCGTTGGCACAGCTATATTATTAAAGGAAGGGATACGTGCAGACGAAGTAGAGTATTTGCCTTCTGCCCGTGGTACGGCTGTGACCATAGGAGGAATACGTTTGATCAACATATACGCACCGTCAGGCTCGGATAAGAGAAGGGCCCGAGCAGATTTTTACGCCCATGAGGTTGCACCGTTGTTCCAGGGACGATACGAAGGTTGCATACTCGGCGGAGATTTTAATTGTGTGCTTGACAGAAAGGACCAACAACCTAACTATACTACTAGCCTAGAACTTAGGGAGCTGGTCAACGGGATGGAATTAGTCGATACATGGGACCTGAAGTATCGCAACCAACCAGGATATACATTTTTTACTAGCCACTCCGCGGGCCGTTTGGACCGAATCTACGTTTCAAGGGCGTTAGCAGTGTCGACGGTGGACGCAGAAATATGGCCGACAGCGTTTACGGACCACGAGGCATATATTTGTACGGTTAACCTTGATAGACAGCAGGTATGGAGACGGATGGGTAATTGGAAGATGAACGTCTCCCACCTGCGAGATGCAGAATGCCGACGCATGGTGGAGGAGGCGTGGCATGGCTGTCTCCGTCGCCGAAATTCTTTCGGTTCTATCCTGCAGTGGTGGATCGAGTGCGCGAAGCCAGCTTTACGGAGGACGTTAATAGGTTACGGGAAGGAGGTTTCTCAATGGCAGCGCACGACCACTGAGTTTTACTTTACGGCTCTCCGGGAACTGTTAGCTCAACCGCCTACACCAGAACGCCAGACGGCCGTCCACCGAGTTAAGACGAAGCTGGTACACCTTGCGAAGCAGAGGATGGCAGGTACGATGATACGCGCGAGGTCGCAGGATTTCCTGCCCAACGAGGTTCCCTCGATGCATTACGTGATAAAGGAAAGACGAAGAAGACGCAGGAATTTAATACATGAGATCGATCTCGGCGATGGCCGTCGTTTTACAACACAAAGGGGCATAGCACAGGCGTTCACGGATCATTTTAGCAGATTCTATGCGAGCAACGGGGAGGGTCCGAGGGAGCTGGGGAACGTCCTGGAAGAGATCCCAGACGCGACGAGTGTGAACGGGGAAGCAGACGGGTTATCTGAAATTACGTGTGAAGAGCTGGAGGAAGCGATTACACGAGGTGCTTGCAACAAGTCCCCAGGTCCAGATGGATTCCCGTTGGAATTTTACCGTGCCTTCGTGACCATTATGACACCGATGTGGCTATGTATGTTTAATGAGCTTCTGCGGCAAGAAGTACCGGTTCACATTCAATTCGCGGAAGGGCTCATGATACCGATACCGAAGCCCCGTGGTGGCAAACGGCCTTGTGAT
The DNA here is from genome assembly GCF_023898315.1 of Schistocerca nitens. NCBI lineage: Eukaryota > Metazoa > Arthropoda > Insecta > Orthoptera > Acrididae > Schistocerca > Schistocerca nitens. The sequence goes on from NC_064618.1 coordinate 175,508,039, forward strand.
TATCGCCCCTTGACCCTCCTTAATAGTGACTACAAGATCTTCATGCGCATCCTGGGAAGTCGTAAAAAAAGTCGCTGGAGAATCGAATACATGCCGATCAGACTTGTCTTGGCGGCATCAGTAATATCCACACAGCCTTGGGAGACTATCGTGACGTCGTCGCCCTCGCGGCTGCATGCCGCCTCCGGGGGGCGATGGTTGCTGTAGATTTCGATCATGCTTTTGATCGCGTGGATCATGTGTACCTCGCGGCGGTGATGAACAGGAGGGGTGTCTCGCCATTACTGACCAATGCTGTGATGCGGCTGTTGCACGGCGCCAGATCAGCGATGGTGGTCAACGGAGGGAGAACTGAGTATTTTAAGATCTTAAGATCAGTGAGACAGGGTTGCCCCTCGTCGATCCTCCTTTATGCGATCGCCTTAGAACCGTGCCTCGCAGGCCTTCGCCGCCGTCTTACCGGGATCTCCCTACGGCATTTATCGTTCAAATGCAGAGCATACGCGGATGATATTGTGTTCCTCGTGCGGAATGAGAGGGAGACTCAAACAGCACTGGATTGGCTACAGACGTATGGGATGGCAGCTGGAAGTGTGGTCAACTACCGAAAATCACAATTCATGCATGTGGGGCGTGGACTAGAACCGGGAACGGAAGGGCCCTTACCTGCGGTGGAAACCCTCCGCTGTTTGGGTATCACCTTTCATAAAGAGACAGCGGGAACGGCTGCGGACAACTACCGAAGACTGTTACTCAGAGTCCGCACGGCAGTACGACTAAACGCCCTACGGTCGATGGATATGCTGCAGCGAGTGTTACTCGTCAACCTTTATCTTGCGCCCATGATGTGCCACCTGACACACCTTCTCCCCTTGACGCGTACGATGGCTATGAGGATTCAGGCGGCTTTTGGGTACTATGTGTGCCTGGGACAACTCTTTAAGGTACAGTACAACACGCTTACCCTCCCAGCGCGAGAGGGGGGCGTTGGTTTAGTGAACGTGCACGAGAAGGCGCGTGCCATGTTTATTAATACTATGCTCAAACGGTGGCGCAACAGGAACCACTCGCTTACGGGGACGATCATCGAAGAACTCGTACCAACATCGCATCTTCCTCCAGTCAGTGTCGGCCATATATCGCCCTCTTTAACGTATGTGCGCACGTTCATCGTGGAACACAGTTACGTTGGAGAGCGTTTACCGACGACCCGACAGTCGACATCGAAGGACGTGTACCATCTGCTTCTTCGACAGATCGCTCGGAATAGGGTGGAACGCAAACATCCAGCTGTTAATTGGCACGTGGTGTGGCGCACGGTCCACCACTCCCACCTACCTACATCAGTCAGATCAACATGGTACATTGTCGTCAACCGAAAATACCCTACAAACGATAGAAAGTACGCAATACATTTGGCGGATTCGCCCTTGTGTCAGCAATGCGGCGTGCTGGATACGGACGACCATCGGCTGGTCTGCGGCGAGGCATTGGCTGTCTGGACTCTCGCAAGAAAGATAATAGCGTTCATGCGGCGCACTATCTATACAGCAGTCTCTTCTGACATAATATTTTTTCCAGAGGAAACGTATTTTCCGCGTCATAAGACGATCGCGGTGGCGTGGATCACAGGTATGACGGTCCATTACTTCTATAGAGACTCACGTACGAACTTACTCCAGGTCCTGGATTACTGGCAATACTTGCAAGATGGACACACAACACTATTACGGCTACAAAAGTACAAGGATTGGTATGCCAATTTCCTAGTAACGGTTTTTGCGGACCCGCCATATACCTGGGGTGTGCCGGGTGCGCAAAGATGAGCGGCGGTGCTGTCGTTGTGAAACCGACCAAGTTAAAGTGATCGACTAAGAACACTATGCGAGTATGCGACCTACGAAAAACTCACGCTTGAACAGTTATCAAATGGATGTATTTCAAATTTTGTTTTCATATCCAACATACTTTTCTTTAGGGTGCCGGAGGTGGCCCCATTTCGATTTTGTTGTTATTTCATGCTGCATGGTAGGACGGCAGCGAGGATCCTTCCAGAACAGTTATCATGTGGCAGGACGTACTCTGTTTATTTTGTGAATAATAAAGGTTTCTGTTTCTCCTACCTTCCTTCATATAAAATAAATAAATAAAACCCCTAAAAAAACCGATCAGATCGTCTACCTAGTAAGCAGGAGACGCAGGTTAAAAAAAAAAAAAAAAAAAAAAGTTGGTAGAGCACTTGCCCGTGAAAGGCAAAGGTCCCGAGTTCGAGTCTCGGTCGGGCACACAGTTTTAATCTGCCAGGAAGTTTCATATCAGCGCACACTCCGCTGCAGAGTGAAAATCTCATTCTGGATACAAACTTTTATTTCATCAAACATTACAAGAGCAAGTAAAAATAAAAAAAAAAACCACATCTTTAGTTTTAGAACTTAATGAGCGGCTGAGTGCCTCGTACAATCTACATCTACATCTACATCCATAATCCGCAAGCCACCTGACGGTGTGTGGCGGAGGGTACCCTGAGTACCTCTATCGGTTCTCCCTTCTATTCCAGTCTCGTATTGTTCGTGGAAAGAAGGATTGTCGGTAAGCTTCTGTGTGGGCTCTAATCTCTCTGATTTTATCCTCATGGTCTCTTCGCGAGATATACGTAGGAGGGAACAATATACTGCCTGAGTCTTCGGTGAAGGTATGTTCTCGAAACTTCAACAAAAGCCCGTACCGAGCTACTGAGCGTCTCTCCTGCAGAGTCTTCCACAGGAGTTTATCTATCATCTCCGTAACGCTTTCGCGATTACTAAGTGATCCTGTAACGAAGCGCGCTGCTCTCCGTTGGATCTTCTCTATCTCTTCTATCAACCCTATCTGGTACGGACCCCACACTGCTGAGCAGTATTCAAGCAGTGGGCGAACAAGCGTACTGTAACCTACTTCCTTTGTTTTCGGATTGCATTTCCTTAGGATTCTTCCAATGAATCTCAGTCTGGCATCTGCTTTACCGACGATCAACTTTATGTGATCATTCCATTTTAAATCACTCCTAATGAGTACTCCCAGATAATTTATGGAATTAAGTGCTTCCAGTTGCTGACCTCCTATTTTGTAGCTAAATGATAAAGGATCTATCTTTCTATGTATTCGCAGCACATTACACTTTTCTACATTGAGATTGAATTGCCATTCCCTGCACCATGCGTCAATTGGCTGCAGATCCTCCTGCATTTCAGTACAATTTTCCATTGTTAGAACCTCTCGATACACCACAGCATCATCTGCAAAAAGCCTCAGTGAACTTCCGATGTCATCCACAAGGTCATTTATATATATTGTGAATAGTAACGGTCCTATGACACTCCCCTGCGGCACACCTGAAATCACTCTTACTTCGGAAGACTTCTCTCCATTGAGAATGACATGCTGCGTTCTGTTATCTAGGAACTCTTCAATCCAATCACACAATTGGCCTGATAGACGATATGCTCTTACTTTGTTCATTAAACGACTGTGGGGAACTGTATCGAACGCCTTGCGGAAGTCAAGAAACACGGCATCTACCTGTGAACCCGTGTCTATGGCCTCTGAGTCTCGTGGACGAATAGGGCGAGCTGGGTTTCACACGACCGTCTTTTTCGAAACCCATGCTGATTCCTACAGAGTAGATTTCTAGTCTCCAGAAAAGTCATTATACGCGAACATAATACGTGTTCCAAGATTCTACAACTGATCGATGTTAGAGATATAGGTCTACATGCCTTAAGGTAAAGACCACCTTAATTTAAAATTGGCTGAAAGCCAATAACTTAAATCTCAAACAAAGTCAAAAATTTAAAAGCCAAAGCCTTACCTTAAAGCAGTTCTTTAATTAGGCTGAAGGCCCAAATAATCCGACACTTTAAGAGCAAACAACTTAAATTCAAAATCGGCTGAAGGCCTGACACTTAAGATTCAATAAAATAAATTAAAAAAAAACAAAGGCTTTATGTAAAAAAGTTCTTAAATTAGGCTGAAGGCCCAAACCATCTAACACCTTAAGAGCAAAACAACATAAATTCAAAATCGGCTGAAGGCTCAAAACTTAAGACTCAATAATATTAATTTTCAAAATGCCGAAGGCTTTACGTAAAACAGTTCTTAAATTAGGCTGAAGGCACAAACCATATGACGCCTTAAGGGCAAAACAAACTCAATCTAAAAATCGGCGAGAAGCCATACAATTACAAACAACACCAACAAACGAGAGAAGGCCCAAGGGCGCTCAGAAGTTCCGAGGGTCGGCTTAGAATCCAAACACTAACGCTCGCTTAGATGCGACAGGCAGTCGGCCCAACCACTGTCGATTCAACGACAACCAAAGCGACAGACATTAAACGGACCCACCATCAAGGTAACCTCCATTTCACGCGACCAGCACGCAACAGGGAGTTCAATGGAAAGACGTAGAAGGTATTGACGCCCACAACCAATTATACATTGAGCTGTCAAACTACACACTGTGCTGGACAGCGACAACACAATGAGGAAAATACACTGCCTGGCCAGGGCCAGGGCAAGGAACCGGAATGTTAACGGCCAAAATGCAGATGATTCCCCTGGTACACTTCAATTCAAATAACCAAGTACAGTTAAACTCCACCGGAGGGTGGCTAAAGTTTGCCAACTTGAAAACACACGTTGTTGCTCACGGGAATATCCCAACAGACAACAACGAACTCCAAGCAACACAGTGTGAACAGTCGTGACTTGCTGGTAGATTAAGTCAAAACTCAACTTCCATGTCCAGGATTGGCGAGCCACGAACCTCGTAGCAATGGGAACAGCACCACACACTCCGACACCGCATAGAGACCGCCAGCGGGCCCGCCCAAACCGCGCGCCGCGGAGATTTCCTCGCTGCTCCACGCTAACCGAACCACTGCCCAGGCCCGGAAATGCTTGAAGGACCAAGTATACGTCGGCCGAAGAGATGACCAACAGAAGAGCAACCAATGGTCGTCCCGCTCCAATCGCCTCCGTCAGACAGTTCATGTGTGTCGCCAGCGGTCGGAGAGCACTGGCTGTCGGCGCCTCATCGGCGCTCCGTCCCCCTGACTTCACCGTTGCTGCATCCCGACTGCACTGCTGGTCGTTCCCGAACTGACTGCCACACACACGACGACCTGGAAATACTATCGTCCCCTCCAGAGATAGTACGACAGTGCACTTATCGAGACGCGCTGCTGCTGCCGCTCACGGGCAATTAAGGCAGGAAGTTAGTGACGCCAGTAAACGAGGTAGTAGTACCGTAGTGGATGACAAACAATAAATGGGATAAATGCGAGCCATGCATGGCTCACATTTCAACCCTTATAGAGCCGCCCAGATTGACTGTGATAATGAAGTGTAAAAGTGAAGAAACAATACCAGTTAGTGGAGGACCAAGCAGACCTCATATACTTATGGACACGGATCATCGAGCTTTGCGAAGGTTGCTAGTAAACAATTACTTGAAATCAGCGAAAGGAATCACTTGATAGTGGCAGAGAGTTGTCAGCAGTAAGGTAGCACAATGGGGTACCATGGTGGCGAAATAGGGCACCACTGTCGAACAACTCCTCATAAGCGACACATTTTTGTAGTCAATGCTAAGCGACGGTTGAGATGGTGAAGATATGGGTATCGCTCGATGGTGGATCACTGGGAACAAGTTATTCGGAGGGATGAATCATGCTGTGCCCTGCGACAGTCTGATGGATCACCTGCCATAATTTAGCGTGGCAAAAGTGTGGAGTAGATGGTGCTACGGAGTGGGGGTGTTCTCGTGGTTAGGGTGTGGTTCCCAAACGAAGCATAAGACAACGCTACATACCGAAGGCTGTTAACACGTTTTACAACATTGTCTAATGATTTGTGGCCAATACCTTCCTGAAATGGACTGGCCAGCCCAAAACGACTTCACGCATTACCCTAGCCTCAATCATCATTACCATATTTGAGTATTGTTCTTGAAGATGAAAATTCCGCCACTCCTCCACAGTCATTCAGACATCTCAGTGAAAGTATCCCCATCAGAATTCAAACCGTCATAAGGGCTAAGAGTGGACACACCCCACACACATCCCTATTCGACTGATCAGATATTGTGCACCTGTAATAATAATAAAAATACACTCCTGGAAATGGAAAAAAGAACACATTGACACCGGTGTGTCAGACCCACCATACTTGCTCCGGACACTGCGAGAGGGCTGTACAAGCAATGATCACACGCACGGCACAGCGGACACACCAGGAACCGCGGTGTTGGCCGTCGAATGGCGCTAGCTGCGCAGCATTTGTGCACCGCCGCCGTCAGTGTCAGCCAGTTTGCCGTGGCATACGGAGCTCCATCGCAGTCTTTAACACTGGTAGCATGCCGCGACAGCGTGGACGTGAACCGTATGTGCAGTTGACGGACTTTGAGCGAGGGCGTATAGTGGGCATGCGGGAGGCCGGGTGGATGTACCGCCGAATTGCTCAACACGTGGGGCGTGAGGTCTCCACAGTACATCGATGTTGTCGCCAGTGGTCGGCGGAAGATGCACGTGCCCGTCGACCTGGGACCGGACCGCAGCGACGCACGGATGAACGCCAAGACCGTAGGATCCTACGCAGTGCCGTAGGGGACCGCACCGCCACTTCCCAGCAACTTAGGGACACTGTTGCTCCTGGGGTATCGGCGAGGACCATTCGCAACCGTCTCCATGAAGCTGGGCTACGGTCCCGCACACCGTTAGGCCGTCTTCCGCTCACGCCCCAACATCGTGCAGCCCGCCTCCAGTGGTGTCGCGACAGGCGTGAATGGAGGGACGAATGGAAACGTGTCGTCTTCAGCGATGAGAGTCGCTTCTGCCTTGGTGCCAATGATGGTCGTATGCGTGTTTGGCGCCGTGCAGGTGAGCGCCACAATCAGGACTGCATACGACCGAGGCACACAGGGCCAACACCCGGCATCATGGTGTGGGGAGCGATCTCCTACACTGGCCGTACACCACTGGTGATCGTCGAGGGGACACTGAATAGTGCACGGTACATCCAAACCGTCATCGAACCCATAGTTCTACCATTCCTAGACCGGCAAGGGAACGTGCTGTTCCAACAGGACAATGCACGTCCGCATGTATCCCGTGCCACCCAACGTGCTCTAGAAGGTGTAAGTCAACTACCCTGGCCAGCAAGATCTCCGGATCTGTCCCCCATTGAGCATGTTTGGGACTGGATGAAGCGTCGTCTCACGCGGTCTGCACGTCCAGCACGAACGCTGGTCCAACTGAGGCGCCAGGTGGAAATGGCATGGCAAGCCGTTCCACAGGACTACATCCAGCATCTCTACGATCGTCTGCATGGGAGAATAGCAGCCTGCATTGCTGCGAAAGGTGGATATACGCTGTACTAGTGCCGACATTGTGCATGCTCTGTTGCCTGTGTCTATGTGCCTGTGGTTCTGTCAGTGTGATCATGTGATGTATCTGACCCCAGGAATGTGTCAATAAAGTTTCCCCTTCCTGGGACAATGAATTCACGGTGTTCTTATTTCAATTTCCAGGAGTGTAAGTAATGAAGATTTACATTTGAATAACTCTCGTGTCAACAGTTGTAAAGCAGAAATCGTGTCACTAATTTTGTACACAGCACATTACAGTCCTAGTTCAGTCATCACTTTCGCAGCAGTGGACGAAATGACAGCTCGTGTCCGCGTGCCTTTGTGTCGCGCGAGGAGACGTCGGTGTGGCAACGCGTAACGGCGGGACGCCTGAACGCCCCAGCCGCGCCACACGCCGCCGGAATAAGAGCTGCGATAAATAAGCGCGGATTCTCAGGAACGACCCGCGGGACGGCTTCTAAATGGCACCCCACGTCGGCGGCGGCGTGATTTAGCGCAGGTAATTAGCGCGCAGTGTTTGTCATCTGTTTGTGAAAACTTGGGGGCTGCGCTGCGAATGCCAGGCACGCGACGGCGGGGGCGGCGCGTCGATGCCTGCCTCCAGGTGCCTCCGCCCCCACGCGCACAAACTGCCTCCCAACACGGAAAAAGAGCCATGCCATTCTGTGCTGTTCGTCCCAGGCTCGTCCCTTGTAAAAGTTAACGCTGCACAGAGTTGATGGTGTACCGAACGCATTAACTTATATTCATTAACTTATCTTTGTACAAGGTGTACAACTTTGCTTCCGCCGTTTGCCGATCGGTGGCGACAACGGTAAGCACCGGTCGAAGGAAGCAGATTTCAGACGTCAAGCAGTTAGCTTGGACCCTGGTCAATATAACCTTATTCAAACATTAGCCGATTTGTGTCTGCATCACAAAGTTGTTCTTGATTGAAAATGTCAGTTTACGAGCCTAATTCTCGTTACTTGCGGGAGGTGTTACTGGTTTCTTTCAGTGGTGGAAGAGAGAATGTTTTCGAAGATGGAGAATTGGAGACATTGCTGAATGAAAACTCTCGTCAAACTCAAGAATAATTGGCACGATTAGTGGGAGTGACGCAGCAGGCCATTTCAAAACGTCTCAAGGCTATGGCCATGAGTCAGAAAGAAGGAACTTGGGTCCCGTGTGAGCTGAAACCAAGAGATGTTGAACGGCGTTTGTGTGTTTGTGAATAGTTGCTTCAGAGGCAAAAACGGAAGGAATCCTGCATCGCATTACGACCGGGAATGAAAAATGGGTTCATTACAACAACAATAAACGCAAAAACCATAGGGATATCTCGGCCATGCTTCCACGTCGACGATCAAACCGAAATTCACGGCTCCAAGATCATGCTCTTCATTTGTTGGGACCAGCTCGGCGTCGTGTACTATGAGGTGTTAAAACCAAGTGAAACAATCACAGGTGCTCGTTATCGAACGCAATTAATGCGTTTGAGCAGAGCATTAAAAGACAAACGGCCGCAATACAGCGACAGGGAAAAAATAAAGTGATTTAGCAGAACGACAACGCTCGACCCCCCCCCCCCCCCCCCGGTTGCAAAAGAGGCCAAAACGTACTTGGAAACGTTAAAATGGGAAGCCTTATCCCACCCGCCATATTCTCCAGACATTGCTCCCTCTATCACCTGTTTAGATCAATGACGCATGGTCTGGCTGACCAACACTTCAGATCTCATGAAGAAATCACAAATGGGATCGATTCGTGGATCGCTTCAAAAGATTAACAAAGTTTTCGACGCGGGATTCGTACACTGCCCGAAATATGGGACAAAGTAGTGGTCAGCGATGGAAAATACTTTCAATGATACATATATAACCAATTTGTTTCGTTAAAGACTCAAATGTTGGGGAAAAAACGACAAAATCAAAGTTGTACACCTTGTAAATTCAAGACCATACTAAAAATTTGCACGTGGCTTTGGTTTCAGGTCCCTGGTTACAGTTTATGACAACATGTGAGCGACAATGAAGTGACTTAATTTTCTTATATAGCTGGGTCAGAGACACTGTAAAAAGATTTTAATGGGGTTGCAAAATATATTTTGCATAGAAATAATAGTTATGAAAAAATTTCGACGCATACCGCCGTTTCAAAGTTTTGAAGTTAACTAATCAGACCGTTGCCCACGCAAATTAAACCGGCCCGCTAAAGACGATGTCGCCAAACTTGTATTCGTTCGGTTCCCTAAAACCGAACGAGAGAGTGACATAAATATTAGACATGGGACGGTAGGAAGGATCAAACCTGGTCCAAAGACGGAGCAGTCACGTTCGCTATCATCCAAGCTATGATAAATAAAACTAAAATGAAGCTCTCGTCCGAACAAGTCTCTGAACGCCCTACAGTACCAACCGATTGCCATGTCGTCCTCAGCCTGTAGTTGTCACTGGGTTCGGATATGGAGGGACATGTGGTCCAGCAAACTGCACTCCTGGCCACTGTCATTATACGAGACCGGAACCGCTTCTTTCCGGTCAAGCAGGTCCTCAGTTTGCCTCACAACACTTGGAGGACAACAGACACTAATTTGGCGTGCCGCTTGATTCAGTGCTAATTAATTCGAAAACAACGGCGCGTATCGAATTTTTTTCTTAACAATTGTTTCTCAGCGCAAACTACCCTGCAGCACCCTGTCAAGTCTTTCAGACGGATTCTGACAACCTGTATTTACGAAGGCAAAATTCTTTTCAAATTTCGAACGGTCGCGAAATTAAAACCACATTGAAAATCATCTGGCGGTTTGCGCAGATGTTACGCACATTTTCTCTCGAGTGCCCGACTATCGCATTACGTAGCACTTTTCAGTTCTGTTCGCACACTGAACAGCTAAAGATGCCTAGAAAATAGTGTATCCCACAAAGTACAAAGTCCTGCTGAGGGATTTCATCTGATTCCGTGCAGCTCACATAAAATAACTGTCATGTGTTTCCGTTTTCGTAAAATATCTCAGTCGCATACTGCAGGTGCAACAAAGATGGAGGAGGGAGGAGATGAGTGTTTAACGTCCCGTCGACAACGAATGCATTAAAGACATAGTACAAGCTCGGATTGGCCAGGTATAGCGAAGAAAAATCGGCCATGTCCTTTCAAAGTAATCATCCTGCATTTGCCTGAGGCAATTTAGGGAAATCACAACAAACCTAAATCAGGATGACTGGACACGGTTTCGACCTGTCATCCTCCTGAATGCAAGTACAGTGTGCTACACACTGCGCCACCTCGCTCGGCAGGTCCAACAAAGACGCTCTTGGAACGTTTTCAGTGGGAAATGTTTAGGCGCCAATCATACAGTCTGAACTTGGCTCCCTCTGACTTTAATTTCTTAGGTCGCTAGAACATTTTGGCACAGAAAACGAGCTGAAGACCACGTGGGGAATTTGTGGATATCGTAGGTAGCTGCCATTTATGTGGAGGGTTTTGGGAATTTGGTGCAACGTTACAACAAATGTCTAAGTCGGAGTGACTATACAGAGCTGGAAGGTGTGGCTAAATGTTGCAAATAAAATATTCATTATTTTCACTGTGGTTTCCATATCGCGACCGATCACAGACTGAAAAAAGAAATGGCCCTCATGGAATAGTTGAAACGGTACTGCATTTTGCTTCGTTTCTTTGCTTAGTGTATGTTGTTCTGCACCATGTTTTCTAAATATGCATGTGTGTGTCAATCGAGAACACACCATTCGCGAATATCTTTGGAGTAACAAACGTCAACACTACGGAGATACGGTCAGACACGTGTTCGTTGGCGAAAGATCGATTCTCCTCATGAACCTTCATTGATGAAGTGACGCAGATATCGGTGGAGTCGCATGCTACTTAAATTGCCGAGACAGCGTGGTGCTTTTTCGTGAAGTGAACGCATTGCTATTTTAAATTTCCGAATTAATGTAATTCTACTTCCGATGTTTTTTTTGTCATACGGTAAGATCATTTTATTGACGAATCGCGTAAACCGGTACCCTGTGTTTCCCGAATAGGCTTGCACTTCGTATCCATATAGACGAGGATAACCACTCTTTCTGTTGTCATCCGTTCATGTATAATGCGCGTATCTACATAGTCGCTCAGCCAGGAGCAAATCGTCACATGTTTTCGTATCTTTATGTCGACTGTTAAAAAATGTGTATTAGATTGTTATCTTTCTTTTGTTTAACTGAGGCCTGTGTGTACGAAACAAGGGCTCAACTGTTTCCTTACCCTTCGCACTGTTTTATGAATAATGTTTTCTGTTACCTATTAATGTTCCTCATTGCTAGTGATGTTCGTACAATCTCTTGGCGGATTTTATACAAAGCTAATTTTTTAGCCCACCTTCATGTCAGAATAAATTTTAAAATAATACGAAGTATAATGAAAGTAAAATAGATATCGTCCACGTGAGATTAATGTTCCGAAGATTTAAATCTACTTTCCTCAGTACATTCTTCATTTTTGTAAGCCTGTAATGAACTGCGCTAAACATGTGATACTACTTTTAACTAAACTTTCTACCCCAGTGTCTCGTACTGGGCTATCTATGCATCACTATTATAAGCGCTTAATTTTCAGTCCTATTAGTTTAGTCTTGCAGTGGATCCAGTGGCTAAATGTGCTGTATCTCCTTAATTCAGAACCAAGCAGCCTCTTTTCACAAGCTGAACAACATTTATATAGCTTTCAGTCTATGGCAAATCTTTTCTTTTCTTTTCAATATACAAGGTCTATTCCTTTATTAAGTTCCGATCTGTCGCGACATGGAAACCAGAGTGAAAATACGATAAGCTCTGCTCAGAAGCGTTGAGCAGAGTCTCTGACCGAGGTTCTTTTCACGTCGCTCTTTCCAGTTCTGAGCGCGCAGTGAGCACCGAGATTCGTAGAAAACAATGTCTCCCACCAAGTCTGAGTAGCTGCCGAGAGATTTGACATCATTGGCTGGTTCAAATGGCTCTGAGCACTATGGGACTCAACTGCTGTGGTTATCAGTCCCCTAGAACTTAGAACTACTTAAACCTAACTAACCTAAGGACATCACACACATCCATGCCCTTGGCAGGATTCGAACCTGCGACCGTAGCAGTCGCACGGTTCCGGACTGCGCGCCTAGAACCGCGAGACCACCGCGGCCGGCTTTGACATCATTCCACGCACCCCACATAATATAACTGTCAATGTACTTTCTTCTTCATGACGAATTCTCGGCCGGGCGCTGCATCAGTGAAGACATTCCTGCAGCCTTTTCGATGGGAAGTGTTTATCACCTGCCATAGAGCCTGGACTTAGCTTTCTTTGAGATTCATCTCTGCTCACATGAACCGATAGCTACGAAGGCTAAATTTTGGCTCGGAAAACGAGCTGCAGACCAGTGTAAAGAATTGGTGGAAAGCACAGGTGGCTGCCTTCTATGACGAAAGTATTGGAATGTTAGTACAACGCTACGACAAAGGTCTAAGTGGGAGCGGCGACTGTGTAGAGAAGTGGCTGTAAGGTGCATCTATCTAGTGCACCGAGAGAAATGGCGCAGTTAACACACTGGCATTTGTGGAAACGACTTTTCAAACCCACGTCCTGCCACTCAGATTTAGGTTTTCTATAATTTTCGGAAATAGCTTCAAGAAAATGCTGGGATGGTTCTTTTGAAAGGACTCTGCCGACGTCCTTCCCCTTCCTCCCCTAGTCGGATGGAACAGCTGACCTCGCTTTTTAGTCCCCTCCCCCAAATCAACCTACAACCAACATGTCTGTTGCAAATAAAACAATGTTGATCTTCACTGTGGTTTCTGTTTCGTTAGTGATAAGACCTTAATAAATGAATGGCCCTGGTCCATTCCCAAAGGGATTACGTGTGTTACTGATTGCGCTCACATTTGCATTACGTGAATGGGTCCTGCAATGAGGAATTCAGTTATATTGAAAACCTCAGATGCAAGTTGTACATTCGAAAGGACATATGGCATTCGTTTCGCTTAACCTGCCAGGACATTTAAGATAGTTAATCAATTACCTGTCAATTAAAGAAAAACAAATTAAAGCAACATGTAGTAGATCAGGCTAAAGGTATACTCGTAAAATAATTTCTTCTAATCCTAAGATTCCTAACACCGTACAGATACCCCTGAAAATTTGTGCTTGTGTATTTCTAATACTTGTGCGACCTATAGTGAAAATCGTGAGGAACCTGCAATACATACCTGACGAATGGATAAATCATCTCCTATTGTCTGTTCCGTGTGCAAGGATTGTCATAGCTACGAAAAATTCATAAGGAATAATTTTGAGTCCCATGTGCATGGTGTGATGAATCTGTATGAGGCTGGGAGAAATTATGTTATACCTTTTAGTCCGATCTGAAGACTTATTATACAAGAAAATTTTATTTCTATTGAAACAATTATTTTCTGCATTTTAGTCTTGTTTTTAGAGGTATCTCAATGGATTTTAAATATTTTAATTAATTCATATTTTTATTTAAGTAATTATTTAGTTATATACTTGAATTTTGCCCATGGCTTAGTCCAAGAACACCTATTTCATGTATACTGCCCACATCTCCTCCTCCTCCTATCTGTCCATCTCCTCGAACCCTGTCCTCCTGCTGTGCCATGTTCATTCGCTTGCATACTGCCTGTAATGCGTTCTGATATTACCCCTGATATTACCCACACAACATGCCAGTCCTGCAGGACAGCCTAGACGAACAGACCGACAAGAAAGCGAGATGATTTTGCTTTGTCATCCAGCTCATCAGGAAGAAAGGAAACTGTGAAATTTCTACTGAACAGACAGATAGACATGGAAGCGACCTGCAAGTCGCCTGTACATTTGTGGTTATCTCAGATATGTCATGTGCTGCTGTTAATGAACTTCTGTTTAATCCCCCTGAACTACTGATAATTAAAATTGCAATACGAAGGTGGATAGTAAATACAGATATTTTAATAACTTTCCTTTTTATTTGTATGGAGTATATTACGAAGGATACATTAATTTTGTAGCTAATGTGGTGGTAAGCAAGGTGCTACATTCAGAATACAGGACTATGACCTCAGGCAGCAGCAAGGGGTCTACCTGGGCATGGATGATGCAGGTAGCTCTTTTCATGTTCCTTATATCGCAGATTTCGTCATTCATAAGAGCTAGCAAGTGGTTGCGTACCAGATTCTCAGCTCTCTATGAGAGGATTTTACAGTGGATAAGAGGTGAGGGGAACGTACTGGCCTGAGCTACAAACGAACACCATCCATGTCGAGGGACGACAGCATGGACAACGTACTGCACATTCTGCTATTATTTTGTTAGAAGTTAGAGTAAGGGAGACCTCGAACATTGTACGTTTTGAGAGACCTTAAAGTGTCAGAAATGTAATGCTTCCTGTCCAGATTACCGGCTGAGGTGCAGAGGTGAGGTTGTATACCCAGTGCCAACCCAGAACACCTCAGCAGGTGATGCTGGACGAAGAACAGCGCCTCTGCTGAAAAGACGACATGATGCTGCTCGTCTCACCAGTGTTGTGGTTGGACGCACCAGCGCCTATGCGCTTGTCTCTACATCTACATCTACATGATTACTCTGCAATTCACATTTAAGTGCTTGGCAGAGGGTTCATCGAACCACAATCATACTATCTCTCTACCATTCCACTCCCGAAGAGCGCGCAGGAAAACGAACACCTAAACCTTTCTGTTCGAGCTTTGATTTCTCTTATTTTATTTTGATGATCATTCCTACCTATGTAGGTTGGGCTCAACAAAATATTTTCACATTCGGAAGAGAAAGTTGGTGACTGAAATTTCGTAAATAGATCTCTCCGCTATGAGAAACGTCTTTGCTTTAATGACTTCCATCCCAACTCGCGTATCATATCTGCCACACTCTCTCCCCTATTACGTGATAATACAAAACGAACTGCCCTTTTTTGCACCCTTTCGATGTCCTCCGTCAATCCCAACTGGTAAGGATCCCACACCGCGCAGCAACATTCTAACAGAGGACGAACGAGTGTAGTGTTAGCTGTCTCTTTAGTGGACTTGTTGCATCTTCTAAGTGTCCTGCCAATGAAACGTTACCTTTGGCTTGCCTTCCCCACAATATTATCTATGTGGTCTTTCCAACAGAAGTTGTTCGTAATTTTAACACCCAGGCACTTAGTTGAATTGGTAGCCTTGAGAATTGTACTATTTATCGAGTAATCGAATTCCAACGGATTTCATTTGGAACTCATGTGCATCACCTCACACTTTTCGTTATTTAGCGTCAACTGCCACCTGCCACACCATACAGCAACCTGTTCCAAATCGCTTTGCAACTGATACTGGTCTTCGGATAACCTTACTAGACGGTAAATTACAGCATCATCTGCGAACAACCTAAGAGAACTGCCCAGATTGTCACCCAGGTCATTTATATAGATCAGGAACAGCTGAGGTCCCAGGACGCTTCCCAGGGGAACACCTGATATCACTTCAGTTTTACTCGATGATTTGACATGTATTACTACCAACTGCGACCTTCCTGACAGGAAATCACGAATCCAGTCGCATAACTGAGACGATACCCCATAGGCCCGCAGCTTGATTAGAAGTCGCACTCCCGATGCGTCAAGGGAAACCACAAGAATACTAGCCACTGACAACAATTCGTGGCGCTGCAGGCGTCGTTGCACACTGTTAGTGTGAATATTTGGAATATGTGATCCCTGATACGTGTAGATACGATTCTGACAGGTGACACGTACATAAGCGTCCTGTCTGATCACCTGCATTCATTCATGTCTATTGTGCTTTCCGACGGTCTTGCGCAGTTCCAGCAGGACAATGCGACAACGCACACGTCCAGAATTGCTACAGAGTGGCTCCAGAAACGCTCTTCTGAATTTAAACACATCCGTGTGCCACCAAACCCCCCAGACAGGAACGTTATTGAGGATTTGTTTCGTAAATAAAACTTGCCTTTCCCTGCTGCTAGTTACTTTATTTATCCCATACGCGTTTCGCCTTTTCCTTTTCTAAGGCATCATCAGTGGATTCTATAACGATACAGTTTTGTTGGTTATAGATTATGAAACAGTTCACTTCGCGATTTTTTGTAAAAAAAGTAAATATTTTCGATTTGCTGATCTGTGTTTCCTCACATCTGGTTTGGAGGTCGCACTACCACTTTCACCACTGCCATATAATCACATCGTTGTGTTCTCGCCTTCCACACACTGCTCAACATGTTTCTCACTCTTTTTTGTGGTGGACTATTGTTATTTTGTCACTCGATACAACTATTTCGTCGTACACTGCCTTTCACAGCGTAAATATTGCAACTCCATTACGTGTTTCATCGTCTTTGGTTTGTTTACCTATTTGTTGCAAACCTAACGAAGTATATGTTCGATACTAAGTTCTATTTATGATGTTTATACCGTGTGTGTGTGTGTATGAGAGAGAGAGGGGGAGATAGAGCATATTCTGCAAGGTTCGCAGGAGAGCTTCTGTAAAGTTTGGAAGGTGGGAGACGAGATACTGGCAGAAGTAAAGCTGTGAGGACCGGGCGTGAGTCGTGCTTCGGTGGCTCAGATGGTAGAGCGTTTGCCCGCGAAAGGCAAAGGTCCCGAGTTCGAGTCTCGGTCGGGCACACAGTTTTAATCTGCCAGGAAGTTTCATATCTGCGCACACTCCGCTGCAGAGTGAAAATCTCATTCTGGAAACATCCCCCAGGCTGTGGCTAAGCCATGTCTCCGCAGTATCCTTTCTTTCAGGAGTGCTAGTTCTGCAAGGTTCGCAGGAGAGCTTCTGTAAAGTTTGGAAGGTGGGAGACGAGATACTGGCAGAAGTAAAGCTGTGAGGACCGGGCGTGAGTCGTGCTTCGGTGGCTCAGATGGTAGAGCACTTGCCCGCGAAAGGCAAAGGTCCCGAGTTCGAGTCTCGGTCGGGCACACAGTTTTAATCTGCCAGGAAGTTTCAAACTTGTTATTATTGAGCATATCTGGGATGCTTTGCAACGTGCTGTTCAGAAGAGATCTCCACCCCGTCGTACTTTTACGGCTTTATGGACAGTCCAGCAGGATTCATGGTGTCACTTCCCTCCAGTACTACTTCAGACATTAGTCGAATCCATGTCACGTTGAGTTGCGGCACTTTTGTGTGCTCGCGGTGGTCCTACACGCTATTAATCAGATGTAACAGTTTCTTTGGCTCGTCAGTGTATGACGTATTATATCCACGCTGTCTTTGGTCAAGTATAACATGAGTGAACAGCATGGCTATCGTGAAGAGAAATATTTCATTGTTAGTAGAACTTTTATAGGGGCGGCAGCTATTACGGTGCAGCATTGAGAGAGTGTTGCCCACCGAAAGGCCTAAGGGGAGGTCATCAAATGGTTTAAAGATAAAGAATTTGAAAACACAGGCGACCTTGGTGTGGCACGTGAAAGAGTAAGGCGTTCTCTCTCGATGTAAATTATTGATGAGGTTGCTGTTGCTGTGACTGACAATGGAGGACAATACCCGGATAGTAATTGTGCTGGTGTGGAGCCACTAGAATTTTCCACCCCATGGCCAACAGTGTTGAAATATCCAGACGGTGCAGCAAATGAAACTTCATGATCCACAGCAACGTTCTGAATTTGCTCGTCGCGGTCTGGAACCGATCGAAGTTGATTACACGTGGCCGCATATATTCAGTGGCGTGATGAGGCGTATTATACGCTATACGGTGCAGTGAACGTACACAACTGCCGAATGTGGGGTACTGTTAAGGCACGTGTTTTGCATGAAGATCCATTACACTCACTGTATGTGGCTGTGTAGTGCGGATTCAAAAGCACATTTATTCCCGTCCGCTCTTCTTTGGAGAGGATCCACGTAGGGTCCTTGTCAGGCCTACAGTAAAGTCGCATGTTGTTTGGACTCTGCTACTCACTCCAACTGCCATCTAGTGGCAGCTTCAAACTGGACAGGTCACACTGCCCAGTATAGTCTGCTCCCTGTCGGAAGAATTTGCAACCTACGTGCGGAAGTGGATCTCCCAGGTCCTTTGTTCGCGCAGGTAGGATTAGCCGTTGTAACGGCCGAGCAGGTAGCTGCGAGACCACGTATCGGACGGGCGTGTATGTCTTCCAGCTAAGCCAGGAGCCGCAGATGGCGCGCTGCCTGTGCAAGTTGTAACGTTTAATGTAATAAACACTTATACCAGACAACTTGTTCCATCTAGATACTGTGAGTGGAAACAAGGGGAGGACAATAAGTCCTCTCGCACTATACATTCACACTCCAATGTGCCATCGCGGGAAGCGCGCACACATGTTATCAGGACTTTCTTGTACAGCATCTGATTTCTGCTATCGAAGAGCGCAACTGTGTGCAAACAACTCTTTTCACGCAAGATGGGGCCACACCTAACGTTGCTTGCCTAGTGAAATATCTACTGAATGCAATCTTCCACGAACGTGTTATCTTCAGAGGTTTTTCAGTTGCATGGCGTACAAATAGCCGATTTGAATCCATGTAATAATTGGCACTGGAAATATCTCAAAGAATGCGTTTACAGGGGACACGTACTTTGCCTACCTAATCTGCAGGTCATCGTCCAGGAACACGTTGCTCAGATTCCACTAGAACTGTTGCGAGCAACAGTTGATTACGTCGTTTTACGGATCTCGTCGACGTCTCCAGTGGTGAAACTGAAAAAATTGTGTTAAGTTGTGGTTGATAGTAAAATCTACCCTATGCCTCTCTCATTTATCATTTTCTGACCAAGCCCCGACCCTAGTCTATTACATACGGGAACATTTCTACACGTGTTTCTTGGATTCACAGGGCTAAATTTGCACATGGTGGCCAAAATTGGAACTAGCTTTTTGCAGCGTAAATCGGTTCCGCATTAATTCCTTAAAGTATCTACTCAATTTCGCTGCCATTCGATTTTTACCATCCACACTGAACCTCTGTTAGTAGGTGCACTATACTTATGACCACCCGTTACGTATGTTACATAGGAATAGAGACGTGTTTACACGCTCACGTTGAACCTCTACATATATCAAGCGTGGGAACACTACTAAACAGGCTTAAAAAATATATTACACATTTCATCGGTGAAACTGCATCTGAAAATGGTCACATGCCGATACTGGCTTATCTGTAGCAAAACATTTGTCAGGCTGCGGCGTACATTTGAAATGCTTTTAGCAACCAGAAATTACGTAGAGTCTGTGGGCACGCACTTGTAAGAAGTAATGAATGATAATGTTCTTTTGTATTTTTGTTGCAGCTGGGTGTTCAGTGGGGCGTAGACAAGAGCACAGCATGAGAGAACACAATGAGGTACTGGAATAGGAGCTGTTGCCGTGTTCACGTCTCTCTCTCTCTCTCTCTCTCTCTCTCTCTCTCTCTCTCTCTCTCTCACACACACACACACACACACACACACACGCAAGCACGCACGCACGCACGCACAGTCTTCTTTCTCTCTCTATCGAGCCGCCACGAAAACCAGTTGGCTTTGCAGCGCAGCACTGCTTTGACATAGAATAAAAACGCCGAAAGCCAGTATTCGTGTCTTTTCTAATCTCTGAATCAGGAAAGCAAGAAAACTGAGAGTCACTGAAATGGGGAGGAAAAGCTTCAAAGTGTTGTAGGACACAAGCGCGAAAAGAATTTTATAGTGAATCCTGGCAAAGGAACCCTGCGTGTTGTTTTCATGCTTAATCGGTCATCAAACCACATCCGGGCAGAATTGGCTGCCTGCTCGTGCTGTTTGTCACAAAATCGAATATTAAAGCCTCTAATCGCCGTGTTTACGCATCGGAGTGGCGAGTTTGCACGCAACGGCCGTTATTCTATAGATTTTATTTGCCATTCACTTAACCTTTCAGCGGTTTGCCTCCTAATGGAATTTCAAAAACTCGTTATCGTTACAAAAGGCGCCCGACGATAGGGTGGTTGGAGGGGTGCGTCTCTGGTGAGTAGGGGAGGGGGGAGAGTATTGGTGGCGGGGAGGGATGAGGAACGCGCTAAGTGGTGGGTCATTAGCAGCCGGCGTGCTCTCGTACCCAACTTACCTCGGGAGATGTCTTCTCGTACAGTCGCAAGTAGCAAACGTCGCCAACAACTCGCTGCCTGTCAGGGCAGTAAACACACGACGCCGCCCCGTGAAAACTGCGTCATGAAAGAAGCGTTTCCGTAATCGAGAACGAAAAAAAATATGTAGAAGACTGTAGTAAGATGATTAAGAATTCAACAAGTCTCTTGTGATGGCTATTTTCGCAACAGCTGTATAGAAATTACAGTGCTTCATAGGAAAACGCCTTTTGTATGTTGCACATTAAGT
This sequence comes from Schistocerca nitens, assembly GCF_023898315.1. NCBI lineage: Eukaryota > Metazoa > Arthropoda > Insecta > Orthoptera > Acrididae > Schistocerca > Schistocerca nitens. The sequence goes on from NC_064618.1 coordinate 175,528,782, forward strand.
TTTTTTTATTTATCTGGTACATTCACACACTTTTCGTCTGGGTGTACTGAAAAATCACACCATTTTTTTCGTTTGCACATACAGGTTATAGTTTGCACTTATAGGTTATAGACTGAGCACAGTTCGTTTAGATTTTTACAGTAAAACGGAAAATTACCTACAGATCAGCGTCTAAGCCAAACAGCTTTCCCTCTGGTGTCAAACTGGTTGAAAGTTTGCACTTTTTGTCACTGTTTTCAACGTACACCAATTATTTGTCACTTCTGTGTGTATAGTGTCATTTTTTTCTGTACGTGTTGCCAACTTTCTCAGGTTTTACTTTCAACTGTTTTTTCTGTGACTATGTGTACTGATGTAAGATTTCATTTTTATTTCATTTTTTTTTTCATACTTCATTATTGGGAGAGAAACCGGATTTCGTAGTCAGCTACTGGTATTATTCTGTATCATATAATCAATCAGTGTGAACAATGAACAATTTTTAAAACTCACTTGATCATTTAGTACTATCTTCCTTTCAGCTTTTGTTTCGTATTTGTGGTAATTTTATTGTAAGGTTAGGAGGTGTCTTTCACTATTTATTCTATTTCCACGGTTTTCTGTCTTGCAATAGATTTAGGATTGTTTTCTCTTAGATGTTCTGCATAAGTTGAGTAGCTGGTCCCATATTTCCATGCGCTGATATGTAATTTGTACTAGTTTCGAACGTTCTAGTGGTTTGTCCTACATCTCTTCCATCACATGTGTCGCCTGCAGTAGGTATATTTTCCTGCTTTGTGGTAGATGTCTGTGTCATTTGGAATTTTTTTGGAATGTACTCTTTGTTTGAACTGTCTGTTTTGAATGCTATGTTTACGCCTTGTCTTTTGAAAAATGTTTGCTACTTTATGCGTGAGCCGGTGTTTGAAGGCAATTGTGTACCATCTTATTTCTTGTTTTCATGAATTCATTGTGACATTGTTGTTGTGTTGTGTGTGCATTGTAGTGTGGTGTTTTGTTGTGCTGTTGTTTTCGGCTGAGCCTGTGTCATGTTTATTGACTGCATTTGTTGTTTAATTTTTTTAACTTCGTGACTAGATTACTATTGTACCCATTGTTTGTTGCTATTTGTGTAACGTTGTCTAATTCTTTCTGGCATTTTTGTGTGCTGAGTGGTACTGTCTTGAGACCATGGAGCATGTATCTGAATGCTCATTGCTACTGTGAGTATGGATGATTTGAAGTCTGATGTATGATTGTTGTTGGTTTATGGTAAATTTCGAATTTATGCTAACTGTTTTCTTTTTTGGTGGTTATATCTAAGAAGTCCGGTTGTTATGATCTTTTTCCATAGTGAATCTCACCTTTTTGTGTATATACAGACATAAACACAATACAACTGGTGCCGAACTAGGATTCGAACCGGGGTCTCCTGCTTACTAGGTAGATGCTGTGACCAATAAGCCATTCGAACACGGTAGTCATTGCGACCGCACGGACTGCCCTGGCACATCTCCCGTGAGACCCAAATTCTCAACTTATCCAGACAATACGGATGTAGACCCTCTTGCCCATTAACCTCATTACTTCGAGGCATTTCTCCGTTTCCCGTAAGAGTTCTAGTCTGGTGTGCATCTACACCGAAGAGACCATGTTTACGAATAGATGATACTGCAATACAAAGACTGGCACAACGGTTCCTGTATGTAGATGACCTGAAGATGACATCTTGTATTGCCCAAATCCGCGCAAATCAAATTTCTGTACTAAATGTATTACATTTTTCCAATTCGGAGATTGGTCTCCCGTTGACAATGTCAGGCAACCACAAAATAAATTATTCGATAACAACTGCCTGATGACACAATTTTTGAACCATGCAGATTAATTTTTAGCAAATTCAGTTATAAATGGTATCCTGGTGATTATGTTACTCCGCCGTGCTTAGTGTGAGATGGTGCGTTGAGTTGTCCACTAGCACAATTATAGTTAATGGTAGATATAGAGCAACATCAGTTCTTTTGGACAAGGTATTACGTAGACAGAATAAAACGAAAGTTACCGTGTGGTTACGACTTAGCCCCTCATCCACTCAAACGCTAGGATGCTAGAGTGCTTCTCAACATCACCACGAATCATCTCGAATACGTACAATTACAACACTTTTATCTCTTTATTCTCATATCCTCGTAAAAACTTGTCTGACTTTTCTCACGATTGAGGAAAACGTTTACGGCATTCGCCACATTCTTATTCAGACAGATATTCTATAACTCATTCACCTGCATGCGGCATCTTTTTAACAGCAACAGGCCCAATGCAGGACTCGTCTCTAAGCACAAAGAGCGTCGTACCACACATCCTGCCCGAAACTGCTGAAGGACGTAGGATGCAGTGGGATCAAGATGTCGGGTTACATTACCAGGGGACCTCTGACGATGGCATCTGACGACCGATGCTGGTGCCACTGTACTTCAGCCGAAGACTGTCTTCTGATGCAGTGAAATTTCGGCTTGTAAGTTTCCTACACGGTCCACAACTCGATACACGCCTACAGTCTTTGGGGAAAAGTTAGTCGATTCCAGCAGTAGCCGAGTGGAGTATGAATATCTTCCCAAAACTATGTTTTATAGGATACAAACTGCCTATTGGCTTCTGTCTCGGGTTCTTCGGCCGACGTTCATCTAATGATTTTTCTGACGTTTCGCCAGCACGAGTGGCTGGCATTGTCAAAGCTTCACCCTCCATTGCCGGTGGTGAAGCTTTGACAATGCCAGCCACTCGTGCTGGCGAAACGTCAGAAAAATCATTAGATGAACGTCGGCCGAAGAACCCGAGACAGAAGCCAATAGGCAGTTTGTCAACAAGTGGCCACGAAAGCCTCAACAATTTTTATAGGATAGTTCAAACGCATTCTCAAATCTATAAATCTGAATCCGAATGTTTTGGGAAACAGTGGTGTCCCTAGACATCGTCCGCGGAAAGTTCAAAGGCCCCATGACTGGGCCAGTGGCGGCGCCAGCCCTGTATCACTAGAGCGCTGGCAGTGGGCCGAAGGGACACCAGCGCCCTCTGGACCTAAGGAGGGAGACGATGCGCCATACGGTGCATGGGCTCAGCGTACCTGTGTTGCTATCGACGCAGTAGGTTCACTGACGTTCCTGTACTCCTTATTGGTGCTATGGCTATTTTATTCAGCAAGCTGTATACATTTCGTGAACCACTGTGGAGTTGTATGATTATAATTGGAGCATGTTCTCAGTATGTCGACGAGAGTGATACGTAAAAAATTTTGAAATTTGTGGTAAGTTCATATGGGACCAAACTACTGAGGTCATTAGTGCCTAGGCTTACACGCTATTTAATCTAAGTTAAAATAACTTACGTTAAGGGCAACTCACACACTCATGCCCGTTGGGGGATTCGAACCTCCGACGGGGGGAGCCGCGCGAACCGTGGCAATGCGCCCTTAGACAGCGCGACTACTTCAACGTGGCACAGTAGATGGGTAGATAATTTAACTAATGAGGAGGTACTGAGTAGAACCGTGGAGAAGAGAAATTTTTGGCGTAACTTGAACCACAAGTAAGTATCGGTTGATACGACACATTCTGAGACGTCAAGGATACATCAGTTCAGAGCTGGAAGGAACTGTGGGGGCTAGATGTGTGGGGGGAAAACAAATAGACGAGTACAATAAAGTTTCAAATGTTTGTGAGTTGCAGTAGATATTCGGAGATGAAGAGGCTTGCACGGGATAGGGTAGTTAGGAGAGCTACATCACATCAGTCTTCAGACTGAAGGCCACAACAACACCAAAAACAACAACCCTTAACCTTGCAAGTCCTAAACTTTCAGTAAATCAATACACAATATTTTTTTCTTTCTTGATACCTGTTTGAAACTGAAGTATGTCGATTTAGTGTTTTTCGTTCAGAAGCGTAAACCTTAAACGCCACAGGCCTTTCCAAATAACAAAATTTCTACAGTTAGGAGCTCTCGCTGATGTTAGTGTGCTGTCTGTTCAGTCGTATGTTGTATGGTGACGATCTGGAAGCCGAAAACCAGGTCACAATGAAATATACATAAAATTAGTATTATTCTATAAAGTTAGAACTGTGTATTTCAGTCTTTAATATGTCTATGTTTCGTTGTGCACCAACGGAATATTCCGTGTGTGTGTGTATGTGTATGTGTGTGTGTGTGTGTGTGTGTGTGTGTGTGTGTGTGTGTGTACTTGGGATTACACAGAACCTACAATTACACTGAATCAAAAGTCAGAATTTGTGCAGCCAGCAAGACCCTTCCTGCGTGAAAGCGAAATTTAAGCAAATTTGAATTAATCATGAACCAGGTACACACTTGAGATTGAGAGCTGAATTTAATGTATGCAACGTATATACTAACGCCTTCATTATTTAGGCCCTAGCAGTGAATATGAAGATGGAATAATCACTGAAATAGACTGAATGTGACGATAAACTCAAAATTCAGGTACATTCTATGGACTATTACAAGAGACAATTGAACTGATGAAGAACTGAAAAGTAGTTGTGTGTATCAGTAATTTAAAACGATGTGTTTTCCAAAGAGAATTGCGAACTGCAACTCTACGGTGATAAGGTTACTAAATTAGGTAGAGTTGCCTAACAATCTGGCATCCGCCTCTATGAACTTACTTGCAACCTGACTATGACAAGCACAGTGAATGTTTGTCTGCAACAATAATTTAAGAAGCCCAGAGATTTGAAGAAGCACTGACGAATATAAGACAATGAAACCTGTCTTTTTTTTTTTTTTGGGTCATCAGACTTCTGGCTGGTTTGATGCGCCCTGCCACGAATTCATCTCCTGTGCCAACCTCTTCATTTCAGAGTAGCACTTGCAACCTATGTCCTAAGTTATTTGTTGGACGTATTCTACTCTCTGTCTTCCTCTATAGTTTTTGCCCTCTAGTACCGTGGAAGTCATTCCCTGATGTCTTAAGTCCTATCATCCTGTCCCTATAGACAGGGAAACCTACCTCGAATGTAAACTACAACGGTCTCACTTGTCACAGTATGCCAGAGCCGTAAGTGACAGTTACCATAACCTTCACTGTTATGTGAACTGAATGGAGACACCACGGATCGCTGGTCTGAAGTTCAGCTGAGGACTCCGACACGGAACCTCAGACGGTTGCGGCACTTGCCACCATCTCCTGTCCGGGACTTGTGTGCATGTGACATTTTTTAAGACTCTGAAAAGCAATGTTTTCTTCCTGCTAACAAAATATTTCGACGAATCAAAATTACTAGAGCCTACAAATGGCATAACTGATCCTTTGACATAATATCGTGACAGGAAGTACCGAAAACTCAACGAAGCTATGAACTGAATTTCCTCCCATATTCTCTGAAAAAAATCCCACTTATGTTACATCCTGTGGTCATCAGTTCTGACACACCAATTGGTGTTCACTGAGCCATAAGCTACATTTGCATTAATGTCCAAGACGCTAGTCGCCAACTTTTCTAATACCTTTGAACTTTAAGAAGTCCAGACCTATTTTTTCATGTTTCAGGGAAGCCAGTAGAATCTAATCTGCTCAAGTATTTCTTTCAAGAAGCTTCTAGTGCCTACCACATGCTCACAGTGTTCCATCTTGTCATGAAGGCTTTTTATCTCAGCTGCCTCAAAACCGTTTCTATAAATCACACAATGGTCTCTCTCTGCCTGCCCACAGTTCGGCAAGATGACTTTCAACTTCCAACATGGTGAGGATGCTATACTTGCGCTTTTTCTGCCTATGTCTCTGTCGAGGCTGTCGTGCCAAGGCTTCACACTGTCACTGCCGTCTCACATTCATAACACCCTAACTTGCAAACCAGGTACCATATTAAATTACGGTAGGTTAAAAGGAGGAAGTTTCATCTGCTCGTACAATCACTCTCATATCATGGTGCCTGATAGTTTCAGCTCTTCTCCAATTGCATAATTAAAGGTGAATAAGTGAAAAGAGGCGAGCCTTTCTTGTATCACATTAGACTGCATGTAAAATTTCGTAGAACCTCAATTTTAGCTAAATCACAAATTGTATTCTTATCTAAATTACGTTTATTCCAATACGCAAAGTTATGTACCCATGTAGTGCGTGAGTGGTGCAAAATATAAGCAGAGAACTACTACACCTCTTTGACCTTTCACTTTAAAAAATGGGAAAAGGAAAACCGGTAGCGCAGCACTCCATGTTCCGCCCACTGCGTAGTAACGAATTTCGGTACGAGCAAAATACATCATGTTTTAGTGTTATTGCGATGAAGCTTCGTTATCCTGTTAGGGAAAACTGAGAGCCAGGCCGCGCTCGGTACTGGGTAGAACGCTCCATGCGGGGTGCAATTAAACGTGTCATTTATGGCCGCCGGGCTCCTCACAGTTAAATCTTGCGTGCGCCCTCCCGCCCGCCTTCTAAACGAAAGCGCGGCCCCATAAAGCGGCCAGGTATCAGTGTCCGAGCGATTTACAAGGCGCGTCGTAAACGGCGACAGCAGGGAAGCGCTGCGCCACTGCCTCTGGCCACGCTCAGCCGCCAGCCCTGGCCGCTAGCCCTACAGAGCATTACAGCCACACAGAAGTCTCGCGTGGACGAATATCATTAACCCGTCCACTTCTGAACCCAGTCTACTGTAACAGGCACATTTCTTTGGAGTGTTTACAGAAAATATTTTCTTGTTTAGATGTTTTGTTTCGACCAGTTGTGGACCACGTAACTACTACTGTCACTATTGATCTTTTGTGGACGTGGAACAGCGGCAGGTCAAACATTTAGCGAAGAAATTCGCCAAACAGACGTGTAGATAAAGAAGTTAGTTTCTTTTATTTTCGCTACCAGTTTCGGCAATTGAATGTGCCATCTACAGGCCCCCGATTGCAGCTTGACTGCAACTCCAACCACAAATCAAGTCTTCGAAGGAAGCTCTTGAGAATTCATGACGTCCAGGAACAGATGACCCCACTGTGCTAATATGGATACTTTTTGGGAGGTTGTAATGGTACTTGAATTACGTAACCATTACGGCACCTCAACTCAACCTCTCGATACCAGCAATATTCTATTGTGTTTCTGTAGAGTAGTTGACATATTTCTGAGACAACATTCAGATTTGATTTCATTAATGTAGAGGTACTTTGATACAATGATATGTTTATGTTGCAATGATATTATTCTTATGTGTATTCTTTCTTTTGTCACTATGATCTTTGACGTACTTGTAACTCTTTATTTTTGGGCGCGTAAGCGATTAAGAGTTAGAGTGTCGGACCTTGGAAAAGTCAAGTTTTGGACGTCATGTTGGAAAGACGCATATTGCAGTCAGCTTATAAAATGTGAACTTTAACAGTGAGGAAGATATTTTCAAGTATGTTTTGTATTGTGAAGTGATGTTTTGTGCGTTATGCGGTATTGCAACAAAAGCAATAAAAAGGAAGTGTAACTTAAATTCGGAGTGCTGATTATGTTTTACATCACCATTGTGCTAACTTTCAAAGGTTTAATCTTCAAGAATGGTTTGTGAAACACATCTATAAAACTTATGAATATCGCAGAATAAAACCTCTTTGCATCCGAACTTGGAATCACCACCACCTAGATTTTCGACGATTGAGCCATGATTTTACAACGAGACCAGCGAGGGAAACACGAAAAGATGAGAGCCTAGTTTATTCATTATTACATGAAATGAATTTATTAACTGTGATCTAATGGCACCTGCCACATAATAACTCTGTTGTTGCCCGAAAATGCAGTATTTAGCACCGTGAGCAACACCACAATCATTATTAAATTTTGACCTTTGTTGTAGTAGGGTTGTTAGAAGGTGCACATGGGGCCCGAACTGCCGAAACTGGCAACGAAAATAAAATAAAACAACTTCTTAATTTGCATGGCTGTTTGGCGAATTTCTTTGTTAAATAACTCCAACTGGGTCTTCCCTTTACTTTTATTTTGGACAAAGTATTCACTCGTTTGTGAAAGCCTAAGGCGTAAATTTGTGAGCGGACGGGAAGAGAGGGTCCGAACAACACCCCCCCCCCCCTCCTCTCCTTAGAGACATGAAGTTTTACTATTTTTTTTACAATAAACATTATTTGCGAGAGACTGCTGCCACCTTTACTACAGTCACTGAACACATTGAAAGGGTCCTGTAGCCACCTTTCATTGCCAACTCTCGTAGTGGTCAAGTCGGCAAAGAGGTTTCCGCTACTTGGGAGAAATCCACCTGCGTTAGGTTGGTGGCGGAAATGGCATCCTGGGGTTTTCCGGTCCACGCGGAGCGTGGAAGAGGCTGGAGAAGCGGGAGGCAGTCTGCCGCCGGTACGGGAAGCGTACACAGCTGTGCTCCAGTCGAAGAAGGGTGAGTTGGACTGACCGCGTGGCGCGTTGTCGCATAGAGAGGGGAGCTTTTAGCTTTTGGTCTCGAATCTCGTCTTATAAAGATTTATTTGCTGGGTTGCAGCAGGGAATGCAAGGCTTTTGTAAACTTTCAGTTTGATTTCCAATGCAGTCTTGACTTTGATCCGTGAGAGGAACGCAGCACAAAGGAGTTGCATATGTTGAATTGCCCTCGGTTCAGTGTGAATGTTTATGTGCCTACAATTGTGTGTGTATGCTTCTAATCTTTTCCGGATCTTGGTAATTTTTGTGTATTTGTGAATTTTCTTTGTCTCATGTGATTAAAATTTGGCCACAGTCCATAGAAATTGTCTCCGCGGACCGAGTGGGCCCGCGAGTCTGTTATGAAACGTGTCGTATTTCACAAGCAATTGTACATAGTTAGCATGCAACAGCAGGCTATAGATGCACTACATCAATGTTTTAAGGAATAAATAATTTTGCCTTCAATCTTATCTTGTGTACCGATGTTACGTCGCCGTTACCTTCGCCATTTACCTTGTAGTTTTCCTTGTTGGCCCACCGATAGCGTTTCCATGTGCACAGGTGTAGTGATTAGTGTCCTTTTTTTATCTGAAGCAAATGCTCTGGAAGAGATTGTGTTTTCACGAATCTTGCTGCAGGCTGCACTTACGCATGGTGTTCACGTCCTATTTACTTTACTCAATATTTGATTCACGGGAAGAATGCCTGGATCATATTAATAACTTCATCCCATTCTTTATCAATGACTTTACAATGAATGTTCTTTTGTGAGTTTTTATTATTAATAAATTAAGTAATTTTCCGACTCAGTGCTACCTCTTTTTGTCGTGTGGCTAGAGTTGGTGGCGACCCTATCTTTTATATTGATTTCAGTGTCAAGTAGCATTTTCTTATTCAAAGTGCGCGTGGCTCTTTTAGCTATCAGGATACATTCAAAGGGCGCTTCATGCTTCTTGCACATAGCGTCCTTTTATTCACGCCACTTACAACATCTGCTTCCACACAAAAACAAACCTGATGAAACCAACACTTAATCAACCATAAAAGCAGGGAGGAACAAAAGTGAAATGCTAGGCATAAGATCAAGACACTTTAATCTAAAGAAAATACAAATAAAAGCTGACATACGACGCCCAAGAACTAACCTATTTTTGCTATTCAGCTAAAAGTAGCCAGAAACAGATTGTTTAAGCAACTCAGAAAAAAGTCTACCCGATAATGAAGAATGAAAAGCATTTGATGAGATGAGAAAAATTAATCAATTAAACATAACAATAACTTCAATATGTTCCAAAAGTGAAACGTATTTCAGCCAAGCAGATTAGGCCTTGCAGCACCCCTTAGTTAGGACAATAGTAAACAGGGAAATTTTGAAGCCCCAACTACTAGCAGAGCCAGAAAGCAAGAGACGGCACAACCAATATTTTGACTCAGCATGGTACGACGTTAGTCTTTTGGGCTATTGTTCAAGAACAGACACCATAGGTAGCATCCACTTGTGTTTCGACAGCAAGAGCATCCTTGGGGTGAACACATCGGGCACTGTCCGCCTATCCGGAACACGAACCATGTGTCTGCGTGTTGACAATAAATTGCTGCTAGTCTCTAAATGACGCTCAGGTCCTACCAAATGGCCCGAAGTCTACCCGTGTGGCCGAGCGGTTCTAGGCGCTTCAGTATGGAACCGCGCGACCGCTACGGTCGCAGGTTCGAATCCTGCCTCGGGCATGGATGTATGTGATGTCCTTAGTGTAGTTAGCTTTAAGTAGTTCTAAGATCTAGGGGACTGATGACCTCAGATGTTAAATCCCATAGTGCTCAGAACCAAATGAACCATTTAGCAAAGCGGCCCGACTGCTGGCAACGCAAACTTGCAGCTCTACCCATACCGCTCACAAACGTGTCTGATGTGACTGTTGCTCCCTCGTTGTCCTTCCTCGCTACCTTTTCACCGAATTATTCGCTAAGCATCCGGTCCCTCCCCAAGATAATAGCATCCGTTCTACCCTCCATGCCTACGGGCAGCTGTCAACTACAACTATTGCCAGCATCCAACGAACCGTCACTTACCCCCAAAAGCTTCCGCTCCGATAACCGCTTATTAGCCTACTACAGGAGCCAGCCACTCCAGGACATAAACAACTATAGTCAGTGTGCCGCTCCAGCCCCCCCCCCTCCTCACCCCCCCCCCCACCCCCCGGCGGTTTCATCAAGTTGTGGCCGCTTCACTGTTACACCCCAGACTCCATTAGGCTATCAGTCACAGCCACAAGTCACTTGCCAATGGTGCTGCACTCGGCTACTTTGACGTTTCGTGTGATCTCTGGTGCTATGGAAAAACATCATCAACCCTAGCAGCGCCGAGCTGGTTGCGACTTAACTGGAGAATCGTACAAACATACCGTCCTTTCGCCAATCCGCTGACTCCCATATCGTGACCTAGTAATAGGTATCCCCAGGGTAGAGAAACAACCGAAAGACTTGGAAACTAACAAGTTGTCAGGTCTGGATGGAATCCCAATTTGGTTTTGCAAAGAGTACTGTACGGTATTGGCGCCTTTACTTAACTTGCATTTATCACGAATCTCATGCCCAGCGTAAAGACCCACGCAACTGGGAAAAACAGCAGGTGACTCTTGTGTATAAGAAGGATGAACGGACGGACCCAAAAAATTCCAGACCAATATCTTTAACATCGGTTTCCTGCAGAATTCTCAGATCGAATTTAATAGATTTCCTTGAGACAGGAAAGCTTCTGAAAACAAACCAGAACCATTTTAGGAATCGTCGCTCATGCGAAACACAGACTTGCCTTTTCTCACATGGTATACTGTGGACTACGGATGAAGAGTAACATTCGAATCCATATTTCTGGATTTTCGAAAAACATTCGGCACCGTGTCCCAATGCAGACAGTAAAGGTACAAGCATACAGATTTGGTTACTAGACATATGAGTAGCGAGAAGACCTCTGAAGTAATAGAATCAAATACACTGTCCTCGCCAGAGAGTGTTCCTCATAGACAACGGTATCGTCAAGAGGGAAGTGTGACAGGACCGCTATTATTCTCTATATGCATAAATGAGCTGAGGGACAGCGTGAGCAGCAATCTAAAGCTGTTTACTGATGTTTCTGCGAAGAACGGGAAGATGTCGTTGTTGAGTGACTGTAGGAGGACAAAGGATGACTTAGACAAAATTTCTAGTGGGCGTGATGAATGACAGCCAGCTCTAAACGTTGAAAAATATAAGTTGATGCAGATGAATAGAAAAAATAATTCCGAAATGTTCGAATACATAATCAGTAGTGTGTTGCTTGACAAAGTCACATCGATTAATATCTAAATATAACGTTGCGAAGAGACATGAAATGGAGCTAGCACGTAAGTATTACGTTAGACAAGTCGAATGGAATACTTCAACATATCTGGAAAATTTTAGGAAAGTGTGGTTAATCTGTAAAGAGACTCATTCTTGGATACTGATCTGGTGTTTGGAATCCGTACCAGGTAGGATAGAAGGGAAACTTTGAAGGGATTCAGAGGCCAGCTGCTGATCTTGTTACCGGCTGGTTCGAGCAACACTCCAATATTCCAGAGATGGTTTAGGAGCTGAGTCGGAATCTCTAGAGTCAAGGTGACGTTCTTTCCGAGAAAGATTGCTGAGAAAATTCAGAGAACAGTCATTTGAAGCTGGCAGTATAACGATGTTATGTCGCAAACGTACATTTCGCGTATTATGATGATGATGTTTGGTTTGTGGGGTGCTCTACTGCGCGATTATCAGCGCCCGTAAAAATTCCGAACCTTCGCTCAGTCTAATCTCGCCACTTTCATGATGATGAGGACAACAAAAACACCCAGTCATCTCTTTTTTTCCCCACTTTTTTCCATATTTTTTTGTTTTTTTCTCTATCCACTTTTTTATCCATCCTTTTTTCCCAGCAATCCAATTTTTATTAACCACTTTTATTTTCTTTTTATTTTTTTAATTTAATTTTTTTTTTGTATTTTTAGGATGGTCAGGGCGTGGTACACGCCGCACTAGCAGTGGGGCCTGTTCACGGCACTGTCAGTGCGTCGAGGCCCAAGCCCCTCCCACCCCTTTTTCATGTTCCCTGTTGGGTCATAGCACTAAGTGTGCAGAAATCTTAACACAATATTTCCATTTTCCGATGTAAGAAAGACAAAGAAACCTCTTCTCTAAGTAGAAACTGAATTTAAAAAAAAAAAAAAAGTTTTCCGGAAGCAAGTTAATAGTAAATAATAATAAGAAACCAAGTGACTTTTCATTTTCTTCTGTTCGTTCTCGTTCAAGGTGTTGTAGTGGTTCCACATATTTAACCAACACCCATTCTTTCAAAAATGATCTTCAGCATGTTGCCGTAGTGCTTCTTGTGGTTGCGATACGTGCTGATTTTTGCATATTCACACTTCATGTAAACGCGGAATTTTATCTCGTTGTCCGACCCAAGTGTGTGGATGACATAACTAACATATTTTCCCAGTAACCAGCTAATGGCGTTGGTTTTTAATTTCGGAAAGTATGTCATGTCTGGTCTCAGGAGGAGCGATGGCGTTATATATTCCGTAGAGGATCTGGTGAGAAAAGCGATTTGTTGCCTGATCCAATTCCAGTTATGCACATTGCCACCACAGGTGAATCTGTGGCTGAGTGTATCCACCAGATTGCATTTTCCACAAAGGTGTGTCTGGTTTAAACCGATCCCATATAGTCTCTCGTTAGTGCTGATGACATTATTAACTGTTTTGTACCATGCGGAAATAGCGTCTGTAGATAGCCCGGCATAGTTGATGTTCCGCCATACAGCTTTCCAGTCACAATTTGGGAATTTCGTTTCAATTTTGTTTCTACCCTCATTTAACTTCCTTTCAAGTATGATGTCGCGCGCTGTGATACGTGTGTTGCTTCTGATTTCGTCACTAATATAACTTGCTTCGAGGAAAAAGTTCCTCACATACTGCAGACGGGCATTAATCCTTCCCACATCAATCGGTGCTTGCAGGCTATGGGGTGTCGCAGCCTCAAAGAGCTTTTCGGTTATACATTGTGTAAGTTCTCTGAGTATATGGAAAGTCCGTTTGAGGAACAGAGCAGACGCTTTATTGCGAATATCCACCAAACCGAGGCCCCCGTTTCTGACATCCAGTATAACGGTAGTCGCACCAACCCTGAATATGTCTCCTCTCCATAAATAATTGGTAACAGTGGACATGATCCCTTTCGCTACTAGTTTAGGCATTGGAAATACCTGCGCAGTGAAATACGCTTTAGACAATACACAGGAGTTGATGAATCTGACTTTTTGCACCAGGTCCATAGTTCGATGTATGTTCTCCATTACAGCACCATGAACTTTCCTCCTAGTTTCCGTCCAGTTAAAAGCAGCCATCCTCATCGGACATGCCATTAAGGTTATTCCCAAAGTTTTATGTTTGTTGTCTTGTTTTGCCCATGCCAGTCGAAGGTGATCTAGGCCCCGTAGATTCAATATTTGACTTTTGTTTTCATTTGCTGTCGCTCCCGACGCTAGACAATACCTTTGGATTTCTCTTTCCAGTGTAACTGTATCCTCCTTATTTCTTATTACAACGCCCACGTCATCAGCATAGGCTCGTATGACAGTTTTCTCTCCACTCAATGTTATGCCTGTTAATCTTGCGTGGACAGTGCGGAGGAAGGGCTCTAAAGATACAGAAAATAAAAACATAGATAAGGGACTGCCCTGTGGAACCCCTCGCCTTATCTGTATGGGTTTAGATGTTTGGCCATTGATTGCTATTTTCGCATTTATACCTGTTGCAATATTCCTTAGCATGTTCACAATCTGGGGGTGGAAAGCCATTCTTGACAGCGTCGCAAAGAGGTATCTATGACTAACGCGGTCAAAAGCTTTGTTGAAATCTATAAAGATTAACGCACATTTTATACTTGTCACTGAGGTAATTGCAATGACGTCTCTGTATGCAGATAGACTTTCGAATATCGTTCTGGTCGGAGAACAAGACTGATGATGACTCAATATTTTGTTGGAAAAGGCAGAGTGTCTTTTGTTGATAATACGCGAAATTATTTTGTAATCAGAATTTAGTAGCGAAAGAGGCCGAAAATTGTTTAAGTTGGTTTTGCCTTTACTCTTAGGAATCAGTACTATTTTACTTTCCTTAAACTCTGCAGGGACCGGTTTTCCGTTCAGGACCTCATTTGCCATGGAAGTGATCTTGTCCCCAATTATAGGCCAGTAGCGGGCATAAAACTCCACAGGGAGGCCATCAAGTCCCGGAGATTTTTTGAGAGGTGAGTTACGCACTGCCTCATGCACTTCATCTTTAGTAATAGGTGACAGGATGTCAGCGTTGTCTGTTCCCGACAATTGTGGATCTAAAATAGTGAGAAAGTCCTCGTAAGCTGCATCTTCCACTGTGGTAGGGGCATATAAGGTTTCATAGTACCTGTGGACTTCGTCCAGTATTTGTTTCTGGCATGTGAGCCTCGTACCAGTATGCGTCTGGACTTCATCAATTAAAGTTAGACGTTTGTTTTTAGCATGCCGCACCAAGTAATACAGAGAAGCTGTTTCATCTGCTACGACTGATGTGGCTTTCGATTTAATTTTGAGTCCCTCCATCTGTTGCCGTTTAATGCTTAATAACTTGGCTTTTATTTTTTTGATATCATTCAGACGAATTACGTCATCATGGGCCTGTTGATATAAGTCTCTTAAAACTTTATAGTAAAACTCCATTGTATTCCTCAACTCCCTGTGCCTCGCTGCACTATACTGCATGACAACTTTCCGCAGCCTTGGTTTAGCCCTCCTAGTCCACCAGTCAATGACTGTTGGGTGCTTGTCTACTGTGCGGAGGCACATAGTCCACGCTACTCTTATTTCCTGTTCTAGTTCTTCGTCAGTTAAAACAGAGATATTTAAATTCCATTGGCCTCTGAATCGACGGGTTGGCTGTACACTTAAATTAAAGCAAGTTAAAAGTGTACAGTGATCGCTAAAATACACGGGAATAGTTTCAACGTTTAATAAATAATTTTGCAAATTTGGTGACACGTAAATTCTATCTAGTCTGCTGCGGGAGTGGCTGGTTATATACGTGAACCCGACTGACGTCGGGTGCTGAAGTTCCCACACATCCTTAAGGTGTAGATCACTTACTACCTTTTTTAACTGTGGCGAGTAGTTGAAGTTGGGTTGTTGATCTTTCTGGTTTAAAACACAGTTAAAATCTCCACCTAGTATAAGAGAACACGGATTTTTCCTCAATAAATAAATCAGTTCATCTTGAAAAAGATTCGCACGATCCAATTTGTGGGAATTTCCTGATGGGGCGTAAAGGTTAAGCACTGTCACATCGAATATTTTTATGCCTATGGCTCTTCCTGATTCTAGTCGTTCGATTTCAGTCACCGGAATGCCTTCCCTTATAAGAATGGTTGTACCGATATTGGCTTCCGTAGAAACATTTACAATTTCAAAAAAGCCTGGGATCCGAAATTCCGTTATCGCAACTTCTTGTAGCAACGCGATATCTGTCCCGGACTGGTACAAGAATTCTTTTAGTGCTGCCATTTTCAAGGGTGACTGTATTTTATTAATGTTAATAGTAGTAATGCTATAAGCTTGCATCACAGACATACCATAAGAAGCTATTTGGGATGAGGATCGGTATGATTATAGCTGCAACGTGCTTCCCTACAAGGCACGATCTTTACAAGCTGTGTGCCCATTACATGTACTAACTTCCTAGAAAAATTTGCACTGCTTTTAAACAAAGTGCTTGAGAAGAAAAGTATCCTGAAATCCCGACAATGCATTGCTATAAGTCACTGTGGCCATTATCTTTCTCCTCGTCAGTGTTGGCCCTGATTACTTCATATTTAATATTCTTTTTCTTGATGTCTTTTTTCTCTGGTGTGGCTTTCGCTTGATGACGCGTGACAGCAAGACCCGGTGTCGGTCGCTGCCGCCGGCGGTGGCTGAATGGGGCAACGGCCGTGGCTTGCGAGTCGTCAATATTTGGTTCCGGCGTGGTGTCTGTTGTGCTGTCTTGCTGGCGAGGCGGTGATGCTTGTTTATTTCCTCCTTCGGCGCGGCGTTGCGCTTCGGAGTCAGCAGGTTGTTTACTTGTTACTTCCTCGTACTGTTCGCACTGTATGGGCTGTGCACTTGATGCGGTTATTTCAGTCGTGACCTCAGGCTCAGGGTCACATTTCCGTGAAAGGTCAGTACCAGCTGCGTCACTATTTGTTCGTGGCGGTATAAGTCCTTGTGCGGAAGTGGGAGCCACATCGACCTGCAGTCCATCTCCTTTTTCCACTTCCAACAGATCTTCAGGACTGGGCTTCGGTCTCCTGGCAAAGGGTGTTCCACAGGAAGAGTCCTCATCAACATTTTTTTCAGTGTCCTCTAGAGGACGCTTTTTAGTGGGAATCTCGCTGTCACGGGACGGAATTTCAGCAGTTAATGCAGGTTTTAAAGACGGAAAGTCATTAACATTAAGTGCAACATTTTCAGAGGTAGTAACAGGATCCACGACAGCCGCCGGCTCTGTTGTATTACTGGCTGGCAACAAATCGTTGAGTGTTAATTTCCGGCGTTGCGTAAGGTTATTTGTGAGCACAAAAACACGGCGAGGGCAGTCCTGACGGAGGTGACCAGACTCGTTACATACATGACATGTAGGGGTTTGCCCTGAGTACATAACATGCGCCTTGTGCCCGTCAACAAAGATGTGGGAGGGAATGTTTGCCTTCACTTCCATCTCCACGGAGCGAATGCCGTTAAAGCACTGCAGCTTGAAATGCTAAGCCCACCTTTCGTTGACTATTTGCCTGACAACCCCATATTTTGAAAGGACATCTTTAATTTTCGAGTTGTCTACTTATATGGGAATATTCAAAACCCTAACATTCCTAATTACAGACTCGGAATTCCGGAGTTTTACAGTACTTTTAGTACCATCACGGTGTATAAATTCCATTTCATAACCAAATTTTGCCAGAAAGCGGTCTACACTCACGGAATCGTTGAACTTTACATAAATGCAGTATTCATCAGAGTCTAGCTGCATGGTATGAACAGATTCAGAATGAAGGCCAATTACCTCGGTAATCCAGTCGTGTATTTCAAGTGCAGAGGGCTGTACTCGACGGGTGTACTTGTCGAAGGTGAAAATCACGGTGTTTTTTCTCACGGAGTTTGCCATGGTGTTCTGCAGCGAAGAAATCTCGGACAACGCCGAAATCCCAACAGCACTACGTACAAAGATGACACGACGAAGACAAAATGCTCAATTGATAACGCTTAATTCACGTGCAAAACGTCAATAAACGAGCACGAAACTCGAAAACACTGGCGTAAACACTGAACGTTCACGGAGCAAACTTGAGGAGCGTGCGACCGCTGCGACAGCTAAGGCCAGACTGTCTCGAGGCAGGTGAAAACCCCTGACCCCGCCGGGAATCGAACCCGGGACCCCGTGCTCGGGAAGCGAGAACGTGACCGCGAGACCAGGAGCTGCGGACATTTCGCGAAAGGACCAGACCACAAAGATAAAATAAGAGAAACAGGATGTTGTGTACATAGTTCCGCGTAGTCAGCGCGTACACAACTTTCCCAATAGAGCGCGTCCCGCTAAGCACAACAGCGCAGGCGCAGCGCTCGTCCTTCTCCGCACTACGAGATGGCGCTGTCATAGAGACGGACGAAATTCTGTTTCCGCCGATCCGCGCATTAATATGTAACGCAGCCAATGAAATTGCTGCTAACGTAGAACCTTTTCTCCTCGCGGATCACACTCGTGCAGTGATACCTGAACGCGCGAGGTATTATAGCGGGTGTACAGACCTCCAATTAGTCAGTCTGCACCAGTCTGTACCAGTCTACATTAGTCTGTACCAGTCTATAGTCAAGTTTCAGTCTGCGCCTAATAAGATTACCATATTCCTGTACATAGCCATGAATATTTATGAATAGACACTTTGTCAAGTATTAGAGATATGTGAGAATAAGATTAACGTACCAAGACCAAAGGAACTTCACAACGTCAGTTGTAAATAGCAGCCAGAAATCAATTTACGTAATGTCTATATTTTTTTTTATTTTAATAAATGTGTGTGAAAATTAATCAAGTTCTGCTTAAAGTTGGTCACCGTCAATCTGCTACTCTAAGCGTGCAAGTGGCATTTCTATTGTCTGACGTAACGGCAGAAGATAAACACGCCACGATAAGACCACGAGACATATTGCTGACACTCGCCTACTTCATTAGAGCGACAAGTCAACTAATCTGATGGTGTATGTACCCAAGGTCTTACAGTACGCACGCTACACAGGACTTGTGTGGAAGCATATAGACAGTCATTTTTCAATCACTATAAGCGAGCGGAACGGGAAAAGGAAATGAGTATTAGTAGTACAAGATAGCCTCCACCACACAGCACGGGACAGCTCTGCAGATTATGTATGGCGACGTAGATTTAGAACCGTACTGTACTCTGAGTCACGGGATATAGCGAAATGATTTCGAGCTTTCCTCTCTGGGAGTTTATGGGTAGCACTCGTGATGCGACGACATGTAGCATGAAGTTCTGATCATTTTTGTTGAAATTGCGCAATATTATTTTTTTTATGAAGGATTGCAAAATTTTTGAGAAACTTTTGGTGGTTCGTGGGTTGAAATCGACGGATAATTCGATTATTTTAGTGAGAACTGAGACATTTTACGAAGAGTATAAATTCCGCGTGTCGTGCTGTGCAGTGTTAAGCTTGAACTTCCAGAGTCCTAAAGCTGAATGATCTGTGCACTACTTGCTCTTTAAAGACTGTTTATTAACAGAGAAGCATTGCGATTCTTTGAATAACAGAGCGTGACTTTATATCTTAAGCTGGTTACGAGAGAGAGAGAGAGAGAGAGAGAGAGAGAGAGAGAGAGAGGTGTGGGGGAGGGAAAGGGAGGGAGGGAGGGAGGGAGGGAGGGAGGGAGGGAGGGAGGGAGAGAGGGGGAGGGAAAGGGAGGGAGGGAGGGAGGGAGGGAGGGAGGAAGGGAGGGAGGGAGAGAGAGGGAGAGTGCCGTAATTCTGAAAGTATTGGAGCAAACCATGATTATTTTCGTACTGTCTTTTTTGAACCCTCTTCGCCAGCTTTGTAAAGGCCTCGTTGCCACTGATGGGGAGGCCGAATTGCCACTGTTGTTACAGTAGGCCGAGTTTGTGAGTTCATGAAACGGCTTCTGTTGCAGTACACCGCTAAGACAATTTCTCCCTCCCACTAATACACAGATATCCCCCAGAGTCACGTAACAGGATAGGAGAACGAAGATTCTACAACACTGCAACAAATTAGTAACAAAGTCACACCAGGAAGTTAAAAGGTTTACTTATCTTTGTGACTTGTTGAGTAATTCAGTCTCCAACTCTGTATGTAATAAAAAATCAAATGGCTCCAAGCACTATGGGACTTCACATCTGAGGTCATCAGTCTCCTAGACTTAGAACTACTTAAACCTAACTAACCTAAGGACGTCACACACATCAATGCCCGAGGCAGGATTCGAACCTGCGACTGTAGCAGCAGCGCAATTTCGGACTGAAGTGCCTAGAACCGCTCGGCCACAGCAGCCGGCTGCATGTAATATAACACAAGAAAGGTCCTTAATGGCTAGGTACAAATAATCGTAGGTAAACTTTACGGTACATAGCAATGCAGTTCACAACGTCTGTTCACTTCTAAGAGTTCACAAAACGACGTTCCCTGTCTAAGTCAGCCCTGGGCGATGATCTATAACCATGTGACGAGAGCTGCTCTTCTGTCTTTCGAATAGACTTCTGTCTATTGGCCGGTTATTGGCGGATGGTACTTTGTCGGCAATTGGCTGAGGAGTAGTCTGTGTCTTCATCCACAGTGCCCCTCGTGACGCTTGTGGAACATGTGCAAGTGGCAGGTCTCTATGGCACTGACACCAGCTCGCATCTCTGCTCCTGTGTTGTTCTGACGTCACAGCTCTGACGTCTCTGGAACTATGTGCTACAGCCGACTTTGTGGCTAAATTTTTGTCCTCAAACAGCTATTTTTTTCAAAGGTTTTCTTCGTTTAGTTATTACAGCTAGCATCCACCTTGTCGACATGCTTATTGCAGCCAGTTTTTTTTACACATTTTCCCAACTGTGGAACATCAGGTGTCGCTCCATGGCAAGTCGTGCCGTAGAATAATTCATCAGTGTGAATAATTCGATATTACCAGAAAGACGAAAGAGACCACACATTTCGTTCTTATCTATGTCCTGTAAATTTTCATCTCTTGACGTTTCGGAAGTGAAAGTTTCTGGGAAACTACTGCCGGCGTGTTACGTATACATCCACATTTCTTATTCTGTACTGTTCTACCTGTTTCTCTAGTACTGAAAAGAATCCTAGACCCCGATTTCTATTAAAGGGAGAAGAGAACTGTTATAAACCATATCATGACAATTAATTTAGGTATGACCCCAACTCCAACAGCAAAGCACGTTCTAACTTGAACAGCTGCCTCTCGCTGTCTCTGCGGAACTACAGCATTCTACTCTTTTCTAATTGGCATATTACCAGATGAAACCGAAATATCTCTGAAAAATACCTTCTTCCTCTTCTTTACTTTTAGTTTGCTCTCGACTGCATTACTCAACCGTGTCTTTCTTTCAACTTTATCTTACACCCATTATTTTCTCGTTCGATCTCTGTGTGCTTCGTTTCCGTATGCAAACCGTACGTAATAAGTTTTCAGATCGGGCCTTCCCTCGAAAGACTGGTGTTTTTCGAGTTTCTTCCTTGATAGGTTTACCTCCAGGGATGCTCGCCTACACTTATGATACGCATTTCTTGAAGAAGACTTGAAGCTCCATGGACCAGGGCGTCCTCAATAAAGGTGAATAAAAACTCCTTCCTCATCTTCTTCTTCTTTCCACTATCCTGTGACACTACGGCGTCGGTGTCAGCATATTGTACCGGTTATTGGAATATTAGTATTATTCGATGGCCTGATGCCCTTTCTGATGCCACAGCGTGTCTTTTGGAACCTCATCTGTTAGCGTGTCTCACGAGCAATTGTGAGAAAGTTTTAGAAATGTTTGCGTAGCGTGCATTTTACTTGCGTCGGCCGCGGTGGTCTAGCGGTTCTAGGTGCTCAGTCTGGAACCGCGCGACCGCTACGGTCGCAGGTTCGAATCCTGCCTCGGGCATGGATGTGTGTGATGTCCTTAGGTTAGTTAGGTTTAAGTAGTTCTAAGTTCTAGGGGACTTATGAGCACAGATGTTGAGTCCCAAAGTGCTCAGAGTCATTTTACTTGCTTGGACAAAGTAAACCGCCTACAAACTACGTCCAGCCTGGTTGGCACACCCGCTCCTGTCGTTAATTCGCCGGGCGCATTCGACCTGGGTCCGGCGGGCCTTCCTGCGTTTCGGAAGCGGGTCTGTAAAGGGATCGGCTATCTGGGTGTGAAGGAAAATAAAGGCTGTTCTCTTACTATTTAGCATCCTCTCTGATGAGTTACAATTTGTTAAGTTCCAAGCAACTACAAAATTATTTATCCGTATCGCCACTTATTATTAAAGTAGGTGTGGTACCCGGCTTCGCTCACAGTTTCTCTGCTTCTCGCGGTGCTCATTCTCGTTCGTTGGAAACGTAAACGTGCTTCACGCTCTTCATCTCTCTCGTTTTTTCACTGATCTTTTTGTCTTCACCATTTTTCTCCCAACATCGCCTCCTCTTTTAAGTTTTCGCGTTGTCTAAAACATAAATCAAATTACTGTTTACTAAAAAGCACACGTATTACACTTTATACAATTTTCACTCTATTTTTATTTATACATTGACTACTCATACGAGCTGTTTGTTTTTATTCACTCACTGCACTACTTTTTCGGTTCCTCCCTTCGTCACTGAAAAGGAACTGTTGCCTTACTTAATATACCTCTACCGTAGGCCCACCAGTGACAAAATCCAGAACATACAAAATAGGCTTCGAATGTTCCTCAATGTTGCAGAACATTCCACAGCATTGGAGAGCCTTGTGATCTGGGATGTTCTCGAACCTTCTGCAATCTTCCCGATTGTTCCAGACTATTCGAGTACATTCCAGAACTTCCCGGATCATTGTGGAACATTCCGAAACATTCTGGGATGTTCGGAACGCTCTCGAATACTCTCGAATGTTCTAGAATAGAGGGCGAAACTTCCCAGTCTTTATATCTTCAAATGCACGCCCTTCATGTAAAAACGGGTACCTTGTTCATGGAGGGGGGATAGAGGACTACCAAACCACATAACTCCCTTGATCGTACTGGGACTCGTTTCTGAGTTTTAGAGGCACGCACATTGTACACTTACTGCTATAATATATATTTATTTAATTACTAGTGTGAATTGATAACATAAATATGTGTAAGTTCCCTATGAATATTTGTTAAACATTTGTTGTGGAAAGAAATTGGTGGTTGAGATTTAAAGTCTGTTAATATACATTTATGTATTTTCTTGATACAGGGTGACACAGAAAAACGGGAACATTTCCACAATCCAATAAAACTAGAGGCGATGAAGGAAAGAAATTGCATTCATAGTAATTGAAACCTTACAACTTTCCCATTTACAAAACATTGAAGGCACTTACCAATTTTTAAAAATTACGTCCTTTAAATGGCGTCCTCCTATACGAATACATTGGTGAAATCTGCTGTTGCAATTCCTCATTGACCGCTGAAACATCTCGGCTAACTGTGAATTTCATTCCGAAGTCTCTGTTTTAACTCATCTAGGGTTGTTGTTCGGGTCGGGTAGACTTTTCACTTGAGGTAACCCCACAAGAAAAAATCACAAAAGGATAAATCTGGCGAGCTAGGGGGCCAGGGAAGGTCACCAAATCGTGAGGTCACCCGGTTATCAAACAATCCTCGTACATAGGCCATTGATTTCCGTGCAGTGCGTGATGTCGTTCCGTCCTGTTGAACCAGGCTTCTTGAATGATTGGAAAGTTGTTCAAAGCAGGTGTAACGAAAATTCGAAACATCTCTCGTTCCGCTTATTCACATAACCTTTGAGATGAGAATGTGGCTCATCTGACATCCACAACTTGTTTAGAGGAAAAAAATTGGTTCAAATGGCTCTGAGCACTATGGGACTTAACTGCTGAGGTCGCCAGTCCCCTAGAACTTAGAACTACTTAAACCTAACCAACCTAAGGACATCACACACAGCCATGCCCAAGGCAGGATTCGAACCAGCGACCGTAGCGGTCGCGCGGTTCCGGACTGTAGCGCCTAGAACCGCTCGGCCAACGCGGCCGGCTTGTTTAGAAATTCATCATCATCGTTTATTTCTGTTATCATTTGCTGACCGAATCCTAATGGTAACATGTAATCGTTGTCCTTCAACTGTTGCTCCATCTGTAGTTTGTACAGCTGAAATATTACACCAAGATGAAGGATTCTGCGAACACTCTACCGGTACATTCTAACCACTGCTGCTTGCTTACGTACTGAGCTCCATAAGACAGACTCGCGTACAGCACCAATGTTCGATGGAGAAACCACACTTCTTGGTCATCCTGTTGGTTTCTTCTTGAGGGCAGATCCAGTATCTTCTAAGTTAGTAATCCAACAATTTATCTCGTGTTTCGACGGAATGACATGATGAAGTCATAAATTATAAAAACGTCGAAACTATCTCTGCGCCGCTACCAAACTATCATAGTTTTTTAGAAACCTTTTTATGGCTAACGCACGCTGTTGTCCATTCCACTGATCCTTGTTTACTGAAATGGCGGACTGTTTACTCGCTGTCACGAACTCGCAGTGCTGGAACCTGCCTATGGCTGCCACTACCCATTTCAAACATCCCCGTTATTCTGTGTCACCCTGTATATGTATGTACTATGCGTAAACACGTGTTCTCGATGGATGAACAGAGTATAAACTCTGGAGGCCAGATAAAATAAACTAACAAAGAAACGAACAACAGATCTCGGAAAGGTACAGATATAGATGCTGATTCAACGTATAAAATCACGCCCCTATCAATCTCTTTTAGACCGTAACGTGACGGGGGAACGCTTCTTCACACCAATATAGAAGCGTCTTAGTGCGTGCCTATTCGACGAGCGGCAGCTGGTCTGACGGTATCTTCAGACCGAGTAGCTGGCGGCTGCGGTTTGCAATGAAGCATGGAGGGAATTCGTCAACATAAGTTGTGGTGACTGAAGCAGAAAAGCGATAGCTAAGGGGGCCAGGAGGGGTGTAACACCATAGTGTAAGTGTACTCATACTGAAAAAGAAGTTTCTGTATTTGAGACGATTTTGTAATCACAGGAAATAACGTCAATACCCTTTGAACCCATGAAGTTTCTTTGGGTTTCCTACACCCCTTCTAGGTGCTAAGCACTTTCTGTCGGACATTGTACATATAATCTAGCAATTTTGCGTTAATAACTATTCGATTTTTGTTATCTGAACGGGGGCATCTTTGCCTACCGTGCGAAGAACCTGGGTCGATCTCAGATGCTACCAAGCGGCTTTCTTTGTAGGGAAGTAAGAAGGGAGGCCTTCCTGCCTTCCGAGAGAATCTTGCAGAAGTAGTGAGTCCAATTTCAATAGCTGACATCAACGACCCAGGAAGACAGATGCGGAGTGGCCGTGAGTTCCTTTGTGCACTGTAGTTGAGAAATGCGCTCTTTTCCCGCCTCAGAGATGATCAGCGCCTGAAAACTTTCAAGTGCGAAAGAGATGTAGAAAAGTTCGTTTATCCGTCGGCCAGCCATTGCTTGCTGCCTCGAAGGGCCAGGTGAATAAGAGAGATACGACATACGAGGGTGAAAAACTGATGTCATCGTTCTCGAAGGTTTTCATGGGACTTTACGTTTATGACAACCATATTCCTGGAGCCGGCCATAACCGCGCGAGCAATTTGAGGTCTGAGGTAGGGCGGCAGGGGAAAACCAAAAAGACGGAATTCGTGTGTGATCCGATGCATATGTGATCTCGCTGGCAGCCCCTCGGAGATAGAGTAACTGCTCACATCTGTGTTCCCGCATACGCTATTCGTGAATTACTATTCGTGTGGCGTTGTCTTGGGGTGGGTCGGTCCGCTCCCCACGACGTCTCCTGCCTCTCTGCCCATTTCAGGAAATCGCTGCTGTGCTTCAAAACGGCACGCGGGGAGCAGAACGGGCCGGGGTGGGTTCCGCAACAGCTGTCCATTCGGAAGAAGCGTTAGGATTTCATCTCTCCTTCGTCTTTACTCGTGTTGTTCTCGACAGCGTACATTGCAAAGTCGTATTGATAACAGGGTTGTGCCTTGCACGAATTTTAAGAATCCTTCAACCTACCGCCCTAGACGCGATCACTGGTGGCTGCTTTTACTATCTGACTTTTGCTGCGGCCAGAAAGGCATGCTTTTCTCATGTTATGTGCAAGAGTGCCGATCTAGCTGTCAGTATGGGCTGCCTGTAGCAGTTGTGGTGATTGGTTTCCAACACTGTACCGCAGAGTGTGAAGTCATGTGTTTAGATGTTGATATGACAGGCTTTCCATCGCGCCGTCATTAGCAATATGGCGGAGTGCTTATTGTTTAATATTCTCTCGAGTAACTGAAGTGCTTCAAGATTTTTTTCCATATGTTCTACCGTCTACCCGCCAGCTGTAACAGTTATTTCTTATAGTGACTGGAAAGCTGATGTCTTCGTGGCTTCGCGGTCAGTCTAGAGTGTTTTTGAGTTCCAAATCGTTCGTGAATCACGAGCTATGAAATAAGTTGACTCCATTTTGAGCGGTTATGCAGTCAACGCGTGGTTAGTGATTAGGAGTATGTGATGTGTTTGACTGATGTATGAACAGCATGTGGGAACAGTTATTAGTGTTTGTTGGTCGCATGTTTTGTACCATAGAATATGTGTGTTGCCGGCAGGTTTAGGCACCATGTCTAGAGATATCGTTTAGGATCGCTTTGCAAGTTTTCCAGCACGATCTGCTTTCCTAATTCGATAATTATGTTTGGTATGCATGCGAAACGTTTGGGCGTTAGATCCTCGAAATATCATTCGCTATGCTTCCTTTTAAAAAAATACTTTATAACAGTTACACCATACAGGTTGTTCTGTTTAAACGCAACTAAGCATATACACTCCTGGAAATGGAAAAAAGAACACATTGACACCGGTGTGTCAGACCCACCATACTTGCTCCGGACACTGCGAGAGGGCTGTACAAGCAATGATCACGCGCACGGCACAGCGGACACACCAGGAACCGCGGTGTTGGCCGTCGAATGGCGCTAGCTGCGCAGCATTTGTGCACCGCCGCCGTCAGTGTCAGCCAGTTTACCGTGGCATACGGAGCTCCATCGCAGTCTTTAACACTGGTAGCATGCCGCGACAGCGTGGACGTGAACCGTATGTGCAGTTGACGGACTTTGAGCGAGGGCGTATAGTGGGCATGCGGGAGGCCGGGTGGACGTACCGCCGAATTGCTCAACACGTGGGGCGTGAGGTCTCCACAGTAAATCGATGTTGTCGCCAGTGGTCGGCGGAAGGTGAACGTGCCCGTCGACCTGGGACCGGACCGCAGCGACGCACGGATGCACGCCAAGACCGTAGGATCCTACGCAGTGCCGTAGGGGACCGCACGCCACTTCCCAGCAAATTAGGGACACTGTTGCTCCTGGGGTATCGGCGAGGAC
The DNA here is from genome assembly GCF_023898315.1 of Schistocerca nitens. NCBI lineage: Eukaryota > Metazoa > Arthropoda > Insecta > Orthoptera > Acrididae > Schistocerca > Schistocerca nitens. The sequence goes on from NC_064618.1 coordinate 175,555,914, forward strand.
CATTCGCAACCGTCTCCATGAAGCTGGGCTACGGTCCCGCACACCGTTAGGCCGTCTTCCGCTCACGCCCCAACATCGAGCAGCCCGCCTCCAGTGGTGTCGCGACAGGCGTGAATGGAGGGACGAATGGAGACGTGTCGTCTTCAGCGATGAGAGTCGCTTCTGCCCTGGTGCCAATGATGGTCGTATGCGTGTTTGGCGCCGTGCAGGTGAGCGCCACAATCAGGACTGCATACGACCGAGGCACACAGGGCCAACACCCGGCATCATGGTGTGGGGAGCGATCTCCTACACTGGCCGTACACCACTGGTGATCGTCGAGGGGACACTGAATAGTGCACGGTACATCCAAACCGTCGTCGAACCCATCGTTCTACCATTCCTAGACCGGCAAGAGAACTTGCTGTTCCAACAGGACAATGCACGTCCGCATGTATCCCGTGCCACCCAACGTGCTCTAGAAGGTGTAAGTCAACTACCCTGGCCAGCAAGATCTCCGGATCTGTCCCCCATTGAGCATGTTTGGGACTGGATGAAGCGTCGTCTCACGCGGTCTGCACGTCCAGCACGAACGCTGGTCCAACTGAGGCGCCAGGTGGAAATGGCATGGCAAGCCGTTCCACAGGACTACATCGAGCATCTCTACGATCGTCTCCATGGGAGAATAGCAGCCTGCATTGCTGCGAAAGGTGGATATACACTGTACTAGTGGCGACATTGTGCATGCTCTGTTGCCTGTGTCTATGTGCCTGTGGTTCTGTCAGTGTGATCATGTGATGTATCTGACCCCAGGAATGTGTCAATAAAGTTTCCCCTTCCTGGGACAATGAATTCACGGTGTTCTTATTTCAAATTCCAGGAGTGTATTATATAGTACCGCTTCTCTTACCTATGTCATACGGTCGAGCGTTTTTCATGCCACTAGCGCGCTGCAGGCGTGGTGTTTCTGAACGCTTAATATTATGTCCTTTCTTATAATAAGCTGTGCTTGTGGAGTAATTCTTCCTGTTTTCATGGAGGACTTAAACTATGCTTTGTGCTATTTGACTTTTACTTTGAAGCTCATTAAGTATGATCATATTTTTAACGTACTGTAAGCTACGTAAGTACCATTTTATTCCATGTACTTTAGTTCATTGTTGTAATGTACTGGTTATTCTACATGTTTACTTTGTAATATGTTTAAAACATTATAGTTGACTTTATTCTTTCTGAAGGAAATACCCTGGTCAAGGATTATTACAATAAATGTTTCGCAAACGATTGGCTGTATCCGTTCTTTATTGAAAACACTTATAGAACGACATTCACATGTTTCCGACGATGATGGCACATAAAGGTCTGAACAGTCAGAAAATCAGATGAGCTATCACACGCTCTGGAAAGGTAAGTTACCATAAAACACAGACATCAGCGCTCTGACATGGGTTCACTGTAACTCTTGTCTCTGCCGTTAAAGACATGAATGACATTTTTTGCATCGATGTAGTAAGTCAACTACTGAGGATAGATGGAGCCAAAGACTGCATACACAGTATCTCGTCTCCTACCTTCCAAACTTTACAGAAGCTCTCCTGCGAACCTTGCAGAACTAGCACTCCTGAAAGAAAGGCAGAAGTAAAGCTGTGAGGATCGGGCGTGAGTCGTGCTTCGGTAGCTCAGATGGTAGAGCACTTGCCCGCGAAAGGCAAAGGTCCCGAGTTCGAGTCTCGGTCGGGCACACAGTTTTAATCTGCCAGGAAGTTTCATATCAGCGCGTCAGTCGGCTCTCAGCCGTGATTCCGTGCGGACGGGCTCGGCGCGCCGGGCCGTGCTCCGCAGGTGTTGTTTCCCGCTAGCGCGCGGTCGCGTCGTTGTATTGCCTTATAGTACCTGTACCGACCCGCCATGGCGTTCTCATATCGAAAAGCTACAATCAAACTAACGTTCAACGCATCGTACACAAGACCGAAGGCCCATGAAATTGAACGGTTTCTACGAGACATCATGCACATAGAACCACAAGTACTGATAGGCATTCATCTGTCTATTGTAATCAGCACAGTGTACCTCAAACTGATTGACGAAGCGGCCTGCGACAGATTACTCCAACGATCTGCAAACGGCTTTCGCTTCTGTCACGCAGACGGTAACGTGAGCGTGGTAGGAGTTGACCATGCTGGTCTGAGGGTGCGTACCGTGCGCATCTTTGAACTACCGTTCGAAGTTCCTGCCAACCTAGTCGTTGATGCGCTACGGCCATACGGCACAGTTCTGAGCCACACAGAGGAGAAATGGAACACATTCGAAACATACCCTGTCCTTAACGGGGTACGACAAGTGCGCATAGAACTTAAGAAGCACGTTCCATCATATATTTTCGTTGGTGGCTGCCGCGCAATTGTTATATATGATGGACAACCGAGGACCTGCTCGGGCTGACGCCAAGAGGGCCACGTTAGAACTGAGTGTCTGCAGCGCCGCCTCGTTCAGGTGCCCCGCAATGAACTTCCCCAACGATCCACTATGACCTCTCTCCCGCTAACATTTGTGGAGGCGGCACGACATGATGTGATGGATGATCAAAACCTGCTACCTCCTCAAGCCGCTGCCAGCTCCGTTGGAGAGTCAGCGCCGTCGACGACGCCGCAGCCCAACGGTGCAGAGGTTCCTACAGCCTCTACCCACCGCAGGTGGGCACCCAGCCACCGTCACTGTCGGGATCGGACACAGGGATTCCTAGTGACCGAGACTGTGTCGAGCCCCGCCCTCCAGTGGATGTCGAATCTCGGACCCGAAAGCAAAAATCACCCAAGCGACACAAGAAGAGGCGATTGTCAGTTGAAGAACAGGACAGGGATGTGAAGCCGGTGGAAGACATAGACTTCGTTGACTCGTCCACAATTGCAACGGACTCCAGTGGTATCATTCACCAGAAGGTGCCTGAAGACAAGGAACACTCTCCTAAATTTGGTGGCCCGGAAAACGAGGCGCATGGTGTCGACTCCCAGAATGTGGGCTCCTGTGAAAGCGACCAGCCACCAATGGCATCACAATCGTCTCTTGGTGATTGGGCAGACGATATGGAGGCAGATGATTCACAGGAAACATCGATATCTCCACCAGAGCCCATGGCTGACATTGAGCCCCGAGGGGTCTGCCAGTCAGGGACTCATACGGCACAGTAAAGCACAGCACTGTGGGCTTGCACCGGCACAGTGCCTCCGCCACTTGATATGTCTCAGTCATACCGTGTGGGGACAGTCAATGTAAATGGTGTCCACTCCACTGTCAAGACCCGCATGTTACACGACATGATCAGAGCGGCAGACTTGGACATTGCCCTTCTCCAGGAGGTCCGTCCCGAGCTGCGTTTAGACCTATATGGCTACACCACCTACAGCCTACCCTTAGGTGGTGGTGCAGGAGGAACGGCCATCCTTCTCCGAGATGGCATAGACGCGACGGACGTGACGTACTTGCCGAACGGGCGAGGCATCGCACTCACACTTGGCGCAGTCCGCCTCATTAACGTCTACGCTCCCTCCGGTAATTCGCACCGTGGTGACAGGCATGTCTTCTATTCGGAGGAGGTAGCCCCACTTTTGCAAGGAAATATGGACCATTACATAGTGGGCGGCCCGAGGACCAGATACCGTATTACGTCCCATGCCCGGCTCTACAAGCATTGATACGTGACCTCGCGCTCCACGACACATGGCTCTTACATCATGGGAACCAGAGTGGATATACGCACTTTACTAGCCATTCTGCCAGTCGTCTGGACCGGATATACGTCTCGCGTGGCCTCCGCACAGCAACCTGTGATGCAGAACTCTGGCCGACGGTTTTCACGGACCATCTCGCGTACATCTGCACTGTTACCTTACCTCGACAACTCACAAGGCGCAGCAAGGGCCCGTGGACGCTGAAAGTCTCCCTCCTTCGCGAGGAAGCGTGTCGGCGAGCAGTCACTGACACGTGGCGTCGATGTATCAGGCGCCTGCCCATGTATGCTTCCACGTTGCTGTGGTGGCTGGAATGTGTCAAACCTGCACTCCGAAATACCTTGATGGCCTACGGGCGTGATAGATCGAACTGACAAAGGGCAACATCGGAATTTTACTATACAGCGTTACGCGAGCTGGCGACGCAACCGCCGTCTCCCGAACGTCAGATGTCCGTACAAAGCATCAAAGCTCGTCTACTCCGCATCAGGACAGATCAGCTAGAAGGTGTCCGCATCCGTGCGCGAGTGCAAGACTGTATCCCCAACGAAACGGCATCAGTGTATCACATTGTGCGCGAGAGGCGCCACCGCAAACGTCAGCTCATTACGGCGGTAAACACGGAGGAGGGCGGCCACGCAGTGACACAAACGGACATCGCGCACACGTTTGCCAGACACTATGGGACCTTGTACATGGAAGATCCGCGAAATGTACGTGATTATGACGAGCTGTTGCACGATTTTCTCGCCCCTCGGGACGTGGCACCCGATGATAGTCTGCTGTTGCCCATTAAACCCGAAGAGCTGACATCGGCCTTGGCACGTGGAACACCGAACAAGTCGCCTGGATCGGACGGTTTACCCCTGGAATTCTACCGCACTTTTTACGACCTTATGGGCGACAAGTGGCTCCAAATGTTTCAAAACCTGATCCGACCTGATTTCACTGTCCCCACAGAATTCACAGAAGGCATCTTGATCCCAAAGCCGAAACCGAATGGTGGTTGTAGGTGGCAGGACTTTCGCCCACTCACACTCCTCAACAACGACTACAAGATCTTCGTCCGTATCCTCCGCGCGCGTCTCCACACCGCTATCGGGAAAGCCATCCACACCGATCAGACATGTTTAGATGGTGTCAGCAACATTCATACGGCGTTAGGAGCATACCGCGACGTAATTGCTTTGACGGCGGCCTGCAAAATACGAGGCGCCCTTGTCGCCGTAGATTTTGACCACGCATTCGACCGCGTCGACCACGGCTTCTTACGAGCAGTTTTGCAACACATGGGCCTCTCTCCGGAGTCTGCACAGGTGGTCCTTCGACTGGTCCACGGAGCGCGCTCCCGCATGATGGTCAACGGTTATCAGTCTGTTCACATTGTTGTTTTACGGTCAGTGCGACAAGGGTGCCCCCTGTCGGGTATATTATTTGCTGCAGCTCTTGAACCAGCTTTACATGGTCTACGGCAGCGATTAACTGGTATCTCCTTGCGGGACGTGACCTTTCTTTGTGGTGCATTCGCCGATGACGTGGTGTTCCTGGCCAGATCAGAGGATGAAATGCATATGGCGCTTCAGTGGCTACGCCAGTACGGGGCGGTCGCTGGGAGCGTCATTAACGTGAAGAAGACAAAATACATGGATGTCGGAGGGGGGCTTTCCCACACAACGGCGGTGCCCTTTGACAAGGTGCCCGTACTCAAGTGTTTAGGAGTGCAATTCTATAGCAATGTCCGCCGCACGGCGGTGGCTACGTTCCGCCGGCTCCTACACCAGACACGTGCTCTGCTTCAGGACAACAAACTGCGTCGCTTGTATATGCTCCTCAGAACACGTTATGTCAACACATATCTTGTCTCAAAACTGAACTATTTTGCGCATATCCTTCCCTTGACGGCTACGATGGCCGACAGATTTCAAGCAGCATATGGACATTTCGTAAGCACCGGTCTGGTTTTTAAAGTCCGATACGCCACCCTGACACTGCCGCAGCGGGCGGGCGGTATCGGTTTAATTAATGTATATAACCGTGCGCGATCGCTTTATCTCAACACTATGCGCCGCAAACGGACCTCTGCCCACGCCACTCTGACGGCCACCCTGATAGCGGAAGTGGCACTACACTCTCTGCATCCCCCAGTTTCTGTAGGACACATTTCACCGGCACTCACCCACATCAGAGAGTTCTTGATTGACTTCAGCTACTTACAGTCAGAACTTCCGACGACACGGAAGCCCAGCACGAAAGACTATTATCGCCTCTATCAACAGCAGCAACCTGTAAATACGGGCGCCCACAGACATCCTGAGGTTGCCTGGAACACGGTGTGGCGAGCGGTACACACGCCTTTTCTACCTACGACGGTGCGTTCATTGTGGTACGCGGTTGTGAATGGGAAGTTCGCTACTCGTCAGAGGCTACATTCCATACATCTGACAGACGATCCCTTGTGCCCGACATGCTCAGTCGTTGACTCGGATGCACACCGACTGACTTGTGCCGCGACCAGCGAGTGCTGGCTACTGACGCAGCGCATGCTGGCGTTACTCTTGCGGCGATTGCCGGAGTCTATCTCCCCAGATGAGGTATTGCGCCCCGACGGCGTATACTTTCCATCAACCAGAACGAACGCCGTTAACTGGCTAAAAGGCATGGCCGTTTACTACATATTTTGCGATGCTCCCAAAGGCACACTCGATTTTTGGTCCCTATTGATGACGACATATGCAGCTTTCAGCCGCCACCCGAATTACAGAACTCGTTTCGCAAATTATTTAGGTTCATTATTTGCGGATCCTCCTGCTCACTGGGGCGTTCCGGGTATGAGACGCTGAAAATGAAGAAGAATCCTGGAGCATATTGATCCTCTACGGACGGAATAGGGGGGAAACCCTCCCAACAGACGAGAAGACGACACGGACGCTCGGCTACGGCAGTTGTAGGATCTTTCTTTGTAATGAAACACAAATAAATCTATAAATACAATACAAAATGAAAATTAAAAAAAATAAAAATTGTTGTAAAAATTAAAGAAATAAATAAATAAAACAACATCGACAAACCCACTACATCCCCTTCCTGATCCTTCGATCCTCGAACTCGAACACGTGGCTTGGGCGTGGCGGCGGGATGGTCAGGCTTCGGGTGTGGACCCCTGCCCTACCCGTCATCCTGCTCCTGCAGCGGTAGGCTAGGATTTAAGAAAAAAAAAGATGGTAGAGCACTTGCCCGCGAAAGGCAAAAGTCCCGAGTTCGAGTCTCGGTCGCGCACACAGTATTAATCTGCCAGGAAGTTTCATATCAGCGCACACTCCGCTGCAGAGTGAAAATCTCATTCCGCTTGTAAGTTGTCGAAATTTTAAATTTGTTAAGCAGATGATCGGTTTCGGTCGTGGTACGATCATCATCAGACCAGTTAAACTTCATAAAAACGTCTAGAGGAAGTGGCGAGGAGGAGTCTGATGATGATCGTACTACGATCGAAACCAGTCATCCGATTAATAGCCGCGCGGGATTAGCCGAGCGGTCTTAGGCGCTGCAGTCATGGACTGTGCGGCTGGTCCCGGCGGAGGTTCGAGTCCTCCTTCAGGCATGGATGTGTGTGTTTTTCCTTAGGATAATTTAGGTTAAGTAGTGTGTAAGCTTAGCGACTGATGACCTTAGCAGTTAAGTCCCATAAGATTTCACACACATTTGAACATCCGATTAATAAAGTATAAATTTTAGCAAGTTAAATGCTATCCTAGACGGTTTCTATTTTATAACTTTTATTCTACATTGGCTTATGGTGAAGGAGAGATGTATGGAATATGCATTGTATGGTGTTAGTCAAAATTTGAACATTTTATCATCAGAAAAGGGGTACACAGAGTCCTATTACATATATGGCAATTTTTGTCTGCTTTGAATATTACTCTTGTTAGAAAGAATACGCCACCAGCTCAGGGGTGAATAATCTACGGCAGGGACACTCTGCTTTCACAGCCGTCGTTCGTGGGTCACCATGAGGATCTGTGGAGCCGAGGGCACCTGGAAGTGGTCTCGGGGACGACGGGACGGGAGATAAGCCCCTAGCAGCCGCGTCGAGTTATTTGACGGCGGCTCAATCGAAAAGCAGGGGTGGCGTAGGCGGCTTGTGAGGGGGGGGGGGCAGAGGAGGCCCGGTAGATAAGCGTAGGTGACGCCGCGCAGAACAATAGCTCGCAACCAATAACCAGACAGCTCCGCCGCGCCGCGCCAGATAGTATGAAATTTTATGAACTCGCTCCGATCTTCCCGCCGGCAAAATTCGCCAACAGGCTATAAAACAAAATAGGAAGGGAGAAGGGGAGAGTCGACAGCGGAAGACGTTCCGGGCCGGGAGGTGGAATGGGGGGAGGGAACGGAGAACAAAAGCGGGAGAGGAGGACGGAGGGTGCGGTGGGATACAAGGAGATACAGACCGGCGCCAGGCATGCGCGACGTATGGCGTCGTCAAAGCGAAAGCTCCGACCGCTTCCCGCCGACCGTGAAGATTTCGGGCTGGCCCCCAGGCCGTGGCATTGATTTACGAATTCCGGAGAGAGAAAAATTCGGGCAGCCTTAAAAATCGTTTCCCAGTTGTCTAGGCATAACAGTTCCATCCAGACGAGCCATTCAAACAGCTAGAGATTTCGGGATAATTGTGCAGACAAAATCTAAGAAGAGTGAATTACTTCGTTCGAGTAAGTATTATTTAATATGTGCCAATATTTGTATAAGGGGCCATGTAAAAGTTTCCGTTCGACGGCCGTACAGTCAAGAATAGGTTTGCGAATCAGGCAAAATCACTGTCAGCATTGAGCCAATCGTGGCACCAGTGCACCAGGACGAAGATACTCATTTGGTAAAACATCGTGTCTTGCTGCGGGAATAAGTCTGCAACTTTCTGCTGTACATTCGCGTCTCATAGGAATCGTCAGTGCCTTCTTTAACGAGCTGAAGGTGAGATAATCGCATGGAAAGATCAGGACCATGGAGCAGGTGCACGAAAGTCTCCCAGTTCAGTAAGGCTCCCCTCCCAGATCGATTGGCGCCTTGTGTCGAATAATAACCGGCACAGAACTTGGAGCACAGAGTGGTGGGTTTTAACAGCCATGCACATTATTCATTTTGCGATGGACATGTTCAAGTGTTTGTCCATTGGCAGCCAAGAAAGGAATAACGTCACGTTAGTACTGTTTTGATGCATTTGGTAAAAACGTTGCCATACTTCATGTGGCGTCATCGCCAGACACCACACTTGCTAGGTGGTAGCCTTTAAATCGGCCGCGGTCCGTTAGTATACGTCGGACCCGCGTGTCGCCACTATCAGTGATTGCAGACCGAGCGCCGCCACACGGCAGGTCAAGAGAGACTCCCTAGCACTCGCCCAAGTTGTACAGCCGACTTTGCTAGCAATGGTTCACTGTCTACAGACGCTCTCAATTGCAGAGACGACACTTTAGCATAGCCTTCAGCTACGTCATTTGCTACGACCTAGCAAAGCGCCATATTCAGTTACTATTGATATTGTGAATCATGTACCGTCAAGAGCGACGTTCTTTATTAATGGATTAAATTTAAGTATCAAAGTAATTACGTCCGCTTTCTGAATTCTAATTCCTTGTCATGTTCCAGACCTCACGTCAGTATAGTTCTTGGCTCCTCACGCCAGCCTGCGTGAGCTAAAACGCGTGAATTTCGGCCTCCTCTCGTAACACGGTGATGTTACTTCTGCCAACTCAACACTTCATGTTGCCACATTTACTGATCACATGTTGCCACATTTACTGATCACACATTAGAAAGACACTAGTGCACATAATCCCTTGCCTACATGGCGGTGCAGATCTACCCGCACAAGAGTCACAAGACTCCGCATACACGCTACAGCAATGCCTTCAAATGTAAATATTTTGTTTGCCCCTTATATTATTAACTTCAATATGTTATCGGGCCTCAGCAATTGAGATGTAATCCAACGGGGCAGAAGTGGCAACTGTAAAAGCTTAGAATGAATGATGAACGCTTGTTGGTGTTGTACTTGCTGCATCCGTCTGCACAGTGGGTCCCATTTCCGTTGGGGCTGTAACTATGAAAACTATTTCTCGAACTATGTTCATAAGAGCAACTGTATTTATTGAAAACAGTTTTCCCCCAAATCAACATACAGCTAAATGTGTTTTGCAACAGTGTAGTCTTATTTTGGAATTCCATTTTGTACTCCAGTACATGTTTCTTGGATGTTCTCAATTGTATCGTAATGCATAATCATAAGATTATGTCTGTCAAAATTAAAACTATTAAGGCGAACGTAGACGAAGCCTTATTTCTGGCCGGCGTAGCTTCGTCTACGTTCGCCTTAATGGTTTTAATTTTGACAGACATAATTTTATGATTATGCGTCTTTATTGCTTTAATTTTTAATCTGTGACATGGGCAGTGTTTGGCTCTCAAAATAAGTTAATTTTTTGTTGTGAAGAAGATTCCATTACTGGAATCGAAACCTAGGTAAACGAGTAAAAATTACCTTGCAACTAAAAAGCTTTTTTCTGGCCGGCGTAGCTTCGTCTACGTTCGCCTTAATGGTTTTAATTTTGACAGACATAATTTTATGATTATGCGCCTAGAACCGCGACACAAAACAAACAGCCTCTGATTTAGCTGATTGATGGTCTACATCACCACGGAACGAGTGGAAACATAAAAAACGAAAACTTTTTCTTAATATAAGCGCTACAGTACAAGTGACAGCACAAGGCCTTATGTATCTGTTGGAATTTTGTGAGGAACTGCGATTTGTTATGACAATAAAAGTTCAACTAAATGAATTGCCTGTCTCAGTCACTTTTTTCGTTTCTTCCCACGACGCTCGTAAAGAATTTACACTCTTGTCTTACATATTTTCTAGCTCGCGACCGTGCGAAGTAGTGCAGTTTTTAATACAGTGGACTGGCGTTCGGGTTTCCCGTGATTTCTCTAAATCGCTTCAGGCAAATGCCGGGCTGGCTCCCTATTCCGAGCTGCTGCTCCGTCTCTAATGGCCTCCCTGTCGGAGGGACGTTAAATACTGATCTCCTCCTCCTTGCTAGCTCGATGCGGCTAAAAAAATCACAAAAACAACTGGCTGCATCCAGCTAACAAAAATGGTTCAATGGCTCTGAGCACTATGGGACTTAACATCTGTGGTTATCAATCGCCTAGAACTTAGAACTACTTAAACCTAACTAACCTAAGAATATCACACACATCCATGCCCGAGGCAGGATTCGAACCTGCGACCGTAGCGGTCGCGAGGTCCCACACTGAAGTGCCTAGAACCGCTCGGCCACACTGGCCGGCTCCAGCTAACAAATATGTAACATAATGTCATTGTTCTACCTGAATATTAGAGCGTAAACTATCGAAACGCGTCGTGGGAAGAAATAAAAAGACTGATTGATGCAAATAATGGTTTTATTTGACTTTTTATTGATACCACGTAGGCTACGAAGGATGTTTAACGTTACCCGGTATCATGCTAAACTTGTAGCCGAAGATGATTTTTGTATCAGGAGATATTACCGTCATATAAAAGCTACTTTCGATGAATATTTACGATCTGTGTGGCATAATTCGCACAAAACACATGCACCTAGTGTTTTAGAAAATATCATTTCTCTATGACAGTACAAAATATATAGCACACTCCTTTCTTGCTGTGATCAAGACAATAAATAGGTTCGAGCACGATCTCTCATTTACAGTTTTGTTAGTTGTCAGTACTCACCACAGTGCATCCTGTTACCCAAAGCCGTGTACTAAATGGCGTGCGCCGGCCGGTGTGGCCGTGCGGTTATAGGCGCTTCAGTCTGGAACCGCGTGACCGCTACGGTCGCAGGTTCGAATCCTGCCTCTGGCATGGATGTGTATGATGTCCTCAGGTTAGTTAGGTTTAAGTAGTTCTAAGTTCCAGGGGACTGATGACCTCAGATGTTAAGTCCCATAGTGCTCAGAGCCATTTGAACCATTTGAAGGGCGTGCTTGCACTCAAGAGAATTGTAAAAGGCTTTAATATACAGGGCGTGGCCAAAATTATAAGGAGACAGAAAACACGACACATTCGTATGCTTAATACGGTGTAGGAAATCCGTTGAAATTTAAAACAGCAGTCGTCTCGGAATGTGTGAATGAATATCATGAGTGGTCTTCACAGGAATGTTGTACCAGTCTTCCTGCTAAACTGTGGCAAGTTCATGTAATGAGACGAAGGTGGTTAGCAATTACACACCCTTCTCCCCAAAGCAGACCATAAAAGCTCAATAATATTGAGGTCTGACGGCTGTAGTGGCCAGCTGAGATGAGACAATTCATCCTCATTTTGAGAATGGCAGTTGTGGATAACGGCAGATCTTTGAACAGGGGCATGTCATCTTAGAACTCTGGATCACAACTGGGGAACAAACATAGCGTGTGGAACATAAGTGATTATACAAAAGAGCTACACATTTCTTGGCACTAATGGAGCCTTGGAAACTAACCTTGAGGCTAGTGGAATACCTCAATATGGCTGCCCAAATCATCGTCAATCTCCTGCCATGTTCCACTCTTGGCAGCAAGCAATTTCCATCGTAGTCTTGGGCCGGCGTAGGCCTGACGTAAATTCGACCAGAAGTTGAAACTGGTGTGAAAAAAGGTACATTCGACCACATGGCTTTCTTCCATTGCTCCTTTGTCCGTGTTGTACGGCCTTAGCACCAATTCTTTCCGTTACGGGAATTTTCATCACTCACTCATGTGTGCTTTTGGAATTCCAGCTCGCGCTGCAATTCCCAGTTTAAGGAACTCCCTTCGAATTGTTTTGGCGCTTCACAGACCGTCTGCCACGATCAATCAGCACACACGTCCTTCCACGTTGTGGGCGATGTCTCTCCGCTTTTCTTGTACTCAGTATTAATCTTCAATACGGTGTCTGTCGAAAATCCTAACTCCTAGGTTGTCTTGACTGCGGAAGCACACGCACTACGGGAACCAACATTTGGTACACGCTTCAATTGAATTAGCTCCGACGTAATGGACTCTCAGCGGCATAAAATACTGTCTGACCACGACTGACACTTCCAGCGTTTCAGAACGTTGTGTACAGGCCTTTCGTGGTCAAGTGCAACAGCAGGGCCGGCCCAAGTGGCCGAGCGGTTCTGGGCGCAGGTTCGAATCCTGCCGCGGGCATGGATGTGTGTGATGTCCTTAGGTTAGTTAGGTTTAAGTAGTTATAAGTTCTAGGGGACTGATGACCTCAGATGTTAAGTCCCATAGTGCTCAGAGCCATTTGCAACAGCAGGCAAGGCCAGCATCTGTAAAAACTAATGCTGCTGGAGAAAAACTAACGTTTCGGCCACAATTGCAGCGGCCTTTTTCTAGGTCTAATGGTGCGTTCTAGCTATGCAGTGTCCTTTATATTTTGTTGTTAATGTTCACTGCGCATGCCATTACGTCATGATTTTGGCTGGCTCTGAGCACTATGGGACTTAACATCTATGGTCATCAGTCCCCTAGAACTTAGAACTACTTAAACCTAACTAACCTAAGGACAGCACACAACACCCAGCCATCACGAGGCAGAGAAAATCCCTGACCCCACCGGGAATCGAACCCGGGAACCCGGGCGTGGGAAGCGAGAACGCTACCGCACGACCACGAGATGCGGGCTCATGATTTTAAAAAGGTAGATAGTTTCATTGGTCACTTACAGAATAAGGAGACGGAACTTAATTTTTAATGGGTTATTGCGGTGGAGGGAGAACGTGACCTCTGTTGTCTATTGGCTGTTGTGTTACGTACCATGATTGGTGGCCACCGTCGAATGAGAAGTTTGCTGCTGTTTACCAACTGCTGGACGTCGGCCGCGCGGCGGCAGTTACTCGCCGGTAGTGCTCGTGCCTCGTGTTGACAGTGTGGTCTGTTGGGCTCTGATTACTGTCAGCCAAGATGGAGCAAGCCTGAGTCCATCCTCCTTTTTCATGTTGTTAGGGTGTTTAAGTATTTAGATGGCCTTTTACATTTTATAGTTTACCTGATTTACAGCCAGTTGGCAGTCGCAAACCTCAAGATGTTACCGCCTGAATTCTTCATTCCAGGTACGACGCCATTACCTTCCTCTGTATCTTGTTATTGCTCTCATTTGTTTCCTGTGCTTATCTTAACCTCGGACCCTGTCTGAATTTCATTTTGTAACCTTTTCTAGACTTTTCATCTTGAAATTTAGAAAGCTGATAGAAAGGATTAGTGCACTCTTATGACTCTCAGATTGGGCCCTCACAAAGTACTCTTTCCCCATGGGCGTCTTCTTAGGGGTGCATTCAGCCCAGATTTAACATTTTATGCTAGACAATATGCTACTGCATCAAGAAACGCTGGCGTAGCAGCGAGAGGATATTCATGAATGGGCTGTACTGCAAGTTTCCCTGACTTAAAGCCCGTAGAGCACATTTGGAATGAGAGTGGGAGACGTTCAGGTGTATCAACGACCATCCAGCAATTGTCAACCGTCCCACCCCAAGAACTCGTTTCCAAACAAGTGGCCATCAGGGGATCAAGTTGCAGAGCATGCTTTAGTGATCACACATCCTAATATGAACCACATTCCGCGTTTTTAAAGTCACTGGACCATCATGAATGTAATTATTGCCTTGGAATAAAAGTGTCTTATCTGTTCCTCTCACGGCGCATTTCACTCAGTTCGGCACTATACTGTGTCAGTTATTTCTGTGCATGGTCCACTTTATATCGAGCTAGGTTACTTGGTAGGAACTCATCATTCGAAACTTACTTTCATCTTTACGTACAGCACAACAGTGTACGTGTTAACGGGATTGCGAAAATAAGGTTGCATGTAGTGATCTGTTTTTAATTAATAGCACTTGTATGAGGACTAAGTGAGTTCCCACGCAATAACTGAAAGCAATTGCCGGTGGATGGGCACAAAACAATTACCCACCAGGTAATAGCTTCCAGCGGTGTCCCGATTTCTTTTACGTGAGGAAGGATGGCGTTTATTGAATCGGGCTATTGGTATTTATGGGAACCGTTTGACACACCCGCGCAGGGGAAAAAGATTTATGTGGCACGCTGCGTTTAGACAACCTGGTCACGTTACCCATCTGTCCAAGCGATTCCGGCCCAAGGAGGCAGGTCTGGATGGTGGAAGTTTGAGACGTTGGCTTCCCGTTACCACAGAGCAAGACAGTATAGAGGAATTCTCTCCGTTTCTCATTTTGAAACACACGAAAAAAAAAACTGTGTCAAACTTTGGGGAATTGTTTTGATTAGTAAATGAACAAGCTCGGATTTTTTCCTGCTTTGACTATTTGCCAGTGAAAGAGCAAATGAAGAAACGATTACTTATTATAGTTTTGTTATTATTTGTAGTTTTTTTAATTCAGTACACATCTCCGCAGCCGTCGTTCATCCCTGTAAGTTGTAGCCTGTGGTGCACCACAGTTGCTTGGATGCTGGATTTGGGTAGTGTCTTTTGCTATGTACTGTGTACAAGGATGGTTTGAAACGTTCTCGGAACGAAATAGAAAATAAGTAATTACATCACTGAAACCTTTCTTATTTTTCAATGTAGTCTTCTTGTAGATTAATGCATTGGTCCAACAATGTTCCAGTGCCTTTATCCCATCTCGAAAGTGAGTTTCCTCCTGGCCTACAAGATAGTTGTCAACTCCGGCTATCAATTCTTCGTTTGAAGTGAATCCTCGTCCACCAAGAAAAATGTTCAGTTTTGAGAAGAGATGGAAGACTAACGGGGCCATATCAGGTGAATAAGGCGTGTTTCTGTAATTTTGTCATGGCGACGGCACATGTGTGCGGGCACAGCGTCAAGAGTCGCGGCACCCATCTTGCAGAATTTTTTTTTCCTTTCTAATACTTCACTTGATAAGTGATACACTCTTTCAGATGACATCTGGCAAGCGCTTTCAATCTGCGATCCTCCATGACCATTTTGTACACTTTTTCAATGATTTCTGGAGTAGTGAAACATCTTGGCCGATCACTGCGCGGATCGCCATCTAAACTCTCACGACCAAATTTAAATTTATTTGTCCACTTGGCAACAGTTGAATATGAAGGAGCAGTGTCCCCATGTGTATTCTGGAAATCGGCATGAATGTCCTTTGCTTTCATACTTTTCTCTACGAATTACTTAATCACTGCTCGAACCTCGACTTTTTTTTCATCTTCGCAGATATCTAAGTGGGAACAACAGCAGAATCACGTCACTGCGACAGCTCTCTTCCAACAGCAATGAAGTGGCACGTGTTATGAATATCACGTGAACAACTCGTGGCGCTAGCGCTGAGATCTTGTGGTGATTCCGAGAACTTTTCAAACCACACTAGTACTTTAACCAGGACGGAATGCGAAAATTTTACACACTTCACCGTTTAGAAAATGCTTCCACCGTTGGAACGAACGCTAGGGATAACGCCTCTTTGGACGTCAGGTAATCGCTCGTTTTCTACTCTACGACTGCAGTGTTTTCCGCATCCCCCCCATACGTTTTATGTACCCTCCACTGCCAGTGCTGGCACCTACCGCCTGTGAGTGGCTATTGCACGTTTATGTCGAACGGTGTTACTGTTTAGAAAACTTCAGCCGTGTTCCTTGCCGTGTTCTGCGGTTTGAAGTTCTATTAATTATTCCAGAGATGCTGCCAGATGTATTCTTACTAAAGAAATATTCATACTATTCTCTGTACATGTCTTATTTATTTCACACATTCGTTTTTATTAATTATCATCTGTTGAAACAATCATCAGATTTTAGGACTGATTGTAGATTTACAGAACTGCTTAGTTGTAATGCAGTTCTGGGGATAAACTACAGCCTTGACCAATATTTTTATTTATTGGTGTCAGTTCAGTATATACGACCTATGCATCTAACATAACTAATGTAGCATTAAATAGATTTTTGGCAGCCGATATAAGCTGTGAAAAATGACATCTGGTCTCCATTATTATTCATAAATTTTCCTTAATCACATTATTGGAAGCCTTCAAAAAATCTGTAAAAGCAATAATATGTGTCTTCTTGTTAAACTCTCTCTGCTTTTCAACCAGCTTTCGTAAAATAACAACTGCATCAACCTTTCATCGCAGCTTTCTAAATACGACCTATTCTTCCGTCGCTACATATTCTGATACGTTTATCTGTCTTGTGTTAAATTTCTTACTAGAGTGTATATGCTGTGTCAAGTAAGTCACCTCTACGTACTTTCCACTTACGTTTTTCTCCTCTCTTAAGCATCGATATTATTCGTACTCCTGCTTTCTTCCAGTTTCGTAGTATATCCTTTTGCTTCCAGTACACGTTAAACACACTGAAGAGCCAAAGAAACCCGCCTAATATCGTACAGCCCCCCTCCGCCCCCCCCCCCCCCCACTCTTCCGCCCTCCACGAGCACGCAGAAGTGCCGCAAAACGAATTCGCATCGACTCGACTAATGTCTGAAGTAGTGCTGGATGGAAATGGCAACATGAATCCTGCAGTACTGTCCATAAATCCGTAGGAGTACGACGGGGTGGAGAACTCTACTGAATGGAGAACTCTTCTGAACAGCACGTTGCAAGACATCTGAGATACCTTCAATAATGTTAATGTCTGGGAAGTTCTTTGGCCATCGGAAGTGTTTAAAATCAGGAGAATGCTCCTGGAGCCACTCTGTTGCAATTCTGGACGTGTGGGGTGCAGCGTTGTCCTGGAGTTGCTCAAGTACGTCGGAATGCACAATGGACATGAATGGATGCAGGTAATCAGACAGGATGCTTACACACGTGTCACCTGTCACAGTCATATCTAGACGTACCAGGGGTCCCATATGACTCCAACTGCACAAGTCCCAGACCATTACACCAATTTGAACAGTCCCCTGCTGATATGCAGGATGCATGGTTCAAATGGCTCTGAGCACTATGTGACTTAACATCTGAGGTCATCAGTCCCCTAAAACTTAGAACTACTTTAACTAACCTAAGGACATCACACACATCCATGCCCGAGACTGTAGCGCCTATAACCGCTCGGCCACTCCGGCCGAGGATGCATGGATTCATGAGGTTATCTCCATACCCTTACACGTCCATCCGATCCATACAATTTGAAACGAGACTCGTCCGATCAGGGAACATGTTTCCTGTCATCAGCAGTAGAGTGACAGTGTTGGCGGACCCAGGCGAGGCGTAAAGCTTTGAGTCGCGCAGTCATCAAGGGTACACAGGTGGGCCTTCGGTTCCCAAGGTCCATATCGATGACATTTGACATTTCGCTGAACTGTTCGCCTGCTGACACTTGTTGATGCGCCAGCATGAAATTTGCAGCAGTTTGCGGAATGGTTGCACTTCTGTTACGTTGAACGATTATCTTCAAGCGTCGGTGGTCCCGTTCTTGTAGGTTATTTTTCCGGCGCAACGATTCGGATATGTGATGTTTTACCGGATTCCTGATAATCACGTTACACTCGGAAAGTGGTCGTACGAGAAAATCCTCCCTTCATCGCTACCTCGGAGATGCTGTGTCCACTCTCTCGTGTGCCGACTATAGCACCACGTTCAAACTAACTTAAATCTTGAGAACCTTGCCATTGTAGCAGCAGTAACCGATCTAACCACTTCGCCAGACAATTGTAGTCTTATACAGGCGTTGCCCTTGGCACCGCCGTATTCTGCCTGTTTACATATCTCTGAATAGTAGTTTCTTTGGTGCTTCAATGTATAACAATATAAGACGAAATGAGAGTCCTCCACCTTTATTTAATTCTGTCCAGTTAAACGTGTTCTACTATAGCAATGTCATCAGCGTATGCACATATCTGGCTAGTTTTCATAAATATGGTGCCTTTTTCGTTGATTTTATTTACTGCACTATGCAGGGCAATGTTGAATAGGACAGTGGAGAGACTATCCCCTTGCTATCCCACACCTTTATTAAAGTCAAAGCTTTCACTTGTTCTGCTAAGGACCTTTACTTTTGCTCTTGTCTCTGTCATTGTCATTCTGATTAGTCTTATTAATTTAGCACATATACCAACTTCTTTCAGTAGTTTGTATAGTTCTTGCCGATTTATGCTGTCAAAGGCTTGTTTGAAATCGATGAATAAGAAATACAGATCTATATCATATTCATAGAACTTTTCCATCATTTGCCTTATCACAAATATTTGATCAGTTGTTCCTCTGCCCGGTCGAAAGCCACACTGATATTCCCCTAGTATGCCTTCTGCACACTTCCGTATCCTTTCATTTAATATACTTGTGAAGAACTTATAAGCTGTACTTAGGAGTGTTACACCTCTATAGTTTTCACATGCTGTTCTGTCCCCATTCTTATAAATGGGGACTATTATTCCAATTTTCCAATTATGTGGCATAGTTTCTGTTTCCCATATATCTGATATTAATGTGTGCAGTTCCTTTATTACAGCCTGACCACCAGTTTTTATTAATTCAGCAATTATGCTGTCTTCGCCAGGGGCTCGATTGTTTTTTGACTTGTGCACAGCCTGGGAGACCTCTTGTAGTGTTGGTTTTCTTGCCTCATTGGTTTCATTGTCTACTTCCAGCTCCACTCTTCCCGCCTGTGCAGCTGTCTCTTCATCTTCTAGGCTGGTGCTTAGTGTATCTTTGAAATATTCTGCCCATCTTCCCACTATCTGTTCTTCCTCCCTTATCATTTTCCCATCTATAGTAGGAAGAAATACCAATACACTCCTAGAAACATACCGGGCAATGGAAACAGAAGCCTTAAAAATTGGCCTCATAGTAAATGTAAACAAAACAAAATATATGGTAATGTCACAATCTGAGGCCAGAAGAACCCCTAAAAACCTAAACATCAATGGGAAATGCTTCAATGGGGTGTCCTCTTTTAACTACTTGGGATCCCTAATAACGTATGATAACAGTATTGGAAAGGCTATAAGGGAAAGAATACAAGCAGGAAACAGAGCTTACTTTGCAAATATGCAACTTTTTAAAAGTAGCCTTGTTACAAGGAAAACTAAATTGCTAATATATAATTCTCTAGTCCACCCAGTTATCACATACGGCTCAGAGGTATGGACGTTGACAGAACACGATAAAAATGCTCTAAGAAGCAGTGAGCGGAAAATACTACGCAAAATCTATGGGCCAATAAGGGAGGAAGAAGGCTGGAGAATACGCTACAATGCCGAATTACAGGAGTTAATACAAGGCAGGGACATAGTAAAATTTGTGAAATCACAGCGAATACGATGGCTAGGACACTTGGAGAGAATGGCAGAGGATAGAATTCCAAAGAAACTGATGAAAGGTATGATCCATTCAGTTAGGCGAAAAGGGAGACCTAGAAGAAGATGGATCGATGAGGTAATAATGGATATCAAAATGGCTCTGAGCACTATGGGACTCAACTGCTGGGGTCATTAGTCCCCTATAACGTAGAACTAGTTAAACCTAACTAGCCTAAGGACATCACAAACATCCATGCCCGAGGCAGGATTCGAACCTGCGACCGTAGCGGTCTTGCGGTTCCAGACTGCAGCGCCTTTAACCGCACGGCCACTTCGGCCGGCTAATAATGGATATCAGCAATATGGGAGTCCGGGGGTGGAAAAGAGCAGCAAATAACCGAGAAGTGTGGAGGAAGATTGTTGAAGAAGCCAAGGCTCACCAAGGGCTGTAGAGCTACTGAAGAAGAAGAAGAAGAAGAAGAAGAAGAAGAAGAAGAAGAAGAAGTTAAACTTGTTGCTTTTCGAATTTTTGTGGTGGATTTCATATAGACCTTTTAATTATTCTTACGTATGTTTCTCTCTTGGCACCATAAAATAGGTTTTTATGTTATATAATCCACTCTTCTTCAGCCGGTCCGCAGTCGATCCCAAAGATTTCCTTTTAACCACGTGGTTGCTTGATATTGCCGTTCGCTTGGACGTAGAGGATGGGCGAGTCGTGCCATCGTTACCGGCAGTTACAAGTTGGTGCGCAGGACCAGGGTGCGATTTGTGCTCTTACCAGTGGGGGGGATGTCTTAGGGGGTTACTGGAATTATATATGTTACTAGCTTGGACCGTGGTGTTACGCATGGTTAAACAGCTATTTATAAATAGATGTTAATGCCGAAACTCACTATTGACGCGTATGCACTATCAGAAAAGCCATCCCTTGTTATATCTTTAAAAGTACCTTATAGGTGAAGTATTGGCAGACGTGCCAACACCGTGTTGCTAAAGGAGGCCGAAATGCACGCTTTTAATTACACGCAGACTGGCGTGAGGTCTGGAACAATTAAAGGAGTTGAGTCTAATAAATAAAGAACGTAGTGGCTTGAATACTTAACTTTAATTCATAATTGCGGAACATCGCTCTTGATGATACATGCTTCACAATATAAATTGAATACGGCGCTTTGCTAGGTCGTAGCAAATGACGTAGCTGAAGGCTATGCTAACTATCGTCTCGGCAAATGAGAGCGTGATTGTCAGTGAACCATTCCTATGAACGTCGGCTGTACAACTGGGGCGAGTGCAAGGAAGTCTCTCTAGACCTGCCGTGTGGCGGCGCTCGGTCTGCGATCACTGACAGTGGCGACACGCGGGTCCGACGTATACTAATGGACCGCGGCCGATTTAAAGGCTACCACCTAGCAAGTGTGGTGTCTGGCGGTGACACCACAATAGGTAAAGCTTATTTACAAAACATCTACATACGGGTACAGATATACGAGGGGAATTCAAAAAGTAGAGGCACATTTGTGGAAAATTGTACTTATTCTGTTGATAGAAAACTGAAACATATTAATAGTAAGACTTATTAAAAACTTTCAGTGTTCGGCTCCACAAATTTAAATTATATGTAAAGTTTTACTCCAGTGCGTGGGAAATAAACATCCCATGTTGGGATGCATAAACTAAAACCAGAGGAGGGGATGGTCTGATGCAGAGGGGGGAAATCCCCCCCTGCAAATCGCACACTGCGCAGGACGGCTCGTGGACTGTCTGTCGACGTACTCTGCCTCGTGCGTTGGCTGACGCGTTATTCAATCTTGAATGCTTTCGTTTGGCCTGCTTTCGTAGCCCTTGCACTGGTGCATGGTGTACTGTGTATCCATTGCCAAACTGAATTTTAGATTTGGCCGAGTGGCATAGGCGCAGTATGTGGTGCCGTTCACGATTCGTAGTGAAATGTATTTAGTGGATGGAATTTGAATAAATGGAGGCGTCTGTTAAATCCTGTCTCCACGGTTACTCGTGCCCGGAACAGATTAGTGGCTGCTGACTGTACTTTCCTCTCTATTCTTGGGAATTTCAGTTTAAGACTTGTGTAGATAACTACTTGGATTATATAGTTGTATACAGGGAAACGCTTGAAGACCATGTGAATGTCTTTCTAATGTTTTTGCGAGGCCTAAAAAGGCCGTGTTGACTGGCAAACCCTCCAAACGTAAATATTGCAGCTCCATTACGTGACTTGCGGTGGCGTTCTCGCTTCCCGAGCACGGAGTCCCGGGTTCGATTCTCGGCGAGGTCAGGGATTTTTCCCTGCCTCCAGATGACTGGGTGTTTGTGCTGTCCTCATCATTTCATTATCATTCATCAAAGTGGCGAGATTGGACTGAGCAAAGGCCGGGAATTTGTACGGGCGCTGATAACCGCGCAGTTGAGCGCCCCGCAAACCAAACATCATCATCATAATCATCATCATCATCATCATCATCATCATCCATTACGTGATTCATTTACTTTGGCATGTTTACCTACTTTACGCTGTTAAAGTCAATGGCCGACGAAATAGTTATATCGAGTGGCAAAAGAACAATAGTACACCACAAAAAAAGAAGGAGAAATATGGTTAACAGTGTGAAGCAGGTCAGAACGAAAAGCTATGCTTATATGTCAATAGTAAAGTGGTAGGGCGACCTCCAGACCAGATGAGATGAAGCGCAGATCGTCGAATCGTAAGTAATTACTTTTTTACATTAAAAATTTTTGACGTGAACTGTTTAGTAATCTAAAACCAAAGAAGCTGTATCGTTATAGATTCCACTGATGATGCCTTACAACAAGAAAAACGCGAAACGCGGCGGGTGAAAGTAACTTAAGTGGCAGCAGGAAAAGGCGGTTTTATTTACGGAACAAGTATTTCAATGCTTGCTGTGTAGGATGGCCACGCAAACAAACTTGCCTCTTAACTAAATCTGGAACGTAACCAGAGCGCCTTCTTGGGACACATCGTGTTCAATGCTGGTGTTTTAGTCGATCAGCTCCAGACTCAGGCCATTTGTGATTCTGTTCCTAGGGTTAAGCAGCTGGTAGGTCGTACTATCGAAATGGTCAACTTTTTTATGGGTGTACATTCCCAAATATGCGCAGATGGCGGCCCCCCTCGCCCAACTCCGAGAGAGAGAGATGAGAATCTTACATGGACCATTACCCATCAGGAAGCGTCTGATTCTTTGAAGGAGGCACTTGTTAGCACACCAGATATGGGCATTGAGGATTGTAATAAAGATTTAGTGGTCCACACTGATACATCTAATACCAGAAATACTGCGTTTTTGCTCCAAGCAAAGTGAAAGTGATTGTAGACCCCTCACATGCTCATCACACAGTTTCTCCAAGGCTGAATGTGAGTACTCAGTGTGTCATTTTGAGGCACTGGCGGTACTCTTCGCTTTTGAAAAGTTCATCTGACCCATATACACTCCTGGAAATGGAAAAAAGAACACATTGACACCGGTGTGTCAGACCCACCATACTTGCTCCGGACACTGCGAGAGGGCTGTACAAGCAATGATCACACGCACGGCACAGCGGACACACCAGGAACCGCAGTGTTGGCCGTCGAATGGCGCTAGCTGCGCAGCATTTGTGCACCGCCGCCGTCAGTGTCAGCCAGTTTGCCGTGGCATACGGAGCTCCATCGCAGTCTTGAACACTGGTAGCATGCCGCGACAGCGTGGACGTGAACCGTATGTGCAGTTGACGGACTTTGAGCGAGGGCGTATAGTGGGCATGCGGGAGGCCGGGTGGACGTACCGCCGAATTGCTCAACACGTGGGGCGTGAGGTCTCCACAGTACATCGATGTTGTCGCCAGTGGTCGGCGGAAGGTGCACGTGCCCGTCGACCTGGGACCGGACCGCAGCGACGCACGGATGCACGCCAAGACCGTAGGATCCTACGCAGTGCCGTAGGGGACCGCACCGCCAATTCCCAGCAAATTAGGGACACTGTTGCTCCTGGGGTATCGGCGAGGACCATTCGCAACCGTCTCCATCAAGCTGGGCTACGGTCCCGCACACCGTTAGGCCGTCTTCCGCTCACGCCCCAACATCGTGCAGCCCGCCTCCAGTGGTGTCGCGACAGGCGTGAATGGAGGGACGAATGGAGACGTGTCGTCTTCAGCGATGAGAGTCGCTTCTGCCTTGGTGCCAATGATGGTCGTATGCGTGTTTGGCGCCGTGCAGGTGAGCGCCACAATCAGGACTGCATACGACCGAGGCACACAGGGCCAACACCCGGCATCATGGTGTGGGGAGCGATCTCCTACACTGGCTGTACACCACTGGTGATCGTCGAGGGGACACTGAATAGTGCACGGTACATCCAAACCGTCATCGAACCCATCGTTCTACCATTCCTAGACCGGCAAGGGAACTTGCTGTTCCAACAGGACAATGCACGTCCGCATGTCTCCCGTGCCACCCAACGTGCTCTAGAAGGTGTAAGTCAACTACCCTGGCCAGCAAGATCTCCGGATCTGTCCCCCATTGAGCATGTTTGGGACTGGATGAAGCGTCGTCTCACGCGGTCTGCACGTCCAGCACGAACGCTGGTCCAACTGAGGCGCCAGGTGGAAATGGCATGGCAAGCCGTTCCACAGGACTACATCCAGCATCTCTACGATCGTCTCCATGGGAGAATAGCAGCCTGCATTGCTGCGAAAGGTGGATATACACTGTACTAGTGGCGACATTGTGCATGCTCTGTTGCCTGTGTCTATGTGCCTGGGGTTCTGTCAGTGTGATC
Source organism: Schistocerca nitens (assembly GCF_023898315.1). Lineage (NCBI taxonomy): Eukaryota > Metazoa > Arthropoda > Insecta > Orthoptera > Acrididae > Schistocerca > Schistocerca nitens. Next base: position 175,580,678 of record NC_064618.1, read on the forward strand.
ATGTGATGTATCTGACCCCAGGAATGTGTCAATAAAGTTTCCCCTTCCTGGGACAATGAATTCACGGTGTTCTTATTTCAATTTCCAGGAGTGTACCTTCTGACTTAGAGACAACTAACCGAGCTCTAAGCTGGGAACTTGTAAGACCCCTATGAATTGGCAGTATCGTAAGTGTACCTTCTGACTTAGAGACAACTAACCGAGCTCTAAGCTGGGAACTTGTAAGACCCCTATGAATTGGCAGTATCCTAAAATTGGCCTTATGGATTTCTGCGTGTAAGTTTCTTGTCAACGTTTTTTAATACATGCTTTCGGCGATATTACTTTTCTTTCCTAATGTCTGAGTGCCGGAAACCAGGTGGTGGTTGCTTTGAGTAGAATGTTCTAGGAGGAGGGGGACGAACCTGGTGTTGATCCTCATAGACCCGAGGTGATTGAGGAGGGATTTTTGGCGGTTTTAATGGAAGTCCCGTCGTCGTTTTGAAATTTAAACGAGAAACTGGAGCAAGACCCCGAGTTATCTCAGGTTCAGAAGAGAACTGACCATGAAGAGGTGGTCAACCGCTGTTCAATCTCTTGTGGTCGTCAGTGTTATCAAATCCGTTATGACGAGAGGTAACAATTCTGGTTTTCGAAGACTCTGATAACAACAGTATTTAATTACGGTGGTTTGGTCAAGACCCTTCAAAATGGTGAAAGAACAACTGACCAGGTCAAAGATATTAACAGAGGACGATAGCACAGTGAAAATTATGCAAAGCCTGGGAGCCCAGTCCGAACATCCACTGGGCACGTTGTGTTCATCTCTTGAAGATTCCTCTGATATTATAAATAAATGGAATGCCGCGCATTGGGCTATACGTCTTGCACATCAGAAGCAGGCAAGACGGTATAACCAGGGGCACAGAATTGTTCCATTCGCATCTGTGACACGGTATATGTTAAAACTTCAGCGCCCAGAGTAAAATATGTTGCCTCGCTTCATAGGAACAGTCAGCTTCTGGGTCCAAAACGTCAAAATCAGGAAACAGACTTCATTTAAGCCAGCTTAAGCTCCTTTGAAAGGGTAATGATAATCAGGATGTGACAACTGTCTCCCTCCCTGTGTAGGACTTTTCGTCCGGCAGATTGATGCGGTCTGCACTCCATCCCAAGTAATTGCTTACACCTTGTGGGATGCTTGGTATCACTAACCTCTAGGAGGTGGGTTAAGTCATGTCATCGGTAGTTGGTACCTGAGGCGGCTCGGATATTGTTTGACGGCTCGCTCTGCCGTGTGCCTTGGCTGAAGTGCTAGTCGATTTTGAATGCTTTCGTTTCGAGTGGATTATGTCTTAGCAGACCTGTTGTGGTGTGGGGTCTGTACTAGGGCACAGTGTACTGTGCATCTGTTGTCTAGATGAACTTTAGGTGAGATCGGGCAGCATTGACATGGTGTGTGGTTGTGTCCACGGTCCGAAGTGCATGGAGTTCGATGGACTGAATACGGATAAATAGAGGCGTATGCTAAATCATGTCTTCGCAGTTGTCGAGTACTCCCAGTGGATAGGTAACTGGCTCATGCAACCTATTTGTGGAGGCCCTAAAACAATGCATTTCGAAAATGGATTGAATCGACCAGTTTCCATGCAAATAATTTCTTACCTATGCCATAACTGCTTGAAAGTATTGTTCCCTCTTAACGTTGTCGGAGTTACGCTTTAATTGCAATGAGCTATGGTTCATTTATTTAAAGCTTTAGAATCACCAAACGTTGTGTTTTAAGTACATCACTGCACTCATGTTAATTTCTTACTTCAATTAATCACAAGGACACCAGAATTACTTAATGCAAAAAGCAAAGACATAAATAAAAACAGAAATTTAATGCAAAAATGATCACAGAAGCGCTGAAGCTCAGTAGTGTAAGGTGCTTTAACAGACCACCCAGAAGAATCGATCTTTGAATTCAAAAATTTGTTACAGAAAACATCTACAAAATTGTGATTCTTGAGTTTCTCCCGTCGTAATTAATTACGAAGAGATTATTCAAACTAATATAATCCGATTCTGTTTCATATAATGTTTTCAAAGCTGTACATGCAACCTGCTGATAACCATGATCATCATGTTCTCTGTTAATAATGTGTCTGTCACTGGCTTGCTGCTTTACTCTGTACACTATTCCGTTCGTTGTGTACTCTTTGTTCCTTTTATAGATGTGTTTATTTAACACAGTAGGCTTTGAAAGACGTTTTAATACGCTGTTTGTGTTTCTTGTATTGCTTTCGCAAATTGTGTTGACCCAATTTTTAATACACACTTTCGGCATTTTTATCTTTCTTTCCTAATGTCTGAGTTGCAGTAATTTTTACTAATCTTTTATCATTTGCCCATCTTCTTCAGTGATGTCGAAGGTAGCTAATTGTTCTAATCCATTTGTTAATCTATCCTGATACATAAAATATTTTCCACCCCATTGGCTGGCTGGTACAGCAACCGTTACGAAACAAGACTGTTTTCTTTTGGCAATATTTAAATATAAATAACTCACTTTTCTCTCTCATCCTCCTTGGGTGCGTGAACTAACACAGTTAGGTTTTCTCTTTCTCTTCTTATCATTGCAGTTAAAAGTCTTTCCCTTACATACTCATAATTTTTGTTACATGATTTATATATGTAATGCTACATCTTTGGTTGTTTTTTCTTTCTCTTGTACGCCATTATCCACATTATATGTTTTTGAACATATTCGCTACCCTTAACTACTTTTTAGTTTCTGAGATGGCTGCAAAGTCCGTCTGTTGTTGTGAGAATGTCTTTGCTATTCCTTCTTCTTCGTAAGCTATTTCACTAGTATTCCATGTAGCTAATCTCACTTTTCCAGATATCCATGTTCTTGCTCTATCCAGAGGCTCTTGCCTCTGGTTGGATTCACGACAGAAAATTCATCTTGTTCTTCAAGGAAAATCTGTGAACTGGAAGTATTCTGAAATATCGCTGGCTGGATTACTAACACAGAACAGTTAAAACTGGTGACTTGGCTGCTGTCTTCGAGCTTACTTGTCAAAACTCTACCTAGTCTTAAATGAGTGTTGTCTATTTTAGGTTGTATAACAACAAGTTATTTCATTTTTCTTATTTCTGCGGATCTGAAAAAGGTTCATTGGGACAAACACTGGTTGTTATGAGAGTAATTCAGGTTGGGAAAAGTACGAGGGCTATTATTTTTCTGTGTTCGATCGGCGGTGAAATTGAATCCTCAGTGAAAACACGATTAGGCTTCGTACAAGTATTTTACGCAGTGTCTCCCTTATGCCCGCATCACCTCACACTTTTCAGCTATGACTGCGCAGTGATCATATAAAGGCACCCAGAACAACAGTCTCAGACCAAGTGTGAAATGCGTTCTGTCACTTGAGTTCTTCAGCTGAGGTCTCCACCTGATTTCATGCAGCCCATATAACTGTCTAGCCTGACAAAGAAGTGTGACAGTGGTGCTGCAACTCTGAAGGAGATCATACTGCTGCAGGCAGTCAGCAAGGGAATCAAGTCCGAACATAATCTTGTTCAGCGAGAGGATCAGGTGATCTGATGAAATCGTATAGGAAGAGCAATTCAGGATAAGCGAAGAAGAATGTTGATATCAGACACGGTCTTTCGTATTAATGATCAACGACGCATTGCAGCTACAACCAACGCTCCACTGAAGCGTTATTTATGGGAAGTGTTTGATCACCCACCATACAGTTTGGAATTGGCTCCCTGCGAGTTTTGGCTGCCTGCTCACACGCGGACGCACCATGAGAACAACATTTTGGCACAGACATAGACCTAGAGACCAGGGTAGAGAACTCGCTGAAAGCCCATGCGGCTAGCATCTACGACAATGGAATTGGGAAGTTAGTACTGCGCTATGACAAATATGTAAGTGGGAGCAGCGACTATGTATAGGAGTTTCTGGATGTGTAGCTAAATATTGCAAATAAAAAATTGTTGGTATTCAGTGTGTTTTCCATTTCGCGGCCAATCGTAGCTTGAAAAAAAAAATGATAATCCTCATAAAACCGGTCAAGAAAATATTCCATACACCTTAACCCTTTAACTGCTCTGGACTTTTAACGCGCGCGTCTACGCATAGACAGGTTCAGAGTACCAGGTAGAAGGACTGGTGGCGTGCGTAAACACGTTCAGAGCACACAGGGACAGGTACAAAGGCGCACGTGTTTACACTTCCAGAGCAGTTAAAGGGTTAAGATCTGCAACCCAGCTTACAACATTCGCATCTGCGAAGGATGAGACGAGGTGGGTTGCCTGTCTTAAGGTGCATGTAATTTTTCATCTGCCATTAATGTTTTGCCGCTGGTACATGCAATCTACAAGGACTATAAAATTTTAAATATACATATTATAATTTATTTATCTATACATTTTTAAGTTATCAGTCATGTGATGCAACCAGCCACGAATTCCTCTCCTATGCCGACTTTTCGTGCCAGGTTAGTACTTGCATCCTACATCCTCAGTTATTTGTTGGATGTATTCCAGTCTCTCTCTTCATGTACGGGACCATTTACTATCATGTAAGTTACAGTATTCTTGAATGGCTTAATACATGTCCTATCATCTTGTCTTTTGATCATGTCAGTGTTTTCACTGATTCCGCGGAGAACCTTCTCCTCTTTGCGCTATTAGTGACCTCAAACAGCGATACGGGAAGTTCTGAAAAAGCTGAGCATTTATTGCGTTCTATTCTGTATCTCCAGTCTGTAGCAAAATGATCGTACCATCTCCTCCTATCACCAGCAGCACATGTGCCGCGTGGCCATATCCTCTTCTGCTACGACGACGTCCATCGGTTGATAAGGAGCGTTGAGCTGAGCCCCCAGAGCTGTAGCTCTTGACGGGGGACGGAGTGCAAGCAGGGCTGTGAGGGTTGCAGTCCCAGGGGAGCTGCAGGCGGCCGTCGCAGGCATCAGACTGTGGCCGATAGCGGCGAGGAGGCGTCCAGCTGCGGCAGAGGGGAGCTCGGCGCCAGCAGTGGAGGCCGCCTTATCCTTTATGTGGCACGATGCCCCAGGCATGGGTGCAGGCAGTCACTGCCGTTCGTGCAACACGGAGAATCCAACGGCCTCCCGTAGAGACTTATTATGTTATGGGAAATTACACTACTGGCCATTAAAATTGCTACACCACGAAGATGACATTCTACAGACGCGAAATTTAACCGACAGGAAGAAGATGCTTTGATACGCAAATGATTAGCTTTTAAGAGCATTCACACAAGGTGGGCACCGGTGGCGACACCTACAACGTGCTGACATGATGAAAGTTTCTAACCGATTTCTCATACACAAACAGCAGTTGACCGGCGTTGCCTGGTGAAACGTTGTTGGGATGCCTCATATAAGGAAGAGAAATGCGTTCCATCACGTTTCCGACTTTGATAAATGTCGGATTGTAGCCTATCGTGATTACGGTTTATCGTATCGTGACATTGCTGCTCGCTTAGGTCGAGATCCGATGACTGTCAGCAGAATATGGAATCGGTGGGTCCAGGAGGGTAATACGGAACACCGTGCTGGATCCCAACGGCGTTGTATCACTAGCACTCGAGATTACAGGCATCTTATCCGCATGGATGTAACGGATCGTGCAGCCACGTCTCGATCCCCGAGTGAACAGATGGGGACCTTTGCAAGACAATAACCATCTGCACGAACAGTTCGACGACGTTTCCAGCAGCATGGACTATCATCTCGGAGACCATGGCTGCGGTTACCCCTGACGCTGCATCACAGAGAGGAGCGTCTGCGATGGTGCACTCAGCGACGAACCTGGGTGCACGAATGGCAAAACGGCATTTTTTGGGATGAATCCAGGTTCCGTGTTTGGCCACATCGCGGTGAACGCACATTGCAAGCGTGTATTCGTCATCGCCATACTGGCGTATCACCCGGCCTGATGGTATGGGGTGCCATTGACTACACGTCTCGGTCACCCCTTGTTCGCATTGACGGCACTTTGAAGAGTGGACGTTACATTTCAGATGTGTTACGATCCGTGACTCTACCCTTCATTCGATCCCTGCTAAATCCTACATTTCAGAAGAATAATGCACGACCGCATGTTGCAGATCCTGTACCGGGCTTTCTGGATACAGAAAATGTTCGACTGCTGCGATGGCCAGCACATTCTCCAGATCTCTCACCAATTGAAAACGTCTGGTGGCCGATCAACTAGCTCATCACAATACGCCAGTCGCTACTCTTGATGAACTGTGGTATTGTGTTGAAGCTGCATGCTCAGCTGTACCTGTACACGCCATCCAAGCTCTGTTTGGTTCAATGCCCAGGCTTATCAAGGCCGTTATTACGTCCTTAGGTGGTTGTTCTGGGTACTGATTTCTGAGCATCTATGCACCCAAATTGGTGAAAATGTAATCACATGTCAGTTCTAGTATAATATGTTTGTGCAATGAATACCCGTTTATCATCTGCATTTCTTTTTGGTGTAGCAATTTTAAAGGCCGGTAGTGTATAATTCGATCGACCATCCCGTATCGCTGGCGCAAGTTGCAATCCTCTGTCGCTTGAGGACTCTGAATTGTAGCCTGTGACGTGGCGGTGTGTGACGCAGGTAAGTCGGAGTGTAAGAAGCAGCGTGCAGTAATTGAGTTTCTAACCGCAGAAAATGTGCCTCCAATAGAAATCCATAGAAGAATGAAAGCTGCGTATGGAGGTGATTCTATCGAAATCACTAATGTGCGACGTTGGTCTGTTCGTGCTCGTAATGAAGGAATCGGTGGTGCTTACGTTAACGCGTGTGGCTGTGCTCGAAGTGTACAACCGCGTGCGGCAACTGAGATGATTAATAGGAAACTGGTTGACGAACTAATCAGGGAAAATCGTCTGAGAAAACATACACAGCTCTCAGGTAAGTATGGTATACCACGAGAGCGTGTGCAGGGCACCATTGCAGAACTGCGGTATGTAAAATCGTCTGTACGGTGGGTCCCTGTAGTGCTGACTCCTGACGTAAAACTCAAGAGATTGAGCTACTGACAACTATTTCTTTTCTACTGTGAGCGTGTGGACGATGAGCTCTTTAACATTACTGTGACAGGTAATGAAAGCTGGATTCACCATTTTGACCCTGAGAACAAGAGAGCATCAGTGAAGTTCCTCCACAAAGGATCGCCGTTGCCAAAATAGTTCAAGGCCATGTCATCAGCTGCCAAAGTGTTTTGGGACGTTCAAGGTGTCGTGTATGTGCCATTCTTACCTAAAGCACCATCATTAACTCTGCAAGACATTGTGAGAACCCCAGAAAACTGAAAGCACGAACTGGACAAGTTCGTGCACACGAGGAGCGTCGTGTCCTTCAGTATTACAATGCCAGACCACACATTAGAGCTGTGACGTCTGCAGGAATCCGACGCATTGGGCTCACTGTCACCGATGGTCTCCATGCTGTCCAGACATGGTAACATCCGATTTTCATCTGTTTCTAAATATTAAAGAAAACCTTCGAGGCTTGCACTTGTGATGAATCGGTGCAAGCAAAGTTGCTCTGGCAACGAAGTCTAACATTCGACAGTGACGATATCAACACAGTGGTCTCTAATTGGAAGAAATGTGTTCGTCGACAGGGTGTCTTTGTTAAGAAATACTCGTAAATATGTAGACATGCTAATAACATTTGTTTTATATAAAATGCTTTGAAAGTTTTCCCATTAAATGTCGGTTGCATTACTTGTCAGTACGCCTTCGTAATAATACAGGTATGAATAATGTTAGATTTATTATTTTGTAAGTAACGTGATTATTTTTCATTCATTATATTTATTTCCTAATTTAAGTATGCAGTTTTGTTTCCATTTCAGTCATCGAACTTTTGTTGAAAAACAGAAAGAAGAAAAGGAAACGAAACTCCGCGTTCAGGCCCTGAAGACTACGCGATGTCGTACTCTCCCGTGTGGCATCATGCAGATGCGGTATGGAGGGGCATTGAATCAGCACAACGCTCATCCGGCCACTGCCAACGTTTAGGCCGGACAGCCTCTTCTACTCAGTCAAATACCCCCTAAATTGGCATCACAAACCGAAGTTCACACCGGTCAAATCGTCCCACCAAGAAAAAGTCTTAGACAGTACCGGCAGTCAAAAAATAGTTCAAATGGCTCTAAGCACTATGGGACATCTGAGGTCACCAGTCCCCTAAACTTAGAACTTAAACCTAACCAACCTAAGGACATCACAAACATCCATGTCCGATGCGGGATTCGAACCTGCGACCGTAGCAGCACTGCGGTTCCGGACTGAAGCGTCTAGAACCACTCGGTGTCAGCGGCCGGCCCACCGGCAATCGAATCCGAGTCCTCCACGTGGAGCAGTCTACACTGACAACTGAGATATGGAGGTGGAAGTCATCGACATTAAAATTGTTTATGATGAACTTTCAAATCAGCTGCAAAGAAAATATGATAAATAAGTAAATCATTTGATACGTAAAGGAATCACTTTGATATATAAGCAAGGTGTACCATAACTAATGGTGTAAATGCTACTGTTAAACACATTTCATCTACTGAACAAGTGGTCGTAGCTCTTAAGGTTTGCATTTTAGAGCCCATGTTAGTGGAACTTTTTTTTGTTTTGCCCCTAGTACCTCTTCCCAGAACATGGAAAGCAACGAGAATGGAGTACAAGAGATTTGTTTCAGACAATCGAAGATGAATAAGTGCTCATCGCTCTTTAAGGTATGGATTTTGGAGTTCATTGTTACTGGGACTTTTTACTTCCAGTGTCGTACACTTTCAACTGTATGCGTTTACGCCATTTATTGTGATACACCCTGTACAATCTATGTTGTCAGTAAGTTGTATGAGGTTGCCATTGTATGTGGGTGGTAGGGGAAGTATTATGTGGAACTAGGCTTTTGTATCACACACATGCTTTGTTGTACCTGAACTGTTTTACTTGAAGGATAACAACGTGGAAGTGTGGAATAAATGTGAAGTGTGGAATACCTGCGACATTTACTATTGATATTTAGAAACACTATAATTAAGGAAGCGAACATCTTTATGAATCCATGAGGAACCTTCACTACCTGAAGGCTACTGTGCCGACAATGAGAATAAAATGTAGTTATCGTCCAGAAAGCAGCACTCATCTTGGCAGTATTGCATACTTCCTAATGTATCGTTTCTGTTCCTATATTGTGTAAAAAACGGAGAAGTATTTCTTTGTAAATGACGGCAATGGGAAACATTTTGAATTTGTGATGATTTTTCGAGTTATGAGAGGCGGCGCAGACTTACAATGAGGGAAGTGGGGGGGGGGGGGGGAGACTAAAGGGGGCCATGACCAATGTCACCTCCAAGAAGATGCAGATTTCTCACTTCAGTTTCGGAGAATAAAATAAAAAGTAAACCATGAGTCTCGGGGATGCCAAGCAGTTGTAGTAAATGGCTAAATATTTTTAACACAGGAAGCTGAATAAGCGGAGATAGAGAAAGTGCATCTTTGCTCTATAAAAATATTAGAGAGCTACTGAATACTGGACATTGACGAAAATGACTGAAAGAGACACCACTCTCTCCTCTGCATGCAACAGATCAACTGTGCACAGACCTGCGTTTACAATCGTTGTGACAACTGAAATTCTGACCTTGCTGGATGCACACTGCAATTTTATATCGTGTAAGCTACGACGATCACAAAAACTGAGAGAGTTTTATGCTATCTAGATCTCAAATCAGATGTAAAATATACGTAACTTCTTAAGTTTTCGGAGGAACGCTTTCCAAAAGGAACACAGCACAACAATTGGGGACTAAACTTCGCACAATAGGATTGACCGGATCAGCGAAATTGTCACATAAGCGCTGGCAGTAATGTGAGCTTCGAGAGTAACCATGGGGCGCGTGAAACACCACGATATGGTTGCCTAAGTCATCGCCAAATGCCCGCCATGTTAGACAACTGGGATGTAAACTCGGCCAGAATTTGGGAACAGTGTACTATAAGACTTGTCCGACGAAATAACATTCTACCATTGCTCTATGATGCAGGTTTTATGGTTTCGGCTCCACGTTTTCCTGTTACGAGCTTTTACATCACTGAGAAGTGATTTTTGAATTCCAGCTCGTCCATCAGTTCACAGCCTATGGAGCTTCATTTGTGTCGTTTTGCAGCTGACAGGATTCGTGCGTGAGACAGCATTTTACAGTTGACGTTTTATTTTTCGTCAGTTTTTTTTTTCCAATGACCGTCTGTCACGTTCACTCTACGCACACTCCGGCCCTCATCGTGACTTAGCTGATGACGTTTTCCCGAATTTTCTGTATGCGGTATAAAGGCTTGATACGGTTCCTCTTGAAACACCAAACGCTTCATCTACCTTGCTACGGAAGCACCCAGCATAAGAGCACAGACAATTTGCATATGTTCGAATTCATGACGCATTCACACCGATACATAACACTGTGCTGACCACAACTGATAGTTGAAACCCACACAGCGCATTGCATAGTTGCCGTTCGTGGACAAATATAACAACGTCTCCTGCGGCCTAGGCCTGCATATGCCTTTACCAGCATATGCATTTATGTTCAAGCATGCATTTCTCGTGGTGTTTTCATATTTCTGTCTTACTCCAGTACATATTTTGGTACCGTTTTATTTCACCGTATATGTTAGAGTGATAAAAGTTTATTGTTGTGCATGCTCATAGCTTTCAATATAAGACAATGAATTATAAGACAAAATCTTCTTTTTAAGTACTGAGAACGTTCCACACCCATTGTCGGAAATGAATCACATATATACCATAAAATGTTTCGGGACTTATTTATTTCATTATTATGTACTTAAAGTCACGACGGGATAATACAGTCCTGGAAAATAAAGTGGAAAATACACTGAAGCGCCAAAGAAACTGGTATAGGCATGTGTATTCAAATACAGAGGTATGTGAACAGGCATAATATGGTGCTTCGGTCGGCAACGCCTATATAAGACAACATGTGTCTGGCGGAGTTGTTGGATCGCTTACTGCTGCTACAATGGCAGCTTATCAAGAGTTAAGTGAGTTTGAACGTAGTATTATAGTCAGCGCACGAGCGATGGGACACAATATCTCCGAAATAGCGGTGAAGCGGGGTTTTTCACGTACGACCATTTCGCGAATGTACCGTGAATATCAGAATCCAGTAAAACATCAAATCTCCGACGTCGCTGTCGCTGTAAGAGATCCTACAAGAAGGGGATCAACGGCAACTGAAGAGAATCGTTCAACGTGACAGAAGTGGAACCCTTCGCATGCTGTAGATTTCAGTGCTAGGTCATCAACATATATCAGCATACAAACCAATCATTGAAACATCATCGCTATGGGCTTTCGGAGCAGAAGGCCCACCTGTGTACCCTTAATGACTGCACAGCCTAGAGCTTTACGCCTCGCCTAGGCCTATCAACAACGACATTGGACTGTTGATGACTGGAAACGTGTTGCCCAGTCAGACAGTCTCGTTTCAAATTATATCGAGCGGATGGACGTGTACGAGTATGGACAAAACCTCATGAATCCATGGACCCTGCACTTAGCAGGGGACTGTTAAAGCTGATGGAGGCCCTGGAATGGTGTGGGCCGTGTGCAATTGGAGTGATATGGGATCCCTGATACGTCTAGATACGGCTCTGACAGGTGACACGTACGTAAGCATCCTGTCTGATTAGCTCCATCCATTTATGTCCATTGTGCATTCCGACGGACTTGAGCAATTCTAGCAGGACAATGCGACACCCCACAACTCCAGCATTGTTACAGAGTGTCTCCAGGAATACTCTTCTGAATTTAAACACTTCCGCTGGCCACCAAACTCTCCAGACATGAAAATTGCTGAGCACATCTGGGATGCCTTGCAACGTGCTGTTCAGAAGAGATCTCCACCCCTTCGTACTCTTACGGCTTTATGGACAGCCCTGCAGGATTCATCGACCAGTTCCCTCCAGCACTATTTCAGACATTATCCGAGTCCGTGCCACGTCGTGTTGCGGCACTTCTGCGTGCTCTCGGGGGCCCTACACGATATGAAGCCGGTGTACCAGTTTCTTTGGCTCTTCAGTGTGTGTCACACATTCTCGACAACTGATGCGGAACAATCTCACTGCTCATTTATGTCACACTTTTACGTTGGCTTCTCAACAAGTAGGAAAAATCTGCTTTTAATGGTTATCTGAACCAACACAAAACCACAAGGTCCTGAAAGAGGTCCCAGGAGAGATGTCGAAATGTCTGTTGTATAGCAGCAACATGATGCCGCCTAAAAATACAGAAGCATTCATTTTCATTGTCAGCGGCCAATAAAACCTGAGGAGTTTCTTTTTTTTCCTTTTTTTAATTTTATAAGGTCCTTCAGACATTACCCACTCATCCACCCACCAATACACGAAATGTTGCAGTTTGTAAGTTACGTTCATCACACGCATGCCGGCAACACTCACCTAGAATATTTATGTCGCGCTGCAGTCATGGACTGTGCGGTTGGTCCCGTCGGAGGGTCGAGTCCTCCCTCGGGCATGGGTGTGTGTGTGTTTGTCCTTAGGATAATTTAGGTTAAGTAGTGTGTAAGATTAGGGACTGATAACCTTAGCAGTTAAGTCCCATAAAATTTCACACACATTTGTACATTTATTTATGTTGATTTATACGTAACAGTTAAATCATATGCATTCAGCTGCCGAAAAGTATTGTGTATGTCTATAGAATGATACGCTATGCGCTGCGAGTAGTGTGACTTCTAACTAGTAGGAAGCTGTTATCTACTAAGCACCAAGCACTGCAGCAATTCAGTTGTCTCGTGGTTTCGAAGTGGGCAGTGGAAAATGGTGCGTTCATAATGTCCTCCGCAGCACATTCACATAGGTGCGAAGCGATGAAATGTACCAAGACTGGGGGGTTGCCAGCCGTTGTGGCGGAGCGGACCCCGGCGCTTCAGTCTGGAATCGCGCGACCGCTACGGTCGCTGGTTCGAATCCTGCCTCGGGCATGGACGTGTGTGATGTCATTAGGTTAGTTAAGTGTAAGTAGTTCTAGGGGACTGATGACTTCAGATGTTAAGTCGCATAGAGCTCAGAACCATTTGAACCATTTGACTGAATTAGTATGCCCCGTCATGTCTTTCTCTCCTTTGTCAATCGCACTTCGTTAATCGCACTTATACCAATTGCCTTCAATTGTATATGTTTCAGTTTCTCCTCCGTAATTTTTATACTTTACCATTTCCTTCAGTACCGTGGAGATAATTACCTGATGCCATTTACAACCATATCTACCGTTCGCTCGATGAAACAACCGCACTCGAAGACTGGAAAGTTGCACAGGTCACATCAATATTCAAGAAAGGTGGTAGGTGTAATCCTCTAAACCATTTTGAACTGGGGAGTTACAAAAGTAATATACTACATTCGCTTTTGGGAATCTGTCTGACAGTTTACAGGACCCTGACGCCACTTTTGCTAGGCTTTGATACACATTTAGGGTTCTCATTTGCCTCACCCCCGGTAGAAGCGGGTGGTGTTAGTTCTTCCTCAGGGTGGAGAAGCGCCTGCCTGCGGAACAACACGGCCTCGCGCTGCTCCGCCAGTTAGCGGTCGCCTTAAAAGCCCTCAGCCGCTGGTGCTCTCCAGCGAAGCGCCTCTCCCCTGCCTCAGCCGAGCTTCCTCAACCCCACTGCCTTTCCCTCTGCCCCCCCCCCCCCCCTTCCGCACCGACAGATTCCCGGACGTAGGGGCCTTAACAAAACCGCGCCGCGATAAAGACGCTCAAACAGATAACGTGATTAATTGCTTGATCAGTCAAAGAGGCGTCGCGTCAGAAACTGGCGGGGTCGCCGGGACTAATTTTCGGTAGGCTGCCGGGCCACACCCCCGCCTCACTGCTGCCACCACCGCCGCGCCAGCCAGCGTTCCGTGCTGCCTCGGCAGCGGCGTTGCGCGGCGGAGCAGATTAATCACAGTAATTATCCGACTCGGCTACGCGGCCGGGGACAAAAGTGAGCGGGAGGCCGCTGCCCTCGCCAGAGTTGTGCCGCGGCGAGTTTTGTTTAGAGCTGCCGCCGCTGCTGCTGCTGCCACTAGCGGCGTGACAGCGTGTTGCGAAACACCGGCCGCCGCGGCCAACACGCGGATGGATTAATGGCTGGCCCACCCTCCGTTTTGACGTCGCCGGACGGTCCAAGTTTAAGCGAAATGCAGCTCTCCCCAATTCGTGAAATGATTATTTATTTTACGTACTATCACAAGATATCACCACAGGTATACAGGGAGCGTTTGGAAAGCCCATACAAAATTAAAAATTACCTATGTATTTGGGTAAACCTTTTTTAATTTTTCGACATAGACTCCTTTTTGACTTATACACTTCGTGCAACGCTGTTCTAATTTGTTGATCCCTTCCGAATAGTAGTAATTGTCCAACTCTGCAACATAGCTATTAGTTGCTGCAATCACCTCCTCGGTTGAATAAAATCTTTGTCCCGCCAGCCATTTCTTCAAATTGGGGAACAAATAGTAATCCGAGGGAGCCAAGTATGGAGAACAGGGGAATGTGAAACGAGTTGGAATCCTATTTCCATTAATTTTGCGACCACAACTGCTGAGGTGTGTGCTGGTGCATTGTCGTGATGGAAAAGTACTTTTTTTCTGTCCAATCGCTGGAGTTTTTCTTGCAGCTCGGTTTTCAAACGGTCCAATAACGATGAATAATATGCAGCTGTAATAGTTTTACCCTTTTCCAGATAGTCGATGAAGACTATTCCTTGCGAATCCCAAAATACAGTCGCCATATCCTTTCCGGACGAAGGAATGGTCTTCGCCCTTCTTGGTGCAGATTCTCCCTTGGTAGCCCATTGTTTAGATTGTTGTCTGGTCTCAGGAGTACAGTACTGTATCCATGTTTCATCCACAGTGATAAAACGACGCTTACAGTCCTGTGGATTCTTCCTGAACAGCTGCGAACCATCCTTGCAACACATCACACGATTCCGCTTTTGCTCAAGCATGAGCAATCGCGGAATCCATCTTGTTGCTAGCTTTCTCATGTCCAAATGTTTATGCAAAATATTATGTACCCGTTCATTCGAGATGAGTACAGCACTAGCAATCTCATGCACCTTAACTCTTCTGTCATCCATCACCATATCATGGATTTTATCAATGATTTTTAGAGTCATAACCTCCACAGGGTGTCCAAAACGTTCAGCATCAATTGTGCCCACATAGCCACTCCGAAAATTTTGAAATCACTTATAAAGTGTTCTAATCGAAGGTACAGAGTAACTGTAATGTTTATCAAGCTTCTCTTTAGGCTCCTGAGGCGTTTTGCCTTTCATAAAGTAATGTTTAATCACCACACGAAATTCTTTTTTGTCCGTTTTCTGACAATCACTTGACTTCCTTTATTCACACGAATGTCAATAAGGCTGAAACTTTGTGTGCGGTATTTCCAAAGATGCTACCAACCAAACATGACCTCGATATGCGCCGGTGGTGCCATCTCTCGGACTCTGCACAGGTTTTTCAAACGCGCCTCGTAATAAGGTCTGTAACAGACATCAACATAAATATACAATGTGGAAACAGTGCTTCACAGTTTAGAAATCTACATTGACGGAAAAAAATCAGAACACCGAGAAGGAGCCGTACTACTTAAATAAAAGTTGGTAGACGTGTTTCTACGTCTGAAAAATGATGTCTATTCAAATATCGCGCTAGTTGCGTAAGAGTGGTGCTAGTAGCGCCACTATGAGCAGAGTAATTTCAACAGTTGGCATCATGGTGATACAAAGAACTGTTAAAAATCGGTTACTTCAAGTACAGCTCTGAATCAGACACCCTGCAACGTGGATTCCACTGACCCCAAACCACCACCGTAACCAACGTCGGTGGTGTCAAGCAAGAGCTCATTGGTGGGCAGGGCGGAGGTCTGTTGTGTTTGCTGATGAAAGCTGGTTCTGCCTCTGTGCCAGTGATGGCCGTGTCTTGGTCGGCACGAGGCTAGTTGCAGACCTGCAACCAACCTGTTTGCTTGCTAGCGTATTGGACCTTCACCTGGAGTTACTGTGTGGGCTGCGATTTCATATGACAGCAGGAGCACTCATATGGCTATCCCACGCACCTAGTCTGCCATCTACAACCTTGCTTGCCCGCATCTCGTGGTCGTGCGGTAGCGTTCTCGCTTCCCACGCCCGGGTTCCCGGGTTCGATTCCCGGCGGGGTCAGGGATTTTCTCTGCCTCGTGATGGCTGGGTGTTGTGTGCTGTCCTTAGGTTAGTTAGGTTGAAGTAGTTCTAAGTTCTAGGGGACTGATGACCATAGATGTTAAGTCCCATAGTGCTCAGAGCCATTTGAACCATTTGAACAACCTTGCTTCTTGAAGATCGCAGATTTTCTAATTATTTTGATGAGGATGCAACTTTTTGCCTCATAAAACCTTAATGGGCACTTTAAGTCATTGATAATTAATTAATGAAATGCAAATATTTAATTTCAGATAATCTACATGGTGTATATCTGTAGAACTTTCGTTTGATATGTTAGTGTTTATGTATCGGATGTCGTACGATTCATCAAATTGTGATGTGAATGAAGTGGGTACGGTAGTTCAAGCAATTTAAGTGTTTCATAACTTAATGCTTATTTACGATGAAGTGTACTCGACGTCCTCTGTGCAGCGCAATGTAATCCACCCTAGTGAGACCTCACATCAAAACTCAGTAAGTCAACGGAGACCTGCAAACAATGCTATTGAGTTGATCAATGGACTTCACAGTTTCTTTATTACGCCAGGTGGAGAATTTTCTTGACTGAAGGTCGTATCCACACTCGTGTCGAGAAAAAACAAAACACCTTGAACGACTAGAGATAGGACGTTCATATTCACAGGACATGTACATTATTGTATTCTGCAGAAATGATTAACGTGTCAATCACCCCTCAGTTCAGCATGTGTCCTGTTGCATAGTAGGAGCAGGCCATCGGCCTTGATAACTTACTCTATGCGTGATGTCAACGACGCGTATGAGGCGCGAATGGCGTCCTGTGATTCAGCTATCCATGCTGCACTCACCTAGTTTCAAAGTAAATCTGTGGTGGTTGGCATTGGGTCACAGCGCTGCACCCACCGTTTCACTATATTCCACATAATTTAGATTGGTGGAAAGTCTGGTCTGGTGATCTGGCGGGCCAGGGCAAAAGGTTGACATCCCGTGACACCAAGAAATCACGTGTTCGTGCAGAAACATGTGGTAGTGAATTGCCTTACTGAAAAATGGCGTTTGGGGTATTGTGGAGAAAGATCGCATGATGTCATTCACACAGATCACACTGGTGACAGTGCCCTGGACACTATCTCTGATTTGTGGTTGTACCCAATAGCACCCCATACCATAAGGCCTCCAGTTGGTCCTTCATGTCTTGTGTGAATGCAGTCATTGTGACGCCACTCACCCTGTCTGCGGCAAACCAAAATGCGGCCATAATTTTCACTCAAACTAAACCTGGATTGGTCCGAGAACACTGTCTGATGCCATTCCTGTTCAGAGTGACGTCATCTCACACTCCATTGCCACTAGCATGTTTCTACATATTCACCAAACGTAGACGGAGAAGTGGACGACGCTCACATTGTATATGCCGTAATAAGCGGCGACGGACTGTCACCCCTGACAGTGTACAACGTGTTACACTTTTGCACTGTTCCGCCAGATCCGAGGAGGGCGCAGGTGAGTCCTGCAATGGCATTCGGATGAGGTGTCGATCTTTTCGGCAAAGGAGGGGGGCCGGCCAGAGTGGCTGAGCGGTTAAAGGCGCTACAGTCTGGAGCCGCACGACCGCTACGGTCGCAGGTTCGAATCCTGCCTCGGGCATGGATGTGTGTGATGTCCTTAGGTTAGTTAGGTTTAAGTAGTTCTAAGTTCTAGGGGACTTATGACCACAGCAGTTGAGTCCCATAGTGCTCAGAGCCAAAGGAGGGGGGGGGGGGGGCAGAGAGGTCCGGGTGATGTGGCCTGCGCGGTGGTCTCGCGGTTCTAGGAGCGCATTCCGGAACCGTGCGACTGCTACGGTCGCAGGTTCGAATCCTGCCTCGGGCTTGGATGTGTGTCATGTCCTTAGTTAGGTTTAGGTAGTTCCAAGTTCTAGGGGACTGATGACCACAGCAGTTTAGTCCCATAGTGCTCAGAGCCATTTGATGTGGCCTGACCCATCTCGTCGTGTTCTACGGCGTCCCGTGAGCCATTCTTCACACACCAGTTGCACTGTCGAAACACTTCGTCCCACAGGAGCAGCAATTTCACGGACAGATCATTACATTTCTCATGCAAATAATGCGCTCTCTTCCAAACTCATTGAACTGACGGTGTGGTACTCGCGTACGTCTGCGAGGCATCCTACACGTCTGCTCAAGTCACACTTCGGTTTATAGGGACAACGAGAGACGCAGCTACCTTTTACCGGTAGATGGTTTTGAGCAGCAATATCTATGTTGGTCTTGTACCCGCGGGCCGACATAGTTCAAATGCTAGTCATTCCTACAGAACAGACTAATGTACGTATCCTGTAAATATGAACGTCCTACATCTAGTGGTTCAAAGTTTTTTCTGAACATGAATGTGTTTTTCTACACACCGAAAGGATATGACAATTGCTTCCAGTAAGTCGGTAAAAAGATTGGCAAAGATATTTTATAGCAAACCATGTCACGTAGTTCTGATTCTTTCTGTAACCCTTTTCTCCCTCTAATTCCACCTCCGATAAGCGCTACGCAAACATTCAGAACAATTTCTCACCGTTGCGTTTTACTCTAATCGCAGACAGACTGGTTACACTGCTTCTGTCGTGTGGGGTGAAAAGAATGACATCAGTTATTCGGTCTCCTTAAGCACTTACTCATAATCACCAATTTCTTGGCATTCTGTTTGATTTGTTCCTTTACTTCCCGAATCCGCGGAGAACCTCCGCATTCCATAGCTGTTAACTTAACTTTCAACGTCCCTCTGCAGCACCGTACCTCAAACGCTTATATTACGTTCTTTTCGATTATCCCACAGTCCACGTTTCACCACCATACAATACTGCACAATGCTTCAAACTTACGTTCTCACCCATTTCTTCGCAAAATTGAGACCGATGTTTGATACTAGCGTACAAGACTTGTTCAGAAATGCCTTTTCCTGCGATAAGCTGCCAACTACGTCCTCTTGCTTCGTCTGTGATGTGTTACTTTGCTTACAAAGTAGCAGAAATCGTTAACTTCATCTGCTTCGTGTTCCTCAGTTTTGATGTTAAGTTTATCCCAATTCTTTTTTCTGCTACTTCTCGTTGACATTTCTTTTGCTTACTGTCAAAGTACAGGATGGCCAGAAGCAGAATGAAAAGCTTGCAATTGAGTTTCAGGATGGGATGCGCTGAGAAATAATAGTTAATAATTCGATACCTTGAACCGTTTCCAAACTAATTAGCAATGAAGTTAGTCCACCAGGCCGTTGCTCGTGCAGTTTTCAGCTGCCCGTCCGATACTATTAGCGTCAGCTGTTTTATAGCGCAGCCGATAGCTCACGACACTCTTCACCCTTGGATCGGGTCCGATCCTTATTATTGTCCCAATTTTTGTACCGCTGTCTTGTTTGGTTTTAGGAAATAAAACAAATAACACGTTTGAAACTTCCTGGCAGATTAAAACTGTGTGCCCGACCGAGACTCGAACTCGGGACCTTTGCCTTTCGCGGGCAAGTGCTCTACCATCTGAGCTACCGAAGCACGACTCACTCCCGGTCCTCACAGCTTTACTTCTGCCAGTATCTCGTCTCCTACCTTCCAAACTTTACAGAAGCTCTCCCGCGAACCTTGCAGAACTAGCACTCCTGAAAGAAAGGATATTGCGGAGACATGGCTTAGCCACAGCCTGGGGGATGTTTCCAGAATGAGATTTTCACTCTGCAGCGGAGTGTGCGCTGATATGAAACTTCCTGGCAGATTAAAACTGTGTGCCCGACCGAGACTCGAACTCGGGACCTCTGCCTTTCGCGGGCAAGTGCTCTACTATCTGAGCTACCGAAGCACGACTCACGCCCGGTCCTCACAGCTTTACTTCTGCCAGTATCTCGTCTCCTACCTTCCAAACTTTACAGAAGCTCTCTGGCGAGCCCCTTAGATTCAAGCGTGCAGCGGCCTAGTTGGCTAAGGTCGATGCTAATTAACTTGTAAACGATGCAACGTGTCGAAACATTTTCTAACAATTATTTCACAGCTCATTCTACATTCCAATACCTTTATACGCTTTTCAGGCTCTTTCCTGTATATTAAACACTCGTTAGATCGTTCATGTCGTTCAACATGTCCTGTAACTCCTCTTCAGTTTTACTGAGGGCACAAAAGAAATACTTCACCGCACGGTTAGCGCTAGGCATCTTGCAGTTATTAATTTTTACAGCAATATTGAAATGATCGACTGTAGTCAAGAAATGAATTTAAAACTGCTGGTGATATTAGCCTAGTTTGCGGTAGTTTGTTTGCGAATCGCGTTTGGATACGAGGCGAACGCGGTGAACCGCAGAGTGGACCCGCAGTGTTCCCGGATGAGTCTTGAGGAGCGGAGGGCGGCGCGCCGCCCCACGGCCGTATCCCGCCAGTTTTATGCGTCCCCAGGGCGGCGGCCCTGCGCGCCGCCCCGTCGGTCTGCATTTTCATATCTCCTCTCCTCTCTCCGGAGTGGCTCGGCCCGGTCACCAGTCCTGCCTACTCTGGAGCCGCCGTAGCTCACACACACAGTCGGCCAGCAGCGCCACCCAGCAGCAAACACGGCTCTGTACAGGACGCCTGAGAGGCTGAGTCGCGACGCGAAGCTCTCCAGGGCCGCGATGGGACTGTGCCACACTTGCTTCTCGGTAAAGGCCTCCAGTTGTACTCAGGCGTTGCCAGTCCAGCACGTATTGTGAAAGCTGAAGTCCTGATATTTTTTGTTTGTGTCATGTAATTGCGGGGTATATCGGCTACCCTGCGAATCTATACTGCCTTTTAAAAATAATGAAGATGGTGTAGCTCCCAGCAAATAATCAACGGCAGTCTCGGAACAGTTTATTTACACACAAGGGATAACAAGCGCGACGCCCAAGCACGTTTCTGGGGATGAGGGCGGCAGAGTTGGTTACTCTCTATACCTCCTCCCCTACCAGTTTCATCGAATTACAACTGCCCTCAATTTCACTTTCAGTGCGCCACAAATACCTAATATTTGAATACTATTTTGGAACATTGTTCCAGAAAAACATATCTACACTACTGGACATTAAAATTGCTACACCAAGAAGAAATGCAGATGATAAACAGGTATTCATTAGACAAATATATTATACTAGAACTGACATGTGATTACATTTTCAGGCAATTTGGGTGCATAGATCCTGAGAAATCAGTACCCAGAACAACCAACTCTGGTCGTAATAACGGCCTTGATATGCCATGGCATTGAGTCAAACAGAGCTTGGGTGCCGTGTACAGGTACAGCCGCCCATGCAGCTTCAACACGATACCACAGTTCATCAAGAGTAGTGACTGGCGTGTTGTGACGAGCCAGTTGCTCGGCCACCATTGACCAGACGTTTCCAATTGCTGAAAGATCTGGAGAATGTGCTGGCCAGGGCAGCAGTCGAACATTTTCTGTATCCAGAAAGACCCGTACAGGACCTGCAACATGCGGTCGCGCATTATCCTGCTAAAATATATGGTTTCGGAGGGATAGAATGAAAGGTAGAGCCACGGGTTGAAACACATCTGAAATGTAACGTCCACTGTTCAAAGTGCCTTCAATGCGAACAAGAGGTGTCCGAGACGTGTAACCAATGGCGCCCCATACCATCACGCCCGGTGCTACGCCAGTATGGCGATGACTAATACAAGCTTCCAATGTGCGTTCATCGCGATGTCGCCAAACACGGATGCGACCATCATGATGCTGTAAACAGAACCTGGATTCATCCGAAAAAATGACGTTTTGCCATTCGTGCACCCAGGTTCGTCGATGAGTACACCATCGCAGGCGCTCCTGTCTGTGATGCAGCGTCAAGGGTAACCACAGCCGTGGTCTCCGAGCTGATAATCCATGCAGCTGCAAACGTCGTCGAACTGTTCGCGCAGACGGTTGTTGTCTTGCAAACGTCCCCATCCGTTGAATCAGGGATCGAGACGTGGCTGCACGATCCGTTACAGCCATGCGGATAAGATGCCTGTCATCTCGACTGCTAGTGATACGAGGCCGTTGGGATCCAGCACGGCGTTCCGTATTACCCTCCTGAACCCACCGATTCCATAATCTCCGAACAGTCATTGGATCTCGACCAACGCGAGCAGCAATGTCGCGATACGATAAACTGCAATCGCGATAGGCTACAATCCGACCATTATCAAAGTCGTAAACGTGATGGTACGCATTTCTCCTCGTTACACGAGGCATCACAACAATGTTTCACGAGGCAACGCCGGTCAACTGCTGTTTGTGTATGAGAAATCGGTTAGAAACTTTCCTCATGTCAGCACGTTATAGGTGTCGCCACCGGCGCGAACCTTGTGTGAATGCCCTGAAAATTTAATCATTTGCATATTGCAGAATGTTCTTCCTGTCGGTGAAATTTCGCGTCTGTCGCATGTCATTTTCGCGGTGTAGCAATTTTAATGGCCAGTAGTATATTAACAATGCAACTTATTTGGTAAACACGGTCGTGTTTGCACTTAAGTTGTTAACTTTTTAGTATTAGATGACCGGTTTCGATATTTTAAACAGATCATCATCAGATTTACATTCCTTGATGACACTAGGAAACGCTGACGTCCGTGTTGGAGTCCTGCAGCAGAATAAATTCTAAGAATACTCCCAAGGGAGGGTGCAACCTTATATGCATATGGAGACGATATTGTAATACTCGCAAATTACATTGCAAAGTTACGAGAATCGATAAACGATAGGGAAGACTGGTGCGTCGAATACGGTGAAAGGTCTCTGTTGGATTCCTTTCATGTTTAATTTCTCAAATTTGTTGTCTTTTACGACATAAATTCCTCTTCTAAATTTACTGTGGCGTTTCTGACTATCTGGGAGGGGACTGAGTAGTGGAACGTGTTACTTTTACACGTAAACAAGAACGATCTGTCACACTACTACACTTTAAAGCACAGTTTATACGTAATTCTTATATGTAATTCATGTCACACAGTCTCATACGGAACCTACATCCGCTTTCTTTTATATACTGTATATGATAAGATACTGTCATCCCCCTTCCCTTCTGTGTGAGAGGATGAATGATCAAATGTGTTTGTAGTTGCATGCTTGAGGGTAGCAGACAAGACTGTCTGCTAGAGAACAGTAGGACCAACGTTGGAACAGGTAGCTACGGTTCCTAAAAGCAAAGAGGTTTCTATTCTTAGTATGGTCCGGTCCGTCCCTTGTCATGTTGGTATAGGAAGCTGCCCCTCTGGCCTCTTCCGTTTGTCTTGGTGAGCGTCTCTGAGGGAGCACGCTGGGCAGTGGTAGGCAGTTGCAGAGTTGCAGTCTGGTAGTAGGCAGTTGCAGTCTGGCGGTGGCGAGCGTCTGAAATGGTAAGAGCTCCGGCTAAGCGCGTGTCTGCTAAGTCCGTAGGACAATGGATTTGTTAAGTTCAGCCTAACTGAAAATTTAATCACCGTGATTTCAGGTTTAGCTCTAAGATATCTAAGGTTATCTTAAATTGCAGTGTAGTGTAATTCTCGTGTGAGGTTCATATTATTTTCCGGGAGTTGCTTTGTTACTACTTTGTGAGTAAAGTGGAACCACATGTTGATCAGTAACTCTAAGTAAGATCAATCTTAAATGCAAATGCTTGTGTGATTATAACGTCTCGTCTTGACAATATTTGAATATAGCAACATTTCTTTATGTTCAACCCACGTGGGGTGTACTTTGCGAGACCAGTACCACGTGCTTATATAACTGTTTGACCCGTCAGGTTAACAGTAAGACGTTAGTAACCAGTTCGAGGTTTTTCTTTTGTAATTTGCTTTTCGATCTAATTTATTTTAATTATCAAAATTATTGTGGAGTTATACGCTTTGTGTAAACCAAGTTGACCACGTGAACCATGTGGTGTAATCATCAAAGTAGCCCTCAGCTATTCTTCTTGGGAAGATTTCACAAAGAGTTAATATGAATTTAGTATACCAGTGTGTGGTAGTTACATGACGGACAGGATTGTGCTACGAACGTAATTTCTTTGACTGAGAATTTGAATCTGTTGGTTGTGGTTAACTTTCTCTTGCATGTGTTTCAATGTTCTTTGTGTGTTGTTTTACGAATGCAGTGTTGTATGCAGACTCCCAATCTTGGCTCCATATTTTATGTGTTCCGTAAGATTCCAATCTCACATTTTCACAATCGTAAATAAGGCACCAGCTCAGTTATAACTCACATACAGTTGCCCAGTAAATGCAAGATTAAATCGCCCCAGACAGCTCACGGTTTTAACCCGCTTTTATTCTACTATTAGCACCCGATTTCAGCATAGCAAAATTCATGTAGCAATATTACAACGGCTTTGAAATAAATATGACGAAAACAGAAATGATGGTATTCAGAAATTGAGGAAGAGCACCTGCATCAGCTGAGGTCTTCATATGGAAGAGAAAACTGAAGATTGTGCCAGAGTAGAAGTACCTAGGGCTCCCAATACAAACAACAGCACTGCGTTTCACAAAACATGTAGCAGAGAAAGCAATGCAAGCAATAATGGCATTCCATGAAGTACATCAGATCCCTCAGCCTTCCCAATACGGACGTACGGCATAGAAATTATCGGACCACACCTTACAGTGAAAAACCTAACAACACTAGAAAGAGTGAAGTCGACGGTACACAAGATGTGTAAACTGAAATAACTAGAAGAAAAAGTAACACGAGGAAACAGTAGCAAAGAGGGAATAATGTAGTGGATATAGGAGATGAGTTCAGCCTTCTGTGTGACCGGAGATACACACATGAGGAAGACGCAAATATCGGAGACATAAAAGTAACGGTGAGTAATGCGATACTGGGTCGGTAAAACTAGGAAAATATGGTGCAAAATGGTTCAAATGGCTCTGAGCAGTATGCGACTTAACTTATGAGGTCATCAGTCGCGTAGAACGTAGAACTAATTAAACCTAACTAACCTAAGGACATCACACACATCCATGCCCGAGGCAGGATTCGAACCTGCGACCGTAGCGGTCACGCGGTTCCAGAATGTAGCGCTTAGAACCGCACGGCCACAAAGGCCGGCGATATGGTGCAGACTAACTAAAAAAAAAAAATTAAAATACTAAGCAAAATACTGGGCACTAACTAGGTGGTGGCCGGCCGGAGTGGCCGTGCGGTTCTAGGCGCTACAGTGTGGAGCAGAGCGACCGCTGCGGTCGAAGGTTCGAATGCTACCTCGGGCATGGATGTGTGTGATGTCCTTAGGTTAGTTAGGTTTAATTAGTTCTAAGTTCTAGGCGACTGATGACCTCAGAAGTTAAGTCCCATAGTGCTCAGAGCCTTTTGAACCAATTAGGTGGTGAGAGTTGAATGCAGAGACATAGGGAGGAACTGAATATGAGGAGAAAAACTGAAATGAGAAAGAATTGTGGGATAAGTGATCATTGTGAATATGTACAGATCAGCAAAATAGAATGCGAAATAACGGGTAGGTCAAAAGGAAAGACAGGAATCAAACGATTGTTGAAAGCAGGAAGAACTGACTAGAATTGTGTACCCACATGGGATGGAAAGAAAATTGGAGAAGTAAGTACACACCCATCAATATGCCAGGGATCAACGACAGAGAAAGATACAGGAAAAGGATTGTGTCCGCAGTGGAGACCATAAGGGAAGAGGATACTGAGATTATCGGGAAAAGAGCGGGAATGCAGAAGGGAAAGAATGTAGAGGTTCTGAGAGGAGGATAAATATCTTGCAGTCCATGAAAGATACGACCACTCTACGTAAGGGAACAATGTGAAGAGTATTTGGTAAGATTAGCACAAGATAGTGAAAGGAAGAAAGTAGCATCGAAAGTTATATAGATTGGTGACGCTAACGGCGCTGCGAAGAGGAGAGAGTGATGTGTGGACCAGCGACAGGAAGAGCGCAGCTGCGTTTCCTGCTAAGCCCCCAGCAGAGCAGCAGCAGTAACTCGCCTGTCTACCTGCCACTGACTCTGCCGCTGCTGCCAGTTGTAAACCGGCCCGCAGTACCATCTCCGACAGCCGAGTAACTCTCGAGTGACAGCAGGATAGAGAAAGAGAGAGTGAGAGAGGGTTGTGCACCGACAATGAAGCGTGAAGTGGCGCTAATATCGGACAGACGGCTGCCGCTGAAGTATGTACGCAGCCAGCCCAGCCAGACGCCACAATACCTGCAATTAAACGGGGAAATATTTGCAGGCGCGGCGGCGGCAGAGGTTGAGGCGCCACACGGCAGGTGGAGCGACGCCGTCAAGCTCGGTTGACTGTCAGCTTTCCCCCCACCCCATCAACCCCCCGTCCCCTTCACCCCAACCCACCCCTTGCCTTTCCCGGCAACCAAGGACCCAGCTGCTATTCTGTGCTGGAGAGTTTCAGACAGCCCGCCGGCAGCCGTGTGACGCCACTTCATTGGGAGCTGCGAGTAGCGGCTAAACCCAACCACTGGCTGCGGCCTGAAGAGCTCTAAGTAGAGAGCGCCTTTGGCTCACACGCGAATAATTTTGCATGACTTCTCTCTGTAGCAGGTTAGCACTCAATTCATACGACTTCAAATACTTCCGCATTACGTTACCCCTAACGTTGTTAGTATCAACTGAAATACATTAGTAATATTTTTTGGACTTTTGGCGAATGGACCAAAATTTAAGTCAATAATGTAGGTTTTTAACAGTAGTTTTTTTCAATCCTTTTTAGGTAAATATGGGTCCGATGCTGCTTAATTTTACACAAACCCATAAATGATCAATACGACCGATTTATTATAATTTTTTCGGTATTTAGGGTTCCGTTAGCTCGCCTTGTACTGGTACTCCTGGTGAGTAGAATTTAGTAGTATTTTATCTACCACATCGATTTTCAGTATTTTGGATTTTCTTTTTTCCTAGGGCTCACAGGCGCGTTCTTTGTTGTTTTATGCTACTTTATAATTGAAATCCGCTACATAGCGAAAAATTGCTGCCTATGAACGATGGATCAACCTATTCTCTTTTCAGATTGGAATATAACTTGATTTTGTGAGTATGCTCATGCTGTACATCTTTTCATTTTAGCTGCGTTTTCTTGCATTACGTGGAGTTTTGACCACTATTTTGTACAGATTGCACATGATGATGCAGCTAAAATGCTGCGAAACCTGTCGTGCTTATGAATAAAGTACTTACATGTGAAGAGGTTTCATGGACTGTGCGGCTGTTCCCGGCGGAGGTTCGAGTCCTCCCTCGGGCATGGATGTGTGTGTTTGTCCTTAGGATAATTTAGGTTAAGTAGTGTGTAAGCTTAGGGACTGATAACCTTAGCAGTTAAGTCCCATAGGATTTCACATACTTTTTTTTGTTTTGTTTTGTTTTGAGAGGTTTAATCTTCAAAATGATATATCCAGGCTGTGGCTGCCCTGACTACAAAGTCTTCTGTCCATTTGTAATAACTGTAGCGAGTCACGTTTATTGATTATTTTTTGTTTAATTGCATCCTGTGATACTACTTTTCCTTACGCGGCAAATACAGTAGCGGCAAGGAGAAATTCAATTCGCACCAAAACAAGCAGTACTTATTAAGGAACAAGTTATCTGATAATTTTATCTGCAGAGTGAACGAAAGTAAATTTAGGTTAGCTCCAAAATATTATCCAAAGCGGCCACGAAATATAGCCATTCGCTGAGCGAAGTTGATGTTACGTTACGTAAGAAATATAAAGTAGTCACAATTGAGAAATAGAGCTCACGGAATAGTAATCGAGCATTATATTTGTGAATACATCAGTAACACGTAGTGGGTTCAATTAAAAGTTTTAAATTAGTGTCAACGTAGTGAATTATAAGTGACGATTTGTTCGCAAACATAAAACAAACTCTTAACTAAATTACAGCGACGGCTAAGCTAAACCTGTTGTCCAATGAAAATATTCGGAGAAATGAATTTTACAGACTGTGCTGTCTTGCAATACATTCACTAGTGGTTTCGATTACGGACCATCTTTACCGTGAAAAATTATCCATGGCGAGAAGTTCATATGGCATAAATACTATTTAACCTAGAAAGTATACGCCGTTGTTGACTTGAAAACTTAAGAGAGTTGATACGTAACGCCATAATACGGGCCTAACGAAGCAGAAAACAACAAGCAGAGAAATGGTGCCGCGCACTTACTATTCTTACATGTTTTCGTGTTTCAACGTTGTTTGTTGCTTGGTTAACTCTGTATTATGGCGTCAAGTAGCAATTTTCTTACCTTTTTAAGTCAGTAATGCTGCATACATTCGTGGTTAAATAGCATGTATGCCGTTTGAAGTCGTCTGTGAAGCTGGTTCATGAACAAAGCTGGTAGTGAATAAATGTATTGTAAGACAGTGCAGCTTGTATCATGGAGTTCTCAAAGTACATTGATGCTGTTGAGAGCCGCTTGAAAAAATAAATAAATAAATAAATAAAATAATAAAAAAATTGAAAATTCTTAGTCCAACTGACACAGTTCACTACAGCGTACAGGCTACATATTACTGACAGTCCTTGAAACTAAAATATTGATTATTATTTCAGAACAAGTATAAGAAAATCTTACAATAGCTGCTCTGTTCGAATCTTGCATGACGAAAAGTATAACAGGAAGGCAATAGTAATTCGTAAGTTTTAGAGCAAATGTTAGGCGCCCAACCCACCTCGGAGATGATAACGAATGTGACATCCGTGTACTCCTTGTCAAGGTGAAATAGTTTTGTTAACATTCATTTTTGAAAACTTCTAGAACGAGTAAAATACTCTTCCACAAGGAATTGCTACACACTGCAATTCTACAGCATTTCAAATATTACAAATGCTCTAGATTTACTCATTCATTTCACAACAGTGATGTTAGTATTATGCCAGTTTCAATTGATATTTCAATATAAAACGTGTCGCTGCACACACTTTTCTGTTAAGAGAACATTGTTCTTTTTACATTTTTCACACATAAAACCATAATGTAAAATATGTATATCTGGGAACGTGTACGACGTCCTCTGAAATAAAGAGTATGTAGTGATACACTAGTTGTTCCCCCACAGAAATCTCCTCCCCCCCCGCCCCCCCTCTCTCTCTCAACACACACACACACACACACACACACACACACACACACACACACACACACACACACACACACACACACACACACAGATATCGCGATTGTGCAATGCATACATTTAGTAAGAGACGTAACATACTTTCCTGTTAAAAATATCTTTGCTGACCTGCCCACTATACGCCCTGAAGAACTAAACTTGCAGCATCGGATGGATTAATTCAAATTAATAACGTGTACAAGACTTGCGCATACGTTTCTGGACAGTATGATTTTATAGCCCGCTTTTCGATGCATTGTTGTTGAAATCTGGAAGCAGAAAGTTAAGGAAGGAGGAATAAAGTTTTCCGATGACAGTGTCATTCCTTCAGAGACAGCAAAGGATGTGCAAGAGGAATTCAAGGGAATAAATAGTGTCTTCAAAAAAGAAGCTATAAGATGAATAAGAATCAAAATGGAACAAAGGTATTGGAATTAAATTAGGTTATTATATGTCGATATGAGACACTAAAAGTAGAGTTTTGCTATTCGGGCAGCTAAGTAACTGACGAGCTCCGAAGCACACAGCATATACCATGCAGACCGGCAATAGAAATACAAACGTTTCTGGTAAAGCGACTTTTACAAGACTGCATATAACCGTAGCAATATGAAATCTTTTCTGAAAGTATTTGTCTGGATGATAAGCCTTGTGCGAAAATGAGATATGGACAGTTTAAAATTATTTTTTATCATTTAATCATTTTTTTCACCTTTTTCATATTCCTAAGCTTTGGTTTCAAGAAAATATTGCAAGGCTAGGGGCCCTCTCTCTGCACACATGCGGTGAAAGGGATGATGTAACGACAGCGAAAGAAGAGCTGCAGCAATGTGGACGGCAGGCTGTACTGACAACAGAAAAACGTCGCAAATCATAGGCGACAGACGGTACATTTGTAAGGTAGATTGCGCAGTGCTGGTAATAATGTAGCTCCATTCCTATGTTTTTCTGCTTTGTCATTAGTATTTCTAATGGTTTGATGGTGTCCGTGTTTTATTAAAGTGTACTACTCTCCTCCCATGTACGTAATTGCTATGGCCAACACCCACTATAAACTTTTGTACGTATTGTACCCGTTGGTTCCCTCTACTATTTGTCTCCTCTACTACTCCTTCCAGCGTCAATGTAGCTACCCCAGGATTCCACAGCATATGTGTCGCATGTTATTACCTTCTTCTGATAACGCTCTTCCATAGACTTCTTTCCTCCCTTATTGTTTCCAGTGTTTATCTCGTGCTTTCCATGTTACTTACTCTTTACCGATCTTGCCTTGGCAGAACATTTCAGAGATTCCAGCTTACACTTCTCCGGAAATGGAATGGTCTACATTTCACTTCGATAGGAAGCTAATCTTCAGAAGTGCACTTTGAGGAAGTTCCACATCTACATTTGATAACAGTTAACCTTTTGCTAATCTATGGTAGACATCTTCGTTGCTTCGGCCATTATATATGTGATCTTACTGGTTAAATATGAAAATTCTTTCACTTCTCTCTCTAGTGTTTCGAACGCAGTCATAATTTTAAGGAAGTTTTTGTTCCCGTTTCCACTGCCCTTTGTCGTCTTCTTACTTTTCTTTGTCACTAGAATGGATCTGTCGTCCGAGTATAATAATGTTGGTAACTGTTTCTCTTTTATTTATCTTACGAAATTTTGTTTCTATTTCTCTAACACTCCACCACGCACAGCTATGTACGTGCGTCGTTCAGTACGTCAGTAGGGAATCCAAGAAAGAGTGCTCGCAGTACCGAAAAAGTGTGAGGTAGTAATCATCTGTTCTTACAGGACAGGCAAAGTAGCAGACGTATCCATCAAGTTGTTTTAATGTCCCACCCAACTGAATCAACAAGCTCTTGTATACTTCGCAACACGGAAAAAAGTGACCTTCGAGCGTTCATTAAAGTCTACTGTTTAAAAGGCTTAACACCGAAACACATCAAAGCTGAGTTAAATGAAGTTTACAGCACATATGCTCATCTATTTGGTTAAAATTCAGTAAATGAGTTCAAACGCGGCGTTAAACTGACGATAGTTGATAAGCGTCCGGGACGTCCAGGGTAAGTGATTACTCCAGAAATAAGTGACAAAATCAACGATAAGGTTTGGAGTGAATGACGAACCAAAGTGCCACAGACGTGTCAGAGTTACAGTATTTTCAATTTTGCACAAAAATTTAATGTAGCAAAATTTCGGTTCAAAAAATGGTTCAAATGGCTCTGAGCACTATGGGACTCAACTGCTGAGGTCATTAGTCCCCTAGAACTTAGAACTAGTTAAACCTAACTAACCTAAGGACATCACACACATCCATGCCCGAAGCAGGATTCGAACCTGCGACCGTAGCGGTCTCGCGGTTCCAGACCAAAATTTCGGAAGGTGGGTGCCGCGTTTGTTCTCAGTTGAGAATAAACGGAACGTTGTGAGTACTGAGGCACTTTTTGACACTTTTTCATCGAAATCCTGCCATGTTTCAGCGTCGATACGTAAGAGTAAATGAAACATGGATACACTACTATACCTCAGAGGCTAAGGGACAAATTCGAACAGTTTTCGTTAGGATTTACCGTGACTGTTATTGATATCGAACGAAACAGCAGGTTTCTGTTACCAGTCAGAATTTATTTATCTTCACGCCGCTTTTCGAAGGTTTAAACCTCCGTCATCAGGCGGATTTGTATTTGTTAGTATGACATACGTGTGTTCTGTGTTACGAGTTTTGCAGGAACTTGTGGCACTGTCTCCAGGATTCTTTCACTGTCGTAGGTTTTTGAAAGTTAACAGGCGCCTAAGAAGGTGAAGACTGTGTAATCGCCCGGCTAGGTGATGACCACGGTTTTTATAATTTAAGCGAAATCCTGTATATCGATTACTCGAAAAATGGAGAAAAAATATCTGGAGAGTATTACGTGTCAAAATTCCACCCCCTGAGCGACGGTGTCAACCAAGAAGTCCTCATTTGAAAACCAGATTGGGATCCTCTTCCAACACGACAGTGCATTGGTGCACGCGTGCACAGTTTCAGTAACCAAAATTACGGAATTCAAATCCGAGTTATTGTAATATCCAATGTATTCGCAGGATTATTCCCACAGTGATATTTTTATTTCCTAACTGTGAACGGGTACCTTCCCCGTTGTTACCTTTCCTCTCTCTCTCTCTCTCTCTCTCTCTTTCTCTCTCTCTCCCTCCCTCCGTCCCTCCCAATCTATGTTAGAGCGTACCGACTGCGTGTGTGCCAAGGCAACTCATATACATGCTGCTTAACCACTTGGTTCAATGCGCGCAAGAATTCAATGGCAGGGGACCGGCTCATTTTCTCTGCCTCGTGATGACTGGGTGTTGTGTGATGTCCTTAGGTTAGTTGGGTTTAAGTAGTTCTAAGTTCTAGGGGACTGATGACCATAGATGCTAAGTCCCATAGTGCTCAGAGCCATTTGAACCATTTTTGGGACCGGCTCGAAGTTAGTACCTGATTGATGAGGTGATTATCATATTAAAATTTCGCAACTGATAACGAGGGGGAGTGAATCAAGTGGGGAAGTAGCTAATATCTACGCTATGACATGATTCTCTATTCTTGTTAATTTTCATTCCCGCCAGATTATCTTGACTTCAATTTAGTACTGACATTGTTCTCTACATACGATGGGGGTGTTATGATCAGTCACTGAATCCATGAAGTTAAATACATTTAAAATTTTTATTATTTACCGTTTACAACTGTTATAACCATTTTAAGCGGTTTCATAAATTCAATTAACAAAGCGAAGACGAGTAAATTCTGTCTTATCTAGCACTGAAGGTGCCCATATTAGCAGAAATCTATTCAACACTCTCCCGCACTGAAGGTGCTTATATTATCAGGAATCTGGTCTCCTTTATAATATTGTGCACTGGAAAAGGGGGAGGGATCTACGTTGCTGCATCTGTAGTCCGTCTGCTTGGACAGTGATTGAAATTCACACCACATGTTGCTACTTGGACCGAATCGTTATGAATTAATGAACCGCGCTTCGGTTCCTCAATTACTTCTCAGCATCGTATAAAATTTTGCACACGCAATTTAACAATTTACGACATACTTAAGCATCCTCACCTTAACTATTTTGAAGAGCGACCTGGTGCTAGCTCGCTGGCGGTGCAACTCACGTGGGTGATCGATATCAACGGCAAATTTTTTGTACTCACCCCACTGCTCATTCTTGTTTTCAGTCTATACAATTATTCACACGCACAATCTATTATACCAATTAGTTAGGACGTGAAGCCTCCGTTCACAAAATTTATGAATTTGCCAAAAAATTACGACACGCGTAAAGCCATAAGTAGCTCACACAAAAAACACGCATTTCCTAACAGGTTCCACACAGAATCATCGTCTAAATTTCTCATAAGCAGTTACAACGATGTGTTAAGCTAACTAGGTGGGGTGAAGTCCAAATGTTCCTTTAGCAAGACCAGTAAGAAAATTAAAACTGCAGAACGCTACTGCTAAATGTGGAAATATATGATTTTTGATACTTTTGCTGCTCTCGTGTCCTGAAAGTACTAAATTATTGCATTACTACAAAAAAATAGCGTGAGCGCCCTGCTCACACCTGGAGAAGAAACCCTAACAAAAATTTTAATTTTACAGGCAAAATTTCTCAAAAAAGTGAATGGTCGTCACGACATGCTAACTACTTCCATCCTGAAAAAGAGTGGATTTATAACAATATAATAAATTATACCTCATCCTACAAATAAATTGGCGGCAAAGACGAAGATTGCCATCGATTCCGTCCGTTTAGTTCAACAGCTTTAGCCTTAGCGCCCCTGTTATGGCATCTCTCACCGGTTCCCGCCCTGGACGGGAGGGGAACCTGTTACCAACCCCGAACTATCCCTGGCAATTCTGGGCGGGAAGGAGCGCCTGGGGACCGGCACGAATCCGCCCGGCCGACTTGTGTCGAGGTCCGGTGAGCTGGACGGTCTGTGGATGGTTTTTAGGCGGTTTTCCGTCTGCCTCGGTGAATGTGGGCTGGTTCCCTTTAGCCCCCTTAGCTACACTACGAGGTGCGGCTAGAAAAAAACCGGACTGATGCTGGAAAAAACATTTATTTACAATTATTTACAATTTCATGTTATCTCCTTCAATGTACTCTCCTCCTCGGTCTCTAAACCGCTCCATACGAATTTTCCACTGTTCATAGCAATGCTGCAGATCATTTTCGGTAAGTCCATACATTACTTCCGTCGCTTTTTCTTTTACTGCTTCAACAGTCTCAAATCTAGTTCCTTTCAAAGCTGACTTGACTTTAGGGAAAAGAAAGAAGTCACAGGGGGCCAAATCAGGTGAGTAGGGTGGATGATCTAAGATGGGAATGTTGTGTTTTGCCAAAAACGTCTTCACTGACAACGCACTGTGAGCTGGGGCATTGTCTTGGTGAAGGATTCATGACTTTTTTCTCCACAAATCGTTCCGTTTTCTCCGTACTCGCTCACGTAGGGTAGCCAGGACGCTAATGTAGTAATGCTGATTCACTGTTTGTCCCTCTGGTACCCAATGAATGTGCACAATCCCTTTGATGTCAAAAAAAAACAATCATCATTGCCTTGAATTTCGATTTTGACATTCGTGCTTTTTTTTGTCGTGGAGAACCAGGAGTTTTCCAATGCATCGATTGGCGTTTAGTTTCGGGATCGTAAGTAAAAAACCACGATTCATCGCAAGTAATAACATTTTGTAAGAAGGTGGGATCACTTTCAATGTTTTCCAGGATGTCAGAACAAATCATTCTTCGGCGTTCCTTCTGTTCAATTGTGAGACACTTTGGAACCATTTTTGAACACACTTTGTTCATGTCGAAACTTTCATGAAGAATCTGCCTAACACTTTCCTTGTCAACTCCTGTTAACTCAGACACTGTTCTGATTGTTAAACGGCGATCTTGTCGAACAAGTTTACCGATTTTTTCAATGTTTGCATCAGTTTTTGCTGACAATGGTCTGCCAGTGCGAGTGTCATCACTGGTGTCTTCGCGGCCATCTTTAAATCGTTTAAACCACTCAAACACTTGTGTTCGCGATAAACAATCATCGCCGTACACTTGTTGTAACATTACAAACGTTTCACTTGCAGATTTTCCTAGTTTGAAACAAAATTTGATGTTAACACGCTGTTCTTTCTGTACACTCAACATTTTCCGACGCACAGACAAAACGTCAACTACTTAAAACAGACGCCACGGGCAGACTGAGTGCAGGAGGCAGATGAAACTCGAGCAGTAGGCGGAGCGAGAGTCACGTGACAGGCCACGCGACTTTCAGCCTTATTGCATTCGTTTTATTGTTTCACCAGTACTAGTCCGGTTTTTTTCTAGCCACACCTCGTACGTCGGCGATAGCTGCGCAAAAAGTTCTCCACGTACGCTACACCACCATTACTTTACCAAGCAAACACGTCTGGTGTGAGACGCCCCTGGGGGGTTCACCGGGGCTGAACCGCACAATAAACCTGAAAGTGTGGTTTGGTGTGGAGCGGCGGAGGGGTGAAGTGGACTGCGGTAGTCGTCGTGGGGCTGTGGACCACTGCGGCTGCTGCGGGAACGGAGCCTCTCCGTCGTTTCTCGGCCCCCGGTTAACATACAGTACAATACAATACAATCCCTGGAAAACAGGTTTATCATCGGTGCCTTTACCCCAAATTTAGGTTGGGAGTAACCAACCTACAGAGTGATCACATCCCTGCCATGCCACTACCAGTAGGGGGACTTTTCATACAAACTCAAAGTTAATTAACCCAAGGCAACGTAGATGTATTAAGGAAAGGAAGTGGATTTATATAATTATAAATTAAATAAACAGGCAGTCCATTTCTTCAGTAGAATTATAACATTTCTTAAATTTGTAATAATGATGAAAGTATCTGAAACATATATAGCATTCAGTATAATGCGACGGGAAAATCTAATTACAATGAGATGGGACAAGCTTTTCTCTCTCAACTTAAAGGAATTGTTCGGTTCATATCAAACAAGGAGGTAATCACCAAAACAGTTTCTATTTTATAAACCTTCCGAATTCCTACTTTAGGATGGCTTTATGGAGCAACGTCTGGAAAACTGTACTGAGTTAATAGACGGTGATGCTCAAAAACTGGAAAAATATTCCGACATAATTTGTTTTTCTGTTTTCAAAGAACTTACTGTACCAAACTCGTATTCTTACTTTTTCACATTATACTCATCATCAACGTCATAATCTTTATCGTCATCATTATGATCATTATCATCAACATCTGCTAGGCTATCTCAGTTCATAGGCTCACCAGTAGGCAGCCGGACGCCTCGGGGCACAGGTGGGCAGGTGTATGCTAGAGGCTCACATTCGGACACTCAGGCGGTCAAGGTGGAGACTACAGACGTCCCTCGCGGGACCTAGAATTACACGTGGATGAGGAGACGGTGACGTTACAGCGTGAAATCCCACATTCCACTACATTCCGAAGTGTGAAATGAAGAATCAGACACGTTGAAATTTTGCCTTGTGGTGAGGACAGTGATCACAGATAGCATTTACGTCACAATTTGTTAACAACTTGTTATGTCGAAGTAAATGTCCTAAAAGGTCTGGATAGTTGCTATAAGTTTTCTCGTCAAATACTTTCATTTCATTTTATCTCTGTCTGTGTCACCTTCATTCATAACCAGATTTCAATTGTTTCTACGTGCTATTTGTATGTTTTCAAAAAAATGTTTAAATGTGTGTGAAATCTTATGGGACTTAACTGCTAAGGTCATCAGTCCCTAAGCTTACTCACTACTTAACCTAAATTATCCTAAGGACAAATACACACACCCATGCCCGAGGGAGGATTCGAACCTCCGCCGGGACCAGCCGCACAGTTCATGACTGCAGCGCCTAGACCGCGCCGCTCACCCAGTGCGGCTGTATGTTTTCAACAGTGACCGCTGTCGTAGTCATACAATCCATGAACGTCTCGATGGAGTGGTTTTTCATTTCTGTTATAACGTCCTGTTTGGTGGCTATCTTCGTTCATTGACAGCAGTTTTACTGTTTCAACTACTTGTACCCCGCATCTCCTGTCTTCCATAATGAAATTGCCTGAATAAGAAGATCTATCAACTTTTCTACTTTAATTTTTTCAGTTTTGATGACAGCGTACCTTTTAATTTTTAATTTGCTCACTACCCTAATTTTATTTGCTTCTTTTTGATAACGTTTTGTTTTCATAATTTCTGAAAAAACAGAAGACTAGTGGAAACCAACAATGCTTCGCAATTGTTAAATATGTAGTGGACTGTTAAGGCAGCCAGTCCACAGTGAGGTAGCCGAAAGGGCACGCGTCAACTCACGCCGTCTGGCGTTAAGTCTGGAACAGGATTCGTAATGAATGTGATAAAGAAAAGAACGTAGCTACTAGAACACTTAACTTTTATATTGTCCTTTGGTATACAGCATTCTGGATGATACAAGTGAGACTCTATCTTGAGGTACATGCAACGTTACAAATGGTTAATGGCGCCTTGCTAGGTCGTAGCCATTAACTTAGCTGAAGGCTATTCTAACTGTCTCTCGGCAAATGAGAGAAAGGCTTCGTCAGTGTAGTCGCTAGCAACGTCGTCGTACAACTGGGGCGAGTGCTAGTCCGTCTCTCGAGACCTGCCTTGTGGTGGCGCTCGGTCTGCGATCCTGACAGTGGCGACACGCGGGTCCGACATGTACTAGTGGACCGCGACCGATTTAAGCTACCACCTAGCAAGTGTGGTGTCTAGCGGTGACACCACAGTTTTAATCTGTGAATCAGCAGGATTACAAGATTTCGAATGATTCATATCCCGTCGCAGTATTTTAATCTCAAGATGGTCAGCCGTAAATACACGTTTCCCGTTTTCTGCAGAACCAATGGCGTGTAATAAAACAAAACAACAGATTTTATTTCACATTTCATCTTTATTATACATTTCATTTTGTGTGTGGGTAGAAAGAATACACATTGACAAACAATTTGTCTAATGGTTTTTATGCCTTCCAGTCGCAACTGTAACTGAATGCAAGAAAGAAAAGAAAACAGAACATTTCCCCAGGGCAGCACAGCGTTCTCTTTCTTACTGTCAGTTTTAACTGAAAACTTTTACCTCATCGTTTGCAAAAATGTATGGCGTATGTTCGTCAGAATGTTTGTTAATGCATCGTATAAAAGTTTGAAGAAAATCAGTCAAGAACTTTCCGAGATTTTTGCTAACATCTTTTCTCTTTCTGTATTAGATATATATTAACGTATTATGTGCATTAGAAACATAGAGACTGTGTCTATCTGGAACTTCATTACATATTTTCAGAATTTGAAGTATATCGGTCAAGAACTTTTCGAGATTTCTTGGTAACAACATTTTCCTGTTATGTATCAAATACGTATATATATATATATATAATATGTGTATTAAAAGAGATATAGCCGATATGAGACTGAATTTTTATTAATGTAAGACGAGAAACTTGGAATTAATCTAAGAAAATTTCAAGAATTTTGGTAGCACCATTTCCCCTTTAGCAGTAGTAGTAGTAGTAATAGTAGCTTTATTCATCCGTAGATCTCTTTTCACAAGGATATAGGACTTGTCAAAGTATTTACAAGTTTACATCAATTTAAAATAAGCTAATTCGTATACACATATATTTACTGACTTCTAGGTAGAGACAATCATTAGATTTACGCCTGGCATACAATAATTTTTTTTCAAATAACTTATTAAATAATGAAATGCCCCACTGTTCACTCATATTTCACTCTCAGTCACTGCACACACTATACATACATTGTTTCTAACACTTCACTCATTACGCACCCACCGAGCGGTCTAGGGCGCTGCAGTCATGGACTACGCGGCTGATACCGACGGAGGTTCGAGTCGTCCCTCGGGCATGGGTGTGTGTGTGTTTGTCCTTAGAATAATTTAGGTTAAGTAGTGTGTAAGCTTAGGGTCTGATGACCTTAGCAGTTAAGTCCCATAAGATTTCACACACACATCTGAACATCATTATGCACACAAACACACACACACACACACACACACACACACTGGTGATCTCTGGTCCATTTTCTGTACCGGAGCTTCCCATTTGCCATCCTGAAAAACTGAGTCAGCATCCCTCCATAATCAGTGAGATGTTGAGCTCGGAAAGAGGAAGAGGTGTTAGTATTGTGCTATGAATATCGTGGGGGTAAGTATTTATAGAAAGGAAAAAAAACATAAAGAGAAGGTGTTATGTGGAATGCTGGGTGTTTTATAATCATTATTATAATTATTTAGTTGTATAACAAGTTTATCAAACTCCTGTTCTGTTTTAGCTGAGAGAGAGAGAGAGGGTGTCACAAAAAGGTACTGCCAAACTTTCAGGAAACATTCCTCACACACAAATAAAGAAAAGATGTTTTGTGGACATGTGCCCGGAAACGCTTATATTGTATCTGCCCAAAGGTTTATTAGAGGATGATGTAAAAGTCTGATGCAAAGAGGTCAAGAACTTCAAGGTATTTCTGTTAACAACTTTGCCCCTTTATGTACTGTACATGCGTGTGCTTACAAACTATATCTGTTAAAAAAATCTGCAGCCTATACTCACCTGAAAGTTTATTAGAGTATCGTCAAACATCTCAAGTAAACTGGGCAAGAATTTTTCGAGAGTTTTGATAACAACGTTAAACAATAGTTGTCGTCATGTAGTGGTGTAGACGGATAATATGAGGGCTATCCACAAAGTACATTACGTTTTGGAATTAAAAATAAATAAAGTATTGGATATTTTTTTTATTATATACAGATGAAAGCCACACTTAAATACTACTTTTCTACATAGTTGCCATTTAAATTAAGGCACTTATCGTAGCGATGGACGAGCTTGGAAATTCCTTCGTCGTAAAATTCGGCCGCCTGCGCCTTCAACCACGTGGTTACCTCTTCTTGAAGCTGTGCGTCGTCATCAAAACGCTGCATAGCCAACCACATCTTCATTGCTGGGAATAAGTGGAAGTCGCTCGGTGCCAGGTCGGGACTGTACGGCGGATGAGGAAACAACTCCCACTTAAAATATTCGAGAACTTCACGAGTGGCATTTGCCGTGTGGGCCCGGGCGTTGTGAATCAGCGAGATCTTTGAGCCCAACTTTCCCCTGCGCTTGTTTTGTATTGCTCTTCTGAGGTTGTGCAGAGTTTGGCAATACCTTTGAGAGTTTATTTGTAGTGCCTCTTTCCAGGAAATCCACAAAAATCACACCTTTTCTGTCCCAAAAGACAGTCACTACGTGGTTGAAGGCGCAGGCGGCCGAATTTTACGACGAAGGAATTTCCAAGCTCGTCCATCGCTACGATGCCTTAATTTAAATGGCAACTATGTAGAAAAGCAGTATTTAATTGTGGCTTTCATCTGTATATAATTAAAAAATTTCCAATACTTTACTTATTTTTAATTCCAAAACGTAATGAACTTTGTGGATAGCCCTCGTACTTTGACAGTGTTTTGTTAATAATTCTACATTTCAGTGTGAACGGTGGAAGGAAGATTAATATTGAAAGACAAACGAGAACACCTACTACCGGAAAAACTGTGGCGGTGATTCTCTGGTGGCCCACCCTGAGTCCCGGCTGGGTTCGTTCGCCGGTCTCGGCGGAAGCGCAGGGATAACCGCCGCGAGGCGCCATTAGCACGTGATGCACAGCGCCCGATGAAATTGCTGCGCCGTGCCGTGTCCCCACTCCGCAGTGAATTAAAGCGCCGCGCTATCCGCACGGTCCCGCCTCAATACAGCGCAGCTGTGCGGTGCGGTTTCATCGCGAGCTTTGTCTTCCGCTGCGCCGGAAGGAAGCGCGGACGCGCCGGCCGGATGTGAAATGTCTGGCCGAAGCGGGTTTCCGATCCGCCGCTGACTACGCGACCGGCGCTTGCACAAAAATACTCTCTCGTCGTGACGTACGAGACACAGTTGTCCCCTCACCCGGAGAGAAAAGATCATTTTCCTCTCTTTAAGAAAAATCTCCAATGGACCCTCACTAGCAAAACACTACTCGACTATACTTAAGGAAACGACTCAACAGAATACGACAGATGTCTCACAGAAATAAAGTTGCTCATGGGCTGGTAGACTGAAGAATCAAAGAAACTGGTATACCTGCCTAATAACGTGTAGGGCCCCTGCGAGCACGCAGAAGTGCCGCAACACGACGTGGCATCGACTCGACTAATGTCTGAAGTGGTGCTAGAGGAAACTGACACCATGACTCCTGCAGGGCTGTCCTTAAATCCGTATGAGTACGAAGAGGTGGAGATATCTGCTGAACAGTACGTTGCAAGGCATTCCCAAATATGCTGAATAATGTTAAAGTCTGGAGAGTTTGTCACTGTAGAACGTATTACTTTGTGTATGGTACCACAAGCTCACCTCTGCTTGCACTGAGTTCATCGCTGTCAAAATAAACCGACAAAAATATTGTAGGCGAGTCCTCTCTACACGTGTGTGATGAATGTGCGTTGATATACCTTATGATCTGGAACATTGGAGGGTGGCTGATGGATAATATCCAAATGCCACAATAAAATGGAAAAAAGAGAAACAAAAAGAAACTCCGCAGGTTTTTGAGGCCGCTGCCACAGAATGAAAAATCTTACGGGTTGCTAGGTGACACAGTGTTGCTCCTAAACAACAGACATTTAGACATATCTCCTGCGAACTTTTCAGGATCTTCTGGTGTTGTGTTGGTTCAGATAACCATTAACGGAAGATATTACCTGTTATCTGTTACTTGTTGAGAAGCCGTCGTAAAAGTGTTACATAAATCAGTAGTGAGAATGTTCTGCATCAGTTGTCGAGAATGTGTCATACACACTGAAGAGCCAAGGGAACTGGTACACGACCTAAGCTGGTCGTAGACACAGAAGTGATGACACTTTCTGCAGAAATGCTACAAATTCGTCGGGCCATCGACCGCGCTGCTCGAACTGTCAACACAACTGGAACTGCTAAGAGCATCCTACGACTTCCACATCGCTGGGATGGCCGTTGTGGCCGTGCAGTTGTAAGCGCTTCAGTTTGGAACCGCGTGATCGCTACGGTCGCAGGTTCGAATCCTGCATCGGGAATAGATGTGTGTGTTGTTCTTAGGTTAGTTAGGTTTAAGTACTTCTAAGTTCTAGGGGACTGATTACCTCAGATGTTAAGTCCCATAGTGCTCAGAGCCATTTGAACCACATCGCTGGGTAACGGTTTATAAACGATGCTGGTGACTACTTTGAAGGTCAGTAACACTTTGAAACACGTATCTGTTTTGAACGAGCTGTAAATAAATAGTTGCCAGTATTAAAGTTCGAACCCTTGTATGTGGACAAGAATAAAACGCAAATATTTGTAGCATTCTTTTTTAAAAACACAAACCTTTAATAGTTCTGACATAATATATTTAGAGACATAACTTTTCAGCACACCATCAAATATTGATCGAATAGTGGGTACAAGATATTAACAGCTTTGGATTGAATCGATACCACTGGGAGGAGAAAACGATTGGACTCAAGTGGGAAAAATGAAAAAGAAGAAGAAGGAGTTTTAAGTGTTTATGTTCTGACGTGGGTTAGAAAAAGACAGCTGTAGACTCTTTTTGGGAAGTATCCTTTTGTTGGAATGACGAACGCATAAAGCGACGGCGACCAAACGAAGTAACGTAGATTACTTGGAAACAGAGCAATGATTGTCCTTACGTCGGACGAAGTTGATCAGAGTAATACATGTCCAATTTATTTGTCAGTTATCTGTCACCTATCGTCAGAAATGGTGTTTTCTAGCTAGCAGGTCACTTCTTGAAACGCCAGCTGCTGTGTGTTTCTGAATCGAACAGTACTGTTTTCGAGATACACGCTATGCTGATTGCTCAATTTGATGCACTGTGCACATTCCCGTTTCGTTTCAGCAGTAGATTTATGTTGGTGTCAATGTAACTAATAAACAGTTCAAAACTGATTTAGAATGTAAGAAAAATGATTTTCTTTTTCGATGTTTAGTCGTTCTTAGGGCTGTTTAAACGTCAAGTATCAAACTAATTAACTGCGTACGTTTGAGTATCTATTATGTTAAGAGGAATATACTTGATCATGTCAGGTTAGGAATGTTGAAGGAATCTAATAAATGTTATCTGAAAAAGATAATAAATTTCAAGAGGATTTTCAGGTCGAAATGAACACAGATTTTGGGGGAGAGTTGAATTTTGGTTGTATTATTCAGCAACAGGTGAAGAAGACAGTGAAGATCTCGGTGAAGTAATTGAGGTAAACGACCATTACAGGGTTGAAAGGAACAAGGGGACAAACAGGAGCAAAGTTCTAACAATTACATAGAGCGCTTTTCATGACCCATAATATTACTTAAATGTGGTCTAGAACTAAAGGTGCAGAGAAAGCAAACGTGAACGCCTTTGTAATGCTGGAAACGCCTCATCGACACTACTTTGTCTATTGAAGTTCTGTATACAAATCATTACATTAAGAACGACAGAATTTCATTTCATTCTGAAGAATACAGTAAAACCAACAGATGTAATTGGACTAAAAACCTCCACATATTTCTTATTTCTAGCTGGCGTTAACAAAAGTAACAGACAAAGGTTGGAGGATCCGTAGTGAAATATTGGTTTCAATATTGAAAAATTTCGTCATCTACGTGATCTTCAGCGAGAAACAAAGTTATGGCAGCCTCTACTGAATCATCCCTGATGTGTCGACGACTATCAAAATTAAATTATTTGTTATTGTTGATTTACCAGTAGTTATTTTACACAGGGTAGATGAAATTCCGTATGTTGCCTTCTGATGATCAGATACATTGAATTTGGTTGTTTATAAGCAGCCCATAGTGTTTAAAATAGCTTCCATTAGATTTTTACGTGTTGTCAGGCATACACAACATAATACATCTGTCAATGTGCAAGTAAGGAGGCTTCCACGGCGAAAGTAAGTTCTCATAAAACAACTGTACTACCTAACTTGAAAATTAGGTAGACTGAAAACATAAGGAATGAGGAAGTTCTCCGCAGAATCGGTGAGGAACGGAATATATGGGAAACACTGCAAAGAAGAAGGGACAGAATGGTAGCACATCAGTTGAGATATCAGGAAATAACTTCCATGGTACTAGAGGGAGTTGTAGAGGTTAAAAATTGTAGAGGAAAGCAGAGATTGGAGTACTTTTAGCAAATAATTGAAAAAAAAGAAAAAAAAAAGAACTGCGACGTTTCGGCCGTCTCTCAGCGGTCTTCCTCAAGACCGTTTACTTGCCCTGAACAGGAGAACTGGATAACTGAAGATTGTTTTACTCCCCCCAGTCACACTGATGAGACCGACACCTGTGTTTGACGTGAACATTCAATAAACACTAACCAGACGGCAGGTGGGAATACTAGCAGTTTAGGCTACATAAAGCATGTGGCAGGGACGCC
Source organism: Schistocerca nitens (assembly GCF_023898315.1). NCBI lineage: Eukaryota > Metazoa > Arthropoda > Insecta > Orthoptera > Acrididae > Schistocerca > Schistocerca nitens. The sequence continues at coordinate 175,625,539 of NC_064618.1, forward strand.
GAAACCGAGTGATTTATCTGACGTCCAAAAACCCACGATTCTTCGCTTTCGAGTCCAATGTGGAAGCATTTTAGAAACGACTAACTTTGCAAACTGTTTACTTCAAGCCGTACTTAAAGTATGCCGTGTGTGGAAAGATGGGGCTATCCAAAATCAGCGCCTAGGCAACTGTGCTGCACCAAGGAATATAGATGACAGGCTGCAGTCATATGTACGGATGAGTAGACGCGCTACTATTGAGCAACTGAACTTCCAGTTGAAACAAGGGCCACCAACAATGTCACATCAGCCCGCCCGGCTAGCCGCGCGGTCTGACGCGCTGCTTCCCGAGTGGCAAGGCGTGCCGGTCCCTGGCACGAATCCGTCCGGCGGATTGGTGTCAAGGTCCGGGGTGCAGGCCATCCTGTGGATGGTTTTTAAGGCGGTTTACCATCTGCCTCGGCGAATGCGGGCTGGTTCCCATTATTGCGACTCAGTTACAATATGTGCGATTGCTGCGCAAACACTTTCTCCATGTACGTGTACACCATAATTACTGTACCACGCAAACATTGGGGTTACACTCATCTCATATGAAAAGTTCCCAGAGGGGGGTGGTCTAACAACCCTACCACAACAAAGGTCAAAAATTAATTATGATTGTAGTATTTCTCACGCTGCTAAACATTGCATTTGCGGGCAACAACAAAGTTATATTATGTGGCAGGTGTCATTAGAGCACACTTAATACAGTCATTTCTTGAAATAATGGATAAAGTAGGCACTCATCTTTTCGTGTTTCCCACGCTGGTCTCGTTGTGAACTCATGGCTCAATCGTCGAAAATCTAGATAGTGATGATTCCAAGCTCGGATGCCAAGAGAGCTACGTGTTGTTCGGCGATATTCAAAAGATTTATAGATGTGTTTCATAAACCATTCTTGAAGATTAAACTTTTGCATGTTAGGAGAATGATGATGTAAAAAAGTAATCAGCACTCCGATTATAAGTTACACTTCTTTTTTATTACTTCTGCTGCAATATCACGTAACTCGTTCCAAAACACCACTTCACAATATAAAACATACTTGAAAATATCTTCCTCACTATTAAAGTTCACATTTCATAAACTGACTACAATTTGCGTCTTTTTAACATGACGACCAAAACTTGACTCTCTAATAACCGCTTACGCGCCCAAAAATCAGAGTTACAAGTACGTCAAAAATCATAATGACAAAAGAAAGAATACACATAAGAATAATATCATTGCAATATATACATATAGACGTATTGAAGTACCTCTCTCTACATTAATGAAATCAAATCTGAATGTTGTCACAGAAATATGTTAACTGTTTTACAGAAACACAGTAGAATATTGCTGGTATCGAGAGGTTGAGGTGAGGTGCCGTAATGGTTACGTAATTCAAGTACCATTACAGTAGGGGTCCACTGGGGGCCGAACCGCACAATCAACCTGGGGTCGGTGTGGGGCGGCGGTGGGGTGGGTGGACTGCTGTGGCCCTGTTGTGGGGTAGTAAACCACTGAGGGTTACGGTGAGACGAAGCCTCTGTGTCGTTCATAGGTCCCCGGTTCAATACACAATACACGATGTCTCCTCAACGAGTGTTCAGCGGTGACTGGTTCATCCACGAATGCTGCCTGCTTTCATCTGTCACGAAGGCTGGAATTTGCACATCAGTACCGCGTATGGACGTCCAGTGAGTGGCGACAGATGGGCGTTGCTGTTGGCGTATACGGCTGGAGGCGAGACCGTTATGATCTGGAGAATGTTTTCGTGGCATTCCCTAGGTAGTCCCGTCATTCTGGAATGCTCAATGGATAAACACAAGTATGCATCTATCCTTGTGGACCAAAATTCAGTCTGTTTTTCCACGGTAGGATGGCATCCACCACAGCTCATAGTTTACTGGTGTGTTTCGGACAGCATAGCAGAGTTTACTGTACAGCCCTGGCCACCAAATTCCTTAGATTTTAATCCTATCGGAAATCGGTGGGGCCACCTGGATCGGGCTTTTCCCGCCATGGATCATCAAACGTGAAACGTAGCACACCTAGCTACGGCATGGCTACATATCCCTATAGGTTCATTTCAGAACTCCACTGAGTCTTTTCCTGGACGTCTGGCAGCGGTCCGCGCCGCGAGGTGGGTGTACAGGCTTCTGACCGATGGCCACATTAATTTGACTGGACAGTGCATAAAAAAATTGTAAGCGTTTCTAATGAAATTTGTTACTGATGAGCAGGGGCGGCTCCTGTATAGGTTTGCAAGTTTGCGCTACCCCCAAGGAATAATTTTGTTCGACTGTGTGTGCCTTCTGAGCGTTCTATACTAGTGGGGAAGTAGCGCGCCGTTTATCTCTTTTGAAATTCCCGGCCGACTCCTGCTTTAACAATTTCGCAGACCGTTAAAACGAAAAGTCGCCAATTCAACAGGAAATGTAACTCTGAATAGTACAACAAACATGAATGGCTGTGTGGTTGTGACATGAAAAATACCTTATTTTGTTTTCCTTGTTTATTGTTTGGAGGACATCTTTCATGGTCTAAGCACGGAGTCTGTGACATTCAACAACTCCATGACAAAATTAGAAAACACGAACTTTCTTCAGACAATGTAAATAACGTTTTTAATATGGCAAGTCTAGGCAATAGACAGTGCATACAGATGGTCCTTGGCATTACACAACCAAAAAGTTACCGATAGTAGGTACATATTGAATCTAATTATTAACTGTATTCTTTTCTGAGGTGCGTGGGAATTTGCCCTTAGAGGACATACTGGTGCTTTTCGTTCCTTGATTAATTTTAGTGCAGAAAATTCAACAGGTTTACACGAGTAGCATGAAAGAGGGAGAACTGAAGATGGCGCAGCGATGTGTAATATACTGCGGGAGACAAAAGAAGTATGAGATGTCATAACTTATGAGGCAAAAGAAAGAGTCAAGTTCACTGGACACCTACTTGCAGCCTCTCTCTTTCTACCAGAGAAATTCGCTATTTACTCTTCCAGTTTTCCAGAAACTTCTTTCAGAGCTGCTATTGAATGCTACTCTTTTTTGGAAGAAAAGAGACTTTGAACAGAACTCTCTGTTATTTATGGAGGAGAGGAGTTCAAAAGCATACGTGGAGCTTTGAGCTTTCTGGATTACATAACAGACAATCTTTGTGATACACTGAGCGAATCTGTGAAGCATCTGAAAGCGATAATTCCAATTCCAATGACCACATCAGAAGCAGAACGTAGTTTTTCTTCGCTCGTGTCACTCCTGCATGTCCTCATAATAAAATCTGTCTTGGGTATTTTGACACTGCCGATTAACTGTCTTCAGAGACTGTCAGCAATCGCGATGCTCTCTATTGAACGAGACCTCGTTTTAGGAATTGCAGACTTCAATCAAAGAGTGATGGAAAGATGCAAGATCGGTTATTGCTGCAGCATTGGCAGGATATAGAGATCTATATTAAGTATATTAAGAGGATCAATGATTCTAGGTCCTGGAGCGTAATGTATAACGTCATGTAATATTTACTGAACACGTGAACACTGAGAGATTTTGCGTGAAGCAAAACGCGGCACATAAAAGAACAGTCTCCTTAATTTACGTTTAGAAGAAGAAGAATAATTGTTTCTGAAGTTATTCGTTCTATGGCAGAGAACAATAATAGAGTTCAACTAAATCTGGTCAGACATCAATCAAAATTGGTACAATTATATTTCCAGTTAGACGCCTATCTTTGACGACAGTCATTCTTGGTCCTTAGTATTCCTCAAGAAGATTTTGATGTGTTTCAGCGAGCGGTCTGTTTATATCAGTCGTTACAATAACATGATCACTGTACTGATTTTATCTCTTTTGTTGATGTTTTCCTTCGTGGGTAAAGTGCACCACCATCTTCTTTCGTCACGAGCCGCCACTGCTGTTGAGTATGAATTGTGATTCCTTGGTGCATCTACATCTACATCTACATCCATACTCCGCAAGCCACCTGACGGTGTGTGGTGGAGGGTACCTTGAGTACCTCTAGCGGTTCTCCATTCTATTCCAGTCTCGTATTGTTCGTGGAAAGATGGATTGTCGGTATGCCTGTGTGTGGGCTCTAATCTCTCTGATTTTATCCTCATGGTCTCTTCGCGAGATATACGTAGGAGGGAGCAACATACTGATTGACTCCTCGGTGAAGGTACGTTCTCGAAACTTCAACAAAAGCCCGTACCGAGCTACTGAGCGTCTCTCCTGCAGAGTCTTCCACTGGAGTTTGTCATCTCCGTAACGCTTTCGCGATTACTAAATTATCCTGTAACGAAGCGCGCTGCTCTCCGTTGGATCTCCTCCGTCAACCCCATCTGGTACGGACCCCACACTGCTGAGCAGTATTCAAGCAGTGGGCGAACAAGCGTACTGTAACCTACATAACAGCGCTGATAAAGCACTTAGAATCGTCGCGCACACCAGCGGGAGCAAAATACCGTACGCTCGCTGTAGTCGTACTATCAGCGCGCGTACCCGCTGGCGAACCAGCCCAAGAGGGTTGCATCATGCAGCCTCGCAGGCGCTCAGCGGCCAAAACGGCACTATGTTTTCGATGTTTGTTTTTTTTTCAAATTGTTGGGCTCAAGTATGCAACAACGATTCTAAGTCCGTTATCAGCGCTGTTATGTAATCAAGGTCATGCGCTCAGTATATAAGTGGCCAACGCAGACCAGCGGAATCATTCCGCTGTGAGCTATACAGGGTGTTACAAAAAGGTACGGCCAAACTTTCAGGAAACATTCCTCGCACAGAAATAAAGAAAAGATGTTATGTGGACATGTGTCCGGAAAAGCTTAATTTCCATGTTAGAGCTCATTTTAGTTTCGTCAGTATGTACTGTACTTCCTCGATTCACCACCAGTTGGCCCAATTGAAGGAAGGTAATGTTGACTTCGGTGCTTGTGTTGACATGCGACTCATTGCCCTACAGTACTAGCGTCAAGCACATCAGTACGTAGCATCAACAGGTTAGTGTTCGTCACGTACGTGGTTTTGCAGTCAGTGCAATGTTTACAAATGCGGAGTTGGCAGATGCCCATTTGATGTATGGATTAGCACGGGGCAATGGCCGTGGCGCGGTACGTTTGTATCGAGACAGATTTCGAGAACGAAGGTGTCCCGACAGGAAGACGTTCGAAGCAATAGATCGGCGTCTTAGGGAGCACGGAACATTCCAGCCTATGACTCGCGACTGGGGAAGACCTAGAACGACGAGGGCACCTGCAATGGACGAGGCAATTCTTCGAGCAGTTGACGATAACCCTAATGTCAGCGTCAGAGAAGTTGCTGCTGAACAAGGTAACGTTGACCACGTCACTGTATGGAGAGTGCTACGGGAGAACCAGTTGTTTCCGTACCATGTACAGCGTATGCAGGCACTATCAGCAGCTGATTGGCCTCCACGGGTACACTTCTGCGAATGGTTCATCCAACAATGTGTCAATCCTCCTTTCAGTACAAATATTCTCTTTACGGATGAGGCTTCATTCCAACGTGATCAAATTGTAAATATTCACAATCAACATGTGTGGGCTGACGAGAATCCGCACGCAATGATTTCATACGGGATACTCTACCTGTGCTGCTGGAACATGTGCCTTTACAAGTACGACACAACATGTGGTTCATGCACGATGGAGCTCCTGCACATTTCAGTCGAAGTGTTCATACGCTTCTCAACAACAGATTCGGTGAGCGATGGATTGGTAGAGGCGGACCAATTACATGGCCTCGACGCTCACCTGACCTCAACCCTCTTGACTTTCATTTATGGGGGCATTTTAAAGCTCTTGTCTACGCAACCCCTGTACCAAATGTAGAGAATCTTCGTTATCGTATTGTGGATGGTTGTGATACAATACGCCATTCTCCAGGGCTGCATCAGCGCATCAGGGATTCCATGCGACGGAGGGTGGATGCATGTCTCCTCGCTGAAGTCACGCTGGTACGTTCTGTTGCTGTGTGTTTCCATTCCATGATTAATGTGATTTGAAGATAAGTAATAAAATGAGCTCCAACATGGAAAGTAAGCGTTTCCGGACGCATGTCCACGTAACATATTTTCTTTCTTTGTGTGTGAGGAGTGTTTCTTGAAAGTTTCGCCGTACCTTTTGTAACACCTTGTATCTGCAACAGCATTGAAGCACCATGCCTCGTCGACGTGTGTATCGTCAACGTCGCCATCGCATGCCAGTCTACAAAGTGAAACTTCCTGGCAGATTAAAACTGTGTGCCCGACCGAGACTCCAACTCGGGACCTTTGCCTTTCGCGGGCAAGTGCTCTCTGGAGTCTACAAAGTGTTGATCCTTTCGAAGTCTCCGTGCATTTCGTTACATTTTCTGCGAAAAAATAAAATAAAGGAAAAAGTTCGATGCTAAGGCTCCTGAAACAGAGCGTTCCCTGTTACAGATAAGACACAGAGAACGGGAGTCGGCGGCTTCCCGCGAGGTTTTTACTGCGCGGCTCCCATCGCTAGGCAACGAGCACTTGGCGCCGATGACGGGCATCCGCCAGGGGAGCCGGCCATGAAACATGCAGTGGCGTGTCGGCGGCCCACCGCGCCCTCACAGACTTATTGATAGGCCCGCGGCCGTAACTTAGCGCCGGCCCGGAGGAGCAGCTACAAGGCCGCCCGCGATAAAAAAGAATCCCATTTGGAATCCACCCACCGCGCGCTGCGGCGGCTGGCCGATGATATGATGATTTGCTGCGTGGGGGGGCATTAGGCGGAGACGCACATTTCACACGCGCGAGTCACACTTATCTGCTCGGCGACGCGTGGGCGGATCCCAGCGTGCGGGGGAGCGCCGCCGCGCTGTGCGTGAAATAACTTTATCCGGGCAGCGCGGCAGGGGTGGCGCTCGGAAGACGAGGGGCTGGCGGACCGCGGCTTCGTGCTTGCGGCGTCCACGTGTTTTGGTATTCACCGGTCGCCGACCCGCTCTGATTTATTCAACGCGGGTCGGACGGCGGCAAGCTTGTTACTCACGCGCCGCGCATATTGCCGTGAAATCAGCAATCGCCTTGCCGACGCGCTCTGTACACAGCTCAGCTTCTGCCACCCCTGTCTCTCTCTCTCTCTCTCTCTCTCTCTCTCTCTCTCTATGCGCTATGATGCTGCTGCGGCCTCTGATCGGAAACTCAAACAAGAACGGCCGGTCATACAAATCCGGTATTGGCGCTCCTCATATTTCCGCCCCGGTTATCCCAACAATAAATATTTGTCGACTTGTGGCGCGGTTCTTTCCAACTGGATTATTTCCCTGCATCCGGTGGGCATTTTCCCGTATCAGTGCAGCGGTCCGATCTGTTGGACGCAAGAAGAAAGGATATCGATAGGTTTTTGAGTACAGTGCTCTATGTCGCACCGGCAGTTTCCACCCGACTACTGTTTACAGTGCTGACGCAAATTCATGCTGCAAAACAGTACGTGGACATGTCTACAAGAGTTCATTTCTTGATGAACTTCCAAAAACTTGCCCATTCTCCAACCTCTTACCGACTAATTTAACTACATGCATAGCACATGAGATGTCCACAATAATAATAGTAATAATAATAAATACAAGAAAATTTAATGAATTACAGCTGTACGACATTATGAATACTGCACTCATTAGAACGAAGGAGAACATTGTGCAAATTAACTGTTTAGCTTTTGCAGAAGATATGGGTAGCCACATTGACAGAAGATTTTGAAACAGGAACAGAAGAAATCAGTAGACCGCAACAAGGAGCACAGAAAATTCGGTTTCAAATAACATTTCTAAGAACAGAGGTAATGCTAATTTTCAAGGACAACACAAACCACTTAACCCTTTGTTGCCTGACGGGACTTAAAAGTACCAGTAAGTTTTGACTCTCATTATTTTCTCGTGGTGCAGTTTCGTGATCTGAGAGCCTGTCGGTACGTAACAGTAACTCTGCTCTACTGTTTCATAGATGTTATTGTGCAATACATAGACCTCTCTGGCGGTCAGAGCTTGAAATTGTTTTTCGCGCGCTGCTGTGAAAACAGAAGATTGTATGTGCTTGTTTCCATGGTGTTGCCTGAATTTGTGCGCAATTTATTGAAACTTCCGTTGAGTTTTCCATTGTACGTACTTACCTTCTTCGTTTTCTTATAATAGTTTGAAGTATTACGTTACAAGTGAATCAGATAAAGTGGAAAATATAAGGCGGACTTATTAGTACCGTCAGGTTGTGCGAACACTTTATTGTAGCAACAATGCGTTACCTCTCACTAGTTGTTCTGTCCACTTTTTCTCACACAGAAATCCGTAAATACATTTGCCTGTGGAACAATTAGAACAAACAGGAAAGGTTTGCCAGGGAATTTACCTAAAGAAAAATGTCTAAATCAAATCACAGAGTGTCATCTTTAGACCTAACAGTATTTCAGTGGAAGGAAAATAAAGTAGTGTATTTTGCGTCAAACTTCCATAGCACTGAACAGAGCGTAGTGACAAGAAAACAGAAAGATTGAACTAGTATGACTATACCATATCCAGTTATTGTATGTGATTACAGTAAAAACATGGGTGGTGTGGATCATGCAAACAGATTACGTTCAACTTATGGTCTTGACAAGGGATCAAAGAAATGGTGACACCGTCTCTTCTGGGGAGCAATAGAAATTGCTTTTGCCAATGCTTACGTCATTTTCAGTGATCTACATGGGGCACTGCCACTGCTCGAATTCAGGCGTGCTGTGGCACTTGGGGTAATGAATGAACAGCAAGTGCCAAATCTCAAAAAGAGAAACTCTGGTAAAGATGAAATAACTCTCCCAAAGGGAAGGAAGGATAGCTTTTCTGTTCCGAAGGATGTACGTCTTGGCAACCGAGGGAACCATTTTGTAGTGTTCAGTTGTAAAAGAGGACGATGCGAAATGTGTGCGAAAAATAAAATTCAGTCGAGACCACATTCTCAATGTAGTACATGTAAAGTGTATTTGTGCTGCAATGAGAAAAATAACTGTTTCCTACAATTTCATGAGTTATCACTAAATATGTGATATGTATATACTGTAAAAAATGTATAGCTAAGTTACTATGTATTGTGAAGTTGCTCTAGAATAAATTTGTGCGAAATTTAAAAAAAAAAAATCAGAAATATCATATTTCTGTTAATTACTTTTCTAATGTAAAAGTATTTAATATTTATGTGGCATAAAGTACAAGTTATAAAAATTGGAGCATTTTTATGCGCATGTTGTGATTCTGTCAATGGAGTCTGACGGTACTTCTGAGTACCAGGAGAGAAAAAAGTTGTGAAAAATAAAATAAAATTTTGCAAAAAATCCTACCATCATTTGAGGCCACAATAGCATAAATTCTACAAAGAAAATGTTAAAAAGTAAATTTTATCGTATGTCAGGAAACAAAGGGTTAAACACACAACATATGGAAAAAAAACTTTCAAAGAAAAATGATAGTCATCTAACACTTCAAACATCTTTTGCATTATTCTGTATATGCGGCGCTACGATCCCGGAAAATAACTTGCATCAGCCAATCGGTTGTTGGCCGTAAAATAATACGTTTTAAGGAGCTGGCCGGCTGCCAGTGAATGAGTCCAGTTCTCCGAGCCAAAGGGATGTTCTCTTCGCAGCTCCTAACAGTTCCAGCGCAGCTTCAATCGAGGATCCACTTAGTGCTACATCATACAAGTTCCATATTCAGCACCAACCTCTACGGTTCGTGACAGCAGCCGCCACACCAGCCAGCAGTCACATCTGGAGTCGTTATGTACTCCGACTCGGCCCAACTAGCACTGTAGCTTCCTAGAATGGCATACGTCCGTTAATTAGGATATTATCATCTTCGTAAGTAACTTCTGACAGTGAGGCGTACGCTCAAAGATAGAATCGTCCCATGTAACTATCAACAGTGATTGATTTCCTACTGGACTTAGTTAAGAGTCAAGTGGTGGTGTTCTCTGCCAGTAAACTATCAGAGACTACAATTCTTAATGTAAATTCAAATTAAGAAGGTTGTTCTTATGTATCAGATTTAATTTCCTTGTTTTGAATCTCTGAATTTTATGTGCAGCAGGAATAAGATGTTTCATTTCTTCACTACTGGGGCATGTTATTGCTGTGTGATTTCAGTCAGGATCGCCACACGGGACGTACGAGATCTTGTGCTGCAGTTATAGAATTATGATGAGTATGTGGGGTCCCTGCAGGAAAATATACAGTGCAGCGCTAGCGTATGTTACGTCCAGAGAACAGATGTAAGTAATAAGTACGCCGGAAGTAGTAAATACTGGCATACAGTCAGTAAATGCGAAAATAAACCTGAAGTTCGGGCATATTCGTGGTTGCAAATTTTAAGCTTAGTTCCACTATTTGCTAATTTTTGTACATGGAAGTTATAATTTAATGTTTAAAAGCCTACGTGGTAGCCAGTACAGAAATAGAGAGATCTTCCCATGCAAATAAAAATATAACAGATATCAGATAGGTTTTAAAATGTAGGTTAAAGTTGTTCTTTACAACTCCTTCTATAAAAGAGAGGAGATCTTAAACAGAAATAATTAGTTCCTTTTACATAAAGAAAAGCTGAAAACTACCAGCATGTACCCATGTAAGTAATTCTTTCATAAATTTGCCTCACTTCTCAGATATATATTTGTATTCTAGGTTTGTGTTGCCGCGGGACTGCTACGGTCGCAGGTTCGAATCCTGCCTCGGGCATGGGTGTGTGTGATGTCCTTAGGTTAGTTAGGTTTAAGTAGTTCTAAGTTCTAGGGGACTTATGACCTAAGATGTTGAGTCCCATAGTGCTCAGAGCCATTTGAACCATTTTTTTTTTTTTGTTTGTGTTGCCGATATGTTTCACATCACAACGTTCATCGTGAATATGATATACTGAACAACTAACTAAGTGAATTTCCGTGTCACAAAGTCAGAATCGTGTTAACGTTGCTTGAGGAGCTCACGCTGACGTCTTGGCTACCAAGGTTGTCTAATCTGGACAGTTGAACAAATGATGGACGCTATAGGACGCCACCGCAGCTTAACAAAACACCGGCTCGTAATTTACAAGAAGTGTGTGACCTATACGTAGACATCTGGTACCAAATAACCACGGATAAATGCCAAGGACTCGTCACATCTTAGGCACCTAGAGTCGCTGACGTTTTGCTGTCCACTTTTGGACTAAAACAGTATTCAACTGGTGGCCATAATGTTAGCATCGCCGGCCGCGGTGGCCGTGCGGTTCTGGCGCTGCAGTCCGGAGCCGCGGGGCTGCTACGGTCGCAGGTTCGAATCCTGCCTCGGGCATGGGTGTGTGTGATGTCCTTAGGTTAGTTAGGTTTAAGTAGTTCTAAGTTCTAGGGGACTTATGACCTAAGATGTTGAGTCCCATAGTGCTCAGAGCCATTTGAACCATTTTTGAACCATTTGATTTGTTAGCATCGTTCACGGTCGTCATCATCACAGGCCTTCCGATGTCATCCACTATGTGTAGTACGTGTAAGATAAACGAGAGTGTAAATGAAAATTGACATTCCAGATCCTACTAAGTTTATTGTTACTGTTAGATACAAGTTTCGGTCTTTAGAACTGTCATCAGCCTCCTTTCGAGTCCGCATGGAAAACCAGTACGGCAGTGACCGCTGATTCCTCATGAGGTCTTGACACTGGTCTTATGATGGATATACGAGGGCACTTCAATAAGTAATGCAACACATTTTTTTCTGAAACAGGGGTTGTTTTATTCAGCATTGAAATACACCAGGTTATTTCCCAATCTTTTAGCTTCACAACGCTATTTTTCAACGTAATCATCATTCAATGCTATGGCCTTACGCCACCTTGAAATGAGGGCCTGTATGCCTGCACGGTACCATTCCACTGGTCGATGTCGGAGCCAACGTCGTACTGCATCAATAACTTCTTCATCATCCGCGTAGTGCCTCCCACGGATTGCGTCCTTCATTGGGCCAAACATATGGAAATCCGACGGTGCGAGATCGGGGCTGTAGGGCGCATGAGGAAGAACAGTCCACTGAAGTTTTGTGAGCTCCTCTCGGGTGCGAAGACTTGTGTGAGGTCTTGCGTTGTCATGAAGAAGGAGAAGTTCGTTCTGATTTTTGTGCCTACGAACACGCTGAAGTCGTTTCTTCAATTTCTGAAGAGTAGCACAATACACTTCAGAGTTGATCGTTTGACCATGGGGAAGGACATCGAACAGAATAACCCCTTCAGCGTCCCAGAAGACTGTAACCATGACTTTACCGGCTGAGGGTATGGCTTTAAACTTTTTCTTGGTAGGGGAGTGGTTGTGGCGCCACTCCATTGATTGCCGTTTTGTTTCAGGTTCGAAGTGATGAACCCATGTTTCATCGCCTGTAACAATCTTTGACAAGAAATTGTCACCCTCAGCCACATGACGAGCAAGCAATTCCGCACAGATGGTTCTCCTTTGCTCTTTATGGTGTTCGGTTAGACAACGAGGGACCCAGCGGGAACAAACCTTTGAATATCCTAACTGGTGAACAATTGTGACAGCACTACCAACAGAGATGTCAAGTTGAGCACTGAGTTGTTTGATGGTGACCCGTCGATCATCTCGAACGAGTGTGTTCGCACGCTCCGCCATTGCAGGAGTCACAGCTGTGCACGGCCGGCCAGCACGCGGGAGATCAGACAGTCTTGCTTGACCTTGCGGCGATGATGACACACGCTTTGCCCAACGACTCACCGTGCTTTTGTCCACGGCCAGATCACCGTAGACATTCTGCAAGCGCCTATGAATATCTGAAATGTCCTGGTTTTCCGCCGAAAGAAACTCGATCACTGCCCATTGTTTGCAACGCACATCCGATACAGACGCCATTTTAACAGCTCCGTACAGCGCTGCCACCTGTCGTAAGTCAATGAAACTATACGAGACGAAGCGGGAATGTTTGAAAATATTCGACAAGAAATTTCCGGTTTTTTCAACCAAAATTGGCCGAGAAAAAAATGTGTTACATTACTTATTGAACTGCCCTCGTATAAGCCAGCTGATAACCACAAGCAAAATTAAAATTAATACGGATTAGTGTGATACCTTCCGACCAATAATGACCCTAACCTCCTTTTGGCCTATTTCCGATTTTACTTGGTGACAATTTTATCTAGTATTTGTTTTAATACCGTCATTCGAGACAAAATGCTTGTCCGATATTCGATAGACGCGAACTTTCGTCATCCAACGAATGCCTTCCAGGAAGCGTGAAGCTCGCATTAACCAGGGCACCGTAGTTTAAAGGTGTTTTCTGTAGGTTAAGAAGGACGGGAAACAACTCTCTAGTCGTACGCGAACTACGTGAGAGTAAATGATTTTCACATTGATAGCAGATAGAATGCCGAATGTTGAGACAGTACCATGCCGATTCAGTATTTATACTTGGTGAAATTAAAACCAAGGATAGTTGTGATTTTGTTGAAAAGTGTAGCAGAAACGGAGGTTGACCTATAGATGGTTGAGAAACAATTGCTGAAAAAATTTTCGTTTTGTTGATCAGTCGCCAGTGTAATATGGTTCCCGATCACCACATTTTTCATGAATGTCCTCGGTTTTCAAATTGGATCAGCACGTACTTTCTGTCTCTCAGGATCTAACAGTACAGCACACAATCCGCTGTGAAATGAAATACACTCCTGGAAATGGAAAAAAGAACACATTGACACCGGTGTGTCAGACCCACCATACTTGCTCCGGACACTGCGAGAGGGCTGTACAAGCAATGATCACACGCACGGCACAGCGGACACACCAGGAACCGCGGTGTTGGCCGTCGAATGGCGCTAGCTGCGCAGCATTTGTGCACCGCCGCCGTCAGTGTCAGCCAGTTTGCCGTGGCATACGGAGCTCCATCGCAGTCTTTAACACTGGTAGCATGCCGCGACAGCGTGGACGTGAACCGTATGTGCAGTTGACGGACTTTGAGCGAGGGCGTATAGTGGGCATGCGGGAGGCCGGGTGGACGTACCGCCGAATTGCTCAACACGTGGGGCGTGAGGTCTCCACAGTACATCGATGTTGTCGCCAGTGGTCGGCGGAAGGTGCACGTGCCCGTCGACCTGGGACCGGACCGCAGCGACGCACGGATGCACGCCAAGACCGTAGGATCCTACGCAGCGCCGTAGGGGACCGCACCGCCACTTCCCAGCAAATTAGGGACACTGTTGCTCCTGGGGTATCGGCGAGGACCATTCGCAACCGTCTCCATGAAGCTGGGCTACGGTCCCGCACACCGTTAGGCCGTCTTCCGCTCACGCCCCAACATCGTGCAGCCCGCCTCCAGTGGTGTTGCGACAGGCGTGAATGGAGGGACGAATGGAGACGTGTCGTCTTCAGCGATGAGAGTCGCTTCTGCCTTGGTGCCAATGATGGTCGTATGCGTGTTTGGCGCCGTGCAGGTGAGCGCCACAATCAGGACTGCATACGACCGAGGCACACAGGGCCAACACCCGGCGTGTGGGGAGCGATCTCCTACACTGGCCGTACACCACTGGTGATCGTCGAGGGGACACTGAATAGTGCACGGTACATCCAAACCGTCATCGAACCCATCGTTCTACCATTCCTAGACCGGCAAGGGAACTTGCTGTTCCAACAGGACAATGCACGTCCGCATGTATCCCGTGCCACCCAACGTGCTCTAGAAGGTGTAAGTCAACTACCCTGGCCAGCAAGATCTCCGGATCTGTCCCCCATTGAGCATGTTTGGGACTGGATGAAGCGTCGTCTCACGCGGTCTGCACGTCCAGCACGAACGCTGGTCCAACTGAGGCGCCAGGTGGAAATGGCATGGCAAGCCGTTCCACAGGACTACATCCAGCATCTCTACGATCGTCTCCATGGGAGAATAGCAGCCTGCATTGCTGCGAAAGGTGGATATACACTGTACTAGTGCCGACATTGTGCATGCTTTGTTGCCTGTGTCTATGTGCCTGTGGTTCTGTCAGTGTGATCATGTGATGTATCTGACCCCAGGAATGTGTCAATAAAGTTTCCCCTTCCTGGGACAATGAATTCACGGTGTTCTTATTTCAATTTCCAGGAGTGTATGATTATTATTTTAATGTTCTGGCTTTTATTGTGAGTCACTTTCTTGCTTCCCAATACAGTGCTGTTAAGTCAGAATTACAATCACTTAATCTTATACACTCTTATAAATTTTCTTTGTTCGTGGTCGAACCAATATTGTGACCGCGCGAGGTAGCCGTATGGTCTTAGGCGTCTTGCCACGGTCCGTGCGGCTCCCTCCATCGGAGGTTTGAGTCCTCTCTCGGGCATGAGTGCGTGTGTTGTCCTTAGTGTGAGTTAGTTTAAATTAGATGAAGTAGTGTGTAAGCTTAGGCACCGATGACCTCAGCAGTTTGGTCCCATAAGATCTTACCACAAATTTCCAATTTCCAGTCTTGTGACGGAGAACATATTCTGGGGACGGCAGGTTGGAGATCTTACGCAGATGGGCCGCCGAACAGTCATGTCCAATACTGAAGCGGAATATGACTAGTGCTTCTAGTTTTGATCCACAGGCACAACTGCGACGCGTTTGAGAGTTGCCATGTCATTCACTCATGTGAAATTTTATTGCAACGTTTTAATTCTTCACAATTTTTTTTTTGTTAATGCGTTTCACTGGAAGAAACCTATTTCATATTTGAGCCTCTTTTGGATAGAGAAGCTATCTTTTCATTACCATCGAAGCCACTGTGAGAGGGGTGTCTACTGAAATGCAATTGTAGGATTGATGTATTAATTCCAAGAACACTTCATCCTCCTTCAGTTGTTAATGATGAAAAGTGGGACCGAAGTCTTCAAGATAGAAATACAGAAAAATAAGGCGCACATGGTGGCGCATACGGTCGTGTTACCAGTCCATACAACAGAGGAATATACAAGTACTGTGCTGCACAGGGTTGTCTTTTGCGTCACCCATGCAGGGCAAAATGATGCGTTAATTTTTAAGACTCTCTCGAAGGTAATTAATGTGATGCATTTAGTCCTTCTTCTACTTGAGAAGCATTTTGATTCTAATTGTACTTACTCAAGCTAATAATAGGTTTTGGAGGATGCAATTTTAAATCACTAGCAAGTAAAAGGATTTCCTACTCCAATTAAAGGAATGTTAACAAAGTACTTTTAATTATTTTGTTTTTGTAAGAGATATTTGTTTTGAACCATAGGTAAATTAAATGGCTACCCAGTCCAAAACTAACTGTAAATGAAATTATTTCCACCACACTAAAATTAAAAAGACAACAATAATAAGTTCTTTGTTTGCGTACTTAACCTGTATCATAGTGTTTCTTTTCAGATAATTCAGTATTACATCCAGACAAAAAGAATATTGGCTGTGGTCTTTTATTGCAGTTTATTAGTTCTAGTCGTTAATAAAAACAACTGTACATGGAAATGCCGTTTGGTTGGTTGGTTGGTTGGTTTGGGGAAGGAGACCAGACAGCGTGGTCATCGGTCTCATCGGATTAGGGAAGGAAGTCGGCCGTGCCCTTTCAGAGGAACCATCCCGGCATTTGCCTGGAGTGATTTAGGGAAATCACGGAAAACCTAAATCAGGATGGCCGGACGCGGGATTGAACCGTCGTCCTCCCGAATGCGAGTCCAGTGTCTAACCACTGCGCCACCTCGCTCGGTGCCGTTTGGCTAGAGCCTCCCGTCGGGTAGGCCATTCACCTGGTGCAAGTCTTTCAAGATGACGACACTTCGGCGACTTGCGTGTCGATGGGATGAAATGATGATGATAAGAACACAACACAATACCCAGTCCCCAAGCGGACAAAATCTCCGAACCAGCAGGGAATCGAACCCGAGCCGTTAGGTATGACATCCGTCGCGATGACCACTTTTTTTTGGTTTACTCATTTTGTTCGATATTGTTCGTTGCATTTGTTCGGTGCGGATGTCTCATAACACCCGTTCAAGTTCACTGTTGAGCAGTTGATGTAATTGTTTATTGCAGAGGACATCTAACCCTCTAACCGAACACACTGAACTACCGTGCCAGCATGATCCAGCGTTGTCGTTCACTTAAAACCATTCGTCATATTCAGAATAGAGCTGTTGAGTGAGAATTTTTGTTCCTATGCTAATAGTAGAACATACTTCTCAAAACGGTTAAACTCTGAAATCGTCTTGTTTGTCGAAATGGGAAAAAAATACCTTCACGCCTCATTAGCTCACAAACCTTGTAAAGTCATTATACTGTCATCTCCAACCCCTTAACTTAAACACCCTTGTGCAAGACACTTGCAACAATACAATCTTTTGAAGTCAACACATCGTGTGTAGTGGGGCGATCACTCTGGTTTTAAAATAATTGAAACACCACGATCGCTTCAATATCGTTTACTGGATGACCAGTTTCAGCACTCTGAAGATCCCATTATTGGATCTGTTAATCCACGTTTCAGATCCCATGATGGCACCTTCAGAGTGCTGAAACCGGTCATCTAGTAAGCGATATTGAAGCGATCGTGGCTTTTCAATTATTTTATAATCTTTTGAGTCCTCCTTTCACTGACTGTGTTGACGTTCCTTTAAAGATACGCTACAACATCATTGATACGTTCCGGGAGAAGACATTACTTTTCAAAACCTAAAGAATATATTGTTAGATTGTTTAAAATAGTTAACGGAATTTATTAAGGTTATAATCAAATTCTCAGTTAGTGATCGTACTTTTTGGGGTAAAAATTGAATAGGTGTAGCCTAAAAGCTATTTCGCAAGATGAGTTAAATATACAGAGGGCAACATAAAGTCAGCAAACTCTGATAGACAAAAGGCAGTGTATGTGTGTCTACAGAATGAAGCAAAGATATCTGTGGGGCGGCTTTGTTGCGCTTGGGAGTCTTCCTACAGCGGCTGAGGTATCCAACGGCAGGGGTGGGAAACACGGGAGCGTCATCGCCGTTCGCCTCCCGGGGAAAATGAAATTCAGAAGCCAGCTTTTACGATCCATAAAGAGAGCGCGCTGCAGGCTGACCGCACTCCGTTTAGAACGCTCCCTGGTGGGCACTGAGTGTGGCGGCGTTCTGATTGCGAAATGGCCGCGGCAAAAAGCTAGGGACTGCTTGCCGCAAAAGCACAGGATAGGGACGACCAGCAGACGTCTCGATGTGACGTTAGTAAATACCTGCCCTTCTTTTACTACAGGTATGTCTTAATTGTATCTTTTGCAAGTATTCGATAATTTCTTTGTCTCGGAAGAAGTACGTGTATAATTATGGGCAAAGCTAATATTTTTTGGTTAAAATAACCTTTCACTACATCTGCATCTACATTTATACTCCGCAAGTCACCCAACGGTGTGTGGCGGAGGGCACTTTACGTGCCACTCTTCTTACCTCCCTTTCTTGTTCCAGTCGCGTATGGTTCGCGGGAAGAACGACTGCCGGAGAGCCTCCGTGCCCGCTCGAATCTCACTAATTTTACATTCGTGATCTCCTCGGGAGGTATAAATAGGGGCAAGCAATATATTCGACACCTCATCTAGAAACGCACCCTCTCGAAACCTGAACAGCAAGCTACACCGCGATGCACAGCGCCTCTCTTGCAGTCTGCCACTTGAGTTTGCTAAACATCTCCGTAACGCTATCACGGTTACCAAATAACCCTGTGACGAAACGCGCCGCTCTTCTTTGGATATTCTCTATCTCCTCTTTCAACCCGACCTGGTACGGATCCCACATTGATGCGCAATACTCAAGTATAGGTCGAACGAGTGTTTTGTAAGCCACCTGCTCTGTTGATGGACTACATTTTCTAAGGACGATCCCAATGAAACTCAACCTGCCACCCGCCTTACCAACAACTAATTTTATATGATCATTCCACTTCAAATCGTTCCGTACGCATACTCCCAGATATTTTACAGAAGTAACTGCTACCAGTGTTTGTTCCGCTATCATATAATCATACAATCATATAATAAAGGATCCTTCTTTCTATGTATTCGCAATATATTACATTTGTTTATGTTAAGGGTCAGTTGCCACTCCCTGCACCAAGTGCCTATCCGCTGCCGATCTTCCTGCATTTCGCTGCAATTTTCTAATGCTGCAACTTCTCTGCAAACTACAGCATCATCCGCGAAAAGCCGCATGGAACTTCCGACACTATCTACTAGGTCATTTGTATATATTGTGAAAAGCAATGGTCCCATAACACTCCCCTGTGACACGCCAGAGGTTACTTTAACGTCTGTAGACGTCTCTCCATTGATAACAACATGCTGTGTTCTGTTTGCTAAAAACTCTTCAATCCAGCCACACAGTTGGTCTGATATTCCGTAGGCTCTTACTTTATTTATCAGGCGACAGTGCGGAACTGTATCGAACGCCTTCCGGAAGTCAAGGAAAATGGCATCTACCTGGGAGCCTGTATCTAATATTTTCTGGGTCTCATGAACAAATAAAGCGAGTTGGGTCTCACACGATCGCTGTTTCCGGAATCCATCTTGATTCCTACAGAGTAGATTCTGCATTTCCAAAAATGACATGATACGCGAGCAAAAAACATATTCTAAAATACTACAACAGATAGATGTCAGAGATATAGGCTTCTACTATGTTAGGGTGATCAAAAATACGAGGGGCGTCCAATAAGGAATGCAACATTTTTTTCTGAAATCAGATTGGTTTGATTAAGGATTCCAATACACCTTATTATTTCCCACTCCTTAGGCTACGAAACCCTATTTTTCAACATAATCTTATTTCAATGAGAGAGGGTTATTCCACCTTGCTGGGAGAACTTGTATGCCCATATGCTACCACGCTACTGGTCGACGGCGGAGCCAACGTCTTGCTGCATCAGTAATCCACCCATATTCCACGTATGGCTTCCCGTAGAATGCATCCTTCATACGGCCCAAGAGGTGGAAGGTACGTATCCGGGTGTAGAGTAGGTGAGGTAGAACAGTCTAATGGTGTTTTCCGAGCTTCTGTCGGGTGGGCAGACTTGTCTGAGGTGTTCCCTTGTCATGTACGAGAACTTCGTTTACCTTTTTAATGCCGAAGAACACGCTGCAGTCGTTCTTCAGTTCTCTGAGGGTAGCACAACTCACTTTAGGGTTGGTCGTTGCACCGTGACGAAGGACATCAAGGATTAACACCTTCATAATCCCAGAAGAGTATCGCCATGACTTTACCGGCTGAGGCTGTGAATCTGACTTTTTTTTTTTCCTTCGCGGAGAGATGGTATGGAGCCACTGCATGGATTGCAGTTTTGTTTCTGGTTCGAAGTAATGAACCCACGTTTCATTGTCTCTAATGATGTTCGACAAAACATTGTCACGATCAGTCTCGTAAAGCGCAAAAATCTCCACACAAATGGTCCTTCGTTGCTCTTTATGGTCTTCTGTTACGTTGTGAGGAACCCAGCGCTCACACTCCTTTGAGTAACCCAGCCTGGTGGACGAGTGTGTCAGCCGTATCAACAGAGACGATCAGTTGTGCAGCGAGGCGTCTGTCATCCGTCGATCATCTCGAATGAGTCAGCCCCTGGTAGATGAATGGTGAGCGTGGCGGATTGTCAATCCTCCGGGCCCAGGTTCGATTCCCAGCTTGGTCGTGGAATTTTCTCCGCCCAGGGACTGGGTGTTGTGCTGTCCTCATCATCATCCTATCATCCTCATCGACTGCAGGTCGCCGAAGTGGCGTCAAATTGAAATACCGGCACCCGGCGAACGGTCTGTCCGACGGGGGGCCCTAGCCATACGAATAAATAAAATATCGAATGAGAGTTTTCGCACTTTCCAGCACAGCCGTTGTCACAGCTGTGTGCGGCCGGCCGGCACGCGGGAGATCGGACAGGTCTGCACGACCTTCTTTCGATAATTACGTACGCCTTGCTTAACGACTCACCGTGCTTTTGTTCACTGCCATGTCTCCGTAGACACTCTGCGAGCACCTATCGATATCTGCGATACTCTTGACTTCCGCGAAAAGAAACTCAGTGACAGCTTTCTGGTTGGAACGCACCTCCGTTACTGGCGCCAATTTGAAGGCTACTTAAAGAGCTGCTGCCGCTCGGAGCTTACGATACTACAGGGGCTGAAGCTGAAATATTCCAAGATGTCGCTCAACAAATTCCGCACAGAAATGTGCCGAGAAAAAAAAAAAAGTGTTACTTTACTTCTTGAATGCCCCAGTATATCCAGTATTCAGTACACAGGAAAAAGAAGCATTGTCGTATAAACTGCGTAGCATGTGCCAGTGTCTAATGAATAAGTCAGATTTTGAAATGTGGCTGTCGGTTTGTTTCATATAGCTTCATTTAGCTGGTCACTTGCTCGTTATGTTTGTTGCGCCGTGTCGACTTTCCCATGCTAAGTTCTTACCGTGACAAGACTGACCCCACTATATATATGGGGAGAAGGTAAACTGAGCTAGGTATATTATTTCCTTCCTTCCTGTGGGTGCTATTTTAATTCCCTTTATCCTGTATTCCATGTTTTTCTATGGGCAATGCGAAAGAATAAAATTTGTTCTTTTATCCATAGGATTACCTCAGATCCATCCCAAAAGACTGCGTGTCAGACAACAGCTCGCTGTTGCTGTAATGCAATGGTTGTGATTGTACAGAGCGTATTGATCAACTTAATTATGTCTTGAGAAACGAAATATTGTCTTTTTAAATTGTGGAAGCATTTCACCATTACTGCAAAGAGATCTCTAGCTTGCCCGAGGATTACAGTATAGCACAAGTTGAATAATGAAAATATATAAGAGGGTCTCTCAGTGTTGAATCTACCCAGTATGTGCAACATATCAGGATGCGATATGTGGTCCACCGAGTCACTTTCCGACACCAGTTTGCCAGTATGTCGTTCTTCAGTTTCGCGATATTAGATTATTTTGTACTGCGCCGTGAATGACTCGTTCCGTCTTATTCACTAAAGCAAATGGCTCTGAGCACTATGGGACTTAACATCTGTGGTCATCAGTCCCCTAGAACTTAGAACTAATTAAACCTAACTAACCTAAGGACATCACACACATCCATGCCCGAGGCAGGATTCGAACCTGCGACAGTAGCGGTCACGCGGTTCCAGACTGAAGCGCCTAGAACCGCACGGCCACACCAGCCGGCTCACTAAAGCAACAGGCAAGGAAGTTGACATGAAAGGGAACAACGAAGCAGCTTCCTGTTAAGATGTATATCTAACATTCAACGGTAGTTAATTTTCCATTAGACCAATGTTAATTACGCACTAAGTACTATGATTTGTGCGACAATGAAAGAATAATTTACTAATTATTTGCGTAACTCCAGTATCTTATCTACGTTCCTTTATCAAAAGCAAATACCTAGAAAATTAAATATTTTTACTCAACATTCATATGAATACACAGACAAAACGAAACCAGTCAAGTAATATTATTTATCATTGGTTTCGTTCTTCAAACGAGAGCACCTCCAGATATTGTTTGCCCTCATGGCAACAGGTTAAATTTTTAAAGCTCCTCTTGTCGCCATCACTAAGACACTGTGGCAATGTTTATTGCAAGTTCTCTGGCTGTAAATACTATTTTTTATATTTGTCCATTACGCTCGTATTGTAAATGAAGCTAATTATGTTAAAGGAACAAAGAAAATATTATTTTGTCACAGTATCAATATCTTCATTAGTGAAACAACGAGGTTTGATGTTGTAAAATTTTTGTGGTTGAAGGCTTAGTTATTCCATTTTCTTCATAATTTAATTCGCGTATGGAGTTTTAAAATAATGCTAATAAAAAACATATCTGTTTCCTCCTTTTCTCCTTTTATAATTTTAACGTATGACTGTGCCTTTATTACTCTATCTTATTGTATTTCACAGTTAAAAATGTGTAAAAAGAACAATGAAAGCCTTAACTACGTAATCACAGAGTTCTTTATACACTGAAACTGGGTTATGCATGCGTATTCAAATACAAATATTCGTAAACAGGCAGCGTACGGCGCTGCTGTCGGCGACGCCTGTGTAAGTCAACAAATGTCTGGCGCAGTTGTTAGATCGGCTACTGCTGCAACTTTGGCAGGATATAGAGATTTAAGTGAGTCTGAACTTGGTGTTAAAGTCGACGCACGGGCGATGGGATATAGCATCTCCGAGGTAGCGATGAAGTTGGGATTTACCCGCACGACCATCTCACGAGTATATTGCGAATATCAGGAATCCGATAAAACGTCAAGTCTCCGACATCGCTACGGCCGGAAAAAGATCCCGCAAGAACGGGAACAATGACGACTGAAGAGAATCGTTCAACGTGAAAGAAGTGCAACCCTTCCGCAAATTGCTGCAGATTTCAACGCTGGGCTATCAACAAGTGTCAGCGTGCGAACCATTCAATCATCGATCTGGGCTTTCGGAGCCGAAGGCCCACTCGTGTACCCTTGATGACTGCACGACACAAAGCTTTAAGCCTCACATAGGCCCGTCAACGCCGACGTTGGACTGTTGATGACTGGAAATATGTTTCCTAATCGAATGATCTGGTTTCAAAATGTATCGAGCTGATGGACGTTTACGGGTATGGAGATAATCTCCTGAACCCACGGGCCCTACATGTAACTAGCGACTATTCAAGCTGGTGGAGGCTCTGTAATGGGGTGGGGCGAATGTCACCGGAGTGATATGGGACTCCTTACACGTATGGATACGACTCTAGCAGGTGACGCTTACGTAAGCATCCTGTCTGATCACCTGCATCCATTCATGCCTATTGTGCATTCCGACGGTCATTCCAGCAGGACAATGCAACACCCCACACATAAAGAATTGCTGCTGAGTGGCTCCAGGAATACTCCCCATACATGAACATTATTGCCTTGCAACGTGGTGTTCGGAAGAACTATCCACAGCCTCGTATTTATGGACCGCCCTGCAGGATTCATGGAGTCATTCCCTCCAGCACCACTTCAGACATGCCACAACGCCGCCATTTAGTGTCCATGCCACAACGTGCTGCACTATTTCTGCGTGCTCTCTAAGGCCCTGCCCGATATCAGGCATGTGTACCAGTTTCTTTTCCTCTTCAGCGTATTTTTTTGTGTTGATTGTTTCTTCTTGTCGTTTAATGTACTTGCAAGGGACAGAAACTCGTAGTGATCAGTAGCAGACCAGTTAGAAGACTGATAAAATCCTATAACTAAAGCTGTTGTGGTCAATGTTCAGACGGATGTTTTATCCGTATTCCGCTGTTCAGCTCCCTTGTGGCTAATTTTTGTTGGCACTTCCACCGCCGCCACTATCCTCACCGCGACATAATGGACAGTGTAGTGCTGACGGTACCTTAAACATGGTTGTCAGAAACAACCTAAAAATCTTCTAAGGTTGATGCTAGGTAGGTTGTGTTGAAAAATAGTTCTTAAGAAAAAAAATCCTTTCATTGCACCGTTTGCGCTTTGGCAAAGGTTGGATCGTTACTACCGTCCCATGAAAAATATTTGTATGGCTCTCTTGTTCAGTTTTAGGAAACGCAACGAAGAACTTGTTAGGCAACACCATCTCTGGCGGGCCCGTTGAAATTGCGCGCAGATGCTTTTATAAGTGATACCTTGGTATGTTTACACATCAATGTGATGATTGCTTTTTCCCTGCATTGCACAGTCTTGCCACAAACGTGTCAAAAACCTTAAGACCTGATATTTTCTGCTTGGACGTAACTGCACCACTAAGTGGATTACGCCTGTCAGTATAACCTAACCATTTTGCATCCGCGCGTTCACATTTTAATACCCGATCTGCTACTGAGGGGAAAGCAAGCATTAATGGCTTGCGCTTGCTCATATTCCTGGAAGTACTCAGCTACCTAAAAACATACAACTTGTAATAGCTACAATTATTAGCCTCCAAATGACATAAATACTTATAGAATACTGCTCAATACACAATCCCCAGTCGGCAATAGAAATATCTGCACCTATATACATTACACTCTGTAAATACTTAATGTTTCATTCTGTTATATGTGTAATCGTGTTTCGAAGTTCTGTGCTAATAAGGTTTTGTATTGGCTCAGGGTGAACTGCTCCTTATGCGTTGCCTAAAAACACACCTAAATCTCATTATGACCGCTGCAGAAATGCGTCACAACAAAGTATATCGCAATACAGACTTCAATGTGGTGAGTTCCGGATGCATTTCCATAAAAAGAGAAACTATTTTTGAGACCAAGTGTAACATCATTATTAGTTCTTTCACTCCCTGTAGTTGTGAAAATCTCTCTAGTTTTCTCTCACGATGAGCTTCCCAGCCTACCAAAAGCATCAGTGGTAGTGGTTTTAGATATTTTAAATGTATTAGGAAGTATTCTGAGTTTAGGAAAGAAGGAAAGAATGTAGGGGGCTTAACTTACTGTCGGCAACAGTGTTATTAAACACACAGAACAATATCGATTTGGAAAATTATTTTTAAAAAATCGGTCGTACCCTTTCGCCTTACAAGATTTAAAGAAATCACGGAAAAAGTAAATCCGGACGGATCACTCATCGTCTTCCCGAATACGCACAGTGCATTACTACTGTGACACCTCGCTTGCTAAAGGATTAAGAAGGGTACCCTCGTAGAACAGGGATTTTTTGCTTTCAGACCACAAGAGCTATAAAGACAAGAATGAGAAGAATCATTTTATTTTTGAAACGTCCTGTACTTCTTTCTCTCTCTCTCTCTCTCTCTCTCTCTCTCTTTCTCTTTCTCTTCCTCTCTCTCTCTCTCTCTCTGTGTGTGGAAAAAAGAACGTGCTGGGTGAAAACGGTGGAAGTTACTCGTGATCGCTCGCAGTGACGAAGTCAGCTGGCGGTGAGCACTGTTCAGCGGGATGTGAAACGACACATTCCTTACCCGCAACGTCTCAAATGAGCGGGCCCCCTCGCTGATGAAAAGCGTGAACATACATTTTAATGAAAGGAAAACAAGCGCGGGGCTCGGGGAGAAAGGAGGCGAAGATAAATACGGACTCTGAGGACAAATATGAGGGAGCGAGAGACCTTTTTAAAGCAGTGCTCGGTAGCCCGTTATGGCAGCCGCTACAAAAGGACCCCCTGTGCTCCGCTCGGTACGAAGGGGTGCGGGGATCCGTCTTGGGAGATAAGTTGCGAGAGGGGTGGCACCCCCACCCCCACTCCTCCAGCCTCCTCCCTCCCTCCCTCGTTACGGGGCGCGGCGCCCCGGGCCGGGGACAGATGGCCCTCCGAGCCCCTCTGTAATTAAAAACTAAATGGCGGCGATTGAAGCGGAGACTCTGTCGTCCTACGGGCAGACGGAGAGCCAGCAGACCTACGCGAAGGCGGGCATAGAGACACCGAGGCTTCAGATCTGAGCACAATCTTCTGCTCCATTAATGTAGCAGTACACCCTGAACAGCTACACTTACCTACAATCATCGTACAAAAATACAATGACTTCAATGCAAACAGTTACAGGTCAAATAACCAATTCTGCAAAAGTGATTTTTCGAGGTTTTTCATTCTTGGTTACGAGAGGAGCTTCGAATTGCTCTACAAAAGTGATGTCCTGTCACTGACCTCTACCTCCCACTAGTATGAAGTAAATTTGAAGTTTGTGATTTCTCTTTGTTAGAAACACATAAACTTTACGATGAGTAACAGAAACTAGTCTCAGTTATACTCAGCACAAGGACTGATAATCAAAAGTTATGCCATGTAAGGAAAATAATGTGGAAATATGACATGGAACAGATAATTCATAAAATGACTTGAATTCATCCGTAATCATACTTCGTCAGTGGGTAGTATTTCACCTTTAAGGCTTCCTCCCCTTCTAAGGTTTTTTTCTGTTCTTCTTGTTTTTCTTTTCTTTCTGTCAACGGTACAATATCCCTCTCTCCAGCCTAGTGCATTTACAGAATATAAATGAAGTTATGAGAAATGATATTTACGGACATGGACTTTAAAAAGGTTTAAAAATGTAATGTAGAAATGATTACAAATGTACACAGTAGTTAGCTTCATTTAAAATATATAGAGGAAATAAAAAAGTTTGACAGGTAAAAATAAAAGGACAGAAAAGTCACTTAAATCTTTAAAAACAACGCCGAGGTATGGTAAAAAGAAGCACTAACTTTCACTAAAACGTTGGCGAACATGTGCTGCATGAAGTAGTTGTGGGGAGATTAAACGTTAGCATGGCTGTGGATGTAAATTTATAAGCCGGTGGGTGGTATCTGTAGAAAGAGGGTAGGTGATAAAATGGACACTGGGATAGACGGAAACGAAGGCTGTGGTATCAGGATGGGATAGAGTGAATTGGAGAGGGAAGGGCTGGGGGGGGGGGGGTCCAGGTGTGGAGCGGAAATAGGTGGAGAAGGTATGAAATATAAATATCGGAGCGGTCCTCATTGTCTGGAAGAGGGAATCGGCTTAAGCTACGTTGGGATAGCATATCAGTGTGTATAGGCGTAGGGATGGTGGGATGATTTTGTAAAGGAGAGGCAGCATGCTAGCGTTGCTGAGCAGTGGAGAAACAATGCGGTTATTAGAATCTTCTTTCGCATCGTGTAGGAGATGCGAAGGTGTTCGATGTGGGTGAGGAGAGATGGGAATTTGACGTAATGGTAGAGGGTCCACATCAGGAAGGGCATATGGAAGTGGAAGGCGAGACGGAGTACACGGCGTTCGTAGATGTGGAGGGGTTTACAGAACTATGGCGAGGCAGATATCCATACAACATTTGTATAGTAAAGAATGGGTCGGCCAAAGGTTTTGTAGTTGTGGAGGATACTGGTTAATCCAAGATTTTTACGAGACTATTCCCGTGACTCATTTCTGGAGGATGTTGTCACACAAATTGTTGTCGACAGGATAAGAGAACCATCGTCGACATTACCTCGCACACGGCGCTTCCGACCTCCGTGATTCGAGCCAGAGGCCGCAATCGTTGCTATATTAAGCTGAGAACCGTGCCAGTCCCGCCAGTCAGTGGTTTTGCTCCTGACGGTGCTGGAAATAGGCATCGAAAAATCGAGAATTTTATTCGAATTGACGCGGTTTGAAAACCGAGATTAATCACGGTAGAGAAATTGTGTGGAATTCGATCCACGAGCCCTCTGTCAAGCACGTAAGTGTGAATTGCATACTATCCACGTAGATGTAGACGTAGATGTTACATTTTTGTCATGTTAAAATGTTTAAATCTCCTCCAAATATTCAAAAATTTTGTATACACAACTTTTTAAATCCTGCATTACTTGTAGTAACCGTATCAGGTGACGTAAATGGGAAGAGGAATATAAAATTAGTGGTAGAAAAATGAGGTGCTGGGCTCAGATGTATGAGAATAATTATAAATAAACGTAATTCCACTCGAAATGCAATTCACATTGGAAATCCTGATTCGACTGTTGAGTGCTCCTCGTCAAGTGCTGGTTCCTTAGCAAGTGTCATGAATCTAGTACAAGGAGGAAAACGAAAGAGCGGCACTTATCCTTTTTCTTGCAGTAAGGGAGATGTGGTCGCTGTTATCCTTACCAGACCCCAGTGACATGCTTCAAGAGACACACTACGAATCACAGAAGTACGTCTCAAGAAACGAAAGAAGTATTCGGGCTCGTACGGAGTTTTAAGAACAGTCTATCTTCCCACGAACCATTTGCAATTGAAACAGGCAATTGGATTAATCAAAGTCGTCCCGGGCACAACCTTCGCCATGCACCGAGATGTGGCTCGTAAAGTATAAATACTGATACAGATGCTCATAGGTGTAAAGGAGCAGTGTTTATCTCCAGACACTTCCATAACTACAACCATTTACTAAGAACAGTCGACAAACACAGACTTGTGCTTCAAAAACAGTCGTAAGTCTCAAATATGTAACTTACTTTCCACGCTTTTGCCCGATTAGGGCTTCATCATATAACATTAAAATTAATGCCACGGGCTTCATAACGGAATGTACTGAGGTACCTAAGCACATTCCGTTATGGTGTTCCTTTCGGTGTGCTAGCATTAGTTTTAACGTAACATATGCCCAAGGCATTAATTTTAACACTATCTGCTGAAATTCTACCCAGACAAAACGGATAGTACATACATTATAAATCTGCAGCTTACAATAACGATGCTATACTGATCATCCACCATGGAACTGAATAGGTTTTATATACTTGTGACTTTCCCCAGAACTATTGTTTGCCGGCCGAAGTGGCCGTGCGGTTAAAGGCGCTGCAGTCTGGAACCGCAAGACCGCTACGGTCGCAGGTTCGAATCCTGCCTCGGGCATGGATGTTTGTGATGTCCTTAGGTTAGTTAGGTTTAACTAGTTCTAAGTTCTAGGGGACTAATGACCTCAGCAGTTGAGTCCCATAGTGCTCAGAGCCATTTGAACCATTTTTTGAACTATTGTTTACTAATGTTCTGTTCAATTTGTCAAGTAGAAATCCGTAATACACAGTACTCTGTAGACGAATTACCTGCAAAGTAGCTCTGTCAGCTTCTCCTAATAGTGATGGTGAATTGAATACATTTTCCGTACGTTTCTGCTGCAGGTGTATGGTGCTTTGAAGAAATTCTGTGATTTCTGCTACCGGTTTCGTTCATCGGAGATCTTCAGGTGATGAACGGCTACGATGGAAGCAGTTTCGTTAGCAACTGAGACTTGAAGTAAGTCTACATCAACTGAAACTGTTTTCATGGTACTAAAGCACTGGTCGGCATTGTAGACATCTATCATCTGAAGATATTCGGTTAAGGTAACCAGTTGAAGATATGAGGGCACTTCATAAAAGCAGCTGACGTGGATTTACAGATTACATAATGGATTCATGTGGCGCACGGACTACGCAATGTATATAAAGAGTGCAAGTGCCATAGCTGATATATAACGGGAGAAAGGAAGGAAACGATCTCTCCCTGTTTGTAGAAAATTTATTTTTAGCCAAGGGTATTCTTTTAACACAGGATTGTGCTGCTCACCTTACCACCACAAAAATAGTTAGACAAATTTGGAAATAAATTCTTTGCTATGAACTTGTAAATAATACACAAGGAAACTGCCAATAAGAAATATATACAATTTGCTTCTTGCAAAGAAGAAAACGTTAACCAATAATGCTATTTGTGTGCAGAAATGGCGCAATTCTAGGTTTCGAACAAAACGTAAACTAAAATAGATATAATACCGCGTTTTTCAGAAATAAGTACAGAATTTTTGTGGGATGATATGTTGGGTATGGGCAATCACGTTAAGTATAGGAACATGAGATCGCTGACTCATAGGCAACACCAAAGCGCATTCGCTTTGCTTGGAGGAAACATCACTGTACATTATGATTACAGCAGTAAATACTCGAAGTGTGCGGCACTGACCTGATACCATAACTCAAGCCGTCGAACTACGGAACAGCGGACAGTGGACAGTGTTTCGCTGGCCTGCGCAATTCGAGTTGCGAGTTCTCTCACAGTGTTTATAGGAGTTTGATACACAAGAGCCTTCTGATGGCTCCAAAGATAAAAATCAAGTGGTGTGAAATCTTGGTATCTTATAGGTCAGTGAAGAGGTCTATTACGCCCAATCCAGCGTCCAGGGCACTGTTTGTCCAAGAATCTTCTCACTAGATTTGTGAAATGTGAAGGTGCCCCATCATACTGGAAGAACATTCGTCCTCTGGTTTGAAGCGCCACATCTTCTAAAATACCGGGGAGTATGTGTTCGAGAAATACAAGCACGTCCAGTTTTGACGGTGTGGAAGAACGTAAGGCCCCACTACTTGATTGTGAATAATTCCACCCAAATATTATCTGAAAATCGTCTCTGGAACTGGTGGACAGCCTGTAACTAGAGGATTTTCACGAGATAGTACATGGGAGTTTCGGCTGTTGAACATTAGTTCGCCGGTGAAAGTCGTTTCATTAGTACACAGAACAATGTTTGCGAAGACGGTAGTTAGCATTCTTTGGTGCCAAAACGTACGTCAAAGTCGTTCAAAAATGGAATGTCAATGGTTGGACGGTCCTGTACCCTGCTCAACTTGTAGGGATGACGGTGATCACTCACAGTTCTCCAGACACAGCTAGAACTAGCATTTAGAGCATAAGTAACGCAGCCTACACTGTCTGCAGGATTGTTGTCGGAAATTTATAGTATTCGTTCCTGGAAACCAGGGTTGTATATACTGCGTGGTCGGTGTCGAGAATGGAAATCCGCCTCTAATGTGCCCGTTTCACGGAGACGATGAACGAGAGCAGTAAATGTTCTCTCATTTGGCATTCGTCTGTTTGGATAACGTTCTGCGTACAAACGCCATGCTCCTTCCATAGTCCCTGCAGCACCAAAGACCAAGTGCATGTCTGCTAGTTCATTCCAAGTGAAACGGTCCATGTCCTACACACGAGAATACAGAGTAAACAATTTTTTTACGTTTGCAGTTGCATACCATTGTTGCATAACACACTGCTTTACCTACGATACAACACATCTTTACGAATGACGTTGAGGTGGAAGCCAGGTACACAAACAACAGCTCATTTCAGGACCGCAGCAACGAATGAGCACAAGAGGTAACTAGTAGAGCGTTTGTTCTTCAGGGGGCGGGCACCAATGAAAACAAAAGACACTAGACATACGAACTTACGAATGCGGCCCACTGGTTATGGTACCACCAGATGAACCGATGACTTTGTGGTATTGTAACTGGGTTTTCTCTTTTGATGTTAGTCAATTGTCAGGATGAGCATTACTGCAAAAGGTATTTGATTCTAAAGCATTATGTCAGGGTGAGAAACACTAAATAAATTACTTTTTCTCTCTTAAAAACATGTGGGCAGGGTGGGTTCTTCCTTGGCTCGGGTATGAGGTAGAATGAAACAGCATTTTTACATAACTTTTATTGAAAGATTTGTACAATGGTTTCCTTACTGGATTGTTCTAGCTGGGAGAGTGGCAGCTGTGTCGTTTGCGAAGCCTTTTGCGGCGTGAGCGGCGGCGTCTGATTACGCTTGGCAGTGTGTACCTCGTGTCGCTGTTTCGCCCAGTTGACTGGAGACGCGCATCGTTAGGTGGCCCGTTTAATTATTGAGAACGAAGTCGTGAATCGGATGGTGATATCTTGGATGTGGCGTCCCAGTGTTTCTCTTTTCTGTGTGGCCGCATGTGTTGTGCGTCGGCCAGCGGAGCGGCGCGGCGCGGCGGGGGAAGGCCAGTGTCCTGGACTCGAACAACGGTCTCCAGCTCGCCAGTCTTCGGATGTCAGATCTTCATCCCAGCTCACAGGTGACTGCTGATGTGAGGCCGTCTCCTTCCCGTCCTCACGAGTCACCCGGGTACGTAAAAATCATTCTTCAAATACCTTCTAACTTCTATCTTCTGGCGGCGAGGCTGCTGCTTGCTATTCCAATACAGCGGCGGGCTTGGTACTTCTGTGTACGATGTAGTCTCTTCCTGCATGACGGTCTTCAGCACCGACTGTACTGGAACTGAACTGAAAACTACTACTGTTGGGCCCACTGGGTCTCGCGTATTTATTTACTTCAGTTCCCTGGAGGTGAACGACTTCACGGTCATTGCCTCTTCTGTCACGTTGAAAAGCTTCTCGAAGAATCTTCTTAACGTTGGTCATTGGCTCTTGGAATGTAGGCGAGGGCCTTTGATCACATGTGACAATTGAGAAACATGTGAGCCGGTCGGGCGATGCCCTGACGGCTGAATCGACAGCTTCCGCTTATGTGGGGAGGACGATGGCTTCTCTTGAACGTGCTGACTTGCAAGCGCCGGCCGTTGCCACTGCTGCTTTGCCCGCTGTTTGCCAGTGTGTAATTTTCTAAACTAAATTAAGTTTTTCATTTATTTTCTAATATCTACTTCACATTGATTTCACTAATTTATTTACCTATCGTAAGTACCACTCAACAGTATGCGTCATCAACCCCGTGTTCACGTACTTAAAATGATGGCCTATACCCAACCTATCATCCCACAAAAATTCTGTACTTATTTCTGAAACATCTGACGTAAACGAGAACAATCCGTCTGAAGATGAGCTTGTTGTTTAGAAACCGATAACCGTGTTATTAGAGTAAATAAACAGTATTATCAACTGTGGACGTTAGCTGTTGTCTTCAACTGAAGAATCAACTTATGTGTTACACACAGCCAAGGTCTCAAAACGTACATTTTCGACAAGTTTTTGTTTCTCATTCCATTAATACTGAAACACTACGTTGTATTTGTGATCACCCAAGTAAGAAAATACAAAATTTTTAACAGTGGAACTGTAGCCTGAAAATAATGTTTGTCGTATATTTTGTGTGTTTGAAATGTAGAGGGAGCTCAACTTGGTACGAAGACCTGAGCCATCTGTTAACGCACACTTGACTCTCCCCATGATTCCATTCCTCTATTGGGTCTGGGAACTTGCAACACAGTACCGACAACAGAACAGCACTGGAAATGCGTTATCTGAAAGAAATGGTAATCATTACTTTTCCATTTCCTCTCTTTGTATCTTTTACGTAGTAAAGTCCGTCGATTATCTGTATTTTTGAGTCCGATACGTATACTCCATCATCAGGTTTTGAAACATTTGCATGAGGCTCTCCATCTTGAACCGGTAAAGTAGTTACACGTGCATGTTCTGAGGAACTGCTTCACTTAGTGGTCCATGACGAAATTTGGGGAGATTGTATCCTTTTTACTGTGCACATATCGTCACGAATGTGGTAAGTACACGCAAAAAACACTGTGGTGTTTTAAATATCACTAAAATGCAAGAATTCTTAATATCAATTCACGATTTATATTCCACGGGACGCAAAAGATACTGACTTTTATTAAATTGGACATAAATTTCGAATGTATATTTCATTCACCGATGGGAAGAGTGTCAATAAACAGTTTGTGAAACACGACGTAAGCACTACCTCATCGTGCAATAAACAGCTTTTACGGGTGTACCTTTTAGCGTCATATGAGAACTAACCAAGGCCCTTACTTCTTTATCCAGAATGCTAATACCGAGAGGGCTGCC
The DNA here is from genome assembly GCF_023898315.1 of Schistocerca nitens. Lineage (NCBI taxonomy): Eukaryota > Metazoa > Arthropoda > Insecta > Orthoptera > Acrididae > Schistocerca > Schistocerca nitens. The sequence goes on from NC_064618.1 coordinate 175,659,576, forward strand.
GAAGCTATTTCGTGGAAAATTCGTGCCAAGATATTTTCTCTCTCTCCCAGATAAACTTACTGTTATTGTAGGGTAGCAACACTCGCCCTTAATGAGAGCTGCAGTCTGCGGCCCCGAGATGAGGAAGTTTGCCCAGCGATGGGCGAATGCTACGGGGTCCTGCCCCCCCTCTAGGGCAATGATCCGTTTCCCCAAACGGCAGTGGGCAACTTTCCGCCGCCAGACGAGGTGCAGAAAGAAATTTTTAGCAGCGGGTCGCACCAGGAAATTAAAACTGAGAAGGGCCCCTGGTCGTAAGAAGGCGAGGCAGTTCTTAGGGGTGGGATTTGGGAGGTGGGGGTTTTGAAGTGGGGGGCGTGAGTGCCAGAGTGCGGGAGGTCCCACCCCACCCACATCTGCGCTGTTCGGCGGGGACCATCCAGACAAGCGTCTTAAAATGTTCGGTAATTGGCTCATACACTCCGGAGCGCACGGCGAGCAAATTTAGTTTCTTCATCGCAGGCGACGCCCGTTTCAAGGACACGGAAAATTGTGGGCGGAGAGGGAGGAGCGGGGTTAGGGGTGGAGGAGGGTGTCGCAGCTAAATTAAAGCTTCTGCAGCGAGATACTGTCGTTGTAAACTCAAGGAAAGAAAAAAAATATTCGTGGGGGGACTTTCCCAGCGTAAGAACCGTCATGGCAAATCAGAGGGCCTTACGTACAGATTGAAATGAATGCTGCTTTCGATTTCATTGGCAGGAGGTAGCAAATAAAAGACACTCGGCAGCCAAGGCATCGTTTATACTCATAGCACGTACTTTGGGACTTAATTGTTCAGTTTAAGCAAATGGTTAATATATTTGGCAGTGGGGAGACAGTATGACTGCCTCACAGATATGAAGAAGTCTTATAATTAAAAAAAAACAAAACAGTGTTAAGTATATTTGATTACACCCCTGGTTGTTTTCTATGTAATAACAGTTCACGCTATGAAGTGTTGCTGTTACAATTTATCTCACTGAGAATGATCGTTTATGATGGAATCTAGATCTTGCAAGGGACGTTGCTGAGGTCATAATTCAATATTTTAAACTTTCATAGAACAATTAGCATGGAAAGCCTAATATCGTCCTATATCGGACAGGCGTGCTGGCCCTGGATCGATTACACCCGGTGGATTAACGACGTAGGCCGGCATGCCAGCCAGCTTGGATGTGGTTTTCAGGTGGTTTTCCACATCCTGCTAGGTGAATAATGGGATAGTCCCCACGTTTCGCCTCAGTTACACGACTCACAAACGTTTGAACACTTTCGCACTATTACGTAGCTTATACTGGACGCAGACAGCTGGGGTACACGAATTCCGCCCGAGGGGGGGGGGGGGCGGTAGCTAAGACTGCCAAATCAATAGTAACAAGGCTGCCCCACGTTGAAGCGGGACAATGGCCCCGAGAAAGAAGAAGAAGAGGAAGAATTTTAATTATAATTTATAACCTTAAGTTATTTTTGAAAGGGTTAGACGTCCCCCACGAAATAGTTTATGAAATAGCTAAGACTATTTACCATGGTAGCAATTGTATGGAGTAGTTTAGTGGTAGGTACTGGTCTCCTGTATAGTAAGGGTTTAATACAATAATTGCTTGTTATTTTCCAGAGGTCTCCATGAGGGAGATTGGAACAATATTTTAGTAGACATATCCAAGTTAATGTAACACAGTTTAAATAAAACGATCTGAAACAACCATCAATGGAAATTAATACAGTTATTTTAAAGACTGTGACCATTAAGATTAAGCAGTTTTAAAACCAAGTCATGAATTAATAACACTTGGACCACAAATTTAATCCTCGGTTATTAAAAAGACTGACAGGCAAAATTTATAATCATCTACTTTGTTGCAGGGGCGCCTAACAAACACATCAAATAAGTTTTGCTAAATACAGGTTGTGTGTGTGTGTGTGTGTGTGTGTGTGTGTGTGTGTGTGTGTGTGGGTGTGTGGGTGTGTGGGTGGGTGGGTGGGTGGGTGGGTGTGTGGGTGGGTGGGTGGGTGTGTGGGTGTGTGGGTGTGTGGGTGTGTGTGTGCGCGCGCGCGTCTTACAACTTATGAATACCACGATACAAGGAAAGCTACTCACATGCCAACACCTCAATACTTAAGAAAGTAATCTCAATATGGACAATAAAACATAAAATGCGTGCCAAGAACAGTAACTAGTTAAGATGCGCTTGGCAGTACACTGGAATTGTATTGTCTATTGTGTATTAAACTGGGGACCTAGAAACGACGAAGAGGCTTCGTCCTGCCGTAAACCTCAGTGGTTCACAACCCCAAAACAGGCCACAACAGTCCACCCATCACACCGCCGCCCCACATCGAACGCAGGGTTATTGTGCGGTTTGTCCCCCAGTGGAGCCCCTGGGAACGGTCATACCAGACGAGTGTAACCCCAATTGTTTGCGTGGCAGAGTAATTATGGAGTATGTGTATTTGGAGACTGTTTGCGCAGCAATTGCCGACATAGTGTAGCTGAGGCGGAATAAGGGGGACCAGCTCGCATTCGCCGTGGTAGATGGAAAGTCGCCTTAAAAACCATCCACAGGCTGGTCGGCACACCGGACCTCTACTTTAATCCGCCAGGCGGATTCGTGACTGGGACCGGCACGCCTTCCCGCTCGGGAAGCAGTGTGTTAGACTCTGCAGCTAGCCGGGCAGACTACACTGCATTTACTAATTGGAAGACATAAATGTCGCCAGTTTATGTAACATCAGTGAATAATTTGCATGTAATTTACGTTACTGGACTTCTGGAAACCAACCAGAATAAAATCTGGTTTCACCACAAGAAAAGCTAACAATGAATCTTCCTGGCAGATTAAAACTGTGTGCCCGACCGAGACTCGAACTCGGGACCTTTGCCTTTCGCGGGCACGTGCTCTACCAACTGAGCTACCGAAGCACGACTCACGCCCGGTACCCACAGCTTTACTTCTGCCAGTACCTCGTCTCCTACCTTTCACTTGCCCGCGAAAGGCAAAGGTCCCGAGTTCGAGTCTCGGTCGGGCACACAGTTTTAATCTGACAGGAAGTTTCATATCAGCGCACACTCCGCTGCAGAGTGAAAATCTCATTCTGGAAAGCTAACAATGTTCTACAGAAATACTTTTTATATCGCCAAAGTGCGGCCAGGTACAACCCAGACCGGTGTTCCACAGATCAAGAATCACATTTATATTGTATATCAAGCAACCACAATATTGGCTGCTAATGACAATGGGTGGGGGTAGAAATTGGAACACAACATGTGGCTATGGAGCTTACTCGACGTGTGACCCACAACAGTGTTATAGTGGTGTTCACACGAAGCAGATTGGCAGCGATAAAATAAGCTAACACTGCGTTATATCTATGACAACAGTTGCCCAAGTTGACATTTCGTCAGAAAGAAACCCAATAATTTCGCAGTGTACGAAAGAGGTGGCAGCTGAAATATTAGCGTTTCTGCAGCATGAGTCACTGGAATGTGTGGTGCCGTAGAAGCTCGACTGTGTGGACAACGTACATGAGGAATACAATGATGATCATATGTGCTTAAGTGAAAGTGATACTGAAACAGGTGTCGAGTCATGTAGTTCACAATCCTTGTCAGACAGTGAAACATAGTGAAGGACAATCTTTGTCCAAGGAGAGGGTAAAAACAAAATTACATACATCGAAGATCATCTGCAGTAAAAATTCATTTATTAGCAGATTTCGAATAAGTCTGCAGCAGTATGACTCTGTAGTGCATAAGAGAAACTATGGATATTAAAGGCAGGACAAGACGCACTTCATACAAAAATTGGAGTTTGCGTGTTTCAACGGTGCTTGATACAATTTACAGGATGTGCATAATAATGACCTACTACGTCATGCACATCAAATTGTGTGCGACATAGATTACAGTGATTTGAGGGGAAGCAGTGCATAGTTGCATAATTTCAAACAGTTCTACACAGTTGCAAAATACTAACGCGAATTCTTTACAGACGAATGGAAAAACTGGTAGAAGCGGACCTCGGGGAAGATCAGTTTGGATTCCGTAGAAATGTTGGAACACGTGAGGCAATATTAACCTTACGACTTATCTTAGAAGAAAGATTAAGAAAAGGCAAACCTACGTTTCTAGCATTTGTAGACTTAGAGAAAGCTTTTGACAACGTTAACTGGAATACTCTCTTTCAAATTCTGAAGGTGGCAGGGGTAAAATACAAGGAGCGAAAGGCTATTTACAATTTGTACAGAAACCAGATGGCAGTTATAAGAGTCGAGGGGCATGAAAGGGAAGCAGTGGTTGGGAAAGGAGTGAGACAGGGATGTAGCCTCTCCCCGATGTTATTCAATCTGTATATTGAGCAAGCAGTAAAGGAAACAAAAGAAAAATTCGGAGTAGGTATTAAAATCCATGGAGAAAAAATATAAACTTTGAGGTTCACCGATGCCATTGTAATTCTGTCAGAGACAGCAAAGGACTTGGAAGAGCAGTTGAACGGAATGGACAGTGTCTTGAAAGGAGGATATAAGATGAACATCAACAAAAGCAAAACGAGGATAATGGAATGTAGTCAAATTAAATCGGGTGATGCTGAGGGGATTAGATTAGGAAATGAGACACTGAAAGTAGTAAAGGAGTTTTGCTATTTAGGGAGTAAAATAACTGATGATGGTCGAAGTAGAGAGGATATAAAATGTAGACTGGCAATGGCAAGGAAATCGTTTCTGAAAAAGAGAAATTTGTTAACATCTAGTATAGATTTAAGTGTCAGGAATTCGTTTCTGAAAGTATTTGTATGGAGTGTAGCCATGTATGGAAGTGAAACATGGACGATAACCAGTTTGGACAAGAAGAGAATAGAAGCTTTTGAAATGTGGTGCTACAGAAGAATGCTGAAGATGAGGTGGGTAGATCACGTAACTAATGAGGAGGTACTGAATAGGATTGGGGAGAAGAGAAGTTTGTGGCACAACTTGACTAGAAGAAGGGATCGGTTGGTAGGACATGTTTTGAGGCATCAAGGGATCACAAATTTAGCATTGGAGGGCAGCGTGGAGGGTAAAAATCGTAGAGGGAGACCAAGAGATGAATACACTAAGCAGATTCAGAAGGATGTAGGTTGCAGTAGGTACTGGGAGATGAAGAAGCTTGCCAGGATAGAGTAGCATGGAGAGCTGGGCGAACCAGTCTCAGGACTGAGGACCACAACAACATCAACTACACAGTTGGATGACGTAAGGTAACAAAATTTCAAACAAAGCGTCAATTTGACGATGCACGACAAACGGTAGAATCGGTCCGAATATTTTTAGATGAGATAAACAAACGTATCCCAACGTTCAGTAAGGAATTTGTTTTCAACTCCGACCTATCGGGATTTGAAGAGGAAATACAAACGAAAGGAACGCTGGATGTTACAGGTACCAAGAAAGTCGTATCAAGATCAACTGACATCAATACCGTAACGCATTCGTATACAATTATGCCGACAGTTAATGTGAATGTTAAATTGCCTGGAAGGTTGTTTATTGTGCTGCGAGAAGTTGGAGCTACTCTACACCCTACGATACAACACTTTCAAATGTGCTTTACTAAAGATTGAACTTACGACTTCGCAATCAAGGAAGAGCTGAAGGAAGTGCACACGATGCTAGGAAACAGAATGCCAAAAGAACTTCTTTACCATATCAATGATAAGTACAGGAAGAATAGAAGGATCTGTTTGCGGAAAGCCACTGGGTTGCACTCATCAAATAACATGAACACACTCTTCTACTCTGAGCACAAATCGAGGCAATGTCGACTAATGTTTTATAAATGATGACTAACTGACAACCTCAGCTGCTGACAGGTGTTGTTGTTATACCTCGATGTGGACAGCTGAAAATGTGTGCCCCGACCGGGACTCGAACCCGGGACCTCCTGCTTACATGGCAGACGCTCTATCCATCTGAGCCACCGAGGACACAGATGAATAGCGCGACTGTAGGGACTTATCCCTTGCACGCCTCCCGTGAGACTCACATTCCCAACTGTCCACAATTCTACATATGTATTGTACCTTATAGACATTTGCCCACCCACTCATTACTCGCGCACGCGCTGGCGATTCCCGTAAGAGTTTGGGCAACCTGTGCGTATTCGCACAGACAAAGGTCAAATGGCTGGGTAGCCTTTAACTATATATACAAAGACAGTAACTTGTTCTCGAAAGAACAGTTATTGTTGATGACCGTGCAGCTTTTCCCTGAAATAAATGATGACTAACTGACAACCTCAGCTGCTGACAGGTGTTGTTGTTATACCTCGATGTGGACAGCTGAAAATGTGTGCCCCGACCGGGACTCGAACCCGGGACCTCCTGCTTACATGGCATACGCTCTATCCATGTGAGCCACCGAGGACACAGATGAATAGCGCGACTGCAGGGACTTATCCCTTGCACGCCTCCCGTGAGACTCACATTCCCAACTGTCCACAATTCTACATATGTATTGTACCTTATAGACATTTGCCCACCCACTCATTACTCGCGCACGCGCTGGCGATTCCCGTAAGAGTTTGGGCAACCTGTGCGTATTCGCACAGACAAAGGTCAAATGGCTGGGTAGCCTTTAACTATATATACAAAGACAGTAACTTGTTCTCGAAAGAACAGTTATTGTTGATGACCGTGCAGCTTTTCCCTGAAATAAATGATGACTAACTGACAACCTCAGCTGCTGACAGGTGTTGTTGTTATACCTCGGTGTGGACAGCTGAAAATGTGTGCCCCGACCGGGACTCGAACCCGGGACCTCCTGCTTACATGGCAGACGCTCTATCCATCTGAGCCACCGAGGACACAGATGAATAGCGCGACTGCAGGGACTTATCCCTTGCACGCCTCCCGTGAGACTCACATTCCCAACTGTCCACAATTCTACATATGTATTGTACCTTATAGACATTTGCCCACCCACTCATTACTCGCGCACGCGCTGGCGATTCCCGTAAGAGTTTGGGCAACCTGTGCGTATTCGCACAGACAAAGGTCAAATGGCTGGGTAGCCTTCAACTATATATACAAAGACAGTAACTTGTTCTCGAAAGAACAGTTATTGTTGATGACCGTGCAGCTTTTCCCTGAAATAAATGATGACTAACTGACAACCTCAGCTGCTGACAGGTGTTGTTGTTATACCTCGATGTGGACAGCTGAAAATGTGTGCCCCGACCGGGACTCGAACCCGGGACCTCCTGCTTACATGGCATACGCTCTATCCATGTGAGCCACCGAGGACACAGATGAATAGCGCGACTGCAGGGACTTATCCCTTGCACGCCTCCCGTGAGACTCACATTCCCAACTGTCCACAATTCTACATATGTATTGTACCTTATAGACATTTGCCCACCCACTCATTACTCGCGCACGCGCTGGCGATTCCCGTAAGAGTTTGGGCAACCTGTGCGTATTCGCACAGACAAAGGTCAAATGGCTGGGTAGCCTTTAACTATATATACAAAGACAGTAACTTGTTCTCGAAAGAACAGTTATTGTTGATGACCGTGCAGCTTTTCCCTGAAATAAATGATGACTAACTGACAACCTCAGCTGCTGACAGGTGTTGTTGTTATACCTCGGTGTGGACAGCTGAAAATGTGCGCCCCGACCGGGACTCGAACCCGGGACCTCCTGCTTACATGGCAGACGCTCTATCCATCTGAGCCACCGAGGACACAGATGAATAGCGCGACTGCAGGGACTTATCCCTTGCACGCCTCCCGTGAGACTCACATTCCCAACTGTCCACAATTCTACATATGTATTGTACCTTATAGACATTTGCCCACCCACTCATTACTCGCGCACGCGCTGGCGATTCCCGTAAGAGTTTGGGCAACCTGTGCGTATTCGCACAGACAAAGGTCAAATGGCTGGGTAGCCTTTAACTATATATACAAAGACAGTAACTTGTTCTCGAAAGAACAGTTATTGTTGATGACCGTGCAGCTTTTCCCTGAAATAAATGATGACTAACTGACAACCTCAGCTGCTGACAGGTGTTGTTGTTATACCTCGGTGTGGACAGCTGAAAATGTGTGCCCCGACCGGGACTCGAACCCGGGACCTCCTGCTTACATGGCAGACGCTCTATCCATCTGAGCCACCGAGGACACAGATGAATAGCGCGACTGCAGGGACTTATCCCTTGCACGCCTCCCGTGAGACTCACATTCCCAACTGTCCACAATTCTACATATGTATTGTACCTTATAGACATTTGCCCACCCACTCATTACTCGCGCACGCGCTGGCGATTCCCGTAAGAGTTTGGGCAACCTGTGCGTATTCGCACACACAAAGGTCAAATGGCTGGAGGTCCCGGGTTCGAGTCCCGGTCGGGGCACACATTTTCAGCTGTCCACATCGAGGTATAACAACAACACCTGTCAGCAGCTGAGGTTGTCAGTTAGTCATCATTTATTTCAGGGAAAAGCTGCACGGTCATCAACAATAACTGTTCTTTCGAGAACAAGTTACTGTCTTTGTATATATAGTTAAAGGCTACCCAGCCATTTGACCTTTGTCTGTGCGAATACGCACAGGTTGCCCAAACTCTTACGGGAATCGCCAGCGCGTGCGCGAGTAATGAGTGGGTGGGCAAATGTCTATAAGGTACAATACATATGTAGAATTGTGGACAGTTGGGAATGTGAGTCTCACGGGAGGCGTGCAAGGGATAAGTCCCTGCAGTCGCGCTATTCATCTGTGTCCTCGGTGGCTCAGATGGATAGAGCGTCTGCCATGTAAGCAGGAGGTCCCGGGTTCGAGTCCCGGTCGGGGCACACATTTTCAGCTGTCCACACCGAGGTATAACAACAACACCTGTCAGCAGCTGAGGTTGTCAGTTAGTCATCATTTATTTCAGGGAAAAGCTGCACGGTCATCAACAATAACTGTTCTTTCGAGAACAAGTTACTGTCTTTGTATATATAGTTAAAGGCTACCCAGCCATTTGACCTTTGTCTGTGCGAATACGCACAGGTTGCCCAAACTCTTACGGGAATCGCCAGCGCGTGCGCGAGTAATGAGTGGGTGGGCAAATGTCTATAAGGTACAATACATATGTAGAATTGTGGACAGTTGGGAATGTGAGTCTCACGGGAGGCGTGCAAGGGATAAGTCCCTGCAGTCGCGCTATTCATCTGTGTCCTCGGTGGCTCAGATGGATAGAGCGTCTGCCATGTAAGCAGGAGGTCCCGGGTTCGAGTCCCGGTCGGGGCACACATTTTCAGCTGTCCACATCGAGGTATAACAACAACACCTGTCAGCAGCTGAGGTTGTCAGTTAGTCATCATTTATTTCAGGGAAAAGCTGCATTGTCATCAACAATAACTGTTCTTTCGAGAACAAGTTACTGTCTTTGTATATATAGTTAAAGGCTACCCAGCCATTTGACCTTTGTCTGTGCGAATACGCACAGGTTGCCCAAACTCTTACGGGAATCGCCAGCGCGTGCGCGAGTAATGAGTGGGTGGGCAAATGTCTATAAGGTACAATACATATGTAGAATTGTGGACAGTTGGGAATGTGAGTCTCACGGGAGGCGTGCAAGGGATAAGTCCCTGCAGTCGCGCTATTCATCTGTGTCCTCGGTGGCTCAGATGGATAGAGCGTCTGCCATGTAAGCAGGAGGTCCCGGGTTCGAGTCCCGGTCGGGGCACACATTTTCAGCTGTCCACATCGAGGTATAACAACAACACCTGTCAGCAGCTGAGGTTGTCAGTTAGTCATCATTTATTTCAGGGAAAAGCTGCACGGTCATCAACAATAACTGTTCTTTCGAGAACAAGTTACTGTCTTTGTATATATAGTTAAAGGCTACCCAGCCATTTGACCTTTGTCTGTGCGAATACGCACAGGTTGCCCAAACTCTTACGGGAATCGCCAGCGCGTGCGCGAGTAATGAGTGGGTGGGCAAATGTCTATAAGGTACAATACATATGTAGAATTGTGGACAGTTGGGAATGTGAGTCTCACGGGAGGCGTGCAAGGGATAAGTCCCTGCAGTCGCGCTATTCATCTGTGTCCTCGGTGGCTCACATGGATAGAGCGTATGCCATGTAAGCAGGAGGTCCCGGGTTCGAGTCCCGGTCGGGGCACACATTTTCAGCTGTCCACATCGAGGTATAACAACAACACCTGTCAGCAGCTGAGGTTGTCAGTTAGTCATCATTTATTTCAGGGAAAAGCTGCACGGTCATCAACAATAACTGTTCTTTCGAGAACAAGTTACTGTCTTTGTATATATAGTTGAAGGCTACCCAGCCATTTGACCTTTGTCTGTGCGAATACGCACAGGTTGCCCAAACTCTTACGGGAATCGCCAGCGCGTGCGCGAGTAATGAGTGGGTGGGCAAATGTCTATAAGGTACAATACATATGTAGAATTGTGGACAGTTGGGAATGTGAGTCTCACGGGAGGCGTGCAAGGGATAAGTCCCTGCAGTCGCGCTATTCATCTGTGTCCTCGGTGGCTCAGATGGATAGAGCGTCTGCCATGTAAGCAGGAGGTCCCGGGTTCGAGTCCCGGTCGGGGCACACATTTTCAGCTGTCCACATCGAGGTATAACAACAACACCTGTCAGCAGCTGAGGTTGTCAGTTAGTCATCATTTATTTCAGGGAAAAGCTGCACGGTCATCAACAATAACTGTTCTTTCGAGAACAAGTTACTGTCTTTGTATATAATGTTTTATAATTAAAATATTAAAGACAGCAACAACCACTGACCTTCAAAATTTTGTCACAAAAAGAAGTACAATTTAAACAAGCATTGATAGCTTTTACACGTTCACTGAGTTATAAAAGAAAGGGTGTTGAACAACACCCAAATGTTCTTAAAACTTTATTACAAAGGAGAAAAAGCGGTAGTTACCCAAGGAACTTGAACACAGGTGGCGGAAAATGGAAAGTTAGTTAGCTTAATTAAATAAAGTTAATACGGTAAAAGGTCCAATGGAAATTTACGGGAAACAAACGAGATCGACTCGTATTTGTGTATCATTTGAATTTCCTCGTGTAACGGTTGATATGTGACCCTATGTAATGTTCAACAAAAATAGTACACGATCAATGCGCTAAATTAATTTAACTGAACCCGGCCATGTTTTACTAAATTATATCACATTTGGCAAAATAAATATGATCAAGGCATTAAAAAAATCTTGCAGCAGTCTGTTACAGAAAAAATCAAAAAAATGAAGAAAATAAAAATTTAAATCAAAATAATTTCTTATTGTAGGAAACTTTTAACAGCTGGCAAAGCAAATTGTCTCACGGAATGTTGTTTACATTAACAGCCCCTGACCAGTGGCCCCTCACGCATACAACATATTTAGGAACAGGAATTGGTTCAGAATCCATTGGTCCACTCAGGTTCCTTGCGAGCTTATCTTAGTACACACAAATAACAGCTAAGATCTCTACAGCCGGTCGCTGTGGCCGAGCGGTTCTACGCGCTTGAGTCCGGAACCGCGCTGCTGCTACGGTCGCAGATTCGAATCCTGCCTAGGGCATGGATGTGTGTGATGTCCTTAGGTTAGTTAGGTCTAAGTAGTTATAAATCTAGGGCACTGATGACCTCAGATGTTAAGTCCCATAGTATTTAGAGCCATTCGAACCATTCAGAAATCTACAACAAAAGAAACAAGTATAAACACACGGGCCGTCGGATGGAAAAGCAGTCATGTATGTATCAAAAGGTGCATACCTGTGGCAATTTACCGCACTCTAACTTTTAAGTAACTGACTCTTGAATTAACTCCGCAACAGACCGCGGAATGATAAATCTTTAACAGAGAACGCGGCCGTCTTGGCCTGCTCGCACTAAAAGCCCGCAAGTCACAGGACGTGTGCCAACAAATGGCTCTGAGCACTATGGGACTCAACTTCTGAGGTCATTAGTCCCCTAGAACTTAGAACTAGTTAAACCTAACTAACCTAAGGACATTACAAACATCCATGCCCGAGGCAGGATTCGAACCTGCGACCGTAGCGGTCTTGCGGTTCCAGACTGCAGCGCCTTTAACCGCACGGCCACTTCGGCCGGCCGTGTGCCAACAGGCCAATATTCACAGTACGTATAATTAAAACCACACACTGATACATTAGCAGGGCAGACATCATCACTTAATTCCGCAAGGGAGTGCTAAGGGTCAAACAGCACAATTCAGTATAGTTAAAAAATAAAGTACCACTTCTAACAACCCTACCACAACAAAGGTCAGCATTTAATAACGATTGTGGTGTTGCTCACGCTGCTAAATACTGCATTTTCGGGCAACAACTAAGTTATTATGTGGCAGGTGTTATTAGAGCACAGTTAATAAAGTCATTTCATGTAATAATCAAAAAACTAGGCACTCATCTTTTTGTGTTTCCCACGCGTGTCTCGTCGTACAATCATGGCTCAATCATTGAAAATCTAGGTGGTTATGATTCCAAGCTCGGATGCAAAGAGGCCTAGGTTTTATCCTGCTATATTCAAAAGTTTTGTAGATGCGCTTCACAAATAATTCTTGAAGATTACACTTTTGCAGGACAATGGTGATGTAAAGAAAGCAATCAGCACTCCGAATTTAAGTTATACTTCCTTTTATTTGCAATATCACGTAAACACAAAACATCTCTTCACAATACAAAACATACTTGAAAAAATCTTCATCACAGTCACTATTAAAGTTCACATTTTATAAGCTGACTACGTTATGCGTCTTTCCAACATGACGTCCAACACTTGACTTTCTCAAGGTCCGACCCTCTAACAACTCAACAACGAAGTAACTATCGCTTACGTGCCCAAAAATCAGAGTTACAAGTACGTCAAAGATCATAGTGACAAAAGAAAGAATACACATAAGAATAATATCATTGCAATATAAACATATCGATGTATCAAAAGTGAAATCAAATCTGAATGTTGTCTCAGAAATATGTTAAGTAGTTAACAGAAATACTCTAGAATATTACTGGTATCGAGAGGTTCAGGTGAGGTACCATAATGGTTACGTAATTCAAGTACCATTACACACTGAAAGTCAATATTACGCTGATGCCCAATGAATCCTTTGAGCTCAGTGTAACATAGCTGCGTTTATGGTAAAACAGCCAGAAACGAAAGATCACTATTTATCCTAAGAGATCGAGAGGATGAAGTAGCCGCCACAGATTCACAGCACGATGCGGTACTTGCATCCCCGCGTCACGACCTTGCAGGGCACCAAAGAAGCGCTGCGTCCTCCTGTGTAACTTGTGCCCACCTCTGGCCGGTTCCAGGCTGTTAGCCTCGTCGTCTGCCCATATCCGTCAACGTCAACATGGGCGTGGCATCTATCGCGCCGCCACGGATGCTACCAGAGATCCTTATCCTATGTCCTCCGAGAGCCAACAACTCCTCTTCACACTCGTGCGCCGCCTTCAGGTTGTCTCTTGTAAAGCTCTGTATCAATTTGTTGAGATTTTCTGTTGCTAAATATCCGACATGTTCCGTTTAAAGCCACTGATCAGTTTCAACAGTGCATAAAACGGTCGAGTGCACTTCTTTAATACGCATGGCTAAATATACTGCAGAAGTCCATGTACCACCTGTTTCGCAGTGGGCCCAAAATGGCGGCCACTGGCAAGTTGGCTGTACTTTCCCTACACAGAGCTTTAGTCTCTTGCTGCAGCGCGTGCCCTGTCGCCACCAAAGACAGAATCGCAGCTATCGCACCAGCGATGTTGGGTGGCGCCTTAGCGATACGAACGCCTCAGAAAATAGTGTTTACAATTACAGTATTACCATATTTTTAATATAGAAACTACGTATTTTATTTATCTTGTTATGTTATTATTTTATGTTTAAATTAATCTGGCAAGGTGAGGAACAAAAAGGCCGTCTCTTACATCTAATAAGGCAGTCTATACACACACAATGAAACAAAGAAACAAAACAAAAAAATCGACCCACCACGACGGTTTTCTTAGAATGTGGCCAACATGTACAGACAAACAAATGATTACAGAAACTTCCACGCAGATTGAGTCTGTGGACCGGACCGACACTCGAATTCAGGATCTTAGCCTTTCGCGGGCAAGTGCCCTGACAACTGAGCTACCCAAGCATGACTATCGAGCAGACCTCACAGCTTCTATTGAGCCTCGAAAGGCAAAGTCTGGTGTTCGTGTCTCGGTCTGGCACACAGTTTTAATATGATAGGAAGTTTCATATCAGCGAGCACTCCGCTGCAGAGTGAAAATCTCATTCAGGAAATGATTACAGCTTCAGAAATTTTGGTGATTTATCCTACAGAAAGAGCTTCACAAGGTGAGCAAGTCAATAACGCGTTAACCGACCTCTGTCACTTATGCAATCAGTCATTCGACCTGGCATTGATTGATACAGTTGTTGGATGTCCTCCTGAGTGAGAAATATTATGACAAATTGGCGGGCTAGACATTCAGAATGCGGAGATGCTTGGAAGGCCCTCCACAAAATGCTCCAAACGTTCTCAGTTGGGGAGAGATCCGACGACTTCGCTAGCCAAGATAGGGCGTCGCAAGCACGAAGACAAACAGTAGAAACTCTCTCCTTGTGTGTAGGCGGGGACTATGCTCTGAAATGTAAGCCCAGGGTGGCTTGCCATGAAGGGCAACAACATAGAGCGTAGAACGTCGTCGGCTCAACACTGTGCTGTAAGGGCGTCATGGATGACAACCATGAAAAGAAATGGCACCCAGACCGTTGCCTCCTAGTTGTCGGACGACAGTCAGTTTTGTATCCCACCGCTCCCCAGGACGTCTCCAGACACTTCTTCGGCCTCGAATCTCATTAAATGGAGTATACCTGCTTGAGACACTCTTCGAACTCAGCCCCGATGTCCAGCGAGGACGTGGCTGGAGAAGCCCTGGATAGTGATGGTATACCAGCCTGACTGTGGTACATCATATAGCCCGGCAACCAGGAGTGATCGTCTGGGTTGTCATTTCTTTTCACTGCAAAACCCCTCTGATTGTAATCCATGGCACCCTTACATCACAACGCTAAGTCGAATATACTTTACGCCCCGTTTTGTTGCCCTTCATGGCCAGCCACCCAGAGCTTACATTTCATCAAGGTTAATTCCCACCCGAACACTGCCAAAATTTTTACTGCTTGTCTTCTTGCTTGCCAAACCCAACCATGGCAGGTAAGGTCAGCGGACCTCTTCTAGTTGAGAACGTCTGGAGCACTCAGGGTAGGATGATTAATACTTCCTTCGTGATGCGTCTTTCTTCTTCTTCTTCATCATCATCTTCTTTTGTCTCAGAGTGTATTTTTCGTTGTGTTCCTCACGACAACCGTAGGACAAGATGCATCTAATATACAGTATTACTAAAATATAGTAATTAATGTAGAGCAGAAGAAGAAAGAAACAATTTATAATCGCTCTCGAAAAGGACAACTATAAAATAAAGTTACAGGATAGTAGATTGTAAATAGGGAAGTTAGAGCAAGATTATGAGACAAGGGATCGAAGTGGCAGACACAAAGGAACCTGAAACAACACAATACATGAAGATAGCGTAAGAGAATGTGAATATAGGAACGTGATACACTGAGAAACGTAAAAAGAAAGAAGTGTGGATGGACACAACCAGGCTACGTGATAAATGAGACCGTGTGTCTCGTTTATGTTGACAGGAGAATGAATCAAAAAAGATAGTATCACGACTAGTTTCATTAGCGACTGCCGCTTTTTACCCTCCGTTCAGGTCATCCGATCTGGCATCTCAAGGTGCAGTTTGTCCAAACTAAAGCTCTGCGGAGCCAGATATGACGATGTGCTGCAGAGTAGATCGTCCCGGTAGTCGCCAGTAAAGGAAATATTTGATCCACACCGTCTTTGTTCATTTACTAATTTGAGCTTGAATTAATACTCGCGGCTAACGAAGTGGGGCAGTAGTTGCACCTGCGCAGCATAGCGGAAAACAACACGAGACTTATTGAACGGTAGAAATATTAGGTTGGGAGGTCTTTGTGTGTGTCACATCTGGAGTGGAAGGGACATACCGATTTATTGACTCGAACATGTAGGTTTTGAAGCTACAAAACAGCATCTGAAGCTGTTTTGCACAGATAGGTTTCGATGACTAAAAGCAGCAGTTTAGAGAAATGGCGAATTGCATCCCGGTAGATGTGGTTTACTATGAGCTTCTGCAATCACTTCAGATGATGAATACTAAACGCCACGAAACACAATTACTAAACCTGAATCTCGTTCTGAAAGGCAAACGCAGGAATATGCTCAGAGACATGACAGTCATTCCCCAATGCCAAATAACGTGCTGCAAACTGAATGAACGAACCTTGAGGAGACGTCCTTGAGATGTCTTACCCCACCCACAACGTTCACCAGACATAGCATCTTCCTGTTACCATTTTTTCCCTCACTGTATCATGGTCTTTATGAACAAAATGTCTTTTTATGGTATGAAAAACTGCATTCATGAGTTGATCATCTCGAAAGATCCTGAACAAGTATATCGTGAAATTTGCCACCCTAAAAGTGGGTAAAGTTTGTATCTGCCGAAGGTCACTAGTAAATTATTTTATAACATTCTGCCCCCCCCCCCCCCCCCCCCCACGAACCATGGACCTGACCGTTGGTGGGCATGCCTCAGGGATACAGATAGCCGTACCGTAGGTACAACCACAACGGAGGGGTATCTGTTGAGAGGCCAGACAAACGTGTGGTTCCTGAAGAGGGGCAGCAGCCTTTTCAGTAGTTGCAGGGGAAACAGTCTGGATGTTTGATCTGGCCTTGTAACATTAACCAAAACAGCCTTGCTGTGCTGGTACTGCGAACGGCTGAAAGCAAGGGGAAACTACAGCCGTAATTTTTCCCGAGGACATGCAGCTTTACTGTATGATTAAATGATGATGGCGTCCTCTTGGGTAAAATATTCCGGAGGTAAAATAGTCCCCCATTCGGATCTCCGGGCGGGGACTACTCAAGAGGACGTCGTTATCAGGAGAAAGAAAACTGGCGTTCTACGGATCGGAGCGTGGAATGTCAGATCCATTAATCGGGCAGGTAGGTTAGAAAATTTAAAAAGGGAAATGGATAGGTTAAAGTAAGATGTAGTGGGAATTAGTGAAGTTCGGTGGCAGGAGGAACAAGACTTTTGGTCAGGTGAATACAGGGTTATAAATACTAAATCAAATAGGGGTAATGCAGGAGGGGTTTAATAATGAATAGGAAAATAGGAATGCGAGTAAGCTACTACAAACAGCGTAGTGAACACATTATTGTGCCCAAAATAGATACGAAGCCCACGCCTACCACAGTAGTACAAGTTTATATGCCAACTAGCTCTGCAGATGACGAAGAGATTGATGAAATATATGATGAGATAAAAGAAATTATTCAGATGGTGAAGGGAGACGAAAATTTAATAGTCATGGGTGACTGGAACTCGGTGATAGAAAAAGGAAGAGAGGGAAACGTAGTAGATGAATATGGAATGGGAGTAAGGAATGAAAGAGGAAGCCGCCTGGTAGAATTTTGCACAGAGCACATCTTAATCATAGCTAACACTTGGTTCAAGAATCATAAAAGAAGGCCGTATACATGGAAGAAGCCTGGAGATACTGACAGATTATGTAATGGTAAGACAGGGATTTAGGACCCAGGTTTTAAATTGTAAGACATTTCTAGGGGCAGATGTGGACTCTGACCACAATCTATTGGTTATGAACTGTGGATTAAAACTGAAGAAACTGCAAAAACCTGGGAATTTGAGGAGATGAGACCTGGATAAACTGAAAGAACCAGAGGTTGTACAGAGCTTCAGGGAAAGCGTTAGGGAACGTTTGACAAGAATGGAGGAAAGAAATACAGTAGAAAAAGAATAGCTAGCTTTGAGAGATGGAAAGGTAGCAGGGGATCAAGTAGGTAAAAAGACGAGGGCTAATTGAAATCCTAGGGTAACAGAAGAGATAGTGAATTTAATTGATGCAAGTAGAAAATATATAAATGCAGTAAATGAAGCAGGCAAAAAGGAATACAAACGTCTCAAAAATGAGATGGACAGGAAGTGCCAAATGGCTAAGCAGGGATGGCTGGAGGACAAATGTAAGGATGTAGAGGCGCATATCATTGGGGGAAGATAGATACTGCATACAGGAAAATTAAAGAGACCTTTGGAGAAAAGAGAACCACGTGCATGAATATCAAGAGCTCAGATGGAAACCCAGTTCTAAGCAAAGAAGCGAAAGCAGAAAGGAGGAAGGAGTATAAGGAGGGTGTATATAAGGGCGATGTTCTTGAGGACAGTATTATAGAAATGGAAGAGAGTGTAGATGAAGATGAAATAGGAGATATGATACTGCGTGAAATGTTTGACAGAGCACCGAAAGACCTAAGTCAAAACAAGGCCCCGGCAGTAAACAACATTCCATTAGAACTACTGACAGCCTTGGGAGAGCCAGGCCTAAGAAAACTAATTCATTTATCCTATATAACAACTGAGGTAATGAATCTGGGAGCATGGTGTCAGTTACGAAACCTAGTGACAGGTACTGTGTCAGTGATATACGTCCCTGGGTTTCATGTGCACTGAATAGTCGGCGAAATTAACACGTCAGTTGTCTGGCCACAAAGAATGGAACTGGGCTTATGAAACATTGCTATGGCTATACCATCGATGTTGCAGTGTAATGAACACAAACATTCGTCGTTAGGTTCAGCCGACCTCGGTTCTTATGACTCTTGCTATTCTTGTTTACGCCACCGTATAGGAGGTCCCATAGAAGGAATTATTGCAAAAGTTTCTGCTTCACATCCTGTGGAAATATGTTGCGAGACTTTTTAAGAGCATGTGGCGACTATATTCTCTGCCCTGTTGAGATGCTGGTAGAAGGTTACACTTAGGTTCCTCACTACTTTTTGATAATGTGTTGGAATACCATCGGGAAGCATAGAAGGCAGCTTATCGCGGAATTCAGAACTTAGTAATTTCAAACAGGTGGTATCTTAGAACTAGGTAGCCCTCGTTACAGTACTTGGTGTCGTATAAACGGATGGGAGAGTCAGTGCATCAATCCTGAAGCAACAAGTGCAGAAAAGTAACGAATTACTGAGGGTGCAAGTTCATACTTAACTCTCTTGTTGTCTTACCAAGGGGCGGCGTGTTTGCTTGCCTGTTAGGATTATATAGGAAACAGTTTTACATTAGGTGTAACATGAGGAACCGACGAACCTGCCTCTCAGGAAAAGTTAAAAAATGGTTCAAATGGCTCTGAGCACTATGGGACTCAACTGCTGTGGTCATAAGTCCCCTAGAACTTAGAACTACTTAAACCTAACTAACCTAAGGACAGCACACAACACCCAGCCATCACGAGGCAGAGAAAATCCCTGACCCCGCCGGGAATCGAACCCGGGAACCCGGGCGTGGGAAGCGAGAACGCTACCGCACGACCACGAGATGCGGGCAGGAAAAGTTAAGAGGCTTGTAACGCTTCAACAGTTCCAAATGGACAGGTGACACACACCTCAAACACAAGTTGACCCACATAAAAATTTATATATCCGAGACCTGGAAACTCAAGTATTTAATACCCACCCCAAACTATCATCATTTCAAGATATTGAAGATCAAAGTATGAACAAGGTAGCTTTTTAGGAATCTCTATAGTCTACTGAATGTCCCTCAACGCCAGGATATCAATTGACACGACATGTACGACAGTAATGTGTGATAATTACCTCACAAGCAACCACTTATTCAGTTGTCAGTAAAGATGTCTGCAGCAATGATAAGAAGTAACACTTATCGTGGAAGCGACCTTTTACTATGTTTTCACATTTTCTTTACTAACCCATCGTGTAAAACTACTTCACTAATACCATGTTTAAGCATTTTAATAGTGCAAAGTCCTGATGAATGCAAAAGATTATGAAGTTCTAAGAAATTTCAGGACGTTAATTCCTGTTTGACTCTTGAAAGATCTCTGTAATACTATATTCTATGACGATATATCTTTCGAACGGTTGCCAACACGCCAATTCTAATTACCTTGTGATTAATAGATTTTAATTTATCGTTAAAGAGCGTGTTTGTAGTCTGAATATTGTGTGGCGCCTAGCTGCCATAAAAATCCCTATATATTCTATGTTGTAAATGCGTATCCCTATACATGTTCTCAAGCCATGTTACCATGTTGTTTTCATGGTTTTCCGGTTAGAGTTTTGTTTTATGTAAAAGTCCATACCAGCCTATCCTCAATAAGCCTCGCAAAACGCGCGTAACTGATCCAGTATTCATTTGTTTGACCTTTTTCCTTCGTTCAAAACTGGCTATCCCCCAAAATCCACACCTTTAACCCCCTTCATTATCAAATTAACTACATTGAAGGGCCAAAGAAACTGGTACACCTGCCTAATACCGTGTATGGCCCCCGCGAATACGAGGAAGTGACGTGGAATCAACTAATGTCTGAGGCAGTGCTGGAGCGAACTGATAACGTGAATCCTGCAGGTCTGTCCATAAATTGGCAAGAGTACGAGGAGGTGGAGATCTCTTCTGAACAGCATGTTGCAAGGCATCCCAGGTATGCTCAATAATGTTGATGTATGGGGAATTTGGCGGCCAGCGGACGTGTTTAAACTCAGAAGAGGATTCCTGCAGCCAATCTGTAGTAATTCTGGACGTGTGGGGTGTCGAATTGTCCTGCGGGTACTGCCGAAGTCCGTCGCAATCAACAATGGACATGAATGGATGCAGGTGATCAGACAAGACGCTCACGTACGCGACACCTGTCAGAGTCGTATTCAGACGTATCAGGGGTCCAAAATCACTCCAACTGCACACGCCCCACGCCATTACAGAGCCTCCACGAGCTTGAACCGTCCCCTGCTAACATGCAGGGTCCACGGATTCATGACGTTGTCTCCGTACCCGTACACGTCCATCCGCTCGATACAATTTGAAACGAGACTCGTTCGACCAGGCAACATGCTTTCAGTCATCATCAGTCCAATGTCGGTGTTGACGGGCTCAGACAAGGCGTAAAGCTTTGTGTCGTGCAGTAATCAACGGTACACCAGTGCGCCTTCGGCTCCGAGAACACAAATTGACGATGTTTCGCGAATGGTTTGCACGCTGACCCTTGTCGATGGCCTACTGGCATCTACAGCAACCTGCGGAAGGGTTGCACTTTCGTCACGTTGAACGATTCTCTTCTGTCGTCGTTGGTCCCGTTCCTGCAGCATATCTTTCCGGCTGCATTGATGTCGAAGATCTGATGTTTTACCGTATTCCTGATCTTCACCGTACACTCGTGAAATGGTCGTGCTGGAAAGTCCCAGCTTCTCTATTACCTTGGAGTTCCTGTGTCCCATCGCTCGTGCGCCGACTATAACAGCACATTCAACTCACTTATATCTTTCCTGCCATTGTAGCAGCAGCCAACTGCGCTAGACACTTGTTGTCTTATGTAGGCATTGCCGATCGCAGCGCCGTATTCTACCTGCTCTCGCATCTCTGTATTTGAATATGCACACCTATACCACTTTCTTTATCAATTCATTGCATTTATTGGTGCCTTACGGTGTTTAATATGGACCAGTCCGATCCTTAGTAACATCATACCATAAACATCTGTAGCATTCCATTCATCACCTCTTCATCAGTTACCCGATCTACGTACTTCAGCACTATTATGTAGCACCACCTACAAAAGCTTCGCTTCTTGTCCGTCGTAGTTATCATTCAGGATTCAAATCTCTATAAATATACACTCCACACAAAAACTTCCAGAAAAGACACCCTAACGCAAAAAATTTTGTTAAGTGTTAACAGATTTCTCTTTATGAGGAATTTTTTTCCTTGTGATACGCATTAGTGCGTTGATGGAATGTCGCGAATCACGTCTTATTTATATTTGATATAAAGTCATTGCTATATTAACAAGGAGAAAATATAAAAATGCAGCAAATAAAGAAGGCGAAAGGGAATGCAAACACAGGACTTGCTAAATAGCTGAACAGCAGTAGCTAGAGAACATATGTAAGGATTTAGAAGCATAATTCACTAGAGAAAAGATGCATATCACCTAAAAGAAAGCTCAAGAGGCCAAAGGGGGAAAAAACAAGGAGCTGTATGAACATCAAGAGCTCAGTTAGAAAACCAGTCCTAAGCAAAGAATGGTGAGCTGAACGGTGGAAGGAGCATATAGAGAATCTTTAGAAGGGTGATGAAGGCAATGTTATACATATGGATGAGGATTTAGATGAAGATGAGATGGGAAATAAGATATTGCGAGAAAAATTTGACAGAACACAAACACCTAAGTCGAAACCAGGCACCGGCAGTAGACGACATTTGTCACAATTACTGATAGCCGTTGGCGCGCCAGCCATTACATAACTTTTCCATCTGGTGTGCAAGATGTATGATACAGAGTAAGTACCCTCAGACTTCAAGAAGAATGTAATAATTCCAGTTCCAAAGAAAGCTGTTGCTGCGGGGTATGAATATTATCGAACCAACAGTTTAATAAGTCATGGTTAGAAAATACTTACACGAATTCTATACAGAAGAACTGAAAAACTGGTAGAAACCGACCTCGGAGAAATATGGGAACACGCTAGGCAATACTGATCTTTCGACTTGTCTTAGAAGATAGATTAATGATAGACAAACGTATGGTTATAGCTTTTGTATACTTAGAGAAAGCTTTTGAGATTGTTGATTGAAATACTCTCTTTGAAATTCTGAAGGCAGCAGGGATAAAATACACGGAGTGAAAAGGTCTTTACAACATGTACAGAAACCTGATGCCAGTTATAAGATGGGCAATGTGTGGATTGGGAAAGCAGTGAACGAAAACAAAGACAAATTTGGAGTAGGAAGGGGGAAGATATAAAATTATTGATGTTTGCAGGCGACATTGCAATTCTTTCAGACTCTGCAAAGGACTTGATAGAGCTGTCGAACGGTATGGACGGCGTCTTGCAAGGTTGTTTTGAGATGAACATCAACAAACGCAAAACAAGGATAATGGAATGTAGTCTAATTAAATCAAGCAACACTAAGGAAATTTGAAAACGAGACACGGAAAGTAACAGAATAAACAGTTTCGACGACAAGAGACTAGAAGCTTTTGAAATGTGGTTCTAGAGAAGAATACTGAAGACTAGAGAGGTACATTAGGTAACTGATGAGGGCGTATTGAATTTTTGGGTTTATTAATATTATTTATTTAGTTTTGTAGGGGAATGTGTGAGGAGACCAAGAGATGAATACAGTAGGTAGATTCAGACGGATATAGGTTGCAGCAGACATTGGGAGATAAAGAGGCTTGCACGTGATAGAGTGTCATGGGGAACTGCGACAAAGCAATTTCAGACTGAAGATCACAACTATCTGAATTAAGTTCCCAGCAATTAATTACATATTTAACGATTGTAATAAATAACATCAGTGTGATTTCCCTAAATCACTCCAGGCAAATGCCGGGATGGCTCCTCTGAAAGGGCACGGCCGACTTCCTTCCCCATCCTTACCTAATCCGATGAGACCGATGACCACGCTGTCTGGTCTCCTTCCCCAAAACCAACCAACCAACCAACCAAATAACATCAGTAATTGCCAAGATTTAGCCATGAACGTCTATACTAATACTTTCTCTTTCCCAGTGTCTGTTCTGGACGTAATGTTCTCTGTAGTTTATCTGGATCTGTAATGCGCTAGGCTGAGCATACAAGTCCAGGTATGTGACTTGATGTCTCGTCTGGTTAACATGGAAGTTGCGGCTCAGCTTTCAGAGGAGAGTGTGAGAGGAGTAGGTGAAGTGGCTGCAAACAGCAGGTACTGGACAGTGGCCCAGGTACTGTAATCATGGTTGCCACATATCAGAAGTTTTTAGCAACCTGTGCAATGTGGAGTCCAGGCCTATGTTCACAGAAGCCGTCTAACATACTGTGACAAAGACTCACACAGTGTCTTAGTTTTTAAAAGCAGTGGCATCTGGCCAAAACACATTTCAAAGGATATTGTTTCGTTTCGATAGTCTCCTTCCAACAATAGTGTGCAGGGGGAGTCAATAACAGCAGTCTCTGTGCCCAGTAAGAGGTGATAGAGCTGAATTGTGGACATGAATTCTTTTTTGTTCGTAAAGCACCACCGTCCATGAAGTGAACAAGGTCTTCTCTAAAAAGTTGTAAGAGGGCACCTCATTGGTTAGTCTTGAAAAAAATGGCACAGAAGAGGAAGCCAGGACGCCAGTCTCCAACAAATGCAGAGATGAATATGAACATGAAACTTCCTGGCAGATTAAAACTGTGTGCCGGACCGAGACTCGAACCCGGGACCTTTGCCTTTCGCGGGCAAGTGCTCTACCGGCTGAGCTACCCAAGCACGACTCACGCCACGTCCTCACAGCTTTAATTCCGCCAGTACCTCGTCTCCTACATTCCAAACTTCACAGAAGCTCTCCTGCGAACCAAGCTGGAAGAAAGGATATTGCGGAGACATGGATTAGTTATGCAAGGTTCGCAAGAGAGCTTCAGTGAAGTTTCGAAGGTAGGAGACAGGGTACTGACGGAATTGAAGCTGTGAGGAGGGGGCGTGAGTCGTGATTGGGTAGCTCAGTCCGTAGAGCACGTGCCCGCGAAAGGCAAAGGTCCCGAGTTCGAGTCTCGGTCCGGGACATAGTTTTAATCTGCCAGGAAGTTTCATATCAGCGCACACTCCGCTGTAGAGTGAAAATTTCATTCTATGAATATGAACATACTGGCGAATGCAGAAGTCCGAGTGAAACGACTGCGTAATATTGTGAAATTTCTTGTAAGAGGGGAGATTGTTGTCTTGGTAACAAAAATATTCATGGCCAGTATTTTTTATGGCATTTTTCATTGGCACGTGGAAATTGCACAGACCGGCAGACAGGAAACGGAACTGTGTCTTGGTAAACAACACTGCGTCAGTATGCACGGCACCAGACGCTTCGTGTGGGGATTATGAAGAGTACGACTTCGGCAGGAGACACGCATGAGACACTTGGACTGGTGACATCCGAGAGACACCAGCTTTGGAAAACG
Organism: Schistocerca nitens; assembly: GCF_023898315.1. Lineage (NCBI taxonomy): Eukaryota > Metazoa > Arthropoda > Insecta > Orthoptera > Acrididae > Schistocerca > Schistocerca nitens. The sequence continues at coordinate 175,684,704 of NC_064618.1, forward strand.
TTGAAAAGAGATGTTCTAGCAATCGGAAGCTGATGTGTTGCAGCCTGCAGCAGATCATGATGATCACAAATATCCATATCACAAAGTGCTGAATGTAGGTGTGCTAACCATGACGCGTTTAAAGCCATTTTAGGACCAAGTATGGTCTGCGAATCTAATGCTTTTTTCGAGTTTCTGAAAGCTCATTTATGTCTCGGTCAGGATTCTTATATGCAGGTCCTAGTTTTCATTCTTTTCAGGCAGTCGCTTTGTACCAATATACCCACCGCGGATTTATCTTCCTGCAGCTCATTCACACGTTACTAAAAAGCAAATAACAACGAATTCAATCCATCTTCCATCGTCTGGAGGACTTAAGTAAGTCTTACGTCTCTAAAATATTGTAAGCTGGCTGCTTTACAATTATAATTTACCCCCATTTATGTACCTCTCATACGGGCACCACAATCTGATGCCCATGCTAGTTACAATTTCAATGATTAACACCTTACACACATGCTGTTTGCGATCCCTTATTTACTTATACATCTACATAAATGAAAATAATATCGTCCAGTAGAAAAAAATCACAGCATTCTGAAACAAATCATTATGTAAATATTAAGAGTTTTTACCACCTACACTACCCAGTTTTTGCGAGACACGCAAGTGTTAACTAGTACTGTTCCATGTTAATGATTATCAGTTTTCGTATTCTCTGTATTTCTTAGGATCGAATGGAACTTATAACAATTTCTTATTGACGTACACTGATCAGTCAGAACATTATGACCACCAGCTTCATAACCGGAATGTTCATCTACATCTACATGACTACTCTGCAATTCACATTTAAGTGCTTGGCAGAGGGTTCGTCGAACCACAATCATACTATCTCTCTACCATTCCACTCCCGAACAGCGCGCGGGAAAAACGAACACCTAAACCTTTCTGTTCGAGCTCTGATTTCTCTTATTTTATTTTGATGATCATTCCTACCTATGTAGGTTGGGCTCAACAAAATATTTTCGTATTCGGAAGAGAAAGTTGGTGACTGAAATTTCGTAAATAGATCTCGTCGCGACGAAAAACGTCTTTGCTGTAATGACTTCCATCCCAATTCGCGTATCATATCTGCCACACTCTCTCCCCTACAACGTGATAATACAAAACGAGCTGCCCTTTGTTGCACACTTTCGATGTCCTCCGTCAATCCCACCTGGTGAGGATCCCACACCGCGCAGCAATATTCTAACAGAGGACGAACGAGTTTAGTGTAAGCTGTCTCTTTAGTGGACTTCCTGCCAATGAAACGCAACCTTTGGCTCGCCTTCCCAACAATATTATCTATGTGGTCTTTCCAACTGAAGTTGTTCGTAATTTTAACACCCAGGTACTTAGTTGCATTGACTGCCTTGAGAATTGTACTATTTATCGAGTAATCGAATTCCAACGGATTTCTTTTGGAACTCATGTGGATCACCTCACACTTTTCGTTATTTAGCGTCAACTGCCACCTGCCACACCATACAGCAATCTTTTCTAAATCGCTTTGCAACTGATACTGGTCTTCGGATGACCTTACTAGACGGTAAATTACAGCACCATCAGTGAACAACCTAAGAGAACAACTCAGATTGTCACCCAGGTCATTTATATAGATCAGGAACAGCAGAGGTCCCAGGACGCTTCCCTGGGGAACACCTGATATCACTTCAGTTTTACTCGATGATTTGCCGTCTATTACTTGTGGGATGGATTACAGCGGCGACGCGTCTTGACATGGTAGCAATGAGGCCTTGGTGGGTCACTGGAGGGAGTTGACACCACCTCTGCGCAAACACGTCACCTAATTCCCGTAAATTACGAGGAGGGGGCGATGAGTTCCGACGCCAAGTTCAATCACATCGCAGATGTGTTCGACTGGGTTCAGTCCGGCCGAGTTTGGGGCCCATCGCATCAACTGGAACTCGTCACTGTTTTCCTCGAACCACTCCATCACACTCCTGGCCTTGTGCCACGGCGCATTATCTTGCTGAAAAATGTCGCTGCCACCGGGAAACATGATCGTCATGACGGGGTTTACGTGGTCTGCAACGATTTTACGATACTCCTTGACCGTCATTGTACAAGTACCTTGCACGAGCTCCACTGGACCCACAGATGCCCACGTGAATGTTCAGCAGAGCATAATGGAGTTGCTGCTTCTTGTTTACGTCCCGCAGTACAGGTGTGAAGGAGTTGCTTCTCTGGAAGACGACGCATTCGCACCCTCCCATCAGCATGATTATGAAGGTATTGGAATTCATTAGACCATGCAACGCTCTGCCAGTGCGCCAACATCAAGTACCGGTGGTCACTCATTTCCGATATCGTGGTGTTAACAATGGCACATCCATTGGTCGTTGGCTGCAGAAGCCCATTGTTAGCAGTGTTAGGTGCACTGTGTGTTCAGGCTCACATGTGCTCTGCCAAGAATTAAAGTCTGATAGTTCCGCCACAGTTCGCCGCCTGTTCTGTTTTACCAGTCTGTCCAACCTACTAAGCCCATCTGTAATGAGCTGCGGCCGACCAACCCCCCGACGTCTGGATGTGGTTTCACCAAGCGTTGAAGACACTCACCACAGCACTCCTCAAGCACCTGACAAGTAGCGCAGTTTCCGAAAGGCTCGTGTCGAGCCTCCGGGCTATCACAACCTGCTGTCGGTCAGACAGATCGCGCGATTTCCCCTTGCTACCACGGACAACATACTCACTGACACTACGAATATATGCATTGTGTGTGTATCTGACTTAGGAGTCATTCTTCGGCAAGTGACGCAGTAGTCATCTGAACGGGTTTATATCGATAGTAGGTCGGTGGTTATTGTGTTCTGGCTAGTCACTCTGAAATGAACATGGATAACTGTGGACCATTGTTCCATTTTACAGATAGATTATCACCCTCTTTGTTCTCGTTTCTCTATTGCAACACCTGTGACTCGATTTTGCTATGGCCAACCCTCTCACCCTCTCCTATTAGTTATCCATTGCGTAACACGTTTTGCCGGCCGATGTGGCAGAGCGGTTCTAGGCGCTTCAGTCTGGAACCACGTGACCGCTACGGTCGCAGGTTCGAATTCTGATTCGGGCATGGATGTGTGTGATGTCCTTAGGTTAGCTAAGTTTAAGTAGTTCTAAGTTCTAGGGGACTGATTACCTCAGATGCCAAGTCCCACAGTGCTCTGAGCCATTTGAACGATTTTTTTCGTAACACGTTTTATTAAATGCATATGAGCTCATGGCGAGCGGTTACTATCGTTTAGTCCAACCTATATCGATAATACTGACACCACAAGGACGTGAGGAAAGCCAGCCGGACCGTAATACTAGTTGTTACCAATCTGCGTTTCGTATCCTGTCTGTTCCAGCTGACATCAGCTTGCGACCCAAAGAGCTAAACTCAGCGGTTAATTTTAGTGACACATTTTTTAATTTGTTTCCCTCTTTACCACGAGATTTAACTGGGTTGCGCTCCATTACACTTTGAAAGTCGTCCATGTCGACCTACTTGACGATAGTGTCACCTCTTATCACCCGGTTACAAAATAAGTTAGCCACTAACATGATAGAACGATTTTGTTGTGATCTCTGGCGCCAAAGACTCAGACTTGTATCTTCGTACAAGAAACGCTGAAGCTCTTTGGGCAACGCGGCTACAAGCCCGGAAACGCAATTAGATGAGGCCTCTTTGGCGGGAGCCCATTCTGGATTCAGGCAACGACGCGTGGCGTACCGCAAAAGATAATTTACATTACATATTCATACTTAAGGTTTAGGTAATAAGGATAGAAAGGGACTGACGATACCTACAAATGCACACTGTATAAATATTCAGTTGCATTACTTAATTTTTGGTTTGACAAGGTATCCTCTTCGAATACAGATACCGAGCGAGGTGGCGCAGTGGTTAGCACACTGGACTCGCATTCGGGAGGACGACGGTTCAATCCCGTCTCCGGCCATCCTGATTTAGGTTTTCCGTGATTTCCCTAAATCGTTTCAGGCAAATGCCGGGATGGTTCCTTTGAAAGGGCACGGCCGATTTCCTTCCCAATCCTTCCCTAACCCGAGCTTGCGCTTCGTCTCTAATGACCTCGTTGTCGACGAGACGTTAAACACTAACCACCACCACCACCGAATACAGATGTATGTTGCAGCACCCGATCAGACACGTAGTTATGTAGATCCTTAAAGACAAGAACTTCCGAAATAAGTGACCGAGTTCTGACATATGTTCTTTTGATACCCCCTCACTACTTTACCGGGTGGCCGTTTAGTTAATTTTCATATTTGGTCAGAGTAATCAGTCCGATGTAAGTATCGTTCTTGATATCGACAGGTATCGGCGGCGCCACACCTATCGTGATACAAGGCACTACACTATTGATGACTAGTTGCTGCAAACAGCAACCATCGTAAAATATATAAAATTAACTATCTGTAGCGATCTTAAATGGAATGCCCGCATGAAAAAACTGTAGAACAACCAGATGCCAGGCAGATTAATAGGAAGAATCGTAAGGAAACGCAAATCATCCTCACAATAAGTGGATTCCAAGGCACTTGTTCGAGCGACTCCGTTCGTCAGTATGGGACCCGTACCCGGTAGGAATGACAGAAGTGTTGGAGAAGATCCATCTAAGCGTGGCGCGTTTTTCAGAGTATGGTTCGGTCGGCTTGAGAGGGTTACAGAGATGCTCAACAAACTACAATGGCAGAGGCCGAGAGAGAGGTGGTGTGCATCACGGAGAGGTTTACCACTGAAATTTAGAGTGAGTAATTTCCTGGAAGGGTCGGAAAACATATCACTTCCTCCCACATACATCTCGACCACTCCGAGAAATTTCTAAAAATTAGAGCCAGTACAGAGGCTTCCCAACAATTAATCATTCTACGCGAGATTCGTGATTGGAACAACGAACGGTGGTCACTTAGTGGTACCAGAAGAACCCTATGCCCGTCAGATGGCTTACGCAGTATTAATGCAGAATTAGGTGTAGATGTATTGCAACTATATTTTAAAGCTTCATCGCAAGGCAGTTTGCAAATACTTATGCTATTGTACATGTTGTAGCCTCGTTTCGAAACATCATTAATGCCGTTCAGTTGATCTTCCAACTAATTCGCTGACTCTAAGACAAGTTCCATGCCACTTGAAAACCTTAGAGTCTTTATTTATTTCCTTGAGTTATAATTCCTCTTCCTAATTTATTCCTTGTTTCCTTTACTACTTGCTCTATGTGGGTGTTAAGCAAGGAGCGCACAGGGTGGAACCCTGTCTCTCTCCTTCATTCAAAAGTGTCTCCTTCTACTCTTCCAGTAGCACTCTAGCTACTATAAAATCTGGAGTAACCTTCGTTGTATTTCATATCTGAGACGTTAAGGCAATTTGAAGCAATAATACCCTGTACAGTTTGGTGCAGTCCCAACAAATTCCTCTCCTGCTCCAAATTTTTCATCTCAGCGAAGCACTTGCAACCTATATCCTCAATTATTTGCTGGATGTATTACAATCTCTGTCTTCCTCTACAGACTTTCCCCTCTACGGTTCCATTTAGTAGCACAGAAGATATTCCCTGATGTCTTGACAGATGTCCTATCATGCTGTCCTTTCCTTCTGTGTTTTCCATATATTTCTTCCTCACTGATTCGCAGGGGAACCTCATTCTTACCTAATCAGTCCACTTATTTTTCTATATTATTCTGTAGCACTACATCTAAAATGCTTGGATTCCCTTCTGTTCTGATTTCCCCACTGCTCGTGCTTCACTACCATAGAAAGTTGTGCTCCAAATGTACGTTCTCGGAAATTTTTTCTTCAAATTAAGGCGTATGTTTGATACTAGTAGACCTCTCTTTGCCAGGAAAGTCATTTCTGCACGTGATTATCTGTTTTTTACGTCCTCCTTGCTCCGTCCATCAAGCGTTATATTGCTGTCTAGGCAGCAAAATTCGTTAACTTCGTATGCTTCGTATTCCCCAAATTTGATGTTAAGTTTCTCACTGTTCTCATTTCTGCTACTTCTCATTATTTGCGATTTTCTTCGATTAACTGCAATTCTTACCGACTTTCACTGAGGACAGCAATGTCATCAGCGATTATTATGATAGAGATCCTTTCACCTTGGAACTATTGCACCTTTCTTTTACTTAGGTTATTGCTTCTTAGATGTGTAGACTGAGCAGTTGGGGGCGAAAGACGACATTCCAGTCTTACACCTTTATTAATCCGAGCACTTCGTTCTTGGTCTTCCAGGCTTACTGGCCCTTTCTTCGTTTTTGTTCAAATGTTCAAATGAGTGTGGAATCTTATGGGACTTAACTGCTAAGGTCATCAGTCCCTAAGCTTACACACTACTTAACCTAAATTATCCTAAAGACAAACACACACACCCATGCCCGAGGGAGGACTCGAACCTCGGCCGGGACCAGCCGCACAGTCCACGACTGCAGCGCCCTAAACCGCTCGGCTAATCCCGCGCGGCTCTTCGGTTTTCTACTTATGGGTTAGCAGAGGCTAATTAACTTGCGTGTGGGTGAGCGTATGACAATAAAAAACTATGTAATGATGATATTAATCAAATTGACTGTTGAATGCAGTAAGAAGCCGTAATAATAAAGAAAATCTGTATAATCTTCTGTGTAAATGCTAACGAGCTTACGACAGCCCCCGATCACGGCACCAAATTGTTAGTAAAAGAACATTTCTTTTCTGAACGCCTCATGGTAGAAGCAGGCGGAGACGCCTGCGATAGACAGTGTACGCCGCTAAACAACCAGCCGGTTCGGCAGCAAAACTGCTGTTAGATTCGCAGAGATCTGCGTATTTCCTGACATCAAAGAAGGGATTCAAGCGGTGCGGGCCACTGCCTAAACCCACTTTGCTACTGTGCTGCGCTCCTGCAGAGATCGTTTGCGTGGGCTGGGGGCAGGCGCGGAGGCGGCGGCAGTGGCGGCGGCGGGGGCGGAGGCGGGAAAGCGGAGAGGAAATAAATTGAATGCCGCGGGACACGGAAAGTTGGGCTTCAATCGCGGCCGACGCTAATGGCGACCCAGACAATGGGCTGATGAAACGCCGTAATCCAATACACGGCGGGCCGGCGTTGCCTGCTGCCTGCCGGGAGGTCTCCGCTGCTGAACCGCGGCCCTCCGAGAAGTGGGTGCGCTTAAAACAATAAGAAATTTGTTATCGTCCACAGTGACTCCTTTAAAAACTGGGTTTTCTTTTTTTCTTCCTTATTTTCTTCTAGTTTCCTTATTTGGTTGCTATAATCTTGTACTTCATTAGTTAATACTCTAAAAACATTGTAAGTAAGAAACTACCAAATTTCCAAAAAAATTTGAACACAAAGATATAAGAAAAAATGTAAGTAAGAAACTATGAAACATATGAAATAATGCAAACATATGGAGAAAAAAGTGGACATTAATTCAAAATGATACGAAACACAGTATTCAGTTCCAAGGCTAGAAGAACTATGTGACCAGCAGGTCTCTAATGAAAATAATTTAACGGTGTCGCCTGCAGCAGTTATTTAGGGGTCCTTTCAAACAAAGGAAAGATATTATCAAAGTAGGTAGAAAAGCAAGAAATAGTGCGTATTTTGCATATTGAAGGATATTGAAGGAACAGAAGAGTAACAAAGAAAATTTGGTATACATGGGTCAGAAGCACAAACGAATGTATAAAGTAATATAACCAGCCTTCGAACTTAAATACCGGCGATAAATGTATGAGCATTCGAGGGACGCAAGGGGTTGGAGAATTACTTATAACAGTCAAGTGAGATAAAGGTATACACGATATATTATACACAACTAATGTGGGCTACCAGTGGGCTTCCCATTGTCAGGTGCCCTATCAAACATTCCCATAATCCGTGGGTAAAATACTATTTTTAAAAGCTTTATAATAAACTGATATAACATATTATACCGAGTGCGATACATGGATTATATCCTTTGTTTAATCGATGAACCAAAAAAAAAAAAAAAAAAAAAAAAAAAAAAACAATTCGTGCAGACTTAAATACAAGAAAGAGAAATTTAAGATTTACAGAGGGAAAAGTACTTGAAACCAAATGTATGTCTTCCATATAAGAATTAATAAACGAAACAACCACCATTACTTTGAAATTTATCATAAAGCTATGGCAAATCAGACATCAAGAGAGCCACTCTCACAGAAACAAATTGCAGTCACACACTGGCTACATCACAGAAAACAAAAATGGCAGAAACAACTAGACATCCATACACAAACAGCAACAAACAATGGGTACACTAGTAGTATTTTCACAAGATTAAACAAAAAATCTAGCAACAAATACAGTCAGAAAACACAATACATACAAAGCCACAAACAAAACAAAACTCCACACACACACACACACACACACACGCACACACGCACACACGCACACAAGCACACACAAAGAGAGAACAATAACCACACAAAGTATATATGACATGACAAGCGGAAAGAACATTCAACGTGGTACACAGTGACATACAAGACTAAAGTACCAATAAAAATAAAATAATCTGAAAAGATGAGGAATAAGTATTACTTTCAAAATAGACAACTAGGTCCATAAAAAACATTGCAGAAACAATAAAATAAATAGTTATCATAAAATAATATTTCCAGAATGAGATTTTCACTCTGCAGCGGAGTGTGCGCTGATATGAAACTTCCTGGCAGATTAAAACTGTGTGCCCGACCGAGACTCGAACTCGGGACCTTTGCCTTTCGCGGGCAAGTGCTCTACCAACTGAGCTACCGAAGCACGACTCACGGCCGGTACTCACAGCTTTACTTCTCCCAGTAATAAGCTGTGAGTACCGGGCGTGAGTCGTGCTTCGGTAGCTCAGTTGGTAGAGCACTTGCCCGCGAAAGGCAAAGGTCCCGAGTTCGAGTCTCGGTCGGGCACACAGTTTTAAACTGCCAGGAAGTTTCATAAAATAAATAGTTACCAACCAGAAGGCAGGAACATACGAACTACTATAAGCCACATGTAATGGTAGGTAAGAAGGACATACTGGAATAACATTTGACTCCCGATACAAAGAACATTTCAGATCCTGGAAATAAGGGACGAGCTATTCAACTTTTATAGGAAATTTGAGAGAAAAGAATCACAAGCCAACAAGAGAGAAAGATACGAAAAGGCACCTGCTAACATTACAAGAAAATTATGACACAGACATAACAGACAGAAAGGAAACTGCTATTAAATGACCAACGGCTGAATATAACTAATGTCTCACTGTTTACACAGATCAGTTATGTAAGAAACATCCATCACTAAAGGTTATCACAAATCCCATTCCACCATTCAGTATAAAAGAAAGATATATTCTCAGACAAACACACAAACACAAACACACACACACACACACACACACACACACACACACACACACATTGGGTATGCACGCTTACGTCGATGCACATTCAGTCAGACAAAAAATATACAAATGGGAACGTTGGCAGCTCGTACAGAAGCAAACAACACTCTGCTCATCGAAATAGATAACTGAACTGTAATGTCCCTAAACCATACTGACTGTAAGAAAAAGGCTTTCAAACGGTTTTTCACCCGAAGAAAAGGTGCATGGTTTTCAAACAATAAATTAGTCGCTCTACCGTTGTGAGAGAAGCCTTGTTAAAAAAGTGGAGAGGTGCTGGCTCTGAGCACTATGCGACTTAACTTCTGAGGTCATCAGTCGCCTAGAACTTAGAACTAATTAAACCTAACTAACCTAAGGACATCACACACATTCATGCCCGAGGCAGGATTCGAACCTGCGACCGTAGCGGTCACGCGGTTCCAGACTGAAGCGCCTTTAACCGCACGGCCACTCCGGCCGGCGGAGAGGTGCCTTGGTGCATAAATTACAAGAAAAAAATTAATATATTACAAGCGAAATAGAGTTAATTTACGGAAACTCAGAGTATCTTTGGATTGGGATACATGGAGAAGACTACAGATGACAGAATGCTCAATTCCATACTCGAAGAAGATTGAATTCAATCAGAAGTAATCGGCATTCTAAATAAACATAAATGGATAATATGTAGGATGGAGGATAAAAGGACAGACCAGAGAAGAATTTGGTGTGGTGAAGTCTGAAAAAAGATACAGTATGAAAAATGCATAGAAAGAATCGATCTTCCTTCCGTAAGACGCATGGTATTCCTACGACAACCTGTCATATTTCATGTTTCACTGTTTACTTGCTAAAAGACGTTCATTTGCATCAAACACTGGAATTAATTTGAGGGACAAGTTTCAGAAATTGCACGTTTGGAACACGGCATTGCATGTAAGTTAATCCTGAACTATGAGAATACCGAAAGAGAAGAAACGGAAGGGTGTTGCAAGTGGGTGGACTGGTAAAGTGAGGATCGAGGAAATTCTAAGGGGATTCGGCTACGTAAGGACTATCAGGAAGTCATTGACCTGAGGTTGGGGCAGGATAGTAAGATAGATCTGCATCTACATGGATACTCTGCAAATCACATTTAACTGCCTGGCAGAGGGTTCATTGAACCACCTTCACAACATTTATCTATTATTCCAATCCCGTACAGCGCGCGGCAAGGACGAACACCTATATCATTCCGTGCTAGCTCTTATTTCCCGTATTTCATTAAGATGATCGTTTCTCCCTATGTAGGTCGGAGTCGACAAAATATTTTCGCATTCAGAGGAGAAGATTGGTGTTTGAAATTTCGTAGAAGATTCGGCCGCAACGAAAAACGCCTTTCTTTTAACGATGTCCAGCCCAAATGCTGTATCATTTCAGTGGAGCTCTCTCGCATATTTCGCGATAGTACAAAACATGCTGTACTTCATTGAACTCTTTCAAAGTAATCCGTCAATCCTGTCTGATAAGGATCCCACACCACGCAGATGTATTCTAAAATTGGATGGACAAGAATAGTGTAAGCTCTCTCTTCAGTAGATCCGTTACATTTTCTAAGTGTCCTGCCGATAAAATGCAGTCTTCGGTTATTTGCAGGACACTTAGAAAATGTAGCAGATCTGCTAAGGAGACTCCCATTACGCTTCTCCGTCCTCTTTTAAAACACTGCTGCGCGTTGTGAGATCCTTACCAGATAGGACTGACGGAGTTCATCGAAAAAGTTCAAAGAAGGGCAGCACGTTTTGTATTATCGCGAAATATGGGAGAGAATGAAATAACTCAGGATTTGGGATGGACATCATGAAAAGAAAGACGTTTTTCGTTGCGATGGAATCTTCTCATGAAATACCAATCGCCAAATTTCTCCTCCGAATGCGAAAATATTTTGTTGACACCGACCTTTATAGGGAGAAACGATCACCACGATAAAATAAGGGTAATCAGAGCGCGTACGGAAAGATATAGGTGTTCGTTCTTTCCGCGCGCAGTACAAGATTGAAATAACGGAGAATTGTGAAGGTGGTTCGATGAACCCTCTGGCAGGCACTTAAATGTGATTTGCAGAGTGTCGATGTAGATGCAGATGTAGCATTCACCACAAATTTTTCTATGTGTTTCTTCCAATTTTTGTTCGTAATTGTAATTCCTAGGTATTTGTTTGATGTTACGGTCTTTAGATTTGACTGATTTATCATGTAACCGAAGTTTAACGGATTCGTTTTAGCAAGCATGTGGATGACCTCACACTTTTTCTTATTTGCCGAGTTTTGCACCATACAGATACCTTTTCTAAATCGTATTGCAGTTTGTTTTGATCTTCTGATGAATTTACTAATCGATAAACGACATCATCATCTGCCAACAGCCTAAGATGGCTGCTCAGATTCTCTCATAAATCGTTTATATAGATAAGGGACAGCGAAGAGCCTATATCACTACCTTGGGGAACGCCAAAATCATTTCTGTTTTACTCGACGACTTTCCTTCAATTACTACGAACTGTGACCTCTCTGACAGTAAATCACATAACTGAGAAGATATTCCGTAAGGACGCAATTTCACTACAAGCAGCTTGTGTGGCAGTGTGAAAAGCCTTCTAGAAATCTAGAAATACAGAATGAATTAGAAATCCCTTGTCAGTAACACTCAACAGTTCGTGTGAGTAAATAGGTCGTTGTGTTTCACAAGAACGATGTTTTCTGTATCCGTGTTTACTATGTGTCAATAGATTGTTCTCTTCGAGATAATTTGTAATGTTCCAACACATGTCCCAGAATCCTGCTGCATATCGACGTTAAAGATATGGGGCTGTAATTTAGTGGATTACTCCTACTACCGTTCTTGAATATTGATGTGACCTGTGCTACTTTCCAGTCTTCGGGTACGGTTGTTTCCCCGGGCGAGCGGTAGATATTGTTGTAGATGTCGCATCAGGGAATTATCTCCACGGTACTGAAGGAAATGGTAGAGTATGAAAATTATGGAGGAGAAACAAACATATACAATTGAAGACAATGGGTATAACCGCTACACTGTGGTAAAGTGATTGACAAAAAAGAGAAAGACATGGCGGGGCATACTAATTCAGTCAGATGCCTTCTTACATGGACAAGTTCATTGTTCTTGCTATCTAATAACATATGATCATTTTTCTGTCCACTCTTTCCCTAAAGGCTTTACGTGCACTTCTTTCAACAACACTGACCAAATAATGAAAGTGCACGACTAGAAAAAATGGTTCAACATGAAAGAAATTTCGTTCACATAATTTATAGCAGTAAGTTCTTCACATACCCATCAGAATTAAGGGATTGGTGTCAAACGATTGGTCCAGTAAATCGTGTTGCATTGAATGCACTCCAAACCCTTGGTTTTACTTCATGCAAAGGTCCATGAACATCGAATGTTCTGCGAGCTCATGCAGCCACGTTCAACACAAAGAAAATAATACTTCAGTATCAGCCTTTTCATCGAGCATAGACTCCAATAGCCAGTTCCATAACTGACTGTGAGCAGCAACCACTGAATTGGTCTATCTTTACCGTTGAAAGTTGTAAATATGAATTGCAAAGCATAGAATATTCAGAAAAGTTGGGATAATCAAGTCCTGACACTTTCAGGCGGAATATGTAAATCTGATTACCCGGAAACAATTTTGAAACGCACTCTGACTTATGTGTCGAACAGAAAATATTCTCAAAACTCACATATTTCATGCATATTTTCTAGTTTTTCCGTTTATTTTACTTTTTTTTTTTTTAGTCATCAATTTTCCGATTAGTTTGATGTGGCCCACCACCAACTCCACTCGTTTACCAATCTCTTCGTTTCAGAGCAGCACTTGCAACTTACGTCCTCAACTACTTGCTAGATGTATTCCAGTCACTGGTTTCCTCTACAGATTTTACGCTCTGCCGCTCCCTCTAGTACTGCTGACGTTACTCTGTGATGTGTTAACAGATGTCCTACTATCGTATCCATTCTTCTTGTCAGTGTTTTCAATAAATTCCTTTCTTCTCCTCTGGAGAACTTCCTCATTCCTTGCCTCTTCAGTCAATTTAATTTTCAACATTGTTTTTTAGCAGTACATCTCCAGTTCTACGATTCTCTTCTTGTTTTTCTATAGTCCTGGTTTCACTGTCGTACAATGCTGTACTCCAAACGCACTTTCTCAGAAAATTTCTCCTCACGTTCTGGCCTATGTTTGATATTAGTAGACTCCTCTTGCCCCGGAATGTTCTTTTTACCAGTACTATAGTGCTTTTTACGTTCTCCTTACCACGACCGTCAACGGATATTTTGCTGCCTAGGTATCAGGATTCCGCAACGTCATCTACTTCGTGATCACCAATCCTGAACTTAAATATCTCGCTGATCTCTTTTCTTCGATTTACTCTAAATCCGCATTCTGTCCTCATTAGAATGTTCATCCGATTCAGCAGATCCTGTAATTCGTCTCCATTTTCAATGCGGATAGCAGTGTCATTAGCGAATCTTATTATTTATATCCTTTCACCTTGAATTTTAAATCCACTCTCTAACCTTTTCTCTAAATCCGTCATTGATTCTTCGATGTGTGGATTGAACGGAAGGGACGAAGGACTACTTCCTATCTTACACGCTTTTTGGTCTTCCACTCTTATTATCCCCTCTTGGTTCTTGTACATACTGTTTATCATACGTCTTTGCCTATAGCTTACCCCCATTTTCTCAGAATCTCGAACAGCTTGCACCATTTGACAGTGTCGAACGCTTTTTCCAGGTCGAAAAATCCTATGAACGTTTCAAAATTTTTCTTTAGTCTTGTTTCCATCATAGGCAGCAGCATCAGAATTGCTTTCCTAAAGCCAAACTGACCGTCGTCTAACACATCCTGAATCTTCTCTTTCGTCCTTCTGTGTATTATTCTTGTCAGTAACTACACTGCATGAGCTGTTTAGCTGATCTCCTCTTGTGAGTCCTTAACAGAGTATTCGCTTTTACTAGCTGAAATTTAATGCAATAATCAGTCTTTCTACTTCCTCATTCCCAGTGAAAAGACTATACTCTCTTGTAACCCGTTCTTCTGCTCCTTCCCACACAATCGCATTCCAGGCGCCCATGACTGTTAGAGTTTCAACTCCCTTCACGCACTGAATTAGCCGTTCCAAATCTTCTTATACTTCCTGTATCTATCTATCTTCAGGTTGCGACGTCGGCATGTATACCTGAAAACTGTTGTCAGAGTTGGTTTGCTGTAGATTTTTATAAGAACAAAATCATCCCTGGAATCTTCCCAGCAATCTATCTCCCTGACTTCCTACTCATAACGAATCCTACTACCGTTATATTATTTTCTGCTGCTGTTGATATTACCCTAAACTCATCTGACCAGAAATCCTTAGCTTCTTCCCATTTCACGTCACAGGCCCGAACTATAGAATGAGCCTTAGAATTTCGCTTTTCTGGTTTTCTCTAGCGTTTCTAGCAATTTCAAACTTCTGGTATTCCACTCGGCGACTCGTAGAACATTATCGTTTGGTAGTTTATTCAGTCTTTTCTTCAGAGTCACCTGCCCCTTGGCAGTCTCCTCCCGGAGATGTGAATAGTGGACTAGTTCGGAAGTTTTTGACAGCGCAGAGATTATCACGACACTTGTCAGTAACAGTCCACATGCCCTGTGGATACACATTATGTAACTAATTCAGTGGTTTCTGTTACCTTCTGCATCTATATGCCGTTGATCACTGCTGATTCTGCAGCCTTTACTGGCAGTTTCATACCCCAAGGACAATAGAGTGCCCTGAACTCTGTCCGCTAGGCGGGAAGTCTTCAGCTGCCATTGATGATGATTTTAATGCAAAATTTTAACCGAGGAAATTTTAATTACTAATCAGAAACGCTACTCCCCTTTCTTTCCCTCCTTTCTTCCTTTTTCCATTTTTTACACTCTTTTTTGGGGATCCATCCATCCCTGTAACCTGTCCTTACACTCGCGAGACATTTCCTTCATCGGCTACCTTTCTTGAGCTATATTCCTTAATTAAAGAAATTATTTTTCTTAAAATTAATTAAATAGATACATTTGTAACATCCATTACGTCTTATTGTTTTTAAGGAGTTGTTATTTTAAGGAGCTGTTATTTGTTTACTGATACCTAAAGGCCACTGGTGCCCGTTTAGAGAAACGAAAGAAATTGGTCTGCATGTCTAATATTGCACGGCGAACATATTAACTCTTTAAGGCAATGGATGTTATTGAATATGTGTTCCTTTGCTTTTAGGGTCCAGCTGTGCATTAAGAGTATCTCTTAATGACTTTGAGTATAGTTTCCATATACTAGAGTAGTCAATCACCAAACGAAGTTTTAAATCCTGACCCTCCTTCCTACAGAAAGTCATCAGTGAATGACTTTACGTGGCACAGTTATTCATAAACAGCCGTCACCAACGCGGTACACGTCGACCTTCCTTCAACAGCTCCTGAAGCCTCATCGTACGCAGAGAACACTGCTTGTTATTAATATTGTTTGGTGTCAGTTTCACAGATGAGTGCCTGTTCATAAGAGTACTTACGGATCGTGAAGTTATCTCCCATAACACAACAATATGGTGACCAAACACTGTGGCGCACATACATTTCAGTGGAGGTTAATGTCTTTAAATTTACGGTATCATGAAGCAGAATAATGCATGTGAGATGCAGTAACCAGCTTCCAAATATTACAGTGTGTGGGTTTATGAGGCACACCCCCCCCCACCCACACACACATATATATATATATATATACGCCTGGAAATGGAAAAAAGAACACATTGACACCGGTGTGTCAGACCCACCATACTTGCTCCGGACACTGCGAGAGGGCTGTACAAGCAATGATCCCACGCACGGCACAGCGGACACACCAGGAACCGCGGTGTTGGCCGTCGAATGGCGCTAGCTGCGCAGCATTTGTGCACCGCCGCCGTCAGTGTCAGCCAGTTTGCCGTGGCATACGGAGCTCCATCGCAGTCTTTAACACTGGTAGCATGCCGCGACAGCGTGGACGTGAACCGTATGTGCAGTTGACGGACTTTGAGCAAGGGCGTATAGTGGGCATGCGGGAGGCCGGGTGGACGTACCGCCGAATTGCTTAACACGTGGGGCGTGAGGTCTCCACAGTACATCGATGTTGTCGCCAGTGGTCGGCGGAAGGTGCACGTGCCCGTCGACCTGGGACCGGACCGCAGCGACGCACGGATGCACGCCAAGACCGTAGGATCCTACGCAGTGCCGTAGGGGACCGCACCGCCACTTCCCAGCAAATTAGGGACACTGTTGCTCCTGGGGTATCGGCGAGGACCATTCGCAACCGTCTCCATGAAGCTGGGCTACGGTCCCGCACACCGTTAGGCCGTCTTCCGCTCACGCCCCAACATCGTGCAGCCCGCCTCCAGTGGTGTCGCGACAGGCGTGAATGGAGGGACGAATGGAGACGTGTCGTCTTCAGCGATGAGAGTCGCTTCTGCCTTGGTGCCAATGATGGTCGTATGCGTGTTTGGCGCCGTGCAGGTGAGCGCCACAATCAGGACTGCATACGACCGAGGCACACAGGGCCAACACCTGGCATCATGGTGTGGGGAGCGATCTCCTACACTGGCCGTACACCACTGGTGATCGTCGAGGGGACACTGAATAGTGCACGTTACATCCAAACCGTCATCGAACCCATCGTTCTACCATTCCTAGACCGGCAAGGCAACTTGCTGTTCCAACAGGACAATGCACGTCCGCATGTATCCCGTGCCACCCAACGTACTCTAGAAGGTGTAAGTCAACTACCCTGGCCAGCAAGATCTCCGGATCTGTCCCCCATTGAGCATGTTTGGGACTGGATGAAGCGTCGTCTCACGCGGTCTGCACGTCCAGCACGAACGCTGGTCCAACTGAGGCGCCAGGTGGAAATGGCATGGCAAGCCGTTCCACAGGACTACATCCAGCATCTCTACGATCGTCTCCATGGGAGAATAGCAGCCTGCATTGCTGCGAAAGGTGGATATACACTGTACTAGTGCTGACATTGTGCATGCTCTGTTGCCTGTGTCTATGTGCCTGTGGTTCTGTCAGTGTGATCATGTGATGTATCTGACCCCAGGAATGTGTCAATAAAGTTTCCCCTTCCTGGGACAATGAATTCACGGTGTTATTATTTCAATTTCCAGGAGAGTATATATATATATATATATATATATATATATATATATATATATATATATATATATATCAATGACTGAGTGTGTTAAACTCCTACAAGAACCATCTAATTTCCCTATAGATGGGAGAGGAATGAAGAACTGAAAGGAAATGAAATGCCATGTGGCTAGGACCTCTTGTTGGGTAGACCAGTCGCCTGGTGCAAGTCTTTTGAGTTGACCCCACTTCGGTGACTTGGCCGTCGATGTGGATGAGATGATGATGATGATGATGACAACACAACACCCAGTCCCTGAGTGGGGAAAATCTACGACCCAGCCAGGAATCGGCCTGGGCCCCTTTGCATGGCATTCCGTCGAGGTGACCACTTAGCTATCATGGCGGACAGCTGAAGAACTGTTGATGCCTGACACGTATGCTGCCCTGCATTACAGGCGTGCTTTACGAGTAATATCGGAATATATTCTAGTGTTGTTCAAATGGCTCTGACCACTAT
The DNA here is from genome assembly GCF_023898315.1 of Schistocerca nitens. Lineage (NCBI taxonomy): Eukaryota > Metazoa > Arthropoda > Insecta > Orthoptera > Acrididae > Schistocerca > Schistocerca nitens. The sequence continues at coordinate 175,702,829 of NC_064618.1, forward strand.
GGGACTTAACATCTTAGGTCATCAGTCCCCTAGGACTTAGAACTAGTTAAACCTAACTAACCTAAGGACATCACACACATCCATGCCCGAGGCAGGATTCGAACCTGCGACCGTAGCAGTCGAGCGGTTCCGGACTGCGCGCCTAGAACCGCGAGACCACCGCGGCCGGCTATTCTAGTGTGTGTAAGTGCAGATGGGCATGGCTAACCAGAGACAGGGAGAGGAGGAGATCCACTGACAGAGGCGGAAGTAGGAGGAGGACAGAGAGGAAAGGGAAGGAGAAGGACGTGGAGGGAGCATAGAAGGAGGGAATGAACAGTTAGAGTTGGGCATATGAGATGGTCCAAAAGAGAGAGGGGCAGGAGGAAACGGTCAGAGAAGGGTGAGGAGATAGAGAGAGGTGGGAGGAGATGGAATGAGACAGAAAGGAGGCAGGAGATTAACAGAAATAGGGAGAAAGAGATAGAGAGAGGTGGGGAGGAGGTGGAGAGGGACAGAAAGAGGTGAAGGAGGAAATGGACACGAGAATAGCGAGAAGTGGATAAAGAAAAGGGGTTATTGATGGAATTATTTGTTCTCATCAGGTGGATTCAAAGTCATTGACTGCTTTCTCTTCTGTTGCTCATATGAGGGTGGATGCTGGTGGTTTAATGACAACAAATTGATGGTGTCGAATAGATTCAATTTCTTCAATGGTTGGACTGAGATGGGGTAGGAGATTACCATAGTACTGTGAAGGAGGGTGAGGTGTAGGAGTCAGGGGGAGGATTTAGAGTGGTGGTGGATGGGTAGAAATAGATGGTTCAAAGAGGCAGAAGGCAGAGGGTGTGAGGTGGAAGAGGAGATGATGTGAGAAGTGGAATTTGAAAGGGATGTAGGGAGCAGCTGAAAGACGGACAGAAGTTGTGGGGAGCTATCTGGGACAGGTCCTAATGAGGCAGTTCGAGGAAGGATGAAAGATTAAGTTTCATGGCTGAATACAACAGATAATTCAAATCCAGGGGGTTGGTCGGCATAAAGTGCTGAAAATCATATGTGATATATATGTGACATAGCATCTGTCGGTGAGGCAGTCGATAAAAGGCTAGTACCACATAAAATGTAATAATCTCACTCGATTCCTCATTTGCATCAGCATAAAAGCATCAGCCTCCTCCAAACAAAGGCACAGATCCCCACAGTGCCTCTTCGACTTCTCCAGAACAGTAACGTAAAGTTCTCGTTTAAAGAGCCAGAACATCATTTTCTCAGACCTGCAGGCGAATCCTATTGGCCGAAAGCAAAACGCACTCCCAAAGGTCGAAGGTCGTCACAATGACAAAGCAAGAGTTTGCTACAGACATTCCATCGATTGACTGAATCTGTTTACAGCAATTCGTAGCGGATATGGCAAATGCAAGTATCGCGATATACAAAAAACGTGATACATTGTCAGGAAAATTAAAATGCTGAGTAAAGAAGCACCTTCAGTGTTTAAGTATCTCTATGAACGGATGGCACTAACGCAACTCTTTCAAGTAACTATCTCGAACCTCTTTAGATTGTTAAAGCCGATATGCCACTTCCAACATGGTACGGGCAACGGCATGCAGCGTCATTCGGTTACTGCAGCTTGTCTTTGTGTTTCCTACGAAGTGCTCGAGATAGCGCTTGTCAGTTTGAATATAATGTAATGTAAGAGAGGAAAGTTAAATGAAATCAAATTACACCGATAAGAATGCATGTTGATAGTCGAGCGAGGCAATTGGATGAAAACACTTATAATGCATGTTCCATTACAAAGAAGCAATGAACATCAGTAACCAACATCGAAGAACACAGATGTAAACAACCCGCAGAATCCAGTATTATAATGATTGATACTAGAGTAACAGGTAGAGGCAAGAAATGGTTCGAGTGGTTCAAATGGCTCTGAGCACTATGGGACTTAACATCTGAGGTCATCAGTCCCCTAGAACTTAGAATAACTTAAACCTAACTAACCTAAGGACGTCATCCATGCCCGAGGCAGGATTCGAACCTGCGACCGTAGCAGTCGCGGGGTTCCGGACTGAAGCGCCTAGAACTGCACGGCCACCGCGGCCGGCTGAGGCAAGAAAGTTGACGAATTTTTTGCATTAATAACCTTACTTTCATTCGTCTGAAAATGGTTTTCCTTGTAAACTCTTTTGGTAATAATTAATTTTTTGTCCGCCCTGTAAGCTGAGAGGAGAGTGCGTGTGATTGCCATGCAAAGGGCCCCGGTTCGGTTCACAGCCGGGTCTGAGATTTTCTCCGCTTCGAGACAGGCTGTTGTGTTGTGTTCAGAATTATTTCATCACCATCGACACGCAAGTTGCCCAGTGCGACGTCAAATAAATAGACATGCAACTGGGAAGTCGATCCTACACAGGTGTGGACTGCCGGCCACTAATGCCTTGCATCATTTCTTTTTTCTTTAATTAACTTCTCTATTTCTTGCATTTTTTTGTATGATGGCTGTTCATATGCTTCCATTTTCTTATCCAGTACACCAGGTAGGCAAAATGAGACTGATCATAGAATGAAGGCAAGCCTCAGTGGAGGATCTCCTGTGAGGATGTCCAACGCAGTCCTGGACGAAACATCAGGAACAGAAGAGTTTCGTGGACCACGACCTCATGTCCCGAAAGGTTTACCAGCAACTATAAAAATAAGACTGACCCGAAGCTTATGTCATGCACGATTCTTCGATTCTCGTCAACAGTGATCCCGCCTGCGGTGTGGAAGATTTAAGTTGTACAGGCCAGTTTTATTTATTTTTTGAGACATTCGTCATCTGACAGGTTTCGTGCAGCCCGCCACGAATTCCTCTCCTGTACCAACCTCTTCATGTCAGAGTAGCACTTTCAACCTATGTCCTCAATTATTTGCTTGATATATTCCAATTTCTGTCTTCCTCTACAGTTTTACCCTCTGTATCTCCCTGTAGTACCGTAAAAGTAATTCCCTGATGTGTTAACACATGCCCTATCATCCCGTCTCTTCTCTTTGTTAGTGTTTTCCCCATATTCATTTCCTCTCCGATTCTGCGCAGAACCTCCTCATTCCTCACATTATTAGCCCACGTAAATTTAAAAATTCGTCTGTAGCACAACATCTCAACTGCTTCGATTCTGGTGCGAACACTGCTTATTTTTACACACGGCATCCATACGTCATCGGAAAGTTCAACCACTATTTAGTATAGAGGGCCTTACGTTGGAGTATTGTATCATCGAAACAGATAGCCTGTAAAATTAATTGGAGATGAATTTGCGGCTGGTGATGTTCTATATACTTTTAACACACAAGTGGCCGGCCGAAGTTGCCGTGCGGTTAAAGGCGCTGCAGTCTGGAACCGCAAGACCGCTACGGTCGCAGGTTTGAATCCTGCCTCGGGCATGGATGTTTGTGATGTCCTTAGGTTAGTTAGGTTTAACTAGTTCTAAGTTCTAGGGGACTAATGACCTCAGCAGTTGAGTCCCATAGTGCTCAGAGCCATTTGAACCATTTTTTGAACACACAAGTCGGCTGTTTTCCTTCCATTCAGCAAACCAAGAACGGATGCACCAAACTTTTCATGCCTTCCGTCTTAGCAAAAATTCATAAGCAATATGAAGGTACAATGCTCCGTAGACGACTAGTTATTAAAAGACTGAACACAACGTCAGACAGAGAAAAGGATGGGTAAGGAAACCAACCGTGACTTTCACAATGGAACCTTAGTGGCCGGCCTTGGTGGCCGAGCGGTTCTAGGTGCTTCAGTCCGGAACCGCGCGACTGCTACGGTCTCAGGTTCGAATCCTGCCTCGGGCATGGATGTGTGTGATGTCATTAGGTTACTTAGGTTGAAGTGGTTGTAAGTTCTAGGGGACTGATGACCTCAGATGTTAAGGCGATAGTGCTCAGAGCCATTTGAACCATTTGGAACCTTAGTGGCATTTGCCTCAAGCTATGTAGCGAAACCCAGAAAACAAATGTCATTACATACGGAAGCGACGTTGCTAACCACTGCTCCTCATTCCGCGATAAACTTCTGTCATAAAATGGATTTGACGAAACACGTATAATCTGCTACGTTTTCCGTTTTGATGAACAAATCCAAGTATTTTCGCATGCACCTTTTGTAAGGGGCAGTCAAATGAAGAAGAGATACACGGATAAAAGTAAGTAAACAGATATTAGTTAAAAAGTAATCACCACAAATGTTAATACGTTTATTCCACTCCAAGAGAAGACAGCCAGAGCCTTGGTGAAAAAAATATTTACTGTTGCTACGAGACCACAATTGCATCCAGGCATGCACGTCTTCATTTGAAGAGAACCGCTGATCATGAATATCTAAAAATAAGGAAATCGCATCTACATCTACATGCATCTACATCTCCATAGTTACTTTGCAATTCACAGTTAAGTGCCTGGCAGAGGGTTCATCGAACCATTTTCATACTACTTGTCTACCATTCCAATCTCGAATGGTGGGTGGGAAAAAGGAACACCTAAATTTTTCCGTTCGAACCCTGATTTCTCTTATTTTATCATAATGATCATTTCTCCCCATCGTAGGTGGGTGTCAACAAAATATTTTCGCATTCGGAATAGAAAGTTGGTGATAGAAATTTCGTAAATAGATCCCGCCGCAAAGAAAACCACCTTTGTTACAGTAACTGCCACCACAACTCGCGTATCATATCAGTGACACTCTCCCCCTATTGCGCTATAACACGAAACTAGCTGCTCTTCTTTGCACTTTTTCAATGTCCTCCGTCAATCCTACCTGATAAGGATCCCCCACCGCGCAGCAATATTCCAGCAGAGGACGGACAAGTGTAATGTAGGCTCTCTCTTAGTGGGTTTGTCGCATATTCTAACTGCTCTGCCAACAAAGGGCAGCCTTTGTTTCGCCTTCCCCACAATATTATCTATGTGGTCTTCCCAATTTAAGTTACTCGCAATTTTAATTCCTAGGCATTCAGTCGAACTGACAGCACTTAGATTTGTGAGATTTATCGTATACCCGCAATTTGTCGGATTTCTTATAGTACCCATGTGGATGACTCGCACTTTCCTTTTTTAGTGCCACTGCCACTTTCCGCACCATACTGAAATTCTCTCTAGATCATTTTGTAATTGGAATTGATCGTCTGATGATTTTACTAGACGGTACATTACAGGGTCATCTGTAAACAATTTAAGGAGGCTGCTCAGATTATCACCTAGATCATTTATGTATATCAGGAACAGCAGAGGGCCTATGACACCACCTTGCGTAACGCCATGTATCACTTCTGTTCTACTCGATAGGCAGAGATCGGGACTGTATGGAAGATGCGTAAGAGCGATCCAGCGAAATTTCTGCAGCGTACTAGATACAACTTCGACAGCTTGTGGGCGGGCATTCTTGGGCATGTGTCGATTACGCAGCAGATATTGTATATTCTCCATAGAGTAGCGATATTTCTCCATGGGATTTCCATATTTTTAGAGCTCTGAGGAAAAACTTTCGTGGCTATCCGTCTGCTGCCGAGGAATAGTTGAATTTTTGAGTACAACCCTGGTTCTACAGACAAGCGCAAATATTTTTCAATGAAGGCCCTGACCGTCTTGTCTCACAGTGGGATAACTTTTGGATTAAAAAAAAGTTCCCTTACTTATTTCACTCTGTATCATTACCGTTTGACTTCCCTTTATATCTTACGTATCTATCAACACTTCCACTTGCTTTTCAAATGTACTGAAGATTAAGTGTTTGTACTAGTAATTTATCACTCATCTCTGAATGTCGAAAATCTTAGTTCACTTCCTTTGGATATGCTATTGCTGTTTGTGTATTAACTAATGTATCTGTCATCAGCTCCATTTGGTTTTGAAACACACCGAAGATTCGTGTGTGTATGAGTAATTTTCCTCTCAAGTCCGTATGTGAAACATCTTATTCCACTTCCTTCAGATCCGGGAGCGCTGTTTGTGTGGTTACTAATGCGGGATATTGTAGATGAGAAATCCCTATCACTGAGTGAATTCGAACAAATGAAACGACGCCCTGCTCACTACTGAATAGAAGAGGACAATGCGCTTAAAGCTGGCGCCAGTGAGAGTCATTTTCTTAAGTGCAATAGCGTCTGAGAGTTCGGGGAGCCAACACTTTCATTTCTCGTTTTCACACAGAGGCCGAAACGGCAGCTTCCTTTGGTCACTGTTGGGCTCCGTAGAAACACGCCTTTGTAACACGTGCTTCGGTTTGTGCTCCGTGGAGATGGGAGTGTAGCAACTCCCGTATTTCGCGCTCATATTTCTCGTTTATGATTTGATCTGACTTTCGTTCAATAGTCAGGTTTCCCGGAAAATTATATTATAAAAGTAATGAACTGAAACAAGCTATAGACAAACAAAGGGTGATGATTGGGCACTTATTGGACTTCAGCAAATATTACGGCACTGTCGACTTTGATATTCAACTTGTTATGCTCAAATGTGAGAATTTTTCTTCTGATGGTGTACAGTGGGTCAACTCATACCTCGCCATCCCGACAATAGTGTGTCATAATCGGAGCAAATAGATCACAATGGATGAATTTAGATGAGGCACCCACAGGTATCAGTACTGGGCACATAACTCTTCCCATTAAAAGTCAATAGCCGGCCGGTGTGGCCGTGCGGTTCTAGGCGCTTCAGTCTGGAACCGCATTACCACTACGGTCGCACGTTCGAATCCTGCCTCGGGCATGGATGTGTGTGATGTCCTTAGGTTAGTTAGGTTTAAGTAGTTCTAAGTTCTAGGGGACGATGATCTCAGATGTTAAGTGCCATAGTGCTAAGAGCCATATAAGTCAATAATGTGTCGATTGTTAACTACTACTGCAAGCACAGTCCTGGTCAGACGGTCATCAGGTGAAGCAAGTACCTGATCGTACAGCACACAAGCTGCAACGTTGGTCAGTACTTCTTTCCAACTGTCAATAAGAAATTCTTTATCAGCTTATGGCACAGTAGGCAAACGCAGTGTCCCGCATCCCTATGGGAATTAGTCCATAATCGACGGTTCAGAAGTTTATTGTCTTGAAATTGATCATTCTGATTTGCAGACACTATAAGCTTTCCCCATTCATTCACAGCATATCGCAAAGGCACTTAACACATTCAGTCACTGTCATTCGCCTAATAATCTGAACTCAATCTTACAAGGGGAGGCCGCCAATTATGAAATTCAGATTCGATTCATACTGTGCATAATAAAAGCTCATGGCCAGAGGTGTAATGTGGCAAAGCGCCAAGATGCACTTCTCAGCCGTTGTCGAGAAAATCGACAGTTAAAAGAAACCGTTGCCGTGAAATACACTCTACGCTTAATAATATTCTACAGCGTCGTGGCGCAGCGGTAAGCGCTCGGGTTCGTAATCCGAGGGTCGCCGGATCGAATCTCGCGCCAAGCAACTTATTTTTTATTTGTTTTTTTTTTTTGTAATTCAAATATATGAAGTAAATCCAATCCATCGTCCACCACCAATTGCCTTCTCCGATTTTTGCCGATATGATACGATACGCGTGGTATTCATCAAACCTGACGAACGATAGAACAATTTTTCGGAATGTCAATCAGGTGTGTTTCCCAACAGATAATTTAAAAAAAACAATTGTTCTTGTAAAAACGCCTCGTTTATCAGATGTGCTCGATGTCGTGCTGTTTTCTGCTTTCCATGTTTCTATGATAACTATCATTCTGGTTCGTGCTCTACTCTAGCTACTTCAGGTCACAAATTTTTAATTATGAGCGAGTGTATACCGAACTTATCAATAAATTGTATCCACTTGAATATTATTTGTGATACTGTGTTTTATTTCAAGTTTTATCTTCCCACGAATGGTTCAAATGGCTCTGAGCACTATGGGACTTAACATCTATGGTCATCAGTCCCCTAGAACTTAGAACTACTTAAACCTAACCTAACCTAAAGACATCACACCCATCCATGCCCGAGGCAGGATTCGAATCTGCGACCGTAGCAGTCGCGCGGCTTCGGACTGAGCGCCTAGAACCGCTAGACCACCGCGGCCGGCAATATTTTTCCACGACAAACGACTTTCAACTTATTATATGCATAATTGCTGCAACTGACTGCCGATATATATATATATATATATATATATATATATATATATATATATATATGTGTGTGTGTGTGTGTGTGTGTGTGTGTGTGTGTGTGTATACACATTTGAATTACAAAAAAACAAATAATAAAAAAAAGTGGCATGGCACGAGATTCGATCCGGCGACCTCCATCCCGAGCGCTTACCGCTGCGCCATGACGCTGTAGAAAAATATTAAGCGTAGAGAGTATTTCAACGCAACGGTTTCTTTTAACTGTCGATTTTCTCGACAACGGCTGAGAAGTGCATCTTGGTGCTTTGCCACATTACACCTCTGGCCATGAGCTTTTATTATGCGCAGTATGAATCGAATCTGAATTTCACAATTGGCGGCCTCCCCTTGTTAGTTCGCAAATACCATGTACAATACAACAGACTTTCTCTTCGGAATGCTGTAATTTCATTGCATACCACTAATGAAGAAATTCAAATACTGACTGTTTCATCTATGCAACATCATGTGCTGAAACTATTACATAGGGGATAGTTAGAGCAAAGCAGTTAACGCGCCAGCGTTTGCACAATGCTCGGACTGGATATAGCACCCGCTGTCGCGCATACGCCGACAACCAAGCAGAACTGCGCCAAGAATTTTTCTAGTAGCCTCGACATGGCGGTCCTCGGCAACGTGTTCATACTGATATTGCTGATTCTTTCTGGAACTGCGCATTAGAGGATAAATGCTTTGTTGTTGTTTACTAGCACCTATTGCAACGTGACTGCTGACGAAGTTCTACCAGCACAACTCTGACGTGAACGTCCCCACCGCACTCTCCTGCATCTCTTTAACTCGGTCCACTGTTTCACACGCAGACCTCGCATCCAAGTTCCGCACAATGGATGAAGTTCTTCTGTATGTATGCGGCAACCGTCGCATCTACGATACTGCCGTAACAGTACCTGTGCCATTCTCAATTACGTTGCAAAATTCCTTTGGACATGCGCGTATGCATGTCCAGCGTTGACTACAGCCGTTATGAAATACATTAAACGTATTTTCAGTTGCACATATGGACAACCATCACCCGTAGAATGGAATGACGACAACGCAATTTGTGCCAGACCACGACTCGAATCCGGATGTCCCCTTAATCGTGAGCGCTCGCTTTACTATTTGCCTTTCCGTGCACGATTCACTGTTAGACCCAAACTTCCTTATGTTGTCTACCAAGCGTATGCAACTTGTACTAGTCCATCCATTATCCATATTCCCGCACAGGTGAGATATTTTGCTTGACTGACGCTTGCCCACTGTCGGCGCATAAATACGATACAGAAGTTCCTGCGTTATTCTGCATTACGAAGCGAACTTCCTTAGGCACTGAAATATCGTATTTATCCGCTGACACCGAGCAAGCCACTTCCAAGTAAAATTTCTCACGTGTACGGGGATATACGTAATGGGTATACGAGTACAGATTGTAGATGCATGGTTGACGACATATGGAAGGTAAAGTCTGAATAGATGAATTTTTTAGATATGAAATAGTAAATGTAAAAAGAAAGAAAAAATATTATATTGCGTAAAGAAAACTTATGTTAACCTGACACGTTCCATAATAATCTATAGAACAAATTGGCTCTGAGCCCTATGGGACTTAACATCTGAGATCATCGTCCCCTAGAACTTAGAACTACTTAAACCTAACCTAAGGACATCACACACATCTATGCCCGAGGCAGGATTCGAACCTGCGACCGTAGCGGTCACGCGGCTCCAGACTTCAGCGTCTAGAACCGCATTTTTTTGTATGGTTTACTTAAGCTCTCTAGGTTGGTTGTTTTGTTTTTCTTTCTGTCTCATTTTGTTCGCTTTCCTTCGTTGTATCTGCTCGGAGCGGACGTCGTAAGACATCCGTTTATGTTTGTTGTTTATCGATTAACTCAGTTTTTTTATCACAGAGGGCTGCTAACCCCCTGACCGAACACGCTGAGCTACCGTACCGGCAGCCGCTCGGCCACACTGGCCGGCTCTACAGAACACTTATTAATGTAATGTAATGTATATTGAGTCCGTTATCATATTATGGCACTTTCTTTTAAAGGTCCGTCTTGATCACACGAACTTTTATACTTCACTATTACCGGTTTTGGCTACTGCCATTTTCAGATTTGTCACAAACAAAGGGACAATTACATAAAATACTCGAGGAAATCCAGATTTATGTACACAGAAAACGGCGACTGTAATTACTGCTGAATGAACAGAATGAGTTTAACGTGAACGCTTACTTTGATGTTGAAGTAATCAGAAATCTGCTAGTTTGAGCAGCCTCGAGCGCCGCAGCTGTTTGGCGTGCGGTCATGCGTTCCGTCCGCCAGCGGCGAGGAGTCTGGGTTTTTTTCCGTAAATTCCACCACAGAAAAACAATTACTTCATGCAGAGAAGCCATGAGGCGGCGCCATTGAGCCAGATGTATTATCGACTGTCGACTTTTTAATTAATAGTCACTGTTTCGTTAAGTATCTTACACTTAGGTTTACAGTTTCATTGTTTTTTGATGCTGAACAGTTTGGACTGGTCGATGTGGTTTTAAACTTTTTACAGTTGCTTTTACATAACTGTGTGTTTTACTTTGCCGTGTTAGGAGCTTCCCATTATTACTATTTGCACATTTAACGTGGATTTTAAGTATGGATCTAATCCCTCATAGTGTGTGTCGGTACATGTTTTATTGCCAGACGCTCATTTTGCCATGTGAAGTAATTTTAATTAAACACTACGCATACTGCATTTTAACTATTAAATTTGCGATACTGATTACTCATGTGCCCTAGGTATAGTGCTCTTTGCTCTACCTTCAATTATTTGCATAAATGTTAGACCCATCGAGGTCATCACCAGCACTTAAAATGTACCTACATGTATAATTTGACAGTGATACCTACATCAAAATATTTTATGGTTCTTATGTCTGGTATGCATGGCTGTTAATCATGTAAATATTTTTTATTTGATGAATTCTTCTCGGGTTATCAGCCAGTTGTGGCGTCGTCTTGTCGCAAAGTTTCAATGAGTTGATGATGATGGGTACGAAACTCATTGAAACGTTGCGACAAGACGACGCCACCATTGGCTGATAACCCGAGAAGAATTCATCAGTGTGTAATGTCCCCACAGAAAATACCCTCTACCACAAACCAATTAATCATTGTCAATCAATCCATCCACATTCATTCACTTTGGAAAAGTATCTGATCTGATTTTCTCGTAATATATGCGGCGACAGCTCGTCGACGCCAAAGTATTTTCTAGTACGTTTATTCTTTGAAATAACAGAGATGCATGTATGCATTCTCCATGGTTGTTGGAGTGGTAACTAGGACAGCTTCTAGAGTATGGATTGAGGGATTGACGTGTTTCTGAGAGATACATATTCTGATTTTCTTCTCGCTAAATCGAGCCACATAACATTTGTGCCACTAGCGGTTTGTTTGAAGAGAGAGAGACTGTAAAGGAAAAATAATTAAGACGTGGAATCACCGGAGATCTGGACATGTAATGGAGATGGATTTAATACACAATTTCCTTCATAAATAAGGTTTGTGACTTTTGTTCCGGAGTGAATGAACGAATGAGTTTTTTCTGAACCATTTGATGATCACGTTGGCCCTGTAATTAGTGGGGAAGTTTCAGCTGTGTCGAAGAGAGCCTGCAATCACTGAGTCTGTGTTAAATCGTCCAAAAAGGCTTCGTACACATCTGGAATTCGCAATCTTTCGTAAAAGGAACAAATTGTCCACACAATTTATTCTCCCGACTGAATACAGTGTTTAACAGTAATAATAAATGTAAAGATCTCTTACAGCAAGCCAGCCGCTGATTACCAAGACGAAGGACTCCACCAAAGATCCTATTTGGCTGATTTCACGTAATGAAATATTATATTACAAACTGTACATAGATAAAGGAGAGAAAGAGAGAGAGCGAATGAAAATAGAGATAATACCAATAATCCTCCGTTAGTCTAACTTTTCGCCTGTCTTATCACGGATCAGCCAAGACACGGGAGGCCCTTACATTACTGTAAAGATTTATGTGTGAAGGTGAAAGGCTCTTAAAGGCAACAGATACACGTCTATACAGACAAGACATTACACAAAGTTAGCGGCTAGCTGCATTCATCATCTATTCTTAGATGAAGAGACGACAACTTATTATTCATGTTAAAAGTGGAATACACCGATAAAGACTGAAATCACATATTTTATATTTGTCTTATGTATCACCACTTCCCCCATGAACCATGGACCTTGCCGTTGGTGGGGAGGCTTGCGTGCCTCAGCGATACAGATGGCCGTACCGTAGGCGCAACCACAACGGAGGGGTATCTGTTGAGAGGCCAGACAAACATGTGGTTCCTGAAGAGGGGCAGTAGCCTTTTCAGTAGTTGCAGGGGCAACAGTCTGGATGATTGACTGATCTGGCCTTGTAACATTAACCAAAACGGCCTTGCTGTGCTGGTACTGCGAACGGCTGAAAGCAATGGGAAACTACAGCCGTAATTTTTCCCGAGGGCATGCAGCTTTACTGTATGGTTAAATTATGATGGCGTCCTCTTGGGTAAAATATTCCGGAGGTAAAATAGTCCCCCATTCGGATCTCCGGGCGGGGACTACTCAAGAGGACGTCGTTATCAGGAGAAAGAAAACTGGCATTCTACGGATCGGAGCGTGGAATGTCAGATCCCTTAATCGGGCAGGTAGGTTAGAAAATTTAAAAAGGGAAATGGATAGGTTAAAGTTAGATATAGTGGGAATTAGTGAAGTTCGGTGGCAGGAGGAACAAGACTTTTGGTCAGGTGATTACAGGGTTATAAGTACAAAATCAAATAGGGGTAATGCAGGAGTAGGTTTAATAATGAATAAAAAAATAGGAGTGCGGGTTAGCTACTACAAACAGCATAGTGAACGCATTATTGTGGCCAAGATAGACAAAAAGCCCATGCCTACTACAGTAGTACAAGTTTATATGCCAACTAGCTCTGCAGATGATGAAGAAATTGATGAAATGTATGACGAGATAAAAGAAATTATTCAGGTAGTGAAGGGAGACGAAAATGTAATAGTCATGGGTGACTGGAATTCGTCAGTAGGAAAAGGGAGAGAAGGAAACATAGTAGGTGAATATGGATTGGGGGGAAGAAATGAAAGAGGAAGCCGCCTTGTAGAATTTTGCACAGAGCGTAACTTAATCATAGCTAACACTTGGTTCAAGAATCATAAAATAAGGTTGTATACCTGGAAGAATCCTGGAGATACTAAAAGGTATCAGATAGATTATATAATGGTAAGACAGAGATTTAGGAACCAGGTTTTAAATTGTAAGACATTTCCAGGGGCAGATGTGGATTCTGACCACAATCTATTGGTTATGAACTGCATATTGAAACGGAAGAAACTGCAAAAAGGTGGGAATTTAAGGAGATGCGACCTGGATAAACTGAAAGAACCAGAGGTAGAAGAGAGTTTCAGGGAGAGCATAAGGGAACAATTGACAGGAATGGGGGAAAGAAATACAGTAGAAGAAGAATGGGTAGCTCTGAGGGATGAAGTAGTGAAGGCAGCAGACGATCAAGTAGGTAAAAAGACGAGGGCTAATAGAAATCCTTGGGTAACAGAAGAAATATTGAATTTAATTGATCAAAGGAGAAAATATAAAAATGCAGTAAATGAAGCAGGCAAAAAGGAATACAAACGTCTCAAAAATGAGATCGACAGGAAGTGCAAAATGGCTAAGCAGGGATGGCTAGAGGACAAATGTAAGGATGTAGAGGCTTGTCTCACTAGGGGTAAGATAGATACTGCCTACAGGAAAATTAAAGAGACCTTTGGAGAGAAGAGAACCACTTGTATGAATATCAAGAGCTCAGATGGCAACCGAGTTCTAAGCAAAAAAGGGAAGGCAGAGAGGTGGAAGGAGTATCTAGAGGGTTTATACAAGGGCGATGTACTTGAGGACAATATTATGGAAATGGAAGAGGATGTAGATGAAGATGAAGAGGGAGAGGGAGATACGGTACTGCGTGAAGAGTTTGACAGAGCACTGAAAGACCTGAGTCGAAACAAGGCCCCGGGAGTAGACAACATTCCATTAGAACTACTGATGGCCTTGGGAGAGCCAGTCATGACAAAACTCTACCATCTGGTGAGCAAGATGTATGAGACAGGCGAAATACCCACAGACTTCAAGAAAAATATAATAATTCCAATCCCAAAGAAAGCAGGTGTTGACAGATGTGAAAATTACCGAACTATCAGTTTAATAAGTCACAGCTGCAAAATACTAACGCGAATTCTTTACAGACGAATCGAAAAACTGGTAGAAGCGGACCTCGGGGAAGATCAGTTTGGATTCCGTAGAAATGTTGGAACACGTGAGGCAATACTAACCTTACGACTTATCTTAGAAGAAAGATTAAGAAAAGGCAAACCTACGTTTCTAGCATTTGTAGACTTAGAGAAAGCTTTTTGCAACTTTAACTGGAAGACTCTCTTTCAAATTCTGAAGGTGGCAGGGGTAAAATACAAGGAGCGCAAGGCTATTTACAATTTGTACAGAAACCAGATGGCAGTTATAAGAGTCCAGGGGCATGAAAGGGAAGCAGTGGTTGGGAAAGGAGTGAGACAGGGTTGTAGCCTCCCCCCGATGTTATTCAATCGGTATATTGAGCAAGCAGTAAAGGAAACAAAAGAAAAATTCGGAGTAGGTATTAAAATTCATGGAGAAGAAGTAAAAACTTTGAGGTTCGCCGATGACATTGTAATTCTGTCAGAGACAGCAAAGGACTTGGAAGAGCAGTTGAACGGAATGGACAGTGTCTTGAAAGGAGGATATAAGATGAACATCAACAAAAGCAAAACGAGGATAATGGAATGTAGTCAAATTAAATCGGGTGATGCTGAGGGGATTAGATTAGGAAATGAGACACTTAAAGTAGTAAAGGAGTTTTGCTATTTATGGAGTAAAATAACTGATGATGGTCGAAGTAGAGAGGATATAAAATGTAGACTGGCAATGGCAAGGAAATCGTTTCTGAAGAAGAGAAATTTGTTAACATCTAGTATAGATTTAAGTGTCAGGAAGTCGTTTCTGAAAGTATTTGTATGGAGTGTAGCCATGTATGGAAGTGAAACATGGACGATAACCAGTTTGGACAAGAAGAGAATAGAAGCTTTCGAAATGTGGTGCTACAGA
Organism: Schistocerca nitens; assembly: GCF_023898315.1. Taxonomy (NCBI): domain Eukaryota; kingdom Metazoa; phylum Arthropoda; class Insecta; order Orthoptera; family Acrididae; genus Schistocerca; species Schistocerca nitens. Next base: position 175,718,178 of record NC_064618.1, read on the forward strand.
AGAATGCTGAAGATAAGGTGGGTAGATCACGTAACTAATGAGGAGGTATTGAATAGGATTGGGGAGAAGAGAAGTTTGTGGCACAACTTGACTAGAAGAAGGGATTGGTTGGTAGGACATGTTCTGAGATATCGAGGGATCATCAATTTAGTATTGGAGGGCAGCGTGGAGGGTAAAAATCGTAGAGAGAGACCAAGAGATGAATACACTAAGCAGATTCAGAAGGATGTAGGCTGCAGTAGGTACTGGGAGATGAAGAAGCTTGCACAGGATAGAGTAGCATGGAGAGCTGCATCAAACCAGTCTCAGGACTGAAGGCCACAACAACAACTACAACAAGTATCACCAAGCCTGTTATACATTTTGGTTACACCACTTTTTTTGTGTAACGGGACTGAAGATGCCCGTAGCCGAAACCGGTACTAATGAAGAGTAAAAGTCTGCGTGATCAAAGAGGACCTTTAAAATTATCTGATATATGGAAGTTTGGGTCTGGCCGTGATTCGTGCAGAGACAGCAAAATTGTGAGCCTACCCCTCGCGATAAACGGGAAATCCTGCTCGATCCCTGGTCTGGAAAAAATTTTCATTGTCATTATTTCATTCTACAGCTGTTTGTTGTCCATATTCGCAATTCAGAACACATTTAATGTATCCCCATCTGGAACTCCGACCTTGCGGCCATGCTCATTCCATTCACGGCGCATCTGACATCCGCTAATGGCTCGAAAACCGACCTTGTTTCCGTGATAATAATGATCCTGCAGTAGACTTTCGTTCTTCAAATGCATCTTGCGACATAGCCTGTTGCCCCCAAGCAGACCTTACTGGGGCTTGACGCTCGGACCTCCATGGAGGTCAACCCCTGCTCACCTCCTGCTGCAGACGAAATACCCACCGCCATTCGCTACGATGGCCGTCACGGACGCCGAGTACTCACGAGCTATACGACCTTCTGCATCCTGACCAGCGCCCTTGCTGCACCCCTCTGTGCCCATGGATGCACAACCTAACACCGGTTTCTCGCCAGATCTTCCCGCACGGTTGGTTGGTTGGTTGGTTGGTTGGTTGAATTGGACGAGGGGACCAGACGGCGAGGTCATCGGTCCCATGATCTAGGACGGTAGAAATCAAGGGAGGAACAACCCAGACAGCACAGTTCAGTAGCACAGCGCAGTGAAGGGGGAGGAATAACGAACAATCAAAGAGGGGAAATGGACGTCAGGGCAGCATATGCAGGAAAGAACAGGAGGGGGGTTGGTGGAAATGGGGTGAGTGGGGATGCCCCAGAAACGCTAGGTGCGGTGGAGCATGAGCACCGCCACCGATCCGTCCTGACACTCACAGCATCCCATAGTGCATATACAGCATTATCACAATACGATGGGGGTAACAAGATACAACGGAGGCAACACCACGGGATGACAGCACAGCGGACCAGACAAAATGTAGAGGAACGGTGGAGAGAACCTGGCCGGTGTGGAGGCTAGGTCTAGGGCTCCATAATTAACGCTTACGCTAATGGAGGGTCTCAAGTTAGGAAATTTCAAGGACGTATAACTGAGAGTACAACCACGTTCATGAAGAAAGTCGAGGACAGACAGAACCATGCGACGTTCGTCCTCTAACACCCGAGACAATGGAGGTGGGAGGGCATAATTAGCGCGAAGGCCAAAAGAAGGAGGTAGGCCAGCAACACATGGATCACCGTGAGAGATGCACACCACTACAAAGAGGGGGGGGGGGGTGCGGGCCATTGCGGTGTAGAAACCTATGGGTCAGCTTAGTAAGGCCAGTATGGATGAGGTTGGAAACTCCCACCGGGATATTGAGAGGGAAGGACGCCGCTTATGTTACCGATGAGACGCAAGTCAAATGTAGGAACGTGGGTATCAATCGTTCCCCGTTCTTCGAGGGCTGTCCCGGCGCACACACGCCAACAGAAACAAGGAATCGGCGTGACCTCACTGTATACAGCTCCATATCTTCTGAAAGAAGTTGAACTTATGGAACTTCAAGAGTGAGATCCTCTTGCTGCGTTAATTTTCTTATTGACTTTAATTTTTTTGCAATACAAGACTAGGGGATTTACGCTGTATTGATATTTAATGGGTGATAAATACTGCAGCAGTTCAACTGTTCATTTACTGCTGTAAGTTACAGCAGTTTAATACATGCTGGATATTGTGAAAAACACTTTACCTGCCAACCATATCAACCTTTCCGTTCCTTTGAGTGCCGTCCGTTGTTAAGTATTTCCAATTTTTTTTTAAATCTTAAACATGGTTGAAATCAGCAACTACATATATCTGAAGAGGTTGCAAAAATTACTCAACCACTTGCAACATAAATGTTTATTAGCCCTTGACTTAGGTTGCGATTTGTCTCAAAATATTTTCTTCAGGAGAAGTGGGCCTTGTTATATCACATATGGGTAAGTCACATTTGCTGAAACCTAGTGGCTCTAGGTCAATGGCTAATAAACCTTTATTTCGCAACTGGTTGGCTGATTTTTTTCAATCTCTTCCAATATTTTTCCTAAAACGTAAAGTAGCCAATATGTAACTGTGATCTTTTACGAAAATCAGAAACTCCTTTTCCTGGATTACATGTTATTAGATTCTTCCAATGATCAGCTGTTTCCTTTTATTTGTAAGTAATGTTATGTTATCCAAAAAAATTACTGAAGTGTACTAAAGTCAACGGTCTTTTTATAAATACTCTAGTCCTAGTAAACTACTAATTTCCTTTCAATACTTCAAAACTAACATCCTAAATCCGCAGATATACGTTATTCCACATTATTTTCACATAGTATAATTTGATATACATAATACCTAAGGAAAAATGGTTGCTTCCAAGTGGTGAATCTGCACACACTCCACTGCTGTGTCGTCTCTTCTGCTGCAGCCTTCCTGCGTACATTTATTTGTCCTTTGGCTGAACGTACTTCGCAACCCCTGTATTGCCGGTGCAGGTTGAAATGTTCCAACTAATGCTTTCCTGCAGACAGCCTGCTCAGCTGACTCCTAAAGTGCGTGTCATTTATGTTGGCGGCCGAGTTTGGGTTCGTTCTGCGCATCTGACGTCACAAAACACAGTCAGCCAATGAACAGAGAACGAAGTTGCCGCATCTCGACTGCAGTGCAGAGCATGGACGAGTGTCTTCAGTTTTAGAAACGTTCAGTCATAAATAAAGTAATAGAACAAAAGCAATGTCTTGATAGCAGACATTCTTTTATAGAAAGTTTGGAAAAAGCATTCTTTATACCGATTGCTTCATATTCTATTAATTAATTAAACCAAACAAGAAATAAGACTTCTAATTCCGGCGATAGCAAGGAAAGGTGTTTGTATCACTCTCACGAACCGCTTTTTCGCCATAAAGAACAGCGGTAATTGTTTATTTCCTATTGTACTTTGACGAAGCGTGATTAATTCATAGTCATACCAACAGTGTTTGTCAGTATTTTGCGTGACGTCTTATAGTCCTCATGGCGTTATGTAGTCAGACGAGGTGCGTTAGCGTAACGGTTAAAGTGTCGGGCTGCTACGCGAAAGGTTATGAGTTCAAACCTTGTGCAGTGCTTACTATTTTCATTATTTAAAAACAATATCGAAGTGCCTTACTTCGCGAATTATATTCGTTCGAATGCAATTTTTTGAAATTTCTAGTGCTTTGTCTCTTCATTAACCCTTTCGCTGCTGCAGACACGTGCTCCCCGCATTCCGCTCCGGCCGCGGTGGTCTAGCGGTTCTAGGCGCGCAGTCCGGAACCGCGCGACTGCTACGGTCGCAGGTTCGAATCCTGCCTCGGGCATGGATGTGTGTTATGTCCTTAGGTTAGTTAGGTTTAAGTAGTTCTAAGTTCTAGGGGACTGATGACCACAGATGTTAAGTCCCATAGTGCTCAGAGCCATTTGAACCGCATTCCGCGCTGTGCGCGATTTTGTCATCACGGCACTGCTCGCCTGTGCAGACACATGGTGTTCCCACTGCTTTGACACACTTATCATTCGATTTCACAAAAACTATTTGGCCCAAAAATTTCATTTTTACACGTCTTCTTGACTGATACCTTCCCCCCATAATTTAATTTTGTTACGATGTTCAACGCAGTTATTATGCAGCATTAAATGTAGTAAACCATTGCACGAAATTTTCAAGAGTTTGCAGAGGTAGAAGTCCATAGCGTATACCTTCCGTATGGTCGATTTTAGTTGCCACAATGTTGAGAATGAAATGTGGACAAGATACCTAAATTTCATATAAAATTTACTGTATAACAATATCTCATTTAATTTAAGTACGACATAGGTGTCGTATGTAATATTGAGAAATATTCAGTCTTTCGCGACTGTAATAAAAGTATTATTTACACCGGACGCGTTTGGCTTTATTTTAAAGCACTTCAATCAATGAAAGGTATGGCACATACACAATGGTACTCATGTTCTCTTTCTTGTTTTTGTTCCACAGTCTCAGTTTTACCAATGGTACTGAAATATATTCCTCTTCTGCAACTGTAATAAGGGACTTATTTAGACCAGACGCGTTTCTCTCTTTTGAAGCATCTTCAAAAATGGCTCTGAGCACTATGGGACTCAACTGCTGAGGTCATTAGTCCCCTAGAACTTAGAACTAGTTAAACCTAACTAACCTAAGGACATCACAAACATCCATGCCCGAGGCAGGATTCGAACCTGCGACCGTAGCGGTCTTGCGGTTCCAGACTGCAGCGGCTTTAACCTCACGGCCACTTCGGCCGGCGAAGCATCTTCAGTGGACAGTATTTTGTCTCCTCCATTGCCAAGTCACCTTTCGTAGTTTTGTGCTGCGGTAACACAATATTCAACGTTTGTGTTGGCAGATCAGTGTTTTAGGAAATAAATGATGTTTGTGTGTGCCACACACAAAAATTATATTTGACATAGCTCAGAGCACTTCACTGATAGACGGTATATTCAAGTCCTAATGTTTTTGTAAGTACACAGGTTTGTTTAATGTATTTTGTCTACTTCCTTTTGATTGATTGAAGTGCTTTAAAATAAAGCCAAACGTGCTCAGTGTAAATAAAATTTTTGTTACAATCGCGAAAGACGGAATATTTCTCAATATTTCATACGACGCCTATGTGGTACTTAAATGAGCTATTGTTATACAGTAAATTTTATATGAAATTTAGGTATCTTGTCCACATTTCATTCTCAACATTGTGGCAACTAAAATCGACCATACGGAAAGTATACTCTATGGACTTTTACCTCTGCAAACTCTTCAAAATTTCGTGCAATGGTTTACTATATTTAATGCTGCATAATAACTGCGTTGAACATCGAAATAAAATTAAGTCATTTATGGGGGGAAGGTATCAGTCAAGAAGATGTGTAAAAATCTGATTTTTGGGCCAAATAGTTTTTGAGGAAACGATTGATAAGAGTGTCAAAGCAGTCGGAACACGATGTGTCTGCACAGGCGAGCAGTGCAGTGACAAAATCGCACACAGCGCGGAATGCAGGGAGCACGTCTTTGTGGCAGCGAAAGGGTTAATGCGGCCGTGGTGGCTTTACTTCATGAACTGCGCGCTCCCCCCTACACGTAAGCTTGCGAACTATGCTATACTATGGCGCTGCTTCTATTGGCGCGTGCGTCGTGTGCAACTGGCAACGCAGCAATCTCCCGCGTCTGGGCGTGCATGCGCGAGCCGCCAAGATAAAAGAATTGAACTATAGTGTAACTCGGTCTGTGAGCGTTTTCGTACAGAGGTAATTCTATACACAGGACCGTGACCACTGTAGCCGGAAGAATTTTTTATATTTTTACTTAATTCTTTGTGTGGCGCACAAAAAGTTCCTGCCTTCCCGCAGTTTAATTTGACATAACAAATGCAGAAACAAAGAAGACACAGCGTTTGGACAAAAAAATTAAAACACGAAACACATTACTGTGCCTCACATGGTGCAGGAAATGTTTTGGCATTGAAAACAAGCCCCAATCATGTCGAAATGGAAAAGTACTGATGTCATGTGGGTTTCAAGGGAATCTTTTACCATTATTACTATTTCGGCAATTTCAGGTAACAGTGGAAGAAGTGGATTTCGATCGCGCACACTTCACTCCAAGGTATTCCAAAAAGCTCACTTATATTAATATCTACTGACTGTGGTGGCCTGTGAAAAAGCGACAGTTCATCTTCGTGCTCACAGAAAGAGTCCAGGGCGACTGGAGCTGCATGAGCAGCAGCGGCTCTGTCGTCTCAGAACGCAGCATCACTGTAGGAGAATGTTTTCCTGTCAAGGTCACTGTGGCCGAGCGGTTTTAGGCGCTTCAGTGTGGAACCGCGCTGCTGCTACGGTCGCAGGTTCGAATCCTGCCTCGGGCATATATGTGTGTGAAGCCCTTAGATTAGTTAAGTTCAAGCAGTTCTAAGTTTAGTGGACTGATGACCTCAGATGTTAAATCCCATAGTACTCAGAGCCATTTGAACCATCAAGCCATTCCTGATGGGTGGTTTTGTTATTCCCTGCTTGTAGAGCACGCTCAAAGTTGTTTTGGTACTGACAGTGCTCGCGAGTGCGACATTCAGTTCTGCAGTGACTTTCGCACCTCTGGTCCTCTAATTTTTCATCATAATCTTCGTCTTTCAGGATAAGTGAACACATACTTTAGTCTAGATTGCGACTTAACGGATGGTGAGTTTCCATTTTTCCCAGCACGCGATATAAATTTTCGATAGCGAGTCTCATGAAACACCAACCACTTCAGCTCACTTTGGAGCGAAAGAGGCGCTGTATCGTTTGTGAGATACAGATACGAGCGAATGTGCCGGGGCTTACCCCAGTTCACTGCTAGTAGCGCCACGTCACCTTAATGCGTCTGCACGGAGCGCACAGTAATTGCATCATAATTAAGTATAAAATTAAAAGGCAAAATTTCTTATTCAAACTTTGTAAACATATATTTTAATGTAATAACGTCTTAAATGTCAACTCTTAAAGTAATTAAATCAAAAATTTTCATAAAAATACCGTTATTAAAAAAAAGTGGCGCTAAATAATACAGCTAGAAAGACAGAATTTAGTCATAGTGTGACAATGTATATCAGAAATAAATGGTGCAAGTTTCAACATAATAGAATGAAAATTATAGTCAAAATCAACGTTTTTATGAAAAATTGAAGGCGATAAATTATAAGAATTTAAAAATTCGTATGATGCTTGAGATCAACCTAAAAATAATAACTAAGAGACCACGTTAAGCTACCTCAATTAGTTTTTGAGTAATGTAATGAAGACCAAATTTGTAACTATAAAATATCCACTGGAGTAGATTTAAGTACCTGTAATTTTAATTATAGAAGATTTTTGATACAGCACGTGAGGAAAGTTGTTAAGTAATAGAGCTATAACAAATTTTATGAGCCGGCCGCGGTGGCCGTGCGGTTCTAGCGCTGCAGTCCGGAACCGCGGGACTGCTGAGGTCGCAGGTTCGAATCCTGCCTCGGGCATGGATGTGTGTTATGGCCTTAGGTTAGTTAGGTTTAAGCAGTTCTAAGTACTAGGGGGCTGATGACCTAAGATGTTAAGTCCCATAGTGCTCAGAACCATTTGAAATTTTATGACCGAAATACTAACAACAACCAATACAAGGTGTTTTATAGTTCAGAGGTAGCGATCTACTGTCAGTTCCACTCTACAAATTCTGGAAGGCAAAATTTTTACTAAAGGGGGCTGAAACTTTTTCTGTGAGCCCAATGAACTTCCCAGCATGCAGATAAAAATTAAGAAGATTCTAAATTAATTCATAACTTTGTTGTTATAGGTTATGTGTCCGAGAAAGCGGTCGTTCAGGGGCTGCTGCCACGTGCGTAAGTCAGAGGACAGCTGGTGTTCCCTTGGCCGTCGGCTTCGGCACATATATAAATACAGCCCGAGAGACGGAGAAGAAGGTTCAATTCGCACTCAGCAACTGTAAAATCCGCTTCTTTTAAACGCTGGACAGCGCTCTGCCTCGGATGACGTGAGAGGCGGACTGTGACAAAACGCGTATTTTCTATAGCAACTGATAGTGAACTCGCAAAGACTGTACACCGTCCTGGATCGCTTAGTTTTCTGCTAAAGTATCTGTTACTGTACCATCAGTGATAATTACAAATCCGCGTGGCAAGTGGTGACTATTATTTCCATTTTTGTGGCGAGCATTTATTTCGAACATTTATCTGAGTGTTAGTAGTCAGGGCGAAAGATCATTTGGTAGGAACGTATCACAGAGGTCGCCTCAACTGATAGTAATGCTGTATAGGATAGAAAGATTTACTGTCAATTGAACGTAGTGACTTGCTGTTTGTTGTGCACGAGATATTTTACTAAATATATGTATGGACTAGAGCTTTATACCATCGTTTATAATCATAGTCCTGATCCCGCTAAGTAGAAATAGAATAGGAACATTTCTTTCAGTGTGCTGGACCAGAATGTGGACGTGCAGACTGGAAACTATGGTCAGTATGTTCTCAATCGCTTTCTGACTGACCAAAAAAATAGCTGCCAGGCTCACGTGAGAAAAGCGGCGAACTACAAACACTAACTAACTATAGAGACCAAAGAACTAAAAGTAATATAGATATGAATTTTACCAGCCGCCCCACAACTTGGTAACGGAAGCAGGCACAGTAAGAGCACCAACAATTCGATCACGTTCAAATTCACTTAGCTCCAACATAATGCAGTAGCAATTACACGGAACACTGTTCCGACCACGAATGACACGTCCAGCATGTTGATCACAATGGACAAATAGGGCTGCGCAACCTGCAGGCTTTGCTTCAGTCTGCCTTTATGTTCAAGCATGCATTTGACTCCGTGTTTTCATATTTTTGTCAGTCCCTGTAGGCTGCGTCCACCAGAACAGGAGTTTTCGTATTTAACCCGGCGGTCCACACAGCTGATCTCACAAAACCTTAGAGTTTTCATTGCTTCTAATGGCTCTGAGCACTATGGTACTTAACATCGGAGGTCATCAGTCTCCTAGACTTACAACTATTTAAACCTAACTAACCTAAGGACATCACACACATCCATGCCCGAGGCAGGATTCGAACCTGCGACCGTAGCGGTCGCGCGTTTACAGACTGAGGCGCCTAGAACCGCTCGGCCACATCGACCGGCCATTGCTTTTAATTTGAGTTGCTCTGTATTCGAGTATTATTGAAGGAAGTATTAGTAAATCAAGTAGTATGATTACCAGTCACTTTCCTACACATGTTTAAAAAAAAGTTTTATATTTTGGCACGGTAAATGATAACAGCCAAACAGTTACAGGATAAAGTTTTATTAAAATTCTTGACCACGGTTTCGGTGTATCTAAATATACCTTCATCAGAAGGAAAATCAAATCCTGCAGTGGAGATACATAAAACAATTGTGCCAAAGGCGTCGTGAGCAGTTAAAACATCTCATCAGGAAGTGATTTTTGGGTGTTTTACTTCTGATGAAGGTATATATAGATTTCAACAGTTGCTGTTCCAGCCCTGTTTAAAATCTTGATTTATATTTTGGCCAAAAGAATTTACACAGATTCGAAATACATAAAATTGATCTATCAAAATAATACAGATGTTTAGTTGGATGATCTGTCGATACACTCTTGGCACACTGTAACAGAACGTTCAAGGCCAATGTATCTCTTCCAGTTTTACAAACATATCTTATTTTTTCTGTTTTTTGCAGTCGACACACCGTCCACGTTGGCTCGTAGTTGATTCGATTTCAGATCTTTTCACACCACAAAGTTTTCTAGTTCTCCCAGTTACCTTTTCTGGCATAGTTTTTGGCATTACCCTCTGATGAAGGTAGTCTCGCAGAAGAACAAAAGAAAGCTGTATGCGGCATAGAATTCTTTCTTTTTTTTCTCTCGTATCAGAATGCTGTGATGCAATTATAATATTTACAAGATTCTAAAAAAGGTACCGAACACGAAAATTTCTGTTCTGACGCTAAATAAATCCTATACCGCATACATGCGCACATAGGAACAATCTAAGCAGAGCAAACAATAAACTGACACCAAGTGCACGTGGCTGGTCCGTCAGATTCTAGAACTGTTTGTTGCAGGCTAACCGGAAGTGGTGTTGTTAAAATACCAGGTACACTGCTCCAAACGAATCGTATTATGGTCGCTTAAAGGTACAGAGAAGATAGCTTCTTGGAAGCAAGTGTTGACGTTGTACCCTACTGGCCATTAAAATTGCTACACCACGAAGATGAAGTGCTACAGACGCGAAATTTAACCGAAAGGAAGAAAATGCTGTGATATGCAAATGATAAGCTTTTCAGATCATTGACATCAGTTTGGCGCCGGTGGCGACGCCTACAACGTGCTGACATGAGGAAAGTTTCCAATCGATTTCTCAAACACAAACAGCAGTTGACCGGCGTTGGCTGCTGAAATGTTGTTGTGATGCCTCGTGTAAAGAGGAGAAATGCGTACCATCACGTTTCCGACTTTGATAAAGGTCGGCTTGTAGCCCATCGCGATTGCGGTTTATTGTATCGCGACATTGCTGCTCGCGTTGGTCGAGATCCAATGACTGTTAACAGAACATGGAATCGGTGGGTTCAGGAGGGTAATACGGAGCGCCGTGCTGAATCCCAGCGGCCTCGTATTACTAGCAGTCGAGATGGCAGACATCTTATCTGCATGGCTGTAACGGATCGTGTAGCCACTTCTCGATCCCTGAGTCAACAGTCGGGGACGTTTGTAAGACAACAACCATCTGCACGAACAGTTCGACGACGTTTGCAGCAGCATGGACTATCAGCTCGGAGACAATGGCTGCGGTTACCCTTGACGCTGCATCTCAGACAGGTGTACTCAACGACGAACCTGGGTGCACCAATGGCAAAACTTAATTTTTTCGGATGAATCCAGGTTCTGGTTACAGCATCATGAGGGACGCATCCGTGTTTGGCGACACCGCGGTGAACGCACATTGGAAGCGTGTATTCGTCATCGCCATACTGGCGTATCACCCGGCGTGATGGTATGGGGTGCCATTGTTTACACGTCTCGATCACCTCTTGTTCGCATTGACAGCACTTTGAACAGTGGACGTTACATTTCAGATGTGTTACGACCCGTGGCTCTACCCTTCATTCGATCCCTACGAAACCCTACATTTCAGTAGGATAATGCACGACCGCATGTTGCAGGTCCTGTACGGGCCTTTCTGGATACAGAAAATGTTCGACTGCTGCGATAGCCAGCACATTCTCCAGATCTCTCACCAACTGAAAACGTCTGGTCAATGGAAGCCGAGCTACTGGCTCATGACAATACGCCAGTCACTACTCTTGATGAACTGTGGTATTTTGTTGCTGACTCAATGCCCAACCGTATCAAGGCTGTTATTACGGCCAGATGTGGTTTTTCAGGGTACTGATTTCTCAGGATCTATGCACCCAAATTTTGTGAAAACGTTATCACTTGTCAGCTCTAGTATAATGTGTTTGTCCAATGAATACCCGTTTATCATCTGCATTTATTCTTGGTGTAGCAATTTTAATGGCCAGTAGTGTATTAATGACCAAATATTCTCCGTGGTCTCAACGCCCACCTGAGTGTAGTTATGGGTTAAAAGCGGGAGAAGGGATTGCCGTTGTACCGGAATCTTCGTCTCTCTTCCGCTGGCGCGATCAGCAGTACAGTACCGTACAGCTTACGTGCACGGAAGTTCCTTCCGTCGCTCATCCACGGAGTAGGTCTCCAGAGCTACGGGCCATCTTAGTTTCAGCGACACGGGCGTAAGGTCGCGGGCAGCTCTGCAAATTCACTTTGGTGGACCCGGACGCGGGACGAACTGCTGCCGCCACCGCTGCCGCCGCCGCCGCCGCCGCCTGGACACCACCTGGTGTCCGAGCCTCCGCCCCCGCTAACCAGGGGTCGGAGGAGGAGGAGCAACGGCCGCCCAGGGAGTCGTTGAGCAGCGGCGCCCTGCCGGCCAGAATTGAGTTACCTATAGGCTGCCTCGCCGTGATGTATTATTTACCCGTGTCCCGGCCGGAGCAGCCTCCGCCCCCGTCAACAGCCGCGGCCGGTCGATGCGACTTTTCGCCAGCCGGCGTTGAAATATTTACCGCTCGCCGGTCGGCACCAGGCGGGCAGGGCCCCAGATAAATTTCCGCTGAGGCTGGCGGGGTCCGGCGAGCACTCTCCATCCAGGTCCGCGACCCGCCGCGGCAGCTCCGAAGGGTCCGCTCAGCGATGGATCGCCTCCAGAGTCCTGTGGCAGGCTTCCTCATTCTACGTTTGCAAAACGGTGTCCTGTTGTTACATGTCGTTACTGGCCACCCCTCCCCTTACAGGCGGAAGGAGCGTTATAGTTTGTAGTGAGGAAACTGTGACTGTAGGTTTTCTCGGCGTAAACTATTGATGAAGGTTTCTCGGGTCTCCAGCACTGTCGCTTTAAATACTGCTGTTAAGTACTGCCGAGTACCGGCAGAAAATAAACCTTCTGCTACAAGACGAGGCCTACAAGAGGCTGAAGAAGGATCCAACCCCGACGATGAGTAGAAACACGATAGCTCTGCTGAAGAAATCGGACTTACCAGAGCAAATGAAGAAGCGACTGTACCCCAGAGCTCCAGCGATACCACGCCTGTATGGACCCCCCAAGATCCATAAGGAAGGGGTACCTCTGAGACCGATTGTGGACTCCATCAACTCTCAAAGTTACGAACTTGCTAAATACCTAGTGTCACTGCTCAAACCCCTTGTGGGACACTGCCGCCACCATGTGAGAAACTCAGCCGAATTCGTAAAAATACTTAGGGACATGCGAATACAAAGGGAGCACCTACTCGTGAGCTTCGACGAGACGTCGCTTTTCACGAAAGTGCCTCTTCAAGACTCCTTGGCACTTTTAACCAAGCATTTACAACCACAAACTGTCAGCCTCTTCGAACACGCAGTAACAACCACCTACTTTCAGTGCAATGGGGAATTCTTCGAGCAGATCGACAGTGTGGTGATGGGCCCCCATTGGCTCCTGCGATTGCAAACCTCTATATGAAACATGTCGAGGAGGTGGCACTTCAAACTGCCGGACAGAAACCGAAGCACTTCTTCCGCTATGTCGACGACACTTTTGTCTTGTGGGGACATGGCAAACAGGCGCTAGATGAGTTTCTTGAACACCTCAACAGCATCTATCCGAACATCAAATTTACAATGGAAATGGAAGAAAATGGATGCCTCCCCTTCCTTGATATTTTAATTAAGAGGAAGGCAGATGGATCACTAGGCCATACAGTACATAGGAAGAAGACACACACAGATCTATACCTTCATGCAACAAGTTGCCACCATCCAGCACAAAGACAAACAGTACTGACCACCCAGGTACATAGGGCGCGCCCCGTCTGCGACAAAGACAGCCTACCATCCGAGCTGTAACGCCTGAGGGAAGTCTTCCAACAAAATGGCTACAGTGAAACGCAGATCAACAGGGCTCTTGAAGAAGGAAGCAGTGAGAACCCCAGAAGAAAATAATGAAGGAGAAGAAGAAGATAAACGACTCGCGCTCCTTCCGTACGTGGGTCCGCTCTCGGCCAAAATTGCACGACTTCTGTGAAAATACAAGATCAAAACCATTCTCCGACCACCACCGAAGACGAGGAAGCTCCTAGGTTGTGCCAAAGACGCGCTGAACCTTAACATACCAGGAGTATACAGTATACCATGCGAATGCGGAAAGCAATACATTGGGCAAACACAGCGCTGCATATCTAAACGATTGAAAGAACATATAAGATGTGTGCGACTAGGTCAAACAGAACAATCAGCCATAGCAGAACACAGCATCAATGACGAACACACCTTCAACTTGGAAAACACTGTGCCGAGCATCTGGCTTTTGGGAAAGAGTTATCACAGAATCCATAGAAATAAGGATTCACGAGAATCTGGTCAACAGAGATGAGGGATACCAACTAAGCGCAGCATGGAACCCTGCGATACAGGCAATCCGTCGGCAGCGCGCCCGTCAACGTCCTCCGCCGCGGACGCAGACAGAAGGCTTACACCGAGAACCGAACGCGGCCGCCGGGGGCGCCCGCCATCCCCACCACCGCGCGCACGCCGCTGGTCCACCGTAGCCACCCGAGGTCTAGTGGAGGAGGGTGACCGCGCATATAAATAGCCCGCTCTCCGCGAATCTCGACACTTCGCCAGAAGATGGGTAGTATAACACTTCCCGAAACGTCGCGAGATATCAACGCTGGAGACCCGAGAAACCTTCATCAACTATTACAGGCGTCTATCCCTAACTTTTAACAGATGTTGTTTACAGTCGACTAGACATGTTCCCATTATGGGCGGTGTTTTGTAAGTGCTCAGATTTCTGGAAAAAAGTGGGGGGGATAAGCTCTAGTTTTCTGAATATTACCGCCGGTCGATCGGGATACTAAATTAGCAAGGAACGTCCATTTGTATTATCCGCAACGGAAGCGTTCCTTTGATCGCACGAGATCACACGTGGAGATAGTTCAGATTATCTCAACATAGGACCATCTTTCTGAGCCGTGGCTGACTCGAGTCATGCTTGTCTTGGGTTCAACCTTGGTTGCAGTCCTGTGGTTTTATTTCTCCTGTAGTTATCGCGATAATGTTGCTGTCCTCTCCGTGAGTGGCAGCAGCGTGTATCGATACTAGAACTGATGTACTATCTTTGGTGTGGCGGATATAGTTTCCGGCTGGGCGGTGTGTGACCGGTCGGTCGGTTGGTATGGAGCAGCAAGGAGGTCTCTGTCGTGTGTACTATGGCTGGGGCAGCTGGCGGTATGCACGTGCGGTTGGAGTGTGAGGTGCTGCTTGCGAGTGCTACAAAGTTCGTCGCCCACCGATTTGCACATGAAAGTTGAGTCCTTACTTAACCTACTACTGAGCCTCAACTGTTTACATTTCTTCGTTTGATCCTGGTTGTCGCTTTTGGGACATTTCCGCGAGTAACAAAGTGTGTGTACTCAAGTCGGCTAAGATTCCAGCCGTCTTTCTGTGGAGTTTAACTTAATTTATTCCCTGTTTTTGAAGTTGACCAGCGGTTTCTTCTGCATTGTGGCCGTTGACGTTCCGGTTACCTGCCCTGGTCGTTGACGTAATTTTCGGCAATGTATTTTCCTCGTCGTGTTGTTGCTGGCCAGCGCGGCGTGTAGTTCGACTGTGTGTCGTCGTATTGAAATCTTGTGGTCATTTTACTGGTTGTGTTGAACGGAAGTGATTTCTAGATTGGTTGGTCGGCTGGCTGTCGGTTGGGTGGTTGCCTTCAGATTAAGAAGTCGTTGGACAGGCTGCCTGTCACACCTAAACGGGCGTTAGTGTTACAATCTCAGGACGACCTTTGGAAACTTCTGAGTGCCGTTTCTTGTGTGTTACATAGTAATTTCCCTGTTTGTGTTTTAGATATTTGGTTGATGTGTGGCCTTCAGCCGAGTATAAATATCTCTTAAATTAATGTTCTTATCTTGCCCTTAAGGCATAAGATTGTTATGTTTTGGACGGGGCCTTCGGCCGAATTTTGCATGAAATATTTTAAGATATTCCTTCTGCCTTTTGATTGAAACTCTTCTTATTGTTTAATATGAGGTCTTCAGCCAAGTTCAAAAATGGTTCAAATGGCTCTGAGCACTATGGGACTCAACTTCTGAGGTCATTAGTCCCCTAGAACTTAGAACTAGTTAAACCTAACTAACCTAAGGACATCACAAACATCCATGCCCGAGGCAGGATTCGAACCTGCGACCGTAGCGGTCTTGCGGTTTCAGACTGCAGCGCCTTTAACCGCACGGCCACTGCGGCCGGCTCAGCCAAGTTCCATTAAAATTAAATTGCTAAGGCCTTCAGCCTGTTTAGACTGAAGAGTTAGAAAATAAACTCCTGGAAATGGAGCCAGTTTGGCGTGGCATACGGAGCTCCATCGCAGTCTTTAACACTGGTAGCATGCTGCGACAGCGTGGAAGTGAACCGTATGTGCAGTTGACGGACTTTGAGCGAGGGCGTATAGTGGGCAAGCGGGAGGCCGGGTGAACGTACCGCCGAATTGCTCAACACGTGGGGCGTGAGGACTCCACAGTACATCGATGTTGTTGCCAGTGGTCGGCGGAAGGTGCACGTGCCCGTCGACCTGGGACCGGACCGCAGCGACGCACGGATGCACGCCAAGACCGTAGGATCCTACGCAGTGCCGTAGGGGACCGCACCGCCACTTCCCAGCAAATTAGGGACACTGTTGCTCCTGGGCTATCGGCGAGGACCATTCGCAACCGTCTCCATAAAGCTGGGCTACGGTCCCGCACACCGTTAGGCCGTCTTCCGCTCACGCCCCAACATCGTGCAGCCCGCCTCCAGTGGTGTAGCGACAGGCGTGAATGGAGGGACGAATGGAGACGTGTCGTCTTCAGCGATGAGAGTCGCTTCTGCCTTGGTGCCAATGATGGTCGTATGCGTGTTTGGCGCCGTGCAGGTGAGCGCCACAATCAGGACTGCATACGACCGAGGCACACAGGGCCAACACCCGGCATCATGGTGTGGGGAGCGATCTCCTACACTGGCCGTACACCACTGGTGATCGTCGAGGGGACACTGAATAGTGCACGGTACATCCAAACCGTCATCGAACCCATCGTTCTACCATTCCTAGACCGGCAAGGGAACTTGCTGTTCCAACAGGACAATGCACGTCCGCATGTATCCCGTGCCACCCACCGTGCTCTAGAAGGTGTAAGTCAACTACCCTGGCCAGCAAGATCTCCGGATCTGTCCCCCATTGAGCATGTTTGGGACTGGATGAAGCGTCTTCTCACGCGGTCTGCACGTCCAGCACGAACGCTGGTCCAACTGAGGCGCCAGGTGGAAATGGCATGGCAAGCCGTTCCACAGGACTACATCCAGCATCTCTACGATCGTCTCCATGGGAGGATAGCAGCCTGCATTGCTGCGAAAGGTGGATATACACTGTACTAGTGCCGACATTGTGCATGCTCTGTTGCCTGTGTCTATGTGCCTGTGGTTCTGTCAGTGTGATCATGTGATGTATCTGACCCCAGGAATGTATCAATAAAGTTTCCCCTTCCTGGGACAATGAATTCACGGTGTTCTTATTTCAATTTCCAGGAGTGTATGTTTGAGTGAAACCTGCAGAAGAACCTAGCATTTCAATTTCATGCCTAGGCCTTGTGTCTTGGATTTTGAGTGTGGCCTTCAACCGATCTAAAGTTAATCAGAGATGGTCGATTAAGGTTTTGAGTGTTTTGCATCCTTGTTGTAATACTGTGTGTTGCTATATAAAGTTTGTATGTTGAATGCATCTGACAGCTACTTATTTTGGCCTCTTTCCACAATCTAATCCGCTCTCTCCTGCTAGCCGAGACTTTTCACTTACAACACTGTTACTGTCGTTCATAATCTTTTCCATTCCTCTTTTCAAAAACAGCTACTGTTTGAAGGAAAGGGAAAAATAGCTTCAGGCAGAAGTAATATTGACGATCGAGTTTGATATAAGAGAGACTACTCCAATGTCGGTATATAAGCAACCATGTAGTCAGGGAAATGTCTTTTTTTTTGGTTTTTTTTGGGAATTTGTGGTAAGTTCCTATGGGACCAAACTGCTGAGGTCATCGGTCCCTAAGCTTACACACTACTTAATCCAACTTTAACTTACGCTGAGGACAAGACACACATTCACACCCATGCCCGAGGGAGGACTCGAACCTACGACGGGGGAAGCCGCTTGAACCGTGGCAAGACGCCCAAGACTGCGCTGTGTAGGCAACGGATTAGCTTGATATTCGTGTCTTTCCGACAGGACCGTGGATTATGACGACCTAACTGCAAAATGTGTGCAAACAGGACGAAAGTGCTGATGTTCTAATCTTGGCTGTCGAAGGACTAACACCAGCAGACATCCAACCGAGAATGATGAATGAGATATCTATCACCGAATGAGATTGGAGAAGTCCTGGAAAACTGAGACAATGTGTGCTATAGCTTTATGATACATACAGCAACGGTCGTAACCCGGAAGTTACGCCATCTCAAGTGGGAGAGACTCAAGTACCTCCTCTGTAGTCTTGATCTCTACCTCTGCGATTATAAATTATCCAGTCGCTAGAAAAGGTGTTGGATGGCCGATGTTTCCTTTCGGAGAAGGATACGGAGCATGCAATTACGGATTTCTTCAAGTGGCAGAACACGATGTTTTATCAAACGTGTACTCAAACCTAGTGCGTCGGTGGGATGATTGCTTCAATGCTCAATGCGGTTTTGCCCGATTGGCATAACGATTTTGGACTGTACGGCCTTCGAACGTAAACTTTCTGATCGTCCCTTACAAAATCACAAAATTTATTGTAGTGTACGAGGGCAGTTCAATAAGTAATGCAACACATTTTTTTTCTGAAACAGGGGTTGTTTTATTCAGCATTGAAATACACCAGGTTATTCCCCAATCTTTTAGCTACACAACACTATTTTTCAACGTAATCTCCATTCAATGCTACGGCCTTACGCCACCTTGAAATGAGGGCCTGTATGCCTGCACGGTACCATTCCACTGGTCGATGTCGGAGCCAACGTCGTACTGCATCAATAACTTCTTCATCATCCGCGTAGTGCCTCCCACAGATTGCGTCCTTCATTGGGCCAAACATATGGAAATCCGACGGTGCGAGATCGGGGCTGTAGGGTGCATGAGGAAGAACAGTCCACTGAAGTTTTGTGAGCTCCTCTCGGGTGCGAAGACTTGTGTGAGGTCTTGCGTTGTCATGAAGAAGGAGAAGTTCGTTCAGATTTTTGTGCCTACGAACACGCTGAAGTCGTTTCTTCAATTTCTGAAGAGTAGCACAATACACTTCAGAGTTGATCGTTTGACCATGGGGAAGGACATCGAACAGAATAACCCCTTCAGCGTCCCAGAAGACTGTAACCATGACTTTACCGGCTGAGGGTATGGCTTTAAACTTTTTTCTTGGTAGGGGAGTGGGTGTGGCGCCACTCCATTGATTGCCGTTTTGTTTCAGGTTCGAAGTGATGAACCCATGTTTCATCGCCTGTAACAATCTTTGACAAGAAATTGTCACCCTCAGCCACATGACGAGCAAGCAATTCCGCACAGATGGTTCTCCTTTGCTCTTTATGGTGTTCGGTTAGACAACGAGGGACCCAGCGGGAACAAACCTTTGAATATCCCAACTGGTGAACAATTGTGACAGCACTACCAACAGAGATGTCAAGTTGAGCACTGAGTTGTTTGATGGTGATCCGTCGATCATCTCGAACGAATGTGTTCGCACGCTCCGCCATTGCAGGAGTCACAGCTGTGCACGGCCGGCCCGCACGCGGGAGATCAGACAGTCTTGCTTGACCTTGCGGCGATGATGACACACGCTTTGCCCAACGACTCACCGTGCTTTTGTCCACGGCCAGATCACCGTAGACAGTCTGCAAGCGCCTATGAATATCTGAGATGCCCTGGTTTTCCGCCAAAAGAAACTCGATCACTGCCCGTTGTTTGCAACGCACATCCGTTACAGACGCCATTTTAACAGCTCCGTACAGCGCTGCCACCTGTCGGAAGTCAATGAAACTATACGAGACGAAGCGGGAATGTTTGAAAATATTCCACAAGAAATTTCCGGTTTTTTCAACCAAAATTGGCCGAGAAAAAAAATGTGTTGCATTACTTATTGAACTGCCCTCGTATAACCGCACACTTTGTATGGGTACACGTGACAAGATCATAGTCTTTTTATGATGATATTTACTAACCCGCCCGGCTAGCCGCCCGGTGTAACACGCTGTTTTCCGTGCGGGAAGGCGTTGAGGTCCCCGGCACGAATCCGTTCGGCAGATTTATGTCGAGGTCCGGTGTACCGGCCAGCTCGTGCTTAGTTTTTAAGGCGGTTATCCATGTATATCGGCGAATCCGGGCTGGTTCCCCTTATTACGCATCAGTTACATTGTGCCGTGAGATTGCTGCTCAAACACCGTTTCCACGTACGCGTATACCATACTTACTCTACCGCACAAACATTTGGGGCTACATTCGCCTGGCATGAGACGTTTCCCTGGGTTCGTTGTGGGGCGGCGGTTGGGCGGCTGTTATGGGGTTGAGAACCGCTGAGGGCGACGGCGGGACGAAGTCTGTCCGTCGTTTCTAGGTCACCGGTTTAATACATACGTACATGATATTTACTGGGGGGAAACTGATCGAAAATTCTGCTTACGATTCTTATGGGAAGGTGAGGAGGAGTGCGGTCAGATACGCGAGAACTGCAAAACCATCTAGAAAACTGGCAGTTGACCCTAAAAAACGAAAATTGTCACGCCATCCACATGAGTGCTAAAAGGAATCCGTTAAACTTCGGTTACACGGTAAATAAATCAAATCTAATGGCCGTAAATTTAACTAAATACCTAGGAATTACAATTACGAGCAACTTAAATTGGAAGGAACATATAGAAAATGTTGTGGGGAATCCTAACTAAAGATTGCGTTTTTTTGACAGGATACTTGGGAAACGTAACAGAGGCTGCCTACACTATGCCGGACGGTGTGGCCGTGCGGTTCTAGGCGCTTCAGTTTGGAACCGCGTGACCGCTACGGTCGCAGGTTCGAATCCTGCCTCGGGCATGGTTAGGTTTAAGTAGTTCTAAGTTCTAGGGGACTGATGACCTCAGAAGTTAAGTGCCATAGCGCTCAGAGCCATTTGAACCATTTGCCTATACTATGCTCCTCTTTTAGAATACTGTTGCGTGGTGTGGGATCCTTACCAGATAGGATTGACGGTGTACATCGAAAAAGTTCAAATAAGGGCAGCATGTTTTGTATTATCACGAAATATGGGAGAGAGTGTCACTGAAATGATAGAGGATTTGAGCTGGATATCGTTAAAGAAAGGCGTTTTTCGTTGCAACGGAATCTTCTCACGAAATTCCAATCACCAAATTTCTCCTCCGAATGCGAATATTTTATTTTCACTGACCTACATAGGGAGAAACGATCACCACTATAAAATAAGGCAAACCAGATCTCGTACGGAAAGATATAGGTGTTCGTTTTTTCCACACGCTATACGAGATTGGAACAATAGAGTTTTGTGAAGTTGGTTCGATGAACACTCTGCCAGGCACTTAAATGTGATTTGTAGAGTTTCCATATAGATGTAAATGCAGATGTAGAGAAAGGAAGATAATCCGTTTGTTCGCACAACCATCTTCTGCAGCAGCTGCTGAAATGAATTACTGTTGGATGCCCGTCTTGTTTACTGCAGTAAGCTCAAGACGGATAACCAGTAGCAACTAGATAATCTTTCGTTAATCTTCTGCTCGATTCAAAACGATCAAAAACAGGTATGATGCCGTATATTCCTTTGCCATAGGAAGGACTCGGGAGGTTTGAGGCGTATACCATTACCGAAACAAAGGATTTTATGCTATTTAATCCCATCGCAAATTCATTACTGTTCACAAACTTGATACACAAAAGCGAATTAAAGATTTTTCAAAGACTATGAAAATGAATCTGACCGAGGTCCTACTTTGGTCAGAATTAACGTGATATATGGTAATCGAGAAAACCTGGCAAGTAAGTACTCTCTTGAGAGAGTACCATGAAATGCACATGGAGTCTTTCAATGTGCACTAAGCAAAGTGTTTGGCTACAAACACATCAACTAAATCGATGCACCGAAATAAAGTAATAAAACTCTCGAGCGTTATAGACACTGAATGTAACGAAATACTCTTACTCAATTAACACTTTACTGCACTAACCGAAGTATAAACATCATCCTGTAGGTTTCAGAGATATGGATGTCACCGTTTCAGTGTCATACTCACGACTCCTTGTGAGCTCAGGTGCCGGAAAGAGCTTTCTTTGCGGGAATGGGGACTGCACGGCCCCATGTGTCGCATCTAAAAAGCGGTAACGGATCTGATTTGTGAAGGAAAGAACTCTCTCGAATGTTATATAGAAAGATATATGTATCGTAAAGTGGGAAACGCTTTTATTCGTGAGCTATAAAAAGACTAGGAGACAGCTAAGGAAAAGCTAACAGAATAGATACTACAGCACAGACTACTCAAGAAAGTCTTTCCTACCCACAACCATCGATCTCAGTCACGCAAGCTCACAGGCCCTAACTAAACAGAGATGATTTGTGGGACTGGAGAGAAGGTGTAAATGGACAGATAGATAGAAGAAATAAATACGCGCTCACAAAATCCGCATACCCTGTGCTTTCCAACACCCGTTGCAGAGAAAGGGAAACATTCCTTCTGTCGTATCGGATATTCCACAGCGTCGCGAGGAATCCCTTAAGTAGCCGAAAGAACTGTACTCAGAGTTCGCAAGACAAATCAAGCGACTTGTTGCTGCGTAGACTTCCTCCGTAACGTTTCTTACAGGCCTAGTGTTATATTATGGACTGCTATACATGTACTATCAAGCTAAATAAGTGTCGCCGGACCGGCTTTGAATGGAGTGACAGTGTCAAAATAATCACTCGTCAGTTCCCTGCAGCAGTCTAATTACTTTCAAGAAGTTCTCAGATCCGATCACTGTATTGGAGGACCAGAAACAGTCGCTTCAACGTCTGCTACCGGTTTCCACTATGTTCTCCATAAACAAAACTTTCGACTATTGAAGTTCAAAGGGAGAAGAGGACACCCAAAAATACCACGAGTTTAGACAGGAACAAATGGATTTTATTTTCTATAAAAGCGGCAAGATGAATATCAAAATGTTTGATATAGGGACTCGTAAGGAATGAGGTGTTCTTCAGGCATGGACGAAGAATATCTGTTGATACATCGAGGAATAAGGTTCATGGTATTAGAGTGAGGTGTGGACGGTAACAACTGTAGGTGAAGACAGAGGTTAGAATACAGTCTAAGAATAATTGAAGCGGTTCGATGCAAGTGCTACTCTGAGACGAAGAGGTTGGCAGAAGAAGAAGTTCGTGGCTGGCTCCATCAAGACTGTTAGCACGCAGGCGCGCGCGCGCGCACACACACACACACACACACACACACACACACACACACACACACACACACACACACAGTCTTGTGAAGTACACGCCACGGTTACCGCTTACTACAGCTAGCAGTTACACCGACCAGCCAAACATCATGGCCACTGCCCCCCGCGACGTTGGATGCCGCCTGGTGGCATTGCGGGGGCGTGGCGAGGTAACAAAAGTATGTAAGCGGAGCAGATACGGATGGGGGATCATCCTAGCAAAGATACGGTGTGAAAATGGGGATATCCACTTGACGTATTCCAATCTGTGTCTTCCTCTACAGTTTTTGCCCTCTACAGCTCCCTCTAGTACCATGTAAGTCATTCCCTCATGTCTTAGCAGATGTCCTATCATCCTGTCCCTTCTCCTTATCAGTGTTTTCCACATATTCATTTCCTCTCCGATTCTGCGTAGAACCTCCTCATTCCTTACCTTATCAGTCCACCTATTTTTCAACATTCGTCTATAGCACCACATCTTAAATGCTTCGATTCTCTTCTGTTCCGGTTTTCCCACAGTCCATGTTTCACTACCATACAATGCTGTACTGCAAACGTACATCCTCAGAAATTTCTTCCTCAAATTAAGGCCGGTATTTGATATTAGTAGACTTCTCTTGGCCAGAAATGCATTTTTTGCCATAGCGAGTCTGCTTTTGATGCGCCCCTTGCTCCGTCCGTCATTGGTTATTTTACTGCCTAGGTAACAGAATTCCTTAACTTCATTGACTTCGTGACCATCAATCCTGATGTTAAGTTTCTCGCTGTTCTCATTTCTACTACTTCTCATTACTTTCGTCTTTCTCCGATTTACTCTCAAACCATACTGTGTACTCATTAGACTGTTCATTCCGTTCAGCAGATCATTTAATTCTTCTTCACTTTCACTCAGGATAGCAATGTCATCAGCGAATCGTATCATTGATATCCTTTCACCTTGTATTTTAATTCCACTCCTGAACCTTTCTTTTATTTCCATCATTGCTTCCTCGATGTACAGATTGAAGAGTAGGGGCGAAAGGCTACAGCCTGGTCTTACACCCTTCTTAATACGAGCACTTCGTTCTTGATCGTCCACTCTTATTATTCCCTCTTTGTTGTTGTACATATTGTATATTACCCGTCTCTCCCTATAGCTTACCCCTACTTTTTTCAGAATCTCTAACAGCTTGCACCATTTTATATTGTCGAACGCTTTTTCCAGGTCGACAAATCCTATGAAAGTGTCTTGATTTTTCTTTAGCTTTGCTTCCATTGTTAGCCGTAACGTCAGAATTGCCTCTCTCGTCCCTTTACTTTTCCTAAAGCCAAACTGATCGTCACTTAGCGCATTCTCAATTTTCTTTTCCATTCTTCTGTATATTATTCTTGTAAGCAGCTTCGATGCATGAGCTGTTAAGCTGATTGTGTGATAATTCCCGCACTTGTCAGCTCTTGCCGTCTTCGGAATTGTGTGGATGATGCTTTTCCGAAAGTCAGATGGTATGTCGCCAGACTCATATTTTCTACACACGAACGTGAATAGTCGTTTTGTTGCAACTTCCCCCAATGATTTTAGAAATTCTGATGGAATGTTATCTATCCCTTCTGCCTTATTTGACCGTAAGTCCTCCAAAGCTCTTTTAAATTCCGATTCTAATACTGGATCCCCTATCTCTTCTAAATCGACTCCTGTTTCTTCTTCTATCACATTAGACAAATCTTCACCCTCATAGAGGCTTTCAATGTATTCTTTCCACCTATCTGCTCTCTCCTCTGCATTTAACGGTGGAATTCCCGTTGCACTCAATGTTACCACCGTTGCTTTTAATGTCACCAAAGGTTGTTTTGACTTTCCTGTATGCCGAGTCTGTCCTTCCGACAATCATATCTTTTCCGATGTCTTCACATTTTTCCTGCAGCCATTTCGTCTTATCTTCCCTGCACTTTCTATTTATTTCATTCCTCAGCGACTTGTATTTCTGTATTCCTGATCTTCCCGGAACATGTTTGAACTTCCTCCTTTCATCAATCAACTGAAGTGTTTCTTCTGTTACCCATGGTTTCTTCGCAGCTACCCTCTTTGTACCTTTTTTTCCTTCCCAACTTCTGTGATTGCCCTTTTTAGAGATGTCCATTACTGGTAGGACAGTAAAACTGCCACCAGGCGCTAAATGGTTGGACGTCCCCGTCTAAAGGTTGCACCACTGAGTCTGTAAGTTACTGTGAGATGGAGAGTTCGTCCACAAATGAAGCAACCCTTCCTTCAACGTGACAATTCCAGACGACATACAAGCACTGCGTCATCTGAAAAAATCCGAAGCCTTTCCACAGATATTGGGGTTCGGAGGCTTGTCTGCTCTGTAAAGTAGGATAGATGGTGATACGTGGCATTTCTGCCCAAACAGCACACTGCAGGTGCACCCACAAGTGTGCGGAGTACACCTTACATCGTACATTGTTGAATGTGGAGCCCCGCAGCAGACCACCCCTGTGAATTCACATCTTGACGCAACAACATAGTTGATTGCTGTCGCAATAGGCACGAGACCATCTGGATTCGACGTCGATCTATTGGCTTTTCGGGTGCTACACTAGGTCGATGGTCGTATCCACAAACGCCGCAAACGCCGTAATTGTGCTGAATTGCGTCTTGAAACGTGCAGCGCGCCGACGATGCAGGCTGGTGGGAGAAGCAATATACTAAGGGAGACATTCCCCTACGTTTAGGGACGTTGGTAGTAACCTAAGACACGCTGACAGGTTCAAACCACGTGAACCCCTTCATGCTTGATGTCTTCCCTGACGGTTATATCGTTCAGCAGTATAACTGTCCGTGTCTCGGGGCCAAAATTGCGCTACAGTGCTTTGAGGAGCATTATAGTGAACTCAGGTTGACATCTCGGGGACCAGATTCGTCTGATGTATATCCTATGGAACCCATGTGGGTCGCTATCTGGCGCCATCACCCGGTACGCAGATCAGCGGCCCATTATTTACGCTGATTACATAACCGGTGCGTAGACACCTGACGTGACATACCTCCGCAAACCTGAATGAGATTTTCACTCTGCAGCGGAGTGTGCGCTGATATGAAACTTCCTGCCAGATTAAAACTGTGTGCCCGACCGAGACTCGAACTCGGGACCTTTGCCTTTCGCGGGCAAAAGTCGTGATTCGTAGCTCAGATGGTAGAGCACTTGCCCGAAAAAGGCAAAGGTCCCGAGTTCGAGTCTCGGTCGGGCACACAGTTTTAATCTGGCAGGAAGTTTCATATCAGCGCACACTCCGCTGCAGAGTGAAAATCTCATTCTGGAAACATCCCCCAGGCTGTGGCTAAGCCATGTCTCCGCTATATCCTTTCTTTCAGGAGTGCTAGTTCTGCAAGGTTCGCAGGAGAGCTTCTGTAAAGTTCGGAAGGTAGGAGACGAGGTACTGGCAGAAGTAAAGCTGTGAGTACCGGGCGTGAGTCGTGCTTCGGTAGCTCAGTTGGTAGAGCACTTGCCCGCGAAAGGCAAAGGTCCCGAGTTCGAGTCTCGGTCGGGCACACAGTTTTAATCTGCCAGGAAGTTTCACCACCGCAAACCTATCAACATGCCGTCAGTTTACTTATACGCGGATCAGTGGCGTATTTCGTTCCAAAGACGGACAAACAAACTATTAAGCAGGTAGTCGTAAGGTTTTGGTTGTAATTTGAGAGAACTATCCACCTAGCAAATGCCTGCTCATTGACCTGCTGTAGGCGACAAATCATAGAATGAATGTGTTGCAGGTAATAAAATGGGTATCGTTTATTTTCCAAAGCAAGTTGCATAGTATTTTACAGCATGACTAATTTAGATCTCCCTTAATCGTTTTCAGATCTTAGTAGTTACGCCAGAATACTGATGAGCATTTCCGATGACACGACGGGTTTCCGACACAGCTACGTAGATCTGAAGATGTTCTGGGGAGGTCGAAACTCGTCATACTGAAAAAAAAAAATTGTGGAACTGGGACTGAAAAAGGAACGGGACATACAACGAGAAACTGGTCCAAAGTTGCAAGTTTTACTTTTTTTATTCTCTCGGGAAGTAGTTTTTAGCCTAGACCCACTTTCGAATTGTAACATGAGTTATCTGAATGCACTGTAACTGTTCGTTTCACATTTTTGACATAGTTTTCACATCTTCGAAAATTCCATTTTTCAGTATGTTATACTGATTAATGGAAAATGCTGACCCACAGCTATTCCAGCATGCCGGAAGTTCATGAACGATTTGGTGTATATACTAAAGGGTGGCCACTCTTTGGGCACCCCATCTTTCACCCCTTGTTAATTACGTTGTAACTGCAGAGGCACTGCAGTCATCTCAGCTAAGTAGTGAACCATCAGGACGAGTAATTGTATGTATGAAAGGAAATGACAGCATTTGTTTGGCACTAGATTTTTTTCTGCGTCAGTGAGGACGGCAGGGAAACGTGGCCAGGGGGGCAGAAATGAAAGGAACAGTTGCAGGCTCTTCCAGGGTAGCATCCAGACTTCTACAACACCATGACCACTTTGCTTTTGAGTGTAGATATGACATCTCGCTATAAAGTCGGCCCACCTAGGTCCCTAGTCTTCAGCTGGACAATGCCAGCGGCCTGCTTTCCGGAGGCGTATTGTCCATTTCTGGTGTGCGACCGACTGACCTTTACGATTTGCTTTGGCTAGTAAAGCATTGTCCGCTGTAGGTGTGGAATGCAAGCACGTTTCTATGGCGCTAAATTTAGCGGGAAAGAGCGTAGATTCTGGCGGCAACCTGTCTCATTTGAGGAATTCCGCTATGACGTATCTATGCACGACTTCTGGTATTGTATTATAAGTACACCACTGGCGCAGTTTGCACCGGCAGCTTTGCCATTGGAGGGGATAATTTCCGGCGACTCCTCGAGGATATGGTGTCGAGCAGGTAAGAGAGGAGAGATTTTCGTGGCGTTCGGTGGATGTCCACTGTGGAGGAAGATCTGGGCAGTTTGGCCAAGGTACGCTGTACCCTCGGCAAACTGGTGGAGAGCCGCACAGAGAACAGTGTTTGGCCTTTTCGGTGCGCCAGCCGTTATTCTCTGTACGTCTCGGCGTGAGGGTACACCAGCGACGACCTTTACAGAAAACACCTGCGCCCAGTCTCCACAACACCCACTGGGCAGTTCCGTGCTGAGCATATTGGCAGCTCGGGCTTGTTGGCAATCTTTGTCTGAGGACTTAGTCTTCCATGCAGCGAGTCCGTCTGAACTGCAGGCCTGTATTTCAATCAACCGCCGGCCGGTGTGGCCGTGCGGTTCTAGGCGCTTCAGTCTGGAACCGCGTGGTCGCTACGGTCGCAGGTTCGAATCCTGCCTCGGCATGGATGTGTATGATGTCCTTAGGTTAGTTAGGTTTAAGTAGTACTAAGTCTAGGGGACTGATGACCCCAGATGTTAAGTCCCATAGTGCTCAGAGTCATTTGAACCATTTTTTTTTCAATCAACCAGTTTCGCATTGACGTTCAGCTAGTGGTTCACAATCTCGGAATCTCGATCAGTACTTCACTTACCGTCAGAAATCATTGCTGCTATTACCTCGACGGGGCATTGTTTTTAATTTTTTCAATTTTTGTTTGTTTGTTTATTTATTTTTGTAGTTTGACCAGTACTCTAATTCTCGGAAAGAATGTTTTGGATTTGTGATAAACAAAGTCTGAAAAGAGCAATATTTCCTTTATGTACCCTGTTCATACTGACCATCTGAATTATAATAAATTTTTGTGAGCTGAGGCTGCATAATAAGTGTAAGAAATCTTACAATATACATTCAGCTCTTTCTTCAAAATCCGAACGACTTTGTTGATCGCAGAGGAGTTTTCACCTGATGCGTGCATTAATTCCCATTTAGCCCACGACTCCCATCTTACCATCGTGAGGCCTGCCTGCTGGCTGTCGATTTCGGGAACTCCAAAAACGGATTCACGAAATTCTTTTAACGTGGAATCAAACTTGCGTTCGGTATGTCCCAGATCTGACTCGAGCAGCGCAAGTGCTATTCTCGTTATGGAACAAATCTTTGATCGGACCTGTCGAGCAAATTCAATGCTCGTTGAGTTTGGCCACTGCGTTTATTTACAGCGTTACACTGTCAGACCAACAAATTGTTATTTTTGGGTCGCCTAACCATGGAAAAGTTGTAGGATAGTGTGGGATCTTGACAACTAAGCCAAGACAGATTAATAATCTTTGATCTGATGACTGTCATATGCAACAGTAAAATTAACAGAGGCCAAAGTTCCCTAAAACTCAGATCTATTTACAAAAATGTCTAACACTCTCGGGAGGTATCAGAAAGTTTGGATGACTGTACGGAGAAAGCACAACAAGATCTCATCTGGACAGCTAGCGAAATTGAAGTTATCGATACAATAAGAGGCCACAAATTATATATAACAACAGTAAGCAACAGAAGCGTTCGGCAATGTAGTCAGATAACGAATTGCTCAGAATGCAGATGGCACTTACATTTATCCTAATCAGCTGTCTCGTTCCACTCAGCGGTAGATGGCGGCTAGAAATGACTGCTTCTCAACTTTAGCCCAGAAACGAATGCCAGAAACTTAGTTCACAGCCCCCCACTCTCTTTTGCAAAAAACTCCTCATGGAGGGAGCAACTGAATGCTGTAGCCAATGTAACAGATGAGAATATCTATTATATCCCGAAAAAAAGGAAAAAAGGAAACGCAGCAGAAACTTCCCACTCTTGGCATACAAAACGCTCAAACAAAGATGAGGTTGGTATGAGTGTGGAGCAGCGTTCTCTCAATAGGTCAGCACTTGGGCTCTGCCCACGTTACCACGTAACCGTCAGCAGCATTCCGCGAAAACTGCCCGTCGTCCTCGGGAGGTGAGCATCTCCTAAATAAATTCATATGGTTGAGATGACTCTAAGCGCTATGGGACTTAACATCTGAGGTTATCGGTCCCCTAGGCTTAGAACTACTTAAACCTAACTAACCTAAGGACATCACACACATCCATGGCGGAGCAGGATTCGAACCTGCGACCGTAACTCGGCCACAGCGGCTGTCCTAATGAGAGTCTCTGACCCTGTCGATACTGCACCATCCCAGCGCGAGAAACGCAAAATCTTACTCCCGAGCATACAGGTCGAGCGCTTACAAAATAATGACCACGAAATAGTGGCAGAGAATGAAAATGTATCGCGGAACGATTATGACAACAATATCGCAAGACCTTAACGGCCAGTCAGCAGCAGAGCAGGATGCACACATTGATCACATCCTGCTAATGTTCATAATACTTGCTGTATGGTACTGTTTCGTGCTAAGCCCCTAAGAACATCTTTTTTCAAACAGTAATAGGAAACATAGCGCATTCTGTGGAAATCAAATGGTTCAAATGGCTCTGAGCACTATGCGACTTAACTTCTGAGGTCATCAGTCCCCTAGAACTTAGAACTAATTAAACCTAACTAACCTAAGGACATCACACACATCCATGCCCGAGGCAGGATTCGAACCTGCGACCGTAGTGGTTGCTCGGTTCAAGACAATCAACACCTGTTCATAATGCACGGCCTGTGGCGGAGTGGTTACACGACAATAAAATCCTTGAATGAGCTGGCCTGCACAGAGTTCTGACCTGAGTCCTATAGAACACCTTTGGGATGATTTAGAACGCTGACTTCGTGCCAGGCCTCTCCGACTGACTTGGATATCTCTCCTGAATGCAGCACTCACTGAGGAATGGACTGCCTTTCCCCAAGAAACCTTTCAGCACCTGATTGAACGTATTTCTGCGAGAATGGAAGTTGTTATCATGGCTACGGGTGGGCCAACACCATATTGAATTCCAGCATTACCGAAGGAAGGCGCCACTAACTTTTATGTCATTTTTCAGCCAGGTGTCCGGATACTTTTGATAACATGGTACATACGTTCTACAAAGAGGTGGGCAATGAAAATGAAGAAATTATGCTCCTGATGCTGATGGTCTGGAATCTCTCACTCTCTCTCTCTCTTTCTCTCTGTCTCTGTCTCTCCCTCTCCCTCCCTCTCTCTCTCTCTCTCTCTCTCTCTCTCTCTCTCTCTCTCTCTGTCTCTCTCTCTCTCTCTCTTTCTGATGTTAGAAATACGAAATAATGAAAGAAGTGTTTCAGCATTTTTCGGAAATTAACCCCTATGCGGTGAAAAAATGATGAAAGCTATTTTTGGGAAAAGGAGTTGGTAAAATAAAGCAGTTTTAGCTATTTTTTGCAAAATTCACACCATAAGGCGAGGAGACAAGTTTTGTGAAAATAGTTTGTTACAAAATCTTTTTGAACCTCAGTCAATGAAAATTTGAATTTTGCTTCTCAATATGAAATACAAATATTAAGTGTTTCAATATATTTGTAAAAACAAACCCTAACGGGGTGAAACAGAGCCTAACAGAACCTTGAAGTTTGGAGAGGGTGTTGATCGTGTACTGCAACCGTTGTATACGAAGAGATTTTTCGAAATTCCACCAATAAACCACTGAAATAGGGGTGAAATTTTTTATGGAAATATTTCATTATGAAAGCATTTTTAAAATTAAATCTCTGAAAACTTGTATTTGGCTCCTGTGTTTGGCCTCTCGGTTAGAAATAAAAATGTTTGTGTTCACTTTTTTTTAATTTAACCCCTAAGGAAGTGAAATAGGGGATGGATAGACTGGTAGAAGCCGACGTAGGGCCAAATCAATGTGGATTCCGGAGAAATGTAAGAAGACGGGAGGCAAGAACAGACTGTACGATCTGTTTTGGCAGGTGGCGTGAAGAAAGAGAAACTTACGTTTATAGGATAGCTGGGTATAGACAACCCTTTAACCAGTGTTTTTGGAATACACTCTTTAAAACTTCGAAGATTATATTGAAACACATTTAGAGTTAAATCTTTGAAAATTAGTATTTAACTTCTAAAAAAATATGTGTTAATGTACGGAATTTTTATGCGAATATCACGACGGAACTCAAAGGACAGGATTAACAAAGACTTCAAACTCCAGCTTCCAGAGTCTCTTTTTGGTCATAAATACATTCAGGAGAGACCATGCTTCTATGGCCTTAATTAATGTGAAAAGTTTAGAAATGTTGCAATTTGTGAACAACACCAAGTTCGATTAAAGAAAAGCCAAAAAAGAACCTATGAAGACCACACAGCGTAGGCGAGCGATACAGAGGGCGCTAAGCTAGCGTTAAATATTTCCGTGCAGCGGTTTGGAGCTCACAAAAATGGAGAGCCGCGCGACATCCCTAACGGGTACAGATGTTATCCTGTGCTCTCTGAGTTCGTAAATGCGCTTCTGAAGTTAGTAGTTGGTGATTCAGAGTGTTCAGTCAAGCTATTTTGCCGGTAAGGAACGTCTGCAGGAACAGTAAGGAGCCGGCCGCGGTGGTCTAGCGGTTCTAGGCGCTCAGTCCGGAACCGCGCGACTGCTACGGTCGCAGGTTCGAATCCTGCCTCGGGCATGGATGTGTGTGATGTCCTTAGGTTAGTTAGGTTTAAGTAGTTCTAAGTTCTAGGGGACTGATAACCACAGCAGTTTAGTCCCATAGTGCTCAGAGCCATTTGAACCATTTGAACAGTAAGGGTGTGCTCGTTACCCAGAAACGAATTATGTTTAGGCATTTTCCGGTTTTCTAGTCAAGTACTGCCTTTAAATAAGTGTACAAGTACCAGCTGGAATAATCTGCACATCAGATCACAGAGCCAGCAGCTAGCTAGACGGTGTGTTTTATTGAACACAATGAGCCTGGCAAGGTTTAACGGAGGCCTATACGTTTGTTTCAGTGGAAATTTCGGAGTGATGGTTTTTTGTGACTTTCCTACTGTGTACTAAATTCCCATTGTCTTGTTGACGGGATTTCCGAGCCGGTAGGTAGTTGGAAGTGGTGTAATGAAATGTTAGTGATTAAAAAACAAAAGTCCTTTCGTCGGATCTTGGAATTTTTCCTAAAAGTAATTAGATAGCGTCACCACTTTTAACTATTGACTTTTCAGTTGTGAGAAGTTTAGCCCTGTCTCGCGGGCTAAACCGAGGCTGGTAATATTTATACAGATCTGGTAGAGTAGCGGAGCAGAGAATTAAGCCCCCTCCGCCAACAAATGTTTCTGATTAAACGTGAGTGATGTGGAAAACAGTGAGTCATGATCTGCTGAGTAATGATCAAATAGAGATCCCCCCTTACCCACACCTATTAGTTGATCTGTGTGTCCCGTCCTTAGCGGACGCCTATCCTACGCGATTTATAGTATGTGGTTCAACAACAGCAAGAACTAGTACAACGGCAAGGTTGCCACAGTTTTCCCAACCGTCATTTACAAAGGTGAGTCGAGAAAATGCTGTTTTTAGAGCTGTCGCAATGACTCTACAGTGCATTACCTCACCTGTTCAACTGTACTGAAGCAATGTTTCTGCCGTAATGTGCTACAGATTACTCTAAAACTTACACAAAAAATTTTATCGGGTGGATATCCCCAACTGAGGAACAATTACAGAATGGAAATCCGTTTCAGTTGTATGTTCTTAATTTATTGCATGGCCGATTTCGAAGCATAAAGCTTGATCTTCAGGAGCGACGAAATGCAAATAATTATGGCAATAGAAATGTGTGGCGTTCGGGCCAGTCATTCACGTGGGCCATGGCGGATCACATCCACAACGCATGGGAGCATAGGACCAGCAGCTGTCTGGACAGTATGACACAAAGGCGCCTAGTTCAAAAAAATGTCTCTGAGCACTATGTGACTTAACATCTGAGGTCATCAGTCGCCTAGAACTTAGAACTACTTAAACCTAACTAACCTAAGGACATCACACACATCCATGCCCAAGGCAGGATTCGAACCTGCGACCGTAGCGGTCGCTCGGTTCCAGACTTTAGCGCCTAGAACCGCACGGCCACTCCGGCCGGCAAGGCGCCTAGTGCAGATGGCCCTGAAGCCAACTGAAAACTTATGAAGCATGCTCCACTTCTTTGAGGTGATCGGGAGGAACCCATCATTCAACGAAGTGAGCAAGCAGCTATCCAGAAATGAGTAAATTGCTGCCAAGACGTTCAAAAAAATGGTTCAAATGGCTCTGAACACTATGGGACGTAACAGCCGTGGTCATAAGTCCCCTAGAACTTAGAACTACTTAAACCTAACTAACCTAAGGACATCACACACATCCATGCCCGAGCCAGGGTTCGAACCTGCGACCGTAGCAGTCGCGCGGTTCCGGACTGCGCGCCTAGAACCGCGAGACCACCGTGGCCGGCTGCCAAGACGTTAAATCCGCCTGTGTAGCTGGGAGTACAAACACGGCCTCCCTCGGCAAACATATTTACCCATTACACACAACGCCGCTACACCGAAGATATCCTTTTCAGTTGGGCATAGCTGATAAATTTTTGTATCAGTCACTCAGAGAACTGATTAACAGTCCATTGCAATCAGAGCGGGAATATTAGCCTATGACTATGGCCCACAAATGGTAGCCATATGAATTTTAACCAATACGGTCACTTCTCCAACACGAACGCAAGAAAACTCCCCTTTATAGGAGGTTGCGACAATCGTCTCTGACAGTATTCTAGCAGTAGTGGAAACCAGAAGATCCTGAGGGAGATCCCAGCAGAGGGTTCGAAACGTCGATCATTTTAGTAGAAATATGACGCGGCCTAATAACCCAGAAGATTTTAACTACAGTCCATTGCAATGTTTATCATTCTGTGTCAACAAACTGCTATGGTTAACTGACCAGTGTATCAGCTGATGATTGTTATCATATGAATGCAGCAATATTGTTTGCAAGTTAGCGTAGTAGATCGTAGCTTGCTTGTTGAAGACGAAAAAACTTCTAAAATAGTGGAAGCCACGTACAGGTATCTCTCAATATTGCTGCGAAAACTGACTGTCAGTAATTTAATGAGGACTTTTTCACAATTCATTGGGGAGAAAACAGAGTTATAACATCTCTACGGGTTCAGTAAATATATCTGAGACGAACAGCTTAACTCAGTCACACTGTACACAAAATATAATGTTATGTCGAACTACAACAGATCTGCTAGACTGATGGTCAACACTGATGTCTGAATGTATTTTCATGACAGAGCGCCACAGTCCTTCGATAGAAGGAATCAATAATAACGCTGAGAAAAACTAAAAAGAAACATATTTAAAACTTGTTAACCTTTCTGAGTACTTCTGATATTTATCAATTACCATGCATAGGAATATCTGAATTTTAAGTCCACGTCACGCGTTACGCCACTGTTTTCGACGGAGGGCTGTGTGTTAAACATTACGTTCCTCTGCACTTTGCCCTCTGCCTTTTTCCACCAGCTTCCGCCTGTAGCTACCAACAGGGCGAACAAGCAGACCCGACCGCTGGCGATAGCCTGCAATGCAAAGCAAACACAGGCGAATGGCGGAACGGATAGGTCCGGGCGGACAAACATTCCTGCACTCCACGTATGATATGCTCGGCACAGACAGACCGCCGTGTATGCGGATAATCTAACAGAGGAGAAAGAGTCCACTGTTTGTTGTGTACCCTCACTTCCTCCTACAATACGGTCTGCAGTGCTGCACGGAAGCAAAACCCACTTCCCCTCTACTGCTCTAACTTGACGTCCCGAAAGACCAAAATTCGATATTGCACTCGGATTTGATTGTGGTCTTTCGTGGAAAATTAGAACCTTACACCGCCTTTCTCCCACTTTCTCAAACTCAACGAAAATTCTCTTACCTACGCCTGAGCTTCTCGATGAAGGGATGTATCTGAAGTATTTAAAAAGGGATTGATTTCGTGTATTATTGAATTCGCTATATAAAACGTACTTCTCATTGACGTTTTTCCTTGGAAGGCCAGGATTTCGGAAATCGTTGTTGAGATAACCGTGTTATAACATTTTCATAAACTTCTACATCATGGATAATTGAAAAATGTCTTTATTATCAGGAAATACAGCATCATCGTTTGCATAAAGTTTGTTACCTAAGGTATTATTGCATTGGTGTTTAATTATGCCAATATCTTTGAAGTATAGAATGTGTATTGATTGGCGACTCCATGGAGTGCTGTGTGCACAACGACCATATATGTTCAATTAAAAGGAAGGTCAGCGTTGGCCGTAATATTGATATCAATATCAATAAAACATCAATATTACGGCCAACGCAGACTTTCCTTTTTATTTAGTATAGAATGTTTTAAAATTGCAATATGAATTAGAAGTGCTGCAATGTAGAAAAATTTTCGTACTTGTTTCGCTTGAGATCATGTTCTCACTATATAACTTATTAATAGTTTGTATATCCAATTAGATGTTCCGTGCCGGCCGCGGTGGTCTCGCGGTTCTAGGCGCTCAGTTCGGAACCCCGCGACTGATACTGTCGCAGGTTCGCATCCTGCCTCGGGCA
The DNA here is from genome assembly GCF_023898315.1 of Schistocerca nitens. NCBI lineage: Eukaryota > Metazoa > Arthropoda > Insecta > Orthoptera > Acrididae > Schistocerca > Schistocerca nitens. The sequence continues at coordinate 175,754,675 of NC_064618.1, forward strand.
TGGATGTGTGTGATGTCTTTAGGTTAGTTAGGTTTAAGTAGTTCTAAGTTCTAGGGGACTGATGAACACAGATGTTAAGTTCCATAGTGCTCAGAGCCATTTGAACCATTTTTTTAGATGTTCCGTGAGCTACAAAAATACCCTCTGAGTCGACGTTACAAATTTTCCCATATTTAGAAACGTATGTCTCGTTGTTGTCAGTCTCTATTTCACATCCACTCTGCTTCCGCCACCATCAGTTTCTCGCTTTCCAAATAGCAAAACCTCTAGTGTCATTTAAAAATTCCTTAGCATCCCCTGATTTAATTCTGCTATAGTACTCTTCCTTTACTTTCGATTATATTCATCTTATAACCTCTTTTCAAGACGTTGTCAATTCCGTTTAACTTGTATTTCAGTTCCTATGTCGGCTGTGACAAGATAACAATGTGATCGGGGAAACCTGAAAGTTTTGGTTTCTTCTCCCTGAATATCAATTCACTTTTCAAATCTCTTCTTAGTTTCCTTTACTGCTTGATCAGTGTGAAGATTGAATAATATCAAAGATAAGCAACGGCCTTGTCCTTTTCCTCCGCAAATATTACTTCCCATTCATGTTCTACACCTCTTGTAATAGTAGTCTTTCTGCGGAAATACACTGTTTTATCCTTGCTATGTTGAAAGTTTTAAAGAGTTTATTCCAAAAATATACTGAATAAATCATTTTACAAACCTAGGTTCCTATAGACGTAGGTTTGTGTTACTTCATGCCAGCTTCCAAAACGGGTCGTAGGGTCTGTTTCTCCCTCGCGTGTTGTTAAATTTCTCCAGAATCCGTTTTGATTTGACCCGACGTCGGCTTCTACCAGTCTTTCCATTCTGCTGTAAATAATTCGTGTCTATTTTGGTGCCAAGACAGATGGTTCATTAATATCCACCCTTTCACGACCTGTCATCATTTGTATTGGAATTATTTCATTCTTCTTAAAGTCTGACGAATCTCACTTCAAATTACAAGAGCTCATTCATGAATAAGCCAATAATAATTGAAATATGAGCTAACGATTTTTACAGACCACAAATTGTTAAGGTCTGTAGTTGATCAAGATTTGTGTTATGATGCTTCGAGCAACGTGGATTTTCATGGCGTCTTAATGACGAAGGACGGAGGGTGATCAAACAGAGATAAGCTTCTTTACATAACGATACACGATTATAAAGTTTACTGTTTACAATACACTTATATTTGAATACATGATAGTCGGTTTCCTTCGTAAAGACACGTCCGCCCCGATAGCTGAGTGGTGAACATATTGAATACAAGATGTATATGGAAAATGAATTCGACAAAACACGTAAGTATCAGAATCACAATAAGAAATATGGTAACATGCTCCGAATGGGTATAGGTTAGGAACTGGATTCCTCGTAGAGAAGGAATGGGTTGGGTCACATTCCCGACCCTAACCTCACCTCCAAGTCACACATGAAAAATAAATCAGTAGTACAGCAGATACAAGAATACGACGGCAAACATCTGGTGTCTGATATAAAGGAAGAACCTGAACTCCCTAAGGATGAGTTTAGAAGGCTGGATCTGACAAAAATAACAAGGCAGTGAAGGATTTTGCGATGTCGCTGTTCGGGATTGCTCTTCTGTCCACGTAATTTAGCCTGGAAGGAACACACGTCAAGGATTTACTGAATGATTAATTTGGGTCTGGGAAATGATGATGATGAACGTCAGGCTGCAGGAGAAGAAAGTGTGCGTGCTGAACTGCCACCAGTTGAAGGTGACAGTGGAGGTGCTAAATGTGTGCTACTGCTAAAGAATGCTGCAATTTATGACTGCCATTACCTGTTGCCTTATTTATGTCATTTCATTGTAGCCATTTTTGTTACTTTTTTTGTGGAAAAAATATAAACAGTTCAAAATTGGTCAGCGTGCCGGATTGACGTCCTGTGGGCCCGGGTTCGATTCCCGGCTGGGTAGGGATTTTCTCTGCTCAGGAACTGGGTATTGTGCCGTCTGCATCATCATTTCATCCCCATTCGGCGTGCAGGTCGCCCAATGTGGCGTCCAATGTAATAAGACTTGCACCAAGGCTGCCGGACCTGCCCCGCAAGGGGCCTCCCGACCAACGACGCCAAACGCTCATTTCCATTTTCCTGAAGACACGAAAGAAAAATGTCTGAGAATTGTCATTTGAAAGCCTTATTTCGAGAAGTCCATTGAGAAATTTCTTAAGATTAAAACAGAAAAGTAAAAAGGAGAAAGTAGATGAATGAAACCTGATACCTTGGAAGTAAACTAACCCTTACTGACGAAGCAAGGACATAAAAGGCAGACTAGCTCATACAGAGAGAACTTTCCTGGCCATATGGAGTCTACTGGTATCAAACATAGACTTTACTGGGAGTATAAACGTTTTCTGACAGTGGACGTTTCCGACCACAGCAATGTATCAGAGTGAGTGACGGACTGTGGAAAAACAGGAATATCAAACTGAAGCGTTCGAGAAGAGGTACAACAAAAGAATGTTGAAATGTAGGTGGACTAGGAAGAAATGAGGAGGTCCTCCGCAGATTCAACTACAGAAGGAATGGTGGAAAACAATGACAAGAATAATGAACAGAAAGGTAACACTTGTAATGATACTCCAGGGAATAATTTCAATGGAAGTTTTAACAAAGAATTCAAAATGTAGGGTTCGAATGGTACTGAGAGATGAAGAGAATTAGTGATGGGTCGCATCAACCAGACATAATACTGATAACTGAAAATGAAAGTCAAGTTTAGTGGAAGCTGAGCTGCTTCTACTAGCTGACCAGTACTCGCAACATTTCCGTTAAACGAGCTGCTCGCAATACATAGCCAATTGCGCGATTTATTACAAGTAGATTAACATTAAAGACTGAAATTAGAATGCCATTAATACAAACAGCTGCGCAATTTAGCATCTAGAAGCTATAATTGCCTGTGGCGAACTAGATCAATACGTAATTACACCAGCGCTGTAATTGAGCGCTGCTAAATAGATGACGCGCGAGCCACTCTAAACGTGGAAATGGAAGCGGCCCACATCAGAGACAGCGTCCACGCAGCCGGTCGGCCGCGACGTATCGCGCGCGATGGAAATTTGAGATAAAATCCTGGCTCGGAGCCACGAAACTAATAACCCAACTCGTAGCCACGGGACTTAATGGCCTGGTGTCCGGCGCTCATGTTTATTCACGGCTCCTGCCGGGGTTGTGGCCGCGGCCACAACCCCACGCCGCCACCCTCGCCCCCCCTCCTCCCCCCACTGCAGCAGACGCCGCCTCACAAATAAGCCTCCTACGTGTGGAAAATGCAAACCGCCACCCCTCCACCGCACTGCCCACGTCATAATTGGCTTAGCACCGTATGGGGCTGGGCCTGCGATGTTTTCCTAGACCATTGCTCATCAGCTAACTAGGTTTTTCGGCACGCGGGCCACCCTCTCGGAACTTCCGAATTTTCCGGGGCGCATCTGGCTGGTTTTCTCCTGCGGCCCCTCGCAGCGCGAGCGGAAGAAGACAGTCCGCCCGCGTCCTCTCCCAGACGGGACGGGCCGCGCTGCACTTTAAAAAGAAATTAGCCCTCGATCGCGGCTGCAGGACACGTACCAATAACAGGAGAGCACGTGAGCGGCAACAAGAAATGGGGCCGCCGGAGTCCGCCCCCGTCTTCCGCCTCCCGCCCCGTAGGCCCGATCTAATTTAATAAGGCATAAAACTGCCGGCTTCGCCCCTCGCCTCCCACCGCCGCCCCCTGCCGATGTTCGACGTCCAGACACCCTCTGTCTCAGGTGGTTAATTGGCGCCGCCTCGACCTGGGCGATGCGACAGAACGGTAGCAGCAGAGAGGGGTGGGGAAAGGAGGAAACGGGGGAGGGCGACGGACCAGAGAAGACCAGAATGTGGAAGGACAGATCAATGGAGGTGGAGAAGAATCGAGCAGCAGTGGCTACCTAGGTAAGAAACCAGGAATGCTACGAAATCGACTGCACGGGTCCTCGTGTAGCAGTTGAGATGATCAGTGTGGAAAGTATGCACTCACATCATGTTAAAGCGCAGATTACATTGTAACTGGAAACACTACGTTTCAGTTTAGTGAAAGGCACCACACACTTGAGGCGGGAATTCTATTAATAAACTGAGAAGAAAACTCAGATCACAGAGTATGTGAGCCGTGGCGGATGGCGCTAGGGTGTTTCACTTGTATCGCTGATATCGATGTTCTGCTGTCCAGCTATCTTTGCTCTCCCGGCGTGTTTTCCGGGTGAACGCGTGACGAGTGAGTCTGCGGTCGGCGTTCTACGAGCCAACTTGTGTTGAAAACAAGCCCCCGTCACTAATCGTGGTGCTTGGACCTCGCCGTGCTCGTCGCCCTTGTCTTTTGGCGCGCGCTGGATGTACGGTGCCGATCATTGGGCGCCTTGACGTGCAAAATTGTGATGGGTTCGTCGTCTCACGCTGAACAGCTTCCCAGCTCGTAATTTGCAAGCTCAGAGTTACTTATCACTTTTTTATTCTGTGTTTGACTAAGAAGATTGTTGAAACTTATCGTGGCATGGGTAGCTGTCGGAGGTGGTCCTGAATTCGGTTCCACAGTGGCTAGTTTAAGGAGGCTGATGTTCCTCGTTACGGTTTTGATCATCCGTGGAGTGTATGTTTAAATGGTTTTCATGCAAATTTTATCTTGTTTTAGGACATATTGTCCGCTTTGGGGCTGGCTGCGGTTGTGTACGTTCCCGGCAGCCGTAGAGTTAATGGTTTAATCATTTGTCAAGGCAGCATTTGGTATGTTTATTTAATATTGAAAGTGCCTTAAGGTAACTGGAAGTGATCTCTAAGTTTCCTGCTAATTTACTGGGAGATGGGTAATGTTATTGCTCCTTAAGAATTTGGGGCGTGCTTTTTATGTATTCCAATGTGGCTGTGATTTGACCTTGTTTTCATTGCAATATATTTGTGTTGTAGGACATTTGTTAAGATTGCTCGTTCCCAGGCGTCGGCGCGGTTATGGATTCTTGTCTGGACCTCTCATTGTGGGGCTGGTTGGATTATATATAAATATATACCGCCTGCTATGTGACCCTGTGCACAAGACGTGGGGAGTGAACGCTCGTATTGCCTGCCGGTCGTAGCGTTATTGCTTCCAAACATTGCTATGGGCCTTAACGCTGTTCTGTAAAGTTAAGTGCAATTTGGAAATCATTATGAGCCATTATGTCCGTCAGTTAAGTGAGGCCACCTTGTTAATATTGGCGTTTCTGTAAGTCATTTTAATGGTTGAGCTATTACTAGCCCTCCTTATTTAACACTTATGTTAATCATTTGTGTATCTTTAATGAACGTGCAACTTGTTATTATACCTGTGTGCAAGTTTTGCCACCTTGGTTGGCCCACTTTGTATTTTTAGTATAAGCATGTTTCACTGTGGACCTTTATTCGGGTAGTTCAGTTTTATTAAACTTTAAGGTCTTTTTGTTCTTTATGGAGCTGTGGTATTATGTGGCTGTGTAACTTTGGTTGGAAGTGTATTGTGTTATAAGTCACTTGAGACGTGGTTAAACAAGAACGGTTGTTTGTAATTGATTATTCACCGTGCCTACTATCAATGATTTTGGTTGCGGACGCAAAACAATATGATTCTTATTCGTGTTTATGTAATTCAATCAAAGTGAAGATTTGTATATTGCATCAGTAAGAGGGCAACGGTCGGAATTGAAACAATCACAAGCTTGTCCATCACCAGTGATCCCGGGCTTCCTATTTCCCTTAATTAACTGTGGTGAGATTGTAATTTTAATTTTCTAAAGAACTGGGTAGTAGCATGGTCCAATACGCTCACAGACACATTAAACAAATCAGGCGCATACCAACATGCACGCAGTTCTTGCCAGTCAGTAATCGTAAGGAAATCATCCAGAACCATCATAACAAGATATTTACATGGCCTCAGAGCCCTAACGGGTAATCGCACTGAAAGTATATTTAATGACAACCTAATGCCCCATAATGTCAACCGTGCCAAAATACAAACAGTCCTGTTGGGGAAACATCCGCTGCTGAGCATCGTAATAGAAATACGAGGAGTATTCCGAAAGTAAGGTCCGATCGGCCCCGAAATGGAAACCACAGTGAAAATCAAAAGTGTTTTATTTTCGGTAATTAGCCACACCTTCCAGAAACGTCTATACGAGGTGTGGCTAGAAAAAAACCGGACTAGTTCTGGTGAAACAATAAAACGAATGCAATAAGGCTTAAAGTCGCGTGGCCTGTCACGTGACTCTCGCTCCGCCTACTGCTCGAGTTTCATCTGCCTCCTGCACTCAGTCTGCCCGTGGCGTCTGTTTTAAGTAGTTGACGTTTTGTCTGTGCGTCGGAAAATGTTGAGTGTACAGAAAGAACAGCGTGTTAACATCAAATTTTGTTTCAAACTAGGAAAATCTGCAAGTGAAACGTTTGTAATGTTACAACAAGTGTACGGCGATGATTGTTTATCGCGAACACAAGTGTTTGAGTGGTTTAAACGATTTAAAGATGGTCGCGAAGACACCAGTGATGACACTCGCACTGGCAGACCATTGTCAGCAAAAACTGATGCAACATTGAAAAAATCGGTAAACTTGTTCGACACTTTCCTTGTCAACTCCTGTTAACTCAGACACTGCTCTGATTGTTAAACGGCGATCTTGTCGAACAAGTTTACCGATTTTTTCAATGTTTGCATCAGTTTTTGCTGACAATGGTCTGCCAGTGCGAGTGTCATCACTGGTGTCTTCGCGGCCATCTTTAAATCGTTTAAACCACTCAAACACTTGTGTTCGCGATAAACAATCATCGCCGTACACTTGTTGTAACATTACAAACGTTTCACTTGCAGATTTTCCTAGTTTGAAACAAAATTTGATGTTAACACGCTGTTCTTTCTGTACACTCAACATTTCCGACGCACAGACAAAACGTCAACTACTTAAAACAGACGCCACGGGCAGACTGAGTGCAGGAGGCAGATGAAACTCGAGCAGTAGGCGGAGCGAGAGTCACGTGACAGGCCACGCGACTTTCAGCCTTATTGCATTCGTTTTATTGTTTCACCAGTACTAGTCCCATTTTTTTCTAGCCACACCTCGTACACAGTCGCCGCTCCGTCTGAGACACTTGTCGCAGCGTTGTACCAACTTTCCAATACCCTCGTCACAGAAGGCAGCAGCCTACACTTCTCGACGTTTTTCTACGCTGATCTGCAGTTCGCTGTCTGTACCGAAACGTTGACTTCATAGACAGCGGCTCATCTCAGCACAGATGGAAATGTCGTGTGGCTAGGGCCTCCCGTCGGGTAGACCGTTCGCCTGGTGCAGGTCTTTCGATTTGACGCCACTTCGGCGACCTGCGTGTCGATGGGGATGAAATGATGATGATTAGGACAACACAACACCCAGTCCCTGAGCGGAGAAAATTTCCGACCCAGCCGGGAATCGAACCCGGGCCCTTAGGATTGACAGTCTGTCACGCTGACCACTCAGCTACCGGGGCGGACTCAGCAGAGATGAAAATTACAGTGAGTGAATCCGGACTGTCCAGAGGGCGGTCAAATAGTTCCCACCGAAAAAGCTGCAGAGGCACTCTCATTGCCGCTGCAGATAGCGGCCGAGAAATGTCGTGAAGAAGGAAACGCATGGCATTTATGTTGTGTGTGCTGCATCAGATCAAGCGAAACCTCTTACGGGCAGTCATACTTGACGGGAGACACCGTTTTCTAGGCACCTTTACGTGCTCACTGTGCGCTCACAACTGAACAGACAAACATGATGCGATAAGTAGGCATACCACATACACTGACCAACACACCTATACAAAGCTTTATCGGATTTTCACTGTTGTTTCCATTTCGCGACCGATCGGATCTTACTTTCGGAATACGTGTAAGTCACCGCTTCGTTTGTAAAGCATTTATTTTTAACTTCACGAACGGTTTAGTTTAGCTGGCGAGAGATCGTTACGGAGACGCTTTATTTATTTAATCGTGTCTGAGCTACATCTGTAATTAATTAATACGCTACATATACTAGATTACAAATACAAGTAAATGATAGTTATTCATTCATATATACATTCATGATCTTCACATATTGTAAGTCGTCATTATTGTCTAAAGCAAGGCTCATATCTCTCTCCAGTGTTCGGCACACTTCACTGCAGCGTCGTTGGCCAACCACAGGTCTTGGAAAGTGCATGGGGCCAGCAAGGATGGACAGGTCAGCAGGTGTGTCATCGTTTGTTTTCCTCCACATTGGCAGGGCTCTTCTTCGGCGTATCCCCACTTGATCAGGTTATCCTGTGATCTTCCCATTTGACATCTAAGTCTATTTAGGCTCTTCCAGACTCTCCATTCCAATTGTGATCCAGCAGAAAGTTTTTCTTTAATGTTCCAACTTTTTAAACTGGCTTTATCTAATTTCTGTTTCCACATTGATTCTCTAGTTGTAGACTGACTTTCGGTTAGTGGACGTTCAACTTTTATGAAGTCTTTCCTAGATTTAAGTCTTATCTCCGCTGGCTGTTGTGCGTACAGGGGAACGGAGACGCTAAACAAACACCACTGGCAGACATTACAGGAGAGGCATTGTGCATCACAGAGAGATTTACGAATGAAATTTCTGGACAGCACTTTTCAGGAGGAGTCAGACAACATATTACTTCCCCCCCCCTCCCCCCCTCCACGCCGCATACGTCTCGCGTATTGACCACGGGGAGAAAATTGGAGAAATTAAAGCCAATACAGAGACTACCGACAATCATACTTCCCACGCACTATTCGCGAGTGGACCAGGGTTGGAGTGATCAGACAGTTGTACCGAAAGTGCCCTCTGCACACACCATTAGGTGGCTTCCGGAGTATGATGTAGATGTAGATATGGTGGCGCAAAATACGTGTGAGAAAGTGTTTGTCTACTATGGTTCTACTGTATAGCGTAAATGAATCCCCTTGCGGCATCGTTGTACTGCAGCTCTGAATATTCTGTAGTTCACGTACTGATGTCTCATTTCATATTTCAGAAGGGAAGCACTAACACTGGAACAGCGGTACTGTGAATCAATACGTTAAGGCTGCTGCTCCACTTCATCCACAAAAAGTCACTGTCGCACAGTCTGTTCAAAATGTATTCTTATTGAGGGAGCTGTCGCAGTAAGCACAAAAGATTTACAGACATTGGTTGTAAGTGGGCACTGATAGAAACGAAAGGGGAAAGCTGAAAATTTGGGCCTGATTGGGAGTAGAACCCGGGGATGCTGGTTACTAGGTGTATTCTTTGATCACTAGGTGAGTAAGACATAGTCGACATCGTAACTGCACAGACTATCTTATCATGCCACTCGTCAGACCCATATTCTTAACTTATGCACACACTACTGAAGAACAGACACCACATAATTAAGGCGAGGCGGCTAATGAGCTCGTCACTGTGGATGCACACCAGCTCCAAGTGTTACGGGAATCGGCAAAATTCCACGAGCAATGCAATGGGCACTAAATTAGTGTATGTGGATAATTTTAGTATCTTGGTCTGGTGGAAGACGAGCTCGAGCAGTCAGGGAAGTTGCACAGGTCACTGTGACCGGATGGCTTAGAGGTCAAAGCATCTGCTTCGTAAGTAGGAGACCCGAGTTCGAATTCCAGTACGACAGAAATTATTAGCTTCCCCCATTGATTTCAATCGATACTCACATGTAACCAATGTCTGTAATGCCTTTTTGTCTTACTTTGTAATGGCTGCTGGCTTCTCTGATGAAAGAACAGTATCACATATCTATATACAGGGTGTTTCAAAAATGACCGGTATATTTGAAACGGCAATAAAACCTAAACGAGCAGCGATAGGAATACACCGTTTGTTGCAATATGCTTGGGACAACAGTACATTTTCAGGCGGACAAACTTTCGAAATTACAGTAGTTACAATTTTCAACAACAGATGGCGCTGCAAGTGATGTGAAAGATATAGAAGACAACGCAGTCTGTGGGTGCGCCATTCTGTACGTCGTCTTTCTGCTGTAAGCGTGTGCTGTTCACAACGTGCAAGTGTGCTGTAGACAACATGGTTTATTCCTTAGAACAGAGGATTTTTCTGGTGTTGGAATTCCACCGCCTAGAACACAGTGTTGTTGCAACAAGACGAAGTTTTCAACGGAGGTTTAATGTAACCAAAGGACCGAAAAGCGATACAATAAAGGATCTGTTTGAAAAATTTCAACGGACTGGGAACGTGACGGATGAACGTGCTGGAAAGGTAGGGCGACCGCGTACGGCAACCACAGAGGGCAACTCGCAGCTAGTGCAGCAGGTGATCCAACAGCGGCCTCTGGTTTCCGTTCGCTGTGTTGCAGCTGCGGTCCAAATGACGCCAACGTCCACGTATCGTCTCATGCGCCAGAGTTTACACCTCTATCCATACAAAATTCAAACGCGGCAACCCCTCAGCGCCGCTACCATTGCTGCACGAGAGACATTCGCTAACGATATAGTGCACAGGACTGATGACGGCGATATGCATGTGGGCAGCATTTTGTTTACTGACGAAGCTTATTTTTACCTGGACGGCTTCGTCAATAAACAGAACTGGCCCATATGGGGAACCGAGAAGCCCCATGTTGCAGTCCCATCGTCCCTGCATCCTCAAAAAGTACTGGTCTGAGCCGCCATTTCTTCCAAAGGAATCATTGGCCCATTTTGCAGATCCGAAACGATTACTGCATCACGCTATCTGGACATCCTTCGTGAATTTGTGGCGGTACAAACTGCCTTAGACGACACTGCGAACACCTCGTGGTTTATGCAAGATGGTGCCCGGCCACATCGCACGGCCGACGTCTTTAATTTCCTGAATGAATATTTCGATGATCGTGTGATTGCTTTGGGCTATCCGAAACATACAGGAGGCGGCGTGGATTGGCCTCCCTATTCGCCAGACATGAACCCCTGTGACTTCTTTCTGTGGGGACACTTGAAAGACCAGGTGTACCGCCAGAATCCAGAAACAATTGAAGAGCTGAAGCAGTACATCTCATCTGCATGTGAAGCCATTCCGCCAGACACGTTGTCAAAGGTTTCCGGTAATTTCATTCAGAGACTACGCCATATTATTGCTACGCATGGTGGATATGTGGAAAATATCGTACTATAGAGTTTCCCAGACCGCAGCACCATCTGTTGTTGACAATTGTAACTACTGTAATTTCGAAAGTTTGTCTGCCTGAAAATGTACTGTTGTCCCAAGCATATTGCACCAAACGGTGTATTTCTATCGCTGCTCGTTTAGTTTGTATTGCCGTTTCAAATATACCGGTCATTTTTGAAACACCCTGTAAATACTGACAAGTCCTGGAACATGCACGACACGTCGAATTCTCTGAAACTACTGGTTCATACAGAATGGAATATGCCCACACTACTACAGTCGTCTTTCATTTTCTTCAGCCGGCATTCCGACATAGGATCGTCGCCCTGGACATGTTAGCAGTGGCTGGACGTGGTGTGGAATGCTCCGTTATAGTCACGATCTCAACACGTGTAATTACTTTGTGTGGGGCTATACAAACCACAGAGTCTTCAAAGACGTTCCTGCAATATTCCAAGACCTCCGTAGTGCCATTTATAGGATAAATGTAAACGTCATGTGACTAGGGCGTCCCATCGGGTAGACCGTCCGCCAGGTGCCAGTCTTTCGATCTGACGCCACTTCGGCAACTTGCGTGTCGATGCGGATGAAATGATGATAATTAGGAACACAACACCCAGTCTCTGAGCGGAAAAAATCTCCGACCCATCCAGGAATCGAACTCGGATCCCGAGGATTGACATTCTGTCACGCTGACCACTTTTTTTTTTTTTAATTTCATTTTGTTTGGCTTTATGTTCGTTGCATCTGCTCGGGGCGGACGTCGTAAGACATCCGTTTAAGTTCGTTGTTGATCCATTAACTCAGTTTTTTTTATTACAGAGGGCAGCGAACACGCTGAGCTACCGTGCCGGCTGTCCACTCAGCTACTGGGGACGGACATTCATAGGGTGAGTCGTGCAGACGAAAATGACGTTCTTGGGAAAGTCATCACGGAATTCAGTTCTAGGCTCTACATTAAATTGCTGCAGATTAAAACCACTTTGAAAATCTTCCATATTAAATTTTAGTTTTTCTGCTATAGTGTATCTGTGATAACAACAATATATCATACCTTATTAGGTCGTAAGACAAAACATTTCCAACATACATTTGGCACCATACAGAGAGCGTAAATTAAGGAAACAAAGGAAAAATTTACAAACTTGTAACAACGGTCGGGCTAGATACTGTAAAAATTTGGAAAGGAATACGTCGCATGGCGACAACAAGTAATAAAACGGGGAAAACAAACAGGATGGACACGCTAGAGTAAGTAATGTCAGTCAAGTGGCACGCGGATGCAATGAAAAATTCCGAAGTTGAATATGAGATTTGGTGTGTTTGTGATTCTCTATCCTGCCAACTTACATACCTGAAAAGCATTTTTGATTGGAATTGATGCAGGACAGAATCATGTGGAAACTGAGTTTAGCAAACCATGGGTGAAATGGCTCTGAGCACTATGGGACTTAACATCTATGGTCATCAGTCCCCTAGAACTTAGAACTACTCAAACCTAACTAACCTAAGGACATCACACAACACCCAGTCATCACGAGGCAGAGAAAATCCCTGACCCCGCCGGGAATCGAACCCGGGAACCCGGGCGCGGGAAGCGAGAACGCTACCGCACGACCACGAGCTGCGGACAGCAAACCATAGTTGTTGGACGTAATTGGTGAGCACTTTTGTCAGTAGACTGCATGAACACTATTCGGAGTTATCTGTTGTCCATACGGTTTCTTATACTAGTGCGTTATATTATTTTGTGTGTGATTTAACCCGGTTTTATTTATATATTTTACTGGTTCTGTCTTGGCTAGGGAACAAAGCTGAAATTGTTTACGCAGCAGTTATTCGTTGCAGTTTGTCCTGTTTATGTCCATCGGGCTTAAGCTTCTATTGATAATTTTGAACATTACATGTGTTGGTTGTGTAATGTATTTCATACTCAGGATTAATGTAAGTTCAATTTATTACCTGCGTTGTTGTTTAAGTTTTATTTATTAATTCTTTTGTTGAACTAGCCTGAGTAACCGCATCTTAAAACGAAGCTTTGAATTTCTGCACATGCTTTCGTGGCTGATGTTTGCAGCCTAGCTGACTCCAAGCTTTTCGTAATCTCGGGATCTTTAACGAGGCAGCCTCTACCTGCTTTTAATGGCCTGTTGGTATGTGGCGTGCTTACAGATGTTAACTGATGTATACACCAAAAGCTTATTGCCCCTGTTGTATTATTCTGGAACTTTCGTTACATGAGACGTCTTTATGTCTGTTCTAGTAGCACCTGAATTCACATTTTGATGTAGTGAATTTATTTTAAGACCGAACCATCCGAGAGAGGTCAGCTGTACATAGTTTTATAATTTGAAATCTCAAATTAACAGCGCTCAAATTTGAAACACTAAATTCTTATTGCTCATTTATTTGGACTGCGTTGATTTTAGTTTGTCAACTTCCACGTTGAGCACTAATATTCATCTAATAGCATGCACTATTTCTTAAATAAAATCATTTTGCCTTTTGTGGGTGAAGTGTTACGTTTTTTATGACGTGCACCTTATCAGTCCAGAATTCTCCGTAGCAACTGTTATCACAAACACTATGAAAGTCAATGTGGTTTCAAATGGACGAGATAGGGGATATGCAAATGATTGCAGTTGAGTGCCTACACACACCGTGGGTACTAGTCAGGCCGTTTACATACCACAGAGAGCGTAATGCTGCACAGCGGATTTCATTTTCAGAAATCTGATACGAATGTCTTTGTTTGTGAGAAGATGTTATACCTCGTGTAGCAAGGAGGATTTGAAGTACACCAGCGGAAAGACAGCGAAAATAAATTCACTGTCCCATAACGATGACAATGCCACTACAGCAGAGTTACGAAGTAACGTTTTTCCGAAGTTCCTTCACCGAAGAAGACGAGTTAAGTTTTCCGGAATTTGAATCAAGGACAGCTGCTAACATGAATAACCTAGATGTAGGTATCCTCTGTGTAGCAAACCAGCTTACATCAATTAAGTCCTCCTCTCCAGATTGCTTACCCACTAGATTTCTTTCACAATATGCTGATACATACAGCTGTGTACTTAACAATCATACACAACCGTTCCCTCGCTAAAAGATTCGTATCTAAGAAGTGCACAGTCGCACAATTCACACCAGTACTCAAGAAAGGAAGTAGTAATAATCCGAGAAATTACAGGTCAATACCAGTGACATCGATTTGCCGTAAAGTTTTGAACCATATACTGTGTTCAGACATTATGAATCACTTCGAGGAATTCGGGAGGACGACGGTTCAAACCCGTGATCGGCCATCCTCAGTTAGGTTTTCCGTGATTTCTGTAAATCGCTTAAGGCAAATGTCAGATAGGTCATTGGGAAGGACACGGCCGCTTTCCTTCTGCGTCCTTCCCTAACCCGAGCTTATGTCCCATCTCTAATGATCCCCCCCCCCCCCGCCCCGTTAACGGGACGTTAAATACTAATCTCCTACGTCTCCTCCACCACGTCGAGGAAAACTATCTGTTGACACACAGTCAGGAACGACGAAGAAAATATCGTTTTTCTGAAACGCAGCTAGCTCTTTTTCCTCACGAAGTAACGAGTACAATAGACAGGGGATCTATAACTGATCTATAACTGATTCCATATTTTTAGATTTGAGAAAGATTGTTGATATGGTTCCTCCCAAGCAGCTTAAAATCAAATTGTACTACTAGATTCGTGATTTTCTGTTAGAAAGGGCACAGTTGGTAGTACAGTACTGGACGTTAAAATTGCTATACAACGAAGATGACGTGCTACAGACGCGACATTTAACCGACAGGAAGAAGATGCTGTGATATGCAAATTATTAGCTTTTCAGAGCTTTCACACACGGTTGGCGCCGGTGGCGACAGCTACAACGTGCTGACATGAGGAAAGTTTCCAACTGATTTCTCATACACAAACAGCAGTTGACCGGCGTTGGCCAGCCGGGGTGGCCGAGCGGTTCTAGGCGCTACAGTCTGGAACCGCCCGACCGCTACGGTCGCAGGTTCGAATCCTGCCTCGGGCATGGATGTGTGTGGTGTCCGTAGGTTAGTTCTAGGGGACTGATGACCTCAGAAATTAAGTCACATAGTGCTCAGAGCCATTTGATCCGGCGTTGTCTGGTGAAACGTTGTTGTAATGCCTTGTGCAAGGAGGAGAAATCCGTATCATCACGTTTCCGACTTTGATAAAGGTCGGATTGTAGCCTATGGCGATTGAGATTTATCGTATCGCGACATTGCTGCTCGCGTTGGTCGAGATCCAATGACTGTTAGCGGAATATGGAATCGGTGGGTTCAAGAGGGTAATACGGAACGCCGTGCTGGATCCCAACGGCCTCCTATCACTAGCAGTCGAGATGACAGGCATCTTATCGGCATGGGTGTAACGGGTCGTGGAGCCACTTCCCTATCCCTGAGTCAACAGATTGGGACGTTTGCAAGACAACAACCATCTGCACGAACAGTTCGACGATGTTTGCAGCAGCATGGATTATCAGCTCGGAGACAATGGCTGCGGTTACCCTTGACGCTGCATCACAGACAGGAGCGCCTGCGATGGTGTACTCAACGACGAACCGAAATGCACGAATGGCGAAACGTCATTTTTTCGGATGAATCCAGGCTCTGTTTACAGAATCATGATGGTCGCATCGTTGTTGGGCGACATTGCGGTGAACGCACATTGGAAGCGTGTATTCGCCGTCGCCATACTGGTGTATCAACCGGTGTGATGGTATGGGGTGCCAATGGTTACACGTCTTGGTCACCTCTTGCTCGCATTGACGACACTTTGAATGGTGGACGCTACATTTCAGACGTGTTACGACCCATGGCTCTACTCTTCATGCGAAGGCCTATATTTTAGCAGGATAATGCACGACCGCATGTTGCAGGTCCTGTACGGGACTTTCTGGATGCAGAAAATGTTCGACTGTTGCCCTGGCCAGCACATTCTCCAGATCTCTCACCAATTGAAAACGTCTGGTCAATGGTGTCCGAGCAACTGACTCGTCACAATACGCCAGTCACTACTCTTGATGAACTGTGGTATCGTGATGAAGCTGCATGGGCAGCTGTACCTGTACACGCCATCCAAGCTCTGTCTGAGTCAATGCCCAGGCGTATCAAGGCCGTTATTACTGCCAGATGTGGTTGTTCTGCGTACTGATTTCTCAGGATCTATGTACCCAAATAGCGTGAAAGTGTAATCACATGTCAGTTCTAGGATAATATATTTATCCAATGAATCGCCGTTTATCATCTGCATTTCTTCTTGGTGTAGCAGTATTAATGGCCAGTAGTGTAATTGACGGGAAGTCATCGAGTGAGCCATATCTGTGTTTCTTCCCAAGGAACTGTCATAGGCCTTTCGCTATTCGTCATCTTTATGGACGATATAGGATACAAAATGAGCAGCCCTCTTACATTGTATGCAGATTAGTGTTGAAGTTTGTGTTGATGCTTGTGTTGGGGAGGGTACTTAGGTAGTTCGTGCAGCAATGTTGACCATTGTGCTGTGGTAGTGTAATGGTTAGCATTTCTGCCTAGGAAGCAAGAAGACCCGTCCTCGAGTTCCGGCCGCAGCACAAATTTAAATTCATTTCGTCTGCTTCGATCATCATCGCATTCTGTTCGCCCACTCAACCCAAAAAGCCGTAGAAACAGGCACCCCGGTGGATGATGCGTTGCTTGACTTCCGGAAGGCATTCGCTACAGTTCCGAACTGCCACCCAATGTCCAAAGTACGAACGTATGGGATATCAAACGGACTGTGCGATTCTTCAATGAAATCTAGCAATCAGAAAAGAGCTTGTCATTCTGAACGGAGAGAAGTCTTCAGATGTAAGAGTAACTTGGGGCGTGCCCCGAGGGGAGAATTATGGAACCATTAATTATCACATTTTATGTAGATGACCAAGTTGATAACGTCTGAAAGCCCATGAGGCTTTTCGCGGATGATACTGTTGTACACAGGGAAGTCCTGACGATAGAAAATTGTAGCGTAATGCGGGAAGACCTGTAGAAGATGGGCGCTTGGTGCGGGTAATAACAAATGGTTCAAATGGCTCTGAGCACTATGGGACTCAACAGCTGTGGTCATCAGTCCCGTAGAACTTAGAACTATTTAAACCTAACTAACCTAAGGACATCACACACATCCATGCCCGAGGCAGGATTCAAACCTGCGACCGTAGCAGTCGCGCGGTACCGGACTGCGCGCCTAGAACCGCGAGACCACCGCGGCCGGCAGCGGGTAATAACAATTAACCCTCAACATCAAGAAATGTATCGTATTGCAAATACATAGCCCCTTTATTCTGTAATTACAAAATTTCACAACAATCACGGCAAGCAGTTACTCCCATAAAAATCTAGTAACATGCGTAAGGAGCGATATGAAGTGGAACGATCACATAATATTAATCGCGAGAAAGGCAGAAGTCAGATTGATTGGAAGAACTGAGTTCTTGAGTATTGCAAAAAAATGGTTCAAATGGCTCTGAGCACTATCGGATTTAACATCCGTCATCAGTCCCCTAGAACTTAGAACTAGTTGAACCTAACTAACCTAAGGACAGCACAGAACGCCCAGTCGTCACGAGGCAGAGAAAATCCCTGACACCGCCGGGAATCGAACCCGGGAACCCGGGCGTGGGAAGCGAGAACGCTACCGCACGACCACAAGCAGAATATTGCCAATCAGTATGGTATCCCTACTATATAGGACTGATAGAGGAAATAGAGAAGATCCAAAGAACAGCACCACTTTTCGTTACAGGTTGGTTTAATAAGCACTAAAGTCACGGAAGTGTTCAGGCAACTCTAGTGGCAAACGTTGTAATAGAGACGTTCCCTATCACGATGAGGTTGACCGTCGAATTTCAGAAAGCTTACGTTCCTACAAGAGTCCACCAATGTACTGCTTCTACGTATCTCACACGAAAAGACTATCAAGATAAAATTAGAGGGATTTGAGGCCACACAGAGGTTTACCAGCAATAGTTCTTCCCATGAACCATACGTGAATGGAACAGGAAAAGGGGGAACAAAAGGCGCATGTGCCACAGGTACGCCATGTACTATCCTCCCCCCTCGCACACACACACATACTTTTGGGGC
Source organism: Schistocerca nitens (assembly GCF_023898315.1). Taxonomy (NCBI): domain Eukaryota; kingdom Metazoa; phylum Arthropoda; class Insecta; order Orthoptera; family Acrididae; genus Schistocerca; species Schistocerca nitens. The sequence continues at coordinate 175,773,009 of NC_064618.1, forward strand.
ACAGATGTCATAATTTGCGTCGCGAAAGCTACAAAAGTTCGTCTAAAACTGTTACGCAGATGTTAGATCAATACTCATTTCTTGTATGCATTGAGACAATTTGAATTCTTGAATTGTTAGAAACCGTTCAGTACCCAAGATCTCACAAAAATTTCTCTATTTGAGACAACCGGTTTCAACAGACTTTGCTGTCATGTTCTGGTATTAAAATTTTATATTGCAAAACGTATTCACTGTACGGTGAACCTCATACACAAGACGACAAGTGGATAAAACAGCACATTATTAAAGGTTTTCCATCACTAACATATTTAAAAATCTAAAACGCCTTGTCCAAAAGGCCATATCCATAAACATATTGCTCACAGATGCTTGTTACATCATAGAAGTACATTCTGTACCGTGTTTGTATGATGTAAGAAGCATCGTTGAACAATATATATATATATGCACTTAGCTTTTGCACAAGGTGCTTTATGTTTTTAAATATTTTAGCGATGGCAAACCTTTTATTATGCGCAAAACTTCATATTCACTTACTTCTGCTTTCAATTAAAAAATAAAAGTAGAAAAAACCACCTGTTATGTTAACTAAAATTATCTCTTCGGCAACGTTGCCTCCCATTTATGAACTTGCATTATCTCCAGGAAACCGCAAATAATTACAAATATCTAACCTCATCAGCGTGTAATAATTCTAATTATAAGCCAGTAGTACTTATGATTTATAAGTACGTTTTTCAGCTCACAAATGTGTACATGTTTTCCTGAAGTATTTACCTACTGCATCTGAACGCAGAAAGCAGGTACATATGGGCTGTAGTCAGTCAGATTGTATCGCATGAGAATTTTATTGATATCCGTATTTACGAGGTTCCAAGGGAACATCGTTTTTCATTCGCTAATCGTCGGGTATCAATCAAATGAACAAGCGCGCCGCTGGGCTGGCCAAAACCGCGCCTTCACACTGCGCACGAAAGCGTTTCACTGTTGCAACAATATTTTAAAACATGGGATAATTAGAAGAGGCGTAACGCGTCTGCTATGGGGGTTTAATTGCACACCTGTTGACTGATGTCGGGTTCAACCTCAATTAGCGGCATTAAACGTAACGAATACGAGCGGCCTGTGCATATCGGATCCCGAATGTCAGCAAACAGGAGGGATGTTCGTGACGCGAGGCTGAAATGCACCGACCAGCGCAGAGTACTGAAGCGTGTTTCGCTAATTAGGTCCGCTGTAGACCGCCAAATCGCCCGAGTGGGAAAGCGCAGGTTGCAGCTCATCCGCGTAGGCACCGAGAGATGTTTTCTCTGTTTCGTTGGCGCATCCAGAAAATTACGTCACAAAAAGTAATTCAAGGATAGAAACCAGACATTTTCATATTGGCATCACTACCAGAAGAACTGCTGCGCCTTCTATAAAAGGAAACTATTCCACACATCACTATGTTTGAGAAAAACCAATTTTTCACCAGAAACTCTTTTGTTAATAAAATCTTATTATTTATTGTAGCTTCCAGAGAATTAAAAATACATGAAACTAATAAAAATTTGAATATTTTCTTATTTCTCCAACAAAAAATAATTTTATTTAAGGTCATTTGAGTTGTAAATTGATAATTTCAAATCATATTCTTGAAATTGTTTGAAAATAGAAATAAGAAATTCGGTGCCAGTTTATTAGAGCAATTTCACAGGAATAGGGGCTGTCTGCTTGAGTGAAACCATCATAAAAATAATTTTTAGCTGAAGGGACTGTAGATCTTGCAGTTTCCTTCAGGAACCAATGTCAAAAATTCAACCATCTGATCATTAAAATAGGAACATATAATCACACGATCTTTTCCAAGTTATCTTCAACAATTCCACTTTTCTCAATTCTGAAAGCTGTGATGTGACACTTCCGTAAGTTACTTGTTCTTTTAAAATACTTTCTCATTTTCTTCTCAAATCTAGCTATAGCATTTACTTCCATTCCACACATATTGATCTTCATGCTTTCTAATGTTTGAATTTTCTAACATCCATTAATACATTAACAAATTACCTCAGAGTCATGTCATAAGGCTATGATTATGTTGAACTGAAGCACGTTACATTGAGTGTCCCTTTTGGATGACAAAATTAGTAAAAGTACCTTAAAATATTTTTTTGGCACTGATGATGCATCCAGGCATCCTAAAATGTGGGATAACTGATCTGATGTTCGGATTCTTACTATTAAAACGAATGGTTTGGTACAAATGGCTGTAGAATTCAGATATCAGCTGCTGAAAACCGAATGCATTATCTGTCCAGATTTTAAATATTTGTACTCAACGCCGCAAATAATTTGCATTCTACAGACATTTTATGTACTTCAAATGAAACACGAAACATAGGTATTAGAGGAGAATATAGGTACAAAGTTTCAATGGAAAGCTACGCTGGGTATACCGCTATTACACAAAATGGAGGATAATGATCACGTAAGTACTAGTACCGAACAGTGTGTTATTCGGTGTAAAATCTACGGAGTTAAAACTTGTTAACCTTTGTGGATTGATCTCATGTTGTGAGTAGATTTCCACTATCGGTACTCCTGCTGTATAAAATGGAATCAAAGAGCGTTGGTCTGTATTTTTCAGCCTGTGTCATGGAACCTGATACATACCGTAATATATAGATTAGTGTTAAGAACTGGATTACGCAGTGCACACCTGTATCAGTATACTCTGTAAGAGGCGATGGATTTCGTCTAGGATTAGACCATCATCGGATCCAAATAATATCTCAGCCATGCATTTGCGTTTTTTTAATAACAGTTAACAAATGTATATCTGTTAATTGTCACTCCAGTTACTCAAATGCGTAATTGAGATGTTTTTTGACCTACTTAGGGTCTGATCCTAGATAAATCTGTCATCGATAATAACACATACTGTTACAGCTGCGTTTAGTATAATGCAATTCCTAACATTCAACAAAGATGTACAGCACCACCTCCATATAATACATGTTGCGATATCCGTTTTATTAACAAGGAATCAACGCGGAGAATACCAGACTCAGTTGCTTTGCTGCAGGTTCGTAAAACAGTTTGACGCCGCTCGGCTGCAAGGTGCAGCAAGTCGGGCATGGAAGATTTGGGTAACAAGTTGTAAAGCTGCGTTCAGTGACAATATATACCGAATATCGCGCAAGACTAATTTGGAACCACCGTGTCAAATCGACACATAAAACTCCACTTTTAAAACATATTGTCTGTAACGAAAGAAAAAAGGTATAAACATGTTTTCTTTCCTCTGAGCTGTATTTGCTGGGCTACCCTTTGGGAGCAAAAAAGTGAAAATATTTGCCGAAATACAAGAGACGAAGTAATTCAGAAGATGAGTAACATTTTGAATTTCTGTCATGTAGAGAAAAGAAAACCCTCAAGAGCTGTCCCCTTCAGAATATCACAGTGTTTCAGCAACAACATCCATTTCTTACCCTGCCATGATGCACGCATCCTCTGAATTGTCAGCCACTGCGAGCTGAGTCCCTGCTTTCCTGTAGCGACTCGTATCTTACCTGAAAAAAAGGAAAAAAGAAAAACAATGTAGTAATCACAGCAAAAGCAGTTCATTTGCTGCATAGCGCGAGACATCTTTTATCCGGTTAACAGAAGTAGAAGCGAACAAGGAGGAAAGGAAAGGCACCAGAAGGCGTCTGGACGCGAGTACGAAACAAGTAAAGTCGGGTAAACAGATAACTTGACACGGATTTATGTAATTGCTTTCTGCACTTGGCCAATTACTTAAAGTTGCGGCGCGCAGAAATAGGTGCACGGAGGGAGGCTATTACTGCGAGACGCGGGGCATTCGGCTAGGGCGGCGCGGCTGCGCGGCGCAGTCCGGCGATCACGCAATCGGCTAAATAATGCCTTGGGAAGCGAGCAGCTGCCGCGCCGTTTACACAGCACAGTAATTGCCCGCGGCTCGCAGATTGAATTCTGGCCCGCGATGCGACCGTGGCGCCGCGGTGTTTAGAACGTACGTGTTCCGCGGGAGGCCTAACTAGCGTCGTCCGCGTTCGCGGACGTTAGCAGCCCACAGTGATATTGCTCCGTATCTAAAGGGGTGGTACGAAGTTTGCTCATACATTCCGGCTGTGATTGATGTCGACTGTTAAACTTCCTCATGACGTGAGCGTCATTAGCTAGAGTGACCTGTAGCAGCTAGGCACAAAAGGAGTAGTGATGTGGGAAAATGGAGGAATAAACATTTCGATTTTTAGCGACAACGTGTGGTGTAATGAAGAGTTTTGCTTTAATTTAAAAGTGTAACACTCGCTGGTAAACAAGTGCCACACAAACGTTATCGTTCCTTTTTTCTGAATCAGTCTTTTGACTGGTTTGATGCAGCCCGTCACGAGTTTCTGTCCTGGCCAACGTCTTCATCTCAGAGCAACACTTGCAGCCAATGTCGTCGATTATTTGCTGAATGTATTCCAAACTCTGTTTCCTTCTATGATTATTTTGCCATGCGGGATTAGCCGAGCGGTCTAAGGCGCTGCTGTCATGGACTCTGAGGCTAGTCCCGGCGGAGGTTCGAGTCCTCCATCGGGCATGGGTGTGCCTGTTTGTTCTTAGGATAATTTAGGTTGCTTGGTGTGTAACCTTAGCAGTTAAGTCGCATAAGATTTCACACACATTTCAACATTTTTTATGAATTTTTCCTCTACAGCTCTCTCTATTACATCTTAACAGATGTTACACCTTCCCATCCCTAATTCTTGTCAATGTTTTCCATGTATTCCTTTCTTCGTCGCTTCTCCAGAGAACCCCCTCATTCTTTACCTTGTCGGTCCATCTAATTTTCAACATTCTTCTGTAGCACCACGTCTCAAAACTTTCGAATCTCTTCTTTTAGGATTTTCGTATGCTTTAACGGTACATTCTCAGAAATTTCTTCCTGAAATTAAGACATGTGTGTTTCTTGCGGCTGGAAGGACAGTAACGCCACCTGCATGCGCACTTCCTGCCTAACACTGGCATAAATAGGAGGCTCTAGTCATGCCTTAGCAGTGTGTTCGTAGCACTTGAAGATGTCGGCCAGTTGCGCTGATGAAATATGTGGAGTTTTCACTGACATCCGACGTCTCGCCCGAGAACCATATATACATTAAAACATGTATTTGATACTAGAAGACTTCTCTCCGCCAGGAAAGCTCTTTTTGCAGCGCTACCCTCCTTTTTATGTCCACCTTGAGGGGTCCGTCATGGGATACTTTGCTGCCTAGGTAGCGGAATTTCCTTAACTTGTCCTTTTTCATGATCACCAAGATTGATGTTAAGTTTCTCGCTGTTCTTATTACTACCACTTCTCATTACTTCCGCCTTTCTTCTATTTGTATATTGAGCCGGGGAGCTACAAACGACGGAAAGGTTTCGTCCGTCCCTCCTCCCCCCCCCCCCCCTGTAACGCCCTGTGGTTGGAAACCCTACCCCCCCTTCCTCAACAGGCTACAGCAGTCCACTCATATCAACGCCGCCCCACAACGTACCCACGTTGATTGTGCTATTCGGCCGGCCCCCAGTGGACCCCCACCCCCTCTGGGAACATCTCGTACCAGACGAGTGTAGCCCCAAATGTTTGCGTGGTAAAGTAATTATGGTGTTCGCGTACGTGGAGACATTGTTAGCGAAGTAATCGCCAACATACTGTAACTGATGCGAAATAAGGGAAACCAGCCCGCATTCGCTGAGGCAGGCGGAAAACCACCTAAAAACCATCCACAGGCTGGCCGGCACACCGGACCTCTACAACTAATCCGCCGGGGACCTGCACGCCTTTCCGCTCAGGAAGAATCGCGTTACACCGCGCAGGTAGTCGGGCGGGCTTCTTTTATTTACTCTCAGTCCGTATTCTGTGCCAATTACACTGCTCATTCCATTCATCAAATCCAATAATTCTTCTTCAGTTTCACTGAGCATTCAATGTCATCAGCGAACTCGAACTCTTGAACTTTTTGAACTCTTGAACTTTTCCTTTACCTTCATAATTGCTTCTTCGAAGTATTGATTGAAAAGTAGGGGCGAAAGACTATACACCTGTCTTACATCCATTTTAATCCAAATACTTATCTCTTAGTCTTCCACTCTTCCTTTTCGCTTTTGGTCCTTGCATAATTTATATACTACCCGTCTTTCCAATAGCTTACCCTACATTTCTCAGTATTTCGAACGTCTTACACCTTGTGACATAGTCGAGCGCTTTCTGTAGGTCGAAAATCCTATGAAAGTATGTTTACTTTTCTTTAGTTTTGCTTCCATTATCAACCACAACGCCAGAATTGCCACTCTGGTGACTTTTACTCCTCTCAAGCCCAACTGATCCTCATCTAACACATCTAACAATTTTCTTTTCCTTTCTTCTGTACATTATTCTTGAGCAACCATGGTGCATCTCCTAAGTTGATTGTGCAATAATTCTCACTTAATAATTCTAGGTTCACGCATTCTTAGGAATTCTGTGAATGTTGTTTTTTCGAAAGTCACAAGATATATCGACACACATTTACGTTATACACATCAACGTGAATAGCCTTTACGTTCTCACTTCCGTCAATGATTTTAGAAATTCTGAAGGAATATTGTTCATCCCTTCGGCCTTATTCGATCTTAGGTTTTCCAAAGCTCTTTTAAATTCTAAAACCAATACTGGATCCTGCCACCTCCTCTATACCATTTCGTACAAAAGTCAATAATTACCCAACTAATATAACGTACTCTCAGTTATGGTTCTCAGACCGATTACTAAATATTGCAAAGGATGACATGTTTGATACATCAAATGGTTTAATATTGTCCACAGGCTATCTTTCTTTTCACTGGAACTTGACTCAACGATTCTAATATATTATAGCCTTTTTCTCATTAGTAAGATATATTTATCTGATTAGTAAGATATATTTATATAAACGATATGCTTTCTAGTATTACAGGTGATACAAAAATATTTCTGTTTGCTGATGACACCAGCTTGGTAGTGAAGGATCTTGTGTGTAATATTGAAATAGTAACAAATAATGTAATTAATGAAATAAGTTCGTGGGTTGAGGAAAATAATTTGATGCTAAATCACAGTAAGACTCAATTTTTACAGTTTATAACTCACAATTCAACAAGAACCGATATTTTGATGAGACAGAATGGGCATATTATAAGCGAGACGAAACAGTTCAGGTTCCTAGGCGTTCGGATGGATAGTAAGCTGTTGTGGAAAGTCCATGTTCAGGATCTTGTTCAGAAACTAAATGCTGTTTTATTTACCATTAGAACAGCATCTGAAATAAGTGACATTCAACACGAAAAGTAGTCTACTTCACATATTTTCATACGCTTAAGTCGTAGGGTATTATTTTTTGGGGTAATTCTTCTGATTCAAAAAGGGTATTTTTGGCTCAAAAACGGGCTGTTCGAGCTATATGTGGTGTAAGTTCGAGAACCTCTTGTCGACCCCTATTCAATAGTCTGGGAATTCTGACATTGCACTCGCAGTATATATTTTCTTTAATGTCGTTTTTTGTTAGCAATATTAGCTTATTCCCAAGAGTTAGCAGCTTTCACTCAGTTAATACTAGGCAGAAATCAAATCTGCATGTGGAATGCACTTCCTTGACTCTTGTGCAGAAAGGAGTGCAGTATTCTGCTGCATCCATTTTCAATAAGCTACCACAAGAACTGAAAATTCTTAGCAGTAGCCCATACACTTTTAAGTCTAAACTGAAGAGTTCCTCGTGGCTCACTCCTTCTATTCTGTCGAGGAGCTCCTGGAAGAGCTGAAAAATTAAGCAAATTCCGGTGTTACATTGTTGATTTTCTTTATTTAAACTAACGACTTGTCGCCTGATTATGTTTCTTATATTTAATTTTATCTGTTTCTACTATCGTGTTATAATTTCATGTATTGACTCGTTCTATGACCATGGAGACTTCTCCTAAATTTGGTCCCACGGAACAATAAATAAATAAATACATCAAAGTTTCTGCATCCGCATACATAGACCAGTCACATTACTGTGGCCACCGCTCATGTTCGACGTCAACGTGCAGTAGCAACTCACAGACGGCATTAGCAGTGCAGGGTATACGGAGTGAAGGAAGCGTGAATCCTGACGTACTGACAAAGCAAAAAGTCTGTGACAAAATTTCGTCCTGTGCTTATTTAGGGCATTAAATGGACGATAAGGATTGGCAAACTGGTAACAGTGTAATAACATAAACGGTAACTGCCTCTGTCAGTAGACAGAACAGAGCTGTGCAGTTGGTGAAGTGGGTAGCGTTTTGGGTTACCATACAGGAGGACGAGAATTCGATTCTGGGTAGAGGTTTATTTGTTGAAGGTAGATTGCGTGGTACGGTATCTGGCGTCTTAATTGTCATACAGCGATTACAATGGGTCTTCTACAAAACATTTGCAGTTACGTACTACGAATGCAGAAATTCAAGTACAATCGTTTTCATTGGTCAATTTTTAAAGAAAACTTATACATGTCGTGGACGCTAATCGTTTCACCCCACTGCATCAAGTAGATTCCAAACTTATTTTGTGTGTACCCTCGCCCATGGTCCCATCGATTAATACCACCTATAATTTTTGCCAAGTTAAGGTCCATTACATTTTTCTAGGCTTTACGTCAGCAGTAGGTTTAGCAACGAGCCTTCGAAATAACTTCGATGGAACCATTGGACACAGGGTACTCAGAAAACGTGTTTGGAATCTAGTAGATGCAGTGGCGTGAAACAGTTCGCATCTACGACGTGCTAACGGTTTCTTTAAATGCTGTTCTATGAAAAGGTTTGTATTTCTATTTATGTGTTCATAGTACCTAATTAGAAATGTTTTGTAGAAAGGAATAAAAAGTTTATCGACTGTATTTTTGCTCCTTATACAGTCCAGTAAAATGCAAGACGTTTTACCTTATTTCTTCATTAGTATTAAACGTATTCGCCATACCTCTTAGAGGAAATATTCACACATATCAATCAACCTGCAAGATCATGTCTTTGTACGACACATAGTTGAGGACGCATGGTAGTTTGTTGAAAACTGACATTTTGAGACCATGACAGGGTAAAACATACACACCTGTTCCTGCAGAGAAGACAAAAAGCTACCAGCCACTATTGATAATGCTATTTAGGTAACAAATGGCCCTGTTACAGGCTGATGTTTCCGTCATACATCTGTTTATGCTTACTTTAGGCTTCGGCTCTTTATTCGCCATTGTGGTGAAAGTTCCTTGTGATGCAAGTTCCTTGCGATGTCGGTACCTTATAGCAAAAATCATTGTTAGAAACAAATTGTTTAAACGTAAATATCCCTGATAACTAATGAACACAATGTTAAAATATCCTTAAAGTTTGGTTGGTGTTGTTATAGTTTACTTACGTCGAAATTGATACATCATTTTGTTACAAAGTTGTTTACTTGTGTTCACGAAATACTGGCCAATATATAAAGCACTTATTCCACGTGTATGGGCCCCCATAGCGCAGAGGAGCAACACACGCTCACTCACGTTTTTGCCGCTTGGGATAATGTATACAAAGATGGTGATATTAGAAGTACAACAGTATCAAACAATTAACCTTTTAAAAAGTTATAAATACGTATCTCGATGTGATGGCAAGAAATTTATGAAGTATAACGTTTCATTACTTGCACCTTACATTAAACGTTGTTTACACTCTTTCAGTCGCTTTTAGGTCTTTTTCTTTTCTTCTCTGTAGGGCACCACCATCCCAAGGAACTGCCTCCGCAGGGAGGAATAAAGAGCCGAAAAGCTATATAAACGTTAACAAATTCGTATCAGACGTGATGATCCGTTTGAAAATGGACCTGTCCGTTCGAAACCGGCTGGTTCCAGTTCTCTGGCCTTCAGAAAGCAACCCGTATTCAGAACATATGATTTCAACAGTTGAGAAACCTGACATTGCCCGGGTATTTATGAACAGTAATGCCAGAAACTTCATACGCGCGGAATTTATTTTTTACTTACAAAGCTTCTTTTTATACAACATTTAAAGTAGTGTGATTGGGGACATGTTAGCTTCACTAACATGGGACAGACAGTGAAGCAAATGTGTAAACCTGAGCGGAACTTCAGCTGTCGTCTCTGTGAGTGAAGTGTTCTAAGGAGTATGATACGGATGACGCTCTTTATCAGAGTTACGTCGCGCTTCGCTTTTCGAAGGAGCTTCCAAGAAGAGAGTGACAGCCTTAGGGTCTCGAGCCGCAAGAAATCTCACGTCACAGCTGTCACTGTGATCTTGAGAGCTCACCGTTCTAGGTTTTTTAGCCGTTCAGGTGTATTTAGGCCGAGTCGATCGTTTTCTACTTGTTTTTATTCATAAACAAAACGAAATCAAAATGTAAGACGTAGCCACCCAAATTATGAAGCACACTCAATTAATTTGTTTCCGTTAGCAAAGAACTTAAATGACACCCATCGAAACACGCCAAAACAATGTTGGTAAGTTTCTAACAAATACATCGAAATTGGTAAAGTTGTATACTCTAGTCAAGTAAATTCAATGTTTGTTTGTACTCGCAAAGATAAGACTGCGGTACTTAATTCCGTCACTGAAAAACTTTTGAAACACACCTGTCACTGGCCGGCCCGAGTGGCCAAGCGGTTCTAGGCGCTACAGTCTGGAACCGCGAGACCGCTACGGTCGCAGGTTCGAATCCTGCCTCTGGCATGGATGTGTGTGATGTCCATAGGTTAGTTAGGTTTAAGCAGTTCTGAGTTCTAGGGGACTGATGACCTCGGAAGCTAAGTCCCATAGTGCTCAGACACAGCCAACACCTGTCACTGAGTTAATAAAAGTAACAGGGTTCTTTGGTGTTCTCTGCTGTCGTGACGATCGTGCTACTGCGGTAAGCTAAGCTGAGCACACGATTTTAGATAAAATTTAAATCATAATATCTTTTTTTCTGTGATCAAGTTATAATGAACTGAAGCCTGTATGTTTCCCCAAGCTGTGCTCCAGTGACTGGGTGACAGTTATTGAACTATGTGAAATAAAATCATCGTAATTTCTAAACGGTTGCGTTAGGACGTTCAAACTACACGGCTGACTGCGGGGAGTGGTTTGGCGTAGAGCCGAAGCTCACTTTTATTTGGATGGGCGCGTTTAGGAGACTGAGAATTCGCATTTATCGATTGAGGAGTCTCTTCACCGTCAACGGTTGACTGTGTGGTGTGCAATGTCCAGTCAAGGAATAACCGTTGCCATATTCGTTGACGGCAAGGTGACTACCGAACGATACGTGAGGATTTTGGAAGAAGATTTCATCCCCATTATCCAAAGTGACCCTGATCTCGACAAGATGTGGTTGATGGAGCTCGACCCCATGGAAGCAGGAGTGTGATGTCCAGGACAACCGTTTGGGGACCGCATTCTGGCTCTGGGATACCCAGAGGGCACTGGCATGGGCCTCGGTTGGTCGCCATATCCTCCGGATCTGGACACATGCGACTCCTTTTTTTTTTTTTTTTAGCTATATTAAAGACAAGGTGTACAGCAATAACCGCAAAACCATTGCTGAGTTGATAACAGCCATTCAGGTGGTCATCGACAGCGTCGATGTTCCGACACTTTAGCCGGTCATGCAGAATTTCGCTGTTCGTCTGCACCATATCATCGCCATTGACAGCAGGATTATCGAACATGTCATTACCTAAACCTGAATATCTGTAGTGACGATTACATGTTGAATAAAATGTATGCACGCCGCAGTTTGTAATTAATTTACATTTTTTTTTTCATGTAGCTCAATAATTGTTACCCTGTAACTTTGAAAACGCCATGAAAATGCGTCTAGTAGTTTTGGAAATGAGCTGGTTCAAACAAACAATAAGGGAGGAATATTATTTATTGTGCAGAAGTGGTACAAAGCTGTATCAGTTTTAAACATAATCTCCACCACGCTCAATGCAAGTCCTCCAGCGCTTACAAAGTGCATAAATTCCTTTAGAAAAAAATTCTTTTGGTAGTCCTTGCAACCAGTCATGCACCACGTAGCGTACCTCTTCTTTCCTCCCATTGCGTCTTTGAATTGGTCCAAACACATGAAAAACACTGGGGCAAGGACTGGTGAGTACGGTGGATGAGGAAACACTCAAAATGCGGGACTGTGATTGTTGCAACTGTTGTACTGGCAGTGTGGGGCCTTGCATCGTCATGTTGCAAAAGGACACCTGCTGACAGCAATCCACGTCGCTTTGATTTGATTGCAGGACGCAGATGATTTTTTAGAAGATCTGTGTATGATGCACTGGTGACAATGGTCCCTCTAAGCATGTAATGCTCCAAAATTACGCCTTTTTCTTCCCAAAAGAGAGTCAGCATAACCTTCCCTGCTGATGGTTCTGTTCGCAACTTCTTTGGTTTTGGTGATGAGGAATGGTGCCATTCCTTGCTCGCTCTCTTCTTTTCCGGTTGGTGGAAGTGAACCCAGATTTCGTCCCCAGTAACAGTTCTTGCAAGGAAGCCATGACCTTCTCGTTCAAAGCGCTGAAGAAATTCTTCACAAGCATCAAAACGGCGTTCTCTCATTTCAGGAGTCAGCTGCCGTGGGACCCATCTTGCAGAAATTGGAGCACATCATGCACAATGTGGTGTGCTGACCCATGACTAATCCGTAAACATGCTGCAATGTCATTCAGTGTCACTCGGCGGTTTTCCTTCACTATTGCTTCAACTGCTGCAATGTTCTGTGGAGTCACAACTCGTTGTGCCTAACCTGGACGAGGAGCATCTTCCACTGAAGTCACACCATTTGCGAACTTCCTACTCCATTCGTAGACTTGCTGCAGTGACAAACATGCATCACCGTACTGAACCTTCATTTGTCGATGAATTTCAATAGGTTTCACACCTTCACTATGCAAAAACCGAATAACAGAACGCTGTTCTTCCCTGGTGCAAGTCGCAAGTGGCGCGCCATCTTTATACTGATACAGCGACGGTATGTGTGCATCTGCACTATGCTGCCATCTACACAGGCGATTCTGCACGCTGTCTGTAGCACGCTTACCAACTTAAAGGATAACGGCGCGAAATTTCGATTTGTTATTACAAATTTAAAGTTTTCATTTGACTGACCCTCGTATTAGTAGAGATATCGATAGATTTAGATAGAGAAAGTACAAGGTGCGTGCAAAACTACATTTCCGTAAAATGGGGCAAACATTAGTCAGACTGTACTCATGCGGAGTTGGATAATGAGGGTTGCTTTAGACGTGAGTGCGCAATTCTTTGGGGTTTTCGGCCGTCCTTCTCTTCCGATGACATTCTCCTTCACCTCACTCATCTCCTTTCCGAACAGCTTAATTCCCGTCACTCCATAACCTTCCTCTCCCTCGACCTCGAACGTGCTTATGACCGCGTATGGCATTCCGGTCTCCTCTTCAAGCTCCAAACCTTCGCCCTTCCCATTAACTACGTCCGTTTGATTGGCTCCTTTCTCTCCCACCGTTCTTCCTACGTTACCATCCATAACACGGATCCCTACACCTTTTTTTTTTCCCTCCGCCGGTGTGCCCCAAGGCTCCGTCCTCTCCCCCCTTCTGTACCTTTTGTATATGCCGCTGTCACCCCCTGTCCACCTTCTCCAGTTTGCCGATGACACCGCCTTTCTTGCCCTTGCCCACACCCTGCAGCGCTCCCAACACCTTCTCCAATCCCACCTTGACCGATTCACCGCTTGGTGCAACCAGTGGTTGCTCAAGGTCAATCCCTCCAAAACCCAGGCGATCATTTTAGGCAAAACCACCCATTCCTTCCGCCTCCTCGATTTCTATCTAACCATCTATGGCCGTCCTATCGCCCTCATCCCCACCCTTAAGTACCTTGGCGTCACCCTCAACCGTCGCCTCTCCTGGACCCCCCATCTCCGGACAATCCAAGCCAATGCACGCTCCCGACTCCGTCTCCTCAAGCTCCTATCCGGCCGTACATGGGTCTGGACCCCTCCACCATACTCTACACCTATAAATCCCTCATCTGCCCTATCCTTTTTTACGGCCATCCGGCCTGGATCTCCGCCCCTCCCTTCCTTTTACAAATCCCTTCAGATCTCTGAACACCAAGCGCTCCGCCTCGCCTATCGCAACCGGCTCCCCTTCCCCACACGGATCCTGTATGACCTCATTCCGTTCCCCCACCTCCTCCTTTTCCTTGAAAGGATACAGATCCTGCACACCTCCCGTAAACTCGATCCTCCTCACCCGCTTGTCTCACCCATCGTCTCCCACCCCCGCCTGCTGCCCCATCTGTATTCCCACGTCCCACCTGGTCTCCATCTCTCCACCCTCCTTACCCCAAGGTGGATTCCGCCAGCTCCCCCTCCCTCATGATGTCCACCTCCCGTCCATCTATCCCTCCTATCAACTTTGGTCCTCCCCTCCCACTTCATGTGTCTTTTCCTTTGGGCACCCTCCCTCCCTTCTCTCTCCTTTTCCCCCATCCCCCATTCCTCCACCCCTCTTCCCCAGGCTACCCCTCCCCCTTCCACCCTTCCCCCTCTCTCCCCTGCCCCTGACACCTCTGCTCTCCCCTGTCCCTCTCCCCGCCCCCCCCCCTCCTCCTCTCTTGGCAGGTCCCCGGACTCGCACACGCTCAGAGAACATTCGCCCGCCGGAGATCATCGCCATCAGTGTCTCGTGTGTGTGCCTTCGTTTTGTGTTTAGTGTTCTTTCGCCGTCATGCCACCACTGTTCACGTGTGCCGTCGCAGTCATCCGTGTTATGTGCGCCGTGTCAACTAGTGTTAATGTTTTTCCTCGTCCAGCGTGAACGGCTCCATGTTTATTGTTTTTCGTGTCTACAGTTTTTGCCCGCCGTTTTTATTGTATTATCTGTGCCACCTATATGTAATACTTATTGTACCACTCGCGGCTGAAGAGCAGCGTAATATGCTGCTGCCCGCCCGCCTTTGTATAAGGTGATCAAAATAACAATAAAGAAAAAAAATCTTTGGGGTAGGGGAAATTAGTGGTTCTCAATAAATAGTGTGTAGAGCGCTTCAGATGTTTAGAGCGACTGCCACGGAAGAGCTCGTCGTCGCACGTACTGTCCAGTGGTCAGCCGGTGGGTAGCGGTACGCGGTTCAGCCAGGCGGGTATTCGGCGGCAGAGCGGAACGTTTTCCTGTGGCGCCGCCCTTTTGCGCAGTTATCCGGTGGCGAGCTGCGAGGTGACATTGCGCGGCGTGGCGTGAGTGCGTGGGTGCGTGGGTGCGCGGCCGCCGGCCACCTTGTAATCCGCTTAAACGTACTGCCGGCGCCGCTGATCCCGGCCGCCGATGTAATCTGGACACGCGGCCGCGTTAAGTGCGGCTGATTTAGCCCGACACTCGCCGGGCGACGTCTCCCGGTCTGCGACGGGCTAAGCCTGCGCGATATACAACACCGGGCTGCCACGAGTCGTCTCTGGCGTACACACGCTCGCGACAGCGTCCGCATCGAGAACGACCGCATCGTTACGCAGCGCCGCGCTCCTACTTTGCTGTGGACCTCTATTGCATCGTATCACTGGAGTCATGGGATTTGTCTGGAGTATCTGAGCAGAACAATGCAACGACGCAACGGGCTCTCCCCCTCTCTTTCCGAGCGTTTATCTTGTGATATAGTCCCGCTGATTTCAATATTTGAAAATTTATACTGAGTTGCAGGGTAAAATGGTTTAAAATGGCTCTGAGCACAATGGGACTTAACATCTGAGGTCATCAGTCCCCTAGAACTTAGAACTACTTAAATCTAACATCCAGACTGAAGTGCCCAGAACCGCTCGGCCACACCGGCCGGCGACGAGGTAAAAGGGGGCAAGGCATTCCTAGAGTTGTAGTTTCTACTCAGGCGATTGATGTGACAAGGTTTTCGGCGTGATTATGGCCGCCCGACACGAATTAACAAACTTTTGAAGAGGATTAGGAGTTAGAGCAGAACGCAAGGGACATTATATCTTGGACCGAGCGAGGTGGCGCAGTGGTTAGCACACTGGACTCGCATTCGGGAGGACGACGGTTCAATCCCGTCTCCTGCCATCCTGATTTAGGTTTTCCGTGATTTCCCTAAATCGTGTCAGGCAAATGCCGGGATGGTTCCTTTCAAAGGGCACGGCCGATTTCCTTCCCAATCCTTCCCTAACCCGAGCTTGCGCTCCGTCTCTAATGACCTCGTTGTCGACGGGACGTTAAAACACTAACTACCACCACCATTATATCTTGGAAATCGTTAAGGAACTCAATATTCCAAAATCCACAGTGTCGAGAGTGTGCCGAGAATACCTAATTACAGGGATTACCTCTCACCAAGTGCAACGCAGCGTCCGACTGTCTTCATTTAACGACCGAAAGCAGCGGCGTTAGCGTAGCATTGTCATTGTTAATACAGAAGGAAGCAGCGTGAAATAGCCGCACAAATCAATTTGGGATGTACAAGAACTGTATCCATTAGGACAGTGCTGCGAAATTTGCCATTGATGGGCTATGAAAGCATACAACAGACTCGAATGTCTTTGCTAACAGCATGACATGACCTGCGGCACCTCTCCCAGACTCGTGACCACATCGGTTGGAACCTAGACGACACGAAATCCGTGGTCAGATGATTCCCTATTTCAGCGGCTATGAGCTGATGGCAGGGTTCGTGTGTGGCGCAGACCCAGGTTGTCTACAAGGCACTGTGCAAGCTGTGGTGACTCTATTATAATGTGGGCTGCGTTTACATTGACTGGGTCCTCTGGTAAAACTGAACCGATCGCTAATTGGAGAACATCTGCAGCCATTCATGAACTTCATATTCCCAAACAACGACGGAATTTTTACTGAGGAGATTGCGTCGTGACACAGGGCAACAATCGTTCGCGATTGGACGATTAGAGCGAAAGATTTGGCCACTCGTCGAATACTTATGAGCCACAATAGAAATACGAGGTGTGGCTAGAAAAAAACCGGACTAGTACTGGTGAAACAATAAAACGAATGCAATAAGGCTGAAAGTCTCGTGGCCTGTCACGTGACTCTCGCTCCGCCTACTGCTCGAGTTTCATCTGCCTCCTGCACTCAGTCTGCCCGTGGCGTCTGTTTTAAGTAGTTGACGTTTTGTCTGTGCGTCGGAAAATGTTGAGTGTACAGAAAGAACAGCGTGTTAACATCAAATTTTGTTTCAAACTAGGAAAATCTGCAAGTGAAACGTTTGTAATGTTACAACAAGTGTACGGCGATGATTGTTTATCGCGAGCACAAGTGTTTGAGTGGTTTAAACGATTTAAAGATGGCCGCGAAGACACCAGTGATGACACTCGCACTGGCAGACCATTGTCAGCAAAAACTGATGCAAACATTGAAAAAATCGGTAAACTTGTTCGACAAGATCGCCGTTTAACAATCAGAGCAGTGTCTGAGTTAACAGGAGTTGACAAGGAAAATGTTAGGCAGATTCTTCATGAAAGTTTCGACATGAACAAAGTGTGTTCAAAAATGGTTCCAAAGTGTCTCACAATTGAACAGAAGGAACGCCGAAGAATGATTTGATCTGACATCCTGGAAAACATTGAAAGTGATCCCACCTTCTTACAAAATGTTATTACTTGCGATGAATCGTGGTTTTTTACTTACGATCCCGAAACTAAACGCCAATCGATGCATTGGAAAACTCCTGGTTCTCCACGACAAAAAAAAGCACGAATATCAAAATCGAAATTCAAGGCAATGATGATTGGTTTTTTTTTTTTTTTTACATCAAAGGGATTGTGCACATTGATTGGGTACCAGAGGGACAAACAGTGAATCAGCATTACTACATTAGCGTCCTGGCTACCCTACGTGAGCGAGTACGGAGAAAACGGAACGATTTGTGGAGAAAAAAGTCATAGATCCTTCACCAAGACAATGCCCCAGCTCACAGTGCGTTGTCAGTGAAGACGTTTTTGGCAAAACACAACATTCCCATCTTAGATCATCCACCCTACTCACCTGATTTGGCCCCCTGTGACTTTTTTCTTTTCCCTAAAGTCAAGTCAGCTTTGAAAGGAACTAGATTTGAGACTGTTGAAGCAGTAAAAGAAAAAGCGACGGAAGTAATGTATGGACTTACCGAAAATGATCTGCAGCATTGCTATGAACAGTGGAAAATTCGTATGGAGCGGTGTAGAGACCGAGGAGGAGAGTACATTGAAGGAGATAACATGAAATAGTAAATAATTGTAAATAAATGTTTTTTCCAGCATCAGTCCGGTTTTTTTCAAGCCGCACCTCGTACAGGAAGTCCTTATGCACTTCTGTTTGTTCTTCGTCGGTTCATTTTACAAGATTTAACATCAATAAAAGAACTGTCTTGTAAGTTGCATTAACCTTTCACCCCATTTTTTGTGGGCTAAATTTTGATTGATGAATGATTTATTGAACGTAATTAATATGGCTTAAATAATTTTGAAGCACAGCAATGACTTATTTCGCGTTGTTCTGGTAGTGACTCTAAAACAACAGTGAACGAGTCTGCATTACACTACTACCCACATACGAGTATATTACAACAGTGAATGAGTGTAAGTTTTACATCTGTTCTTATACTACTAGATTGATTTCAGCCAAAACATGGGTACACGTATCACTTACTGTCACAAAAGAGAGGCTATGGGTGTAAGGAGCAACTACCTCTCGCAGTGAAAAGGTAACGTAGCTCACTAAGCGCAGGTAGAAGGATTAGATTCATCCAGTATTTGTGAATGAAGGCGCTTAGTGACTTGCAGCCGACTAACGTTATACGTAATATCAAACTTTTGCGAGACTTTTATACGCAGACACGCTTTACAAAACGACGAAAGGAAAAAAAAAGTCGCTCACAACTTTTTCGCAGCTCATGCAGTAATAATTTTTTACTTCTTTACCAATAAGTCTATTAGCAAGAAATTTTGCAGACAATATACATATATAACTATCAATGTACCTGAAAAAAATATATCATTCTAGGATACGTAGTTCAGGAGCTATGACATCATAAACGTTGATTTGCGTGAAAAACTAACGCATCGTGTATGACGTTTTATTATTTCTTTCCGACGAACTCTATTCATGACATGTTTCGTTTCTCGGGTACTGTGCACATATACCACTGGATGTAAGAGAAAACTTCATCGTGTGACACATAGCTACGGACATACGACGTTATAGAGGTGGAGCTGCGTGAAGACGAAACTGCACGAGGAAATTCGCTGGAGACGTATGTGCATAAACATACATGAAATATGGGAGTACGTGTAAAATTTATGTGACACATGGGTATTGGTGTGAACGAAACGTTTTACGCATACTACTTACTATGTGGAAAGGAATAATGAGGGAGCCGGTCGTTGTGGCGAGCGGTTCTAGGCGCTTCAATCTGGAACCGCGTGACCGCTACGGTCGCAGGTTCGAATGCTGCCTTCGGCATGGATATGTGTGATGTCCTCAGGTTAGTTAGGTTTAAGTAGTTCTAAGTTCTAGGGGACTGATGACCTCAGCTGTTAAGTCCCATAGTGCTCAGAGCCATTTGAACCATTTTGAATAATGAGGGAGCAAGAAGCAGCAACTGCTTATTGTAGTGGGAGTGCTAACGTTGAGAGAGAAGAATGAAGGAAGAGATGGATATAGAGGGGAAAGTAGGAAGTAGACAGGAGGAGCTAGTTTAATGGAACTGTAATAAGTAAATGCCCGGGCAACGCGATTACGCAGCTAGTTTGTTATGAACGAAGAACAACGTTAACAATGGGCAAGTAAATGAGGAAAACAGAAAGGCTTTTACTGGAAAGCAACAAATTATTTACTTCTGTGCGGGCTACCTCCTTACTGCTATGATGTGCCACTAGTAATGTCTAATCAACAACGTTTAGTCGCATCTACTGTTCAAAAAGATTTCAGTCCTGTAGTGCTTAATTTTTATTTTTCTACCACAAAAACGAACAGAAATACCAAATTTTCACTACCCAACAGTTTCCAAAGATGAGTGTAACAGTTAAGCAATAAACATAATTAAAATAATTCATTTAATGCGTTGCACACTGTGTCTGGTGCGTCCTGAGTGCCATAATTCGGAATGTTTTTGGTGGCTAAGTGGTACAGTGCCTGACTATCAATATGAAGACCACCGATTTCAATTTTCACTTAGTTCCTCTTTCTTATTAACTGCCACTTACTTCACTTGTCGAGGTGATTTGATACTCTGAGTAATTTAAGTTGTCTTGTGAGGTATGAGTACGTCTGTAGTAATACGTCGAAGTTTGACACCGAAATTTTATTTCTCGTTTACAGACATATTATTGGAACTGTTTTTATTGACATTCACAGTGCCAGTTACTGGTTACAGAAAATGAAGGGCAAGGAATATAAATGTTTTGCGAGTTTATATAATGCGGGTAATGAATTACCTGTTACGCATTACTTCTATTGTGTTTTTTCTTGATGCAGCGTAACTGATGGCGTGCAAATACCCGGAATATTTTACGCATTGTTTGAGAATGAGAGTCCTTAGCGAAATCCAACAAATATTACATATAATTTTAAACAGTTAAGAAATTTTTTCGCTGTCACTACCCCCTCCCCAAAATGATGAAATGAAAGAAGTTTATCGCTTACAACATTTTCCCCATTCACGCATCAAACTTCAGCATAGGTAATGATGTTTTAGATTTACTTTCTTACTACTAAATCTACTCTCATCGTACTTTGCAAATATCACTGAATGTACTTGCTAAATTATATCATTGTACGACACACACATGAGGAGATAAGAAATCATAATCTTTGGGATGCCAGAGAAACAAGGTTTTGCTTAAAATGGTACACAGTAAAACTTTAGCATTGCATGTGATGTTTTAATTTATTACTCCCCACTACTATATTCGCAACAGTATAAACGTATATCAGTCAGTGCACCAGCAAAATTACATAATTTTTTGACATGTAGTTCAGGATATACGACGTTGTAAACACTGACGTCTGCTTAGAATGGAGCGCCAACTAGCCGGAGTATATTTCTGTACTGTCTCATGACAAGAACACCGAGTTATTTGCAACAAATTTTAAGCCAAATTTCAATTCTTCTAATTTATTTTCTCGCTTACATGCTTAAAGCCAAATATTTAGCATGTTGACTCACTTGCGAAGTAATCTGAAGTTTGAAACGGATTTAAACAACAGAGTTCGATTATTTATGGTATCGGGGTTTACTTGTATAAAACGACACGTATATTATACCAGTCTCTATTACCATGTGCGTCACGCACCGCTGCTGCCATTCGCCTATTTAGTGCTTGCATTCGCGGCTGCCTCCCGAGTTAGCCTTGCAGGAACGGTTCCTGGGATTTTGGATGGCGATAGATCTCAACACGCAATCCGTAAAAAACAGTCTATAGCTTACAAGATGATAAATCATTTAAATAAAACTGAAAAAGAAGCAACAGACCTAAATATAATAGAATAATATAAATACACTCCTGGAAATGGAAAAAAGAACACATTGACACCGGTGTGTCAGACCCACCATACTTGCTCCGGACACTGCGAGAGGGCTGTACAAGCAATGATCACACGCACGGCACAGCGGACACACCAGAACCGCGGTGTTGGCCGTCGAATGGCGCTAGCTGCGCAGCATTTGTGCACCGCCGCCGTCAGTGTCAGCCAGTTTGCCGTGGCATACGGAGCTCCATCGCAGTCTTTTACACTGGTAGCATGCCGCGACAGCGTGGACGTGAACCGTATGTGCAGTTGACGGACTTTGAGCGAGGGCGTATAGTGGGCATGCGGGAGGCCGGGTGGACGTGCCGCCGAATTGCTCAACACGTGGGGCGTGAGGTCTCCACAGTACATCGATGTTGTCGCCAGTGGTCGGCGGAAGGTGCACGTGCCCGTCGACCTGGGACCGGACCGCAGCGACGCACGGATGCACGCCAAGACCGTAGGATCCTACGCAGTGCCGTAGGGGACCGCACCGCCACTTCCCAGCAAATTAGGGACACTGTTGCTCCTGGGGTATCGGCGAGGACAATTCGCAACCGTCTCCATGAAGCTGAGCTACGGTCCCGCACACCGTTAGGCCGTCTTCCGCTCACGCCCCAACATCGTGCAGCCCACCTCCAGTGGTGTCGCGACAGGCGTGAATGGAGGGACGAATGGAGACTTGTCGTCTTCAGCGATGAGAGTCGCTTCTGCCTTGGTGCCAATGATGGTCGTATGCGTGTTTGGCGCCGTGCAGGTGAGCGCCACAATCAGGACTGCATACGACCGAGGCACACAGGGCCAACACCCGGCATCATGGTGTGGGGAGCGATCTCCTACACTGGCCGTACACCACTGGTGATCGTCGAGGGGATACTGAATAGTGCACGGTACATCCAAACCGTCATCGAACCCATCGTTCTACCATTCCTAGACCGGCAAGGGAACTTGCTGTTCCAACAGGACAATGCACGTCCGCATGTATCCCGTGCCACCCAACGTGCTCTAGAAGGTGTAAGTCAACTACCCTGGCCAGCAAGATCTCCGGATCTGTCCCCCATTGAGCATGTTTGGGACTGGATGAAGCGTCGTCTCACGCGGTCTGCACGTCCAGCGCGAACGCTGGTCCAACTGAGGCGCCAGGTGGAAATGGCATGGCAAGCCGTTCCACAGGACTACATCCAGCATCTCTACGATCGTCTCCATGGGAGAATAGCAGCCTGCATTGCTGCGAAAGGTGGATATACACTGTACTAGTGCCGACATTGTGCATGCTCTGTTACCTGTGTCTATGTGCCTGTGGTTCTGTCAGTGTGATCATGTGATGTATCTGACCCCAGGAATGTGTCAATAAAGTTTCCCCTTCCTGGGACAATGAATTCACGGTGTTCTTATTTCAATTTCCAGGAGTGTAGATTGCGTATCATAAACAGCGGCGTAACGAAAACCAAGCATTAGAGGAGAAACCAACCGAAACTGATAAATCGCATGACAGCGATCTCATAACGAACCAAGAACTAAACGAGGCCCTGAATAAAGCAAGAAAATGGAAAGCAACGGGACCTGACGGCATAAATTCATAGTTAGTTAAACATGTATGGTTAATTTTAAAACGTGGACTTCTTTATTTATAGAGCATGTATTCGAAAAGACACCAATTCCCGAAATCATGGGCAGATGCAGATGTCGTATCAACCGTTAAAAAGAAAAACTAAATGAATGCAATAATTACCGTGGTGTAACACCAGCGGACGCAGCGTACAAGATCAACTACAAGATAATAAATCAGATTCTACAGATTATTGCCTAAAATCTGTTATCTAAAGGGCGAAATGCTTTGAGATAAACGAGATCCGTACTGATAATTTTTTCACATTTAAATAAGTTGTAGAGGAACAAAGAGAGTCCAATAGCGGAACGCACATCGCGTTTGTAGACTTAGAGAAGGCCATCGATCATGTACATAGGAAACTTTTATGGAACACAAGGAAAGATATCCTCAGCAAATAATAGAGTTGGTAGGAGTCCTCTATGGAGGTACAACACTGAAGAGCCAAAGAAACAGGTACGCTTGACTAATATCGTGTAGGGCCCCCCCCCCGAGCACGCAGAAGCGCCGCAACACGACGTGGCATGGACTCGACTAATGTCTGAAGTAGTGCTGGAGGAAATCGACACCATGAAACCTGCAGGGATGACCATAAATCCGTAATAATACGAGGGGGGTGGAGATCTGTTCTGAACAGAACGTTGCAATGCATCCCAGATATGCTCAATAATCCAGAATGAGATTTTCACTCTGCAGCGGAGTGTGAGCTTATATGAAACTTTGTGGCAAATTAAAACTGTGTGCGGGACCGAGACTGGAACCAGTGACCTTCACCTTTCGCAGCACGGCTCACAGCCTACCTTCAAGGTAGGAGACGAGGTACAGGCAGAAGTAAGGCTGTGAGGACAGGCCGTGAGTCGTGCTTGGGTAGCTCAGTTGGTAAAGTACTTGTCCGCGGAAGGCAATGGTCCCGAGTTCGAGTCTCGGTCCGGCACACAGTTTTAATCTGCCAGGAAGTTTCATGCTCCATTATGTTCATATCTGGGCAGTTTGGTGGCCAGCGCTAGCGTTTAAAATGAAAAGAGTGCTCCTGGAGCAACAATTCTAGACTTGTGGGGTGTCGCATTGTCCTGCTGGTATTGCACAAGTCTGTCGGAATACAGAATGGACAAGAATGGATGCAGGTGATCAGACAGCGTGCTTACGTACATGTCATCTGTCAGAGTCGTACCCGGACGTATCAGGGGTCTCATATCACTCCAACTTGAAACGCCAGCTTGAACAGTCCCCTGCAGACGTGCAGGGTCCATGGATTCATGAGGTTGTCTCTATACACGTACACGTCAATATTGACGGGCCCAGGCGAGGCTTAAAGCTTTATGTTGTACAGTCATCAATACCATATCGATGATGTTTCGTTGAAAAATTCTCACGCTGGCACTTTTTGATGGTCCAGCACAGAAATCTGCAGCAATTTGCGGAAGGGTTGCACTTCTGTCAAGCTGAACGATTCTCTTCAGTCGTCGTTCGTCCCGTTCTTGCAGGATGTCTTTCCATCCACAGGAATGTCGGAGATTCAAAGTTTTACCGGATTCCCGGTATTCACGGTATACTCGTTAAATGGTCGTACGGTAAAATCCCCATTTCATAGCTACCTCGGAAATGCTGTGTCTCATCGCTCGTGCGCCCACTGTAACTATAAACTCACTTAAATCTTGGTAACCTGCCATTGTAGCAGCAATAACCTATCTGACAACGGCGCCAGACACTTGTTGTCTTATACAGGTGTTGTCGACCGCGGCGCCGTATTCTGACTGTTTACATATCTGTATATTTGAATACACATGCTTGTACTAGTTTCTTTGGATTTCCGTGTAAAATAGGAATAAAGGTTAACCATACTATACCTGAAGACATGCCTATAGCCCAAGGAGGCTGACAGGGTTGTAGATTATCAGCATACTTTTAAATATATACTCTGACAATATGATTGAAAAATGGGAACAATAAATTGATCTGGGCTTAAGACTATCACATAACAGATTTTAAATACAGCGATTTTAGCAGACGACGTTAAGGTTGTACAGGATTGCTAAACTTTCTATGAAGTCCGTCTTTAAACTTAGCCAATTTTCTAAAGAACGTAATACGAAAATATACATTCCAAAAACTAAAGTGATGTCTTTCAAAATGCTGGTGATAACTAAGAACATCGAACAAGTTAATTTCAGTTACCTGGAAAATATTATTAACTATTGAATGAATATGACACTGACAACGAACTGCGGAAATATCAAATGATATGCGTAACAATCAATAGAACACTGAGAAATAAAGCGAGAAGAGGTACAAAAATAAAGTTTTATAAGGTAATGGCCACTCCCACATCGCTGTTGGGAAGTGAAACTTGGATAACTGCTAAAAAGCAAGAAAGTACAATCCAAGCAGTAGCAATGAAATTTCTAAGAGGAGTGAAAGGCTACAGAAGATTAGACTAAGAAACAAAGACGT
Organism: Schistocerca nitens; assembly: GCF_023898315.1. Lineage (NCBI taxonomy): Eukaryota > Metazoa > Arthropoda > Insecta > Orthoptera > Acrididae > Schistocerca > Schistocerca nitens. The sequence goes on from NC_064618.1 coordinate 175,798,581, forward strand.
AAGAGGAGAACTTGGGATATATCAAGTATAATCCACAAAGGTGGTTGCAACTTCTACAAAGAATGCCGGATTCTAAAGTACTGGAACAGGCTATAAATCTCTTACCTTTAGATACAAAATCTGTAGCACGACAAAGGAGAAGATGGCCGGATACTTAGAAGACGGAACGGGCCTATGACATGGAGTGTGATGATAGAAGAAGACTGAAAGGGCGCTGTGATCGCACCAGCTGCCGGTCGCTTTGGCTCCAGCAGCGCCGCTTTGAATACAGGTTGTGGCAGGCACGGGCTGTACGTAGGCCATGCAGGTTGCGGTTTGGCACCTGTGGGGCCGCCGGTTTGGTGGCGAGCTGCTGAGCGCGTTGGTGGCCTTGCGGCCGCCGGGCTACGCCTCGTCGTAATTCAGAGGCGGCGGTTTACATAGGCGGCAGACGCCGCCAGCAGCGCACTGAGCCGGTCGCCATCTGCAGCACACGACAGCGGCAGCTACGCTATGTGATCAAAAGTGTCCGGACACCCCTCAAAACATACACTTCTCAAATTATGTGCATTGTGCTGCCGCCTACTGCCAGGTACTCCATATTACCAACCTTAGCAGTCACTATTGTGAGAGAGCAGAATGGAGCGCACTTCGAAAGTGGTCAGGTGACTGGATATGCTTGTGTCATACGTCTGTAAGCGAGATTTACGCACTCCTAAACATCATCAGGTCCACTGTTTCCGATGTGATAGTGAAGTGGAAACGTGAAGGGACACGTACAGCACAGAAGCGTACAGGCCTGGTCTGTTGACTGACAGAGACGCCTGACAGTCGAAGAGGGTCGTATTGTATAATAGGCAGACATCTATCCAGATCATCGCACAGGATTCACTGCAAGTACTATAACAGCTAGGCGGGAGATGAGAATACTTGGATTTCATGGTCGAGCGGCTGCTCATAATCATCACGCCGGTAAATGCCAGACGACGCCTCGCTTACTGGAAGGAGCGTAGACATTGGACGATTTAACAGTGGAAAAACGTTGAGAGGAGTGACGAATCACGGTACACAACGTGGCGATACGATGGTAGGGTGTGGGTATGGCGAATGCCCGGTGAACGTCGTCTGCCAGCTTTTGAAGTGCCAACAGTAAAATTCGGAAGCGGTGGTGTTATGGTGTGGTCGTGTTTTCCATGGAGAGGGCTTGCACCCCTTGTTGCTTTTCGTGGCACTATCATTGTGCAGGCCTACAATGATATTTTAAGCATCTACTTGCTTCTCACTGTTGAAGAGCAATTCGGGGGTGGCGATTTCACCTTTCAAGACGATCGAGCACCTGCTCCTAATGCATGGACTATGGTGGAGTGGTTACACGACAATAAGAACCCTGTAATGGACTGGACTGCACATAGTCCTGATCTGAACCCTATAGAACACCTTTGGGTTGTTTCGGAACGCCGACTTCGTGCCAGGCCTCACCGACCGACATCGATACCTCTCCTCAGTGCAGCACTCCGTGAGGAATGGGCTGTCATTCCCCAAGAAATCTTCCAGAACCTGATTGAACGTATGCCTGCGAGAGTGGAAACTGTCATCAAGGATAAGGGTGGGCCAACACCATACCAGAATCACCGCGGAGGGCGCCACAAACTTGTAAGTCATTTTCAGCCATTTGTCCGAATACTTTTGATCAAATAGTGTACTTATTAAAAATTCTCAACAGTCTCAACAGCCTATCCACTATACCATCATGTACATCTACAGAGACGAGCACATGCAGACAAGCAACGTAAAACCGTACGATACGTCTTCCTTCGGTGAGATTTCCGACTGCTTTGTTCTGGTTATTCATGAGTATTTAACTGCTATTAATTCAATGTAAAAGTTAAAAAAAATTAAAAACTTTCAATAAATCTATTAAAACTTTCGAACTTTTTCCATGTATTGTCTCAGTCGAATTTAACATAAAAAGAACTACTCACAAAGAGAAGATAAGCTTCGGTAGCTTAACTACCATTTCAGATTTGTGCATTCTCCATAGCATTCTGATTTTAAATCTCCAGGTAAGATGTGTTACTCACAGCAATGTTATCTATGACAGCGATTGACACAAAAAGCCTGTACAGCATCGCAAAAAAGATTTCATACACTGAAGTGTCCATGTAATGATCTCTGTCACAGTCAGTAACTGGAAGCAGAAATTTGACATTTTTAGCTGTACCTGAAGTCAATACTAAACATAAAATATACATCTATCGTCACACTATTGCTGTATTACTTGGTGTGTGTGTGTGTGTGTGTGTGTGTATTGGGGGGGGGGGGGCGCTCATGTGTCAACCAATATACAGTTTGGACAAGTTACCAACTGTGGCGATGACACTAAATAAATAAATACGTTTTATTATTGACATCAGGTACAGAACACAGTAACGGAAATAACTAAATGGACGCTTCCATGTATAACAAAATTTTGACGACGCTGTACAGGCTTTTCACGTCAGTTACTGTCATAGATAACATACCTGTACGTAGCACATTTTACCTGGAGATTTAAAATACGAATGGTAAGGACGATGCAAAGGTCTTGTACACCGCGAATGGATTCATAACACTACGTTTGGTATTATATCCCTGTAAAGCCGCACGGGGTAGCAGGGCGGTCTCATGTGCCTTGCCACGTTTCGTTGGGCTCCCTCTGTCGGATGTTCGAGTCGTCCTTTCAGCATGGGCATATGGTGTGTGTTAGTTCATGTTAGGTTAAGTAATGTGAGATCCTAGGGACCGAAGACTTCAGTAGTTTGGTCCCATAGGAACGTGCCACAAATTTTCAAATTTTTCCATGTAAAAATGTTTCAGAAGCTAGCCAAGAGCAATTTTGACGTAAATTTATTTCTTAAAGTAATATTTCCTTTGGTTTGTTCTCACATCTGAAGAGGGTAGTTAACCTACCGAAACTGGTCATCAATTTTGAAATAATTTTTAGCGTTAAATGCTACTGTGAAAATAGACATTAAAATTTTCAAAGTTTTTTTTTTAGGAAATTGTTAAAATTTTATAATTCTACAACTGATTATTTGCTTGTGATCGCATTCTGCTATTCTGACAACGTGAGATATATTCAGTAATTTCTGTTCATCAATTAACAGTAATTAATCTGTAAATGGAGTATAGATGTGCCGATATTTCCTTCGCGTCAATTAACATTGAATAATCTATTACCTTTACGAATGATTACTTCAAAAATATCCTCTTTTCTCTTATTGATTGTTTAGTGTTGACTTGTATTGTATTCTATTGTATTGAACCGGGGACCTAGAAACGACGGAGAGGCTTCGTCCCGCTGCAGCCCTTAGTGGGTTACAACCCCACAACATGGCACAGCAGTCCATCCGCCCCACCGCCCTCCCACACTGAACCCAAGGTTAATGTGCGGTTCGGGCCCCAGTGGAACCACCGTTAACGTCTAATACCAGACGACTGTAACCCCAAATGCTTGCGTGGTAGAGTAATTATGGTGTCCGCGTACGTGTATACAGAGTTTGTGCAGCAATCCCCGACATAGTGTAACTGAGGCGGGATAAGAGGAACCAGCCAGAATTCGCCGAGGCAGATGGAAAACCTCCTTAAAAACCATCCACAGGTTGGCCGACACACCGGACCTCGATACTAATCTTCCGGGCGGATTCTTGCCAGGGCCGGCACTCCTTCGAACTCGGAAAGCAGCGCGTTAGACCGAGCGGCTAGCCGGGCGTGCAGTGTTGACTTATGTCTATAGCTTCACTACGGAAAGAAGTTCGACTGCCCCTACAAATTACAGTATAACGTCGGCCCATATTTCATTTCGACTCTGTCCTGTTTACTACTCTGCCAACATCTGTGCGCAGCACTGAAGTATTGTGCTATCCAGCCACAAAATACGTGGAGGCAAAATAGAAACTAGTCCAGTCCTCTGACAAAGGGAGAGTCTCCTAAGAAAATACCTTAGATAACCGATTTAGCCTCGTTTGTAGATTACGTGTCCACTGATACAAGTCACGAGCTGATCAGTCCAGTAGTTTACAAGTTGCGTTCATTAACATACCATTAAATCATATCAAATTATTTTTCCGCGGAAATTAGGGACCTTTGTAGGTTTGCCTAACAATATAACTTGGTTGGTTGGTTGTTTGGGGGAAGAGACCAAACAACGAGGTTATCGGTCTAATAGGATTAGGGAAGGATGGGGAAGGAAGTCGGCCGTGCCCTTTCAAAGGAACCATCCCGGCATTTGCCTGGAGCGATTTAGGGAAATCACGGAAAACCTAAATCAGGATGGCCGGACGCGGGATTGAACCGTCGTCCTTCCGAATGCGAAACAATATAACTCCCGGCTCGTAAAGACACTACAATTTTCTGACGACTGATATGATCAAAATAAAATTGGTGCAATATAGCGAATTACGTGAAGGCTGAAGTAGACGTTAGTTCAAAAATGGTTCAAATGGCTCTGAGTACTATGGGACTCAACTGCTGAGGTCATTAGTCCCCTAGAACTTAGAACTAGTTAAACCTAACTAACCTAAGGACATCACAAACATCCATGCCCGAGGCAGGATTCGAACCTGCGACCGTAGCGGTCTTGCGGTTCCAGACTGCAGCGCCTTTAACCGCACGGCCACTTCGGCCGGCCAGACGTTAGTTTGATTCTGAGTTGTTCTTCTGCAGCGGCGGAGGGAAACGTGCCCCACCCGCCGTTTTTCCGAAAGATCCGCTTTTCCAGGCGCCCCAAGTGTAAGGTAACGACACCGTCGTCGCGGACTTGGACGAATGCGCGAGAGGGACACCTGTTATATTGGCCACACAACTCTTCTTTCTGCCAGGGAAGGTACACAGTGTCGTTGCCCTTTGGACATAAAAGTGACGGGAGACGCTCTCGACAACCCAGTTGAAGATAATGATTCAAATGGCTCTGAGCACTATGGGACTTAACATCTGAGGTCATCAGTCTCCTAGAATTTAGAACTACTTAAACCTAACTAACCTAAGGACATCACACATATTCATGGCCGACGCAGGATTCGCACCTGCGACCGTAGCGGTCGCGCGGTTCCAGCTTGTAGCACCTAGAACCGCTCAGCCACAGCGGCAGGCCGAAGACAGTGTTTTGTATGTGGAAGTTCGTGACCATCGTTCGCGAGAGAGTCGCCGCAATTATGTGAAGATGTGCATGTTTGTTACATAAGTAGTGGCCTCTGATCGCTTAGCACAATATAGTACGGTCAGTAGTTCGTGCTAATCGGCAGTAATTCCACTGCGACGCGATAAAGTTTACGCCAAACGCTTGGTGCGGGAATCTTAACATGATTCTCACGAGTTCAACCGTCCCTGCCTGGGGTGTTCTCGTGAGTTCTTACGACTTTTAGTATTTCAACTTACCTCTCGGTGCACTCTACTAATGCAGCGGTTAGACCATTTAGTATTACGTCTGTAATTTGTACTATTTATTACTGTGTCTTGACCAGCAGCAAGACGAGACTTGCCAGATTCTTAACTCTTCTGGCGAGGAGTAACCATTATTCACATGTAAAAGGATACCTCTCATTTAACGGGTTGCCTTGACTCAACATATGCAACATCATTTCAAACATACATCTTTGTTTTGTTGATAGGGGAATTCCAAATGTAGTCTCTTTCTTTATCAACACATCATTGAAACACAGACAGTCGTGATGGAGTCTGATGCTGGGGGCGCTCGGTTAAGCAGATGAATCGCAGGTGAGATTTACTATCGCCAGCTATTAGGGAAACAAGAAAAATGGACAGTTAAATTAGTTATTCAATCATTTTCATTCAGCTTAGTAAAATCACCTCCACCAGCCGCAAGTGATCGAAAAGTAGTGGTGAAGTCGTGTGTGTCAACACAGAAGTAAATGAACTAACAAATTGGTCTCAAAAGAACATTTTTATTGTGTTCCATTTGTGTATCTGTAGTCAAGGACGTTAATGGACAGAGGTATTTCGAAAACAGAATAAAAATGTCTGAATCAGAATGTGCAAGAACAGTACCAAAAACAATTTCTTAACGTTGTGAAGACCAATGTGTTGATGAAATTACAATGAAATGAACACCCTTAACTGCTTACAGGCGTTGACGTACGTCAACGGGGACAAACGAAAATGTGTGCCCCGAACGGACTCGAACCCGGGATCTCCTGCTTACATGGCAGACGCTCTATCCATTTTTTTTTACATATCCTGTTTTCTCACTTTTTTTATTTTTTTAGCAATCTTTATTGAACAAACTAAAAGTACATATATATTCACTATGCAAGAGTTCTTCAAGGTACCATTTAAACTTATACAACTGACTTAGTTAAACAAAAAAATATCAAAAAACATTACATACAACAAAATATAACATATTCTGTCTTCTTCCTTTTTTTATTTGTTTTTTTGGTCGATGCATGAGAACGTGGATAAGGGTGTTCCATCATGTGACAGGTAGGCATGGCACACCCCAACTTTGAGGGGGGTCAAGGAAGACGCTGCGGAGATAACCGACAAAAGTTTGTCGGTAAGATGGGTTTCGGGTGAGGGTGCTATGCGCGGTTACAACTTTGTACTAGAAGTCAAGGACTGTATGCGGACCACTCTGAAAGAGGTATTCTAAAGCCTGTCCTCGAAACCAGTTAGGGTATGGTGCTTAGCAAGAGGGTAGTGAAATGTCTGGGGTAACAACAGGAAATCCGGGGTTACCGTCGTTGGCGGGGCACGGAGGTAAAAGCCCACGATTCGTTGGATGAGGAGCCATACGTTTTGTTTCAGGGGGCACGTAAGACGGTGCTCGTCGGTGTCTTCGAGTTGACAGTCAGGGCAGAGTGGGGAGGCGGCCAGTCCTATGCGATAAAGTCGACTATTAGTCGGGAATTCTCCATAGACTAAAACGTACCAGAGTGCAGACACAGACGACGGTAAAAAGGGTGCATGCACACACCCCCAAACCGTTCGCCAGTTAATGTCAGGATGCCGTAGCACCATGGGGTCACAAGGGTTGGACAGCATAAACAAACGATAATAATCTTTAGTACGGGGAGGACGGGTGACTGGAAGATCAGCCCCAACGTAGCTGAGTTCCATGAAACCATTGACGACGTGGTACAATAATGGAGAAATAAGTGCCACATTGATCGGTGGATCGAGAGAAGCTGGTCGGAGGATATCTCGGAGACTGCGTGTTAAGGACGGGACCGGCCCCTGCCAGTGCCGCAACAGAGTGTGGACAAAGAGTGCACAAGATCGTGCCCGCACGTTGACGAGTCCGAGGCCACCTTTTGCAGGAGGCAGTGTTAGAGTGTTGTAGAGGACTTTGAAAAGTGCCCCTGCTGACACGAAATATCCAAAGGCTGATTGGATGCGACGGCCAAGGAGTAACGGCATTGGGAGGATCTGGGCGACGTGTACCAGTTTAGGGGCGACATACATGTTGATATAGGACACACGTTGGAGGTGGTTTAAGTTACGATGCACTTGACCGCGGACATGGTGCCGAATCGACTGCAAAAGCCGCCACTGTGCGGTGTGTGGAGCTCGTAAATTCGATACCCAAGTAACGAAGGGTGGTACTGTCTGGGAGTGGGGTCGGCACCATAGCCGGGAGGCCGCGCCCATTGTGCATCATAGTCGGTTTACGGACATTAAGAATGCTACCAGAAAGACGTCCATACTGGTGGATCCATTGGATGGCGTCATTGAGTTCGATGGAGGAGCAGGTGAGAAAGAGGAGGCCGTCCGCATAAGGCCTGCAGTGAAAGGTGTAGTCACGCAAAGTGAGACCCTGCAGTCTAGAGGTAAGACAAGTGATGAGGGGCTTAAGTGCAATGGCATATACTAAAGTAGACACAGGGAATCCTTGACGCACAGAGCGGCGTATAGGAATCGGTCCTACAAGCCTCCCATTGACTTGTACCATCGAGACCGCGGGAAGTAGTAACCGGCGAATGGCATGGACAAAAAGTAATGGGAACCCCATACGTGTCGCCACCATGAGGAGGAATGGGTGTCGAACGCGGTCAAAGGCACTCGTGAAATCGACGGATACCACTGCTGCACGAAGGCGACAAACCGACGCCAGTGCAATGAGGTCACGACATTCTCTTACGGCTGTTTGTAAGGTGGCCCCACAACCACGTGCAGTCTGCTCAGGTGAAAGGACCGTAGGTAAGACGATGCGTATGCGTGCTGCTAAGAGGCCTGCATAGATTTTATAGTCAGCATTCAGTAGTGTAAGGGGGCGATATACAGAGACATGAGACCCTCCCTTCGGCTTAGGCACAGGTATAAGAATGCCAGTGACGAATTCAGGTGGAATTGGGAAGGACGGAGAAAAGAGTTCCTCAATCATTTCCGTCCAGCGAGGAAGCATTAACGTGGTGAACGCCCGGTAAAACTCCTCTGGGAAACCATCTGGTCCGGGTGATTTGTTCTTGGCCCCTTTGTTGATCGCATCTACCACCTCTTCTGCGGTGATTGCAGACATCATGGACGTTGACTCCGGTACGGTGAGGGACCGATCAGGGGAAGGACGGAGATCATCAGGAATTGACGTTGCCATCGGTTCATCATCATAAAATTGGCGATAATGTTCAGGAAAGGCAGACACATTGCCGCCTGTGTTGTGTGGTGAACACCATCGGAGGCCGTGATGTTGGGGACGAAATGTCGACGTTGACGACTATGGTCGGTGCAAGTATGGATTGTGGATGGGGTTTCGTCGTGGAGGAGGTCTTGTCGTTGGGAACGCACCACAACACCATGCAGTCGTGCACGTTGGAGAGAGAGGAGACGAGCTTTAGTACGCTGTCGTTCCCTATGGGTGTTAGGTGATGGAGGGAGCGCATCGAGCTCACGGAGGACGGCGTAGTGAAAATTTGTGGTGTCTCGATGCCATGCTGCTGCTTCCTTGCCACATTGCATGAAGACCTTTCTGATCGCAGGTTTGGCACATTTGAGCCACTAATGGAATGTGGATGTGTACTGCGGGAGGCGTCTTTCGCAAGACGCCCATGTAGTGGCAATACATTGTCTGCAGTGTGGATCATTAAGCAGGGAGGTATTAAGCTTCCAGTAACCTCTGCTGCGCCACACTGACTGAGGTGGCAGAGCCAGCGAGCAAATGACAGCGCAGTGGTCCGAAAATATAAGGGGCCATCGTTCAGCTTGGGCGACTTCATTGCCAAGGTGGGCAGAGACATAAAACCGGTCCAGTCTGCTCGCAGAATGTGCTGTATAATGGGTAAAACCGGGGGTATTCCCATGAATGTTCTCCCAAACGTCCACTAGATGAAAATCTTCGATTAAGGCGAGCAGCGCAAGGCATGGCGAATAACCAGGCATTTGGTCCTGCGGATGGAGGACGCAGTTGAAATCGCCTCCCATGATAAGGCGATCATAGCGTCCAGAAAACAGGGGCGCCACGACATGTCCGAAGAAAGTGGACCGCTGCCGACGGTTCGTGGAGCCAGACGGAGCGTAGATATTAATGACGCGCGTGTCGAAGATGGTAACAGCCATGCCTCTTCCACAGGGAAGTATTGTCGTGTCCTTCAGTGGGATTCCTTCGCGTATGTAGAAAGCCACTCCACGCCCTGATTGATCACATGTGGACGTATATGAGTCGTAGCCATAGACTGGTGGTAGTGTGGCAACGCGTACTTACTGAAGAAGGGCGACGTCGACGTCAGATGCCCGAAGCAAGTCACATAGGAGTTGCAGCTTGGGTGCAGTGCCGATCATGTTGATGTTCAGTGTGGCGAATTGGTACGTTTGTTTCAGTGGTGGTGGACGCGCATCTACCATCACCAAGGGAAGTATGAAGAGGGCACCGCCAGGAAGCCCGTCCCATCAGCTGCAGTGCCTCGCTTTTGATGTTAACAGGCAGCCTTGTCCGGTGGAGGCAATTCATCCGGAGGAGGGGGCGTATCTTCCTCAACGTTGTCGGCCCATGCTCCTGTGCCGTGGGTCTGTCCAATGTCCATGGGAATTGCGTCGTGGTGAGAGAGATCTGGAGTTGTCGGCGGGGAGACAGGCGTCTCAAACGGCGCACCGATCGTTACATTGTGCGTGGCGACCTCCATAGTGGTCCCGTCCTGCGAAACGTCTTGTTCATCGTGAAAGTTGTCCGCCGACCTCTGCGTGGAAATGTCGGCTGGTTGGGTGTTGTCTTCGTCGTCCCGGGTGGCGACGCTTTGAGAGCCCGTGGGTGAACGGCGACGGCGTTTGCGCGTACGTGGCGAGCGTTGTTTGCGCACGTGTTCCTCAGTGTCGGACGACGGCAAGGAGGAGCGTCGACCTAGTTCGAAGGCGTCGGTGGGTACAAAGAAATTGTCAAACACGTGTTGTGAAGAAGTACTGTTCTTCTCAGTGTCTTGTGCGGGAGCCTGTTCGGCGGCAAGGTTGTCAGGTGGGACGTCCGCACCGTCCATAGGTGACTGGGACGGTGGGACGAGCCGTTCGGAAGGATTGGGCGATTGACTGGACGAAACTGTAGACGTGGCAAGAGCCGCTGCGTAAGTGACCGGTAGGGCGGTCATCGTGGGTGTGACGGACGCTTCTGACAACGGGAGCTGCGCGACACGTCGTTGAATGCATTCAGACCGAAGATGACCTTCTTTCCCGCAACCGGAACAGGTCCGAGGTTGGCCGTCGTACATTATAATGGCACGGCAGCCTCCGATACCTAGATAGGAAGTCACGTGTTTCTGCAACTCGATGCGGACCTGTCTAACACCGTTTAAAACGGGATAGGTTTGAAATTGTACCCATCGTTCGGCAACATGTTCCAGAACGTTTCCCTTGGGGCGGAGCGCCTCGATGACGACGTTTGCAGGTAGTTCGAACGGCAGTTCGTAGATCATTATCGTCCGCGTGCCGAGACCTAAGTGATCGACGGTAACGGGTCCAACGTTGCCGTCGGAATGACAGAAGCGCAGTCCACGTTTTTCCTCTTGAAGCACCTTGTCGCACGCCGCATCGTTGATCAGTTTGACGTAGACGGTAATGCTAACTATGGACAAGTGGATACCAATTAGATCCGTTGGTGATATTTTAACTTCATCGCGAATAAATCGTTCTACCTCCAGGGCCTTGGGTCGGGCGAAGTCGGAACACAAGTTGAACAGTAATGTCTTCTTCCGATAGTTGTGCGCCATGGTGGTCTAGAAGGGAAAACGGCACTTACAGCGTCTGAAGTAAACACAAACACACCGTGCGCGCCTCGCCCGCAGCGCTCTGGCGCGTGACCGCCTCACAGCACTGCCGGCGGCAGACTGTCTGAGCCACCGAGGACACAGAGGATAGTGCGACTGCAGGAATTTATGTCTGGCACGCCTCCCGCGAAACCCACATTCTCAACGTATTGTCCCGCACTACAATCGTAGTGCCCCCGCCCATTATACTCATTACTCGCGGCGCGTTGCCGATTCCCGTAAGAGTTCGGGCACTGTTTGTGCATTCGCACAGAAGAAGATGGTCAAGTGGCCGGTGAGCCTTAACTATATATTTACTGAGATGGTATCTGTTCTTTCGGACATGTCTCTAGTGCGCTTATATACATTCTTTGCCCCTGACTGACCTGCAGGAAGATTCCACCTCGGTTTTGATCAAAACAGGGGCAAGCAATACTTGTATTAGTGACACTCTACTTGCTAGAGCGATACCTTCAACCATCATCTGCTGACTGACGCTTATTCTAGCTGCTCATTCTTCGTCGAATGGCTGTAATACAGACGATTGTCCTGTGTGCTTCAAGAAGGGAGCATTCAACTCGCTGGATCACAGAATTCTGTGAGACCACAGCTACATTCGCGCATTCGCGTTTACTTTACATTGCTGGAATTTACAAATGCTTCAGGGTTATGCAAAATCGAACTAACTTCTCATAACGCCTTTTCATTCGTATCACTGTGGGAAAAGAATTCTTTTGCTGTCCCTTCGATTTCACCAAACCACGTGGAAGCCAGTATCTGGTTTTAGTTCGTGCATCCGAAGATACAAGTAACTTATTATGTCTCTCTCTCTCTCTCTCTCTCTCTCTCTCTCTCTCTCTCTCTCTCTCTGACTCACACATGACGAATCAGATGTACTGTAATCGTCAGTGTGGAATAATTAATTCTTTAGTTTCACTTCTATCGTTATAATGCTTTTCTGCATTATTGCTGTTAGTTACTTCATACTTGATTTTGTGTATGCTTTCGGCCAATTGTTCCTCACCTGCTCATACGGTTATTAAGAGATGTATCATATAAGTGTGTCTCACTCACCTACGCTATGATTTAATTGACCACAGAATGTAATTATGCTTTTGTTACTGTCATCTTTATAATTTTCATGGGATTAGATGTAAGACCATATGACGGTGTTCTTTCAGACATGCTGTTGCAGAAACGTCAGCAGCAGAACTTACTCACTCCAGCACAAGAGCTTATCGAGTAGTAGGTCTTTTCACACAGTATACCGGTAGGTTACAAATGGCAAACATTTTTGTCATGGACGAGTCCCGTCTACAAAGCACAGCTTAATACATGGTGAACGTTTATCGCAAGGTGTTTGTAGTCAGTGTTCAAATCTTCTGAAGAATCCCTAGATACGCTTGCGAGAGTTCTGCCACGAACGAAATGCTACTGATCAAGTCAGGCTGTTTGGAATGGTCCAAGTGTAATAACATTGGGGGAAATACCGGGGCAAAGGCTGTTAAGATTTCAAACGGTGGCGGGCTGTCAAACTTTTTTTCACCATTGAAGTTGTGGTTATCACCACCAAAAAAATGTTCAAACGTGTGTGAATTCATAAGGGACCAACTGCTGAGGTCATCGGTCATCGGTCCATAGACTTACACGCTACTTAATCTAACTTATGCTAAGAACAACACACACGCCCATGCTCGAGGGAGGACTCTAACCTCCTACGGGAGGGGCCCCATCATCATCACTCGCCATGGAACTTACTCCAGAATACATTAAGTGCTACTCAGTTTGAAATGCCCTTCTTTCCCAGTGGTTTGCGGTATTCTTACCATAGAGTTGGAACGCATTCTCTCCGTCATTGCTGAGTATCGGTGTAATTTCGTACACGTACACACCATTGGCGTGTATAAAAACGATTAGAGTGGCAGTTCTCTGTGACAAGTAAATGGCCACCAGAGCTCGTTAACGTTTTTCGTGCTTTGTGTTGTCATCAGATTTAATAAGGAATAGACACCACGTGACGGGTCGTGTGATGCCTCCTAATGTCGTGTCGGACCTTCTTTTGACTGGCGTAGTGCAGTAACTCGATGTAGCATGAACTCAACAAGGCGTTGGAAGGCTCCCTGCAGAAATATTGAGCCATGCTGCCTCTATAGTCGTCCATAATTGCGAAAGTGTTGCCGGTGCAGGATTTTGTGCGCGAAGTGACCTTTCGATGACGTCCCATAAATATTCGATGGGATTCGTGACGGACGACCTAGGCGCTCGAACTGTTCGCGATAGGTTCGAAGAACCTTCTTGACAACTGTAGCCCACTGACACGGCGCATTGTTATTCATAAAAGTTCCACAGTCGTTTAGGAATATGAAGCCCACGAAAGACTGCAGATGGCCTCCAAGTAGCCGAATATAAGTTTTTAAAGTCAATGATCGGTTCAGCTGTGTCATAGGACCCAGTACGTTCCATGTAACCACAACCGCACCATCAGCTTGAACAGTGCCTTGCATCAATGGCTTCGTGACCTCTCCGCCACTTGACACCTTCCTGAAATCGGGACTCATCTCACCAGATCACCGTTTACCAGTCGTCTAGTGCCCAGCAGATATGGTCACAAGCCCAGGAGAGGGGTTGCAGGTGATGCCGTGATGTCAGAAGAAGGACTCGCGTCGATCGTCTACTGCGATCGCCCATTAACGACAAATTTCGCCGCACTGTCCTAACGGATACGCTTGTCATACGTCCCACACAGATTTTTGCACTGACAAGCCTAAGCAAAAGCCATTACTCTCGGCCTTTAAGTGAAGGCCGTCGGTTACTGTGTTGTCCGAGGTGAGAGGTAATGCCTGAAATTTGGTATTCTAGGCACACTTTTCTCACTAGGCTTCTCTAAGCACTGAAATCCATAACGATTTCCGAAGTGGAATGTCCCATGCGTTTAGCTACTACTACCACTCCGCGTTCAAAGCCTGTCATTTCCCTTCGAGCGGCCATAATCGCGTTGGAAACCTTTTCACACGAATCACCTGAATTCAAATGACAGCTCCGCCGATGCACTGCCCCTTTATACGTTGTGTGCACGATACAAGCCATATCGTCGGCCGGGGTGGCCGAGCGGTTCTAGGCGCTCCAGTCTGGAACCGCTACTGTCGCAGGTTCGAATCCTACCTCGGGCATGGATGTTTGGGATGTCCTTAGGTTAGTTAGGTTTAAGTAGTTCTAAGTTCTAGGGGACTGATGACCTCAGCTGTTAAGTCCCATAGTGCTCAGAAGCATTTGAGCCATTTTTCGAGCCCTGTCTATAAATATGCATTTCGCTATCCCATGACTTTTGTCACTGCTGTGTAGAACGTAATTGTGCAGCGCTTTTGCTATTGTCTTCCTAAGAATTTTCAGAGCTATGTAGATAAGACTGTGTGACGCAGTTCCCTGTGACATGCAGCTGTAGAAACGGGAGCACCACAGGTCACTCATTCTACCACAGCAAATTACAGAATAGTAGGTCTTTTCATGCAGTACGGGTTACAACAACCAAGAGGTAATAATAAGAGTGGGCGATCAAGAACGAAGTGCTCGTATTAAGAAGGGTGTAAGACAAGGCTGTAGCCTTTCTCCCCTACTCTTCAATCTGTACATCGAGGAAGCAATGATGGAAATAAAAGAAAGGTTCAGGAGTGGAATTAAAATACAAAGTGAAAGGATATCAATGATACGATTCGCTGATGACATTGCTATCCTGAGTGAAAGTGAAGAAGAATTAAATGATCTGCTGAACGGAATGGTCTAATGAGTACACAGTATGGTTTGAGAGTAAATCGGAGAAAGACGAAGGTAATGAGAAGTAGTAGCAATGAGAACAGCGAGAATCTTAACATCAGGATTGATGGTCACGAAGTCAATGAAGTTAAGGAATTCTGCTACCTAGGCAGTAAAATAACCAATGACGGACGGAGCAAGGAGGACATCAAAAGCAGACTCGCTATGGCAAAAAAGGCATTTCTGGCCAAGAGAAGTCTAATATCAAATACCGGCCTTAATTTGAGAAAGAAATTTCTGAGGATGTACGTCTGGAGTACAGCATTTTATGGCAGTGAAACATGGACTGTGGGAAAACCGGAACAGAAGAGAATCGAAGCATTTGAGATGTGGTGCTATAGACGAATGTTGAAAATTAGGTGGACTGATAATGTAAGGAATGAGGAGGTTCTACGCAGAATCGGAGAGGAAAGGAATATGTGGAAAACACTGATAAGGAGAAGGGACAGGATGATAGGACATCTGCTAAGACATGAGGGAATGACTTCCATGGTACTAGAGGGAGCTGTAGAGGGCAAAAACTGTAGAGGAAGACAGAGATTGGAATACGTCAAGCAAATAATTGAGGACGTAGGTTGTAAGTGCTACTTTGAGATGAAGAGGTTAGCACAGGAAAGGAATTCGTGGCGGGCCGCATCAAACCAGTCAGTAGACTGATGACAAAAAAATAAAAAAAAATGGGTTACTAACGTCAAGCAAACTTATCCTGCACGAGCCGCGTCTACAAGGCACGGTATAATACAGGATGAAAGCTTGTTTCACAGCATTTGTAATCAGTGTTGAGATCTAAATCCTGCTGGTTAAATCTAAATCCTTCTGAATCAGTTTCATATAATCCGTAGTAGCACATGTGAGATTTCTGACACGTTGAAGTCCTGTTGCTCCAGTCATATTGCTTTTTGAACTATCAAGGTTTAATAAGTTCACTGTAAGGTCTGCGGGAAACCGAGTTAAGAAATTTTGACGAACATCCCGAGTTCACTTTCCAAGGAGTGGCAGGCTGTCAAATTGTTATCACCACAGATGTTGTCGGCAACTTTATCAGTCGCCGTGAAACTTTGTCCGGAATGCGTGTAGAGAGAATGAATTTCTACTGCCCTTTTCCTCGTTGATTTCCTCTTCTTTTTGGAAATATGTGGTAAGGTCTTATGGGACCATAGTGCGAGGCCGTCGGTCCCTAAGCTTACACACTACTCAATGTAACTTAAAGTAACTTACACTAAGGACAACACACGCACACCCATGCCCGAGGGAGGACTCGAACCTCCGACGAGGCGAGCCACACGGATCGTGACAAGACGGCCCAGACTGCTCGGCTACCCCACGCGGCACAGTCGTCTTTACATAGGGTTGGAAAGCGTTCCCATTTTCATGGTGGGACACCATGGCGGGTACATAAGTGAAGAGTGTTCAAATTTTCTGTGAAACGTAGAAAGGGCATCAAGTGCGTTAGTATTGTTCGTGTTTAGTGTCGTTACCAGTCCTGGTAGGGAATATAAAGGAAGTGAACAGCATGAGTGATCACTATGAAGAACACGTAGATACCACATATACATGTGAGCGCTAGAGTTTGAAAGTAACAACACTGGGTGGCTGAGCGGTTCTAGGCGCTACAGTCTGGAACCGCGCGACCGCTACGGTCGCAGGTTCGAATGCTGCCTCGGGCATGGATCTGTGTGATGTCCTTAGGTTAGTTAGGTTTAAGTAGTTCTAAGTCCAGGGGACTGATGACCTCAGAAGTTAAGTCCCATAATGCTCAGAGCCATTTCAACCATTTTTGAACAACGCTGGCTGTCTGTCGAATCGTACAGCTCGAGATATGTGGGTCATTCGAACGCGACAGGGGCTCGACGACGATAGTATTGTGTCTCACTGTTTAGAGACACAAAACGCGTGGGTGTTTTCAGCTCGTTACTAAATGCAAATAAGTAGGAGGCCGAGTTGAAAGGAGCTGAAGGAGTCCAGGTTTGCAATAATATGCGGTACGGCACACTGTTAGAGAGGAGGCTTATTATTCAAGAAACACGTAGTACAATGAAATTACTTCAACAGTTTGTAGGACTGCAGCTGCGGCTATGAACTGACAATCTCGTAACATGGAATACCATGAACTAATACAACATATTCTCAGGGACTAAGCCTGATGGGCCCTCCTCAGGGAATCAATGCAAACATTACAGAACTGGCTGAGGGCCGATTATGAAAGTGCGTCTGCCTAGGTTGAAATCTAGCTAAATGGCTCTGAGCACTATGGGACTTTATATCTGAGGTCATCAGTCACCTAGAACTAAATAAACCTAACTAACCTAAGGACATCACACACATCCATGCCCGACGCAGGATTCGAACATGCGACCGTAGCGGTCGCTCTGCTCCAGACTGCAGCGCCTAGAACCGCACGGCCACTCCGGTCGGCGAAATCTAGCTAAGAAGTGAACGAGGCAGACTGCAGTTCCATTGAGCTGCAGAGCCCGCTAGAGTGCGCTGTGCTCAGCAGACGACGGGCTGCTAACCATGTGTTTGCGCGGCGTTGTAGTAGTATCTGTGGCAATGATACTACAGATAGAACTTTTGGGTTCTGTCTTCATTTTTTCTATTTACTTTTACTTGTAACGCAAACTGAAGAATCTCTCCATCTAACTAACAATGATATAAAAAAAAGTCAGTGACTGCTTTGACTTGTGAGTTCCGTGAACAGCTTCTCCTCAGTGATGATATCGCTGTTTCTTCTTCTTTCAGAGTATTCGGAGAATGTCCATGTGATAAAAATTAACAGCCCTTGAGTATCATATCTCACAGTCACAAAATGCTTTCCGAGATCTTTGTCCTCGTGTTACATCTCTCGAAATCGTTGATAAGTTATTAATCGTACCTCTTCTAAGAGTTACACGTCATACTGGCAAGTAAACGTCGATACACTAAAATGATTCACCTTCATACAAGATCTACGAGTGAGACCATTTTCCTTTGGTTGAACAGCAGCTAATTCTGGTTTCACCAATCTGCGTAACTTGAGTTTATTGCTTCTATATTCCTTAATAACATATCAAAATCGAATGCGCTTTAGGAAAGTGATAAGTGTCAGGCTCTGACCGAGGTGAGAAAGCCAGCATGTAGCACCTCCTGCCTTCATTTTCTCTCGGCCACAACTGAACGATAAAGATCAACTCGTAGAGACCAGCCCGCAGACAGCGTACATCACCCCGCGGCTCGCCCCCAATTTTTCACACTGCCACAGACGGGCGGCTCTCAGTGACGCAGCCGAGATGTGATCTCCGCCCCCGCCGCCCAGTCACCTCCGGCGCCAAAACTCATTAATCAGGATTCCGGCGGTGCGACGCGGAACCGGACATTGAATCAATATGCGTGAATATCAATACAGTTTGAAAGGGGGGTGCGGCCGGCGAGGGTGTGGAAGTATTGGCAGCTTCGCCAGGGGTGGTCCCGGGGATTTGTCTGCAGGCTTATCAGAAATCAATCGGATAATTTCTGGCCGCCGGGGCGGGGGCCCGCGGCGCGGTGTGGTCGTCCGCCCCCGCGTGTGGGGGCGGCGCCGGCGCCGAGTGCTCGCCGCTCGTCACGCGTCAGCGGTCAGCAGCCGCCGGTTCACAGCTGGCGGGGGCGGAAGGCACCTGGGAGGCAGTGCACCGCGAGTGATCACTTTGCAGCCGCACAGGGTCTCGGAGGAAAAGCCTGGTGGCAACAGTGATTCAAACTCGATCCGTATCATTATGATCACCTCGTACACAGGGTGATCCACACTTTTCTGTTTCACAGTTTCAGAGATTTATGGGGACCTTCATTTAAAAGTGCCTCCCGTAGCTTCTGTTTCGCACCTTTAGACAGTGTTATATAGGTACACAGAGCTCAATTCCGATTCCACACTTCTACAGGTTGCACAGATTATATGGAATTAGAATGCTTCGAAAATTCTGTTCCACAAGCATACTTGATGTCCGAAAATCTCCCTTCATCATCACTAGCGGTTGTAGCTAGTATTATGTACAAGGGTACGGGAGATTAAAACATCCGTATTTGACTCCTTTAGAGACGACACAGCTCCTTAGTGCATTACAAAGTTCTACGATGCCTTCTGATCCCTTTATCGCGTACAGCATGGTTACAATTGAACTTCCGCTATGTGAACCATTGTAGACTGGAGATTATTTGTCACATGGGTGCCCAGCTTTACAGGAATAGCTTTCACGCTATGCGCTGAAGGATTTGCGCCGTTAGTAGTATTAGTCTCAGGACTTGCCATTAGGCTTCGGTACTGGTGACACGACATTCGGTTCAAACACAAGCACCACGCTACATTCCGGTACGGACAGTCAACATTGGACTAGACACGGTGAGCACGGCTTTACTCTTAAAGCTGTTTTATCAAAACAAAAGCAGTAGTCCTGCTGCTCTTCGTGAGGAGCGACGCATTACAGGAACACTGAAAGGCCATCTTTCCGCACAGTGGTGGTGAACAGATTCGGAAGTACGAATTGTCAATTTGGGAATCTCTCCTGGGAGAGGGCGACGGCCAGTTACGCCACCAATTTGCTGAAGAAGTTATTGTTGCCATGGATGAGGATGCTGGACGTAGTGTGCGATATTCAAGCAGTGCACGAGCTGTGTCATGACAGCTGAACATTCCATGGTCCACCGTTCGAAAATTGCTGTGAGGAGTTGCGAAATGAGCTCTCTATGGCGGTTCCAGGCTTTCTTGCACGCAGATGGTCGTCACATTGAGCTACATATGTAACCCGAAACGTAAACGTGAGACGCGATTAACAAACGTTACCCTCTCATGTGGAAATTAAAATGTGCTTATTTCAGTGCTTTATTCCTTCTTTCTCTTCCGCATATCCTTTGTTTCCACAAAGTTTCATTGTCCCATGATCTCTCCTTTTTCATGGGAGCCCTCTGAAGTAGCGAATGTTTAATAATAACCATCCCATATACAGAAACAGATGCAAAATTCGCTTTGATGTTTCTATATGTTGTGCAGTGCCGTGCAAATTTCCTGTACATTTTTTATTCAAGAACCAAGAACGGTGATTGGAATTTAGTATCCCGATGTTAGCGACGTCATTAGAAATTCTGAAGGATTAGGAAGTAAATCAGCAGTGCCCTATTTACAGGAACTATTCCAACAGTGATTTAGTGGAATCGCAGAAAACGTAAATATTTAACCATATGTATCTCCGCAACTCTTCTGTAATCTGTATGTTCTCCCGATATACAGTTGAATGAAAATGTTGCTTAATGACATGATACTTTCAAGAGGTATGGTTTCTATTAAATCTTATTAAGATTTAACACAATACCTGACGATGATCCGTTTGTGACAGAACCTGGTTGTTCAGTAAATTAATACAACAGCTGCGTGCTCACCAAGAGTTTGCAGAAATTCAACGTGCTAAACAAAATGACGGTGACGATCCCAAGGGTGTGCTAGCTTTACAATAATGATTTAAAATAACCTTCGAATAACGTATGATGGAAACACAATAGCTGGCGTCGAACAACTTGACAAAGCAGCCTTCTCATATGTGTGACGTATTGCGGCTGTTTGTACACTTGAAGAAACACAGGATTGGCGGGCACTTTGCGACAGACGAATAGGGTAGGTTGTTTTGCATTGGCAGGGATACAAAACTTTGATACGTCGCATAACTGTGCTTTCCCAGAAAATGAAACTGCACGCGTTTGAACTATTCAGCCCACACGTAATATCTGGATGAGTGTTCAAACAAAGTGTTGTTACTCTAACCACAGTGGTAATATACTGTACAGTATTGTTGGATCGTGGGGCACTTATCTGAAACCTAACTAACACAAGTACATTTTAGTTTAGGTCCATTGTCAGAAGAGAATCGGAACGGTCATTGTCATTTGTTTACTGCATCATCATATTATCAGTACTTGTCTACAAGAACTGACAGCTCAACGAAACAAGTTTGTGTATTTCTTTCTCCCCCTGACGAAATAGACTCAGAAGCTAAAGTCATTTGGATTCGTTTGTGATTTACTAACTGCGTTGTAGCCATTGATAGTAAGCATGCGATATTAGTAGCACCCGCAAATACTGGAAGTTTGTTCTTCACCTGGAAAGGATATTTTTAAATTGTGCTTCTTACGGTGGTTGATGACAATACCTAGTTACTGTCTATTGGTGTTAGTTCGTATGATAGAGGAGGGGATACTGACATAATTAGAAATTAAGAAACGGGATTTTTGGTACAAGGAGGTGCGACGTTTCTTTCACCACAGCTTTCCCTGGGTCCGATCATCTTGCTGCCACAAGTGGTAGTAGATAACGAAGCCCTTATGCTGAGGGAAAATGTCAATAAACCATACTGCAAAAAGCAAATGTTCGATGATGCAAGAAAACTAACACATACATACCATGTGAGTAGAAAAGGAGAGCTTGAGCAGACAAATAAGGGCGCCACTTTCCAAGTTTGCTTCACTTCCATACACGCAGCAACAAGAAAGAGCTGTCCGACATGAACGAAAGTTTATGGGTGTGCTAGTCACATAAGACTTGCGCTTTAAACACATGCTGTAACGGTCGAGAGCGTTAGTTACCTTTGAGATTGGAAGTAGTGAGTTGATGAGAATGCATTTAACACGACAAAGACACGATTATCGACACCTCAATGAGTTTTAACGAGGTCGTGTAATAGGGGCCACGAGAAGCTGGATGCTCCTTCTGTGAGACTGCAGAAAGTCTTGACAGGAATGTAGCTACTGTACATGACTGCTTGTAGCGGTGGTTACGAGCACGTCCGGTCGCAAGAAGGCTGGATCCCGTACGACCACTTGGCTCTACTAAGAGAGAAGACCATCGTGTTTGGCGTATTGCTCTGGCGCATGGTACTGCATCAGCAGCAGCAATTCGAGGAGCAGTTGGCACCACAGTAACACAAAGAAACTGTGAGCAGTGGGTCACGTCAAGAAGAGTCCGAGCCAAACAACCCGTAGCGTGCGTTGTACTGACCCCAAACCACCGCCGTTTACGACTTCAGTGGTGTAGAGCGAGATCTCGGAAGAGGGCAGGGTGGTGGTCCATCGTGTTCTCTGATGAAGGCTCTTTCTGCCTCTGTGCCACAGATGGCCGTGTGTTGATTAGGACGAGGCCAGCTGACGGCCTTCAACCTACCAGTCTGCGTTGTAGATAGAATGGACCTACACCTCGAGTTATGGTCCCATTTGCGGTTCCATATGCCATCCGCCACCTGTACAAACAACGAGTCATGTTTACATGCCTCCATTCAACAACATTATGGTTACACCGGCTGTAGCAGCATTTCACATCTGCAATGGCTTATCTCGCGCTTACATTAAACTGAGATCTTGCAGTGCTAATGAATAAATCTTTTACCTAGACAAATATATTCCCTAAATTTCATTACTCTGCATTAATTACTTCCTGATGCTGCGATATTTTTTTCGTCAGTGTATATAACAACTGAAACTGTGACTTTGGTAAATATTGTGTGTTGTTCATACTCTGAATTGTGGGCGGAATATTTATCTGACAGCCAAAGTGGCACTGATGGGTTGCAAAGCATTCAGGATTTTCCATCAGAAAACATGAATCCTCTTGCTGGTAGAGGCGGTTTCTCTCTACCCCAGGGATATCAAGTGTCAAGTCGCTTTACAGATAACTTCAGGAGGAGATCGTGGGTTTTCTGTCAAATGGTTCAAATGGCTCTGAGCACTATTTGACTTAACTTCTGAGGTCATCAGTCCCCTAGAACTTAGAACTACTTAAACCTAACTAACCTAAGGACATCACACATATCCATGCCCGAGGCAGGATTCCAACCTCCTACCGTAGCGGTCGCGCGCTTCCAGACTGTAGCGTCTAGAACCGCTCGGCCGCACCGGCCGGCGGTTTCCTGTCACTTTTAAAAATTAGTCATACGCAGTTTACTTACCAACATGTGACGACAGTTCAGTTCTTCGAGACACATATGTGTTTCTTACGTGCTTGTCTTCGTCCTCTTTACAAATGATAGTAATAATAATGTAATAACTTAAGTAGATATTGGTAACTGTGCAGATGGTATCACCACATGTGCGACGCCTTTGCATGCTCTGTGCATCTTTTCTGCGCCAGTACTACGGTGTGGAGCGAGCAGCGCTACTCAGGTATCACCTTCTGCCGACTGTCATGAGGGACGGCCGGAGCCAGCTACGTGGAGAAGGGTTGCAACCAGGGAGCGAGACGGAAGAGCGGACCCCGGACTGCGACAACCTGCTACATGACGTGTGCCAGACAAAAGATGCCTCTAGTAGGTATCGGCGACACCGTGCATATTACCGATCATTTACCTTTTTGAGCTACAGTGAGCTATGGTGATTGGAACGGTCACCGCCCAGGGATATAAATACCGGGCGTGTTCTATGTGGCTCCGCTGTGGAGTATGTTCAACTAAGGGAACTCTGAGGGAGGGGGAGTCCGAAAACTTGTCATGCTATTGATATATAGTGTATTCAGATGGTTATTTTCGTGTCCCTTCCAGAGAAAAATTCTGATAGCTGTGTTTTCTGTTGTAACAGGTTGCATTGAGCAAAGATAGACGAATGAGTACCTTCAGTAATTTTGATAGGATGAGCGCATATATTGTATTCACATCTGGTTGTAAAGTTTTTCTTGGACAAGGTACCACATTAAATTAAATTAAACGCTTCATTGTAAAGGTTTTTTGACATATTGTCTTAATTATTTCGTGTTGTTTTTAAATGTTTGGTTTTAAGAGTTTCAGTGAATTTTACTGCATGGTTAGTTACAATAAAATTATATTTAGAACTGTTGTACGACGCCTGCCGGCCGCGGTGGTCTAGCGGTTCTAGGCGCTCAGTCCGGAACAGCGCGACTGCTACGGTCGCAGGTTCGAATCCTGCCTCGGGCATGGATGTGTGTGATGTCCTTAGGTTGGTTAGGTTTAAGTAGTTCTAACTTCTAGGGGACTGATGACCATAGATGTTAAGTGCCATAGTGCTCAGAGCCATTTGAACCATTTTTTTTTTTGTATTACGCCTACCTTCTCACCTCCAGCCCTGAGAGAGGGAGGGAGGGAAAGGAGGGGGTGAGGTGGGGGGTGGGGGTGGAATGGTGTCTCCTACAATGCCCTAACGACTCTAAAAACATATCGAATTGGATCCTTGCCCGCTCCAACTAATGTTACCTAGGTGAGGACGATACTATTGACGACAGGTGTGTCCGTTATTTATTTATTTATTTATTTATTTTTGTCATCAATATATTTACCAATTTTTTAAGTTTTATATCTTCTCATTGGTTTCATGTGGCCCGCCAGCCCAATTCCTCTTCTTGGCCAACCTTTTCATCGCAGAGTAGCAACTGCATTCTCCGTTATTTGCTGGATGTGTCTCAAGCTATGGCTTCCTCTACAGTTTTTACCCTCTACAGCTCCCTCTAGTACCGCGGAAGTTACTCCCTGATATCGAAACAAGTGTCCTATCTTCCTGTCTCTTCTTCTTGTCAGTGTTTCCCGTATAGTCCTTTCTTCGCAGATTCCGAGGAGAACCTCCTCATATTTTACCTTACCATTCCGCCTAATTGTCAACATTATCCCGTAGAACCACATCTCACATTCATCGATTCTCTTCTGTTCCGTTTTCCCATAGTTCATGTGTTCTAAATGTACATTCTCAAAAATTTCTTTCTCAAATAAGGGCCTATGTTTGATACAAGAAGACGTCTGTTGGACAGCAACACTCCCTATGTCTGTATTTGACTGTTTCTTAAGTCCTCCTTCCTTAGTAGGACATGAGTTATTTTGCTTTCAAGGTAACAGAAATCCTAAACTACAGCTACTTCGTGACCACCAGTTCAGATGTTGAGTTTCCCGCTATTCTCAGTTTTGCTGTTTCTCATTATTTTTGTCTTTTCCTAGTCTATTCTGTAGTTTTTGGCGAGTCTTAAAACTGGTCATTCCATTCAACAGATCCTCTAGTTCTTCACTTGCATTGAATATAGAAATATCATCAGTGAAGCTCATCATTGATATCCTTTCACTCTGAATTTTAATCACTCTATAGAACCTTTCATTTATTTCCGTCACCGCCTCTTCCAGATCTTTGTTCTGACTTGTTTGTTTCTTATGACTTTATAGTCATTAATGTCATAGTTACACAAGATTATTAGATAATTAAGAAATCAGTGGGACTCGGAACAAAAACTGGGTTTCTAACAACTGTGTATGGGAACATACGCCATAAACTGTTCTAGTAGGATCGAATTCTTTGAAAATAGGTATGATGGATGTTCTGCTAGCCTTCAATAATGATGCAGCCTAGAGGTTCAAGGTTATGGAATTGATGAAAGTGCTGGGTGAACTAATTATGCAAAGAACTTTAATTACGACTGAATGCAGGAAACTCTTCCAAAAGTCTGAAAAAGAAAAAGGAGGAAAAACAAGACCAGAAAAAAGATGAATAAGAATCTGGAATGCACTAGTGTTTTTCAGAATGGGTAGATAAACAAACTTGAACTTGGATTTCCACTAAGTTTACTTTTCTGATATTCTGATACACACTTGATATACAGGGTTATTACAAATGATTGAAGCGATTTAACAGCTCTACAGTAACTTTATTATTTGAGATATTTTCACAATGCTTTGCACACACATACAAAAACTCAAAAAGTTTTTTTAGGCATTCACAAATGTTCGATATGTGCCCCTTCAGTGAATCGGCAGACATCAAGCCGATAATCAAGTTCCTCCCACACTCGGCGCAGTATGTCCCCATCAATGAGTTCGAAAGCATCGTTGATCCGAGCTCACAGTTCTGGCACGTTTCTTGGTAGAGGAGGTTGAAACACTGAATCTTTCACATAACCCCACAGGAAGAAATCGCATGGGGTTAAGTCGGGAGAGCGTGGAGGCCATGACATGAATTGCTGATCATGATCTCCACCACGACCGATCCATCGGTTTTCCAATCTCCTGTTTAAGAAATGCCGAACATCATGATGGAAGTGCGGTGGAGCCCCATCCTGTTGAAAGATGAAGTCGGCGCTGTCGGTCTCCAGTTGTAGCATGAGCCAATTTTCCAGCATGTCCAGATAAACGTGTCCTGTAACGTTTTTTTCGCAGAAGAAAAAGGGGCCGTAAACTTTAAACCGTGATATTGCACAAAACACGTTAACTTTTGGTGAATTGCGAATTTGCTGCACGGATGCGTGAGGATTCTCTACCGCCCAGATTCGCACATTGTGTCTGTTCACTTTACCATTAAGAAAAAATGTTGCTTCATCACTGAAAACAAGTTTCGCACTGAACGCATCCTCTTCCATGAGCTGTTGCAACCGCGCCGAAAATTCAAAGCGTTTGACTTTGTCATCGCGTGTCAGGGCTTGTAGCAATTGTAAACGATAAGGCTTCTGCTTTAGCCTTTTCCGTAAGATTTTCCAAAACTTCGGCTGTGTTACGTTTAGCTCCCTGCTTGCTTTATTCGTCGACTTCCGCGGGCTACGCGTGAAACTTGCCCGCACGCGTTCAACCGTTTCTTCGCTCACTGCAGGCCGACCTGTGTATTTCCCCTTACAGAGGCATCCAGAAGCTTTAAACTGCGCATACCATCGCCGAATGGAGTTAGCATTTAGTGGATCTTTGTTGAACTTCGTCCTGAAGTGTCGTTACACTGTTATGACTGACTGATGTGAGTGCATTTCAAGCACGACATACGCTTTCTCGGCTCCTGCGCTCTGGCGGCAGAAACCTGAAGTGCGGCTTCAGCCGAACAAAACTTTATGAGTTTTTCTACGTATCTGTAGTGTGTCGTGACCATATGCCAATGAATGGAGCTACAGTGAATTTATGAAATCGCTTCAATCATTTGTAATAGCCCTGTATAGAGACAGAGACCTGTAATTTTTTTTTTTTTTTGCTTTCTTAAAATATAGCCTACAATATGCTCTTCTTATATTTGAAAATTAGTAACTTTTTTGAAGAAAAACTACGAGTAAATACTGAAAATTCTGATAATAATTGTTCAAAATTTTCTGAACCATAATTTATGCCAGCAAAAGCAGTTTAAAAGTCTTCGTTAGACATAATAGTGTAAAGAACTTCCGGAAAAAAATTAACTTCTAGTTTGTTTTCTTTTCGAAGTATGCTGCACATAAAATTTGAACCTGCTTTTTTCAAGTTGCAACACAAAATACAATTCAGAAAAAAATGTCAGGCTGATAGCAGTGGTCCATGCATCAAACTGTTCCCAAATGGACTGTTAAAAGATGAGAAGCATTACACTGGCTTAAACTCTTACTTTTTGAGCTACAGCCACGGGGGGTAGCCGTGCTCTCTTGGGGCCTTACCGCGGTTCGCGCGGCTTCCCCCATTTCCAAATTTGAGCTACACTATTTAGTAAATTGACAATTTTTTAAGATTTCCCTTGTCATGCACGAACCAGTCCGCTTACTTTTTTTCCCATTCTTGTCGCAGCTTGGATGATTGTGCGATATTTTGGCAGCTATCGGAATTGTATGACATGTATCCGAAAACCTGACGGAACATCGCCAGTCTCATAGATTCCATACACCAACTCGAATGCTGTTTGGTTGCCACTTCCCCCAGTGGCTTTAGAAATATTACTTCTTACTAATTACTTATCTTAGAAAATAGATTAAGGAAAGGCAAACCTACGTTTCTAGCATTTGTAGACTTAGAGAAACCTTTTTACAATGTTGACTGGAATACTCACTTTCAAATTCTGAAGGTGGCAGGGGTAAAGCACAGTAAAGCGAAAGGTTATTTACAATTTGTACAGAAACCAGGTGGCAGTTATAAGAGTCAAGGGGCACGAAAGGGAAGCTGTGCTTGGGAAGGGAGTGAGACAGGGTTGTAGCCTATCCCCGATTTTATTCAATCTGTATATTGAGCAAGCAGTAAAGGAAACAAAAGAAAAATTCGGAGTTGGTATTAAAATTCATGGAGAAGAAGTAAAAACTTTGAGGTTCGCCGATGACATTGTAATTCTGTCAGAGACAGCAAAGGACCTGGAAGAGCAACTGAACGGAATGGACTGTGTCTTGAAAGGAGGATATAAGATGAATATCAACAGAAGCAAAACGAGGATAATGGAATGTAGTCGAACTAAATCGGGTGATCCTGCGGGAATTAGATTAGGAAATGAGACACTTAAAGTAGTAAAGGAGTTTGGCTATTTGGGGAGCAAAATAACTGATATTGGTCGAAGTAGAGAGGATATAAAATGTAGACTGGCAATGGCAAGGAAAGCGTTTCTGAAGAAGAAATATTTGTTAACATCGAGTATGGATTTAACTGTCAGGAAGTCGTTTCTGAAAGTATTTGTATGGAGTGTAGCCATGTATGGAAGTGAAACGTGGACGATAAATAGCTTAGACAAGAAGAGAATAGAAGCTTTCGAAATGTGGTGCTACAGAAGAATGTTTGAGATTAGATGGGTAGATCATGTAACTAATGAGGAGGTATTGATTAGAATTGGGAAGAAGAGGAGTTTGTTGCACAACTTGACTAGGAGAAGGGATCGGTTGGTGGGGAATATTCAAATGGCTCTGAGCACTATGGGACTTAACATCTGAGGTCATCAGTCCCCTAGAACTTAGAACTAGTTAAACCTAACTAACCTAAGGACAACACACACATCCATGCCCGAGGCAGGATTCGAACCTGCGACCGTAGCGGTAGCACGGTTCCAGACTGAAGCGCCTAGAACCGCTCGACCACACTGGCCGGCTAGTGGTGGGGAATATTCTGAGGCATCAGCGGATCACCAATTTGGTATTGGAGGGCAGCGTGGAAGGTAAAAATCGTAGAGGGAGACCAGGAGATGAACACACTAAACAGATTCAAAAGGATGTAGGTTGCAGTACATACTGGGAGATGAAGAAGCTTGCACAGAATAGAGTAGCATGGAGAGCTGCATCAAACCAGTACCAGGACTGAAGAACACAACAACAACAACAACAACAACAACAACAAATTTGATCGCAAGTCTTCCAGAACTTTTTCAAATTCTGCTCTAATACCCGATTCCCCATGTTTTCCCTATAGAGTCCAGTTGCTTATCCTATCACGTTATCAGAAGAGTCGTTACCCTCATAGAGGCCTTCAGTGTACTCTTTCCACCTATCGCTGTCTCCTCAACGTTTAACATCGCAATCCACATCCACTCTTAATGTTACCACCCCTGTGTCCGATGGTACACGTGAAACAGTAGACGTCACGGCAGTGGGGGTGAGCGTATCGCCTGCCTAATTAGGCCTGGTACCGGGGAACCCTCGAGCAGCCACCACCGCGTCCGGACGCGTCCTTCCGCCATCCGTCAGGCGTCGCGGGGGCGGCAGCGGGGGCGGGCCGGCGTCGCGTCGCTTCACGTAGCGCCCGCCGCATCCATCATTTCGTCCGCCGCGCGCGCACGTTCGGCCGAGTTCCCAATATCCTTCCGCCGGCCCATTCGTCATTCCCTGTGTACTTCAGGCCGGACCCTCGAACCGCGCTTAGCGACAAACGGGGGGCCACCGGTGGAAGAAAGGGGAAATGAGAAAATGGGGAAGGGAGGAAGCAAAACGAAAGAAGGCCGCGTTCAAAGAGGAATGGAAAACGAATGCCAGGATTTGTGGGTACGGGCAAGTAATGGGGGTTTGTTCCCCTGTAACATACGGTTCTCTCCCTGGAGCCGAGTAACGCGTGTTCCTGACCACCGTGTCTGCTGACGTGGACAAGAAATGTGTGCTTGGGGCGGTCATAAAACTTCATTCCTACTGTTTCGCGCCGTATTTATTCTTTTGACGACTGCCAGAGCTCGTGGGAGTTGCGGCGCTGTGGCCCGGTACTTTGCACTCCAGCGGAAGATGCGAACCAACTTTTGTCATCTAGAGGACGAGTAACCTAAGGCGTTGCTTTCTGGAACCATTCAAAAACTCATAAATGCAAGAATGTCCACCGTGAACATGTTAAAGTCTCTTTCCACACTAATACTAAATTCATTCATATCTCTACCAGATTGTTCTATCCTTTTAATGAAACTATTGTAATTTCTTTCTGTGGTACTGTAGATCTGAAGTAAAACTCTGTATCCCTTCACGAAGTAAACAACTTAACAAAAAATTGAAGCACTCATGAAGGGAGGAAATGGAAGGGGATTAGCGTCCAGTTGACATACAGGTCATTTGTTGGCCTGCTTAGCCGAGCTGTTACTTGCTTGCATCCCGTGCAGTGGGCCTGGGTTCGATTTCCGGCCGGGTTGGAGATTTTCTCCGCTCGTGGACTAATCATCATTTCATCCTTCTCACCGACACGCAAGTCCCCCAAAGTGGCGTCGACTGAAATGAACTTATTTCATTTTGTACAAGTCGTTAGAGATGGAGCACAAGCTCGGTATGTTTCATGGACTGGGAATGAAATCGGCCCTAGTCTTAGAAACGAAGAAACCATCTCGGCACTTGCATGCCACGATTTAGGGAAATCATAGAAAATCTAAATTTGTATGCCCGGACAGAGACTTGAGCCGTCGTCCACCAGAATGCGAATGTTTTGAGCTAACCACTGCGTCACCTCGGGTACTCATGAAGGGGGAAGGAAACTAAATTAAGGTTCATGGGTTGAGGAACTATGTGATGATATTTCAATGACATTGAGTCAAATTTGCGAATAATTTGGCAGTATGATACCACGTATCAGTGTGACGCGCCTCATGGGGCCTGCTGGCATGCACAGATTCCGCTGGGAATGGTGTCAAAAACCTTATAATCCTTCTTGAGGCTAGCTTACCCATAATTATTTTAACTGTTCCTCAGTATCCTGGTTACTGGGACTCTAATCGAGTTGATAGCTAAGCTGGTCACACACGTCTTCTGTCGAGACAGATCTCGGAATTTTGCTGGACACAGGAGCAACTCAACATCCACAGGTACGAGTTACTTGGTCCTGTTGGAAAATGGGATCATGATATGGCAGCATGAGACGTAACACATGATGTGTAGGTTGCCTGTGATGTGATGTGCCCTGCCATCAGACATCCCTCGATCACTGCCATCCATGGCTTGATGACATACACGACGAACCCCTCACTATGACGCCAGCAGTGGCACTCAGCGGTTCTAGGCGCTACAGTCTGGAACCGCGCGACCGCTACGGTCGCAAGTTCGAATCCTGCCTCGGGCACGGATGTGTGTGATGTCCCTAGGTTAGTTAGGTTTAAGTAGTTCTACGTTCTAGGGGACTGATGACCTCACATGTTAAGTCCCATATTGCTCAGAGCCATTTGAACCATTTTTGAGCAGTGGCACTATTTCACCATCCAAAACATTGGAAGAATGTGATTTCTCCTCAGTTCGCCACCTTACTTGTCGTCGATGACCATTCTGGGTAGTACAGAACCAGGATTCATCGCTGAGCACAATGCGACGACTTTTATAAGCAGTCCATGCTCTCCGGTCACGAACCACTACACACAGCCGTCTTTTAATGACGGTTTCATTCTTTATTTACAGGTACAACTACGTAATAAACAGTTTTTAAAGGTGTAAAGCAGTTACTTTCAAATGCCTAAAGCTGAGCCTCGGTTTTCCTCTCCCATTTAAAAAAAAAATGTTCAAATGTGTGTGAAATCTTATGGGACTTAACTGCTAAGGTCATCAGTCCCTAAGCTTACACACTACTTAACCTAAATTATCCTAAGGACAAACACACACACCCATGCCCGAGGGAGGACTCGAACCTCCACCGGGACCAGCCGCACAGTCCACGACCTCTCCCTTTTAAATGTATTACTTTGTAATCTCTTCGTAAAAATGTACCTAAAGCAATAAGGTGACTAAAGTCACGGGATATTGGCACGCACATATTCAGATGGCGGTATATCGCGTACACAAGGTATAATAGGGCAATATGTTGGTTGAGTTGCCATCTGTACTCAGGTGATTCGTGTTAAGTCGTTTTCGAGACAAATATGGCTACACGACGAGTATTAACAGAATTTGAACGCGGAATCGTAGTTGGAACTACACGCTGCGGAAATTCCATTTCGGAAGTCGTTAGGAAATTCAACGTGGTCAAGAGCGTGCCGAGAATACCAAATTTCAGGAAATACCTCTCGCTGCGAACAATACACTGGCCGACGCTGTTCAGTTGACGAAAGTGGGCAGCGGCCCCTGCGTAGAGTGGTCAGTGCTAACAGACAACCAACACTGCATGAAATAACGGCAGAAATCAATGTAGGACGTACAACTAGAGTATCCTTTAGGAAAGCCGGAGAAATTTGGTCTTAATGGGCTACGGCAGCGGACGACTGAAGCGAGTATCGCCTGCAGCACCTCACCTATGGTCGTGAACATATCTGTTGGACTCGACTAGAAAACCGTGGCCTCGTCAGAGAAATCCCGATTCCGGTTGGTAACAGCTGACGGTAGGGATCGATTGTGGCGCAGACCCCACGAAGTCATGGATCCAAGCTGTCAACAAGGCACTGCGCACTCCATTATGGTGTGGGTTGTGTTGACATGGAGTGGACTTTGTCCTCTGATCCAACTGAACCGATAATTGACTGGAAATGGTTATGTTCGTCTACTCTGAGACCATTTGCAGCCTTTTGTGGACTTTACGTTCCCAAATCAAGGTGCGCCGTGTCACTGGTGCACATGAGTTCGCGATTTGTTTTGAAGAACATTCTGGACAATTCAAGGGAAGGAGTTGACCAACTAGATCGCCCGAAATGAATTCCATCGAACCTTTATGGGACATAATGGAGAGGTCAGTTCTTGCACAAAATCCTGCACTGGTAACACTTTCCCAATTATGGGTGGCTGTAGATGCACATAGTTAAATCTTTCTGCAAGGGACGTCTAGCAACAAGTTGAGTTGCGGCATTACGCCGGGTCAGAGGATGTCCTACACGATACTAGGAGGTTTCCCATGACTTTTCTCACCTCTATTTATTTGTTGTTGAGTTGTCCTACATAATGTTTCATTTTGCATAATACTGGCTATTGATACTTGTACTTTTAGATACCATATTAAATATTTTTCAGAAATAATGGTAACTTCTGCATATGTGCCTCTTAGTCTAATTCCACCTCTACATCTATTATCTCTCGCAGCCCTTAGCGGCGTGTACCACACTAGTGCATGTAGCCGTAGAAGTTACCAGCTGTATGTCAATTACAGTGTTTTTAATTCTATCTGGGTTTCATATTAATGTGTTGATGAAGTTTTCAATGTGACAAGTGCAGTATTGCACTTAAATTCCTTCGTAATTTATTAGTGTCTTCTTATAAACCTAAATGAAACTGCAAAAAGGTGGGAATTTAAGGAGATGGGACCTGGATAAACTGAAAGAACCAGAGGTTGTACAGAGTTTCAGGGAGAGCATATGGGAACAATTGACAGGAATGGGGGAAAGAGATACAATAGAAGAAGAATGGGTACCTTTGAGGGATGAAGTAGTGAAGTAGTGAAGGTAAAAAGACGAGGGCTAGTAGAAATCCTTGGGTAACAGAAGAAATATTGAATTTAATTGATGAAAGGAGAAAATATAAAAATGCAGTAAATGAAGCAGGCAAAAAGGAATACAAACGTCTCAAAAATGAGATCGACAGGAAGTGCAAAATGGCTAAGCAGGGATGGCTAGAGGACAAATGTAAGGATGTAGATGCTTATCTCACTAGGGGTAAGATAGATACTGCCTACAGGAAAATTAAAGAGACCTTTGGAGATAAGAGAACCACTTGTATGAACATCAAGAGCTCAGATGGAAACCCAGTTCTAAGCAAAGAAGGGAAAGCAGAAAGGTGGAAGGAGTATATAGAGGGTCTATACAAGGGCGCCCCCCATGAACCATGGACCTTGCCGTTGGTGGGGAGGCTTGCGTGCCTCAGCGATACAGATGGCCATACTGTAGGTGCAACCACAACGGATGGGCATCTGTTGAGAGGCCAGACAAACATGTGGTTCCTGAAGAGGGGCAGCAGCCTTTTCAGTAGTTGCAGGGGCAACAGTCTGGATGATTGACTGATCTGGCCTTGTAACATTAACCAAAACGGCCTTGCTGTGCTGGTACTGCGAACGGCTGAAAGCAAGGGGAAACTACAGTCGTAATTTTTCCCGAGGACATGCAGCTCTACTGTATGATTAAATGATGATGGCGTCCTCTTGGGTAAAATATTCCGGAGGTAAAATAGTTCCCCATTCGGATCTCCGGGCGGGGACTACTCAAGAGGACGTCGTTATCAGGAGAAAGAAAACTGGCGTTCTACGGATCGGAGCGTGGAATGTCAGATCACTTAATCGGGCAGGTAGATTAGAAAATTTAAAAAGGGAAATGGATAGGTTAAAGTTAGATATAGTGGGAATTAGTGAAGTTCGGTGGCAGGAGGAACAAGACTTTTGGTCAGGTGATTACAGAGTTATAAATACAAAATCAAATAGGGGTAATGCAGGAGTAGGTTTAATAATGAATAAAAGAATAGGAGTGCGGGTTAGCTACTACAAACAGCATAGTGAACGCATTATTGGTGGCCAAGATAGACACAAAGCCCATGCCTACTACAGTAGTACAAGTTTATATGCCAACTAGCTCTGCAGATGATGAAGAAATAGATGAAATGTATAACGAGATAAAAGAAATTATTCAGGTAGTGAAGGGAGACGAAAATTTAATAGTCATGGGTGACTGGAATTCGTCAGTAGGAAAAGGGAGAGAAGGAAACATAGTAGGTGAATATGGATTGGGGGGAAGGAATGAAAGAGGAAGCCGCCTTGTAGAATTTTGCACAGAGCATAACTTAATCATAGCTAACACTTGGTTCAAGAATCATGAAAGGAGGCTGTATACATGGAAGAAGCCTGGAGATACTGACAGGTTTCAGATAGATTATATAATGGTAAGACAGAGATTTAGGAACCAGGTTTTAAATTGTAAGACATTTCCAGGGGCAGATGTGGATTCTGACCACAATCTATTGGTTATGAACTGCAGATTGAAACTGAAGAAACTGCAAAAAGGTGGGAATTTAAGGAGATGGGATCTGGATAAACTGAAAGAACCAGAGGTTGTAGAGAGTTTCAGGGAGAGCATAAGGGAACAATTGACAGGAATGGGGGAAAGAAATACAGTAGAAGAAGAGTGGGTAGCTCTGAGGGATGAAGTGGTGAAGGCAGCAGACGATCAAGTAGGTAAAAAGACGAGGGCTAATAGAAATCCTTGGGTAACAGAAGAAATATTGAATTTAATTGATGAAAGGAGAAAATATAAAAATGCAGTAAATGAAGCAGGCAAAAAGGAATACAAACGTCTCAAAAATGAAATCGACAGGAAGTGCAAAATGGCTAAGCAGGGATGGCTAGAGGACAAATGTAAGGATGTAGAGGCTTGTCTCACTAGGGGTAAGGTAGATACTGCCTACAGGAAAATTAAAGAGACCTTTGGAGAGAAGAGAACCACTTGTATGAATATCAAGAGCTCAGATGGAAACCCAGTTCTAAGCAAAGAAGGGAAGGCAGAAAGGTGGAAGGAGTATATGGAGGGTTTATACAAGGGAGATGTACTTGAGGAAAATATTATGGAAATGGAAGAGGATGTAGATGAAGATGAAATGGGAGATACGATACTGCATGAAGAGTTTGACAGAGCACTGAAAGACCTGAGTCGAAACAAGGCCCCCGGAGTAGACAACATTCCATTGGAACTACTGACGGCCTTGGGAGAGCCAGTCCTGACAAAACTCTACCATCTGGTGAGCAAGATGTATGAAACAGGCGAAATACCCTCAGACTTCAAGAAGAATATAATAATTCCAGTCCCAAAGAAAGCAGGTGTTGACAGTTGTGAGAATTACAGAACAATCAGTTTAATAAGCCACAGCTGCAAAATACTAACACGAATTCTTTACAGACGAATGGAAAAACTAGTAGAAGCCGACTTCGGGGAAGATCAGTTTGGATTCCGTAGAAATACTGGAACACGTAAGACAATACTGACCTTACGACTTATCTTAGTAGAAAGATTAAGGAAAGGCAAACCTACGTTTCTAGCATTTGTAGACTTAGAGAAAGCTTTTGACAATGTTGACTGGAATACTCTCTTTCAAATTCTAAAGGTGGCAGGGGTAAAATACAGGGAGCGAAAGGCTATTTACAATTTGTACAGAAACCAGAAGGCAGTTATAAGAGTCGAGGGACATGAAAGGGACACAGTGGTTGGGAAGGGAGTAAGACAGGGTTGTAGCCTCTCCCCGATGTTATTCAATCTGTATATTGAGCAAGCAGTAAAGGAAACAAAAGAAAAATTCGGAGTAGGTATTAAAATCCATGGAGAAGAAATAAAAACTTTGAGGTTCGCCGATGACATTGTAATCCTGTCAGAGACAGCAAAGGACTTAGAAGAGCAGATGAACGGAGTGGATAGTGTCTTGAAAGGAGGGTATAAGATGAACATCAACAAAAGCAAAACGAGGATAATGGAATGTAGAGATATCAAATCGGGTGATGCTGAGGGAATTAGATTAGGAAATGAGACACTTAAAGTAGTAAAGGGGTTTTTCCATTTGGGGAGCAAAATAACTGATGATGATCGAAGCAGAGAGGATATAAAATGTAGACTGGCAATGGCAAGGAAAGTCTCAGGACTGAAGACCACAACAACAACAACATAAACCTAAATGGTATAAAAACTGGCTATTCGTTAGTTTTCTCTACGTTGCTGGTTGTAGTCTTTCTAGGTAACTGAATTTTCTGATAAAGACGTCCATAATGGGTGTCGAAACCTCCCAAAAGTATGATTTTGTTGCGACTGGCTGGCTGTTTCGTACCTGTTACAGCCGTTTGTGTGGCGCATGGAACAGTAATTTCCTCTGGCTGCTGGATGTTTCAGACCAACGGTGTGGGCTGGCACAGGATGTTGCAATGATTTCATTAGATCTCCTTGTTCTCGGATGGCAGATGGAGAAGTTGTAAGTAGCATGGTTGTATGTTGGCAGCGCTGTAGACTTTGTTAATATGTTAATATCGCTGACAGCTCTGTGCGCCCTCGGCAAGAGATTCTGTAGTAGAACGGAATAGCATTTAGCGAGTGGATAGGGAAGTGTATCGACTTGATTTTCTTAGTAATAATTAAATTATAAGCAAATACTGAATCGAAGGTATATAATTATTTGTAATCTTATCTTTCCTACATTTACCGGTCATTCATTATTAGCTCAGCTATCTACTGCACTTATATTATACTCCTTGATAAGCAACCGTACACAGAGGTTATTTAATTTCTCATTTCTACTGTTGGTTGTCAAATGTAGTTAAAAACTACAGTAACCAATTATTGTAGGGTTTTCTCGTGTTACTTGGCTTTATGATACCTCGTCAGTGCTGCTTTGGCCGCAAGTAAGGTAACAAGTAGGCCCCTACCCAAGTTAAGCATGCATCACACATAAAGCGATAATGGTAAACGCCATATGTAAGTTAGTGAGACACGATAAAGTAGTTTAGAATAAAAAGGTAACCCAAGAAATTCAAGTGATGGGATCATTTTTATGTACAGGCGTGGCATTAGTGATGGATAAACTAATGTTCCAACTTCATTCACTAATTTTATAAATATTTGTACTTCACAGCTTAAACGCATTCCTGCCATACTATTATGTTGTTATTGCATTTAAGATTCAAAGTTTTCTGAATTATAACGTAAATATTAAAATCATGTTTTTGGTTTATACTAATTCGTACAACCAAAATTACCTGAAGG
Organism: Schistocerca nitens; assembly: GCF_023898315.1. Lineage (NCBI taxonomy): Eukaryota > Metazoa > Arthropoda > Insecta > Orthoptera > Acrididae > Schistocerca > Schistocerca nitens. The sequence goes on from NC_064618.1 coordinate 175,836,347, forward strand.
TAAATCTCAGTCACTCGGTAAACATAAGTGTTAAAGTGAAATTACAACCGTGAACGATTATGTAAATAATACGTATCGATGCGAATATTAAGACGTCTAGACCTGCGTTAAACTGCAAAGAGGGTTCTGCCTATGGTAAATATATAATCAGAAATATGTGAAAGTCGTAAACTCTGAGGAACATAGCGGGAGCAACTACTGCTAGTAACCGTAACACGAGGAAATTTCTGAAATGAGCGTAGCTCAGTGATGGAGATTTGTATTTTATCCACTCTCAGCAACAGTAATCGCATATAACGAAATAATGTTTGCTTGTAGGAAACCTGTCAACGGAAACAAAGTGCGAAGCCCATCATGGTGCTGGAACTTGTGATTGGAGCTTCTGAAGTAGCGCATTAAGCACCTGAAACCGGCAAAGAAATTAAATTTCTTTTATGCAACTGGTTGCTTATTTTTTTATTACATAATGGTAATTATACAGTTCCTAAATCTACTGGCAGATTTGTTGCTGGGTACATTCGACATCACAAACTTTTATTGGATCATAAACTGTGTCAATGATAGTGTTGATGATTGGTGAGTGTGGGGTATCTTATGTCAGAGTATTGCATTCCTGTGAATCACTATAAATAACAAGAGCTGAGCTGTGACAGTTAAGTTCAACAATATAACTTAATTTTTTTGATGAAACAGCAAATTCTGATACTCTTGTGTTGTGTTTAGTACAGTCAAACGTCCAGTTCCTAATGATGAGGCAATTAAAGAACCCAAAAGGAAGTTACAAGATTAAAGCAGGTTAAATGACAAAACATGATCAGCAGCTTACCTACGTTCTGTAAATTTTACACGAGTTATGCTTTCTAATTTCATGAGCATATTACTATTATTTGTTTTAAAATAGAATAAGGAGGACTGCACCTAATTAGTGGCTATACAACAAATGTGAAATGATTTAATTACTTAACAATACCGAAATTATAATCCTGCCAGAAAAAGGCTGTTTCTTGGTGCTTTGTGTCAACAGTTCGTTGGGATCTCTGCTAAGAAAAGTAGTCGTGAAGACGCGCAAGATGATAAACGCTCCAGATTATTCTTACTTCAGGGAGGAGCACAAGGGGTAAATGGAAAGCAGTTGGGGCACGGTGTGTAATCTCTTTCATCCTTCTTCAATTTTCCGTTGCCCTTCTTTTGTCCGCGGTAGCAAAACACGGGCATTAAGAATGCTACGTTTAACAGGAGATGGAAATAAACTCAAAAATTAAGCTTTTCCCCTGTAATGCGTTTGTAGATGGATGGCGACAGACAGGCGCTAAAAGGAGAGAAATACGACTAGGGGCTGCAGTTTTTCACGGCTTTTAACTGCTCAGTAAAGATCGTAAATAAGAGGTTGTTCCAGTTCTCAGCATTTCAATTATTTAGTGCGCACAGTGTTAGTGTAAATATATGGGTAACAAAATGTAGTAACATCGAAGTTTCTCAGTACCACCGAGAAATTCTCCGCCTACGCAATGAGTGGTACCCCATATTCATAATTTAATGGTTTTTATAATTAATCTTAATAAAGTGTAAATAACTAAATATAGTTCCCAGGAGTTTTCACTAACGATTGATTATTCATCCTACGTGTCTAATTGAAGAATATGATAGAAGTTGTCGTAGCGATGTTTGATTTAACCCCTCTATTGCTCCACTAATAAATCTTATAATAATAATGGTTCAAATAAATGTTCTTTGTAATGTTCTTTGTAATAAAATGAAACTCTACGAAGTGTACTTTTTTCCTGTTACATGTAGTTCGTGGAGTTCTGCTGAGCGCCAAAGACCATATTTGGTACAGCACTGTGTCATCACGTTACCGGATTCAGTACACAACTGGTCGACGGCCGTTCACCTTAACTAGGAGTCCCAAGCTATCTCCTATGGCGATTGTGGTCTTGTGATGAAATACTTGCATCAGTTATATGCTAGAAGTAGGTTCAGTTTTTAATAAGTAAGAACTTACATTTCATAATGCATACGTATGGAGAAAATGGTATCAGCTCTGGAAAAATATATTGTTCGCCTGGGGTCTTTTTTGACCCTAAAGTGATTCACCCCAACTTCACGGCGATAAAATTTGAAATATGTCCACAAAAGTGATTATAATTTATTGAGAAACATATGCATGATGTTGATATTACACCACCATAGTTTTTAATATAATTAAGTTACATATAATTTGCAATTATTTAATACATCTGTTTGAAATATGAAAACATATTTTGTTTCGTTTGTTTAGTTCCAAAAATTATTTTAACACAAAATATTCCTAACATACACACACAAACACACACACACACACACACACACACACACACACACACACACACACACACACACACAAACACTGTTAAACAATACTGTAATGTATCAATATTATATGTAACATCACTTACACGGATTTTTATTAGAAATACACTCCTACTTGCTCTCTGTGTCATATGACGAACAATCTTTACAAAACACACTTATACCAGCATGTTCTTTACAGACAAACTTGTTACACCCATCACATTGTTGATTCACTTTCTTGTCGTTTGGCCTCGTGCAGGAATTATAGCTTTTTCTTTTCAGATTTGGAACGTCAGCTTCATGGTTATCGAGTCGTTTATCCTTTAGAAGATCCTTGAAGCCTCAGGATATTATAGCTGAACGAATGCGTTGTGTTCTGCACTGGGGCGACAGTATTCGTCAATTGAGGTTGGAGTAGTTCTTTTCCTAGTTCTGAGATGAAATCTCTTCTTGCATTTTTACTTCTCATATCATTTAAAAATTTATGACACAGGACGTAAGCACTGAGTGAAGCTAAAACTACGATATAAAAAAATTCAGCAAGTGGTCGTCTTCTTGTTCTACGTTTCACTGAAAAATTTCTAGCCATCTCATAGACTCCTCACTTTGAGTTGTGAAACACTATTATATCAGGTTTTCTGTGCTCATCCTCACTTATATCAAATGTTTGATGTGGAGTAGACAACAAAATGATTTATTTTGTGTAGGAACATACGAAGCTAAAACAGTATTCTGCGCAAAACATGCAAAAAGTTATCAATGGTAATGTATCTACCACTTCCCTTCAGGCGATCTACTAAATCATGTACCACTCGTTCCCTTGATTTGTTTCCCTTCCTTCAGTATATTTCCTAGTACACACTTACACATTTATGACGTAATTGGTCTCCCAATCTACAGCAGCCCACAATTTTATTCTATACTTTCCAGGTTTCGAGGGAATGTACACCTTGAATGGACATCGTCGCCTGAAAGCACACAGATGTTCATCAACTATAGTGTAAGGGACATAAGACGAAATGATTGTTTCAACGAACATTTCAAACACAGCTCTTACAGTTTTAGCTTTGGATCCAGAGGCAACTTTCCTTACTTTCCTTATAAGTTTATCATCGAATCGGAGATACATCAAAATATCACAAAATATCACAAAATCTTGAAAAGCTCATTGTGGTTCTAAAAATAGGTAAGCGATAGTCTTCTGACCAAATTCACTCAAAGGCTTTCCCAAGTGCCTTATGCACACCAGTTATTATTAGTAGACCAAAGAATGCCTGCAACTCTGTAGAATGAAGTTCAAACCAGTATTAGAGAGTAGGATCTTTTTCATAGTTATTGGTATGGATTACTATTACACTCTGCATGTGATAGATGATAAAATGTCTGAAACAATCTGACCGTCTCTGTAATTCTGGTCTAAGGTGAAGTGGAATATGCGGAGTTTCACATATTACATTCCTTGCAAACTTCTTCGTGTGGTTCTGTGTTATATGTTTCTGCCCACTTCTAGACACAAAAGTAGCTGCACTCGTTACCTGAATACCATTATCATCTACTTCACAGTCACTCAAAGCCACTTCATCTCCGACCTGTATAGCTTCCTCTATCATATCTCCATCAGCATCACTGCTATCCTCGTTTCCAAAAACCGATTCATTATCACCATCACTCTTGTGTAAATCTGCCAAAGCCTGCTCGAGATCGTAGCCCCTTGCAAAATGTGTATCACCATCGCTGACGAATAAATTATAACACCACGTCTTCCTTCCACAAAACACAATGCCAAATTGTGAACTCGTCGTAACAATGCACGTGAATGTATTTTCTATTCATTGTTTACAATAATGTACGAATGAATTTCGGTTTATAAGGTGCATTGTTGCCAAGATTTATTTTCGTAACCAAAGGTATGTATAACAGTGAAAATCACGTATTGTATTCTTGTATTTTCTGATCCCACTGTAAACATTTCAATTTGCTGCACTATAAACTGTTATATAATCATAAATATTTTACCCAGCTATGACAAAATGTTCATGAATAGCATATCTGGAGGATGAGTAGTCCTCACCCACATTAAAATTGTTTATTTGTAGTTAAAGGAGCCGGCCGAAGTGGCCGTGCGGTTAAGGGCGCTGCAGTCTGGAACCGCAAGACCGCTACGGTCGCAGGTTCGAATCCTGCCTCGGGCATGGATGTTTGTGATGTCCTTAGGTTAGTTAGGTTTAACTAGTTCTAAGTTCTAGGGGACTAATGACCTCAGCAGTTGAGTCCCATAGTGCTCGGAGCCATTTGAACCATTATTTTTGTAGTTAAAGGAGCCTTGGGTTCTAAAAAGACCCCAGAAATCATGCTAGGGTTTACGTAAAAATTATTATTTCTGTTCCAAAGCTCACGTTGGATTGTTAAGAACTGACATACTATCATTTTGCCTGGTTTTATGCTCACGTAAAAGCTTGTGAACCTAATTATTTCACGGACACTTTTATTTTACTCAAGTATTGGAGAAAGTATATGACGTGGGGGGGGGGGGTCAAAATAAAATGTACATAACAGAAGGATGTGTATAACTGAAGTCTCTATTTACACTTAATTACCAGAGTCCTTCACACTCCCACTGTTTCACAAACCCTGTTCCCACATTTCCCGTAGCTTTGACGTGACCTACTTCTCCACGCTGTCCTTCAGTTCCTGGTCGTAACTGAAGCGCTTCCCCTTGAGATGTATTTTTAGCGTACCAATCACATGAGAGACTCAGGCGACATCATCTGTATACTTTGTGTAAGCTTGCAGCCGCGTATATGCGCGTTATTGTGAAGCAGTAACTCGCTCTCCGTGAGCAGCCCAGGCAGTTTGGTCTTGATGGGCTTGCGTAGGCTACGGAGAACCTCACAGTGCACGCCACAGTTAATGGTTTTTCCGTGGTCGAGGAATTCGATGAGTTTCGGACATCGGACGTCGAAAACGACGGTGAGCATGAAGGTGCCGATGGATGCTTCGCGTCCATAGTTGTCTGAATATGTTATCCCAAAGCAGCGTATGCAAATTTCAGCCGGTTCGATTATTACGACGTTTCGCAGCTTTTCATTTCAAAACTCTTCATGTGTCTTCAATAATAGTGCTCAAGTAAGAGATTTAAGTAATTCGTCTAGTCATTCCAGGGTCTTCATAGTTTATTAGTTTCACAAAGAGTGTATACCATACGAGCTTAGAAAAAGCAATTTTATCTATTTAATAAATGTTGAGATACGTTTTCAAGGAAGATATTGTTTTTAAATATTCCTTGTTAAGAAATTTTGATATTTTGGAGAAGGTCAGGATAATTTTTGTTAATAAAGTTGTGCAAATAACCCTTGCGACTCCAAGCTAGCTGCCTGCTCTATCTAGTGTTCCAGGAGTTACAGATATAGAAGGGAGGTAGTTGGCTTTTAGAACCAGTCAGGTAATAGGAAGCTAACAGATCTAGAGAGTTCCTTCAGAATTCACTGCTAATACACGTACCTTTTTATAGGAGAGGCCGTTTAGGCTGGCAATAGAAAATAATGCATACTCCGACAGTGTGTTGTATTTCGTTAAGAACAATTGAATTTAGTATTTAAAAGTAACTTAGTATCCCAGAATAGGTGAAACTTGTAAAAATTGTTTTTTGGAGAGGAGTAGTTTATATGTTGGGAGCGTGGCGCTAGTGGCACAGGTCGTGAGAGGACCAGAACATGTTGTTCGGCGTCTTTTCTGCTGAGACAGTGCTGGAATCTAGTGAAAAACTCTATTGGCCCAATGAGCTGCTTACGTAAGGTTAACTCAGACAGCTAGTGAGTAGCTGTGCGGGTGCAACACTAAGATAGTTACGTTTTCAAAAGACATGAAAGACGCAACAGACAGACTACAGAAAGATGTTGATATCAATAAAGAGCAGGAGAACTGAGACCAGTTACCTCCACAGCCTGCAGTCATGCTTCAGTAAACTAATTGCCACAGATGAGAAGATGCCACGCTGAAATCAAAACGTTTGTTCCTTGTAAAAGATTTGGTACACTCTGTCAGCAGACGTTTTGAATAAAAGTGCAATGTCCCAGATAATCACAAGGGAGGCATTTTGATATCTCAGCTGAAATCAATGCTTAGATGTTTGCAGCCAGATCCCAACGATCTGAAATTACGGAAATTGCCAGTTATTAATACTTCTAAGAGAATTTCCATTTCACTCAAGGAAAATTTCCAGAATCTAAGGGGTACAAAGTGCTTCCAGATACTTAGTAGTGTATTTATATTTGTTTCTTAATATGCCTTAATTGTAAAGTCGATGTGTTGCTTGATGTGTTTGGTCTATGTAGCAAAATAATCGCCAAGAAAAGGGAAATCATTGTGTATATGTCTTAAACCTAGTTCGTATAGTGATAGGCAGTGATATTTATACCGTGCGTAAATGTACTTCACGATTTAGGTTACATTACTCCTACAACTGACCTCTTGAACAGATGTAGCACTATGTCTTTTGAATTGTCGAGCATTATTTCATACTCCGAACTGTTTTACGACGATTACTTACAGACAAATACCAAGTTCTATCTTTCGAAGATATCTCTTTCCTTAGTTTTAAATTTCTGTCGTTCCCCCAGATGAAAATACAGACGTTCGGAGATAACCTGTCAGCTTTGCATGTCACATCTGTTTTCAAGCAACGTGAAAGGCATAATAACCAGGAATTTCTGAAAAGACTGTAAACAGACGATATTGGAACGGTACTGGCGTGGAGTGCAACAGTGTTGAATCTATGTTAGCTATTGTTGCATCTGTACTAGGTACTTAACCAACGGAATTACTGAACAGGTAAGGTAATTCCTCAAAACCTTACATTGTATAATAATACGTATTGACAATTGTGACGAATTCCATTTCTCTTCTGCTCGTCAGTCATCTTTACACTGTTTCACGCTATTAACTGTTCGTATTTTCTACGAAGTTCGTTATCAGTTACTATGTGATTAAGTTCATCCGAACACTGTTCCAGTTTTTTATTATTTTTATTTTTTCCACAGTGTGGAGTCTCCATTGCCACCGTTTGTGTGGTGCCATGTGTTACCTGCAAGACACCCCAATTATCAAAATATTTCGGCAATGATTGCTACATACTTTCTATCGGGTGCGCAAAAATTTCTTCGCGTGTAATTTGCCTTAAGTTACAAACAGACCAACACAAAAATTAGCAATCTTGTTTTACACATAACAAAACTAACTTTCTTTAGACAAAACAGGGTTTACTCCGGACGGTGACGGACTAAGATTCATTACACAGACGGTCCTGCGCTTGACGTGGAAAAGCAGATATTACGTTCCTTCATTTACGTAAGTCCAAAAAGACGTAGGGGGTTGGCCGAGTCAAGTTCTTGCACGGATGAGGAACTCTCGTGAAGTCTACAGAAATTATGTTAACTCGTAAGACAAGGCACTTGATATAACTTGTAATGAGCTCCTAACACGAGCCGAGCATGCATGGGAAACTTCATAACTTACAGGGAACGTCGTCCGTCGCCGCCCAGTAGTTACTAGCTGTTAGCAGCTTTGTCGCACTACATGTTTCGAAGAGACGACGTAAAAAAAACTCAGCAACACGATTTCTTATAAAACTTCAGAAACACGTTACACTCGTTTACCGTACTCATTATAATCTAAATGAAAACGAAACTTTTTACTTTCAGTAATGTTTCACAAATATTTAGCTTGTGCACCCTGTACACTACAATATGGATAAATTTCTAGTTTTAACTGAATACCTACTTATAAAATTACGAAAAATGTCCGCAGCTCGTGGTCGTGCGGTAGCGTTCTCGCTTCCCACGCCCGGGTTCCCGGGTTCCCGGGTTCGATTCCCGGTGGGGTCAGGGATTTTCTCTGCCTCGTGATGACTGGGTGTTGTGTGATGTGCTTAGGTTAGTTAGGTTTAAGTAGTTCTAAGTTGTAGGGGACTGATGACCATAGATGTTAAGTCCCATAGTGCTCAGAGCCATTTGAACCATTTGAACGAAAAATCCATTCACCTAGTTGAGGATGGATGTAAGTAGTCCTTATGCGTCTTAGAACGCAGCGTTATAGTTTCTGAGCGTAAAACAGCTCCTGACGAGTCTCCGACGATGAGTGTTGCCGTACTGTGACGGGAAATACTAGTACTTTCATTAGAAGTCAGAGCTACCTTTCTTTCGCTGTGTTACTTACCACACCCATGTACACCATCCATACAAAAAGTTGCGATACTAATTTTATTTCCGGCATATGAGTGATGTCAGAGCAGTAATTACGGTAGCAGCTAGAACTAACAACTGTAAACAAGAAATGTGCATTGTACCAGTCTGTTGAGAACAGACAGTTCAATCAATGAACATACGCCAATAGCGTGTCAATATTACTGTGTTACTTGAAATGCATCCGGCTGGAGCGGGACCATTCTTTTTTTTGTATTTCATCACATTAAACTTGAACATTCTTCTTTCCAACCACATCATCTTCATTTCCAAATATTCTCAGATGGTGCAGTCTCCTTAAATTTAGTTTCCCCAGACCTTGCTATACCAGAAAACTTCTGTTTTTTAGAGCAATATATTCTTTTTATATCTGCCACTCTCATTAGAACTGTCATTATTACCGTCGTTATTATAATTATTGTTGATACTGTTATCGCTATTGGAGGCAGCTGTAGCATTGTCACTGTAGACAATCAATCATTTTAATACTACCTTGCATACTCCTTAGGTAGTTATAATATAGAAAAGATACTGTATGTGTGAACCCTATTCCGATGTAAGAAAGGGACTGACGGCCCCAGTCACATTGTGTTAACTGAGTAAATAAATAACCAAATAAAAATTCCCTACTTTATCGGAAAGTAAATAGTTCGTTTGCTTTGCCTGACTGGCTGATGCAAGCCTGTCGTGACTCACATGATTGCAGGGGTCATCTTATCCCTATAATGTCATTCTGATTCATATGGTACTGTGTCTGCATAAGTCAAACAGGTCTCAGCGAGCTTTCTCAGTGACATAGCGACCTTTTGACCAGACAGGGCATCTCCCATGGAGACCGACTTTGATGACTTCAAAAGAGTTTGCCACTGCCCAATCCCTCACCCACAGACAGCAGTCAGGTAGGTTGGCCCGCAAATTTTGTGAGATAGGTGCCACTGTGGTGACGCAGGGAGACGCTTTCCCGGCTTTTGTTGAATGGTCTGCAGGAATAACCACGGCCGAACTGAATAAATGAATCACTGAAAACAGCAGGGAACATGTGCGTTTCTTTAAGGACTCTGCTGTTCTTCCAAACTGCCCTGTTCAGAGCTTGCTAGTCACTGAACAGACTTTGGATATCCGAGGCGATACCGCTGCCAAGTCCATGGGCGCGGGAAAGTTGTAGAAGGTTTGACCCGTTTTTGGAATAAGTGCCACAGTGCCTTACCGGTGCAAGGACAAGGTGGTTGTTGAACCATCTCCTGTCGTAGAGAACACAGGACATTTTGGTTGGTTGGATCAGAGAACAACTGCAAGAGAGTAAATCAGGCTACTCTTTTTCCAAAAAAATTGAAGCTTGTTTTTGCTCACACTGGTCGGAGTTGCAACATTGTTTGGGAGTGGGAGTCTGTACCAAATTTTTAGAATTTTGTTTAAACTTGCCGAAAGCAAAGACTGGATGGTGGACTGAAACATTTTCGGGAGGCAGAGGGGTCTAGATTGTTATGCAGCATCCTCTTGGAGGTTCACATAACAGACTTCTGCACTGACTGTTAGTGTTTGGAGGCTTCTCCGCGTAGAACTTAGATGAGCGTGGTTCTTGGATTTGGCTCTGATAGGCATTTCCTTCGCGGTACGACTTCTCAGGCAGTTCGACTGCAACTGTGACCTTTTACATCAGCTTCTGCAGCTAGGAAAGGTGCAGTCCTTTTTCTCGGACAGCAGTACGATGGTAAGATCTTGCTACGTATGCGATAAAAGGCTGACAGTATTGTTTTAGGGTTAGGGGCAGTTGTGCTAAAATTAAGGAGATTCTGTCATGAATACTGTTACGCGGCATGGCTCACACTTTACTCTAATGTTTGGGGTTCGTAGATGTTATTTCTTCTCCCCGCTATGATCGACGTAGTCATCATGTCTGGTTCCTAAACCTGTGTTTACTTCATTCCGTTGAAACTTGAATTAGTACCAGATGCTTCACTTGCCCTTCCTACGGACTTTTCCGTGCGTTATTGTTTTATTTTAGTCGAATGTTGCACGGACTCTGAAATTCTGTTGGTCTCTTAATTTCTGGTATTGACAAGTTGATTTTTAGTATAAATCATGTTTTGATTTTCTTCTTGGATTTGTATCAGCAGTAAATGTAGGTTCATGTGGATTTACCTGTAATTTCGTAAGCTGAATGAACGCCTTCCGTTAATGAATGTGAATTTTGACAATGGCCACACCCACGATTCACTTGATGGCCATTCCGCTGGAGTGGGGTGATCCGGGTATCGGTAGTGTTGGCTCTATCCAGATCACAGTGACAGCCAATGGCACTTCGAATTACTATCTCTTGAATTCCAAGCTCGACTCCAGGTGAACGCTTTGCATTCCCCAGAAGGTTTTGAAGAAGAGAAAAGTAGTAGAAAATTCGACTCATACTCCTTGACTCCTGAATAAGAACAACGACACATGGACGCCGGCCGCGACTTGACTGGAACCCACGTCATGGACGATTATTTCATTCAGCCTGCGTATTTTCAGTATGTATGTATCGAACGTCGACGAACTGTAGAAGTTGAAATGAAGGATTAACGCTTTGGCGTTATAACCATCATTCGAGCTAATGTGACGTGCTACTGGAACGACATCCCAAAGTAGGAGTTTTCTGACAATTTCACATAGATTTATGAACGTTCTGAACATTTTGCTCAAGCGCAGGGCAAACACCGTTAACATAATGGCAAACTCATTCTGGAAACATCTTTCAGGTTTATGGGTAAGCCATGTCTCTACTGTATCCTTTCTTTCAGTTTCGTAGGAGGAATCCTGCGAAGTTTAGAAAGCGAGACATTAGGTACTCGCGGAAGTACAACTGTGATGAGAGTTCGTGAATCGTGCTTGGTTAGCTCTGTAGACAAATCCGTTGCTCTCGAAGAGCAAAGGTCCTGAGTTCGAGACTAGGCCCTGCACACATTGTTCATAATGTGCCAGCATGTCGCATTACCCTGCAGAGCGAAAGTTTCACTCTACTACAAGACATACGGTTAATTGGATTTTGTATGAGACCAATGTGAGGCCGCTCTATCGAATGAGCACGCAGCAGTTAAGATTTAAAAAAAAAAATTGTAGCTAGAAACAAGCCGATGTTTTCTGGTGTGTGCGTGTATGAACCATGTGATTAGTACTGAATGTTAAGTAAATTTAGCGCAGGTGGTAGCTCTCAACTTGTAAGTATTAGCTAAACATATTTAACCATCAAGAGCTAGAGACAAGCAGTTCTTCGTTTACAACTAATTTCAATCTTTAGATCACTGTCTGGTCCCTCAGATACAGGAAGAACAGCTTATACGGAAAGTTAATAGTGTTAATATTCCAATTGAAGCTTTTGTAAATGACTTCATCACATCTGAAGGTCGAAAGTGTTTGTATGTAACGAATTATTTACCAGCACTTCTTGTTCAAATACGTCGTGTTTGTTTATGTATATAGAATGATTTCTTGTATACAGATTGAACTAGATCTCCTGCGACAAACGTTCAGAGGTGCTTTGGCGACACCTTCTGGGTATTTTGGTTACGTGACCCACGGTCTCCGGCGGCTCATTACGCAGCAGTATCGTAAGTATGATTTGTTGGTGTGTTGCCGAAACAACCCTTGCTTCTGTGGTAATACGTTCACAACAGTGAAGAAGCTTGTGAAATACAATAAGCAAAACGTACTACGCAGAACACAGAGTAATGTGACAGCCGTCAGATGCAAAAGTACGCGATGTGGTTCCCGTACGGTAACAGCTCAGTATAGATGCCGTTTTGCCTCTCTCCATTTCACTCAGTGAACCCATACAAGAGGTACATATCGGCTAACAATCCATCTGCAAACCTAACCGCAATACTGCTGTGTATCTCCGTTACCGCACGACTAACACTGTCGGAAAGCGAAATCCTAGATAGAACCGAGCAGTGCTGAATGCAGACATGAGGGAAACGAGTTGAACACGGCTTTACTGTTATGAATAGCAGATACCGCGAGCGAATGGAAACAAGACACAGCGCGTGTTGTTTACATTTGCGCCGTTACGCTCTATTTTCAGTGCAATGCAGACACGAAGCTAATTAGGGCAAGAAACCAAATAGAAAACAATAACGTTCGTACGAGCAGTCGGAGACTGTGGGTCACTTGTGCCAAAAATACGTAGATGGTATCCCCAAAGAGCTGCAAACAGTTCGCCGGTGGAGTTCTGTTTCTACATGTATGATTAAATACGTGGTGGAACCTCAGAGGAAAGGTGACCGGCTACAAATACAGCCGTTTCTTCTCTCGTATTTCCGCTTATATTAGTTCCCATCTCCCTTAGACATGCATTTCAGTCACGTACATTTCATAATAAAGTTCTCATAACAGTGAGGTGAAGCCAGGAAGATGCAACTATACTCCCAAAAGTACGTAGCCGAATAAAATGTGTACATTCGTATCGGTAGCGTCAGTATACATGTTTCGAAGCAGACAGTAAAAAGTGACGCTGAAGTGCGGTTACAATGTGTAGCCGGACGCATTGTTGTGTTTTGTGGGGAAGTGTGTTACAGGTTAATTGGGAGAGGCTTAACCGCTTGTAGCTGCGTCTAAGCCCTTCGATCTGTATCCTCCCCCCCCCCCCCCCCCCCCCCCCACAACCCGCGCCGCCACCTTTCGAAAAAAAAGTAATGTCCCATGACGCCAAATTTAATACGTCAACGATTTTAGTAATAGTAATTATAAAATACGAGAGTCACTTAAAAAGAAATGCATAGGTCTTTTAAACATCCAATTTCTTTCTATACCTTCCAAATTTTTACAGTATGTTGGAAATTCTTGATGGGCAAAGTACCGTTTTTGCATACGATCTCCGTCCCTTTCAAATGTCTCACACTACTTTGGAACTTGGGCCTGTATACCCACACGATAGAAGTCAGAACAAACACGACTGAGTCACTCTTTAGCAGTCTTCACACAGGAATCATCATCTTGAAATCTCGTTCTGCGAATGGATTCTTTTGGTTTACCGAAGAGGTGGTAATCACACAGAGCTAAATCACGGCAGCAGAGTGGGTGTTTCAGTCATGTCCACCCAAACTCGATGACCTCGATGATGGTTGTCTGACTGACATCTGGCAGAGCGTTGTCATGCGAGAACAACACATCATGCTTTTGCCGATGTCGCCGAACACGTCGCATTCGAGGATGAACTTATGAAGGGTTGCCTTAGCGTGTCAGATCTGAATGCTGTCCATGTGGCATAATGTCCACAAGCTACAGTCTTTATGAATCAAAAAGCACAGTAGCCATCGCTTTTCACGCTAAAAGCGCAGTTTTGAATTCCTTCTTCTTCTGCTATTTCACATGATGCCACTCTATCCACTGGTTTTTCGTCTCCGATTCAAAGCGATGAAACACGCTTCATCTCCCATAACAATTATTTTAGCGAAATCATCTCCAGAACCATCGTACTGTTCCTAAAATTCGCTGTACATTGTCTTCCGTGTTTCTTTGTGGGCATCCGTCAACATTCTCGGAATCCATCTGACGCTAAACTTCTCCAGCGTTAACTGTCTCAATATTCTACACACATTCGCTTTTCGTACTCACACTTGGACCGACAGTTCTTTCACTATTATGCATATATCAGCCTGCTGTATATTCCACTGTGAATGCGCTACACGTTGTCAGGAGTCTGTGCAGTAATTAGTCTACAGCTATGTTGGAGGTCCCGAGTACTGGCGTGGCTACAGTCTGCTAGCCCAACGAGTAACTGTGCTGCGATGCACAGGGCCATTTCCAAAGACCATCAATCACCATTGAATGTTTGTCACTGTGTCATTCTTGCGGCACAGAAAGTACCTAACGATGTATTGCTTTAGACGAACATCAGGTCAAGTAGCCATCTTGACAGAGCTACGACAACGCGATTATCAGAAAAAGGTTGAATTAAATTTTAATACAAGCAGGAAGAACGTTTCTGTGACCTCCATGGCTAGCAAAGACGGAGAACAGAGGTTCTATTTATGATAAAAGAAAATGTTTTGAATTTATTTTAGAGTGACCTCTGCATGTTAAATTCTATAAAATTGCTGTAAAGATCGACCTGAAGTGGAACAACGAGAATACCAAGGAGGACTTAGGCGCTGGAGAAGCTGACCAGAACAGATAATCACTTTGAAATTGGCACGGATTTACTGCAAAAAGATAAAAAAGAAAACAACACGTCATAACTTTTGTAGAATTAAAAAAGATTATGACTGTATCTACAGATCTTCATTGAGGAAGACAGAAAGGAATTTCGTACCAAAAAAATAAAAAATAAAGAAAAAGACCAGAGGAGGAATTTCTGAGCTGTTTGCGGTTACCATAAAATTAAGACAGAAAGATGGTTTATCACCACTACTTTTCAACTCTACTCTGACGTAAGTGATGAGGACACAAGGAAACCCTAAAAAGTTGAGAACTGGAACCAATAGAGGTCATATAAACTTAAATTACTTGGTGTCAGCAGATGATTTGGCGTTACTAGCTGATAACATTCAAGAAACCAGAAATCCAATAAAAGCACACAAGATGAATCATACAAGCAGGACTCTAGATATGATTCGAAAATACTGAGATAATGGCAGCAGATCCGCTAGTAATCCACCACATAACGGTAAAAAAAAGGAAACTAAAGAAACAGAAATACCAAGGAGGAATTATAACACAAAACTAATAAAATGGTAAAAGTAAAAAAAAAAGTAACGTGGCCTAGGTACAATAAAAAGTATCTGTCAATGAAAACTACATTAAAAGTTTAAAGACAGTGGTTGAACCAGACATAGTGAAACTCTTTTCTCAGTCTCTCAGAAAAATGGAATCCACAAAATCCTCAAAGTAGAGAGAAGCAGCTACAGAATGCATAAATACGAAATATCAGAAAGATGCACAATCACGGATAGTGCCAAACGAAATGTACACATAACTGGAGTCCATAGCCGCATTGCAGATATTATACAGAAGAAAATGACGTCTTTACTTGACCACATCTACAGGGTATCGGAAGCCAGATTACCAAGAAAAATTATACAGAAACTTTGGAACATGAAATAACAAGTAGGATGGATAAAGGAAAATTTAAGGAAAATGGAAAACATGAAAATATGACTTTAAACCAAAGATAGATAGACAGCATACAATACGAAGGTTATTTTAATATGAGAAACCACAAAAAAATATTAAAACCAATGAATCCGTACTGTGCAATTCTTAAAGAAATCTTATTGAAGAAGATGAACAGAAAATGAAGTGGTCGAATGATGCCGTAAAAGAAAAAGAAGAAGAAAACTTTCTTATCATCAGTGTTTATTACGCCGCTTTAGCTAAATGGACAAGAAACTAAAATGCAGAAAAATATAGAATTTGAATGAAATTATTCCGAGAACTTGAGAAGATCATTTGCCTTGTCACCGATTTAATAACCTCAATAGCCGCTTTCCTTTGAATGCAGTGGCGTTGATACTGTTTCCTGCGAGGGACATCAACTACGAAAGCTAGGTGGAAAAACTGGTAGGAAGCAATGTTACGCTTCAACTCAATAAGGTAATCGGAGGACCGATTGATTTAATCTCTAAATCTCGGATGTAAAAGCACGGGCAATCATACTGTACGCCTCTTATGACATCGTCTACATGTTTACTGATTAAACTGAGACACCAGTAAGTTGAATAAGAAAGGATATTAACGCTGTGTCGGATTTGTTATTGACAATTTATACAGTGAACCTGTGAGTCTGCAAATGTATTTGGTTGAAATGTTGCCGGTTGGAATGAAATTCTATCCATGTGAGCAGATCCTCTCCCAAGAAACTGAAACATAATCGTATATGGTACTTGTAATTCCAACTATTCTTCACAATGGCCCCCATGGCTTTGAGATAAAAGTTCCTTGTGGATTTCTGCCGTTTGGAAATATCGCCTCGGCTGCACCCACCTCCGAGGAATCAACAGAGGACAATGGGATAGAGGAGACACAAAGTGGCGACAGACCTACCACCGCACACAAAGCCACTTTGCAAGAGGCCGCCCCAGCAGCGAGGGAAATAATGAAACGGAATCCTCAGGGGCCCCGCGACAATATCCAATATTAGGGGAGGGACACGATGCCTGCGATAATAAGGGGGAAACAAAGGCAGCGGCGTGACGTGATCCTGACTGCGCGCGGCAGATTTTTCCAAGATTAAGTTGGCGCCCCTGCATAATGGTTGCTTGTTTTGCCCGCGCCGTATAAAAGTGTTTCTCGCCGGCCACGTATTGTGCGAGCGGACGGCCACACAAAGGAAGACCGGCCATTGTCCAGCGTAATTACGCCCGGTGGCCGTCCGGCGATGCTTATCAGCCGCTCCTGCCGAGGATCAGGCCCAAACTGCCAGCGAGGCGGGGAGAGGCGACGCTAATGCCAATTCTGCACGCGGTGCTGCTCGGTTAATAAAATCGGCGCCCTTCACCAATTTCCGCGAAATTATCTGAGAAATCCCCATAGCCACATTGAAATTCAAGAGCGCGTAGTTCATTGTGTGGCGGAAAGTCTCCGATTACTGCCACCGTCCAACCGAGGGCAAAACAGTATCAAAAACTAGAGTGTATGTGTCTATAGAGGTATCAGCAGATGTGAGACTCACATTACTTCCTTCAGTTCCTCAGTATACACAAGAGTAGCATTGAGTTTCCACTTCATAAAGTAAATAAAGTGTTTCTAACAACTCAGAGCCTCTATGACACGGCCGGCCGCGGTGGTCTCGCGGTTAAGGCGCTCAGTCCAGAACCGCGCGACTGCTACGGTCGCAGGTTCGAATCCTGCCTCGGGCATGGATGTGTGTGATGTCCTTAGGTTAGTTAGGTTTAAGTAGTTCTAAGTTCTAGGGGGCTCATGACCACAGAAGATAAGTCCCATAGTGCTCAGAGCCATTTGAACCTCTATGACACGTTCGTATAGTAGGGTAGTCTCAATTTTTGCTGATAGATTACCCCATAGTCCTCTTGAAGCGTTAAAAAAAAAAAAAAAAAAAAAAATTAAAGTGGTTCAAATGGCTCTGAGCACTATGGGACTTAAACATCTGAGGTCATCAGTCCCCTAGAACTTAGAACTACTTAAACCTAACTAACCTATGGACATCACACACATCCATGCCCGAGGCATGATTCGAACCTGCGGCCGTAGCAGTAGCCCGGTTCCGGACGGTAGCGCCTAGAACCGCTCGGCCACCACGACCGGCTCCTGAAGTGTTCCTTGTGACGTTTTTAAGGTACGACTTACAAGGGGAGACCGCCAATTGTGAAATTCAGATTCGATTCATACTGCGCATAATAAAAGCTCATGGCCAGAGGTGTAATGTTGCAAAGCACTAAGATGCACTTCTCAGCCGTTGTCGAGAAAATCGACAGTTAAAAGAAACCGTTGCGGTGAAATACTCTTTACGATTAATAACGTTCCACAGCGTCGTGGCGCAGCGGTAAGCGCTCGGGTTCGTCATCCGAAGGTTGCCGGGTCGAATCTCGCGCCATGAAACATTTTTTTTATTATTAGTTTTTTTTTATTCATATACTATTAATGAATTGCTTATGCATGTTGATGAAGGCGGATCACTCTCCAATTGTACCGCCTCCATTTTTCCGTTTGTTTAACAGGGTGTACCAAAGCTCTCCCGTCCGCACTGATTTTCGACGATGTTGTAAGTTGCGCTAGGGACCGCATCTACCTTCTTTCGAAGTTAGCAGGCAACTACGCTGTTATGCGGCGGCTCGTTTCGGCCCATTCAACATCTGTCCTTCAAGTGTAACGAGCGAGTAACGGAGTTTATATTTCATACCAGCCACAGCAAATTTGTGTTTGTGGGGTTTCTATTCTAATTCGAACGTTTGACTTACGCTATACGTATTCGTTTCGGAATATCGTTTCTACGTCTTCTGTTAACTATACGTGGTTAACATTATGAAGACAATTAATAACATTTGTGAAATACAACTTTGTTTGCGGAAAACATAATGATGTTCGAATTCGCCAGTTTTTCCACGACAAACGACTTTCAACAACTTATTATATGCATAATTGTTGCAACTGATTGCTGGGAATTATATATATATATATATATATATATATATATATATATATATGTGTGTGTGTGTGTGTGTGTGTGTGTGTGTGTACACATTTGAATTACAAAAAACAAATACTAAAAAAAAAAAAAAAGGTTTGCATGGCGCGAAATTCGAGCCGGCGACCTTCGGATTACGAACCCGAGCGCTTACCGCTGCGCCACGACACTGTTGAAAATTATTAATCGTAGAGAGTATTTCACCGCAACGGTTTCTTTTAACTGTCGATTTTCTCGACAATGGCTGAGAAGTGCATCTTGGTGTTCTGCCACATCACACCTCTGGCCATGAGCTTTTATTATGCGCAGTATGAATCGAATTTGAATTTCACAATTGGCGGCCTCCCCTTGTTAGATGAATAACTGCCCGCAGATCGCTCTACGTTGGTTGATGATGATTGTACATTAATGCATAACAACGCACGCCAACAATTGCGAGAATTTTGCAGGAGTTCTTGGATGAAACAGGGATTCATGCTGTGGTTTGACCTGCCCGAAGCCCTGAACACATTTGGGACCAGTTAGGGAGAACAGACCGCCAGAACACTCCAAAGTCACTACAGGACCTACGAAACGAACTTCTGGAAGAAGGAGATATGATTCATCAATAGCATACCGCATTAATCACGTGGTTGAGTGCCTTCATTAGTGCAAGAGGTGGCAAGATCGAACAGAGGTCTCCCAGATCATGAGAAGAATAATGGAATAAGTCAGGATTGTAGCCAACAGAGAGTATAATTCAAACAGTACACTGAGCCAGCAGTGAGGAAACCAATCAGAGATTTGGAAAATGGGAGTTATAGGAAGGGCAACAAAAATTTGAGGTTTGCGACGTCGTAATTCTCTCAGAGGCAGTAAGCTATTTGGAAGAAAAGTTCAGCGGAATATCTAGTGCCTTGAAAAGAGCTTCTAAAACGAAAATCGACGAAAGTAAAACTAGGTTAATGGAATGTAGTCGAAAAAAATGATTCGAAAAAAAATTAGATTATGAAACGGCACACTAAAATCAGCCGATTTTTGAAACTTCCTTGCAGATTAAAACTGTGTGCTGGACCGAGAATCGAATTCGGGGCCTTTGCCTTTCGCGGGCAAATGGTCTACCATCTGAGCTACCTGAGCACGACTCACGGCAGCTGTACCTGTACACGCCATCCAAGCTCTGTTTGACTCAATGCCCAGGCGTATCAAGGCCGTTATTACGGTCAGAGGAGGTTGTTCTGGGTACTGATTTCTCAGTATTTATGCACCCAAATTGCGTGAAAATGCAATCATACGTCAGGTCTAGTGTAATATATTTGTCCAATGAATACCCGTTTATCATCTGCATTTCTTCTTGGTGTAGCAATTTTAATGGCCAATAGTGTATATTCATTAATGTTAAAAATAATCACTTTTACAAATCCTATAAAATGTCTCGACAGTTAAAAAAGATTATGAAATCGTATAAGGAACTTTTAAGTAACTAATTAACTGACTGTTAATTTTGCCATTTGTCTGTGAGAAGAAGAGGTGGATAGGTCAGTGAAGTGTACCTCAATAGTAAGACTAACATCAACACTTGTGGGTTGTTTAAAACTTTTCAAATCTTACATTACACTGCCAACACTGTTTTAAATCTGACGCACGCGGAGTTTTGCTTGATAGTTATGAGGGGAAAGCGAATTCGATCGGTCTCTCTCGTATCGTTCGTCCGTGGCGCTCCGTGGCGCTCGCGGTCGCCTGTGGCTGCGTCCCCTCTTGCTGGTCAAATATTTGAAGGTCTGCCTGCCCACCTCTCCCCAGGAGCTAGTCAACCAGCGGCCAAGCACGCGCCGCGCCCACCAACCTCCCCGGTGCCTTTGTTTAATGTCCCCAAGCGGGCCCGTGGCTCGGTCCCACAATGATTTAGCTGTGTAATTCCTGCGCGGGGAACTTTGTATCGCTAGAGTTGGCGAACTGGAGCCCACCAACCCCGATGCCCTCCACCACGCTAATTTCCTGGCTGAACAGTCGGTGCTGAGCGTAGTTCCTGGAGATACTGCCCTAGGCAACTGGCAGGTTTATTTTAGACAACAGCGAAAATATATAATGCACACAACCCCCCCCCCCCCCACCCCACCGATGTATTGTTACTTTTAGTTCGAAGCTCTTTCGCCAGTCGACGCAATTTCGAGAATATTTTCAAATGACATATGACACAAAAATAGATAAAGCTCTCAACCGTCTCATACGTTCATATCAATTCGGGTATGCCCCGTATATGGGACTCAGTAACTGAAAATCAGTTGTATTTCCTACATATTACTTCCAATAGTACCTAATTTAACAAATTTTGGTGTCTTTTAAACCCCAAGAAGCAAGTTAGTAGACACGTTTCGAAGTTGCACTCTACAGTTCACGTATGAACGACAGTCTGTTTACAATTATGAGTAAATAAAAATAAAATTTGTAGTTTATGTCATAATACATAGGATAAGTCATGGTATCATGTCTCACATATTCTTAATTAGTCTGTCCACCTCATTCCACTACATATTAGTTATTCTCGATAGCATATAATTGTTTTTGGAAATACAGAACACACTTCGTTCGACGCGATCCCAGTACAGAAACTTCTATTGTTCTGAGATGTCCGGTTTCATGTCTTACGCTGTCATCGTCTTATCTTATGAAAGTATACATTATAATTCTTTTAGTCATTACTGTAAACCTAAATTTGATGCCTTGAGTAAAAAATGAATGTCTTTCTTTTGTAGCATCTTTGTGTGCACGTCAAGATGGGTGATTTTACTGTACGATCGTTCTTTTCAGAGATTAAGTGGTGATCCAGCCTGTGATTTAAGGCGAGAAGTTTGTGATGGTGTCGATTAAAGCAGGCGGTGCATAGTGAATTACATCAACGCAGCCGACGCTACACGTAAAAAGCAATGTTTTCAGAAGAAATTCTAAGCTGTGCTTTCTTCCTGTTTATTAATTTCATTTGATCATTCACTATCATTTATTTATGCGTAACATTATTCTTCTTCGTCAACATGACGTTCATAACTTAAACAGTTGATTAATATTGTCATTTTTTTATCTTTTCCGTCGTTCCTTAATTGATTCATTGTTCTTGGTGATGTGGTTCGTCTAATGCAACTAAATGAAAGAGTGTATGGTGCCACAAATGTTTCGCTTCCTTTTATTTGTGAAGCATCTCCAGTGGCCTGTAATACATGTAACAACTGCGTTGTCTAATAATTGCATATTTATTAATATATTGCCGGCTTTTATCTAGAAACGCGACAGTCGATCCACTTTAATATAATTTGGTGGTTTTTCTGCGAAGTTCGGCAGTCTTTTCTGTGCCTGGGTTTTCTCTTTTTTTTTGTCTCGTGGCAGGTAGGAAGATCATGCTTAGAACAGATAATGAGTGTGTTTTATTTTCATTTTTTATTCAATTTTATTATAGCACAGCGTTTACATGTCACCACCTGTCCGAGACATCAATGTTCGTTGGATGCAATGAAAGGGGCTGTCATTTCAAACGCATGCAGCTAGGTTGATTGGTTTAACTTCGTGGCTGAGGTCTGGGACCGGGAGCTGAGATAATCTTACGTCACCTGCTGGAGTTTCTGTATTGGGTGACCCCTTGACTGACTCTTCCGGAACCACGGGGCGAGGGACGCGTTCGTTCAAATTTTAGACGTTGAACTGATGGAAAGAGAACAAATAAACAGTGGTCCTCTCTCTTGCCTTCTCGTTGGAAGAGTAGCCTGCACTAATAAAATATTGGCCTTGTGGACTGCCCAGTTCGACTTCTTCAGATTTTTCGATCTCTGTTCTTGGGAGTGGCGTATATGGTCTTTAGGTCAGAAATTTCCGAGTTGCAGACGAGCCACAACATTAGTGTGTGGAGAGTATGACGTATCGTTTCTGTGCCCACTTAGGCGGTGAATTTGAACGGGAATTAGCTGAGATTTTTCGAGTTGGGAACTTCCTTTAACTTTAATGTTTTTCGAGTGATAATTCTACTGTCGTTTAACTAGTTTGAGATGGAGGAGAACTTGTTTGTTACCCTGCCTCCATTCACATCATGCACTGTGAAAATGATTACATGTCGTGTTTTCTTTCTGCTGCGAGGCACAAGCCAGTTTTGATGACTGAACTTTGGGCAGAAAATGTTGAACATTGTCTTCAGTAATTATATGAATACCTTTGAGTGTTGGCGTAAGTGTGTTCATGTTTGCGTGTTTGCCCGTGAGCTAGCCAATCTTCACTGAATAACAATGATTAATACGGATTGTACTTAAGGAACCATATTGCTGGGATTTTATACGTGTTCCTTTTTTAATGCACCTCAGGAGTATGTTCCACTTTTTAAATAAATGTCCTTTCAGTTTCTATTTAGTTCTTTAAAGTTTCCCCTAATGTACATTCCAGCACGCCTTCCTCCTTCCTGTGATCACTAATATCATACACCACGTGAGAGAGAGTTGCTAGGAAGCAGTAAGGTTGAATCAATGGTCGTTCGATCTGAAGTCGGGTAGCTACACTTCATTGCACATTTTCTTTGTGATAGAAACTAGGGAGAAATTTCAGTTCACATTTATGAGACTTCAGCTGACATGGCACTCTAGGGACACGTAAAGAATGTTGATTTTGTCTAATAGGAAGGCAGCGGCTACGCAGAATTCCTGTTACAAGCCGAAAGAACCTACCACCAAAAAATCTAATATGAGTATTTAAACGTTTCGGATAATCAATCAACGGTAGGAGTGTTTTGATCTTATTAGCGTATAGGTGCCGTCCTGGAGTTGAACTTATTTCGCCTGCATACACAAGATGTCCGATTTATGTCGTTTTTCGTAGACAGAGCAACATTTGGCTGAATTACGTACAGTAAACATACCAAACCGAAACACAGTGAGCAATGAAAGTGTAGTGTTAATTCTATACAAACGCCTAAAATCGGACGTCCTGGGTACCCAGACCAACTAAGTACATCTCGAGGACGGCACATATGTACAAATATCAGCAAAAAATCGAAAGTAGAAACCAGCAGCAGTTAAACCTTACAAAACTTGTACTAAGTTTTTTCTCGCCTAAAAACAAGAGAAAAACAAAAACCTCCAGTGCAGTAACAAATGGGTAATTAGTATATAACGCCGTTCTACACAAAAAGAAACTTGTATTTATAGGCCACTGAAGATGCTTCAAAAATAAAAAGAAGCGAAACGCACACGGCATACTGTAAACAACCTTTCATTACTTGCATTAGACGAATCACATCTCCAAGGAATCCGATTAATCATTTGTCCTTTATGAATAGCAGCTATTTTAAAACAAATCTCACTCTTAAACTGGTTTACTAATACAGAAAGTAATGAAAAGAACTGGAAGATAATGTGTAATCCATCCACATCTGGGATCAGCATCTCTCACCTTCTCACGCAGACCTGTGGAAGGTTTGTTTTATTTCTTTCTCACTTAATTCAGCCGATGAAACAACCTGACATTTAAACTGTATATACCTATGGTACTACCCATACATTTAACTGATATCCATACTACTTACCCTCAGACTGCAGTAAGTATAACACAGAGCATTTGTTAGTAAGTGGAAGAATATTTTAATGCAGACTGACTTCCTTCACAACCTCTGCCTATTTCATTTAACTCCTGATGTGACCAAATGAACTACATGTTCAGTAATACCTTTATTTTTCCGCTACCTTTTAGTGAGCTGATGAATTTGTACTTGATAATGCCTAATCTGTATAACGTGTGACCTAACATACGAGAAACGCTAAAGGATCTCATATGGTCAACGTAAGGAACGACAAAATAAATTAGACAAATTAATTAATTGGAATATCTGGTGCAAATTCGGTAATAGCTGATTGTGTATAAATCACACACCATAAAACAAGAAAGCATTTAATTTGCGAAAGTGCTAGGAGTATCCATGAAGCCCTGTTTATTTCTTCCATTGCTTCTTAGTAGAAATTTTCTACACTTTAATGTGTTAACACGAACTGTGCTCGCGCACCGTACCTGTTTCAACCGATAAGAAATGGACGTAGTATGAGTCTCTTAGTGCGGCGACTGTCTGTACAAATTTAATCAAATTGTAAATGTGTTGTTTTGGAGCAAAGGGTAGCTGTCAGGAAGGAAGCGACATGGTCATAATACTGAAAATGTGATGGAGTCAAGCGAATCTTTCCTGGGCTGATAGCACTGCAGATGAAACGTAGGGTTAGATCAATTTTTAACGGTGATTAGTGAAAACAAATCATCGGCAGAGCGTCAATGTTTTCAGTCGACATTACAGAGCTAAACATCGAATTCCCTCCATGTCTATACGTATTATATAATATTGAATTAAACAACACGTTTACTGTTACCAGCCACTGATTATTTTACTTCAACAACGCGTTTCAAAAGTTTAACACTCCCTCATCAGGTGGATTTATTTGTCTTGATATGACATACGTTTGTTGTGTTACGTCTTTAGGTTAATCTTTATCACTGTCTCCAGTGGCCACTGGCTCCCATCGCTCTAGTAATACGTCACACATAAACTGTCAGACTTTGTAAACAAAGAAGGTGTCTAGAAAGTACCGTATAATAGTAAAAGCTCAGTTTATGTTAGTTCGTCAAGTATTTTGCTTACTTCTGTATTACATATACTATGTTATAAAAAGTATCCGGACACCCAAAAAAAATACGTTTTTGATAATCGGTGCCTTGTGCTTCCACCTACTGCCAGATACTCGATATCCCGACGTCAGTACTCATTAGACATCGTGAGAGAGCAGAATGGAGCGCTCAACAGAACTCTCGGACTTCAAACGTGGTCAGATGATTGGGTGCCACTTGTGTCATACGTCTGTACGCGAGATTTCCAAACGGCGCCTCGCTTGCTGTAAGGAGCGTAAACATTGGACGATTGAACAGTGGAAAAACGTTGTAGGTAGTGACGAATCACGGTATACAATGTGGCGGTCCGATAGCAGGATGTTGGTGTGGCGAACGCCTGGTGAACGTCGTCTGCCAGCGTGTGTAGTGCCAACAGTAAAACTCGGAGGCCAAGGTGTTGTGATGTGGTCATGTTTTTGATGGAGGGGGCTTGCGCCCCTTGTTGATTTGCGTGGCACAATCACAGCACAGGCTGTATTGATATTTGAAGCACTTTCTTGCTTCCCACTGTTGAAGAGGAATTCGGGGGTGGCGATTGCACCTTTCAAAACGATCGAGCACCTGTTCATAGTGCACGGCCTGTGACGGAGTGGTTACACAACAATAATATCCCTGTAATGCACTGGCCTCCACAGAGTCCTGACCTAAATTCAATACTACACCTTTGGGATGTTTTGGAACGCCAACTTCGTGCCATGCTTCACCGACCGACATCGATACCTCTCCCCAGTACAGCACTCCGTGAAGAATGGGCTGCCATTCCCCAACAAATTTTGCAGCACCTGACTGAACGTATACCTGCGAGAGCAGAAGTTGTCATCAAGGCTAAGGGTGGGCCAACACCATATTGAATTCCAGTATTACCGGTGGAGGGTGACACGAACTTTTAAGTCATTTTCAGCCAGCTTTCAGGATAGTTTTGATCAAGGGAACTATACATACAAACAATATATCAACGTAGCGAAATTATACTCTTTTTCCACCTAAACCTTCTTTGTTTTGAAACTTCTTGGCAAAGTAAGCCAGTTTGCCAGACAGGGACTCGAACCAGGAAACTTTCCTTTCGTGAGCAGTGCTCTCACTGACTATCCACGCACGATTCATGACCATCCCCCACAGCCTCACTTCCGCCAGTAATCTTACTTTCTTCCATTTCACAGCAGCTGCCCTGCTTACGTTCCTAGAGTAGCACTTATGGAAGATATGATATTGCAGAAAACTGGGTTAGTCACAGCCTTGAGTATTGTCTACTGAATTAATGATTCATTCTATAGCGGAGTGTACAATTCTGCAAAGTATTGGCATGTTACACTCAGAGTAAAATAATTGTTGTTACTGACGTTTCAGCGTGTCGTGTGGTAGGGGCTAGCCGCTATCTAGTCGTATGTGTTTCTCAAGCGTGTCGCACTCGTTGAGTCGCCTGTTTTGTAGGGAAATACAGAGGCTTCTCTAGAATGGCTGGCTGCACGTCGGTAACACTGCTGTAATAGGAGCATAAACATACAGTTGTGGGGACACTCACACCCCGTACCTTTCATTTTCAGGGAATATTCTTAGCGAATAAGGTATCAAGGAACGACGCACGACCCGTCCTCAACCCTTCATTTACGCCAGAAACTCTCCTTCCTACTTCGCAAGCTTAACAGGAGCAAAAGAGCGAAGGACTGCAGGTAGGTTCTACCTTGATGGTATCGAGTCCTCTGCTAGACTGACTATAAACTGCCTCTCCTTTAACCTAATATGGAAAGGAATGCATTAGATATGTCCATTTGCTACAAATTCTGTCATGCCTGTTTTGTGATTTTAAACACAGCACAGCAGTGTTTGCCAAGAGAATCATTTTCAGGCAAAAGTTCACGACAAGACCGTGTGACATAGGTTTGGAAAACGTTCCGTTAACTGACCGGCGGCGAACTAAAGCTTCTCTTCAGCCGAATTTTCCCTTAAAAGACTCTGGTAAATATAAATATCATTGGTAAACGACTGAAGTTAGCATGTAATCTGTTTTACCCTGTCTGATTGGTATGAATACTTCGCATCGAATACCTCGTGGTGGATTAAAATGAGCAGGTTTATTCATTGCTATTCACTCAAAAGTGCATACTGTGATGTATTTCACTGTTACACTGAAAATAACGTTTTGTCACTTGAAGGATTATCTTCCATCGCAATTGTCCATAATGACCGACTATTTCTCGTTGAAGTCTAGGCGCAGACACCTGCATCCTTCGGAAAATAGCTGACTATAAAACAGACTAGTCGATTAAAAAAAAAGTCTTGCAATATGTGGTTAAGTGACTCTGGCAAATATAAAGATCTCTGGTAAACAACAGGAGCTACTATGTACAACTGTTTCATCCTTTGGTATGAATGTTTAGCAACCCATAACTTGTGGCTGACTTGTTACAAAAAGTACATACCGTGATATATTGCACTGTTACGCTGGAAAAACGTTTTGTCAGTTGTAAAATTATTGTCACCCTACTCCAATAACAGTCGTCCAGAATTAGCGAAAATTTCTCGCTGAAGTCTAGGGACAGAAACTGCTTCCTCCAGAAAAAGAAAAAAAAATGGTTCAAATGGCTCTCAGCACTATGGGACTTAACATCTGAGGTCATCAGTCAACTACTTAAACCTAACTAACCTAGGGACATCACACACCACACACATCCATGCCCGAGGCAGGATTCGAACCTGCGACCGTAGCGGTCTCGCGGTTCCAAACTGAAACGCCTAGAACCGTTCGGCCACACCGGCCGGTTCCTCCAGAGAAAGGCATTTTATAAGGAATATATCTTTCAATCAGTACTTCATATAAAACTTTTTCCGAGGTGAAACACACAGACACAAACGCCATCCCTTCCTCTTCCCCTCCCCTTACACATAATTCCAAAGTTTCGAAGTACAGGTATTTGCAGTTTCTTGCATCACACGTCTATTGTGATAGGCCACGTCACTTCCCTGCTAGGCAAAGCGTTTTTTCGTGTTGGTTATACCCCTACCCAGTCACAGGGCTTTGGCTGTATGTGACATGCGTAAGCTATACGTATTGTCTATAATCGATTCATCTGCTGCACGTGAAAGGGCCTATACCGAGCCAGAAAAAAATTCCTTTTCCTATTCTAAAGCTTCTTCGCTCAGAGACAATCGTTCTTAATGTTTTTTTTATTGAAAATCACTCTACCCATTTTCTGATGTAGGTAGTGCGCTGCATACCACGTTATTAGATCCGGTTAGTTCGGTGAAACTTGTCGTCCCAGTGCCGGCGAATATGAAACGACGCCAATCGTCGACGGGAACTTAAGCGAATCTGTGACTGAATACGTTCCCATGAAGTGATCTATCATCCCTTTACGCATATACTTGGAAACACCTTTTACGGGCAAAATTCAGAGATAAAGAAAAGCATACAAAAGAAAGAACGCCACACTGTAACACTTATGTCGATTAGGAGAATGTTTATTTTATGTAACTGTGTATCTGCAGTTTATGAAGTTTGTTTTCTGTGTTGATTAAAATCCTTGATCTATGGCAAGAAAATTAGAGTTTTGTAATCTATAAATGAAAAAAGCAAAAGAAAATGATTGTTAAAAGCTGTTTCATTCTTGGAGCAATTGTATTTTAACATGTAAACGCTGTAGCGAAGTCCCTCCGCAACGGTAGTGGCATGGCGTGATGTAAAAGGTAGGTTTGGAAGTCGGCACGCAGTATGTGGCTAGCCTTAGCATGGTACACTTCGACAGTGTTAAGAGGAGGAAATGGAAGCTGCACTATAAGGGATTTGCTTCGGATGTGGATCTGGCTATTATTTGATATTCACAGCACAATGGAATGGCTCTAATATGTTGAAAATCCGACGCCAAGAAGAGATTTTATAGAGCATTCGTATCAAGAGCCGCGAGTACGGTTAACCGCCATTGCACCTGCCACCAATATTCGCCACTGCTTCACAAACTTCATACATTCAGTTAAGTAATGTATATGGGCATGAACCAGTTGATTTGTGTGTAATACAAAACCTAAATTCGTGGCCGGAACCACATTTTCAATCCTGATCACAAACCTATGCAGGGTCCTCACGTAGGTGCTACTAAAGCAGAGTATCCCGATTTAAATGAACAACTCTTGCATTCATGTGTTTAAAAGAGACTTTTTGTCTAAAATAGAAGGAGCATTAAAAGTTGAAGCTGAAACGACAGAAGTGAAGCTGGATATGCTTTTGCTAAAGTATTCTTAGTTTATTATAAAACATCGTTTTGTAGGATTACAGTACAGCATTGTGTAAATATTATTGCAAAGAATAGCTCCTTCACAATGGTTCAATGGTTCAATGGCTCTGAGCACTATGGGACTCAACTGCTGTGGTCATTAGTCCCCTAGAACTTAGAACTAGTTAAACCTAACTAACCTAAGGACATCACAAACATCCATGCCCGAGGCAGGATTCGAACCTGCGACCGTAGCGGTCCTGCGGTTCCAGACTGCAGCGCCTTTAACCGCACGGCCACTTCGGCCGGCTAGCTCCTTCACATTTAATTAAAGTTGAAGTATATATAAATCTTTAATGAACAGATTTACGATAGTATTGTTAGAAGAAAAATCTTGAACGATTTTAAAATGGCTCTGAGCACTATGGGACTTAACATCTGTGGTCATCAGTCCCCTAGAACTTAGAACTACTTAAACCTAACTAACCTAAGGACATCACACACATCCATGCCCGAGGCAGGATTCGAACCTGCGACCGTAGCAGTCGCGCGGTTCCGGACTGAGCGCGATTTTAAAGAAGGTGTATTTTTGGTTCCCATCATGAAAGGTTCCTTTTTGTAAGTTAATTAAGCCTCGTGTATTATTTTATTGCCTTGAAAAGTAATTTATGAACTACTCTGAGCGAAGCGAATGATTAGCTTTTAGAGTTGGCCTCAACTAGTATAACAATCAAAGAGCTTTGACTAGTGAAACTATATTAATTTATGGGTCCCTATCATCATCTCCACTTATTACGAAAAAATTAACTATTACTATTGCTAAGGGAAACTGATATATGTAGAGGAGCTTAAACAGTGTATTAATGATGTTATTCATCTTTATTTGTGTTTTACATGTCAATCTAGATAGAAGCCCCTGATGTCCAAATTTAGTTCTGCACTAGTGACATTTCAATATTTGATTAAGTAATGCTCTGGAGTATGGATGTCATTAGTATGAGCTTGGTGCAAATTTGCTCCCCATAACTTACTGGTGCGCGTGTTATTGGTAACTGCTGCTACACCCAGTACAGAGTGCACTGTGTCAGTTTGTATCCTGTTTGCTATTCAAAGGGAAATCTCAACAAAAGTAACTTCTATAATGAATATTCAATTTTCTCAAATATATATTTCCAAATTAATGTGCCTAATTGGGCTGGCGACCATTCAGCTTTTTTATTCATTCATGATTTTACCACTCTTAAGGTCAAAACCGATTTGGTTTTTCTGTTAATTTCAACATATTGGAAAGTATAGTCCGATACTCTTGTCCATTAGAAACACGCTCTATCAAACTTCGAAATCATCTCGGAGGGTAACATTAGAGTGTTTTACAGCACGTTAGAGTGTTATATGTAGGTTTTTCCCTTGACAGGACTAAAGGTTCGGTTGTTAGGGGAAGAGTAAAATACATCAGTGTTATAACACACACTGAAAAACAAATTTAAAATATGTGGCAGTGAAACATCGGGAAGACCGTCATTGGGATAAAGATTTCTCTAGCTTGAGACTACTTGCCAAGGAGTGTAACATTTATAGAAGTCGGGGAAGAAAATGAAATTTATAAGAATCAATGAAATTGGAATGGAGATGACTATAGGGTTCCCAGTTTCATGGTTTTCCACCATCAAGAAAGTAAATACCTGACCACTGTGCATGACAATCACAAACATTAGGAATCAACCTATGTGAAACAGAAGAAATATTTCAGAAAAATCCTGTCCTCCACCTTCATCTTCATCTTCCTTTCACTGCCGGATATTTAATGAAAATGGTCCAGAAAAAGCAGCCCGAAGAGTTTCACCCAATAACGCCATTATTTCGTTACCAGCTAATGAGCACGATACTCTTTTGTGACAGTGTTCACATAACTGGCGACATCACAAGTCTCCCGATGACGACCGCAGCATAGGAGTTGAAACCTTCACTGAGAAATGTCAAGAAAGCCTGCATAGTTGCTTCACAATCCATATGTTTAGTTTACTTAAGTCGCACCTACAGTAAGCAACAAAGTGAAATTCAAAAACGGACTATGGAACTATCGACTTAATAGCCGTTTCCTCGTAGAACAATCCGGCGGCGGTATACTTTACAGCGGAAAGATCAAAAGCTGTCGACAGTACGGTACAGTGAGGCAGTAAAGGCGACAGTCCCGCGACAAGGGCGAGGCGTGTCGTCAAAGTGTCCCGCGACCGGAATTCGCCGTGACACCCGCGGCGCAAGAGCATCGACGCGCCCCGCCGACATACCTATATATCATGCATCAGACGGCGGCGGGCTAAAGCGCCCCAGACGCGGAAAGTTTGATAGCTTCTTTCAGGCCCGAGTCGTAAAAAGCCTCTCAGGAGACCGCGCCGCTCTGCATTATGGACCGCGCGCTTTACGGCCTCCGCAGGGCTCCGTCCCGGGTCCAGCTGTACGCGCCTCTTCCTCGACCGCATCCCTGGTCAGTGGCGCGCCGTCGCACCTGCAGTGCCGCGCCCTGCCGCAAAGTACTCAAAAGGGTGCGGTACCCTCCTTTACTGCCACAACGACAACATGTAATCGCGGATAGCGTAATGTGTGCCATTAGCATCTAT
Source organism: Schistocerca nitens (assembly GCF_023898315.1). Taxonomy (NCBI): domain Eukaryota; kingdom Metazoa; phylum Arthropoda; class Insecta; order Orthoptera; family Acrididae; genus Schistocerca; species Schistocerca nitens. The sequence continues at coordinate 175,868,520 of NC_064618.1, forward strand.
TAATATCGGAAAGGCGAAATTAGAGACGAATGCGTTCGGTTACGGTGTATTGGTTCAATGATAGGAGTACTGATCTGTTTCTTCAAGTATTACCCAAGGGTCGAATACATTTTAATTGTTGCCCATGCAACCGAGATACTGACATTACCACTTCCTGTAATTTGCGTGTGGCCCTGACAGCCATCTTCGAGGCGGCTAACTACACTCATGCTCATAAATTAAGTTTAATGCTGATACATGGTGAAACAACGCTCTGGTGGGCGGTTTGCGGGTTTAAATCCTCTCTAGATATGACCTTGCGGTGTGTTTGACCTGCGGTCGTCGCACAGTGGCGCTGGCAGCAGTTGACATACGCAGAGGTGTGTTGGTGCATGTCAGAGTATGGTGCAGCGAGTAAGTGTGCAGACGTTTTCAGACGTGCTAATGGTGACTGTGTGTTGAAAATGTCTCAAAGAACTTTATGAGGGGTAGAATACTAAAGCGACTGGAGGCTGGTCAAACACAGCAGGTCGTAGCACGGGCCCTCCATGTGTCACAAAGTATGATCTCAAGATTATGGCAACGATTCCAGCAGACAGGAAACGTGTTCAGGCGCAACAATATGGGACGTCCACAGTGTACAACACCACAAGAAGACCGATATATCACCATCAGTGCCCGCAGACGGCCACGGAGTACTGCGGTAACCTTGCTCGGGACCTTACCGCAGCCACTCCAGACGACTGAACAGGCATGGTTTATTTGCCCGGCGACCTGCAAGATGAATTCCACTGACCCCTGGTCACAGGAGAGCCTATAAAGCCTGGTGTCAAGAACACAGTACATGGTCATTGGAACAGTGGTCCCAGGTTGTGTTCACGGACGAGTCCAGGTATAGTCTGAAGAGTGATTCTCACCAGGTTTTCATATGGCGTGAACCAGGAACCGGATACCAACCCCTTAATGTCCTTGAAAGTGACCTGTATGGAGGTCATGGTTCGAAGGTTTGGGATGGGATTATGATTGGTGTATGTAAACCCCTGCATGTCTTTGACGGAGGAACTGTAACAGGGACGGCCGGAGTGGCAGTGAGGTTCTGGGCGCTACAGTCTGGAGCCGAGGGACCGCTACGGTCGCAGATTCGAAACATGCCTCGGGCATGGATGTGGCTGTTGTCCTCAGGTTATTTATGTCTAAGTAGTTCTAAGTTCTAGACGACTGATGACCTCAGAAGTTAAGTCGCATAGTGCTCAGAGCCATTTTTTGAACTGTAACAAATATAATGGTTCAAATGGTTCTGAGCACTATAGGACTTAACATATGAGCTCATCAGTCCCCTAGAACTTAGAACTACTTAAACCTAACTAACCTATGGACATCACGCACATCCTTGCCCAAGGCAGTATTCGCACCTGCGACCGTAGCGGTCGCGCGGTTCCAGGCTGAAGAGCCTAGAACCGCTCGGCCACACCCGCCGGCGAATTGTAACAGGTCAGGTGTATCGGGACGTCATTTTGCACCACTATGTCCGCCTTTTCAGGGGTGCAGTGGTTCCCACCTTCCTCATGATGGATGATAACGCACGGCCCACCGAGCTGCCATCGTGGAGGAGTACCTTGAAACAGAAGATATCAGGCGAATGGAGTCGCCTGCCTGTTCTCCAGACCTCAACCTCATCGAGCACGGCTGGGATGCTCTCGATCGAGGTATCGCTGCACGTCTTCAAACCCCTACGACACTTCAGGAGCTCCGACAGGCACTGGTTCAAGAATGGGAGGCTATACCCCAGCAACTGCTCGACCACCTGATCCAGAGTATGCCAACACGTTGTGCGGCCTGTGTACGTGTGCATGGTGATCATATCCCATACTGATGTCGGGGTACATGCGCAGGAAACAGTGGCGTTTTGTAGCACATGTGTTCTGGGACGGTTTTCTCAAATTATCACCAATACCGTGGACTTACAGATCTTTATCGTGTGTGTTTCCCATGTGCCTGTGTTATTAGCGCAAATTTTGTGTAGTGCCACGTTGTGTGGCACCACATTCTGCAATTATCCTTAATTTATGAGTATGAGTGTAACAGACAGCTTGCACGCATTTTGTACAGCTCATGGCGGAGAGATACAGCAACCATCGATAAATGTTTTCGAGAGATAAACATTCTTGGTTGCAAAACAAGAAATGGTTCAAATGGCTCTAAGCACTATGGGACTTAACATATGAGGTCATCAGTCCCCTAGACTTAGAACTGCTTAAACCTAGCTAACCCAAGGACATTGCACACATCCATGCCCGAGGGAGGATCCGAACCTGCGACCGTAGCAGCAGCGCCGTTCCGGACTGAAGCGTCTAGAACCGCTCGGCCACCGCGGTCGGTTGCAAAACAGCTTTATTATTTTATATTTCCCTATCAGGCGTTTCGCCTTGTTTAAGGCATCTTCAGTTTGACCTACAAAGGAAGTACAAACCATTTTTAATAATAACATGACTGCAATTTAGTTGAACTTAGCAATACCAAGGAAAATATTAAAACAAAATTACTGGCACAACAGGTGTTAAACACAAGAGCTGCCGCCCATGTAAATGTCTTAGCAGACAAACACCGTCGTCAGTATTTTAAGAACATTGCGTGGCATCCCTTTAAATAAAAATAAATATGATATAATAGCCGAAAGTATTCATCTGCCAGTAAATGATCTTTTGCATAAAAACAATAATACACACAAAAGGAAGATCTTTTCAAACAACTTACTGATATAAAACAGTGTTAAGTACACGGAAAGTCGCGTTTAAAATACAGAAAAGTCCTCTGTAGTTAGTTACCCTTGACACATTTTAAGAGGCCTCACGCTGCGCCATATTAAAAGAAGATGAACCAAAGGACAGTGGAAACGGCATTCAAGTAGAGTGATCTGCTATGCCCGTAAGATAAGTATTGCATAGTAAATTTTTTGTAGTCCAATACCCTGCGCGACTAGAACATGTGCAACGGCATTTCTTGCGTGTTTACATTTTGTGATGCATTTCTGTAGGCCAGATCCCGTTTTTGGTGTTTTTGAACTGCGCCATACACTCTACAAGTTAATGTACTGGCTCCTTTTTGGGAAGACTTACTAGTGCTTCGTAGTTTTGATGATGAGGAAATCACTGTTGTAATGCGATACCCGAGTAACAGTGAGTAGTACCACTAAATGTATAAATATAAGTTTATAACTGATAAATAGTTATGAATTATAATTTCAGTTCTTACAGTTAGAGAGGCCTAACTAGAATCAAATATATCATTATGAGATCCTCATGGAAATGGTCTGCCGCCAGACGTACTCAGCCGCACACTGATATGAAGGTTACGTGGACTATAGGATTAAAGTAATCTATACAGGCCATAAATGTATATTATTTTTACACACGTTGCAGAATAAACCCGAAGACATATCACGGAAGCCCCGAACACAAGGCTAGAGACAGTAAAGCACATTAACAGCATCTTTATATGTACACTTCTTTTTTTTTCTTCTTCTTCATTACTTAGTTTTATTTCGTATTTTTTCTGAATAATCATGTTTCTTTGTATGTAATTATTATATATCTAGACTGTATTTACACAGAGAATTTTTGATGTAGTGTGTGAGCTCATTCTGACACATTATATGGCAGGTTTACAAAATGTAATAAATAAATGAAGCCATTAATATCATTCGGGAAGCCTTGAAACCTTAATGTTGAAATGTTTATCAGGGAGTTTATGGCATATCCAGGGCTTCACCTGGAATCAAAGCGACGGGAGCTCCAGATTAATAAATGTTTAGAAGAAATATCATTTTTGGTGCGGTTGGGGTGAGGTATGAGTCATTTGTGTTACGTAGTTTCCAGGCAGCGATTGGCGCAGCGGGAAGGATGCAGAACGGTAATCGGATGGTCGTGGGATCGAGTACCTATGCCGGAAATTTTTAATTTCAATTTTTACGATACTTACCGTGCAAACAAAACGACATACTGATCATTATATTCCAAATGATTCGATGAAACCCTCTGTGTAGGAGTCACAATCGCATATTATTGCCGTCGGGCTGTACCGAAGTGGTTCATTCCCACCCCAAATGCATTCCGCTAGTGCAGCATCGTGCTGTCCAGTTTCATCGACAGCTAAGGAATTCGACCAGAAGGCTCCAAAACTCCACTTATCTCGTCGAATGAGAAAGAGAAAATCACGTACTGAGAAGACAGCAACAAGCTACGTTCCACTGTATATCCCAAACTATCCTCGCCAATATCTGGTGAAATGATGCTTTACTTGTGGTTTTCTGTCAGCTATGAGATGAGAGAGAACAATGTATGAAGGGTAACCAGATTTCTATCCCATAGCAACTTTAAAACAACCGTGTACTTGTAAAAGTGTGTAAAATATCGAGATAATAACTACTTTCTGTGCTGTTACAGAAAATGTTAACCCAAACCATGTATATCATGAACTGTGAAATGATGAAAGAAAGCATGTAAGAAGAAAATGTCCTGAGTGATTCACTGACTCGTCATTGCCCACCTCAAACTACCAAAGAAACTTGAATTTTGGAGGGGTTGTTGATCTTATCTTGTAGGCATCTTTTAAGGCATTTTTCGAATTTTTTTTTCAAAATAAATCATTACTGAAGAACTAATAAATCTTTTTAAAGCAACATCTATAAAAACTGGCATTTGACTTTTAAGTTAGGAATAAAAAATATGCATTTCAGTGTTTTTGGAAAGAATTTAAAAGGTAGGTTTAACAAAAACTTCTGACATCAACTACAAGAATCGCTTTTGTTCAGAACTACATTCGGGGAAGAACGTGCTTCTATGGATTCAATTAACATGAAAGGCTTAGAATGTGTTGCAATTTGTGAAATAAATCAGAGACAGCTATTTAAAGGTCACCTAGACAAAATGACTGTTAGAATTACATAGAAAAAGAAACAGGTTGTTAATAAATTAATTATTTGGTAGCAAAATATATCCCGGGTTCCCGGGTTCGATTCCCGGCGGGGTCAGGGATTTTCTCTGCCTCGTGATGGCTGGGTGTTGTGTGCTGTCCTTAGGTTAGTTAGGTTTAAGTAGTTCTAAGTTCTAGGGGACTTATGACCACAGCAGTTGAGTCTCATAGTGCTCAGAGCCATTTTTTTTTTAGCAAAATATAAGTTTATAAAACTATTTTTGTTGTAGTTACTACGTGGACGCTAAACTAGCTGTATGCACCAAGTTCTCTTGTACGCTTTATAACCCATTACCGGAAGAGTATTTGCAATATCGAATTTTCCTTCTCCCTTCCTTTCAAGAAAGAAATGAATAATTACGAAATACTGAGCATTATTTCGGTTTCTTGTCAGTGTAAATATCATAAAAAATGACAATAGGAGCGTTTCCACTGAGGTAAACGAGCCCAAGACTCATAGGATTATCATTTGTACTATTTCTGCTGCCCCAACCGCTGGCTGCAAATTACGCTAACGTAAAAGGCACATGCCTCCCGCGACCGCACATGGAAGTCATTTTCAATATTTTTTGTGTCTTATCGAGAACTCTGTAACAAATTTCTTCACCAGTTATTCATATAGGAATGGTTTTCAAGCGCCCGTTTGTATGAACCTTCGACTTTTCTTGACGAATCCCCTCAGTATTTCAGACACATCATGGACATAGGATACCTGTCATTATCGTCACATTCCTCTGGTGTTTCTCAGGGCATTTTAGATTTCACTTTTGTACTGTGGTGGCAATCAGATCAAACAAGCTCTGCTTATGCAAATCATATAAGGCGAGAAATATCACACTGGATTAATATATTTGTAAAATACTGTTTCCTTAATGCTAGTAAAGACCAAGGATTTTCGATGTAAATACCTAAATTTTCCCTTGTTTTGAGGTATGGGCTAAGCCTTTAAGGAATTTGGAAGGGTTTCTAAGCACCGTACGGGTATGAAGTTTAGCATAGGAATACATCAAAAATGGCTCTGAGCACTATAGGACTTAACATCTATGGTCATCAGTCCCTAGAACTTAGAACTACTTAAACTTAACTAACCTAAGGACGTCACACAATACCCAGTCATCACGAGGCAGAGAAAATCCCTGACCCCGCCGGGAATCCAACCCGGGAACCCGTGCGCGGGAAGCGAGAACGCTACTGCACGACCACGAGCTGCGGACTAGGAATACATCGTGTCCCATTTCTCTTGACCATTCCAAATAACTGTTTTCCCACAAGCAAAATGAAAGATTCAGGGGGGATAGAGGACCACTTCGTTGTCCACCTGTTTATCTGTCTGTCTCCTCGACGGTTAAAACTCTTGTTCTTATTAGTGGGTAGACGCATGTAGTTGAAATTTGCGCTACCTACTATCTGTGGTCAGTAGGCAGTGTAAAAAAAATTAAACTTCTAAGCCAGTGCAATCAAAAGGTGCGGCCATTTACGTCACATATTGTCATCTTCGAGAAATAACTCATCAAAACTGACAGAGTACTTTCATTTGCTCTAGAAGCATAGAATTTGGCAATCAGCAAGTTTTCACAGTAAAAGTAATGGCATCAAACAGTTCTGTACTGTAATTATATCTCACAGAAAATATTCTTTATAGTATTTTTTTTGTTGTAATCCGTCTACAGACCTGAAATTAAGACAATCTTGGAAGTCTTACAATTAACGGGACCATTATTATTCCATTATCAATGTAGATAACAGGAAAAAATTGTCGAGATTATCGATTCCCGGGATGAATTAATTGTCTGTACAAATAACTAAGTTTGTGCAGAACCCTCGCACCTGTCCACTTTTATTTAAGTAGCACCTGTTCATGTCTTCATAACGAACGAGGTAACGGAAAAGGCAATAAAGCAAGTTAAAAACCCTTTAGTGACCAGTGGGAACTATAGTTTCCACTTACTTGTTTTCGCTGTAAGTTCAGTGGTAATCCGTGTTCCCACTTCTAACTTGTGCTACCATCTCTGTTAGAGTGTGTAACTATGTGTAGATTGTCAACGGTTAGACGAAAGCTGTTGTATTTCTACCTTGTGAGTCAATCAATGCACAAGCGCAGTTCCCGCGTGAAAACGAGCAACTGTTTCGACCGCTACAGCGTTTTTTGGATGCGTGCTTTCCTTATGCGTGTGAAGTGACTTGTGTTGTATTTATATACTTTTATATTTATGAGGGAGATAGTATTCGTGTATATTTGCTGGATTTGACTGAAAATTATATAAATATTACAAGGTGGCAGAGTGTAATAAAATAATGGGAGGAGTGGATAGATTTGATCAGCTGCGTGAACGGTATGCTCTAGGCCGTCGTTCATGGAAGTGGTGGCACAAACTGTTTTTCTTTCTTGTAGATTTGGCAGTTGTCAATTCCTAAGTTATGTGGAAGCTACAGAAGACACAAGCAGACCAGCTAACATTTAGATTGCGCTTGGCAAGGCAGCTTATCTTTGGCTTCTCAAGTCGTAAGAGAAGAGGAAGGCCTGTTCAATTTCAAACACCAAAAAGAGGTGTGTCTGGAGTACCAGATTAAGTTTGTCTGGAGAAAGTTGGAACTCATTTCCCTACAAAAGGTACAACGAACAGAAGATGACGCCATTGTAGCACCAAGAATAGCACCAAGAACAAAGAAAATAGAACAAAAATAATGTGTAGCAACTGTCGTGTAGCTTTGTGTGTAGCACCATGCTTCTGTAAGTTCCATTGTACATCACCTTAGTGAACTCAAAGGATAGTATGAACTAATACAAACATAAATGTAATGTTTAACATGTTTTTGTACTAAAAAATAAAGGAAATACATTTTTTTTTAAAATTAGTAAGTGAAGTTACTCCAGTGTTCGGTGGGAACAACAGTTCTCACTAATTTTTTATACTCGTAGGCTAAACTCTCACTTTCAAGATTTAATCTATGATTTTATGAACGGTTTCTTAGCCCAATAAAGTGTTCATAGAAAGTCTACAACGTCTGGAAATAATTTGGTCACTAAAGGGTTAAGGCCCCAGGTAGTTAAACAACATTTACTTAATGAATTTCTTCATACTTTGCTCAGGCACAGAGGTGTGGCAGAGGGGTCAAGGTATATTAAAAATTAAATATTTGGGAGACTGGTCCATATAGTGCTGAATATCGTACAGTGTAACGAATGAAATGGACAGCAATGAATGTGCCACGCCTACCTCCGCCTCCATGTAGTGCAGGAGAGGTTCGTGTAACCTGTTGGCTGTTCCTCCTTCGCTGTTAGGATGCTAATTCGCAGCTATCTGCGCGAGATCCGGCGCGCCGTTTCCCGGCAGATAATCCGTGGCGTATCGCCGGGGCCTTTATCTGCCCCCCAATTACAGGATCGCATCGCGACGCTGCCGCGCGCCGTGTTTTTCCCCCGCGTCGCCGCTACCCTTTCCGCGGCGCTGCCGGCGCCTCGTCGGTAAACCCGACTCACCCCACCGCCGGATACCGGGCGCTCCGATAAGGCCCGTCCGGCTAAATCTCGACTGACTCCTGCCGGTATCGACTTTTGTTCTCCTTGTTTGTCGACTTATCGATACGTATCGTGCGGTCGGAGACGGCGGGCCCCGCTGAGGTCCCGACCTCCATTACGAGCGGCCGCCTGGCTTACCGTGGATTCCCAGGGAGACGGGGTCTGGCCGCGGGCCGACCTGCATACGAGATCCACGTGTCTGCCTGCAGCCCTGCCGTCCCCACCGGTCTTCCTCACACTTCCGAAGGGATTTGTTCACATTTTAATAGTATCCAAATTCCGCTGGTATATCAGCGTACTATCACTTTAGCTGTCATTATTACACTGCTGGCCACCGTAAATGCAACACCCTGAAGGAAGCATCCGAATCAAGTGAAATTTACACCATGTGTTTGCAGCGTTGAGATATGCAACTGATTAGAATTTCAGCGCAGACGCACATCACGCGCGCCTGTGGCGCCACCTCATAGCGCCAATTAAGGCTTGGCGATTTCGACGAGTGTACGTTCGGCACGTGTGTTTACCTTGTGGTTGTTTCACAAGACGATCAGTTATGCCTCGTAGACAACAGCGAACATCGTTTGATCAAGTATCCGAGTTCGACAGAGGAAGGATAGTGGCTTACCGAGATTGTGGATTATCATACAGAGAAATCGCTAGTCGTGTTGGACGAAACCAAACAACTGTAATGCGGATATGTGACCGTTGGATGCAGGACGGTACGACGGACCGACGTGGTCGATCGCATTCACCTCGGTGCACCACTGCACGTGCTGATAGGCAAATTGTACGCATGGCAGTGACGGATCGCTCAGTGACATCACGAACCATAGCACAGCACATTGCGTCTGTAACGCATCATCCAGTGTCTGCGCGTACCATTCGACGCCGTTTACAGCAGAGTGGTCTGTCCGCAAGACGTCCATTGCTTCGTCTACCATTGACGCAGAACCACAGACGTCTCCGTCGCCAATGGTGTGATGACAGACGGATGTGGACGGCAGAATGGAATGACGTTGTCTTTACTGACGAGGCACGCTTCTGTCTGCAGCACCACGATGGTCGGATTCGAGTGTGGAGACACCGTGGAGAGAGGATGCTGGACAGCTACATTATGCACCGCCACACTGGTCTTGCACCGGGTATTATGGTATGGGGCGGTATTGGATATTACTCTCGCACGCCTCTAGTACGCATTGCCGGTACTTTAAATAGCCGGCGCTACATATCCGAGGTGCTGGAGCCAGTTGTCCTTCCTTACCTTCAGGGCTCGGCCACAGCCATATTTCAACAGGATAATGGGCGACCACACGTGGCACGCATTGTCCAAGGGTTCTTCGTCAATAACTAGATTGAATTGCTTCCCTGGCCGGCTCGCTCTCCGGATCTTTCGCCGATAGAAAACATGTGGTCCATGGTTGCTCAACGAGTGACCCAGATTACACCCCCAGCTGCCACACCAGATGATCTTTGGCAACGTGTGGAAGCTGCTTGGGCTGCTGTATCCCAGGAACACATCCAACGTCTCTTTGACTCAATGCCGAGACGTGTGGCAGCGGTGATCTCCAACAATGGCGGCTACTCTGGCTACTGATTCTGGCAGGACCCACATATCACAGACGTCTGTAAACGTAATCATTTGATACTTGGTCAACATGTTACCTACAAAATAAATCTTGTTGTGCTACCTCTTGTCTTTCTTGGTGTTGCATTTACGGTGGCCAGCAGTGTAAATTCCGTGTACTGCAAGGCAACAAATTAAAATAAAGTTCCTGCAAATGGGAGTAGGACTCGCACCCGACGTTTCCGTAGAAACCTTTGTAGATATATAGGTTGTTCACTCATCCCGGGAAGCTACACATTAGACGATTTTCACCCTGTTATCGATATTGATACCTCCAAGACATCAAAATACGTGACGTAAATGACTGTATCTAATGACTGCAGTGGCATAGAATCTTAATTTTTTTAAGCCTCCAAGGGACCGTGGACTTCAGTATGTGACACAAATTTCAACTGCATACATCTACCCGTTCGTAGAAAAAAAGAGGTCTTAACTGATGGACAGACAGCAAGATAATATGAAAAAATGTTTATTTTCGTGTGACATAATTAAAAATTAACAATTGCCATGATTCTTGCCAAATTTCATGATTCTACCTTAACGGTCAGTACTTTATAGATTTTGATGAGTGAGTTATCATGCGTTAGTGTATGTGACATAGATGACAGTATCTTTTGACTGCCTTAAGTTGGAAGCTTAAATTATTTACACGAATAAGAGACCACAAACATTAATATGTGGCATAAATTTTAACTAGATACTTCAACCCGTTACGGAGAAACAGACATATGGCCAACAAAGTAATCCTTCAAGGGTTCCATTTTTACCGAGTGATGCACAGAACCCTAAAAGCGTAATTGTATATTTTCACTTCTAATTTATAGCTTACGTGTGTAGCTGTGTAATGTTCTAGCGTTATAGCTGTGCAGATTTCTGAACATGTGCCATTTTCTAAACACGAAATGTGCTAACACAACAGTCTGAATATAGAATGGTACAGAATTTCCTGAAAGCAATGATCTAAATCTAATCGTAAATGTGCCATAGCAACTATATAAATGTACACTGTTCTTAAAGGATACCAACCAATGTGTGATATCAAGTTTTTGTATGTCCATCCCTTTGGCAGGAGGTGTCTGGGATGACGGCCGTGTATTATTGTGACAAAATAAAACACCTACAACCGTCCTTATGATTTTATTTAATTTTCTTGCAACTAGTTTCAACGTTTGTGCAACAAAATAAAATCATAAGGACTGCTGTAGGTGTTTTATTTTGTCACAGTGTGTTACATTTCTGGCTTTGGAGCCATTGGATTCAAAAATGGTTCAAATGGCTCTGAGCACTATGGGACTCAACATCTTAGGTCATAAGTCCCCTTGAACTTAGAACTACTTAAACCTAACTAACCTAAGGACATCACACACACCCATGCCCGAGGCAGGATTCGAACCTGCGACTGTAGCAGTCCCGCGGTTCCGGACTGCAGCGCCAGAACCGCTAGACCACCGCGGCCGGCGCCATTGGATTCCTTCCCGAAATTCCCTCCATATTTTGACTGAGATTACAGCAGATAAGGCGTCTCTTAAGTTGTGGGGTGACGAGAAGACAGTAGATGGTACAGGCAGTTTCCGTGAGAAATTGCGCCAGTTTAGTGGGAGGATAACCTCATTGACTGCCGACGTAGGAACTAGCGTGCCCAATTTCTTAGACTGGTTCGTTAATATCTGATGACGTACAATTCAGATCATATGTCTTTAGTGCTAGACAGACACTTCCTGCCGGCCGGTGTGGCCATGCGGTCCTAGGCAGTTCAGTCTTGAACCGCGTGACCGCTACGGTCGCAGGTTCAAATCCTGCCTCGGGCATGGATATGTGTGATGTCCTTAGGTTAGTTAGGTTTAAGTAGTTCTAAGTTCTAGGGGACTGATGACCACAGATGTTAAGTTGGGGTTGGGTTGTTTTGGGAAAGACCAGACAGCGAGGTCATCGGTCTCATCGGACTAGGGAAGAACGGGGTAGGAAGTCGGCCGTGCCCTTTGAAAGGAACCATCCCGGCATTTTCCCGGAGCGATTTAGGGAAATCACGGAAAACCTAAATCGGGATGGCCGGACGCGGCATTGAACCTTCGTCCTTCCGAATGCGAGTCCAGTGTCTAAACACTGCGCCACCTCGCTCGGTCCACAGATGTTAAGTCTCATAGTGCTCAGAGCCATTTGAACCATTTTGAGACACTTCCTAGAAAGCTGTAATCCATTTATTTCATACCTCAAATTTATAACATTTTCTGCAGTAGTGCGTACGAAGCGGCGTGAGTTCAGACTTTCTGAAGAGTCTGGAGCGAGTGGCTGAACGATACGGTTCACGTAACTGGCATCAGAAGCAACATCCCAGGTGGGCGCTGCATAAAATTTTATTCAAATAAAATGACTCACCGTACAAGGCGGAGAAGAACAGACTAACAGTGTGTATAAATTTTGTGAGCAAGTTCTCTACAAGGATTAATGTAGTAGGACTGTTCCTGATTCTAATATGAACTGTGAAACGTGTCACTTTATAGTCGAACATATAAAAATCGTCTTATTACCAGTTTTGTAACATTATCTGCTTGTGTGTTGTCAGAAAAAAAATTATGTAGAATCAAAGCCTTATCCACCTCTCCAGCTATTTTACTTCCTCACTTCAATCACAAAGTACTCGCGACTGAGGTCTACATCTGTGCTAGTACGATGACATCTGTGTGAGATACCGAGGTAGTAAAATGTAATAGAATCTCTGGGGCCTAGCTTGAGCGGCAGAACACGACTAGGCCCGACGCATATCCTGCGTTTCCAGTAGAAACCGAGAGAGTTACGTCCTATTCGTGGTAACATGGAGGAACGTAATCGAAGGAAGAACTAATGTGTGGAAGGCATGTTGATTTGGATACAGACTAAAATCGTCATATTCAGAACGTAGATCAGATAACGTTTTACTTGATGGCAACTCCATAAAACCTGTCATTTTCATCCATACTCGTCTCTTACCTCCACTATCCGTCTTTCAGTTCAGACGAGGAAGGAGTTAGGCAGATTGGTTACAAATCGATATTCATACAGGTGACAACGGAAAATACAAAACTGAAGACTTTGGCGACCCTTGGAAAAATGTGTGACGCTTCACCGCATTTTTTCTGCGTAGCAAGCAAGGATAGTAAACAGGAGATACATCGATACCAAGGTATAAAGTCTCTGCGAATTTCAATCCGTGTTCTCAAACTGGAAAGTAAGTCCTCGTGAAACTTTTGGAACATGTCACGAAACCAAGTAAATAAAAAAAATAATGATTAAAAAGATACAAACTCCACTGCTACAGTAGGAGTGAGCTCGACGATAAGATATACAATCTCCAAAGGCTCTCGCGCAATTGGTTTTTTTTTTAAATTTTTTTTCGTAAGGGCAGCGCTTAAAATCCCTATCAGGCAGTCGTATTTAAGTTCTCCTTTCTTACGCCTAAATATTTAAGATTATGTGACATGGTCGATTTCTCTCTCCACCCGTCATCCAGTCAGAGGTCGCGCTTTAATGACATGGCTGTCTTTTCTATTTTGTGAAAAATCTAAATACTTTCACAGGATTCAGCGATATAGAAAAAATATTCGGCAATGTAAAGTCATGCAAGTTGTGCACAATCTTCAGAACCGTCGATGTATGACATAGTAGCTGTTTGCAAGTAGTAGCGCGCAAGCTGCCTGCGGCTTGCTAATGGTTATTGGGTGGCCCGCCTAGACAGTCAGAATCTTTATGTAACAATTTATACCTTTTCTGAAATGAAAAGTTAACTAATGCATGCAAACTTTCTAAAAGGTGCAACCCTATGCTTCCACGATGTAGCCTCCGAGTCAGAAATGGTGCCCACTCCTGCACTATAGGAAAGCACGTAAAACAGTCCCGCTATCATTTGAAAGAATTTTAACTTGGCAGCTATTAGAGATCGAGAAATGTGGTTTCTAGTAAAACTTTTAGCAGTTCTCAAAAGACTTTTTACCCTTGTTCTATGTTGCAGATCTGGCTTGGAGTGCAACTAAATGACAATGGGTCAGGAGAAGGCACAATATGTCATCAAGTGTGCAGAATCTAAGTCTATGAGGTGGTTTCAAAACTTTAAAGAGACTGGTTGTGTCGAAGTTTTTGTTCGCGCTCAATTGATGTCACGCCTTCGGGCTTCTTTTTGTAGAATAACATCGAGGACCACGTTTACACAGTACCAGTCAACGACTTTGTTACCCTTCACGCACCAATCTGTGAAACTGTAAGAACTACTAATGTTGCAATGTCGACCCATACACGGGCAGAACTTAAATGTCGAGTTGATTTCTGTAAGCGACGAGTGGGTACCACACTAATATTCTGACATTGAAGAAATGAAGAGGAAATTCGATATCTACTAAACATGTACAACAGATCAGGTGCTCTATCTCAGTTTCCAAGTTCTGATTTAAGATTTTTTTAAAATGATGGCTTTACCTCATGGACATCCTATGGGGGAGAGACACTTCTCCGACTGTTTGTCTAGCCAACTCTGTAACAGACATTTAATATATATCTGTTCCGGAAGAACAATGAAGAACAATGACACAACTGCATAATTCACCAAATCTATGTTGCTGCACCAGTCATCTCAGAAAAAAGGTAGCACATGCTGTGAAATAACATCAGAATTGTAGTTACACATAGTGCCACTAGAGAATAGTTGCGACTTTGTGGAAATATCGATTGTTGTGACTTGGGTTGGGAAGAACTTCGTCGTAATTGTCAGTTGCGTGTTTCAGATTGGTGAGTGTAGTAACGTAGCCAGTTAAATAATGACACAAGTTATGAATACCGCGGACTGAGAATCATTTCAAATAAAATCCTTGATACAATAACGACATAAGTGCACATTATGTCATTGTTTTCCCGATGTTCGAATAACTTCGGCGTCGTAATTGTTTTTTATTGTAACTGTTCTTCGCGTCATTGTTGATGTGAACAAAATGGCTCTTAAATACATTTAGGTCAATTTCATTTCCGTTTTATAGGCGTAATAATGAGCGACCGAGCAAAGAAGGTTATGCGACTTATTCTTCAAGGGCTGGAGGACGATAAGAAAGGCACAAGGGAAGTATGCTGTTCCATGATAAGCGAACCACAAGCACGGATGAGCAGTATAGAGCAACAGCTATCAAGCCCACACTGTGAAATAATAGACAAGCAAGTGAGCAAGGTGGAGCCATAGGCATCATCATCAAAACATAAATCCAAGGAAACACAACTGCCGGAAACTTCAAATGTGTATATGGTTGAAAGGGCAAGCGCGACAAAATCAGTATTGAAAAGGGTGCCAGTAACATCCCCTTTGCCGAGCAGCACTTCCGATAGCAGTTCAGGTTTGCTCTCTGGCTCAAATGACAGTTATCATCCATCAAGCAGCGATGAATTGTCTAATTCAAGTGAAAAATCAGTCTTCCATAAGAAAAATCTCCCATTAAAAAACCTGAAAAAGAATTCGAAATGTTGGCAACTGGGGCAGAGTAAAAGCCGAAATGTTGAGAAACAGTGGGAAAAATTGTACATCACGTACGGGTAAAATTGTCAAGGCTCGAAGAATGGTTGCTCTGTGTACTGATAAATGTATCCTCTCTTGTACAAAGAAAAGTAACAGAAGACTATAGATGAGAGCTGTTCACGAATTACCGGGCATTGAGATCGTTATAAAGACATTGGGATTTTCTAAATACATGCATTAAAACGCTCGTCTCAAATATCGTCGCATTTCTGCCCAAGAGCCTAGAAAGCCGAATTGCGTTTTCTACTTGGTGAAAGATGAGCAGATGATTCGTGCGTGCAAAACATTTCTAATAAAAAGTTTGGGAGTAACCGAAATGCAAATTCGTAGTGTTATCGAAGCGAAAAGGACTGGGTGTGGGATGTCACCTGTGGACAATAGGGGACAGCATGGAAAACACCTTAAGACTTATCCATAAATCTTGTAGTCACTAATCCCATAAACTGAATTTCTCATGTTGAGAGTCACTATGTAAGAAGTGACACAACAAGAGTATTCATCAATGGTGGATTATCCATCTCAGAAATGCACAGAAATTACTTTTCAGACTGATCTTCCGCTAACCTGCTAGCTGCGAATTACGACGTCTACTTGCATATATTCAACACCGAATTTGACACCGGAGTTTTTGTTCCAAAGAAGGATCAGTGCCACCAAGGTGAAGCTTACAAAAACGTTACAGATGAAGACAAGTCAGAGCTACAAGAAGCGTTTAAAGAACATGAGGAAGAAAATGAATTGAGTCGCACTGAAAAAAGCCTGGTTAAGGATTTGGCTCAAAATAAGAAGATACAACCAGCTCTTCATAATTTACAAGCTGTCTTACCGGTACCAACGCGACAAACATGTGCCTTTTTCCGCAAGTCGAGGCTGAACTGTTAAAATTTGACTATCTGTTACTACTCTTGAAGTATATTCTACTTAGTTTTCTTGTTTGTTCCAAGTCACTGAGATTGGAAACCACAAAAATATCTTTTTTCTTTTTTTTTTCTGCACGAGGGCACTGGAAAGAGAGGCATGGCAGAAATTGCAACTCCTGTCTTACACTATCTTGAAGAGTTATCAAAGAACCTTCCTGGGATGGATGTCGTATTTTACTCAGAAAATTGTGGAGGGAACAGAAGAACAAGTAAATACCATAAACTCAGACTGTGCTTCACAGAAATCATGCAACAAAATGTTTCTATTCTCAAAAGCACAATGATTAAAACGTTCATTCTCTTCTATTTCAGATACGTAACTGCAACGAATTTGTATGCAGTACAAAGGCTGGATATTTGGTCCATTACCCAGAAGTATTTGATTCGTGGTCACACCCAGAACGAGGGAGATGCAGTTCATAGCATCATTGAGAGAGCAGTTAAGAGTGCTAAGAAGTCAGAGCCAATTTATGTACCCGACCAATACGTATCAGTCATCCGAAATGCATAAAAGAAGGGAAATCTACTACAGCTTAGAGAAATGGTTTTTTCAGGTTTCAGTGACATTAAAAATTTGTATGATGAGATGGCCAAGGACGTTGACGGTAGTATTCTCAAAGTGTCCGAAATTAAATTATTGCAATGTGGAAAGGTAAGTGATGTGTTTCAGTATAAGAACAGCTACAAACAGTCCGAGTGGGGACAAGTTCAGTTCAAGGTGAGGAAGAGGCGTTTAACAGGGTATGTAGATGAGAGTAATTTGGACCTGAAACCAGCATATACCACAAAAATTAACCTCTTAGGACATAAAATTAAAAATTTAAACAATTTGGTTAACAGAAATATCATTCCTAAATATTCAAAACCTTCTATGATTATTTTTCCACATAAATGTCATTTATTGGCTCTGAGCACTATGGGACTTAACATCTGAGGTACCGAGCGAGGTGGCGCAGTGGTTAGCACACTGGACTCGCATTCGGGAGGACGACGGTTCAATCCCGTCTCCAGCCATCCTGATTTAGGTTTTCCGTCATTTCCCTAAATCGTTTCAGGCAAATGCCGGGATGGTTCCTTTGAAAGGGCACGGCCGATTTCCTTCCCAATCCTTCCCTAACCCGAGCTTGCGCTCCGTCTCTAATGACCTCGTTGTCGACGGGACGTTAAACACTAACCACCACCACCACATCTGAGGTCATAAGTCCCCTAGAACTTTGAACTACTTTAACCTAACTAACCTAAGCACATCACACACATCCAAGCCCGAGGCAGGATTCGAACCTCCGACCGTAGCGGTCGCGCGGTTCCAGACTGAAGGGCCTAGAATCCTTCGTCCACACTGGCCGGCCGTAATTTGTTGCTTTTATGTCATTTGTATGTTCTTTATTTCACTTAGTATATTATTTTATGTCAGTTATGAGATGTAAATAATAAAAATAAAACAATGAAACTGTAAGAGTGAACAAAAATTGTGGTTTAGAGATATATTTCATTTTTTTCCCCACACATCGTCTTTAGTCGTATTTGTTAATTTCATAACAATGTCGGAAGAACAATGACACATTCACTTAAAGGGTTTCAAGGGGGTGAATGGGATACTGTTTGAAGGAAATAATATTTGTATTTTTTATAGAACACTAAGTGTCGCAATCACGCCAACTTCCAATTCCGTACATAATTTTACTGTTGTTTTACGAGGTTTTTAAAAAATGTCATATGGTTTTCTGCCTTCATTCAAGTTCCGCCCATTTATGGTTCGACATTGAGGACCACGGAAGGAGTAAGGATTTAATGTCACCCAATATATAGACCACATGGTAAAATCAGGGGAGACATAAGAGACTTCAGGGATTCGTGAAGAAATTAGATACACTGCAAAACGGTATCACCTAGGATTATCAGTTCCATAATTAAAAATTGTAGTATTCCAACACAGTCATACCATTCGATAACACATAAATGTGTAGCCCGCATCTCGTGGTCGTGCGGTAGCGTTCTCGCTTCCCACGCCCGTGTTCCCGGGTTCGATTCCCGGCGGGGTCAGGGATTTCCTCTGCCTCGTGATGGCTGGGTGTTGTGTGCTGTCCTTAGGTTAGTTAGGTGTAAGTAGTTCTAAGTTCTAGGGGACTGCTGACCATAGATGTTAAGTCCCGTAGTGCTCAGAGCCATTTGAACCATTTGAACATAAATGTGTCGTAAAACGGACGACACGCCGCTATTTCCTATGTGAAGACAAAGAAGTACAGGAATAAATGTAGATTGCATGGAATGCACATATGGGATACTATAACTCTGGTAAACAGATGAGAAAAAAAGCCTAATATCATATGGAAGCGACCAGCTTACGCTCTGAACCTTGAAAAATATTCAGACATCGAAACTGAGACAACTAGGAAACGTGGAAGGCTACTCTAGGTTGCATAGGGTAAGTAATAGTGAGACACGGACTGAAATATTTGCTTGGAAATGAAAAGGAAAACTGATACTAATAGCAAGAACTGGAAGAATCAGGACAAGAAAATCGAACTAATAAAAAAGTAGAGACCAAAATGATAAAGATAATAGAGGATCTCAGACTATTGGACGGTCCACAAGTAAAAGTTATCAGTGTACCGTAATATCGGGAATTACTTTCCGGATGAAGCTAGAACACACGTTTAGCTCGTAAGTTGATGTGAAGGATGGTTCATATGGTTCTAATGGCTCTGAGCACTATGGGACTTAACATCTGAGCTCATCAGTCCCCTAGAACTTTGAACTACTTAAACCTAACTGACCTAAGCACATCACACACATTCAAGCCCGAGGCAGGATTCGAACCTCCGACCGTAGCGGTCGCGCGGTTCCAGACTGAAGCTCATAGAACTGCTCTTCCACACCGGCCGGCGATATGAAGGAGAAGAAGCAATTTACGAGCAATAAATAGTGATAAAAATAAGGAATGAAGAATGATTATCAACTCTATAACAAACATGACTTAACTCCAAAGTCAAGATAATTACAGATGAAAATCGTTGTCACAAAAGGAACAATTTCATTACTGTGTTTAGTGAGAAAATTAGCATCCTGTTCAACCATACAAGTACACATGCAAGTTTATGCAAACCTACTACCGAATTTGATGGCCATCATAACAAACAGCTGTTGTAACATCATAGTAAATAGGAATGACATCTGTACACCTTGTTTTCTTGTAAGACGGAAACGAACTGTTACCAGAATGGGTTCCTATCTAAAACTTGATCTACTAAGTCCCCTCTACAACCTCTATAAATGTGTAAGCCGAATTATGGAACATCTTGAATAACGTATAACTCCTTCAAAAGCGCAGTGCATAGACTGATGTGCCCTCCTACCCATGCCCCTCTGTACTCACTGTTCAGCAAACAACACTTTGAGACTTGCGACAGCTTTTGAAATGGGGAGGGGGGGAGGGAGAATGGGACGCACACCACGAGCTATGCTTACCCCCTGATCAGGCAGACACGTTAGGTTACCTGATATTATTGCACACATACAGTAACTTATATATTCACCATCACTCACCGTAACAAAACGAAAGATACGAGAACACAACGATGGGTAATAGGTAGTTCTTTAATAAATACTGGACCCTCAGTTTAGCAAACTTATCCCTCGATATCGCCTTTTCACCCTGTCTCGCTTTTGAAAAAGCCGGACAAGTGAGCGCGGGTGCATTAGCTGGCTTAGCGGCACTGAGCTATTTCCGCCACTCTGCGGACAACAAACAAAAGAAGGAGTTGGCGTGTAGCGGCGCCGGCAGCCGATACTGCCGCGGCTGTTATTTTTCCCGGGGACACTTGTCGCTCTCGAGAGCCGCTATCGGAAGGCCATCGATATCGATACATCGTTAGCGTGAGCGGGCGGGCGCGTGTTTTGCCGTCGCTCTTGAGCCGTCCACATGCGGCCACCCCGTTGTAATCAATATCCCCGCGTGCGGGGCGAAACAGCGCGCCCGCGACACGCACTCTCCGGCTGGCTCACATGTTGCGAATCGATACCTCACACCGGACACACCGTACCTTCTCTCGATGGGTGCAGGAATCGCTGCGGTGAAATCGGGGCTGGAACACGGGCAGTGAAATACCGGAAGGGCGGCGACGAAGGCATGGGGGAGAAGAGACCAAAGGGAAAATTTCAGGTTTCTTTAGTGATTGTTCCACGCTGTTCTAAAAGAGCACATACTGTCATCTGCGGCGTCTACAGCAACACTGCCCTAACCACGGATCAATTCTCCGCTGATGTACCCTGCTGATCATTAGAAATCACACTAGTAACGATAACAAATTACACTAAAACCTGTGGCAACAACAGTAACGTCATACCTGTATTTCTAAACGGTTAAAGCAATCACCATGTTCCAGTAGCATGTTACCTGTTTAATGGCTTCGAAGGGTAACAAAAACCTGAATTTCAGTTTAATTGATGTTTGTTATCTGTAATGTCAGGTGGTACCACGTGCTACTATATTTGCAATGAGTCTTCGTGACTTGGATATAACTGCACTGAAGATAGTTACACAGCAGCTGAAATCGAAATTTCAGTAGACAGCTTAAAAATTTACTATCGTTGCTGCCATACTTCCTATTCTGTTCCTGATGAAAATAAGCCTGAATTTCAACCACATTTCTGTATAAAAATCCAACCTGCAGATGTTTGTGCTCGCTAAATTCTAAAAGCAGTTGGCTGAAATTTTAACATAACGTTTCACTCAAATATGCGCGTGTTCTTCTAAATATAAATATTTAATATATAAAAGGGGCACATGCTTACCAAACATCTCCCAACTTTCTTTACAGATTTGCTCCATATTTTACACGATATCGTAATCAAAATTCAGGTAGACATAGGCTACGTATTTGGTATATGTAATATATGACAGGGAAACATTGTTACTTAAAATCTCAAAAAGTGCTCGAGCGTTTTGTTTAAAATTTTTAGATGTTGCTATAATAAACATTTCCAGGCCTATAGGTCATACAATTATTAATATATACTAGGTATTACAAATAGTTGTATGTGGTACCTTAATATGTAGACACATTAATTTGTTTGTTATTTTTTTTCCGTGCATCGAACAATATTCCCACAAACAAGTCAGAAACCTTAGGAATTATTGTTGTCTGCGTGGCTGTACCTGGGCCAAGAGGTGAACGACGCCTTGTCTGGCAGTGTAGATTACCCATTTTGCATCTACTTGTCCACACTTCAATATCTGACATGACACCTTGGGGAAAATGAACATTAATGGTTTCCTTATGCCACATGTATTTTGAAGTACTACACAACCTAAAAACATACGATTTGTAGTAACTAAAATTATTAGTTGTAAAAATGATGTAAATACTGATTTAACGTTGTCCAGTACACCGTCGTCAGTCACCAATAGAAATATATGCTCTTATATCCGTTACATACTGTGTAACACATAAATATGTACCTAAAATGTATATAACAGTGAAACATTGTTACCAAACAGAGATGTTTTATTTATGGGGTATATGCTTATAAGTAGGATATTATCACAGGATCTGAAAATGCAATTACAGTAAACAAGTCTCAAGGTCAAATAGGAGGGTGAATAGGAAATGGACATAGAAAGGGGAAGAAATAAAAGTGGAGGGTGGAAGGCAGGAGACGGAGAGAGAGGGAGAAGGGGAAGTAGAGCAGCGTAATGGAGGAGGAGGAGGTAATGGACAGCGAGAGAGAGGAAGGGGGAGAGAGGGGCAGGGGAGGTTGAGGGAGAGGGGGATGTGAAAAGGGCAGAGAAAGGTGCGTGGAGGCGATGGACAGAGTGAGGGGAGAGAGAAAGGCAGCAGGAGGAGATGGAGAGAGAGAGAGAGAGGGGATGAGGAGGAGATGAGAGGGGGAGAAGGTGACGGACAGATAGAGGTGGAAGGACAAGAAGATGGACAGGGACGGGAGGGGGGAGGGGGAAGTTTTTTCTTGATGATGATGATGATGTTTGGTTTGTGGGGCACTCAACTGCGCGGTTATCAGCGCCCGTACAAATTCCGAACCTTTGCTCAGCCCATTTTCGCCACTTTCTTGATGATGATGATGAAATGATCGGGACAACACGAACACGAAGTCATCTAGAGGCAGGTGAAAATACCTGACCCCGCCGGGAATCGAACCCGGGACCCTGTGATCGGGAAGCGAGAACGCGACCGCGAGACCACGAGCTGCGGACAGTTTTTTTCTTGAGGCAGCATAATTCACGGCATATTATTTACCCACGTTACATTGATCCAGTGTTTGATAACGAAAGCACTTAACGACTTCCTTCTGGATTTACACAGAATCTTAACTTTTTTTAATCACTTTGCTCCGTGATACCTCCATAGAAACAAATGAAAACAAGAAAGTTTATCGCTCACTGCGTTTCTGTTGTCCAAGCAGTAAGGCATCATTGTCAAGGATGACGTTTTAATTTATTACTTTTTTCTTACTAACTCCATCCCCAAACCATTTCTCAGATTGTGTTTTCATAACCACGGAAAACACTTAGAAGACTGTATCTTTCTACGACACCTAGTTCAGAGGACATGACGTCATAATAATTTCTTCTCTCAGCTCTTTATCGCATCCACTCTCTCTATGGGCTGAAATCAAACGAGATAAGACAGGAGATACGAATTTGTCTATTTTCCACATTCCTACCCAATGTAAAGTCGTAACCTTCAACTATTTATTTCTCTTCGTGTTAGATTATAGGATTATTGCACTGCCTGCAGTTCTGGCTCTCATGCTGTATTCATGTTGATATAAGGTATTATAAATTGTTACATTTGCATGTAAGCCTGCGATTTCCATGTCAAACACATATTGCTATTCCTGTGTAATCCTTTTGATGATGGCCAGCCGTTGTGGCCGAGCGGATCTAGGCGCTGCAGTCTGGAACCGCGCGACCGCTACGGTCGCAGGTTCGAATCCTGCCTCGGGCATGGATGTGTGTGATGTCCTTAGGTTAGTTAGGTTTAAGTAGTTCTAAGTTCTAGGGGACTGATGACCACAGCAGTTAAGTCCCATAGTGCTCAGAGCCATTTTGAACCTTTTGATGATGTCACATGTTTAGTCTTAATACAACTGAATTCTCCTTTCAGAACATAATTGTGTAGGTAAATATCTTATGTACTTCTTTACTGTGTTGCTATTTGCTTTGTAACCAAATAAATTCAGCCCTTTTCATTTATGGCTCGCTACCTCCTCATGCCCCTCCCCCCCCATACCCGATCCTCACTTTCAGTTACACACCTAACCCCTTTAGGAACATTATATGAACAATGTCTTTGACAACTATCTCTTATATTTTACTTACAAGACGTGGTACATTGTACATGCAACTATTTTTTTTTATGTCCATGTATTTTAATTCGTAGGTTTCCTTGCGTTTAATACCACACATGTTGCCATTAATGGCACCTTTTGGCCATTTCGTTGTCTTCAACACTACGTCACGCCTTGTGCAATTCAGAAATGATTTGAAAAGTGTCTCCTTCATATGACTCCACTCAGTCTGTGTGAAGTTTTTCTCTCTGCACTGGTATGCGTCTTTCATGCAGTCTATTAATGTATTTACTTGTTTGCCTCTTAGCCATCCTCACTGTGCTCCTCTTATATTTTTGTCAGCTTTTCAGACTTTCTGAAGATGACAGTAACAAAATACGTGAAGAAACACTGTTGCCTCACATCAAATGATTTAAAATACAAGAATGTTATTTACCGTCCATATCAGTACCGGTTCTCCATTTTATGTGACTATGTGCGACACCTTGTATCTTCCTGCAATATCATATCGCACATTCCATCTCCTCCTTCCACAATATTTCCCTATGTTTATTTCCATTATTTTAAGCCTCCACATTTTCCTTCAAGTGGTCAGCCTTCCCTTCTTTGCTTAGCACTGGCGTGCCAACTGAGCTCTTGACGTTTACATAGTTGGTTTTCTTTTTGTGATGGTCTCTTTAGTTTTTCTACAGGCAACATCTATATTTTTGCTAGCCATGCATCTTCTTCGACTTGGCACTTGTTATTTCGACATTCCTGCTTATCCATTTTCCTTTTTCTGCCAGTCTCATTTTTGTAAGTCTCTATTCTATTTAAGCTCCGACTGTACGCTTATAGAAGCCAAAAAATATCTGTGTGGGTAGTTCGGGTCCAGTGCGTAGATTTTACTGAAAACGTCGGAGTAAAATCACAGTAAGTTTTTGTACTAGTGTGTAATATAATCGACAGTCTCCTTAACACAATGGTTACACAGAGTATGATATTCGTTACAGAAGAACAAATCGCAAGTTTACGTCAAGTTGCAAGGGTCTGTGGGCTCATGAAGTCGAACAAATGTATCGATGGCTGTCTAACGGTACGCTTCGTAACATCATCGAAATAGTCTACTTGATCAGCGGTGGTATCTGATATACACATCCACCTGAAGCGGACCACAGATGTACATGACATGTACTTTAATGTGGCCGGTATAGAACAGTGCGGTGATATGCTCGAGGGACCAGATACGTAATCGCTTTGCGTCGTTTGTCCGTTGTTTCCTTTTCAACGCAGCCGTAACTTCCGAAGTCGCCTGGCACTGAATGTTTTAATCTTTTTGCATTCCTTTCGAGGCTGGCTTTAGTCTGACACCCATTTTTTACAACTTCGTGCATACGTACGGGTCATATCAGACGATATCGCACATTATATTACAAGATTTTAAACATGGCTGGAGCAGACGCATGTTTTGCATCATGTTAGGGTTACGTTTTAGAGCCTCAAAGTCCTTCTCAGACGCACAGCCGAAGGCCTTCCTAGAAAATGGCCTCACGGTAAGTATATTACAATTTTCATTTTAATATGGATTCCCACTTACATTATGGAGAATATTTTTATTGTCCTACTTTGGATCCAAGCAATTCTCCGCAAGCTCTTCACAACGATACCCTAAATAATATTCTAGCTAAACGCATTTCCACGAATAGCAGTTTATGACTTTACAAAAAGCTAATTCCTAACAATCGTGCGCGTATGGCTACACTGGTACGATGACATAACAGACAAAACAAACACATATAAGCATCACCTATCCAGTGCTGGGTCAACTACTGTTTATGCATTATTAATCTAGACAGTTCAGATATAACGGTGTTTGGTCACATAAGGAAGTTCGATAGAGGAGGGGAATGCCTTTTACGTCAAAATACGAGGGACGTTCCGAAAGTCAGACTCGTCACATTTTTTGAAAGAGAGGATGATACACCACTTGACACAAACAAACGTCAGTTTATTTCATTGTTTCTGATGGTGAAATAGAGTTTGTAAGGCAACATTTCTAGCCATTTACAAAATATTTAGCACTATAATCGGATGAACCTACAGAGCCCTCAAAACCCTGTTTGACTACACCGTAAGGTATATCTTTTTCGTAAAAGTAATTTTGGATATTCGGCCACGTCATTGTAAACTACAAAAAAAGAGTAAATTGCCGACGTTTCGACCGACCTGCTGTGGTCCTCTTCAGAGTGATTCACTACTGTATATCGGTGAATGTCTGTCTTTATATACTTTCTGTTGTGCTGGCAGAAGAGCCAACACCGTGTTACTAGAGGAGGGCAAAATGCACGCGTTTTAGCTCGCACAAGCTGGCGTGAGGAGGGAAGAACTATACTGACGTGAGGTCTGGAACATGACAAGGAATTAGAATTCAGAAAGCGGACGTAATTAGTTTGATACTTAACTGAAATCCATTAATGATGAAGGTCGCTCTTGACGGTACATGATTCACAACATTATCTGTTCAGAATTCATTCTAATTACTGAATATGGCGCCTGCTATGTCGTAGCAAATGACGTAGCTGAAGGCTATGCTAAACTATCGTCTCTGCAAATAAGAGCGTATGTAGGCAGTGAACCATCGCTAGCAAAGTCGCCTGTACAACTGGGACGAGTGCTAGGGAGTCTCTCTAGACTAGACCTGCTGTGTGGCGGCGCTCGGTCTGCAATCACTGCTAGTGGCGACACGCGGGTCCGACGTATACTAACGGACCGCGGCCGATTTATAGGCTACCACCTAGCAAGTGTGGTGTCTGGCGGTGACACCACAATTTCATTTTCGGTTACCTGGTGGCTACGGACGTCACATATCAGAGATGTCATTGGAGAATTTGGAGAGTTATGGTTCAAATGGCTGTGAGCACTATGAGACTTAACTTCAAAGGCCATCAGTCCCCTAGAACTTAGAAATACTTAAACCTAACTAACCTAAGGACATCAGACACATCCATGCCCGAGGCAGGATTCGAACCTGCGACCGTAGCGGTCGCGCGGTTCCAGTCTGTAGCGCCTAGAACCGCTCGGCCATCACGGCCGGCATGGAGAGTTAGTTGTACGGTATGCTTTTGCCTGTACTACCATGGTGGCTGATTGGACGGCAACTCTAGTAGGTGATTGGCAGACTGTAAAGGAAGGAGGGAAGATTAGCGTTCAACGTCCCGTCGATATCGAAGCCATTAGAGACGGAGCACAAGCTCGAATTCGTTTAAGGTTACGGATGGATATCTATCATGCCCTTTCAAAGGAACCATCCCGGCATTCGCAGGAAGCAATTTACGGAAATCACGGGAAACCTGAATCTGGATGGCCGGACGCGGGTTTGAACTTTGGTCAACGTGAATGCGAGTCCAGTGTGCTAAACACTGGGCTACCTAGCTTAGCGGTAAATCGTACTGCTAAGTAATCATACTGCTAAGTAACTGGTAGGCAAACTCTCGTTGGTGATTGTAAGGCCACAGCAAATTAGCAGATTGTATATAGAGGGTAGGTATATCTTAGTCCTAAAATACTGTTTAACTAATGGGAAATCTTTTATGTTCTACAGTGTCATTCCGCTTGCTAACAATCGTCCAAATCCCTGAGAGGGAACTTATATTGATTATGAGGCTGTCGCCAGTGGGGATACGATTTCTGATACAGCAGTAGTGCGGGTTACATAAAACACCATCGGTAGGGGATGATGACTCAATATGTAGGTCATGATTCCGTGGTGTATTTATTTTTGGCAATCGAGTTTCCATGTACGAAACAACGTCGAAACTCCCTCGTATTTGACTTAGGAACCGTAATTGAAGTGTTGCAGCGTATACTACGTATAAAACTGGTTTGCAGTGCAAAGCTGTTTACCGGGAAGAGGCAACAAGTGAAGCGTAATACGAGGTAGTCGTGACTCCGGCGGCGCTGGCCGCGTTAGCTGCGGCTGCCCGGTAACCAGAGAACGCCGGCCGCACGCACGGTTAACCACCGGCTCGGCCGAGGCCTCGTGGCGCTGCACGGCCTAGTCCGCAGTGGCTGCCTTCTTTCCGTTTCCCTTTCGCGCACCGTTTCGTTTATTGGATTGCTCCACTCCCGCCTTCGGCAAATTTACCTCGCGTCTGCTTCCCACTAGGCCACCCGACCCTTCTCCCACTGCGCTTCTCCCTGTCTCGCTCTCCGACTGCACGCCCAACTCCTTGAGCTTCCCGTTCAGCGCTTCTCGATAACGAACCACTATAAAACGTAGCCGCCGAACCGAAGCGGGGGTGCGGCTCCCGTCCGCTCAATATGCACGCGGCTCTTCAATCCGCAGGAGTGGCACAAACGCGCAACAGCGGGTGTAACAGGCGCGCCGCCCCTAACACCCTACCCGGCCCGGCCGGGATGCTAGCGGTCGCTGCCGCCCGCGCGTGAGCTGGGCGTTCTCAGCGCCGAAAGCAAACTACTGTGCACTACCGTCCACCAATTTAGACGCCTTTAAGTCGCACCGAGACCAGTGTCATCTGCCTATGGCAACGGTACAAAATATTCCATCACGAGAACATCTGGCGACTGGGGAACGTATAAACAGAATTAAAAAATACGCTTCAGCTACCAGTAATTTCTTGGAAACGCGGTCTGGAGCTGGTGATGAGTGGTAGGATACTGGACCATAATATTGGTAGTAAATATAACAAAAGTTAACCGCTTTATTGCCACACAGCAAAGATTCAAGATAATCTCAGCAGCTAACACCGGAATTAATTTATTAATGACTTTTTACTTACAAATGAACAGTCGCAACAGCAAAAACTTCTTTTTTTATTTTTTGTGGGATAACCTTTTTGGTCTGTTTTAGACCACCTTCATACCTCGCACCATGATGGTAGACTGTGGCTGTCAAAGAAACAGGTGCTATGACTCCATGAACTGCGACCAGATAGCGTTCGTGGAGTCGTAGCATCTGCTTAGTTCACAGCCAGCGTCTACAATCATAGTGGGAGGTATGAAGATGGTCTTAAACAGAATGGTAATCTCATAAAAAAATTAAAGAAGAAGAAGTTTATTTAGGTTTTGACTGTTCATGTTCATTTTTAAGTAATAAAAAAGACAGAACTACCACAAGGGAAACGTTCTCAAAAATTACTAATGACTTTTTCTATTGGAAGCAAAGCAACTGATGCTAGAATCTACAAAATCTCTAAAGTAACATTTTAAAAAATTAAGGAAAAATCTTAAGAATAGTTTCCTGAAATCTTTATATTAAATCCACGCCTTAACACAGACGTTCAATAAGATCAAAAACGAGGCGTTTAGCAATAAATCCCAAATTTAAGTCTTAAAAGACTATAGAAATGATTAACAGACAATTAAAATCCGACATTTACTGGCAAGTAGTTAAGAAACATGTGGAACCACGCGACCGCTACGGTCGCAGGTTCGAATCCTGCATCGGGCATGGATGTTAAAACGTCCTCTTTGAACAATTATACATGATTGTGCTTAAACTGACACACAATATTTTTTTTAGCGCAACGCAATCTGACTTTCAAAAATCCCTACAAAAGAATGGCCCTCACTAACATTAACCTATACGTTTCACAAATCACTTACCTCACAAAAATCTTCGCTACTCAAGCTACTGCAATATGGCAAGCACCACTACTGCCAGCTAAATAAAAGATTCAAACTATGGAAGGCATTAACTACTGATAGGGATAGTTAGCAAATGAAAGATATTAATAGAGAACAAACACTGTATTTACCTTAATATCATCATATAAATATATAGCAGTTCATGACAAATTTCAAAACTCCGCCATCTCTCTCCCCACATCCACCACTGCTGGCGGCTCACCTCCAACTGTGCAACGCTACGCGCTGTTCACATCCAGCTGCCCAACACTACAATGGCAGACAACAATGCAAACTAGCCACAGACTGCACACAGCACAGCCAGTGATTTTCATACAGAGCGCTACGTAACGTTGCCAATAAGAAAACATAAACAGCCTATTTATAATGTGTGTGATGTCCTTAGGTTAGTTAGGTTTAAGTAGTTCAAAGTTCCAGGGGACTGATGACCTCAGATGTCAAGTACCATAGTGCTCAGAGCCATTTGAACCATTTGAAAGAGCGGCACCTGTGCGTTCTCAATTTGCTGGAAGTGTCAGTCATGGTCAGAAGATTGTTCTGTGTAGTTGGGCGCGGATAGTGACAAAGTTAAGTGGACTCGAACGTGTGGAAACAGCTGGTGCCCGCATCGTGGCTGCTAACACAACCCAGATAGCCGAAGTGTTTGGTGTTTGAAGAGGCACAGTATCGAAAATTTACGCGGCAAACAGGGAAAGCGGAAAAACGTCACCGGCTAAGTCTAGACGCAGTCGAAGGTATGTGTTACGTGTTCGCTATGGACGGTCACTGAAGAATACTGTAACGAAAAATAAAAGAACGACGGCTGCAAACGTTACTGATGAACTGAATGGCTCTCTCGTGAACCCCGTCGTCACCACATCGTCTTGAATAGAGTTCTATGCACTGGGAATTGCAAGGTGAGCTGGATTCCAAAACCACCCATCATTAAGGTAATGGCGGGTCAGCAGTACTTGTTGCCGAATCCGTAAGACACGGACTATGGAGCAAAGGAAGAAAGTCATTCACCACATGAATCTTGTTTCACACTGGTTTACGTCCCAAGAATGAAACTTGGCGACAGTTCGGTGACTATTTGGGCAGCTGTATCGTGGTATTCGATGGGCCCCATCGATACTCTGCAAGGTTGTATTACTGTCAACGGTCATGTGATGATTTCGGCTGATCAAGTCCATCCCATGGTACAGCGCTTGTAGCCTAGCGATAATGCTGTGTTCTAAGACGATATGGCCCTGTTCACAAGGCTCGCATCGTCCAGGACTCGTTTTGTGAGCCAGATGGTGAGTTATTGTATTCTCCCTGGCCACCTAAGTCACCAGATCTCATTATTATTGCGCCTTTATGTTTTATATCGGAGAGAAGCATTCGTGACCATTTACATTATCGTTTCATCGTTACCTGAAATGTCAACTACTTTGCGGGAATAACGGTACAATATTCCCTAGTAAACAACACAGTACCTGTATTTATCCAGTATGAGGCGTCTGGAGGTATAGAAAGCCAAAGATTTTCCTACACCGTGTTAATGTGTTGTGCTTCTGGTGCTACCACATTTCTGTTCACCCCCTGTATATGTCGTTATGGCACAGGAGCAACCTTTGGTGCGTGTACTACAATCAATATGGTAGTACATACCTCGTGTAGATAATACACAGTGACTGAACGTCTGGTCTAGCGGTTCTAGGCGCTCAGTCCGGAACCGCGCGGCTGCTACTGTCGCAGGTTCGAATCCTGCCTCGGGCATGGATGTGTGTGATGTCCTTAGGTTAGTTAGGTTTAGTAGTTCTAAGTTCTAGGGGACTGATGACCACAGATGTTAAGTCCCATAGCGCTCAGAGCCATTTGAACCATTTTTTTGACCGAACGTCATCACAATAACACTGGGTTGTGGTGAATGCAGTTATCACCCACTTAGATTTCATAATTTGTGCCACTGGTTTTGTTTGTCTTACTGTCGAGGGAATTTGTTAGAGACTTCGTGCGACGCATAGGGAATGGTTTGCCAAGTCGTTGCCCTCACAGTTGTACGAAAGGAGAGGGGGGGGGAGGGTGAAGGGGTAAAAAAATTTCTAGAAATTCCGCAATTCCAATTTATTTTTCAATATAATACCCCTGTAAACTAATACACTTCCGGGAACGCTCAGATAACTTCTGCAAACCATTCGAATAAAAGGTCTTCGTTTTAGATTGAAACAAAGCTTTGACAGCGTCACTCACTGCGTCATCATTTTCAAATCGTTATCCTTTGAAGTCTTTTTTTAGGTTTGGGAAAAGAAAAAATCCTTAGGGAGCCAAATCTGGAATATAGCGAATAACATAACAAAAAGAATGGCTCTGAGCACCATAGGACTTAACATCTGAGGTCATCAGTCCCCTAGAACTTAGGACTATTTAAACCTAACCAACCTAAGGACATCACACACATCCATCCCCAAGGCAGGATTCGAACCTGCGACCGTAGCGGTCGCGCGGTCCCAGACTGAAGCGCCTAGAACCGCTCTGTCACACCGGCCGGTGAATGAGAGAACAATTCGAACCCGTAGTCACGCAGAGTTTACAGTGCTGCGAGGGCTTTGTGCACCGGTGGGTTGTCCTGATACGAAATAATCGCGCGCCAATATTTTCATTGATAGTTACGCCCTTTTCCAAGTAATCCACCATAATTATCCCTTCTACATCTCATACGACCAATGCCATCACTTTACCGGCTAATTTTTGCACCCGGAATTTTTTTGGAGTAGTGGCTGTAGGATGTTTCCATTGTTGTTACAGTTGTTTCGTCTCAGGGTCAAATTCGTGATCCCACGTTTCGCCCATTGACACGTACCCTGCTAGAAAGCCGTCTTCATCCGCTGCACATTGGCGGACAATTTCTTCATAAAACTGCACAGGCTCCTGTCTCTGATCTGCATTCAAGTCCTTCGGGACCCACCGAGATGAAACTTTCCACATTCCCATAATATCCACAACCACGTCATGAGCACCCCCATGGGAAATTCCAAATGTGGTTTCAATGTGCTGCAACGTTGTTCGACGATCCTGCAACATCGTATCATGAATTGCAGTCATTGGTTCATTAGTGGCAATGGTAACAGGCCTTCTGCTTCTTGGCTCATCTTGCACACTCATTCTTCCACGTCTGAAGTCGGACACACATTGTATTAGAGGGAGCACTCTCCTTAACTGTATTCCGCATATCCTCCGCAACTTCCTTCGGCGTCATCCCTTCAAATTAAGATATTCAGTCACAGCACGGTTCTTGATTCTCTCGATATTCCTCATTTCGCTTACACTACGGTAGACACACTATTCTGGCGGCAAACTAACAAAGCTGTAACCACGAAATTTGAGTAGCATAACAACAAAGAATCACCACAAAAGTAGGTGGTGTTGTTTATGTGAGACATTACGGTAACTATATCGGGATAGAAATTTTTCGACCGCCACTCGTAGAATACTTTCTATTGGAAAATAAATCATAGGTAATCTACATCTACATCCATATTCCGCAAGCCACCTGACGGTGTGTGGTGGAGGGTACGTTGAGTACCTGTATCGGTTCTCCCTTCTGTTCCAGTCTCGTATTGTTCATGGAAAGAAAGATTGTCGGCATGCCTCTGTATGGGCTCTAATCTCTCTGACTTTATCCTCATGGTCTCTTCGCGAGATATACGTAGGAGGGAGCAATATACTGCTTGACTCCTCGGTGAAGGTACGTTCTCGAAACTTCAACAAAAGCCCGTACCGAGCTACTGAGCGTCTCTCCTGCAGAGTCTTGCACTGTAGTTTATCTATCATCTCCGTAACGCTTTCGCGATTACTAAATTATCATGTAACGAACCGCGCTGTTCTCCGTTGGATCTTTTCTATGTCTTCCATCAACCCTATCTGGTCGGATCCCACACTGGTGAGCAATATTCAAGCAGTGGGCGAACAAGTGTACTGTAACCTACTTCCTTTGTTTTCTGATGACATTTCCTTAGGATTCTTTCAATGAATCTCAGTCTGGAATCTACTTTACCGACGATCAACTTTATATGATCATTCCATTTTAAATCACTCCTGATGCCTATTCCCAGATAATTTATGGAATTAACTGCTTCCAGTTGCTGACCTGCTATATTGTATCTAAATGATAAAGGCTCTTTCTTTCTATGTATTCGCAGCACATTACACTTGTCCACATTGAGATTCAATTGCCATGCGTCAATTCGTTGCAGGTCCTTCTGCATTTCAGTACAATTTTCAGTTGCTACAACCTATCGATATACCACAGCATCATCCACAAAAAGCCTCAGTGAACTTCCGATGTTATCCACAAGGTCATTTATATATATTGTGAATAGCAATGGTCCTACGACACTCCCCTGCGGCACACCTGAAATTACTCTTACTTCGGAAGACTTCTCTCCATTGAGAATGACATGCTGCGTTCTGTTATCTAGGAACTCTTCAATCCAATCACACAATTGATCTGATAGTCCATATGCTCTTACCTTGTTCATTAAGCGACTGTGGCGAACTGTATCGATCGCCATGCGGAAGTCAAGAAACACGGCATCTACCTGGGAACCCGTGTCGATGGTCCTCTGGGTCTCGTGGACGAATAGCGTGAGCTGGGTTTCAAACGATCGTCTTTTTGAAACCCATTCTGATTCCTACAAGTAGATCTCTAGTCTCCAGAAAAGTCATTATACTCGAACATAATACGTGTTCCAAAATTCTACAACTGATCGACGTTAGAGATATAGGCTTATAGTTCTGCACGTTTGTTCGACGTTAATCTGAGTTGTTCGTGACGCTTCAGTTATTTGCGTTACTATTTCCACTGTATATTAACATTTCTCTGTGGGACATTTGGTTGGAAATATTATAGTTGCGCAGCAACCAGGATTCTTGAATGCATAACAAATGTTCACATTTACAGCGTTGTTGACTCTTGCTAGGCACACTGCAATTTATCGAGGCCAATAAGGGAAGACAAGCTCTGCTTGTCAACAGTTCCTCGTAACATCAGCGTCAGCTGGTGACGTGCACTGCACGAAATGTGAAACATAGTTTGGGAGGCGGCCGCGACCCCGTTTGTTTGCCGTGTAGAGCTCTGCGACCCTCGAAGGCGCGAAATGCAGGCCAGCTGGCAACACGCCCAGGGAACTTGTCTGCGCGTAACAGTGGCTGGCTGCGCAACCACCGGAGCGGCCGCCTATTCAGGCAACAACGCCACACAATTGACTATTCATCTCTCGCCGGTTTCCATTACACCACTAGGCAGGGCACAGAGTTTATTGCTACAGTTTCTGTTCTGGCACTGTTTAAACTCGCCGGTGGCGAGAGGCAGAGATCGTGAGCTACGACCACTACACACGGCGATGTACGTTTGAAAGAAGTGCAATGGCATCTATTTTATGGTAGTAAATCGCGACGGGGGTACACTGTAAAGGAACGACGGGTACATGGATAGGAGCACTCTCGAAATTAACAATTTTGCAAGGGTTTTTAGCTTCTACAAACTATATCACAAACGAACTATTTATGTTTTTGGAAATCTGTCGTTATCAGTCTTTCACTCCTGAAAATAAAGGTAAAATCATCACAAATTACGGACTTCCATGACAGGTATCTGCAGCCTTCGTAATTTATGTTTCATCATTTAATAAAACAATCAAGATCGAAATAATCATTTATTTAGAAATATTATCCAGTTTTCGCTTTTACGGTGGCCATCTTTAGATCCGGTGGTGCATGGAGCAGTTGTGTGAAGTCATAGTCGCTTTGATCTGAAAACAGCCGTATCTTCACACAGTTGTTCCATGCTCTGCATCCTGCGTCAGATCTGAAGATGGCTGCCATAAAGACAAGAACCGGTCATAATTTTTAAATAAGTCATTATTACCACATTGACTGTTTTATTAATTGGTAATTTATAATATATCGCTGATAACCTCTAAGTCATGTTATTTCAAATTTGTGTTTTATGCCTAGAAATACGGCCAAAGCTCACGCATGAAACAGATATCACACAAGAACGAGGAAAAAGTTTCCACTGAGACTTACAAAGTATATATATTGTCAAGAATATATCAGTGGTCAACTTTTTGCCTGCACACTCGTTTAACTAGTTACGAAACCTCACTGCAACGAAAACTTTCTAATAATAGGTAAAACGCGATATCTCTTCTTCTCAAGTAGAGACTTCCTCTTTTCTTCTTCTTCTTCTTTCTTCAGCTTTTTAGCATTTACCTTCTTGTTCAGGGCCCTAATTGTCTATGGTTGCTTTCTGTTTCAACTCTTTTCCTCTTTCTTAGTCTATCTATTCCTTTTTTCCCTATTAATTGATAATTCATCATTATTTTGGACATTCTACTTTCATTCTTCATTGGATATTCTACTTTCATTCATCATCTCTCCATTTATTTCTGTACTCCTTGATCATTTCATTTATGCTTTTAAGTCCTAGTTATTGTCTAATTGTTGCATTTTTGTAATTCTTACCATAGCAGATAGTGTATAGTAAACTGGACTTCTTACAAACATCGTTTCTGCAGCTTGTTTTCTTCGCTCGTTTCCAGTTAGTATTTTCCAAGCCTCAGTGCGACGTAGATGTATTGTCATTGTTTTGCAGCACTCTGTTATGAGATGTTTTGTCACCTTTTTATTCAATGTTCTCTGTATGATCCCATTAATGTAATTGAATCTTTCATTCTTTTTCGGGACGCCTTTTCTCCTTTTTTAAAGTTATTTTCCGAGAAGATGAATTCATTCTCTGTTTCCTGGTAGTTTATTGCAGTTTTAACTGGGACTCAGTCTTAACCTATAAAAGACACGACTTAAGCGTTTGTAGCTGAGTTCGTTAAGCTATAACTCGTGGGAGTAGTATTTTGTTTATGAGTAAATTATTCAATGTTGCCTTCACTACCAGCTATGAGAAATCAATCATCAGCGGAAAGCATTGTAATTAGGTAATTTTCTTTGTTGAAGTTGTCGTTGCCTTGATCTTAGTCCGAAGGTTGGTTGGCTGTAGCTCTCCATGCTACTCTATCCTGTGTAAGCCTCTACAGTTTTTATCCCTCCCTCCCCCCCCCCCCTACCACGTCACCCACTCCCTACTCTCAGACTTCCTTAAAATACTAACTTGGAGATCCCTTCATGTCTCAGAATGTGTCCTATCAACAGATCCCTTCTTTAAGTAAGTTGTGCCGCAAATTTTTTGATCCGGAGTTTTAACCAGAACCCTTTCATTAGTTACACGATCTATCAATCTAATCTACAGCATCGCATTTGAAATGCTTCTATTCTGTTCATGTCTGATCTGTTTATCGTTCACATTTCAGTTTTATACACGGCTACACCCCAGAAAAAGTAGTCAAAGTTAAGAATGTAAAATAATTCTCATAGGCCCACTGTCTCAACTTTTTACCGCCATTGGTATAAAAAATATCATAGACAAACTGAATCCTTTTCATAATTCTAGATCTGTTGTTATGTTAACATTTAGTTTTTCGTCATTCGCAATTTGAGTCTTGGTAAATTTGTTGGAATATCCCTAGCAAGTGGTGTGATACGACTCCTCTCTGTAGTGTTTCCCGCAACATGGCTCTCTCTCACCAGAAATACGTCCCTGAGACTCGGCACGTTTTCAGCGGCAGAGTTACAAAAGTACACTTTACGAATACAGCGAAGCGTACTTCTGAGGCTCACATATGCTTTCGCACAACACCTGTCGAGAGGTTACGTTTGATTTTCGGGGTCTGTCGGTTAGAAATGGTAATGCGTCATAGAGGAGTAGTGTAATAGATGGAGCTTGAACAGTATGTCTGAGTACACGAGATCACAAGAGCAATATATCGAAAGAACTGAAGCCACGCATATACTAATTATAGACGCCTACGAACCTAAAGACTGGCTCTATCATTGGGACGCTAGAAACACTGCAAGGTGGATATTCAGCGTATTCCATAGCATCAAAAGTAGCTTAATGTCATTAATCATATTAGATGTTTTAGGAAAGCCTACCACTTTGTTATTCATTATTTAAATAATGAAAAATGCGCCATTTATTTTCTGATGCTTAACACAACTTGCTTAGAGAATTTGTTCTCATTTTTAATGCATCTGCGCATTTGCTTACATGAATATGTTTGATGATGTTTGCATGAGTTCCTCCAAGGCAGCAGCTAATAGCTGTACTAATTTCAGATGAAAGCTGCTTAAGGCTTTTACTTTATGTTGTTTCAGTAAATGGTGTCATATTTTTATAAGTTTTTACTTTATATTATCTGTTAACAAAGAATCTACATGTATTCTCCTTAGGCCGTCTTACGGTGTGCGCTCCAACGTAAAGTTCCCCCCTTTCCTGTCGCGAATGCTACCTTCGCCGTCTTTTCGCTGTATATGTGTAGGAGGAAACAATTTATCGATTGACTATTCTAGGAACTAACTCTCTCTACCTTTCAACAGTCGTCCACACGTTGGAGCGGGACGCCTCTCTTGTAGCATCTGTCTCTTGACTGGCTTGTCAATCATACTTTCGGGCTCATCAAACTAGTCTGTAACGAAAAGCACTGTTCTTCTTTGTATCGTTTCTGTTATTGTTATGTCTTATACAGGGTGTTACAAAAAGGTACGGCCAAACTTTCAGGAAACATTCCTCAACACAAAGCAAGAAAATATGTTATGTGGTCAAGCGTCCGGAAACGCTTACTCTCCATGTTAGAGCTCATTTTATTACTTCTCTTCAAATCACATTAATCATGGAATGGAAACACACAGCAACAGAACGTACCAGCGTGACTTCAAACCCTTTGTTACAGGAAATGTTCAAAATGTCCTCCGTTAGCGAGGATACATGCATCCACCCTCCGACGTATGGAATCCCTGATGCGCTGATGCAGCCCTGGAGAGTGGCGTATTGCATCACAGCCCTCCACAATACGAGCACGAAGAGTCTCTACATTTGGTACCGGGGTTGCGTAGACAAGAGCTTTCAAATGCCCCCATAAATGAAAGTCAAGAGGGTTGTCAGGAGAGCGTGGAGGCCATGGAATTGGTCCGCCTCAACCAATCCATCGGTCAACGAATCTTTTGTTGAGAAGCGTACGAACACTTCGGCTGAAATGTGCAGGAGCTCCATCGTGCATGAACCACATGTTGTGTCGTACTTGTAAAGGCACATGTTCTAGCAGCCCAGGTAGAGTATCCCGTATGAAATCATGATAGCCGGCCGAAGTGGCCGTGCGGTTAAAGGCGCTGCAGTCTGGAACCGCAAGACCGCTACGGTCGCAGGTTCGAATCCTGCCTCGGGCATGGATGTTTGTGATGTCCTTAGGTTAGTTAGGTTTAACTAGTTCTAAGTTCTAGGGGACTAATGACCTCAGAAGTTGAGTCCCATAGTGCTCAGAGCCATTTGAACCAAATCATGATAACGTGCTCCATTGAGCGTAGGTGAAAGAACATGGGGCCCAATCATCACCAATAATGCCTGCCCAAACGTTCACAGAAAATCTGTGTTGATGACGTGATTGCACAATTGCGTGCGGATTCTCGTCAGCCCACACATGTTGATTGTGAAAATTTACAATTTGATCACGTTGGAATGAGGCCTCATCCGTAAAGAGAACATTTGCACTGAAATGAGGATTGACACATTGTTGGATGAACCATTCGCAGAAGTGTATCCGTGGAGGCCAATCAGCTGCTGATAGTGCCTGCACACGCTGTACATGGTACGGAAACAACTGGTTCTCCCGTAGCACTCTCCATACAGTGACGTGGTCAACGTTACCTTGTACAGCAGCAACTTCTCTGACGCTGACATTAGGGTTATCGTCAACTGCACGAAGAATTGCCTCGTCCATTGCAGGTGGCCTCGTCGTTCTAGGTCTTCCCCAGCCGCGAGCCATAGGCTGGAATGTTCCGTGCTCCCTAAGACGCCGATCAATTGCTTCGAAAGTCTTTCTGTCGGGACACCTTCGTTCTGGAAATCTGTCTCGATACAAACGTACCGCACCACGGCTATTGCCCGGTGCTAATCCATACAACAAATGGGCATCTGCCAACTCCGAATTTGTAAACATTGCACTGACTGCAAAACCACGTTCGTGATGAACACTAACCTGTTGGTGCTACGTACTGATGTGCTTGATGCTAGTACTGTAGAGCAATGAGCCGCATGTCAACACAAGCACCGAAGTCAACATTACCTTCCTTCAATTGGGCCAAATGGCGGTGAATCGAGGAAGTACAGTACATACTGACGAAACTAAAATGAGCTCTAACATGGAAATGAAGCGTTTCCGGACACATGTCCACATATCATATTTTCTTTATTTGTGTGTGAGGAATGTTTCCTGAAAGTTTGGCCGTACCTTTTTGTAACACCCAGCAGATTCCAGTGTGACGTGCAGCGTTCAAGTATTAGTCGGTTGGCAGATTTGTGATGTACATACTGAGGGTTTTGTAAGCTGCTTCCTGATAATTACTACAATGAATCTAAGTCTGATATCTGCTTTACGTGCTATTAGTTTTATGTGGTCGTTCCATACAAGTCGGTCCGTGTGGATACTCTTAGATACCTAAAGGATGCGATTGCGTGCTGTGATTGTTCTGAAATGGTGTAATCATACGATAAATGATGTTCATTCTGTGACGCATTCGTTCCGTGGCTGGTAAACATATATGCTACCTGTCTGCCACACATTTCGGTGTTTGGTATTTCAAAGTGCATCAGTACTGTGAAGGACAAATATAATCGTGACAATCTTTCCTGCCGGTATATGCACCAGCAACACCCGCCGAAACCTAATTGTTGACAGCAATGGTTACTGACTTAATCTTTTTCGTATTTTTGGGTCAGAGTCATGTAATAAAGTTTCAAACATATTTTCGTCGTTTTATTGCCCAAACTTCTTTATTTTATATTACAATCATGATTTCGGCCTGAGGCTACTGTCAAGTGCAACAACGAGGAAAATTTTTTATACAAAAACCTAGAAAGTGAGAAGAACCAAATTTAACAACAGTATGGTTCAAATGGCTCTGAGCACTATGGGACTCAACTTCTGAGGTCATCAGTCCCCTAGAACTTAGAACTACTTAAACCTAACTAACATAAAGACATCACACACATCCATGCCCGAGGTAGGATTCGAACCTGCGACCGTAGCGGTCTCGCGGTTCCAGACCGTAGCGCGTAGAACCGCACTGCCACTCCGGCCGGCAACAACAGTATGAGAATCCACTGTCAGATTAAAAATTATTGAAGTGATACTATTTACTTGTTGAGGTATAATTAGACTTTGTTAAGTGTAGTCATCGTAAAGATTTATTGAACTGGGTGTCCCAGAATGTAGATACGAACAAAAACACAAAAATGTGTGGCAGACAGGTGGCATACATGTTTACCAGCCACAGAACAACTGAGTCACAGAATGAACATCAGTACAGTCATTAAATGTGCAGTAAACGTGGTCTGAAAATATACTACAAAATTTACTGGTTAGCTGGTGGTCAAAGATGAGGTCTATGTTGCATAATCCATTATCACGCGGAAAGATCATAGGTACATTAAATTTGAAACGTATTCATACATATTTGGAAGAACTGTGTTATCTGTGAATACATCTGTAAATACACCTCTGGAAGCCACTGTTAACCGTGAATGCAAGATATCAACAATAAGATTTTGCAAAAGAGGTTCCCTTGTAGGCTCGAACCGGGCATTCTTCCACTATGAGTCGGACTGATGACTATTCTTTTTTTCAGCGGCGCAGCAGCAATTTGGTGTTGGTATCGTTCCCCATTTGTAGAGGGCGTCAGCACATCTGCCGTGGCCAGTATGTATGCGGCCTATTCTCGTCCACACTTTACGTGACTGGTTGAAGCCACGCCGTTTCACAGCTGTCATGAAACTTTGGTATTTTGGTGGGCAGTTTTCCTGCCAGTGTTGTTTCCACAGATTGACGACATCAGAGTTCTCTTTATCAGAGACTAATGCTGGTCTTCTCGATAAGTCTTCTGCGCTCCAAGTCAGCTATGTCCCTGTGTATGGGCAGATGTGTGTTATTAGTTATCTTGTTGAACTCACTAAGAAGAGCGTTTTCTTGCCGCATTTCTGTGGGTGGTATGTGGCCCAGGATTGGCAGCCATACTGTGGGCATAGATTTTATTGTGTTACTGATAGTGTGCATGGTGTCATTTAGTACAACGTCGAACCTGCTTGTATGCGGGCTGTTAATCCACACAGGAGCTTAGTATTCTGCCATCGAGAAGACACTGGCAACTGCTGATGTGCGGAGTGCGCTTGCTGTGGAGCCCCAAGTGGTGCCGCACAGTTTACACTCCTGGAAATGGAAAAAAGAACACATTGACACCGATGTGTCAGACCCACCATACTTGCTCCGAACACTGCGAGAGGGCTGTACAAACAATGATCACACGCACGGCACAGCGGACACACCAGGAACCGCGGTGTTGGCCGTCGAATGGCGCTAGCTGCGCAGCATTTGTGCACCGCCGCCGTCAGTGTCAGCCAGTTTGCCGTGGCATACGGAGCTCCATCGCAGTCTTTAACACTGGTAGCATGCCGCGACAGCGTGGACGTGAACCGTATGTGCAGTTGACGGACTTTGAGCGAGGGCATGCGGGAGGCCGGGTGGACGTACCGCCGAATTGCTCAACACGTGGGGCGTGAGGTCTCCACAGTACATCGATGTTGTCGCCAGTGGTCGGCGGAAGGTGCACGTGCCCGTCGACCTGGGACCGGACCGCAGCGACGCACGGATGCACGCCAAGACCGTAGGATCCTACGCAGTGCCGTAGGGGACCGCACCGCCACTTCCCAGCAAATTAGGGACACTGTTGCTCCTGGGGTATCGGCGAGGACCATTCGCAACCGTCTCCATGAAGCTGGGCTACGGTCCCGCACACCGTTAGGCCGTCTTCCGCTCACGCCCCAACATCGTGCAGCCCGCCTCCAGTGGTGTCGCGACAGGCGTGAATGGAGGGACGAATGGAGACGTGTCGTCTTCAGCGATGAGAGTCGCTTCTGCCTTGGTGCCAATGATGGTCGTATGCGTGTTTGGCGCCGTGCAGGTGAGCGCCACAATCAGGACTGCATACGACCGAGGCACACAGGGCCAACACCCGGCATCATGGTGTGGGGAGCGATCTCCTACACTGGCCGTACACCACTGGTGATCGTCGAGGGGACACTGAATAGTGCACGGTACATCCAAACCGTCTTCGAACCCATCGTTCTACCATTCCTAGACTGGCAAGGGAACTTGCTGTTCCAACAGGACAATGCACGTCCGCATGTATCCCGTGCCACCCAACGTGCTCTAGAAGGTGTAAGTCAACTACTCTGGCCAGCAAGATCTCCGGATCTGTCCCCCATTGAGCATGTTTGGGACTGGATGAAGCGTCGTCTCACGCGGTCTGCACGTCCAGCACGAACGCTGGTCCAACTGAGGCGCCAGGTGGAAATGGCATGGCAAGCCGTTCCACAGGACTACATCCAGCATCTCTACGATCGTCTCCATGGGAGAATAGCAGCCTGTATTGCTGCGAAAGGTGGATATACACTGTACTAGTGCCGACATTGTGCATGCTCTGTTGCCTGTGTCTATGTGCCTGTGGTTCTGTCAGTGTGATCATGTGATGTATCTGACCCCAGGAATGTGTCAATAAAGTTTCCCCTTCCTGGGACAATGAATTCACGGTGTTCTTATTTCAATTTCCAGGAGTGTATAAATGATCTTTATTGTCCTCATTTCATCTGCAGTCTTTGTCAGGTGCTCCTTGCAAGAGAGCGTCCCATCCAATGTTACTCCTAGGTATTTGGTGTAGTGGTTATGGCTCTGTTTTTTCTGAGTGGTTGAAAAGGTGGCAGCATGATACTTC
This sequence comes from Schistocerca nitens, assembly GCF_023898315.1. Taxonomy (NCBI): domain Eukaryota; kingdom Metazoa; phylum Arthropoda; class Insecta; order Orthoptera; family Acrididae; genus Schistocerca; species Schistocerca nitens. The sequence goes on from NC_064618.1 coordinate 175,911,914, forward strand.
AATCTTGGTCGGATTCGGCTGCAGTCTCCTTTTGCGGAAATCGCCACTCAGCAGCTTCAAATCCGAGGACAAGGTATCGTCAGAAGCCTCGATTGATTCATGTTGCGCAGCTATAGTCCAGTCGTCTGCATAGCCAAACTTCCTAGATTGTGTGTTTGTTATGCCAGAAGTATAAAGATTGCAGTACAATGGAGGAAGGACTGAGCCTTGTGGTAGCCTATTGTTGAGAATTTTGGTAGAGCTCATTCGTTCTCCAGTAATCACTTGAATAGCTCTCCCGACAAGCATGTTATCAACGAGTTTGATGATGCTACTGCATGGGATTATTTGTATGAGTTTTTACAGCAGGCCTTGTTTCCAGACAGTGTCATCGACTGCGCTTAGGTCTATGAATGCAACTTATGTTTTTGCTTTTTCTGGTAGCCTGCCTCTATAGGTGTTGTCAGGGAAAGTACTTGATCAGTGCAGCTTCTATTAGGACGAAATCCTGATTGTTCGCCTCGAATTGATTCCAGTATTTTTGGGCTGAGTCTGTTTTACAGGAGTCTCTCGAGCAGCTTGTTTTGACAGTGAGCAATACTATTGCCTTATACCTCTTCGGAGGGTCTCTTGGTTTTCCTGGTTTAAGCATTTTAAGCATTTTTTGTAGTATGTTCCTTTTTGTCATTATATTTGAGTTAAACTCTGCAAGCCATGTTTTGGCATATTCCCCACAGTGAATAAGGAATTCTGGGTGAATACCATCCAATCCAGGTGCCTTTCCCACCTTGACACTCTTCTGCGCTTCTCTGAATTCATTGGTGGTAAATTTCGTGGAATACTGGTCCAAAGGTGTGCTGTTTTTCTGAAGAACACTAAGTTCACGGCGTATTATTCTCGTATGTTTATTGCCCTTTGGCGCTCTAGATATTGCCTGTATGTGAGCTGAAATCCTATTTGCCTTCAAGGGAACCTCCAACGATTTCCTCTCTGCAACAGAGGAAGCAGTTGATTATATGAAATGTCTTGATGGCAATCTGCAACTAACCTATGTATAAAATGTAGAAGGATTGTGATGTATGCCATACGATAAAAAATAATCGAAACTGCAAACAAAATATGGTGCCGTACATCATATACTGGTTTAAATGAGAAACAGCCGTACATCAGTGCAGTGAAGGACAAATATAACCGTGACAGAAAACAACCATTAACCGAAATTATAATAAAGTGGTCTCTATGTCACACACCCTACACATCACTAATGTATGTGTGTTCCTCATTTAAACCAATATATGATTTAGAGTACTGTTTTCGGAATGATATATTTCAGTACTATAATGTTATTGTTTACACCCTGTTTTCACTGATGACACTGTTCTTCCAAAGATGTAAGATCTTTCAGTAATGATGAAGTGTGCAACACAGACTTACAACGTATGCTCTTCATCTTTGACCACCAGATAATCAGTAAATTCCATAGGATATTTTCAGACCATGTTAACTGTATATGTAACGACTGTATAGACGTTCGTTCTGTGGTTCAGTTATTTTATGGCTAGAAAACATGTTTGCTACCTGTCTTCCATACGTTTCGGTGATTATGTACATATCTACACTCAGTTCAATAAATGTTGACGACGACTTCAATTAACAAAGTCTAATTACACCCAAACATGTAAGTAGTATTATTTCGGTGCTTTTTGATCTTCCGTTGGAATGGCCTGCAGTTGTTAAATATTGATCCTTCTAACATTCTACTCATTTGTACAATTATTTTTATTGTTGTACTCGAAATGGCTTACGGTCGAAATCATGGTAGTAACACAAAGTAAAGTCTTTTGTACAGTGAAATGGGAGGAAGATCATTGTAACTCCATTGAGGACGGTCCGAAATTCCTTTTCGAATGAAAATTTATCTACGTTAAGAAGGACCCTAGTTGCAATTAACATACTTTATTGTTACATATGTAACATAAAGCGTTGCATGTTTTCATGGTTAATGAATATGTAAGGCACTTGTTAGAACTTCGGAATAACGGTATGAAACGTCCCCTTTGAACAATTATACAAGACTGTGCTTAACCTGACACACAATATTTTTAGCGCAACGCAATCTGACTTTCAAAAAATCCCTACGAAAGAATGGCCCTGACTAACATTAACCTATACCTTTCACAAATCACTTACGTCACAAAAATCTTGGTTACTGGAACTACTGCAATACAGCGAGCGCCACTACTGGCAGCTAAATAAAAGATTAGAACTACGGAAGGCACTAACTACTGATAGGCATAGTTAGGAAATGAAAGATTTTAGTAGAGAACAAACAATGTATTTACCTTAATAATGTTGAAAACTCATAATATACGTAACAGATCATTGTATATCTTACAAATTTCCAAACTCCGCCATCTCTCTCCCCACGTCCACCACTGCTGGCGGCTCACCTCCAACTGCGCAACGTCACTCGCTGTTAACATCCAGCTGCCGCTGCCCAACACTACAATGGCAGACAACAATGCAAACTAGCCACAGACTGCACACAGCACAGCCAGTGATTTTCGTACAGAGCGCTACGTAACGTTGCCAATAAGAAAACATAAACAGCCTACTTACAACGGGTCGAAAAATTTACGACAGTGAATTGTGATTCATTAAATCCTTTCTGTAAGCAAACAAATGGGCGCTACGCGATTACTCGTTGGTTATTGAGAATAAGTATAGTTGTTCATAAAGGGACTAACACCACTGATGTTCAAAACTGTCCACAAATGTTCACAGCGTCAGTCTGTAAATCGATCCTAGAATATGTTGTAAGAACCAACACCGCAACGTTTTGGAGATGTTTTAACCTCCTTTGCACGCTTCATGGTTCTCCAATGGATACAGGAGAGAGGAACAGATGCGGTTCGTGGACAGAAAATTTAGGTATCAGTCTCTTCTAAATCTAATATCAAACAGTAAAAGTAATACATAAATTCGTTTGCTGTAGTTGCAGCGTCAGTTGCTGACACCAGATTTCAGTGTTGAAATATACACTGCTACAAAGATTTACAATTCAGTCTGTCTGCAATACAACGACTATTCTGCAGATGACGAGCCCTGACCGCATGAAAGTCTGTAAATGATAGGAAACGGCAAACACAGAAATTATGGGCGCTGAGTGCCGATGTTTGAACTAAAGGATCCCGAGACTGGAGCTCCGGAGAAGACCCACCAGGTTAGTCGAGAGCGCTAACGCGCTGCTTCCTGGACTCGGGTAGGCGCGCCGGCCCCAGATCGAATCAGCCCTGCAGATTAACGACGAGGGCCGGTTTGACGGCCAGCCTGGATGTGGTTTTTAGGCGGTTTTCCACATCCCCCTGGGCTGGTCCCCACATCCCGCCTCAGTTACACGGCTCGAAGACATCTGAACACTTTCGCACTATTCCATGGATTACACTAGTCGCAGACAGGAGGGGTACACAAATTCCTTCCCGGGGTGGGGGGGGAGGGGTACTGCGTGGCGGGAGGAAGGGCATCCGGCCACCCCTTCAACTAACATTGCCACATCCGATTAACCATGTCGACCCTGCGTATTCACGGGAAAAACGGCACAAGAAAAAAAAAAGAAAGAAAAGACTGGAGCTTTGGAGAAGGGTTGCCTGCAAATCATTGGCAGGGGCACAAGCGTTCGTGGCAATGTCCTCAAACCGCGGCGGCGACCGTAGAAAGCGAGACTGTCGGCGCGCCTATTTTAAAGTGCCACCAACCGGATGGCGGCCGATACCTAACGAGGAAACGAATGCTATTAGAAAGAGCACACGTCATCGTAGTCCACTCCTGTGAAAGGGAATCTTCATTTTTCACACCGCAAGTGCATTAGAGTTGCTTTGACAGAAAGGCACGCATCGCCAGTTGTTAAATGTTCAGATGTGTGTGAATTCCTAAGGGACCAAACTGCTGACGTCGTCGGTCCCTAGACTCACACACTATTTACAGTAACTTATGCTAAGAGTAAGACACACGCACACACACGCGCGCACACACGCACACACACACACACACACACACACACACACACCCATGTCCGAGGGAGGACTTCAACCTCCGGCGGGAGGTCGCCAGTTTTCTCCACTTGTCTGGCGGGCGCTCGACGTTGTGTAAAGTGAGCTTCTCTCTAATCAATGAATTTATATTTTACAACTACTTCGTGGCGCTTTCAATCAAATCATGGTTTCCCTCTGTCTGAAGGTTATATTGAAAAAGAAAAGACTGACGCACTAAAGACGTTATTAAAGAAGGATTCAGAACGTTCTCCAACAAAACAAAACTGCCATCATTCTGAAATATATTTCTTTCTGTAATTCACAGCTACATATTTATCAACGACACTCGTTTCTATTGAAATAGGAGACGTGCTGTGTCCCAGCCCGGTTCACGATGCCTGAGGATAATGACACAGTCGAGGAGTTCGTATTTTGCATAAGCTAATCTAATGGAACAGTCTTACAGCTTGCCGGTTAGGAGGATGGTGATGGCGTCTATTATAGTGCTCCATTAGGTTCAGTCATTACGAGAAGACTCTGGTTAACTGCAGATGATTTTAAGACAGGCTCTTGGTGTTATCTGCAACATAATTCAACTGCCCACATACATCTCTCCTACCGTGTCTAGTGAAATGCGACTCGTCCACACATTGGCTATGTTGTGTACGTATTCATTTATAGTGGTAAACAAGGGCATGCTATGCAGTGGTACAGCAACTCTCATTGTAGGAATGCTAGACAGGAGCAAAAATGATGAGCGTTCAAGTTAACACAGAAAACAGAAAATTTACTTGCATTTCTCCAATCGTACGAAGCCTCATTGCAAATGATCCCACAATTGCTGGAGTCCAGCTCGCAAAATAGCAGTTAGGATAAGACCAGCTGTCCTAAGCACGAAGGAAGGTATCATTGTATATCTACTCCAAGCGCAATTGGCTGACGCCGACTGTCCGCTATTGCGGCCACAGAAGGCGTTCGAAGTCCAGAACCGCTGGAGGCATGCAGCAACAGGCGTGGACCACTGGGTCCACAGCATCCCGCACGACAACTATCGGCACCTAATGGAAACTTATTATTCTGCTGCCAGCTGTGATACGCCTGTGGAGAGTTATCGATACGTGATACCACAAACGAACCTTGCCCCAGATGTATACAGAGTGGTCCATTGATACTGACCGGGCCAAATATCTCACGAAATAAGCATAAAACGAAAAAACAACAAAGAACGAAACTCGTCTAGCTTGAAGGGGGAAACCAGATGGCGCTATGTTTGGCCGGCTAGATGGCGCTGCCGTAGGTCAAACAGATGTCAACTGCGCTTTTTTTTACGTAGGAACCCCCATTTTTATTACATATTCGTGTAGTACGTAAAGAAATATGAATGTTTTAGTTGTACCGCTTTTTTCCTTTGTGATAGATGGCGCTGTAATAGTCACAAACTTATAAGTACGTGGTATCACGTAACATTCCGCCAGTGCGGACGGTATTTGCTTCGTGAAACATTACCCCTGTTAAAATGGACCATTTACCAGTTGCGGAAAAGGTTGATATTGTTGATGTATGACTATTGTGATCAAAATACCGCACGGGCGTGTGCTATGTATGCTGCTCGGTATCCTGGAAGACATCATCCAAGTGTCCGGACCGTTCGACGGATAGTTACGTTATTTAAGGAAACATGAAGTGTTCAGCCACATGTGAAACGTCAACCACGACCTGCAACAAATGATGATGCCCAAGTAGGTGTTTTAGCTGCTGTCGCGGCTAATCCGCACGTTAGCAGCAGACAAATTGCGCGAGAATCGGGAATCTCAAAAACGTCGGTGTCGAGAATGCTACATCAAAATCGATTGCACCCGTACGAGGCGATGACATTTTTTACATCCGTTCTATTTAGCGACGAAGCGTCATTCACCAAAAGCGGTAACGTAAACGGGCGTAATATGCACTATTGCGCAACGGAAAATCCACGATGCCTGCGACAAGTGGAACATCAGCGACCTTGGCGGGTCAATGTATGGTGCGGCATTATGGGAGGAAGGATAATTGGCACTGATTTTATCGATGGCAGTCTAAATGGTGCAATGTATGCTGATTTCCTACGTAATGTTCAAGCGATGTTACTACAAGAAGTTCCACTGTATGACAGAATGGCGATGTACCTCCAACATGATGGATGTCGGGCACATAGCTCGCTTGCGGTTGAAGCGATATTGAATAGCATATATCATGACAGGAAGATTGGTCGACGAAGCACCATACCATGGCCCTGACGTTCACCGGATCTGACGTCCCCAGATTTCTTTCTGTGGGGAATGTTGAGGGACATTTGCTATCGTGATCCACCGACAACGCCTGACAACATACTTCAGCGCATTATCAATGCATGTGCGAATATTACGGAAGGCGAACTCCTCACTGTTGAGAGGAATGACGTTACACGTATTGCCAATTGCATTGAGGTTGACGGACATCATTTTGAGCATTTATTGCATTAATCTTCTTCCCCCATGAACCATGGACCTTGCCGTTGGTGGGGAGGCTTGCGTGCCTCAGCGATACAGATGGCCGTACCGTAGGTGCAACCACAACGGAGGGGTATCTGTTGAGAGGCTAGACAAACATATAGTTCCTGAAGAGGGGCAGCAGCCTTTTCAGTAGTTGCAGGGGCAACAGACTGGATGATTGACTGATCTGGCCTTGTAACACTAACAAAAACGGCCTTGCTGTGCTGGTACTGCGAACGGCTGAAAGCAAGGGGAAACTACAGCCGTAATTTTTCCCGACGGCATGCAGCTTTACTTTATATTTAAATGATGATGGCGTCCTCTTGGGTAAAATATTCCGGAGGTAAAATAGTCCCCCATTCGGATCTCCGGGAGGGGACTACTCAAGAGGACGTCGTTATCAGGAGAAAGAAAACTGGCATTCTACGGATCGGAGCGTGGAATGTCAGATCCCTTAATCGGGCAGGTAGGTTAGAAAATTTAAAAAGGGAAATGGATAGGTTAAAGTTAGATATAGTGCGAATTAGTGAAGTTCGGTGGCAGCAGGAACAAGACTTTTGGTCAGGTGATTACAGGGTTATAAATACAAAATCAAATAGGGGTATTGCAGGAGAAGGTTTAATAATGAATAAAAAAATAGGAGTGCGGGTTAGCTACTACAAACAGCATAGTGAACGCATTATTGTGGCCAAGATAGACACAAAGCCCATGCCTACTACAGTAGTGCAAGTTTATATGCCAACTAGCTCTGCAGATGATGAAGAAATTGATGAAATGTATGACGAGATAAAAGAAATTATTCAGGTAGTGAAGGGAGACGAAAAACTAATAGTCATGGGTGACTGGAATTCGTCAGTAGGAAAAGGGAGAGAAGGAAACATAGTAGGTGAATATGGATTGGGGGGAAGAAACGAAAGAGGAAGCCGCCTTGTAGAATTTTGCACAGAGCATAACTTAATCATAGCTAACACTTGGTTCAAGAATAATAAAAGAAGGTTGTATACCTGGAAGAATCCTGGTGATACTAAAAGGTATCAGATAGATTATATAATGGTAAGACAGAGATTTAGGAACCAGGTTTTAAATTGTAAGACATTTCCAGGGGCAGATGTGGATTCTGACCACAATCTATTGGTTATGAACTGCAGATTGAAACTGAAGAAACTGCAAAAAGGTGGCAATTTAAGGAGATGGGACCTGGATAAACTGAAATAACCAGAGGTTGTGGAGAGTTTCAGGGAGAGCATAAGGGAACAATTGACAGGAATAGGGGGAAAGAAATACAGTAGAAGAAGAATGGGTAGCTCTGAGGGGTGAAGTAGTGAAGGCAGCAGAGGATCAAGTAGGTAAAAAGACGAGGGCTAATAGAAATCCTTGGGTAACAGAAGAAATATTTAATTTAATTGATGAAAGGAGAAAATACACAAATGCAGTAAATGAAGCAGGCAAAAATGAATACAAACGTCTCAAAAATGAGATTGACAGGAAGTGCAAAATGGCTAACCAGGGATGGCTAGAGGACAAATGTAAGGATGTAGAGGCTTGTCTCACTAGGGGTAAGATAGATACTGCCTACAGGAAAATTAAAGAGACCTTTGGAGAGAAGAGAACCACTTGTATGAATATCAAGAGCTCAGATGGCAACCCAGTTCTAAGCAAAGAAGGGAAGGCAGAAAGGTGGAAGGAGTATATAGAGGGTTTATACAAGAGCGATGTACTTGAGGACAATATTATGGAAATGGAAGAGGGTGTAGATGAAGATGAAATGGGAGATATAATACTGCGTGAAGAGTTTGACAGAGCACTGAAAGACCGGAGTCGAAACAAGGCCCCGGGACTAGACAACATTCCATTAGAACTACTGATGGCCTTGGGAGAGCCAGTCATGACAAAACTCTACCATCTGGTGAGCAAGATGTATGAGACAGGCGAAATACCCACAGACCTCAAGAAGAATATAATAATTCCAATCCAAAAGAAAGCAGGTGTTGACAGATGTGAAAATTACCGAACTATCAGTTTAATAAGTCACAGCTGCAAAATACTAACGCGAATTCTTTACAGACGAATGGAAAAACTGGTAGAAGTGGACCTCGGGGAAGATCAGTTTGGATTCCGTAGGAATGTTGGAACACGTGAGGCAATACTAACCTTACGACTTATCTTAGAAGAAAGATTAAGAAAAGGCAAACCTACGTTTCTAGCATTTGTAGACTTAGAGAAAGCTTTTGACAACATTAACTGGAATACTCTCTTTCAAATTCTGAAGGTGGCAGGGTAAAATACAAGGAGCGATAGGCTATTTACAATTTGTACAGAAACCAGATGGCAGTTATAAGAGTCGAGGGGCATGAAAGTGAAGCAGTGGTGGGGAAAGGAGTGAGACAGGGTTGTAGCCTCTCCCCGATGTTATTCAATCTGTATATTGAGCAAGCAGTAAAGGAAACAAAAGAAAAAATCGGAGTAGGTATTAAAATTCATGGAGAAGAAGTAAAAACTTTGAGGTTCGCCGATGACATTGTAATTCTGTCAGAGACAGCAAAGGACTTGGAAGAGCAGTTGAACGGAATGGACAGTGTCTTGAAAGGAGGATATTAGATGAACTTCAACAAAAGCAAAACGAGGATAATGGAATGTAGTCAAATTAAATCGGGTGATGCTGAGGGGATTAGATTAGGAAATGAGACACTTAAAGTAGTAAAGGAGTTTTGCTATTTAGGGAGTAAAATAACTGATGATGGTCGAAGTAGAGAGGATATAAAATGTAGACTGGCAATGGCAAGGAAATCGTTTCTGAAGAAGAGAAATTTGTTAACATCGAGTATAGATTTAAGTGTCAGGAAGTCGTGTCTGAAAGTATTTGTATGGAGTGTAGCCATGTATGGAAGTGAAACATGGACGATAACTAGTTTGGACAAGAAGAGAATAGAAGCTTTCGAAATGTGGTGTTACAGAAGAATGCTGCAGATAAGGTGCGTAGATCACGTAACTAATGAGGAGGTATGAATAAGATTGGGGAGAAGAGAAGTTTGTGGCACAACTTGACTAGAAGAAGGGATCGGTTGGTAGGACATGTTTTGAGGCATCAAGGGATCACAAATTTAGCATTGGAGGGCAGCGTGGAGGATAAAAATCGTAGAGGGAGACCAAGAGATCAGTACACTAAGCAGATTCAGAAGGATGTAGATTGCAGTAGGTACTGGGAGATGAAGAAGCTTGCACAGGATAGAGTAGCATGGAGAGCTGCCTCAAAGCAGTCTCAGGACTGAAGACCACAACAACAACAACAACAACAACATTATTTAATGTGGTATCTACAGGGAATCACACTGTAGCAACATGCGCTCTCAGAAATGATAAGTTCACAAAGGTACATGTATCAAATTGGAACAACCGAAATAAAATGTTCAAACGTACCTACGTTCTGTATTTTAATTTAAAATCCAACCTGTTAGCAAATGTTCGTCTAAAATTGTGAGCCATATGTTTGTGACTATTACAGCGCCATCTATCAAAAATCGAAAAAAGTGGCGCAACTAAAACATTCACTTTTCTTTACGTATTACACGAATATATAATAAAAATAGGTGTTCCTATAAAAAAAAAAAGAAAACCGTAGTCCATATCCTTTTGACCTATGGCAGTGCCATCTAGCGAGCCAACCATAGCGCCATCGGGTTTCCCTCTTCAAGCTGGACAAGTTTCGTTCTTTGTGGTTTTTTCGTTTGACGCTTATTTCGTGATATATTTGGCTCGGTCACGATCAGTGGACCACTCTGTATACACACTGTATATCGCGGCTCGTACTAGAGTGGAGAGCACGCGTGCTATGAGAGGTTTTGCTACCACAGCATTTCAGTCTCTGACAAATATAAAAACTCTTAACTTCCCATTAAATTTTCCTACAGGCAGGTTTAAGTTCAATAATGATCTCGTAATAGTAATTTGTTAAATTATAATGGTGGTTTGAGCTGTACCGACTCTTATCGATACTGCGCCTGGTTGGGCTCATTGGCTGTTACCTAGCAACGGTTTTGTGCACGTCGTCCGAGGGGGTGACTTCCGAGACTTTCAGTGGGGTACAGGGTTTGCAGAGAAAGGTCTCTATCTGGCGGTTAAGAAGGAAGGTTTCAACTGGCAATAGCAGTGCGGAGTCAATTCTGAGCGGACAATCTGAGTGGGCACCTCTAGGACAGCACAGGGTGCTGCATATGCGAAACTGTGGACAGGAGATGAGGTGGGTGTGGCTCTACATCGGGCGACTGACTTGTCCAGCTGCGTGGCGCGACCAAGATAAGACTGGTGTACATGTTATCACTTCAAACAGCCACTGTTCGGTCAAAAAGAGCTGAACTTGGTGAGCACGGTTGACAACTATTCCTGTTGCCATGCACTTGTGCCGCGGAGTGGACTTTTGGTAATTTCCAAGAATGACTGCCTATCGAAGTCGGTGGGTCCAAACGATACATATCGAACGCACGATGGCAAATCGATCATGCGACTCGGGTGGCGGGCGTTGTAATCAATTATTTGTGATAGTTATTTTTATCTGTTTCCCGTTGTTCCCGTAGTTGCTCTAAATTACATACTTCCGCGAATTATTTGTGAGTTGCTAGGGAAACCCAGACGGTTTATGTCGTTAGTAAGTGGGTTGTCTGGTGTTGTTGATGTTTCTTCGGCGGATTCTCTCACATGGAGAAATCTAATTCCATATTTATCCCGTGTAGAAAAGTGTTTGACTTTTTGTCGCAAATATGGAGTACTACCGGATGAAGGAAGAAGGGGCTGCGTAGACTGTGGTGGTGCAAAGTGTGTAGAACTTCGTAAGAACAGTTTCGATGCCGAAATACCGTTACAATTTCATTGCAGACAGTGCGGAAAACGAACGAGTATCAGGAAGAATACGTGGTTCGACTCTTCCAAATTATCCATCCAGACCCCCGTAATAGACTTTAGCATGACGACAACACAGACGACGAGTAAGGTAAGTCGTCTCCTTTGCAACTGCAAGTATTTTCGTAACGCTCTTCTTTTTTCATTGCTGCTGTGACCACCGAGGCATACTCATAACGCTCGCATGATCGATTTACGATCGCACTTTCGATATGTATCGTTTGGACCCAGCGACGTCGATAGGCAACCATTTCATTCTTGGAAATTACCGGCTTTTTTATAGTTTTTAGTGTTATTTGCAGCAATTTTACTCTGTATTGATTTGCAGTCGGTTTCTTACATAGTGTTTGTTACTGGTGCTGAGGGGCGTGATAAGTGTTGAATATTTATAGTTTGCTGTTTAATTGCTTCCACCCATTAATTTCTTTCTTGTTATCGCGGGTCAGAATTAAATGATCTCTGCCCTGTACTGATGTGACAAAATTCATGGAATAGCCGTATACACACATACAAACGGCGAAAGTATCGCGTGCTCAAGATATAAAACTGCAGTGCATTGCCAGAGCTCTCATTTCTTCTCAAGTGATTCGTGTGAAAAGGTTTCCGGCGTCATTGTGCCCGCACGATGGGATTTAATGGACTGCTCACACGGAAAACGCTGTGGCCGACGGCCTTCACTCAACTACCGAGAGCAGTGGCGTTTGCGTAGAGTTGTCAGCGCTATGAGACAAGTAACACTGCGTGAAATCAATGTGGAATGTACTACCGACGTATCCGTTAAGGTAGTGAGGAGAAATCTGGGGTTAATGGACTGTGGTAGCAGACGACTGACACGACTGCTTTTGGAACAGTAGGAAAGCTTCAGCAACCCCTCTCCTGGGTTTGTGACCATGTCGATTGGACCATAAACCAAACGTGGCCCGGTAGGGAGCATTCCGATTTCAGTTGGTCAGAGCTGATGGCAGGGTTAGAGTGCGGTGCAGAACCCATTGGTCCCAAGTTGTCAACAAGGCATTGTGAAAGCAGGTGGTGGCTGTACAATGATGTGAGCTACGTTTACTGGGTACGGAATAGGTACTCTGGTCCAACTGAATCTACCATTTACTGGAAATGCTTATGTTCGGCTACTTGGAGACCATTTGACACCCCATTCATGGACATCGTGTTCCTAAACAAAATTCTGCACAGTTGGAGCAAATTATTTGGCCATCTAGATCGCCCGACATGAATGAGACATAATCGGAAGGTCAGTTCGTGCACAAAATCCTGCACCGGAAACATTTCCGCGATTATGGACGGCTGTAGAGGCAGCATTACTCAATATTTTTGCAGGGGAGTTCCAACGATTTATCAAGTGCATGCCACGTGGAGTTGGTGCACTACCCCGGCAAAAGGAGTTTGACACGGCATTAGGAGGTATTCCATGAGTTTTGTCACCTCAGTGTAGTTTTGGCTATTTATTCGCATCAATAACGTATGTATGGACCCTCCAGGGTAGCCGAGCGCGCAAACGCGCTGATTCCTGGACTCGGGTTGGCGCGCCGGCCCCGGATAGAATGCGCCTAGCGGATTAACGACGAGGGCCGGTGTGCCGGCCAGTCTTGATGTGGTTTTTAGGCTGTTTTCCACATCCCGCTAGGTGAATACCGGGTTGGTCCCCACGTTCCGCCTCAGTTACACGAGTTGTAGATATCTGGAACACGTTCGCACTATTTCACGATTTACACTAGATGCAGACAGCTGGGGAAGACTGATTCCATCCCTGGGGGTACGGGGTGGCGGCAGGAAGGGCATCTGGCCACCCCTAAAACTAACATTGTCAAATCCGTTCTAACCACGCCGGCCCAATGATTACTGCTGGCCTATGGCGTAAGCGAAAGAAAGAAAGAAAGCGAAAGAAATACCGTGTGTATGGGGAGAACTTATTTGAGTGGTACAGCTGATCTGAAATTGCCCAGTGAGCGAGTCCGGTTTTCAGATTTTAATTATTTGAGTACACCAACGTTCCCTAGTCGATGCTATACCTTTTCATTAATGCTGCTTCATTAGGCTTCTGTCATCAGAAATGTGTCTTACAAGTTTCATCCTAACTGTATTACGGCTGTTCCAGGTTTTACAGGACCTATTGTTTTAGGTTATCATTGAAGGGTTAATAGCTGTTGGTGTTCGATACAAGCACTGTTGTTGTAACGTATTCTTACTAATTGTTCTTTACCAGTATTGTGTAAGGTTTTTTAAATATATTTCTGGGCGTTGACAATGCAAAACATATGAAAATTTGTGCTGGACTGGGTCCCAAACCCAACTGGCACAAGTTTTCGTATGTCACAGTTCGATAATACATGATGACATGAAAATCGCATTAAGCGAATAATTTGTAGTAGTGAACATTGTCATAGTAATAAGCTGAAATATACAGTGACAGCCACTTTGAAAGCAAACACGGAATCACCACTGACAGATAGACCGTAAGCCTGTTCCGACTGGTCGACTGCTGCTTACAAGGCAGTAGGAGGATGTTACCTATGATTGTGGACTGTCGGATTAGCATGTCAACCGTCCTCTCAGCCATTATTGCTACAGTGGCCATCAAGAAATTAGATGCCTCAAGGTGACACCCACACCTTACATTCACTAACCGCTGTGATTGGTCCAACATTTACACTGTCAACAGCAGAGTGGGTCAGCGCCAGAGCCAGCTGAATGTTCTTGCTTCCGAGCGATATCGTGTGTTCACATGCGGTTTCAGTCTCCCGTGGAAAAGTGCTCTGACATCTGTTTGGTAGTGAGTAAAATGCAGGATTTAGGGCCTACCTGTAGTTCTACAACAGTCGGTGAGCGTAAAGCGCGAAAAGACATTCGAAAACATTTTAAAATTGTAGTGCTGAAACTACTGAAGGTATTTTACCTATCTGGCCAATAGTAAAGAAGGCAGGAATAACATGAATTTTATGCAAGTTCATAAAATGACAAAAATCCGTATGTACTCATCAGTCGACTGTATTCTGTATTAACACTGCAGTAATGTCGGCAATAACGCTAGACGTGAGCACGTCTTTTGATTCTCCAAGAAAGGTATATAAATGAAAACGGAAATTTCGGAATTCAACGATTTATAAGAAAAGATAGTGTGTAGTACTGTACCTCCGTACTTTGACAGAGGAAAGTGTCCGCCGGCTAGAAAAATACTGAGTGATATCCGTGAAGAGAAAATTAGTTGTTCTGGGTCAAAGGCCTCCGTTCTTTATCGAGGGAAGTGGCACATTGGTTAGTACACTAGACTCGCATTCGGGAGGACTATGGTTAATATCTGCGTCCGGATATCATGATTTAGGTTTTCCGTGATTTCCCTTAATCTCTTCAGGCAAATTGTGGGATGGTTCCTGTAAAAGCGCACGGCCTATTTCCTTTCCCGTCCTTCCCTAATCCGATGGGACCGATGACCTCGCTGTTTGGTCTCTCTCTCCGAATGAACAAACCAACCAACGAACCTCCGTTCTTTGTCGTGTCCCACACTTGGTTTTCCATTCAGAAAGTATTTTATTGGACAAAAACTTTTAGTGGAATGCAGAGACAGTTCAACAGCAAGAACGAAATATTGTGTAAAATGCAGTTGCTGCGTGCTGACAAAATTAGTCTTCCAGTACACTAAAATATATTTCGCTCGAATTCAAAGGAAATATTTCCCCGAAAGTAACACAATTACTTCTGTATCGCGTATGTTGGCGATTTGGATGATGGACACAGCAAAGAAAGATCAGTAATAACTGCAGTAAACAAATTTCTGCCGGTAGAAACATACTCAGTCGTATTAAGGTGAGCCCCGGAACAAAAATCCTGGCGGTAGCATACAAGAAATAGCGTGATGGCTAGCACTCCTAAATAAAACGCATTCGTACGTTATACGATGTAGTAATGATGGTTCAGATGTTACGTAAATTAATTTCATAGTTACCTTAATAACTTTCTTGCTGGTCCAACAGAGCGCAAAATCATCAGCTAAGACATTTTCACATCTCTTACGGAATTTTATTTTCTATCGTGGAATACTGCTATGTTTAAACATAAAATGTGTATCACAAGCATCTATAAACATTGAGAAAATTGATATACTATTTCAGGTTCAAATTCGATTTTTTCTGTTTTTTCTACAGGTCGAAGTTAAAAAATATTAGTCTTCATCAGTTATTGTAACAGATTATTTTTAAAAAAAGCTGTCAAGAATTTTCTTGCATAAATACTCAATCAAATTCTTAACTGAAACTAGTGATGTCTAATTTTTTTCTCCCAACTTTTCCCAACATTGGTAATTATCACTAACTGGCAATGCCTTAGGACTATAAGATGAACTCGAGGTGCCTATTTTCGCGTTGGCCTCTATTATAGATGAGTCTTGGTGATGTCGCTGCTTCTTTATTCAAGTAATCCCTTATCTGATTTCACGAAGGCGAATTGATCACGTCCGAGACCTCCTTGCCTCATAAAAATCTGAAGATGTACCCGAAAGCGAACCTGGCTACAGCACCAAATTCACGGAGACAACCAGTTCTGAACAAGGGACAGAACAGAGTTACTGTTCTACTTAGGACACAATGACCATGTTAATGATAGAAGGAAGAAGCGGGATTCCCCTACTGAAGTTTACACGCTGAGCTCTAGAAGGACCAAGCGTAGACAGAAGTTTAGGCTTCCACCAATCTGTAGCGGAATGCACATGACACCAGCTTTACTTGTTACTTATCAGTCCGCCATTACATGTTTTGCCAATGGAATAAGTTTTCACCTTGTACTATATCTTCGTTATTGCTCCTAGATATTATCAGGAAACGTTTGAACCTACACCTGGTGGACGAAAATTTGGAAATATCGAGAGAATATACGCGAAGCTGACAAAACTTACGAGATACCTTCCAGTATCGTGACTGACCACCTTCGTCGTAGTGTAGTGCAACAACTTGACGTGGAATGGACTCAACGCTCTACAACCATCCATTAGTGCGCAAGACTGCCGGTGCAAGGTTTTGTGCATGAATTATGTATAAATATTCGATGGGATTCATGTCAGGCGATCTGGGTGGTCAAATAATTCGCTCCAATTTTCCAGAATGTTCTTCAAACCAGCGATTTACAGCCTCCAGTTGTTTTCTTAGTTGTGATTTCCTCTTTGCAGCTGTTCATTTGCTTACTTTGTTATCCTCTCGGTACCTTGGCCTTTCCCCTGCCAGTGTATTGCTAGCCTCGACGGGCTACTTTCAGTGCGACCGCCTGTTAGCAAGACGGTGGATGTGTGCACATCATAGCGAATTTTAAGATTTACTTTCATCGTTTTTATACATCTGGTGTCTATCTAATCCTGTAACATAATCCAAGGTGTTAGCAATTTTTCATATCTTTTCCATTATCGAAATTTTGATTCTATACAATAGTACCAATTTTTTGGTGGTAGCTTCAAATGTTTATATAGTACATTCCCCAGATCTTAGTTAAGTTTTTCTGCGTTTATCCCCGGTCACGTTAGTGTCCCATTCATTATTTATTTTTCCCCGCTTCTTGATAGGCCTGGATCATTCAGCAGTCATGCTTTGTACTCTTTCGACAAACGTCTTTTAGATGTTCTCAGTATGATGTAACAGCAGACCAATGTTGTGATTCTCAACGGGGATAACATTCCGACTGCTGCGTCTACGTAATTGTGCATCTACATTATGAAAATATTATCAATGTGAGTATTTGTCATAGCTTTTGTTGAATGCTAATATTGTCTATGGTTCTATATTTCTAATGTTTCGAAGATGTCACATAGTGAATTCTTGGCATATATATCTAAAGATGTACCTACAACCTACACTGAAGTGAAGCTGGTAGATGCGAGGAAAGCACCTTCATACATCTATAAGGCTTTTGAAAACATATTGTCATTCCCGAATTCCTTAAGTGTTGTAATTTTTATAATTTGTACGGTTCTTGAGTGTTATGTGCTGTTTTTTTTGTTATTCACAATCTCTCTGAGGTGTCGTGCCGCCAGAGGAAGATATTTCTATAACTGCGTAAACTAGACCCTTTCTAGTTGATTAAATTCGAACGCTCACAATTTAATCTTTAAAGTCTGATGATTTTAGTGTGCAGTCCTAATCTCTTCGAATTCTTTGTGGAGTTTCAAAGTGGGCAATGGTGCAGGTTGAACAAAGAAAGATGTTTCCGCATGATATGACTAAACCTGTACATGTACTTTAGAAAACGGTGGTGATTCAGAGGAAGACCAGCAAGCAGTTTAATGCTCCAAAGGTAAGTCTTACGAACTTGTCTAACATGAAGCACGATACAAGTGAGGAAGGAGCAAATGCAAAAAAGGGAGACCGGCAGTTCTCAGTAAAGTGCTTGAAGAAGAACTTGTTTAGTATTGACTTCCTTTAGGCTTACTCGCAACGACTTGTAAAGAATGCCGGTAAAACAGAGAGAGAAACAACAGTGAACATCCTTTCAAAGAACAGTTCACTTTTCTTACTGTCACAAAATCAAACTATCAGAAAGAAAGCCTACAGAAACATTTTGTAGCAGGTTTCTTGGGTTAAGCAAAGAAAACACATACTATATAATCTTCTGGAAAATATATTATGCCTATTTTGAAACTGGATTATGTTTTCTCAGCCTTAATACTATTTTCCAAATTTTGATTCGTGCTATTTTGATTATTTTTAGATGGAGTCCTATTTTGGAACTATTTACATAAACTCTATAACTGTGAAGTTTTTGAAAATAACTTCTTTCCACAGTAACTTTTAACTGTGTTTTGTAAGAATAAAATGCAACTGGTGTGCAACACTACAAAGTAAATTTTACAAGATTTTCGAACACACGTTTTTTAATATTATTTAAATCGAATTCAAAATGGGCGTCTTGTTTTAATCATTTCCGGCTACGCTTTAAGGCTGCCAAAGAGCAAAAAAATCAAACTATACTAATTCATACTGGTAACGCTGGTGATACCTGAACCGCTAAATTTATAGTAAATGTGTAAATTTAAAACGTATTAAATACATAAGTTTTAAATATAAATGGATACCTTAAAAGAAACCTTGATGAGAGTTGCTTATTACAGGATACGTACCTACAAAACTAAGTTCATTGGTCATCATTGTTATGTGGTTAAAGGGACGCCATTAGCTACTTTTTTATATGTTACTCCGTTCAACAAAGGCTTTTGTTCCGACAGAATACTGGTTTCTGGTTCCTGGCCTATGTCAGGTATCAGCCATCCCACGACTGCCTTAAAGGAGCAAGTGGAAGCGAAAGTTGTGTGACGTAGGGGATACGCTAGTCCCGGCATAACGAGACAAATCCCGGCAAATAGGGTCGCCGTTCCCATGGGAAGCATTCCTGGTGTGAGTAGCCCCACTCCCGGCTGGCAGCAACTTTTGCCGCTGCCCTGCGTCACACAGAAGCGCGAGTAGTAAATTTATATACTCACACGAGTGTCGTACTGTACAGTGTTAATTTAGTTTTATGTAATGCAGTCCTTTTTTAATGTTACATCACTGTCTCACTTATTAAGAAGGGATTATTTCAGTAAAACTCTACTCTTTCCAGTATAAAAACACTACTTATTCCACTTGTTAAGAAATTTTTAGTTAACCTGCAGCGTCTAATTCCCATAAGATCTAAAGCTTTCGACGACAGCCTCCAACTGCATCAGGGCGTAAGTTTAATGTAACTGATGATAGTTCCCCATTTTACTATCAGAGTCTTTCTGTGCTCCGACAGCAGCGTTTTTTTCGGTTGTGAATGTAATTTCAGTTTGCTGAACAAAAACAGTGACACTTGTAATCATATTACTGACATGGAACGATGTACTTTGGGATAGTATTGAAATATGCTTACCGTTTAGGTACTAAAGTAATCTACTTTGTACATACAAAGCACATTATTGCGAGTCTTTCATATACAATAATACACTCCTGGAAATTGAAATAAGAACACCGTGAATTCATTGTCCCAGGAAGGGGAAACTTTCTTGACACATTCCTGGGGTCAGATACATCACATGGTCACACTGACAGAACCACAGGCACATAGACACAAGCAACAGAGCATGCACAATGTCGGCACTAGTACAGTGTATATCCACCTTTCGCAGCAATGCAGGCTGCTATTCTCCCATGGAGACGATCGTAGAGATGCTGGATGTAGTCCTGTGGAACGGCTTGCCATGCCATTTCCACCTGGCGCCTCAGTTGGACCAGCGTTCGTGCTGGACGTGCAGACCGCGTGAGACGACGCTTCATCCAGTCCCAAACATGCTCAATGGGGGACAGATCCGGAGATCTTGCTGGCCAGGGTAGTTGACTTACACCTTCTAGAGCACGTTGGGTGGCACGGGATACATGCGGACGTGCATTGTCCTGTTGGAACAGCAAGTTCCCTTGCCGGTCTAGGAATGGTAGAACGATGGGTTCCATGACGGTTTGGATGTACCGTGCACTATTCAGTGTCCCCTCGACGATCATCAGTGGTGTACGGCCAGTGTAGGAGATCGCTCCCCACACCATGATGTCGGGTGTTGGCCCTGTGTGCCTCGGTCGTATGCAGTCCAGATTGTGGCGCTCACCTGCACGGCGCCAAACACGCATACGACCATCATTGGCACCAAGGCAAAAGTGACTCTCATCGCTGAAGACGACACGTCTCCATTCGTCCCTCCATTCACGCCTGTCGCGACACCACTGGAGGCGGGCTGCACGATGTTGGGGCGTGAGCGGAAGACGGCCTAACGGTGTGCGGGACCGTAGCCCAGCTTCATGGAGACGGTTGCGAATGGTCCTCGCCGATACCCCAGGAGCAACAGTGTCCCTAATTTGCTGGGAAGTGGCGGTGCGGTCCCCTACGGCACTGCGTAGGATCCTACGGTCTTGGCGTGCATCCGTGCGTCGCTGCGGTCCGGTCCCAGGTCGACGGGCACGTGCACCTTCCGCCGACCACTGGCGACAACATCGATGTACTGTGCAGACCTCACGCCCCACGTGTTGAGCAATTCGGCGGTACGTCCACCCGGCCTCCCGCATGCCCTCGCTCAAAGTCCGTCAACTGCACATACGGTTCACGTCCACGCTGTCGCGGCATGCTACCAGTGTTAAAGACTGCGATGGAGCTCCGTATGCCACGGCAAACTGGCTGACACTGACGGCGGCGGTGCACAAATGCTGCGCAGCAAGCGCCATTCGACGGCCAACACCGCGGTTCCTGGTGTGTCCGCTGTGCCGTGCGTGTGATCATTGCTTGTACAGCCCTCTCGCAGTGTCCGGAGCAAGTATGGTGGGTCTGACACACCGGTGTCAATGTGTTCTTTTTTCCATTTCCAGGAGTGTATTTGCGCACATCTCGTCAAATTAAGTTATTGCTACACGAGGCGTTTTGAAACTCAGGGAATCAGCTGCATCGAAAGTGGCAAATTCTGTGTCTTGTAACCTCTTGGAAAAATGTCTGCAGATGCGCATGGTGTAAGAGGTTCATGATTAAGGAATTTGTTGCTAGCGCACTCGAGCAGATGTAATTTCGATGGATTGCTCACGCGCTGCCTGTGATATGTAAGATATAAGAGAATCTGAGACCAAAGAGCAGTGTTGACTGCAGTAGGAACTGTGTAGCAGTAACAGTAAGTTGTTGCTAGTGAGCAGTCTGGTGTATCGTGTTGGCTGGGCCGGTCGTGGTGCAGCGATGGCGGAGCCTGAGCGTTATTGTATAAGGTAAAAGCAGCCTTGCGCATATGTGGTATTGTTGTATCAAGTCCGAAGTAAATGTTTAAAAAATCTCTTAATAATAATCATTCTCATAAAAAGAAACTTTTGACAATCATTCATTTCAATTTAAAGAATTTACTAATTTCTCCAATCTTTGGTCATCCAGTTTATTGCAAAGAAAAACCAATTGTTCCTTTTATACATGACAAATATATCGGCCAGCATTGCACCGGGCTGTGCCACAAAATATTTATTGTAAGAGCAGATATATATGCGTTATCCGGCGACTTCATTGAGGTACGAATTTTTCTCTTTTTTATTCAGAATGATCTCTCAGGGCCATGACGCAGCACTGCTGACGTCCAAAATTAACCAGTTTAAATTCATAGTCAGTTATTGAAAGGTTATAAGCGAGCCACAATTTTTATTGAGAGATTAGTAACATTTTATTATTGATAGGTTACGCAATTTTCCTGTTGGTAGATTATACTGAATGTGAACTACATAATTATATTTTTTACTGTTGAGAGGTTTATTAATTTATTTATTGGGAGGTTACACTAAATGTGAATATTATTTATATTATTATTTTATTTTGTGGGGAGGTTACAATGGACCATGATGTTTCTGCATTTTGTTTTCGCTAACTGTGAGAAGTAGGGTAGTAAGTGTTCAAGATTTTTACTATTGCTCGAACAAATGGCCAGCAGAAATGACATATGCGAGGCGTTGCAGACTACCTAGAAGCTGACTTTCTCTTAATATTCGCATTTAAATGTCCCAAGCGTATACACTTTGGGACAGTAGATTCGGAAAAATTTCGCAATATACTACGAAGTCCTGTAGCACACAGCAGAATAACGCGACAAATTGTTGTGGGTATATCATGGGTGGACAAAAACGGGGAAAAGCTTCCAGTCGTCTTGAAATGAATAAATACACGTTCCGTGTGGTTTTCAAGGGATCTTATACCAATCGTATTGCAAAATAGTGGCAAGTTCTTAACGATGTTGGAGGTGCATAGCAATCACACAGACTTTTTTTCCAAGATAGATGACAAAGGCTTAATAATATTGCGTTTTAATGACTGTGGTGCAATGGGCATACGAAAATTTAACCTCCTGCTCACGACACCAGTTCTGGACGATGCGAACTGTGTGAATGGGGGTCCTGTCTTTTTCGAACACAACACCAACACTGGAATACAAACCTTGTACCACTGGATGGACCTGATCAGCGAAAGTGGTCTCATCATCTTTGACAGTGGTGCGCCTTTGCAGAGAACCCGTGGACCACGATATGTCCACCCAGATCATTATCTAACCGCCAGCCAAGTTTCACTCCTGGGACGTAAACTCGGACAGAGGTTGGAAAAATTTGTGCAACAGGTGGGCCGCCCCGATGAATTTCTTCCATTGCTCCATAGCCCAGGATTTATGGTTCGGTACCATATTTCCCTGTTATGGGCGTCTGCATCATTCACCCTGCCATTCCCTGCTAACGGGGCTCACTTCGTATTGTTCTGGCAACGAAGGAATTCACTTCTTCACTGAGTTTTTCAGCAGTCGTCCTCTTAGTTTTCGCCACAGTCTTCTTCAGTGGCCATCTGTCACAATCACTCGACACACACTTTCGTCCGAGTTGTGACTTCGCGGACGATGTTTCTTCGCCTTCCCTCTATGGGATATAAATCTTTGATGTGACACCTCTTGGAAGACCGAACACTTCAGTCACCTCGATTTCCGAAGCACCCACCAAACGAGAACCAAACAATTTGTTCCCGTTAGAACCAACAATCTGTTCACATTAGAGTTCACTTAGCTGCGGCATAAAGCACTCAAAACTACGCAGAACAGTGTAGTGGGCACGGGTGATATTTGCGACGTGTTGAGGATATTTTCAAGGAACACACTTTTGGATGCGAAAATTATTGTTTAATGAAGCGTTTCGCCGTTTTAGAGCATCATCATCATAAAACAAGAATTGTCGTAAACAAGAATGTTTTTCTTCAAAATAACCTTACTACGGTTGCTGTATACACAGCGTGATGGAGTGGGAAAGGTTTTATAGCTGATGAGGACATTGCACAGGTCGTCGTGGTCAAGCACAGCGGCACAATCAGCAAGCGTGGCTAGCATCCGCCTTTATGTTCATTCCTTGCTGTATTCCCATAATTTTGTACAACCCTTCTATACTAACAAACGATTTTTAGGCAACTTTTGTTGAGTCTTGCAACACAGGAATCAAGCAAGAGGATGTTGTTTGGTGGCCGCTATCCGCTTTCTACAACAACTGCACACAGCTATTAACAGGGTTCTTTATTTACTTAAACAGATAGCTGCTGCTTAACTTTAACAGCGTCCATGTGTTGTGGTACAAGCTCTTCAGTATTAGTCCACGTTAGCCTCACTGCAGATGAAGTACAAGTCCGGCTATGTGATGAATGGCAGACGCCAATTCGGAAAGCGAACTGATGCATCAGTGACTGAGCTAGTGACTGAGCGACTGAGCTAGTGACTGAGCGACAGAGCTAGTGACTGAGCGACAGAGCTAGTGACTGAGCGACAGAGCTAGTGACTGAGCGACAGAGCTAGTGACTGAGCGACAGAGCTAGTGACTGAGCGACAGAGCTAGTGACTGAGCGACAGAGCTAGTGACTGAGCGACAGAGCTAGTGACTGAGCGACAGAGCTAGTGACTGAGCGACAGAGCTAGTGACTGAGCGACAGAGCTAGTGACTGAGCGACAGAGCTAGTGACTGAGCGACAGAGCTAGTGACTGAGCGACAGAGCTAGTGACTGAGCGACAGAGCTAGTGACTGAGCGACAGAGCTAGTGACTGAGCGACAGAGCTAGTGACTGAGCGACAGAGCTAGTGACTGAGCGACAGAGCTAGTGACTGAGCGACAGAGCTAGTGACTGAGCGACAGAGCTAGTGACTGAGCGACAGAGCTAGTGACTGAGCGACAGAGCTAGTGACTGAGCGACAGAGCTAGTGACTGAGCGACAGAGCTAGTGACTGAGCGACAGAGCTAGTGACTGAGCGACAGAGCTAGTGACTGAGCGACAGAGCTAGTGACTGAGCGACAGAGCTAGTGACTGAGCGACAGAGCTAGTGACTGAGCGACAGAGCTAGTGACTGAGCGACAGAGCTAGTGACTGAGCGACAGAGCTAGTGACTGAGCGACAGAGCTAGTGACTGAGCGACAGAGCTAGTGACTGAGCGACAGAGCTAGTGACTGAGCGACAGAGCTAGTGACTGAGCGAGTGACAGACTGAGACTGACTGAGCCCTCCGGTCCACGTCTGCGATCTAAATACCCGCGGTCGAGAGGACGGTGGCGGCCTGTTGCCAGTGAGTCTGTCTTTGGCCTCTCTCCTGATAGGAACGCTTGATCCAGCGCCTACTATACACTATACATCTTGGTACACATTTGCCGACCGGTGTGCTGGTGACAGATTAAATCAGCACAAGTTTTGTTACCAATGTAAAGCAATTCGGTTTTGTTCTGCATATCAACACAAAGAGGGAGGCTGAACAAGCGATATGGTCTGGTCCATTTCGAAGTAAATGTAAATAAATTACAATGCAGATGCACATAATGTTTGGTTCAGTTAATATTTAAACATGTGGCACATACAAGAAGATGAATAATGCCATCTTTCTGTGTCTGGGATCCTAAGGAATAACAAAAGAAATAATTCATTTTCTGTGACATCCGTGCTCGTCCCAGTGCATACAATATTCGAATGACATGGAGGAATGCAATAGGGTGACAAACCTCGACAACGACCCATATTTCAACAGGACACCCTACCACTTTCAAAGCAAGACTTCAGCAAGTAAACGGTGCAAGGGAATTTAAATCCTAGCTTCCAAAGGAACTCTGGAAAGATCACAACACACACACACACACACACATACACAGACAGACACAGTGTAAACATTCTGTGTTTTTGACCACTCCTTTTAGATTCTTTACAGGATTACCCTTGTTTGCGTAAGGAGAGTGTCTACCATACTCCTTTTAGTTGTGGAATGTCATATATTGATCAGACTATCAGATGGTAGAGGGCAGTGTACTAAGCGTGTCACATACGCATACAACAGCCGAGGATATCTGTCACTGCAGAACATTGTCTTGGCACCAGGCATTTTATGAAATATAACAACAACGAGGCTCGGGAATGAACTTCCAACTAATGGGATAGTGTTATTAGGGTAGCAGTTGAAATTAAAGTAGC
Organism: Schistocerca nitens; assembly: GCF_023898315.1. Classification (NCBI taxonomy): domain Eukaryota; kingdom Metazoa; phylum Arthropoda; class Insecta; order Orthoptera; family Acrididae; genus Schistocerca; species Schistocerca nitens. Next base: position 175,937,300 of record NC_064618.1, read on the forward strand.
AGGTAACTTTGTCCCTCTGATTATATATACATACTGAAGGATTACAGTACTGCCCGACATAGAAAAGATGTACAACAACATACTTTGTTGTTCTTGTCAGAAAAGCATTTTTTGTAGAATAAGACCATTTTATTTAATGCACCGAAGCCAGATACCAATGTAGGAAAGAAGGACAATTTGTATGCTTAATTATTCAGATGTGCACTTCCTTAAAATAGATCCCTGAATCCAGTTTGGTAATGTTGGTGAATGGCATGAATGGCTGATCACCAGCTGACCACAGATAGTGAAGGTAGATTTTATAATCATCTTTGAGACGGTTCTCTGGTCACCTTTGGCCTAACCAAAGAGAGTAAGTATACCAGAGCACCAGAGGGCCTGGAATTTGGCTGACCAATAAAGTGGCAAGGTCCTTCCCCACTTCTGCGGAAGCGCGGGATGACCGGATGAAAGGCCATGAGGTTTGAAGACGTGATCTATGTGTGCTCCAGAAGAACAAATTTAAATGAAAATGTTATGCATGTGGAATATTTAGGAGTAGATAAACTAATAATTTCTCTTCTAAGAAACTTTTAGTGGGAGGCACATACAAAATGTTCGGAAAAAGCTAGGCAAGTAAAAAAATTCATGGGAAACATAGGATTCTTCGGAAGTGGGAAAGAAACCACGTGTTGTAATTATAAGACGAAATGCTAGCGTGTGGTAGTTTCATGATGAAATACTTGCATGTGTAAATCTAATTTGAAAATAATTATGATTTCCGTGTGCAGAACTTGAATTAGAGACAAGCACTTCCACGTGGTGAGTGCAGTGTGAGTCTCTGCCTGACCAGTTGATGAGGATCCTTGTGTGAGAGAAATAAGTTACCAAAACTTCAATTATGAGATACATTCGTGTGTCGCAAGTTTGATATTCAGATACTCTGAGAGTGAATTAAGGTGAGTCAGCCATCTACCCGGCAAATCCACGTGGGTTGCACTGCACAGGGAGATGTGCATGGATCCTCCAGAGTTTGTGATAGGAAAATTATTACATGGGTCAGCGACATGTGACTCTGGGATGACTATTGTTTGATGTGGGAAAGCAGAACGAGTAGAAAACCAAACATTTTGTTTTTAGACATGTGTTTTATACTGTCAGTGTGATTTATTATGTGAATTTAATCTGTGTGATTTTCATGAGAAAGCAGCGAATTTAGTGGGTCAAGCATGATATTTCCTAGTACAGCACGAAAGTCAGTAAATTCGTTATGTTGCTAATGAACGAGATTACGAGGGTGTGAGAGAGAATGAAGTCGCAAAAGATTCCTTACCAATCCAGGAAGTGCACAGTAGCAATACACAGAAACATTACGAGACCATAGAATAGTAAAATGAGTATGTTATATCATGCCCATTAGGTGGAGAATCACTTGTCTAACTATTGTGTTTAAGTGTAATGTTAGGAATTTTTCAACATTAGCGTGAAAGAATTTATTGTAATAAAAGAGGAGATACATGAGACAAATAGCGGTCTTGATTATTGAGTTGTAGGTAGCCGTTTTGTTGAGGTATTTTACCATAACCTCCATTTTCTTGCTGGGATGTCCAAGCTTTGGATAAAATATATAACACAGGAAGGAAATGTGGCCTTGCCAGGGTGGACTGAGTCCATCAGAAACATGCACTGGCTATTAGTCAGATGTTTTATCCATTCCGTTGCATTAAGAAGTAAGGGCGAGAATAAATTATAGCTCTTCTGATAGGCACTAGGGCTCATATTTCAAGCATAGTTGCAGTGGGTGGGATAAACCATGAAAATATTTATGATGTACGAATAATAATTGCACTCGCTTGGCAAGCCATTCATCTCGTAGGCCTGACTACTAGATGCCACAGAATGGGGTAGGAACCTCCCAATATATAGTAAGTGCTGTGCAAGGGCACTTAAAACCCCTGGTTTATAGAGAAACTCTGGAGAGATCTCTCTATCTCTTTCACTATCTCTCTCACACTCTCTCTCTCTCTCTCTCTCTCTCTCTCTCTCTCTCTCTCTCTCTCTCACACACACACACACACACACACACTTTAAACCGTATATATGCAAAACGGAGGGACAGAGTTAATGAGATATCATCACCCATTGACTATTATTCGTTTCACAATCTATCTATAAATTCTGACGCTGGTCATCTTCGGTTTGTGGTAGGGCTTACAGTGTGTGTGTGTGTGTGTGTGTGTGTGTGTGTGTGTGTGATTTCTCCGGAGTTTCTCTGCAAACCACCTGCACAGCGCTTGTTCGTGCAGTTTTGCCTTGAAAATGGTACGGTAGTCGACGACGTCAGCCAACTGCATTGTCGTAAGTTACTTGAATTTCGTTTTCCATTCGTTAACCATTACTCTTTCTGTTGGAAAGTATCAATACATTTAATTCGTGTGAACCATCAGTAAAGCATTCAAGTGCGGACTGTCTTCCTAAATGCGTAGCTCGTAATAGAGTGTACGCTCCGGGAGTAGCGCTCGGTGCGAAGGTGTGAGCAGAAGATGGAGGATAAAAGGGGCGGAACGACGCGGACAAATCTGTTGAGAAGTGTAGCGGGGAAGAACGGGAGAAGCCACATTCATTCAAAAGCCCATTCGCAGAGGCCGTAGCTGGCAGAGAAAGGGTGGCGCAGTGGCGCTCTCCAGTAATTGGAAACAATTACGGACGATCAAACGCAGACAAATAGGAGCGGCTGCTGCCGGGGGTAGGAGGGGATGCCGCCTCTGTCCGTGCTCGCTGTTCAGGCCACAGCCAGGCGCTAGCAAAGTGTCTGCCTTCCGGGGCACCTAGTCACTGTTTAACGCGTTCTTGGAAACCTCTTCCGTTTCTTAACTTTTCTGTCGCCAACGACGCGGTATATATCTATGTATCTATACATATAATCGACGTATGGAGTGACATCTTATGGTAACGTTGGGAGCACATCACAATTTAATTAATATGTTTACAAACAAAGTAAACATTCTATGCAAATCATGGATGAATGTGTGTGTATGTGACTGCATACGCATTCATAGAATGCTATGTATCGGAGGCTGGATTACAAAGAGACCTATGGGCAAACAAATTTTTAGTAATTTTATATATTCAGAACCCAAATATCAATCGTCAAAAGCGGGTCGACCCAAATATAAAATATGATACAGAAAGTCGTCTTTGAACATTACAGAGCTTCTGTAATACCGTGAGGAAAGGCCGATTTTTCGACAAGTATCGTAGCTCTGCAGTAGGATGGTCACCTAATGATTGGGTAGCCTTGATTCGACTCCCAGCTTATATAAATTTTTAAACAGATATGCATGTTATACGAGTATTTCAGTGAAATATAAAACGCGTAGATGAAAACAAAGAAAAAAATCGGTATCGCTTGAGACGGGTAATTGCTGGATCGCTGGTTCGAGTTTCGTATCGGTCATTATATATTTTTTTTTTTTGTTTTTCTTTCGTTCATATGGTTCAAATGGCTCTGAGCACTATGGGACTCAACTTCTGAGGTCATTAGTCCCCTAGAACTTAAGAACTAGCTAAACCTAACTAACCTAAGGACACCACACATATCCATGCCCGAGGCAGGATTCGAACCTGCGACAGTAGCGGTCTCGCGGTTCCAGACTGCAGCGCCTAGAACCGCACGACCACTTCGTCCGGCTTTCTTTCGTTCAGTTCGAATACCTATGTCATTTAAATATTAAATCCACAAAAGGTATGCTAATTAATACATATCTAATTGTCGTTTTTATGAAAAACTTATTTCGAATTCCTGTATTCGCTGAAAACCTAAACTCTTTAAGATTATTAACAACGAGACAAATTTAATTTCGAATTACATATCTGAAAAAAATCCATTTTCAGTTGAAAACATAAATTCTTAAAGATTGTTAGTAAATATCGTTTATACTGAACCGATCAATTCGAAAACGGATCATCCCCACTTTTTCCAAGTTACGTTTCACGGAGATGACTGACCTTTATAACTCCATGCATCCTACGGTATAACAGGGCGTTGTGTTCCATCAAGAGAATTAGTCGTAAGAAAGGGTAAGGTAGTCACGGTGTTATTAATAAATTTAATTAAAGGGTGCCTGAAAAGTAAAGGTTTATCCATCAGTACTGATTTATGGAAACGTCATGTCCACGTAAACAAACGTTTAGTGGACTTGTTCTAACAAATTAGAAGAAATTAGACGATGTAAACGTGATTCTTCGACACACATCTGGAGAGTGCAAAACATTAAAAACCGTATCTACCAGCAGCCCGCGAAGGAAGAACGAGATGAAGATGAACCATACCCACAACTCCCTGCTTTGATCTATTTTGTTAGTGGCTGTAATGTGGGTACATTATGAATAAAGATGCGTGCTCATAACTCACTCTTTTATTGTAATAATGAATATAAATATGAACAGCGAAACAGAGTCCTTCCGCTACAAACACAATGCTAGTTGCCTTATCAACAGCACCAGCTGCAAAAAGGGGTCGTATCCAGTGTATTCAAACTTGATTATTTACAGAAGTCAATGGGAAAGGATTTTGTAATGTGTAAAGAGTGTGTGAGAACTCTCCATTACACTGAAAACAATATAGCCAAATTAAGGTCATTCTTTTCATTGTGTAAAACTGGAAATAAATAAGGAGTCAGATATCGATAGTAACAATCTGAGGGCGAAACAAGGGAGTCTTATTCTAAGCATTGTTGTCAGACGAGGTCTGTACCCGAGAGTGGAAGCAGTAGTGTTGGTCGAGAGCTCGGAGACAGAAGACGTGCCATGCTGCCTCACGTCGGTGATGGCAGACTTTACCACACTCAAGGCCTAATTTCATTTATATGGCCAGAAGAGATTCAGATGGCTTCACTACGCTTGAAGATAGAATTCAAGGTAGAATTCGCAAGACTAGCGCAAAAGCAATTGCAGCGTTAGGCTCGTAATTGTTAGTCCGAGTTTGCAATAACCCAATGTTCTTTCTTGTGAGTTAAAGAAACATCCTTGTCCTCCAAATGATAATAATTTTTCTCCACATATAATTAATAAATAAATGCTGAGGTTATTAAATGTTAATGTAACTTTGAAATTGAAATAAACTGTTAATCTGACACTCAGCCATTATTGATATCTAAGTCATTGTAATTGTCATTGTCTATTATTGGTCTACCATCTGACTTTCGGAAAAGCATCATCCACATAATTCCGAAGACGGCAAGAGCTGACATCTGCGAGAATTATCGCACAATCAGCTTAACAGCTCATGCATCGAAGCTGCTTACAAGAATATACAGAAGAATGGAAAAGAAAATTGAGAATGCGCTAGGTGACGAGCAGTTTGGCTTTAGGAAAAGTAAAGGGACGAGAGAGGCAATTCTGACGTTACGGCTAATAATGGAAGCAAGGCTAAAGTAAAATCAAGACACTTTCATAGGATTTGTCGACCTGGAAAAAGCGTTCGACAATATCAAATGGTGCAAGCTGTTCGAGATTCTGAAAAAAGTAGGGGTAAGCTATAAGGAGAGACGGGTCATATACAATATGTACAACAACCAAGAGGGAATAATAAGAGTGGACGATGAGGAACGAAGTGCTCATATTAAGAAGGGTGTTAGACAAGGCTGTAGCCTTTCGCCCCTATTCTTCAATCTGTACATCGAGGAAGCAATGATGGAAATAAAAGAAAGGTTCAGGAGTGGAATTAAAATACAAGGTGAAATGATATCAATGATACGATTCGCTGATGACATTGCTATCCTGAGTGAAAGTGAAGAAGAATTAAATGATCTGCTGAACGGAATGAACAGTCTAATGAGTACACAGTATGGTTTGAGAGTAAATCGGAGAGAGATGAAGGTAATTAAAAGTAGTAGAAATGAGAACAGCGAGAATCTTAACATCAGGATTGATGGTCACGAAGTCAATGAAGTTATGGAATTCTGCTACCTAGGCAGTAAAATAACCAATGACGGACGGAGCAAGGAGGACATCAAAAGCAGACTCGCTATGGCAAAAAAGGCATTTCTGGCCAAGAGAAGTCTACTAATATCAAATACCGGCCTTAATTTGAGGAAGAAATTTCTGAGTATGTACGTCTGGAGTACAGCATTGTATGGTAGTGAAACATGGACTGTATGAAAACCGGAGCAGAAGAGAATCGAAGCATTTGAGATGTGGTGCTATAGACGAAAGTTGAAAATTATGTGGACTGATAAGGTAAGGAATGAGGAGGTTCTACGCAGAATCGGAGAGGTAAGGAATATGTTGAAAAAACTGATAAGGAGAAGGGACAGGATGATAGGACATCTGCTAAGACATGAGGGAATGACTTCCATGGTACTAGAGGGAGCTGTAGAGGGCAAAAACTGTAGAGGAAGACAGAGATTGGAATACGTCAAGCAAATAATTGAGGACGTAGGTTGCAAGTGCTACTCTGAGATGAAGAGGTTAGCACAGGAAAGGAATTCGTGGCGGGCCGCATCAAACCAGTCAGTGGACTGATGAAAAAAAAATAAAAATAAAAAAATAAAATTAAAAAAAATAAAATTAAAAAAAATAAAAAATATGTTGGTCATGATAAGTTTTAAATAGACTTATTTCTCACACTTTATTTAGTAGTTAAGAGGAGCCAAACAAAATCCCTTTTATTAAATTCATTCTTAGTAACAATAAGCTTTAGCTGCTGCTGCTGCAAATTGCTGTAAACCACATGGGAAAAGGGTGTCATCAACTCAGGGCCAAAACAGAGACACTGACACACCACAACATGACAAGCACTCTAATCCAGTAAATTCAGTTGCACAAGTCTGATTCTGTATCACTTGTAAAATTCTTGTTCAAGACCGCAGTCAGATAGTTTAGGTATTCATTTTTACAGGTTCATTTGTTCCTCTAGGTTCCTCTAGTTTTTAATATACAAATACGCAGACAGCTGATGCTAATGTTAGTTTTAAGTTTTTCATGTAACGAACTGCTGTGAGCTTAAATGACAGTGAAACTGACACTCATACAACAAGCACCCAATGTCACGAAGGTTAGATTCCGATTAAAGATAGCTGACGGTGTTTATCGAGTCCATTTTTACAGACGAACATAGGCATATTGATTGTAACTACGTCTTGTATTGGTTGCATATACGTTACAAATGGTGTACATTAGTTTCAGTTTTTGACCAATTACTATACAGCAATTCCGCGATGCCATGCCTAAGCGCGTTGTGTAGTAAAATAGTTTTTGCGTCTGGCTCTGAGCACTATGGGACTCAACTGCTGTGGTCATAAGTCCCCTAGAACTTAGAACTACTTAAACCTAACTAACCTAAGGACAGCACACAACACCCAGCCATCACGAGGCAGAGAAAATCCCTGACCCCGCCGGGAATCGAACCCGGGAACCCGGGCGTGGGAAGCGAGAACGCTACCGCACGACCACGAGATGCGGGCAGTTTTTGCGTCTCCTATAAAATTTACTTACTTTTATAACTCACCAGTTCAATTAAAAAATAACATTGTATATTAGATTCTTATCTATGTGAATTTTACTATTCAATCAAATGGTCGTAAAATAGCCACCTTTGTTCAAATATTTGCTACAGCTTGGAGTCGCACTCGAACGATTCACATCGTAGGCGAGCACTCTACTTCAGATTCACGTTATCTCTCAAAAAATCAACCTTGCCTCATGGTATAAAAGAATCTCTGAAAAGTTCAAAGTCTACGAGTATTTTTGGGAGTTGCATCGTACAAGTATCGCAAATACAGAAAATTACAAGAAGTACCATTGCCATTTGGTCTCCTTGTTAGACGTTCACTTCCACACCAAGGAATGAAATACAATTTTTAAAAAAAAATCACGGGTGATTTAGAGATGAAGCCCGTGACAGCAGCCCCTTGTGAAGCTTAGTACGCACAGATTCTTTGTACAGGTCCATTGCTGCAGTAATTTATCGCCAAATGCTTGTGGCAAACATTTTCGCTCTTCCACGCAAAGAATCGTGTCAGCGCCGCTGTAAACATTTCTTTATATAAATAGTTTTTCTGCAAATGTTTCACTTTTTGCATAAAAAATGCAAAACCACAGATACTTATGGAGCTGTTCTGAAACGACTACAAAGGAACCCTTTTGTAAAATTATTTGATTCTTTCGCATTTTATCGCATCTCGTCGCAGATGAATGATGGAGTGGTTTTCGTTTCGTTAGTGGCCTTATTCATTACGATATTTTGAAGCTAAATAACTCACTACCCGTTGTTCTCATAATTTGTAATGAATTTTGAGGACGATTTATGATTTATAATGTGAGGGAAGCGCAAATTGTCTATCTGGAATTCTCTATTCCCGATACGTGACCGAAGAAAACGATTTATGGACACATAGTCAGCACTGATTCAGAAAACATGGTTCTTGTAAAACACAACTAGCTCTTTATACTCATGAAGTAATGTGTGCTATCGACAGGGGATGTCACAAGGGTTTTAAATTTCCAGAAGGCTTTCGACACCGTTCCTCACTAGCATCTTCTACCCTAACTGCGTGCTTATGGAATATCACGTCAGTTGTGCGACTGGATTCGTGATTTCCGGCCAGAAATGTCACTGATTGTAGTAATATACGGAAAGTCATCGAGTAAAACAGAAGTAATATCCGGCGTTCCCCAAGGAAGCGTTATAGGTGCTCTAGTGTTCCTGATCTATACTAACGACTTAGGATACAATCTGAGTGGACCTCTTAGATTATTTGCAGATGATGCTGTCATTTACCGTCTTGTAAACTCATCAGATGTTCAAAATGGTTCAAATGGCTCTGAGCACTATGGGACTCAACTGCTGTGGTTATCAGTCCCCTAGAACTTAGAACTACTTAAACCTAACTAACCTAAGGACATCATACACATCCATGCCCGAGGCAGGATTCGAACCTGCGACCGTAGCAGTCGCGCGGTTCCGGACTGAGCGCCTAGAACCGCTAGACCACCGCGGCCGGCGGATCAGATGTCCACAGCGAATTGCAAAATGATTTGGATAAGATATCTGTGTGGTGCGAAAAGTGGCAACTGATCCTGCATAAAGAAAAGTGCCACGTTATTCACGGGAGTACTAAAAGAAATCCGCAAAATTTCGATTAAGCGACAAGTCACACAAATCTGAAGGCTGTAAATTCAACTAAATACTTAGGGATTACAATTACAAATAAACAAATTGGGACAATCACGTAGATAATGTTGTGGTAGAGAAAATGAAACAGTGCAATTTACTGGCAGAACACTCAGAATGTGCAACAGATTTCCTAAGGAGACTGCTTTACACCACGTTTGTCCACCCTATTCAGGAGTACTGCTGTGCGGTGTTGGGTCCGCATCACGTGGGACTGCCGGATGACAACGAAAAAGTTCAAAGAAGGGCGGATCGTTTTGTTTTATTGCGGGATAAGGGAGAGTGTGCCACATACATGATACGTGAAATGGAGTGGTAACCATTTTTTTAAAAAAGTGTGTTTTCGTTGCGTCGGGATCTTCTCATGAAATTGCGATCACCAGTTTTCTCCTCCGATTGCGAAAACATTCTGTTGATACCCACCTACAAAGAAAGAAATGATCATCACGATAAAATAAGAGAAATCAGGGCTCGCACAGAAAAATTTAAGTGCTCGTTTCTCCCGCACGCCGTTCGAAAGTGGAACGGTAGAGAGCTAGCTGCAAGGTGCGCCACAGTTGACTTAGTGCCGGTTCTCCATAGCGCCATTTTATCAAGTGCAGTATACTTTAAATATAGGAAAACGCCAACGATTAACAGATTCGCCTCCTTGGAAATGCTTCTACGTTCGCCCGAAAGCCAATGATTATGCCCTTTTAGACGTCAGTTAAGGTCTTATGGGACCAAACTACTTACGCACTACTTCATCTAACTTTAACTTACGCTAAGGACAAAACACACACACACACACACACACACACACACACACACACACACACACACACACACACCCATACCCGAGTAGGGACTCGAACCTCCGACGGGGAAACCGTGCGGACCGTGACAAGGCGCCCTAGACCGGAGGCTACCTCGCGCGACTTACACAAAAGTGTAGTTCGGCAAAATTGTTAGTGTTTCGTAAGACACTGAATCTTATCAGAAAGTTCAGTTTACAGAATACTGCTTGTCCTTCCACAACAATCAATATGGAAACAGGAAATGTGAAGGACGTGACCATGGGCAGAGAGTTTTCAAACTGCAGAGAAAGCTCGATGAAGAGGAGGGGCTACAGAATTGTTTTACTTTTAGCAATGTCCTTGCACCCCTTAACGGATGATGGTTTAATAAAAGAACACTTGGTAGTTGCACATAAACATCTACATCCACTTCGTGTAGAGGAGTTTTGCATGGTGTTGTTATCAAACATTACAATGATGCGTAACGAACATGTTATGGCAGATGACGGTCAAAGCCAGCTTGCAGAATGTGTGTAAGGATTTTGTTACATATTTTTAGCGATTTATGAAAGTATAGGAATCACAGGCACACGGCTGGATGTGTTTACATTCCTAGCAGTGTCGAAGAAAGTTTAGGGGATGTAGTTTTGTCATGGACATTATAAATTTCTAAATGGGAAAATAAAAAGCTTCCAGTATCCAATTCACTAACTAGCCAGCATTATGACGGGGACTGTATGACAGACTAGACTCTGCCAAGTATGTCCCTTAGCATCGATTTCCTCGTTTACACGTGTATCCACATAGCAACAGCACCCTACTCCCTGTGGCGACGGAGGGTATACAGTACTCGCTACTCGCATGTCTTCACTTCCCGCATGCTCACGGAGTACACTGAATGTGAAGCCCTGATCTATATAATCTATACAGGGTGGTCCATTGATCGTGACCCGACCAAATATCTCACGAAATAAGCGTCAAACGAAAAAACTACAAAGAACGAAACTTGTCTACCTTACAGGGGGAAACCAGATGGTGCTGTGGTTGGCCCGCTAGAAGGCGCTGCCATAGGTCAAACGGATATCAACTGCGTATTTTTAAATGGGAACCCCCACTTTTATTTCATATTCGTGTAGTACGTAAAGATATATGGATGTTCTGGTTGGACCACTGTTTTCGCTTTGTGACAGATGGTGCTGTAACAGTCACAAACATATGGCTCACAATTTTAGGCGAACAGTTGCTAACAGGTAGGTTTTTTAAATTAAAATACAGAACGTAGGTACGTTTGAACATTTTATTCCGGTTGTTACAGTGTGATACATGTACCTTTGTGAACTTATCATTTCTGAGAACGCATGTTGTTGCTGCGTGATTACCTGTAAATACCACATTAATACAATACATTCTCAAAAAGATGTCCGTCAACCTCAATGCATTTGGCAATATGTGTAACGACATTCCTCTCAACAGCGAGTAGTTCGCCTTCGTAATGTTCGCACATGCATTGACAATGCGCTGACTCAGGCGTTGTCGGTGGATCACGATAGCAAATAACCTTCACCTTTCCCCACAGAAAGAAATCCGGGGACGTCAGATCCGGTGAACGTGCGAGCCATGGTATGGTGCTTCGACGACCACTGCACCTGTCATGAAATATGCTATTCAATACCGCTTCAACTTCAGGCGAGCTATGTGCCGGACATGTTGCAAGTATATCGCCATTCTGTCATGCAGTGAAACATCTTGTAGTAACATCGGTAGAACATTACGTAGGAAATCAGCATACATTGCACCATTTAGATTGCCATCGATAAAATGGGGGCCAAGTATCCTTCCTCCCATAATGCCGCACCATACATTATCCAACCAAGGTCGCTGATGTTCCACTTGTCGCAGCCATCGTGGATTTTCCGTTGCCCGATACTGCATATTATGCCTGTTTACGTTACCACTGTTGGTGAATGACATTTCGTCGCTAATTAGAACGCGTGCAAAAAATCTGTCAAAGTCCCATAATTTCTCTTGTGCCCAGTGGCAGAACTGTACACGACGTTCAAGTCGTCGCCATGCAATTCCTGGTGCATAGAAACATGGTACGGGTGCAATCGATGTTGATGTAGCGTTCTCAACACCGACGCTTTTGAGATTCCTGATTCTCGCACAGTTTGTCTGCTCAGTAGCAGAAAAAGGGTGTGGATTAACCGCGACAGCAGCTAAAACACCTACTTGGGCATCATCATTTGTTGCAGGTCGTGGTTGACGTTTCACATGTGGCTGAACACTTCCTGTTTCCTTAAATAACGTAACTATCCGGCGAACGGTCCGGACAGTTGGATGATGTCGTCCAGGATACCGAGCAGCATACATAGCACAGGCCCGTTGGGCATTTTGATCACAATAGCCATACATCAACACGATATAGACCTCTTCCGCAGTTGGTAAACGGCCCATTTTAACACGGGTAATGAATGTATCACGAAGCAAATACCGTCCGCACTGGCGGAATGTTACGTGATACCACGTACTCACACGTTTGTGACTATTACAGCGCCATCTATCACAAAGCGAAAAAGGTGGTCCAACTAAAACATTCATATTTCTTTACGTACTACACGAATATGTAATAAAAAATGGGGGTTCCTATTTATAAAAACGCAGTTGATATCCTTTTGACCTATGGCAGCGCCATCTAGCGAGCCAAGCATAGCACCATCTGGTATTCCCCTTCAAGCTAGACGAGTTTCGTTCTTTATAGTTGTTTCGTTTGATGCTTATTTGATGCTTATTTCGGTCACTATCAATGGACCAACCTGTAGAGTATCACAGCTCACAAACTGCATTACCCTACAAATCTGTATTCCAGACATTCTCTTGAGTACTGCTTCCTCATTTTTATATGAGTAACTGAAACCAGTAGAGCTCTTTTACTGAAGAAAACTCTCTTTGCCTGTGCCAGTCTACCAGTACACCTCTTGCAATATGCTGATGACATCGCATTCCTCGCCCTCGCTCCTACCCTCCAACGGTCCAAACGCCTTCTCCAGAATCACCTTGACCTTTTTGCTGCATCGTGTAACCAGTGGCTCCTGAAAATCAATCCTTCCAAGACCCAGGCAGTCATCGTAGGTCGTACCACTTGCTCCTTCCGGCTCCTGGATTTCTCCCTTACTGTCTGCGCCCGTCCTGTCTGCCTCAGACCCACCCTCACCTACCTTGGCCTCACCATTGACTGTCACCTCACCTGGATCCCTCATCTCCGCTCCATCGAATCCAAAGCCCACAACCCCTCCAACTCCTCTCTCGCCAGACATGGGGGTTGCACACCTCTACCATCCTCCACACCTACAAATCCTTAATCCGTCCCATCATCTGTTATGCCAGTCCTGCCTGGATATCTGCCCCCCCCCCCCCCCAAATTCTACAAGTCCCTCCAGATCCTCGAGCGTCATGCACTACGCCTCGCCTTCTGTATATGCCTCCCGTCCCCCACGCGGATCCTCTATGATCTCATTCCTTTCCCCCATCTGCTCCTATTCCTCGAACATATCCGCATCCTCTACTCCTCCCGCCGCCTTGAATCCCCTCACCCCCTGGTTGCTCCTCTCCCATCCCCGCCCCCTGCCACGTCTTCATTGTTGTATCCCCCCCTAGCCACCATCTCTACACCCTACATCTCCTTTCCCAAGGTGGCTTCCATCAACTCCCCCTCCCAGATGATGCCCTCTGTCCCTCCATTTATCCCTCCTATCAACTCTGATCCTCACTCCCCCTCCTTTCCTCTGTCTTTTTCCCGGGCTCCCTCTCCCCCCCTTCCATCCTCTTTCTTCCCCACCTCCCCTCTCTTTGCCCCCTTCTCTCCCCAGAGTCCTTTTACATTTCCATCCTCTGCCTCCTCTCATTCCCTCTCGCGTCTGCTCTTCTCCCCCTTATTAGTCCTCTCCCAACTTGGTCCACCCCCCCTTTTTCGTTTTTCTCCTTCCTCCCTCCTTTTTCTTCACCCTCCTCCAGGTCCCCCCCCCCCCCCCCCATCTGCCTTTGGCTCGTGAGTGTCATTTTTGTGCCGCCGCTTTCGTGCAGTGTTCTACAGTGAGTGTTCTACAGTGCGGGTTCTACAGTGAGTGTTCTACAGTGAGTGTTCCGTGTTGTGTTTTTTGGGAAGTGTTGCGAACGGCCATCATACTGTCGCTGGGTGTGCCTTTTATCTCTTGCCAACAGAAACCAGACTGTCGCCGTGTTTTTTTAATTGTGTGTGTACTATGTTACTTGTCTGATTCCTGTGTCTTTTATTAACGTTGTCAACCCCCTTTTGCTTTCTGTTTTAACTTTCCCCATTTTTCCGCCATTTTACACTTGACGTCACCGTTTTATTTTCTTGTTTCATTTCTTCTTCCGTTCTTTGAAATAAAAGTCTGTAGGCTTTAGAGCAGCGTACTAAGCTGCTGCCAGCCCGCCCCCTTCGGGGAGAATTGAAGATCAATAAAGGGGAAAAAAATGCCAATCTATTACTGACGTCTTCCTCGATTTGGGGAAGAACCTCAGAGCAGCAGCAGCCTGAAGTGTGTCTACCTGTTGCCCGGCACGTTCGCCGTTTCTCTAGCATCGGACGTCTCTCGGTTACTGGCGAGGTCGCCCCCCATGCGACACCGTAGCGATATTCATACGGCACGGACGGCGTGGCTAGGCTCTAAGTTATTCATTAATTCAGCGAGCAGTCGCAAATAGTCAATATCTGGAGGCAGGGTCGGAGAGAGGCGATGATGGCAGCAATAAGCGACGCCGCGCGTCGTCTGGAGGCGGCGCCGCCATCGCCACGGACGACTGCTTTGTGCCCACCCCGTGTATTCAATAAGGGAGCCAGCCTGCGGCAGCTGCTCTCATGGCTATCGTTTTGGGGAGGCTATCCTGTACAATCAAAGCTGTATTGCAACAGAAAACTTCGGCACATTTTCTCAATCTGTGGGGTCATTTACAAGAAGCACCTCCTTATTTTGTATACAATGATGACGCAAAACATTATGACCACCTGCTCAACCCACACAGTCCCAACGGAGGAGGGAGGGGGGGGGGGGAGGGCGAGGCGGGGGCACAAAATGCCCACCTCTTTAAACCATTGTAATCTGACGTGATCTGAGTCTTTCCCGGCGAATGTGCTGTATCCAAGGTTCTCGGGTGTCCAGCCGGATCCGATTGTCGAAGTTCCACGATATTTCATCGAATAACCGTTCCGCCATCATCGGTTATTCGCCTAAATATCGTGGAACTACGACGATCGGATCCGGCGGGACACCCGAGAACCTTGGATACATTGTAATCTTGTTAGTGTTATGGCCAGACGAAACTACAACCGTGTGACTTTGCAATCTTTGGATACTGTGGGAGACGTCTCAGCAGAACTGCGACAGATGAAATATTAGTTCCCTTCATTACATCAGTGGTGAAAAGAATTACTAAACTTAATAAAGTGATAAACCAAAACGCTATGACCTCTGTTCACTGCAACGCAGGATGCCTCGTGGTGGTGTTGACGAGTGAGATGGCTCAGTGTTTAGCACTCTGGACCCGCATTCGGGAGAATGACGGATCGAACCCGCATCCAGCTATCCAGATTTAGGTTTTCCATGATTTCCATAAATCGCTCCGGTCAAATGCCGGGATTATTCCTTTGAAAGGGGGCGAGCGATTTTCTTCCCCGTCCTTGATAGCATTCGAGCTTGTAGTCCGTCTCTAATGTTGACAGGACGTTAAACCCAATCGTCCTTTTCCTTCTTCTTGTGAATTTGCGGGCTCGTGACGCGGTGACAATAGTGTGTAAGCTGAGCAGACATTAACGAAGATAGGGGCTTAAAATAGCGAAATCCATTGAGATAATCGACTTTGACAAAGACCATATTATTATTGGTTCAAATGGCTCTGGGCACTATGGGACTTAACATCTGTGGTCATCAGTCCCCTAGAACTTAGAACTACTTAAACCCAACTAACCTATGGACATCACACACATCCATGCCCGAGGCAGGATTCGAACCTGCGACCGTAGCAGTCGCGCGGTTCCGGACTGAGCGCCTAGAACCGCTAGACCACCGCGGCCGGCCATATTATTATTACGCAGGGCCTGTGAACGAGTACTTCGAAAGCAGCGAAGCGGGTTAGTGTACACGTGCTACTGTCGTGAACATATACGGGAAGAGTTAAAAGGACAGTGAAACTACCACTAGGCCCTAAATGGTTCGTTGGACATCCATGATTCTTCACAGAACGTGGAGTTCAGAGGCTTGTCTGCCGTGTAATATAGGATAGATGGTGATCTGTGGCATTTCTGCCTAAAGAGCACAATGCTGGTGCACTCAGAGCAGATCGTTCATCGCAAGACGGTCAACATGGGGCTTCGCAGCAGACGACCCCTCAGCGTTCACTTCTTCAGTTAAGATTGCAGTGGGTAAAGGACCATCGGAATTCGTCCGTCGATCAATGGAAACGTGTCGTCTCTTCAGGTGAAACTCATTTCTTCTACGCTAGGTCTATGGTATCGAGGTGAACAGAGGCTCGATACTTGCAACGCGCCGCTCACGCAGATTGGTGGGAGCAGTAGTATGCTACGGGAGACGTTCTCCGGCGTTTGCATGCGATCTGTGGTAGTTACTGAAGACACATGCTGACAGCTGCTAATCACCCGCTTCCTTTCATAGCTGATGTCTTCCACGATCGTGATGTCACCTTTAACCGTAAAAATGTTCTTGACTCGGTGCCAGAACCGTGCTACAGTGGTTTGAGGAGGATTATAGTGAACTCACGTTGACGTCTCGGCTACCAAATTTGCCTGACGTAATTCCTATAGAACGTATCTGGCCCGATATAGGGCGCCATCAATGTGTACGCAAATCAGCTGCCCGTTGTTTACGCTAATTACGGGGCCTGTGCATAGACATCTAATGCCACATACCTTTGCAAACCTACCAACGAACTGTCGAGGGACTGATACGCAATTCAGAAATATATTTCGTTCCGAAGGTGGACAAACAAGCTATTAAGATTGTATAATTTTTTCGATCGTCCCTGTAATACGTTGCCACAGGAATTCTTGATTACTTACAACTGTCATGGACTATTAAAGCATCACTTGGTGCACAGAAATACAATTATAATCTAGAAGTACAGTGTTCAACGTTTACAAAACTACATTTCCATCTGGGACTTTAAAATAATTTGTTGTCCTACATGATGATGTTGAGTACTTCGGCTCACGAATTGGGGAGAGCACTTCCATGTTCGTCTCTGCATTGACCTCCGTGGGAGGACGCTACTGTGCTGAGAGAGAGGGGGCGTGTCTTCTTTAGAGTTTACTAAAGAATTAGCAATAAGCTTCAAGATGTTATACAGCACTAAGTTGCATAGAACTAGTAACATATACCAACGCCTCACAACACACAACTTCCAGACTAACATAAACAGACTTAAAAATGGCAGATACTGCTTATTGCGGCCTCTAGTACCCATTACTTCTTGTTGTTCGAAAATCTGTGACTAAACTGAAATACGAATCAGGAAATATCTTGTGTCTCTAGCTACACTATCCTCCCGCTGAGCTACACTACCCTCCAGCTACAGCACGTTATTTAAACAGAGCGGGTTGACTGTACCGCTGGCAGCCCACTCCACTGCCTATATGGGGCATGGTGAGATTAAATAATAAAGAAAAGTAAAAGGCATTACACGACCCTCCTGTGTTATGACGTCTTTAGCCCCCAAGTGGGTAGCACTCGGAAAGGTCCCTAAAATCGTTGTTTGTGTCCACCTTATGTTCACTGAGCGAACGGACGACATAAGACCAGACGGAAAAAATTCTCGCTTTTCTCGACAAGGACCTGAAATCTGCCTTTTTTACGATGTATGAGCAATCTCACGTGTGAGTGCTGGGACGGAATATTAAGTCCATTCTCAAGGAGGTGGGCAGCGAAGTTAGATCTTTCAGTCGTTTCATATAGGGAATTTACTTGGTAGAATTTGTGCTAGTTGCCAGTACGTTATACTTCAAAACGTTTCTAACTTTTAATTAGTTTATGCTAACATACCTTAATATGTAATAATCACGTGATACATAGACTATCAAATACAGAACTGACAAGAGTTTCTCCGTTGAAACACTTTCGAATTTGAATAGCATGTTTATTCCTGGGTAAATGGTCATATCATATCTTTGAACAAGTTTTTCACACTTGAAAAACCTTACATTACAAGTGTAAAGTTCGTAATATCACAAAATCCTCCAACACGAAGCAATGCTATTATTTCATAAATGAATTAGAAAATATGTTAAACTTCTATTACAGGGCTGGCTACATGCGAAAGTCTAAGAAGTTTGCCACCGCACAATAAACTCCATAACGTTTAAATTATAGAACACTACAATAAATTATTCGGAAATCCATTTTTAAAAGTTCGTAAGTTAATGAAGATATAGTGTGCAGTCGGTATATTCTGTCAGTAACAATGAGTGAAGAGCAGTTTAAATCCATTTGTTCGTTCAGTAGCTGTTGGCGCTGGTTCTTGTGGTTCCTATTGATCATCAGTGAATTAAGCAGGAACTTCATTTGTCCATTGTGACTTGAGTACATTAATTCTCTGTCTGCGTCATTGTGGAGTCTAGTACCGTGCTGTCAAATTCAAGAAGCCTTAGAAGGAGATTGGCTCTATAGCAGACAAAACAGAAGCCAAAATCGCTTGTCTGCCTTATGCTGGGCCATTACCCAGAAATATCATTAGACTAATACGGATACATGGCACGTAGAAAATTCCGCTTCCATGAAGGAGGATAAATTCTTTTCCTTGTAACGATAAAGACGATCTGGTTTTGCGATAGCAGGGTGTATACCACATTCCAGGCAAATGTTGTATGGCCTACATGGGGCACACTGTTATAGCGATCAAGGAGAGAAGAAAGGAACATCAGCGAGACACCCGACAAGAACAACGGAACAAAGCAGCTGTCACCAAGCACTGGCTCGAATATAATCATTAAATGAAAAACGATGAGATCGTACTTGCACTCACGAAGGTTCTGAGTGAGCGAGTTTAAGAAGTGTATTAAAATGAGGATATTGGAAAACCTAATAAATATTGGCGGGGCTTCAATTTAAACATGGCATGGAATCTAACACTCGGCTTGTTAAGATTTCGAGCGCCACGATATCCAAAATTTTTGGGAAACGCTGAGAGTACTTGTGTTTCAAGAGATAAAATACACTCCTGGAAATGGAAAAAAGAACACATTGACACCGGTGTGTCAGACCCACCATACTTGCTCCGGACACTGCGAGAGGGCTGTACAAGCAATGATCACACGCACGGCACAGCGGACACACCAGGAACCGCGGTGTTGGCCGTCGAATGGCGCTAGCTGCGCAGCATTTGTGCACCGCCGCCGTCAGTGTCAGCCAGTTTTCCGTGGCATACGGAGCTCCATCGCAGTCTTTAACACTGGTAGCATGCCGCGACAGCGTGGACGTGAACCGTATGTGCAGTTGACGGACTTTGAGCGAGGGCGTATAGTGGGCATGCGGGAGGCTGGGTGGACGTACCGCCGAATTGCTCAACACATGGGGCGTGAGGTCTCCACCGTACATCGATGTTGTCGCCAGTGGTCGGCGGAAGGTGCACGTGCCCGTCGACCTGGGACCGGACCGCAGCGACGCACGGATGCACGCCAAGACCGTAGGATCCTACGCAGTGCCGTAGGGGACCGCACCGCCACTTCCCAGCAAATTAGGGACACTGTTGCTCCTGGGGTATCGGCGAGGACCATTCGCAACCGTCTCCATGAAGCTGGGCTACGGTCCCGCACACCGTTAGGCCGTCTTCCGCTCACGCCCCAACATCGTGCAGCCCGCCTCCAGTGGTGTCGCGATAGGCGTGAATGGAGGGACGAATGGAGACGTGTCGTCTTCAGCGATGAGAGTCGCTTCTGCCTTGGTGCCAATGATGGTCGTATGCGTGTTTGGCGCCGTGCAGGTGAGCGCCACAATCAGGACTGCATACGACCGAGGCACACAGGGCCAACACCCGGCATCATGGTGTGGGGAGCGATCTCCTACACTGGCCGTACACCACTGGTGATCGTCGAGGGGACACTGAATAGTGCACGGTACATCCAAACCGTCATCGAACCCATCGTTCTACCATTCCAAGACCGGCAAGGGAACTTGCTGTTCCAACAGGACAATGCACGTCCGCATGTATCCCGTGCCACCCAACGTGCTCTAGAAGGTGTAAGTCAACTACCCTGGCCAGCAAGATCTCCGGATCTGTCCCCCATTGAGCATGTTTGGGACTGGATGAAGCGTCGTCTCACGCGGTCTGCACGTCCAGCACGAACGCTGGTCCAACTGAGGCGCCAGGTGGAAATGGCATGGCAAGCCGTTCCACAAGACTACATCCAGCATCTCTACGATCGTTTCCATGGGAGAATAGCAGCCTGCATTGCTGCGAAAGGTGGATATACACTGTACTAGTGCCGACATTGTGCATGCTCTGTTGCCTGTGTCTATGTGCCTGTGGTTCTGTCAGTGTGATCATGTGATGTATCTGACCCCAGGAATGTGTCAATAAAGTTTCCCCTTCCTGGGACAATGAATTCACGGTGCTCGTATTTCAATTTCCAGGAGTGTAATTCTAAAAAAAATAGGGCATAAATGTGCGTAGTTGGAGTCATGAGTCGATCTCAGCTATAAATAGCTATACGAGGTCGACTAATAGTTCACAGTCTGATTGGAGTCCATGGAACACAAATACATAACAGCAAAACTCGCAGCACCTGAAGTAGCCTACTGCGTCGGTTGACGAAATATTGCCATTAAATAAGAAACAACTTGGTAGAACACCCACAAGCACATCACTAGTCATGGTGATAAAACCCGAGATTCCTACCGTCTGTGAAATGGTGTTCAATAGACGTGACTATTTCCTGCAGATTGCTGCTTGTAGGATGTTCTTTAAGGCTCGTCCACAGTGACCAACCTGTGCCTTCCATATAGTACAAGGCACAATGCCTGCAACTGACGCAGTGTAAGCTACTTTTTACTGGGAACTGCGATTTTCGTGGTGACAACCTATGTGGTGTATGTAAAAATCATAAGTAAACTGTGGCATCACATTGGTTTAGTCTTATATTCGTTACATTTCAGTTACCAAAAGTGGAGTTCACATGAATTAAAATAAAAAAAACTGGCATTTAATAACCGCCAGGACTACAGTACAGGACGATTCAAAAATTAAATACAGATTTAAATTGCTTATCGTAGACAAATTATAAAAGATAAATACATATTGCATGTGACACAGGATAGAGGATGATTTAAAGTTTTGACGTAGCTGCTTGTAGCAAGACTACACCACAAGGCAATCCATTATGTGGGTTGGAATTTGGGGGAAGTCAATCTGCTTTCTAAGAGCAACATGCATTCCACAGTGGATTCAGCAAGAATCCACCTCTTCACAAACAGATTTAAGACTGGCACTCCGTCTTCAGGCCACGAGTGGCCTAGCGGGACCATCTGACCGCCGTGTCACCCTCAGTAGATGATGTGGATAGAAGGGGCGTGGGGTCAACACATCGCTCGCCCAGTCGTTCTGATGGTATTCTTGACCGAAGCCGCTACCATTCGGTCGAGTAGCTCCCCAGTTGGCATCACGAGGCTGAGTGCACCCGAAAAATGGCAACAGCGCATGGCGCCCTGGATGGTCACCCATCCAAGTGCCGACCACGCCCGAAAGCGCTTAACTTCGGTGATCTCGCGGGAACCGGCGTATCCACAGCGGCAAGGCCGCTGCCCAGATTTAAGACTGTCATAAAAAATTATTGGGGTATGGTTGCATTTGCAAGGGGAAGAGCAATGGTCGATCACGCACATCTGATGTAACTGTCGAGGGTATCTGAAATGCTTTCACATAGCTGCAGTTACTACAGCAGTTGCGTGACGGCGACCATAACAGAAGGTAGGAATTAGGCATTTCAGTTCTCCACGATACGGCAGAGGACGCTTTTCTCCTGCGATTCAGCCTTCGGACGAATCGATTTTTCATCTATATGGTAAAATAGATCACTGTAATATACGAGTCTGGGAGTCACAAAATCCTGATGTCGTTGTCGACCATGAACGAGACTCACTGAAATTGAATGTGTTTCGTGCCGTATCTGTTCAAAAAGTTTATGGACCTCTTCTGTTTTGCGGAGGAAACTGACAGGATTGTCATACCTGGCATGCTGGGAAGTTGGCTTGTTCCTCAACTTCACCAAGATTACGACGATTTCGGTTTTTTGCATGGCAACGCCCGCCTCTCTTTCACCTTGAAGTGTGGCAGTGACTTAACAACACAATCCCACAACGATGGATTGGAAGAGGTAGGCAACAAGATCTTATTGACTGTTTTGGGGCCCTCGCGACGCTTTTCTGTGGGTGTACATTAAAGACAGGGTACATGTACCTCCTATGGCAGCACCTCTCCAGGGTCTGAGGAATCTAATTATTCAAGCTATCGCTTCATTAAACAGGGACCTGTGTGGAATTAAATAGAGTACAGTTTCGACGTTTATCGAGTAAAGCATTGTGCTCCTGTTGAGTGTATGGTATAGTGTGCGTCCGGACATAAAGCTTTGAACCGTACTTTATACAGTGACGCGCACAGTGTGATTCTAACTTTCACAGTTTGTCTCTAATAAACAACTTAAATCTGTTATTTCCCATTTAATCACGCTAACCTCTTTTCTGGTGATTACCAGACTTATAGTGAAGCACTGTGGTATCAGCTCAAATGACTACAATAAATTTACAAGTCGGTACAAATAAATGATAAATAAAAGGTGCTCTTTTTCATTTATGAATTGAAGACTGCATTACAATAAAAATAAATAAATGAATAAAACAGGTGACCACTAAAGATCAATCCGAATTCGTTTTCTTTAAGCCTAATATACATAAAGTTTAATGCGATATTTAGGATAAAGAAACTTCTTGGAACTGAAAAGGGTCGTTTATATAAACGTCAAAATGCTGATCTGAAGCTATCTGAAGATAGGTTGCCAAAAAGGTGAAACAAATGATAGGGGAAAAATTGCTTTATTATCGTGACGCACCGCATCCAAGCCGACAGACAGAATTTCCTCTGACTGTTCGATGGGGATGCACTTTGTCAGAAGTGGCCAGTCGTCGGCAACACCAAAGTTGTTTGGTCTTGTTTTTGGCATATCTTCATTGTACGAGCCGGAGATAATCGGATCAGCGACTGATTTCTGTGGTAGACCGTTATTTCTTTTTCTTGTGGAGCCGACAGTGGATTCAACGAATACTTGAAACAATCAGCCGTGTAGTATACGGCCAATTCGTCGATCACTTGGTTTACAAGAAATTACACTTGAATATGATGCCTTCCCTCCCCACTGTACCATAGGGCACTAACAGGTTTTGTATTTTCAAATCCTGCGAACCCTGAAGACGAAAGGTGATGTGAACTACGAAGTTGATTATTATGAACATTCTGAGAGAGTGCGTTCCAAAAAAAGACTCATGGAACATACTACTTCCAGAACATATTTCTCGAAACGAAAAGGGCCACTTGGTCCCGGATAGCAAAGCTCTTACAGTGGGGAACCCAGAGCCTTTCACTCTGCATGATGTTTCCACGTGCAAAATGGCTCTGAGAACTATGCGACCTAACATCTGAGGTCATGAGTCCCCTAGAACTTAGAACTACTTAAACCTAACTAAACTAAGGACATCACACGCATCCATGCCCGAGGCAGGATTCGATCTTGCGACCGTAGCGGTAGTGCGGTTCCAGACTGAAGCCCCTAGAACCGCTCGGTCACTCCGGCTGGCTTTACACGTGCAGCAGGCAGTTTTTGAAATGATAACGTTACACAGACCCCGCCGTGTGTGTTCCGAAATGTAGGAGAGAGAGAAATACGTGTCTCCTTAGAACAGAATGAGGTGAATTAACAGTCAGTGGGAACATTTGAAAAATCAATTTGCTGTCCTTGTTCAACCTACGAATAATGTGCACGTTAATACGATTTTTCCTGCCGTTAACCCTTTCTAAAATACAATAGCCGTCGGCTTGAAAGGGATTCACCGAGGGGACCTGGGGACTCTTTCCGCCAGCCATCTCCCAGATAAGTCGGGAGTCCGGCTCCTACGGGGCAGAGACAAAGAAGCCGCTCTCAGCGCTTAATTATGAGGCTTTCCTTCCTGCTGGAGCACAATGGGCCGACGGCGCGGTAACGTGATTTCCATTAACTGATTAGCGAGTAATGACGCGAGGGAACGCTCTGTCGTCCGTAGCCGCCGCAGAAGGCCGACGCAGAAATGCAAAACTGGTACGCTGGTACCAAAGGCTTTCGCAGAATCCGTGATTCCCTGCGTCGCAGACAGTTTAGCACTTTGTACCATTTTGAGCAACGAGAAAATGGTTTCCGAGGTGTATTTTAACACCCACGAACGCGCTCCTCAGATGACAATGCCCCACACGGCAAAGACAACTTACTTACACCAATACACTCCTATACTGCTCTATTATACTCCAAAAACACAGTGGAATAAAAAAATCAGGATACTACTGTATAAGTGCTCGGTTTCTGAAGCGGTGCGGATTCAGTACTACTATAGGCCAGTTAGAATCACCACGTGAATATCCGGTCAGCTCCGTAGACTGTGCTTTACGTAGAATGTCATTTTACGTACTTTATAAACGGTGAGCCGTGTGCGAGGTACATCTTGAGCCACACACGTGCGATATAGATAGCGGCAGCTCTGCAAGAACATCATTGTCCGATTGCTCGCTAATTGGTGGACACTCTTTCCTCAGGGGGCAGCGATGTGGCGCCGAATGGCAATATATGGGTAAGCGCGGCATTCGTTTTGAGAGTTGGCTTATTGGAGGCACACTGTGCTATTTGGGACTTGGTGTTGCTGTGGGCGTCTTTACCTTCCTGGTGCGCTGATTAGTGTGGTAGAAGTGTCAACCTAGCTGTAGCACTGTTTGTGGTGAGACACGTAACTGCAATCGAGGAACTAGCCACTCAACAGTTAGACAGTCGTGAACTTGGCCTGAAATATGTTTTTATCTGAAAACTGTTGGAGCCTTAAGCTGGGCATCTGCCTCCGTCATTGGGCAGAGACCTAACTTGTTACAGAAGTGTCTTCAGCACCACCATCCAGGCTACGTCGCACCTTGGAAGTGTGTTTTCTGTGCCTTGCACACAAGGGGTGAGAGTGCACTTCTCAATTAAAGTACTAGGCTGTCTGTGGCCGTTTTGAGCACGCATTGTGGTATTTGCTGAGTTTTCTTGAATTGCAACAGGCAAGAAGTGACCATACTTGTTGAAGGCGCGTAGCCCATTCGTGCTAAACACGTTTCTCTTGTTATTCTTTAGTGAGCTGTGCTTTTAAGAACTGATTTGCATTCTATGTCCTTGTCTACGATGCATCTGTTCCAGTGTTGGTGGTAATTAATTTAATATAATTTCATATGCTGTAGGGGTTAAGCCGGCCGGAGTGGCCGAGCGGCTCTAGGCGCTACAGTCTGGAACCGCGCGACCGCTACGGTCGCACGTTCGAATCCTGCCTCGGGCGTGGATGTGTGTGATGTCCTTACGTTAGTTAGGTGTAAGTAGTTCTAAGCTCTAGGGGACTGATGACCTCAGAAGTTAAGTCCCATAGTGCTCAGAGCCATTTGAACTATTTTTGTAGGGATTAAGTTGTTATTGCGCTCGCTTGCGGTGATTGCCTCCACCCTCAGAGCACTTGGGGCCGCAGAAAACGACGAATTGCAGCTTATGATGGGCATTTGTTAGCCCAAAACCGGTTGTGAATTTGAAAGAGGTTTACAACTGATGCTGTGATTTTCATGTCTATAACGGGGCTCCAGTGTGGATGTTCCCCCATTACGATTGTTTGTATTGAAGGGAGACTGAATGCTCTCCACTAAGTCGTGAGAATGGTAAAACATTTTGCGGAGCCGTTCAGTAGCATATATCAGCAGGATTAATCCAGACCATACACAGCAGCTCACACGACAAACTTAACGAGGAATGTATGGATCCTTCACTGAGCTTCCCCGTCCTCTGATTTGCCATCCAACAGCATGCCTGCGGTGCGATGGGAAGACTTATACCTCGGAAACTTGTGTGCCAAGAAATTAGCTAGCATGACACTTGGAGACTGTTTATATCGATGCCACAAAGAACAAAATAGTGTGCTCTTTGCCACCGTGGCCACAGCTCATGGTGAATTCATTTGTGATTTTTAATTTTTCTTGTTCAATGGTAAAATATTGCTTCAAATGTTGTGCATATGTTGGTACACTTTACGCTGTTTATTGCTTTTCCTCTGCGAAATAACAAATAAATGAAATTGTAATTATTCAGCACATTTTAGTCTTTTTCATATAAACAAAACGTTAATTTTGATTACCTTCGCCATGTTATCGTACCAATATGAATACTTTTGTGTGTAAATTGGTTAATGTATATAAATCGTTTATTAAATACGCTGACCAGGTATATTAATGTGACCGCATGCCAAAAGCCTGAATAGCCACTTTTTTTTGCGTGTAACTTGTAGAAATGGATTCAGTGAGTTTCTGACTAGTGCCGATACCGAGGCGGAGCCACCTCAACGCTAGCGCCATGGGCAGCTGCTATAGGTTTGTCGATTGAGGGTCCATCGCGCGAAAAACCCCAATAGAGGTGGATCCACAGATTCTCGATTGAATTTAAATCCTGGGAGTGTTGTGACCAGGGGATTGTGATAAACTCATCCCGATGCTCTACGAACCGCGCACGCACCTTGCGAACTGTTCGCCACGTTGCGTAGCCTTGCTGGTAGAGCCATCGTGCCGAGGAAAAAGGAACTACATGTAAAGCAGACATCGTTCGCAACGATGGGTGCATTCTTGTGTCGACCCGTTGTGCCATCCAGAATAAGGAGATCACCCAGGGAATGCCACGAAAACATTCCTCTGTAATCCACCCTCCTGGTTGGAGGGTGTTTGCTTTCAGACGTTCCACGCTGTACACGCCCATATGTCTGCTGGAGCTTAAAATGTGATTCCTCTGATAAGGCCACGCGAGGGCAGTGACATGTAAATTCCGGCCTTCGTCGTCGATAAACGGCAGTCAACTTGGGTGCATGAACCAGGAGCCCGCTTCAGACGAGTTCAGGCAGCAACGTTCGCTTAATTGTCATTGAGGAGACACTGTCGGTAGCCCCGTGGTTTTTAGCTTCAACAGTTACACGTCTATTCATCCGTACACATCCTAGCAGCCGTCGTTCGGTCCGTCATCTGTGGCCTGTGGTGCACCACAGTGGCTTCGGCACCAGTTCGGAATAGTGTCATTATGCCACGCACAGTATATTTTAACTATGAGCGCACATCGTTTAGAAACTTAGTTATTTTGTAAATGCTTCCACCCTTTTCTAAATATGTATGTCCTTTTCATTCGGGGCTACGACTATTTAGTTGTCAACAGATAAAAGATTATATTGTAAGTAGGCTGTTTAGGTTTTTATATTGGTAACGCCACGTAGCGCTCTGTATGAAAATCACTGACTGTGGTGTGTGCAGTCTGTGGCGGATTGGCATTGTTGTAATATACGCTATTGTAGTGTTGGGCAGTTGGATGTGAACAGCGCGTAGGGTTGTGAAGTTGAAGGTGAGCCGCCAGCAGTGGCGGATGTGGGGGGAGAGATGGCAGAGTTTTGAGAGCGGATGATCTGGACGTGTGTCCATCAGAGACAGTAAATTTGTAAGACTGGACGTCATGAACTGATTATATATATTATGACTTTTGAACACTATTAAGGTAAATACATTGTTTGTTCTCTATCAAAATCTTTCATTTGCTAAGTATGCCTATTAGTAGTTAGTGCCTTCAGTAGTCGAGTCTTTTATTCAGCTGTATTGCAGTAGTTCGAGTAACGAAGATTTTTGTGAGGTAAGTGACTCATGAAAGGTATAGGTTATTGTTAGTCAGGGCCATTATTTTGTAGGGACTGTTGAAAGTCAGACTGCGTTGCGCTAAAAATATTGTGTGTCATTTTAGAGGTTCAAATGGCTCTGAGCACTATGGGACTTAACTTCTATGGTCATCAGTCCCCTAGAACTTAGAACTACTTAAACGTAACTAACCTAAGGACATCACACAACACCCAGTCATCACGAGGCAGAGAAAATTCCTGACTCCGCCGGGAATCGAACCCGGGATGTCAATTTAGTCATGATCTGAATAAGTAAAGAGAGAAATGTATGAGTACGTTCAATTTTGCTCAGCTGTTTGAGAATCAAATAACGTAAGTGGTTTATCAGCACAGTCATTCATAAATTTTTCTAATGGGGGTTGCAATATATGTACTTTAATTTTTTACTCTAAGGTTCTAGCTTTAGTGACAGATTCTGCAGTTTGTAGGGCCTTATCAATGTACATATCGATCGAAATACTAGAAATGCTTAAGGACTGCTCGATCCCTCATTTACTGTTGATGTGGTATCGTACAGCGATCGCGGTGCTACACCAAAGCTGGAAACGTGAAACAATAGCACAGACATTAGCGAGGGCTCGCTAAAAACTACAACAACCTAATGGTAGGCACTCCAGAAGCCCACGCCTCACTATTAGCATAGCACCACCATCATACTGACGAGCGTCCAAGTGCTCAGCACCAGAATAAGACCTCAGCTACAGCAGTCAACAACATCGTGTTCGACAGCGACAGTTAAAATTTCAAATGAGATATCTTGTTATAAATGTTGTATTTGTACTGCAAGAGAACAGCTTCTTAATTAATGTATTAAGTTATTCTTAGCAAGTCAGTAACACTTGTAAATTATCAGGTACTCCTGATGCAAAGAACTATGTCAAAGTTAAGAAAATTTATATTCATTTAAATAACAAAGTGAACAAAAATTTCGTGGTTCTACTTTGATGAGTCTTCTCCCAGAGCGATCAAAGAACCCACAGTTACGGCTGGACGAAAGAGACTCGGACTGGTCACAACAGTTGGGTTATCCCACGTCCTCTAATTTTAAATTTGGTCCCTGCAAGACCCTCTGCAAATTTTTGAATCTATCTTGTCTTGTATAACTCAGTAATTATTTGAGGAATCAAGACGCCACTTTTGCTGTTTGGTTATACACTGACTGGTTGTAAATGAGAAGATAAAAGCGTCCAAAACATGATCCAAACTTTTCACGCAAGATTTTTGAGCTACGTTGACAGCAAATTCTGAGAAAGCTGTTGTATAATGAACAGGCGTTCAGCAATTAGGCTGATGTACTAAATTGTAGAATTATTGCAAGTTTGGAGCAATATCACCAAGTCTGAGCATGGGGTTCTGTTAGATGATGAGCAACAGTAAGGCATACTCGATGATTTACTCATGTCTGTTGACATCTGTGAATGGGAAAATCTTACCTTTACAAAAAAATGGTTCAAATGGCTCTGAGCACTATGGGAATTAACTGCTAAGGTCATCAGTCCCCTAGAACTTAGAACTACTTAAACCTAACTAGCCTAAGGACATCACACACATCCATGCCCAAGGCAGGATTCGAACCTGCGACCGTAGCGGTCGCGCGGTTCCAGACTGTAGCACCTAGAACCGCTCGGCCACCCCGGCCGGCTTACCTTTACAGACCCACGCCTAGTGGCCCCACCGTACTACTTATCGAGCTTTCATTGTTTTATGTAAGAACTGTGTGTAAATCCTGTAAAATTTTCATAAAAATTGGAGGGGTCTAGTGAGGCCCTGAGACCTCTTGACATGGAGTGCGACTTAAGGTCACTATTTTGACTCTGCTTTTATTATTGCAGAACTTCTGTGGTCTCCTCCTACTTTTTAATTGGCACAATGGTACAAGCCATGATTCTAGGGGATTTCGACTGCAAAGAGATCCAAGTGACTCCCCGTCTGCCCTGGTTTTCTAGGCCCCCAAACTTTAGCCGGTCTTTTAACTTTTTACAATGTAGCCCTCGAGGAGTCAGTTTTTTCTGAAAATGCGAGTACCCTGGGCATGGCTCCGTATTTCAGAGCTACTCGGACGGTGTTTAGTGGGCAAGGCGGGCGCGCCGTCACGCAAAACCTTGCTCCGTCACGGCGCACCTGGCGAATTCTCGTCGGGCAGCTAATTTAATACGTCGTCCGCCAGCCTTGCTTCCATCACGGCAGACGGGAAATTTTTTTCCTCTCTTTCTGAGGCAGAGCACAAATTACGCCAGTAATCAGGACAGTGTGCGCCGAGTTTTCAGACGTCGCTTCGTCTTGCGTGGTAAGAACAAGACCAGCGATAAGGAACTGCTGTTCGTTTCGGGATTAATGAATGCAATCAGAGTCCGTCAGTCACGAATATAACTTACTCTGTTTTCTATTTTCTGTATACAGTGAGTACTAATCACCTTTCAAGTCACTCCTTTTCTCATAATTTTGACCACCGACTGATCACATAAATTCAACTGCTGTGTTCACTTTCATTTTTGATAATTTCGATTTTCGTTCCCAAGTATTTTATTACATTTTAGTGCCATTTCTATCTTCCAGAAACCAATACCTATCCTTTGTCTTCTCCAGATAACGCTATGAATGTTACTTACAATTTCTGAATATGCATTGTTATGTCCAGCATTCGGATCAGACGTTGTTGAAGCATATATATATATTTTTTTAAATTCCTGTATTCACTTATTGCAAATACAGTCGAAAATTCGTTTGGCGAGCCTGTTGAAGTCAATCTTTGCCTTATAGTGAAAGAACGTAACTAAACACTATTGATACTACCCAACAAATTTTAATGTCTTCTAGTTATTGTTATTACTATCTGCTCTTCTAGTCTTCAGTTCTCCTGTACCTAGTACAATATGTCTCTGCTCTTGAAGGCCAAAACATTATTTTCTTCCGTCTTTTATATTTTGTCAATGTCGCCTGATGTAGCTGAGAACCAACATTCATAAGCATAAAGGCCTACTCCTATGGCTAGTGAGTTCTAATATTCAATTCGATACTCATCGGAAAATTCTTTCGCTTTTAGGTGTATTTGGTAGATTAATATGCCACTTTCACAACTGTTTTACTTGTTTATTTACAAATCCAATGTTATGAATTTTATGTTTTTTTTTTTTTTAACGGTGCGAAATACTTGGCGATTCGTTTCTTTCTGGGAAGAAGGAAGAATGCGAAAAGTAGCTTCCAATAATTCTAGAGGGGCAGAATTATTTTAACACTTGTGAGAAAGACCAATTGAGTCCCACAGGGTTCAGTTTTGTTTCTGCTTCTGCTTCTGCTTCCCACATACGCAGATTATTACGAAGTCACAATTTGATAAGAGTGGTGTTGCCACCAGAAGGAAAAGTAATGTATCTTACTTGTTACTAAAGAAGCTCAGAGAAAATGTCAAATGTGCTCCACAAAAATCCTTGGCTATTTGCAGTGTTACTTAAGATGTTTAACAGGTAGTAAAGAAAATTAAACAGATCTGAAACTATATTTTCTCGACACCTCCTATTCCATAGCCAAACATGTAATCAAACATTTGAATCATGTTTGGCAAAGTAGTGAAGCGTCTTCACTTCGTTTTCAAGTACTTTATTGTTTAATTTAATCTTCCTACCTACATTTTCTCAAAAATGAATCCTCTCAATGTGCTATGTACCACAACTGATACTGCCGGAGAAACAAATCTGACACAAAACCGAGCGTACTGAATGCAAGCTAGAAGATGAAGATTAAAAGTGGGCATTACTATCACTGACAGCAAGTACTTTGCGTGAAGGGAACAAGTTTTGTTTCCAAACAATTCAATATACATTTGCAGTTGGTGCACACATTTTTGGTGCAGCACAGGTACAAACGCAGATGGGAGTAAGAAATCAAACGAAACGCAGTTACCCCGTGACTGATACAATATCAATGAACCAACTTGAAAATCACATCGATTGTGTTCGGATTCACCTTTCACTCACTTTGACTTCGTAGTATGCAAACCACGTTGACGTCAACTGGAAAGTGATTACAAGACGACTCCTTAAAAAAACAGCACAATGTTCAGTAAAATGTTCCCCGCTTCCCTTATTTTTAAAATATACACTATTTTTATCAATTGATTGCTCTTTACCTTCTCAACATTGCCCGACACAAGCGCCACCCCTCTTCCACATATCTTTAAAAAGTGTACAAGTAGATGACAGTCGGGTATTAGTCCCAAATTTATATGTTACAGAAGGAAAGAATAATTCATCTATGAACAGAAACAAAGGTTGTACGATATACCATACACATAGTTAGTGAATAAACCAAGTTACAGATACACTTTCAGTTTTATTCACGTATAAAATAGAAATTAATTTGTGTCCTGTCAAATTTCATTAAAATTCAGATGCATTCTGATGAAAGACTATATTATTACTGAGAGCCCTCCACATGTACAAAAGTAAGCTAGTAGTAACGTACATAACGGGTGAATCACCTAACACTTGCACCACTAATATTCCTGACATGAAAGACACTGAATTGTAGGCAATAGCGCGTATTTGCGACCAATACACCGACTTTCTGGCTCTGACGAGAGTGCAGTTCTTTACAAGAGTTACAAATATTTAAATGGGACAGTGCCTATTGACAGTAAAATCCTAAACGTAGCGTAAATGAGAATGTCAGTGGTGATTGTTGCATGAAGATAGTGCAAGTAGTTATCATACTGTGAACATTGTAAACAACGGCAGCTGTTTTTTTGGATGTTACGCGACGATGTTATGTTTGTTTACGTTGTGTTGTGTGTACATTGCGACGATTCAGCCACTTACTGTATGATAGCGGACCTAGTACGAAGTGCGTAGAAGATGGTACTCCCAAAGATCAGCAAAGCTGACACTCTCACTATTTATGGTGTTTGTAGGAAGTATACCGTTCGCCCTTGCACGGTGTTCGCCGAAAGATGTCCCAATAAACGTCAACCTCATCAACCTGTTCAGACATTTGACGATGATACGAAACGGCGCATTGCTGCTGCTTGCGCTACAATTTCTTATGAACTTCTAGAACTTGTGGAAAAATCGTTGCCTGGCAGACTGTAAGCTTTTATTGACGCGGGTGGTGATCACTTCGAACAAAGGCTTAGTGGGTTCTTTCCGTGTCAGACCCCACAGGGACATTGCATTCGCCTTTGTTTGACTTTTGTTGTCCTAGGCGATGTACCATTTAACAACATGATACCCCCGGAGTCTTAGTAACATATACACTACTGGCCATTAAAATTGCTACACCAAGAAGAAATGCAGATGATGAACGGGTATTCATTGGACAAAGATATTATACTAAAGCTGACATGTGATTACATTTTCACGCAATTTGGGTGCATACATACTGAGAAATCAGTACCCACAACAACCACCTCTGGCCTTAATAACGGCCTTGTGACACCTGGGCATTGAGTCAAACAGAGCTTGGATGGCATGTACAGGAACAGCTGCCCATCCAGCTCAACACGATACCACAGTTCATCAGGAGTAGTGACTGGCGTATTGTGACGAGCCAGTTGCTCGGCCAACATTCACCAGACGTTTTCAATTGGTGAGAAATATGGAGAATGTGGTAGCCAGGGCAGCAGTCGAACATTTTCTGTATCCAGAAAGGCTCGCACAGCACCTGCAACATGCGGTCGTGCATTATCCTGCTGAAATTTAGGTTTTCGCAGGGATCGAATGAAGGCTAGAGCCACAGGTCATAACACATCTGAAGTGTAACGTCCACTGTTCAAAGCGCCGTCAATGCGAACAAGAGGTGACCGATACTTGTAACCAATGGCACCCCATACCATCACGCAGGGTGATACGCCAGTATGCCGATGACGAATACCCGCTTCCAATGTGCGTTCACCGCGATGTCGCCAAACACGGATGCGACCATCGTGATGCTGTAAACAGAACCTGGATTCATCCGAAAAAATGTCGTTTTGCCATTCGTGCACCCAGGTTCGTCGGTGAGTACACCATCGCAGGCGCTCCTGTCTGTGATGCAGCGTCAAGGGTAACCACAGCCATGATCTCCGAGCAGACAGTCCATGCTGCTGCAAACGTCGTCGACCTGTTCGTGTAGATGGTTGTGGTCTTGCAAACGTCCCCATCTGTTGATTCAGGGATCGAGACGTGGCTCCACGATCCGTTACAGCCATGCGGATAAGATGCCTGTCATCTCGACAGCTAGTGATACGAGGCCGTTGGGATCCATCATGGTGTTCCGTATTACCCTCCTGAAGCCACCGATTCCATATTCTGCTAACAGTCATTGGATCTCGACAAACGCGAGCAACAATGTCGCGATACGATAAACCGCAATCGCGATAGGCTACAATCCGACCTTTATCAAAGTCGGAAACGTGATGGTACGCATTTCTCCTCCTTACACGAGGCATCACAACAACGTTTCACCAGGCAACGCCGGTCAACTGCTGTTGGTGTATGAGAAATCGGTTGGAAACTTTCCTCATGCCAGCACGTAGTAGGTGACGCCAGTGGCGCCAACCTTGTGTGAATGCTCTGAAAAGCTAATCATTTGGATATCACAGCATCATCTTCCTGTCTGTTAAATTTCGCGTCTGTAGCACGTCATCTTCGTGCTTTATATAGGGCTGGACTTACGTACCCATGTGAAATTCAGTTTCGTTTGTGCTACAAAATGGAAAAGACAACTCTCTGTGTTTGCAATGTACAAACAATGATATCTTGTAAACCATGTGCACTAGACTCGTTCAACAGTCGCCACTGACGTTATACGAGTTATCGTAGTTTAGTCTACTTTCATTGTGCTACTTTCAGTAGTCATTGTTCCAATGAAATATTTGTGCCTTCTTTAAATAATCACACACTTTAAACTGATAACACTCTGTGTACTGGCTGCATAGACGGGCCCCCGCCTGCCGTTTCCATCTGTCTAATCCGGTTGTCAATGGTACCATCCATTACCGAAATATCTGCGGTGTACAGATGTACACATCATTGTGGAAGATAGTACATAAAACGTGTCCATTATAATTATCCGGGCTGTTATGCCGTGGTCGGTTGATGAATTCCGTATTGTTTCCCAACGTTTCGTCTCCGACTGCGGGAGACATCTTCAAGGGGGTCCGTAGCTTGATGGAAGGTCCAACACACACACTCGCTCGCTACTGACTGCCGCTAAATTCCGTGTCCGCGCGCCGCCGCGCCGCGGCGTGACGTCACGTGTTTTGAAAACGTCAGTGCAATTGGCCGCTGTCCGTCGCCGTCGATCGCCGTTGCCATCACCCAGTAGTGGACGGGTGGTACACATCTTCTTTAACACCGGCATCCATATACCGTTTAATTTGACGCCCTCCTCCTTTCGGTTGAAATTATTTGGGTGTTTAGCGATTTCGATTGCCTCCCTGTAGAGCCTTTCGTAGTATCCGCTCGTGGCCGCTAGTACTTGCGTGTCCTCGAAACGAAAGGCTCTACAGCGAGGCAATCGAAATCGCTAAACACAAAAATAATTTCAACCGAAAGGAGGAGGGCGTCGAATTAAACGGTATACGGATGCCGTTGTTAAAGAAGATGTGCACCACTCGTCCACTACTGGGTGATGGCAACGGCGGCCAATTGCACTGACGTTTTCAAAACACGTGACGTCACGCCGCGGCGCGGCGGCGCGCGGACACGGAATTTAGCGGCAGTCAGTAGCGAGCCAGTGTGTGTGTTGGACCTTCCATCAAGCTACGGACCCCCTTGAAGATGTCTCCCGCAGTCGGAGACGAAACGTTGGGAAACAATACGGAATTCATCAACCGACCACGGCATAACAGCCCGGATAATTATAATGGACATGATATTTCCGGTCGTGAAAGTTTACATTTTAGTATCAGTACATAAAACGTTAAAAATTATGTTCTAGGTTGATAATCAAATATTTATTGAAGGTCTCTGGCAAAAAAATGGAGTTTTCTGTTTCCTTCGTTTTCTCTATATCACGGTAGACGGAGCTGCACCCGCGCAAGGCCAAACGGAACACCACGTCTTCAGCTGTATGTTTAAGGGCAGTCAAATGAAAAGGAGTCGGACAGAAAAAAGGTGAACTGTTTCTTATTGCACAAAAAATCGCCATAACTGTTAAGACGTTCGTCCCACTGTGATTTAAGACGCTCAGTGCCTTCATGGACGACTGTTTGTGGTTGCATACGGAATAATGATTGTACCCACACGAGCACCTCATCGTCCGAGGCCACAGAAGTGCCTGCTCACACCAAAAATATGGAGATCGCATGGGGAGAGATTGAGACCGTATGGAGAATGTGTAGGAACTTTTCAGGGGAGCTCTCGTAGCGTAGTCGAAAGAACATAGGCAACACGTGGGTTCGCCCACATTTCTCGATTACATTGCAGAAGTTTCGCTGGAAAGCTTTTACACGTCCTACATAAAATTCCAGTATCTCCCCATGGGATTTCTTCATTTTTGGTGTCTTGAGAGTGACTTTCATGGCCGACGATCTACTTCGGACGAATATGTACTCAACTGGGTACAAACATCATTTCGGAGGCAATCGTAAGCTTTGAACATAGCTGCTTAGGTTCAGTGACCGTGTCAGAATTATAATTAGAACAAATAAGCCCTCGGTCACAAATATTAAGTAAAAATTGACCAGCTTTCGACGCTACTATGAGCGTCGTCTTCAGATTTAAACTAACTGTTCTAAAAAAAAAAAAAAATGGTTCAAATGACTCTGAGCACTATGGGACTCAACATCTTAGGTCATAAGTCCCCTAGAACTTAGAACTACTTAAACCTAACTAACCTAAGGACACCACACACACCCATGCCCGAGGCAGGATTCGAACCTGCGACCGTAGCAGTCCCGCGGTTACGGACTGCAGCGCCAGAACCGCACGGCCACCGCGGCCGGCCCAACTGTTCTAAAACATATTAGGTATATAATACTTTAATAAAATTAAAGTTTGTACTGACTGGAAAGATATGCAGTACTTACAAGTCACATTTTAAAAAATCTAAGCCGGAAAGGCGACGTCATGAATAGTTGTAAATAAGATGGCGAGCCGCTAAGGGCTTAAAATGTGACTTGTAAGTACTGCATCACTTTCCAGTCAGTACAAACTTTAATTTTATTAATGTATTATATGCCTAATATGTTTCAGAACAGTTAGTTTAATTCTGAAGACGACGCTTATAGTAGCGTCGAAACCTGGTCAATTTTTACTTAATACTTGTGACCGAGGGCTTATTTGTTCTAATTGCAATCGTAAGCTTTTTTCCACGAAGGCACTGACCATCTTGTCTCACTATGGGAAATATTTGTGAACAGTTATGGCGATTATTTTGAAATTATAAACAGTCTACTTACTTTTTCCACCCTTCTCATTTTCATTTTGTTGCCCGTCGTACGTCTACATGACTACTCTGCAATTCACACTTAAATGTTTGGTACAAGTTTCATGGAATCACTTTCAAACATTTCTTGACCACGCCACTCTCATTTTAAAATAAACACCTAAATTTTTCCGTGCGATCTGTGAGTTTTGGGGTTGGGTTGTTTTGGAGAAGGAGACCAGACAGCTAGGTCATCGGTCTCATCGGATTAGGGAAGGACGGGGAAGGAAGTCGGCCGTTCCCTTTGAAAGGAACCATCCCGGCATTTGCCTGGAGCGATTTAGGGAAATCACGGGAAACCTAAATCAGGATAGCCGGACTGTGAGTTTTATTATTTTATAATGACGCGGGTGATGGTTAACGAAATATTTTGGTTTGTAGAGGAAAAGTTCGTGACTGAAGTTTCGTGGAAAGATGTCGGTGTTTCGATGAACACTATAAGGAAATTACTGCTAACACAAGGTTTTGAACAATTATGAATCTAACAGTTCTGAAAATGGGAGAGAATGTCTAAAACTGGTAATCTTGATACAGTAACCAGCGATCGACAGATTGCAAAGAAGTGTATTTCAATTTTAACTGCAAAGGGTCTCGGTACGGCCCCTGTTCCATTTGTGACACCAGTTCCTTCCAGACCTGAAAAGTCTGGCAGGAGGAGTACCTGGCCGCGGCTACTGCTGACGCCAGACCTGAAGGTGTGCGTCGGGGCGGAAACGCGGCGCCGTGATTCATAACGTCGCGGCCAGCGGCGAGGAGTGTAGAGGCGGCGAGCACTCTCGGGCCGTTGGCGGTTACGGCAACCGGACGCACGGGCCCGTTGAATACCCCGGCAGCGCGGGGGCGGGCCTGCCTACCCCTATATCACGGCAACAGCCCGCCAGTGGACGGGAGCGCTGCGGCCCGGCAAGCTGGCGAGCGGAGGCAACACTTGCTGGCGCCACTGTGCGCGCCGCTCTGGTACAGGCAGAGCTGTGTTGTGTCTACTTGTGCCTGTACTCTGCACGTCACTAGGAAGAGAGTGGCATCGGTACTTTTTATTCTACCGCCTATAGGATGATAGTAAAATTTTTATCCATTTCTAAGTAATAATTGATGTGTTTTTACAATAAATATGAATAATCCATTTATTCGGTAACATTCGACTATTGTCTTTTATCCAGGAAAATTCAGGCAGCGACTCCTGCTCTTGACTCCACAGCAGTATATACAGTCCATTTATAGTGACCGGGTCAAAAATCTCGCGAAATAAGCATCAAACGAAAAAACTACGAATTACGAAACTCGTCTAGCTTGAAGGGGGAAACCAGATGGCGCTATGGTAGGCACGCTAGATGGCGCTGCCATATGTCAAACGGATATCAACTGCGTTTACTTTTCTTTTAAATAGGAGCCGGCTGGGGTGGCCGAGCACTTCTAGGTGCTTCAGTCTGGAACCGCGCGACCGCTTCGGTCGCAGGTTCGAATCCTGCCTCGGGCATGGATGTGTGTGATGTCCTTAGGTTAGTTAGGTTTATGTAGTTCTAAGTTCTAGAGGACTGACGACCTCAGATGTTAAGTCCCATAGTGCTCAGAGCCATTTGAACCATTTTTTTTTAAATAGGAACCCAAATTTTTATTACATATTCGTGTAGTACGTAAAAAATATGAATGTTTTAGCTGGACCACATACTTTGCTTTGTGATAGATGGCGCTGTAATAGTCACAAACGTATAATTACGTAGTACCACGTAACATTCCGCCAGGGCGGACGGTATTTGCTTCGTGATAAATTACCCCTGTTAAAATGGACCGTTTACCAATTGTGGAAAAGGTCGATATCGTGTTGATGTATGGCTATTATGATCAAAATGCCGCAGGGGCGTGTGCTATGTATGCTGCTCGGCATCCTGGACGACATCATCCAAGTGCCCGGACCGTTCGCGGGATAGTTACGTTATTTAAGGAAAAAGGTAGTGTTCAGCCACATGTGAAACGTCAGCCACGACCTGCAGCAAATGATGATGCCCAAGTAGATGTTTTAGCTGCCATCGCGGCTAATCCGCGCATCAGTAGCAGACAAATTGCGCGAGAATCGGCAATCTCAAAAACGTCGGTGTTGAGAATGCTACATCAACATCGATTGCACCCGTACCATATTTATATGCTCCAGGAATTGCATGGCGACGACTTTGAACGACGTGTACAGTTCTGCCACAGGGCACAAGAGAACTTACGGGACGATTACAGATTTTTTGCACGCGTTCTATTTAGCGACGAAGCGTCATCCACCAACAGTGGTAACGTAAACCGGCATAATATGCACCATTGGGCAACGGAAAATCAGCTATGTCTGCGATAAGTGGAACACAGGGATCTTGGCGGGTTACTGTATGGTGCGCCATTATGGGAGGAAGGATAACTCGCCCCCATTTCGTCGATGGCAATCTAAATGGTGCAATGTATACTGATTTCCTACGTAATGTTCTACCGAGGTTACTACAAGATGTCTCACTGCATGACAGAATGACGATGTACTTCCAACATGATGGATGTCCGGCACAGAGCTCGTGTGCGGTTGAAGCTATATTGAATAGCATATTTCATGACAGGTAGATTGGTCGTCGAAGCACCATACCATGGCCCGCACGTTCACCGGATCTGACGTCCCCGGATTTCTTTCTGTGGGGAGATTTGAAGGATATTTGCCATCGTGATCCATCGACAACACCTGACAACATGCGTCAGCGCATTGCCAATGCATGTGCGAACATTACGGAAGGCGAAGTACTCGCTGTTGAGAGGAATGTCGTTAGACGTATTGCCAAATGCATTGAGGTTGACGGATATCATTTGAGCATTGTTGTGTTTTTTAATTTAAAAACTACCTGTTACCAACTGTTCGTCTAAAATTGTGAGCCATATGTTTGTGACTATTACAGCGCCATCTATCATAAAGCGAAAAATGTGTTCCAACTGAAACATTCATATTTCTTTACGTACTGCACGAATGTCTAATAAAAAAGGGGGCTCCTATTTAAAAAAAACGCAGTTAATACCCGTTTCACCTAGGGCAGCCCGCATCTCGTGGTCGTGCGGTAGCGTTCTCGCTTCCCACGCCCGGGTTCCCGGGTTCGATTCCCGGCGGGGTCAGGGATTTTCTCTGCCTCGTGATGGCTCGGTGTTGTGTGCTGTCCTTAGGTTAGTTAGGTTTAAGTAGTTCTAAGTTCTAGGGGACTGATGACCCTAGATGTTAAGTCCCATAGTGCTCAGAGCCATTTGAACCTTGGGCAGCGGCATCTAGCGGCCCAACCACAGCGCCAGCTGGTTTCCGCCTTCAAGCTAGACAAGTTCCGTTCTTTGTTGTTTTTTCGTTTGACACTTATGTAGTGAGATGTTTGGCCTGGTCTTCACAAGATCTTAGAAACGAATGGAATGACGGACAAGAGAGGGATGAGAATTCTCACTATACATCACGCTGTCGCGTAAGTGTCAGGTACTTTATATTTGCTGAGAAACGATATTGCAGCACCATGGAGACAGAATTTAAAGATTTATTTGACAATGAAGAAGTGAAAAGTTAAAACGATCGACACACAGGACTCATTCTTCTGTACATCGAGAAGCAATTAGTGATAAAATTGCAGGCATACAGCATGTGCAGGAATTGATAGCATGAATAGTAAAATTTCTGAAGTAGTTCACATTATTCCACTATCAGTTTCAACAGTTTTCGATCGAACTGAACGAAGAATACGGAGACCTTATGTATTGTGCGAAGTACGTTGTTGAGGTCAAAGGACTTGGAACGATGAGTTGCTGAATTTGTGAAGGAAAAACTAACGCAGGAACCAAATTCGTAACATCCGCAATGAACTGCAGTCCTCGCATTTTAAGTGGACTTGACTGCCCACTGGCCATAGTAAGACATTGAAGTGTGGGAAACAACTATTTCTGAGATGATGGGGATGCCTTTAAAAAGTAACTCACATGGCAGACGCGACACATTGTGACAAACACAGTCCCGTTCCCTAAGCTCACTAATATTAAAGGAAACGCCACGTTTGATGAATTCATAATGACCATGAAGTAATTATAAGGAGAGTGTCCTAAGCGTTTCACATCTGTTTTCGAAAGCGTTTGCCGTTTCAGTTCAGTTGAAAGCACACTTGTGCACTTGCGGAAGTAACTGAATGACTTGCAAGGTAATTCCCGTTTTGATGACAAATCTTTTTACTTAAAACTTTCCAAGACGTCTTAGCTGCCTTCCGTAGGCACAGTTTCAATGTCTGAATAACGAGAGTCCGTAATTCGTACAAATTTAAATCGACGTATTTGTCTGAAAGATCTTTTCTGAGTGTGAAACTAAATATGTCACGATTACATGATATCCTGAGTGCGAAAATCTATGAGAATGTCTGTCTGCTGACAGCTTGTACCAGATAAAAATTATATTATGTCTTCAGCACGACAAAAATAATTAATTAATACTGAAAATTTGTTTTGTTTAGGATCTATGCTGTAGCGAGATGCGAAATATAAAATCCAGTCGTATGCAATATGATGGCACTGCCATTTAAATGCGGCGTGTTCGCAGTTTCGCCTCTTCCCTCTCCTCGCGCTCAGATAGCATGTTGTGG
Source organism: Schistocerca nitens (assembly GCF_023898315.1). Lineage (NCBI taxonomy): Eukaryota > Metazoa > Arthropoda > Insecta > Orthoptera > Acrididae > Schistocerca > Schistocerca nitens. The sequence goes on from NC_064618.1 coordinate 175,979,277, forward strand.
CAGTGTGGCAAATGTGGAGCGAGGTTGAGCAGTATGGCACTCGTGGTACGACACCACTCGCGATGCATGTTCTTGGTTGCCCCTGCGCTGCAAGTGGTGTTGTGGCTCAAGATTCCCTTTGGCCACGGAGGAGGTCAACACAGGTGAAGAGTGTACGTTACCAAAGACATTACACAAGTTGAGTACTTACGTTTGGCAATACGTCATTTAAAAAAAAATCTTTTTATCTCCATAACCTTTTCAGAAAAGATGAGTAAACAATTAAGGAATATTCCTAGTTTCCCGCCCGAAAGACTCTTCTTCAAATTTTCAAACCGTTTTAGCTGTCTTAATCCGTTCTTTTAATTTTTATTTATTTAATTATTTTTAATTAGAAACCAGTATCGGATGTATTATATTACACCTCAAGAGCTATACACTTTCGTCCAACACGCAGCTCCTCCTCGCAGCAGTTGAGGTGGAATTGGATGAGGTACCGGTGTGACACTGTAGTCTTGATTGTATACGTATGTTCTCCAGCACAATGCTGCCATTCACATCTTCCGCACAACTTCCACAGATTGACTCACTAAATGAACTAATTAGCACATCATCATTGAATGTAAAGTTTTATGATGATTCGGTGTGGTACTGAGGGGATTTTGTAAGAAATGCACCAAGGCATATTTATCTTTCTCATATCGAGAGACGGTGATAGCAACACCGTCTATTTTTCAACAATTCATGGTTTATTAAGGGTTCACGTAGGGTGTGGTTGGTCTCCATTGGTTACCCAGTTCCATTACGGGCGTCATAGTCAAACATGAAGTGTTCAAGTGTCCCCATACGATTGCTGTTGAACCCGCACAGATAAACTGGATGAAACGTGGTTGCCGTTTCGCCTCGTTTCACTGAGCAGGGCAGCTTTCTGTCAGCAGTCCTTTCAACGTTGTAAGGTACAACCTGCGCGATTATCTTTGGAATATACCATTCTGGCGTCAGTTCTGCATCGCAGAGTTCTTTGCAGCGACGGCCAATCACGCCTTGGCCGGTGAAAGATCGAATGGACCCAATTTGGCCTTAAAAAAGTTCCGAATCTTCAGTGCGAGGCAGGCCAACATTTAGAGGAAGCTGCGTGCTGTTTTTAATTTGTGTGATTGCACAATGCTGTCGGGCATGGGGATGGTACCTCTATTCCAATTATCAGCGTTTATTTTATTCCACTTCTGACATTTCTTTGATGCATGGAGAATATACGCAATTCGTTTACGATTTGCGTTGGTTGGGTCCGGATGCTTAGCTGAGTGTAACGTCCTCGCCTCCCGTGCAAGCGGGCCCGGGTTTGATTCCCAGCCGGGTTGGAGATTTTCTCCGTTCGTGGACTGGGTGTTGTTGTGTTGTCCTCATCACAGGCACGCAAGTCACCCAACGTGGCATCGACTGAAGTAACACTTGCTGTTGTCGGCAAAACTTCCCCGGATAGGGCCTCCAGGCCAACAATACATACGCTCGTATCAAATTTTTTTTTTTGCTTTAGTTGGGACTCGAGTTGCGCGGATGGGATTGAACTTCGTAAGCGCGTAGATCAGAAGACTCATCCAGTTTTGCATAGTTACTTTTGTAACGCTTTAATAATGCATAACTAGAAACAAATTACTTAAACGTTTTAGTATATTAAAAAAAATGGCTCTGAGCACTATGCGACTTAACTTCTGACGTCATCTGACGTCATCAGTGGCCTAGAACTTAGAACTAATTAAACTTAACTAACCTAAGGACAGCACACACATCCATGCCCGAGGCAGGATTCGAACCTGCGACCGGAGCGGTCGCTCGGTTCCAGACTGTAGCGCCTAGAACTGCACGGCAACTACGGCCGGCTTAGTATATTTTTGTTGGACCTTATTTTCGAATGATGTGAAGTGGGAACAGACCAACTGACTGTCTTTTTGGAACAGAAGCCTACGTGTACGATTAGGCAGTATTGTCATTTTCTTGCCCTATGAACTGATGTACTATGAAAGACGTGAAATGTGATCTCTGAGCGTCACCATTGCTGGTGGATATAAAGGTTCTCTTGATGAATTTTGTGTAATGCTAATGTGCGATTTCACGTTATTGTTGGACTGTATTGTGTAGTACTACCAATTGAATATAGCGAAATAAGACAAATACGGTGCAGGTGATTATTTTTTCGAGATTTATTTCCTTTTTTCTCACATGTTATTTATCCCACGCGATTGTATGCCTACAACAGGCGGTGCTATACGTATGGTAATATTGTTAACTGAATTTTCCGCACCAAATCTCTAGAAGTTGCGTAGCTGAGCATATTGATCTCCTGTAACTTTGAGCTGCACGAGGTAAATTGACATTCAATGCATCCAGGGACTACAAGCCAGTATCTTCTTGGTTCAGAATAACGCAGCCCGTTTTTCATATGCTGACCGACACGTTTATAATTTGCAGTCAGTTGCGAACTTCTTTTTGTATTGCCTTCCATTTCATACATTCGTATAGGTTTCCACACTATACATATTTCATGGAATAGTGCATTTCATGGATGATTTGTTTATGGACGAATATATTTTCATTAATGTTCTGAAATATTTATAATCGCGGCATTCCACGACCAAAAAGAAATGCTGGAAGCATAATTTACCCTTTCAAACAAAACCTAAATCCGAAATCAGAACCAAATGAGGAGAGAAAACCAAAAAGTAGATATAATCAAAAATCACCCATCAACTCATCCGTAAACAGATGATACCGAAAGTGGAAAAATACCAAAGCTATGGCTCAAAATAGGATTAGCACTTTTCTTAGACAGGATGACATACACTACTGGCCATTAAAATTGCTCCACCAAGAAGAAATGCACATGATAAACGGGTATTCATTGGACAAATACGTTGTACTAGAACTGACATGTGATTACATTTTCACGCAATTTGGGTGCATAGATCCCGAGAAATCAGTACCCAGAACAACCAACTCTGACGTAATAACGGCCTTGATATGCCTGGGCATTGAGTCAAACAGAGCTCTGATGGCGTACACGTACAGCTGCCCATGAAGCTTCAACACGATACCACATTTCATCAAGAGTAGTGACTGGCTATTGTGAAAAGCCAGTTGCTCGGCCACCATTGACCAGACGTTTTCAGTTGGTGAGAGATCTGGAGAATGTGCTGGCCAGGGCAGCCCCGAACATTTTCTGTATTCGGAAAGGCCCGTACAGGACCTGCAACACACGGTAGTTCATTATACTGTTGAAATGTATGGTTTCGCAGGGATCGAATGAAGGGTAGAGCCACGGGTTGTAACACATCTGAAATGTCTTTTCAAAGTGCCGTCAATGCGAACAAGAGGTGACCGAGACGTGTAACCAATGGGACCCCATACCATCAAGCCGGATGATACGCCAGTATGGCGATGACGAATACTCGCTTCGAATGTGCGTTCCCTGCGATGTCGCCAAACACGGATGCGACCATCATGATGCTGTAAACAGAACCTGGAGTCGTCCGAAAAACTGACGTTTTGCCATTCGTGCACCCAGGTTCGTCGTTGAGTACACCATCGCAGACGCTCCTGTCTGTGATGCAGCGTCAAGGGTAACCGCAGCCGTGGTCTCTGAGCTGATAGTCGATGCTGCAGCAAACGTCGTCGAACTGTTCGTGCAGATGGTTGTTGTCTTGCAAACGTCCCCATCTGCTGACTCATGGATCGAGACGTGGCTGCGCGATCCGTTACAGCCATGCGGATGAGATGTCTGTCATCTCGACTGCTATTGATACGAGACCGTTGGGATCCAGCACGGCGTCCGTATTACCCTCCTGAAGCCACCGATTCCATATTCTGCTAACAGTCATTGGATTTCGACCAACGCGAGCAGCTATGTCGCGATACGATAAACCGCAATCGCGATAGGCTACAATCGGACCTTTATCAAAGTCGCAAACGTGAAGGTACGCATTTCTCCTCGTTACACGAGGCATCACAACAACGTTTCACCAGGCGACGCCAGTCAACTGCTGTTTGTGTATGAGAAATCGGTTGGAAACTTTCCTCATGTCAGTAAGTTGTAGGTGCCACCGGCGCCAACCTTGTGTGAATGCTCTGGAAAGGTAATCATTTGTATATCACAGCATCTTCTTCCTGTCGGTTAAATTTCTCATCTGGAGAACGTCATCTTTGTGGTGTAGCAATTTTAATGGCCAATAGTGTAGATATTTCTATTGGTGACTATGGCGGTGTCCTGAATAACATTACATTAGAACTTAAATCAGTTGCAGAGTGATAATGGCTCTTAGAAGTCGTATGCTTTTAGATTGGGTAGTACCTCCAAGTATATGTGGCAGGAGTAAGCCGTTAATACTTATTTTCCCCTGGACAACAGGTCAGGTGCCGCAGTGCGCAAGCATGGGCGCAAAATCGTAAGTCTATATTCACAGGCGTAGTCCACTTAGTGGTGGAATTACGTCCATGCAGAAAAGATCAGGTCACAAAGTTTCTGATGTGTTTGTGGGAAGATTCTTCGAAACAGAGAAAAAACAGTCAACATGCTGATGTCTGTACATATAACAATGTCTGCACTTATACTGATTACACCATACACTCGTACAAGTACCGTTTTACAGAATTCACCCTCACGTGCACTCCACAGACGATTATTTCTATAAGGAAGAAACCAGTTACACTGATGTTCTCAGATGTAATGTGTACTTAAAAGCACAACTTAAACTTTCATGAACCTTTGCTTCATTGCAGCGCCTGTAGCGCTGGGAGAATGCTCATGGTCCGTGCTCTACAGCAGCATCGAAACAGGTGCAAGCGCCGTTGACCCTGTAGCCGCCACGCGCACCTGCGAGCGCAGCCCCTATGTGGCAGTAAACTCGCCCCTCGCCCCTCGCCCGCGCCACCGCAACTTTAACCCCCGCGTATGCTGCGGTCGGGGGCGCCCGTGTCCGTAAAGGGGTTAGCACCCTCCACCCGCATGCTATTCACGGCCGGTCCTCTTGCCCCCAGCACGGCAGCCCCAGAAAACACGCAAAAAGCGCTGAAAGAAAGGAAGACACGAGGGCGGGGCGGAAAAAAATTCTCTAATTACTGACTCCAGTCGAAACGAGGAAAAGTGGGGAGGGCTCCGGATAGTTACTGGTACAAAGGCTGGAAACTTTTTCCATTATGCTAATCCCCTTGGCAGCGCCGAGAAGGGGTAATCTCCCAGGCAATCATTAAGAAAACTCACCTCCTACTTCGTTATGCCGCATCTACGCCTTCAACCCACATTTAAGAAGCACCCTCGACCGCGTAGGTCCGTGAAGGCTGGGAACCGATTTCGGAGCATGCATATGCATGGCTGTACTTCGACTCCCTGCTGATGCTGCTAATGGCTTCCCGGCTGGAGAGCAGAATTCATTCGGAGTGATAAGCGTAATCGGGGCGTCTCAATTAGGCACGGAGTTCGAAGGAGATAAGAGTGGATATGGACTGTCACATGTTTCAAAAGTTATCACATTATACTCATCCCTTCTGAAGTACTGCAGCCTCATTGCAAAAGACTGCATTCGAAACATTTTAGAGAATACTCCTGTGATGCCACACACCCATAAAGTGTCCTTTTATTTAACAAACTTTAAAGACAATAATAACGGTTTCTGCTGTGACCTCGCTGCTTACACCTCACCGTCACGACCAACCAATGATGGAACGTGCCCACTGAGCCTTATTGGCGCATTTAACCTTCACCATCGCCGCTCGCTATGAACCTCGCCTGCAAGGAATTGGGGAAGTTTCTGTTGTTATATTTTGGCGATGGCCGATCCTGAAACTTGAGAGCTGTGATTGGACGCTTCACGATCAGCTCTGATATTTAAAGAACTGCTTCTGATTTTTGTGGATCACACCCTAGCATCTACATTCACACTCTGCAAACCACGCTCAATTTCACGGAAATGGGTAGTTCGTTTTTTACTACCTATTAGGGTTTCATCTCGCTCCATTCGCATATGGGAAAAATTAACTACTTAACTGCCTAGATGCAAGCTGTAATTGGTCAGACCTTGTCCTTGCAATCCTTCTGAGAATGATACTTAGGAGCTGTAGTAGGCGTGTACCTCTATATTCTTCACTTAAGGCTGACGTGTAAAACTTTGTAAGTAAACTTTCATCCATATTTACGCGCATGTCTGAAAGAACAGATAAAGTTGACGATCTACAGTTGTACGAAACATTTGGAAATTAATTAGGTGAGTGCAAATCCCTTGTAATCAACTGAGGTCGACACAGAACAGTAGTGCCATTTCCCACTTACCGCAAACGATCACCTTAACCACTTCGGCTAGTAGTATATGCTCTCGGGTCCCACCCAAACCTCAGTATGTTATACTGTCTATATCCTTATGTAGTACTCCATCTAATGTAACACTATTTGGATTCTAAGGACAGGGAGAATGGGACAACGAGGAATCGAGTCTAATGTAGTTATCGGTAACAGAAAATTTTCTGTTGAAGACATCCAGGGTTATAGAATTGTATGATGATGAAAAGAAAAACGCTTCCGCTACTTGATAAATACACCACTCAAGCGCCACAGAAACTGGTATAGGCATCCGTATTCAAATACAGCGATATGTAAACAGGCAGAACACGACACTGCAGTCGGCAGCGCCTAGATACAGTAAGTCAACAAATGTCGGGCGCAGTTGTTAAATCGATTAAGATTTAAGTGAGTCTGAACGTGGTGTTATAGTCGGCGCAAGAGCGATGATGCACACATCTCCGAGGTAGCGAAGAGGTACGAGTGTACCGTGTATAACAGGAATCCAGTAAAGCATCTTGTCTCCGACATCGCTGTGGCCGGAAAAAGAACCTGCAAGAACGGGACCAACGATGCCTGAAGAGAATCTTTCAACATGACAAGTGCAGCCTCTCCGTAAATTGCTGCAGATTTCAGTGCCGTGCCATCAACATGTCAGCGTCGGAATCATTCAACGAAGCATCATAGACATGGGCTTTCGGAGCCGAAAGCCTACTTGTATACCCTGGATGACTGCTCGACACAAAACTTTATGCCTCTCCCTGGGCCTGTGAACACCGGCAGTGGATTGTTGATGACCGAAAACATGTTGCCTGGTCGCACGAGTCTCAAATGGCTCTGAGCACTATGGACTTAACATCTGAGGTCATCAGTCCCCTAGAACTTAGAACCACTAAAGCTAATTGACCTAAGGACATCACACACAAACATGCCCGAGGCAGGATTCGAACCTTCGACCGTAGCAGTCGCGCGATTCCGCACTGAAGCTCCTAGAACCGCTTGGCCACTCCAGCTGGTGCACGAGACTCGTTTCAAATTGTATCGAGCGGAAGAACGTGTATGGGTATGTAGACAACCTCATGAATCCATGGACTCCGCACATCAGAAGAGGACTACTGTAGCTGGTGGGGCCTCTATAATGATGTGCGGCATGTGTAGCAGGCATCATACGGGACCCTTGATACGTCTGAATGCGACCCTGACAGGGACATGTACGTAAGCACACTGTCTGATCACCTCCATCCATTCATGTCTATTCTGCATTCCGACGGACTTGTGCAATTCCAGCAGTACAATGAGACTCCCCACACTTGCAGAATTGCTGTAGAGTGGGTCTAGGAACACTCTTCCAAGTTTAAACACCTGCGCTGGCCACCAAACTCCACAGACATGAACATTATTGAGCATATCTGGGATGCCTTGCAATGTGCTCCTCAGAAGAGATCTCCACCCCTCGTATTCTTACGGATTTATGAACAGCCCTGCAGGATTCATGGTGTCAGTTCCCTCCAGCACTATTTCAGACATGCCACGTCGTGCTGCAGCACTTCTTCGTGCTCTCGGGAGCCCTACACAATACTAGATAGGTGTACTAGTTTCTTTGGCTCTTCAGTGTAGTTTCATGACGCTAGCGTCACATCTTCGAAGATACATCTGTAGATAAACAATCGCAAAACGTATAGATATCCAGTTTCGTTTAAATTGTATTTGAAATGTAGACGAAACAGTATAGGAAAAATATTTATTGACATTTATTTAATAACTTAGTTCAAATGATAATCAGTAAACGACCGAACATTTTATGCCCGATTGTAATCAACGTGTTCGATCGTCTAGACGCCGATAGTACTGTATAATGCAGGAAACATCATTCTGATAAAGAAAATATATAATAAGGATGAAGAGGTAACCCATATGGATGTAAAAGTATAAAACCTATTATGTGTGTCGGTACACAGAGCTGGGCGCAAACGCACACAGATCATCACAACCGCTTCATCGTGGATAACATTAGGTGTATGTAGCAATGGTTAGAAAGGAGTTCTTTTGCTTCAGCGATTTCAAAAAACGGTTCAAATGGCTCTGAGCACTATGGAACTTAACTTCTGTGGTTATCAGTCCCCTAGAACTTAGAACTACTTAAACCTAACTGACCTAAAGACATCACATACATACATGCCCGAGGCAGGATTAGAACCTGCGACCGTAGCGGACGCGCTGTTCCAGACTGTAGCGCCTAGAACAGCTCGGCCACTCCGGCCGGCTTCAGCGATTTTACCTTTTCCTTTATATTCGGTAAAAAACAATGCCAAAATATTAGACGTGGTTGATCTAGCTCAGGCAGTCGACGTGGATAAAAACCAACGAAATATTACCTTGGAGTCAGCAGGCCTATAAATCGGTCTTCTACACGAACTCCATTAAAAATGTTGGCCCGAATTTTCGGATGTTTAACTACTTCTGTTTCATAATATTCAAATTAAACCGAAAAATATATTGCGGCATTCGTAATTATCTGAAAAGTTCTCTGGGCAGTTTGGGAGCCGTTGTAAGAATTGGTGAAATTATCTGCTGTGTGGGCATTCTGCGTTATAGTGGTGCTCTCCATGCCTCCTCCTCTTTCTCTATAGCAGTTACCACATTTTTGTCGCAAAAAATGGTTCAAATGGTTCTGAGCACTATGGGACTTAAGTTCTGATGTCATCAGTCCACTAGAACCTAGAACTACTTAAACCTAACTAACCTAAGGACATCACACACAACCATGCCCGACGCAGGATTCGAACCTGCGACCGTAACGGTCGCGCGGTTCCAGACTGGAGCGCCTAGAACCGCTCGGTCACCAACGGCCGGCTTTGTCGCAAAAAATCCAATGGTGCTGCACTCAGACGGTGGAGAGAATGTCGTTTTCACTTCAGACCGCTGCAAGTTAAGCAGTCAGCCAACAACGCGAACAACTGTTTGTCAAACGTTCCCAGAGAACAGCGGTGTGGTAGCAGTAAAGCTTACGCGCATCCTAAGAATTCAACCAGATAAAAGACGACTACATTTCGACAATAACTTTATGCATGTTCCACAAGTTTTTTTCGATCGATGAGAACTAACATCAGAAAGTACCCAATTATCGCCTAGATTACGGTTACTAATAAAACGAAACTGTTCACGACAGCTGTAAGAAAGTTGATTGCAGGAAAATGGCCCCATTTTCGCAAGACGACTGATGTTCTGTAGACAGGAATATTTAAATAGGACTCATAGAAAGGATTCACCACATGCTTTTTAACTGGACTTAGAGGAGATATGCGTCTTTGGGTTTGGTATAGTCAGCAGGCACGCCACTGTGACGTACGGGGTTGGCTCCATGTTCGTTTACATGTTTACTAAATACTGAAAGCTCAGATGGATGAGAAGACCAACCCGTTTCTCGAGCAATTAATTACTTCGTTCTGTTATTCACAAGTAACTATACCGTATCTGTGAATTTAAAGATGACAGCAATAATGTACGGTCATTCCAGAAATACGAAACCAACTACGCTGTCGCTCACATAACGGGCAAAAATATTCTACTTCCGCTGACTCATGATGCATCAATTTCTCACTCTCGATCGCCTCACAGTCTAAAATTTTTTGATATCTGTGCTGTTATTAAATTATCTGGCGAGTGTCTACTGGAACTGCTCGTGTTCTTACGTGTGATGGTTTATGCACATTTTGACACTTTCTCATTGTTATTATTGTTAAATAGGTGTGCTCTAATTGTAAATAAATTTGAAGACCATAGCATACCCTTTTTTCGAGCCTGAATACGGATTTCCTCCGACCAGTGTTTGTAAGATCTCTTACCACCCGACATTTTTAGATGTGCATCCTATCACTCAAACTTAAGTAACTGACATAAATTAAGCCTACCAATAGAAATAGAAATACGACGCTTTTGTGAATGACAATCCTGATGCAATATTTTCGTGCCAATTCCCTTTAGAGTCGAACTTGAGCAACACCAGCGAGTATTGTAGGTTCTCTTAGGACAGTGAAGGAGGTGAATTTTTACATTCCTTACGGATCTAATTATTTTCTGTAGGCAGAAGGATATTTTAATTGAAACAGAAAGTGCTGCAATATTTCTGGGTAATGTATTACTTCGTCACAAGAGTGTGCGATTGCTCGAATTACAGTACAAGTATTTTTGTTGTACGTTGGAGCTTGACTTTTTATCAGCCTTCATCTGTGCCCTTACGATGTGGCACATTTTACGAGAAATATGTTAACTCTGTGACAAAGAGAGTGGGAGACATGTTCAATACCTATGTATTCTTAACATCCACCTCAAGATAAACATGCTTTAGCTCTAATGGGAAACATTAAGAATCATTCTTTTCGTCGTTGAAAATAACTGATGCAAATGTGTGCGGGGAAAGTGCGTCACGCTCTGTAGAAACCGCTTCTACTGCCAATTGGAAAGATTTAGCTAGTACATAAATACGCAGCATCACAGGTATCATTTTTTGTCAGTCACTGTAGAGGACATTTTCCATTGGAACGCAGGAGGCTGTTTGCCGTAAACTTCTTGAGAACTAGTACTAAATCAATCGATTGTAGCGAAAGGTGTAACAGTAAGAACACAGTTAATGGTTAAAAATAGCATAACAGTAACAAGTTAGAACGAAGGCAATTTTTCGAGTTGTTTATGATTAGTATTCTTTTTCCTTTGTTGCTATGTAGCTGAAGATAGATAGAAAGATGTGATTTTTACCGTCATCAGTTAGAAAACTGTACTATAGTTAGAAGATATGAAAAGCCGATTTCTCCTATTCTTTACAGTACATTTTCCTGCGATATCCATTCGTCCTAATTCTCACTCTGAGAAATTTGTACAGTGCTGTCATTTGACTACATCAAAGTAGCCATCCACGTATTCTTTTCCTGTTTCAACCTCTCAGAATAGCACTTTATGTCCTCGATCCTTCTATTCAGTGTTTTCAACATGTAGTACACTATGCTGATTCTGCAGAGTACCTTCTTTCGTTATCTTATTAATCCCTGATTTTCCACATCCTTCTATAGCACCACTTGTTAAACGCGTCGATTTTCTTTTCCGGCATGCCCACACTGCAAGATAAACCTGCATAAAGTGCTGTGCTTCGCAGATACATATTCTGAAATTTCATCCTCCAGTTGAGTACCATGTTTCATACCAGCAGACTTCTTTTGTCTTCTTCGCCTGTGATGGTCTTCTTTTGTCCTCCTTGCTCCATCTGTCTTGTATTGTTTTCCTTATAAGATAGTAGAGCTCCATTACTTCGTCTGCATTCTGTTCTACAGTTGTGATGTATAGTGTATTACTAATTTAACTTCTATTCCTCATTAATTTCGTTTTACTTTGGTTTAAATTGTTAATTCAATTTTAAAGGTTCTGTAACTCATCGTCACTTAGCAGTGTTATTAGCGAATTGCAACACTAATAATTTTCCATCCTGCTTTTTAATTATACTGCTGAAACTTAAACTTCCATTATCGTTTCAATGATGTCTAGACTAAAAAACCGCTTTTCCCATATTCACTTCCAATCCGAGCATCGAACCTTTTTTCTTATTGTTCCTTCTTGGTTATTGCTCATATTATGTATTACTCGTCATTAAACAATAGAGTAGAAGTATTGTGCCGGTAACTACCAGTATCTTACATCATTTTACACCGTCGGACTCAGTTTCTGTGTTCACACGTACTGTGAAGGCGGAGCAGATTTTGTACAACTTTTTCATAGTTACTCGTAGTTTTATTAGTTGCAAATTAGAAATCTGAGAAAACTGTAGAACATACGCTGACCTGAATCTTCCTGGCAGATTAAACCTTTGTGCCGACCCATAACTCGTAGTTGGTACCTTTGTGTCTCGTTGGCAAGTGCTCGACCGCGTTAGGTATCCTTAGCTGTCCAAACCCGTATAAAACCACCCTTACAGCTCTACTTCTGCCAGTACATCCCCTTTCAACTTCAGTCAATATACCACTCTCCGCTGAAAGGAAAAGATCGCAGCATCAAGTCACGGTCCGTCTACACGTTTCAGTATGCCAGGAAGTTTCAATTCAGTGCACCCACCGTTACTGAAATAATTAATTTAGAGAGATCTCCTTCATTTGTATTAATTATTTATTCAGACCAGAAGATATACTAATAGTTTCACTCGGGGTTCATCCAGCTACCCACAAAGACATAAGATGGCAACTTTAAGGGCTATGATGCAGAGAGCCAACCAGATGCCTCTCAGCACACACAACTATGAAAAAGAATTGAAAATTATTAGAGATATAGCACATGCAAGTGGATATTCTATGGAAACAGTAGACATAATTAACCAACAGAGACTGAGTAATACTCATAAGGTTATGGTCACGGAATTACTCTCACACCTATCGTTAAAGATACGGCGTGCAACGTATATTATAAAACACTGTAGATATGTATTATTTCTGACTAAGTTTGCAATAAAAGGTGATTCAACACCTGCACCTTACTTACCGTATCAAGAGAGCCTATAGTTTTGACGGCACGAAAGCCTAACCATAAACCACACGCACTGCCAGGCGTATATCAGATTAATATTGTAATTTGTGCTATTGCCTTTATGTTCGGCAAACAGGACATACTTTCGCAATTCGATTCAAATAACACCAGGAGTTAAGTAATTCAAGATCTGCGTTAACTGATCACCTACGAGCACCCAACCAATCTATCCCTGTCGAAAGTAAGTACCCTCCATCTACAGCCGAAAGCTCGAGTCCTTAACTTATTGGAAGAAATAGAAATTTTATGCTATGAGGACCAGAATCCACTATGTAAATTAAATGACCAAACCCCTTTGAGACATACGGTTCTATTGAGTAACTGTAAGTTACTTAAATAATATTTCACAGGTTCATGCCTACTTCTCTTAACTCCAAGAGGTTTATTCATTGTTTCGCATTAATCATCTTTCTATGAGGGTAGTTGAATAAGTAATTCCCCACATTTTTCTTCTCAGGACACGTTTATTGATAAGAGTCAGAATTTGGTGACAATATACATCAACATGTCCTATCCATGAACAATTTTTCTACGTAGTCTCCACCACGCTCAATGGCCGTACGGCAACGTTGGAAGAGCATGTATTCCCTTGTCCGGTAGGCGTAGCCATATTTTCATTGCATGACTAACACTCTCCTCATCTTCAAACTGTAGAGCCAAATGTCGAGTTGTGATGCGACGGTCGGCCCGAATAATGACATCCGCACGATTTAGCGAATCTGCAGCAGTGGCTGTGACAGGCGTTGCTGATCATAGAGCCCTGTTTCTGCATTTCCTGAGGCTGTAACTTTCTTTATTCATCGTCCAACTGTATTCCTACCAACCGCAGCATCGCCATACACTGCACACAAACGTTTATGGATGTTCAGCACGGTTTCTTTCTCTGCACACAAGAATTCAAAAACGGCACGCTACTTATAACGTGTAGACGCCATTTTGACGCTGTACTACGGCTCTGCCATCTGCCAGAACGGTTCGAAACTTCAGCGGCGCACAGAAGAAACATCAAATGTGAAGTAGGAACAAGGACCTTTGTCTATGTATATTAATGGCTTTTTAAAAAGTAATGTGGGTCATTACTTATTAAAGAACCATGATAATGTTAATTTATCATTTCGCTACTAGTATCGCTACAATTACATTTTAGATACTTATGATGGTTTTCATATTTTTATAAATTTATTTATTTTCATATATTTCATTTTACGTCACTTGATACCATTATGTGTTTTACGTATAAGATGACTCACTTGATATACCGGTTGATGAAAAAGTCAGTATAAATTTGAAAAACTGAATAAATCACAGAATAATGTAGATAGAGAAGTACAAATTGACAAACATGCTTGGAATGACATGGGGTTTTATTAGAACAAAAAAAAAAAAATACAAAAGTACAAACAATGTCCGACAGATGGCACTTCATCTGATCAGAATAGCAATAATTAGCATATCAAAGTAAGACAAAGCAAAGATGGTGTTCTTTACAGGAAATGCTCAATATGTCCACCATCATTCCTCAACAATAGCTGTAGTCGAGGAATAATGTTGTGAACAGCACTGTAAAGCATGTCTGGAGTTATGGTGAGGCATTCGCGTTGGATGTTGTCTTTCAGCATCCCTAGAGATGTCGGTCGATCACGATACTTGCGACTTCAGGTAACCCCAAAGGCAATGATCGCACGGACTGAGGTCTGGAGACCTGGGAGGCCAAGCACGACGAAAGTGGCGGCTGAGTACACGATCATCACCAAATGACGCGCGCAAGAGATCTTTCACGCGTCTAGCAATACGGGGTGGAGCGCCATCCTGCATAAACATCGTACGTTCCAGCAGGTGTTTATCAGCCAGGGTGGGGATGATGCGATCCTGTAACATATCGGCGTACCTCTCACCCGTCACGGTAGCAGTTACAAAACCAGAATCACGCGTTTCCTCGAAGAAAAAAGGCCCGATAACGGTAGATGTGGTAAATCCAACCCATACCGTGACTTTCTCGTCGTGAACTGGAGTTTCCACGACAGTTCTAGGATTTCGGTAGCCCAAATTCTGCAGTTGTGGGCGTTGACAGACCCTCGGAGCATGAAATGAGCTTCGTCGGTCCACAGCACGTTACTCAGTCAATCGTCATCTTCCGCCATCTTTTGAAACGACCACACCGCAAATACCCTCCGCTTCACTAAATCGCCATGTAACAGTTCATGATGCCGATGGATTTTGACGCATAGCATCGGAGGGTACGCCTCAGTGCCAACCAAACAGGAGTGTATGGAATGCCGGTGCGACGTGCGACTGCAAGAGCGCTAACTTCCCCGTGCATAGACAAACCCGCAACAGTCTCCATTTCTTCCTGAACTGTCTCAGCACCATTACGCCTTGTGCTCGGTCGGCCACTACGGGTTCTATTCTCTAAACAACCCGTGGCTTTGAACTTCGAAATCATTCTCGCCACAGCTGCATTTGTCAACGGACCTTTTCCCGTTCCAATCCCCTTCCTATGGCGATATGATCGTAACGCTGAACTAGCACATTCCCCATTCTGATAATACAGCTTCAGTAAAAGCGCCTTTTCAGGTAACGTCAACATGCTGCAACTGCTGGCGCATCTGATTCTCTCTCTCATTACAGCTCCTTTTATACACGATTGTCATGTGCAGTCATTGACGTTTTGCTGTCCAGCGGCATCTGTCGGACATTTTGTAAACTTTGTTTTTTTTTTTTTAATTTTTCTTCTATTAAAACCCCAGTCATTCCAAGCATGTGTGTCAATTTTTACCTCTGTATCTACATTATTCCGTCGTTTATTAAGTTTTCAAATTTGTACTGACTTTTTGATCACTCGGTATTTCGTGTTTCCATTATCTTTTATCACAGCTTCTACTGTCTGTCCACTAGTGTGCGCTATTTATCAACGCCGTGTTGGCTATTACGTCACATATTTTTACAAGTCTGTGTGCTTCGGGCTTATTTTTGTCCTGTTTGTTTAGTTGTTTCACCTCTGAGCCATCTTCCCATATCATTACTGCTTTGCATAATGTACAGCGCTCAGCCTGATGATTTACGTTTATTATTTCTTTGTTCACATTACTACATTGACACTTTAGCTGCCTGAGGATTTCTATAATTTTTATTTATGCCCTGGAGTCCATAATGTATCATACATATGATGATTTACTTAACATAATCTACGTTATCATTAATTATGTATCACTGTTGTTACAGTTTTTATCCCCTGTTCATTCAGTTTGTTTAGATACCATTGTCTTATTGACTAAGAACATCAAATGTTACTACATGTTTGCGAATTACTTAGCCTAAATGCACTCCACTCTTCGGTCATATTCAGTTACGCTTTTAAATAAAGTATACTAAGCGCTCGGACTAGTCAGTCCAGATTTCCTACATCATCGTTAATAGCGACGTCAGTTTTTTTACTAATAAACCATTGGTGCCTGCGTCACACCGCGCCTCCACCCCTACGGCGTGGCCCTCCACTCAGGCGTAGTTAGCATTCACCCTGTGCGAATGCCCGAAATCGAATGGTTCAAATGGCTCTAAGAACTACGGGACTTAACACCTGAGGTCATCAGTCCCCTAGAACTTAGAACTACTTAAACCTAACTAACCTGAGGACGGCATACACATCCACGCCCGAGGCAGGATTCGAAACTGCGACGCGGCTGCCCGATAACGGACAGTGCGAATGGAGTGTTCGTTCTCGGTTTCTGTTTCCTTCGTACCACCCTCCTGAATATCATATTTTTAGTTCAGTCTGATTATTAGATCCTGTCTTTTTTTATAGTTCTACCAAGATACACTAAATTGGAACTCTTGCACTGGCTGGTCCGATCGCATGTTATGCATCAGCAAATAAAATGAGTCGCCTTGTTTCGGAGGTCTGTTCTTCCAGTTTTTACACATATGTTCCATTACATTTTTTCCATCTTCTCCATTGTGTGTTACAATTTCATACACCTCAAGATGGGATATAAAAATACCGAAACCTGTCGTTGTTTCAATAAATAATTAGTGCAGCTGAAACGGATCTTGTAAGGTGCCTACTACGCGAGGAAGACATTTTTACCAGTTATAATAAATCACTGTCTCTTATTGATGTATTCACGATAGTTAGAAAGTGTTGTAGTCCGTAGCCGGCCATGAGTCGGAGAGCATTTCCCACTCTGGCGGGTTAGGTGACGAAGCGACCATATGTCGCGTGTAGTGGGGTGAGGCTCGGCGCTGGACCGTAGCAACAAGCGTTTCCTGGGAAATATACATGACTGGAAGTGCCGCCATCTTGAAGCCAATGTCACCGATTTTGTTGATTTATATTTAATAATTAAAGTCATTTATGACAACAAGAATACTAGGAGGAGCCTCTGGATGTTTAAAACTATTTATCATAATTTTGCCTCGTTAAAATTCACACCCGTTCATTAACAAATGCAAGTACGAACTTGATCGGAAATCCACGAACTATGAGGAAACTAGTAAGAGATACGGACTGCGCGCCAAAGTCGGCAGTCGGCATTAAGAGCTTTTCCTGTCTTGTTCGATGGTAGCCATGCTCTCGGTTACGAGTAGTTTGTGACATGAGTGTTTCATTACTGATCTAATAGGAATAAAAGTGATATTACGGCATTCTGAATGTTAATTTCCATTAAATAGATACCCCCAAAGTTGACCGACAGAAATTTGAGATAATTAGCTTCCACCGACAGAGACATCCAACGCGCCAATGAAGAATCTGCACGGGACGACATTTACGAGAGCTACACCGCGCACAGGTAGGAGGAAATCCGACGGCATGAACCACCAAGTCGGATCAAGGAAGGTCCGACTTACATTCGAAAATTCCGGATGGAAATGTTGACCAATCATACTGTACGTCACATACAGGGTGTTACAAAAAGGTACGGCCAAACTTTCAGGAAGCATTCCTCACACACAAAGAAAGAAAATATGATATGTGGACATGTGTCCGGAAACGCTTACTTTCCATGTTAGAGCTCATTTTATTACTTCTCTTCAAATCACATTAATCATGGGATGGAAACACACAGCAACAGAACGTACCAGCGTGACTTCAAACACTTTGTTACAGGAAATGTTCACAATGTCCTCCGTTAGCGAGGATACATGCATCCACCCTCCGACGTATGGAATCCCTGATGCGCTGATGCAGCCCTGGAGAATGGCGTATTGTATCACAGCCGTTCACAATACGAGCACGAAGAGTCTCTCTATTTGGTACCGGGATTGCGTAGACAAGAGCTTTCAAATGCCCCCATAAATGAAAGTCAAGAGGGTTGAGGTCAGGAGAGCGTGGAGGCCATGGAATTGGTCCGCCTCTAGCAATCCATCGGTCACCGAATCTGTTGTTGAGAAGCGTACGAACACTTCCACTGAAATGTGCAGGAGCTACATCGTGCATGAACGACATGTTGTGTCGTACTTGTAAAGCCACATGTTCTAGCAGCACAGGTAGAGTAGCCCGTATGAAATTATGATAACGTGCTCCATTGAGCGTAGGTGGAAGAACATGGGGCCCAATCAAGACATCACCAACAATGCCTTCCCAAACGTTCACAGAAAATCTGTGTTGATGACGTGATTGCACAATTGCGTGCAGATTTTCGTCAGCCCACACATGTTGATTGTGAAAATTTACAATTTGATCACGTTGGAATGAGGCCTCATCCGTAAAGAGAACATTTGCACTGAAATGAGGATTGACACATTGTTGGATGAACCATTCGCAGAAATGTACCCGTGGAGGCCAATCAGCTCCTGATAGTGCCTGCACACGCTGTACGTGGTACAGCAGCAACTTCTCTGACGTTGACATTAGGGTTATCGTCAATTGCACGAAAAATTGCCTCGTCCATTGTAGGTGTCCTCGTCGTTCTAGGTCTTCCCCAGTCGCGAGCCATAGGCTGGAATGTTCCGTGCTCCCTAAGACGCCGATCAATTGCTTCGAACGTCTTCCTGTCGGGACACATTCGTTCTGGAAATCTGTCTCGATACAAACGTACCGCGCCACGGCTATTGCCCCGTGCTAATCCATACATCAAATGGGCATCTGTCAACTCCGCATTTGTAAACATTGCACTGACTGCAAAACCACGTTCGTGATGAACACTAACCTGTTGATGCTACGTACTGATGTGCTTGACACTAGTACTGTAGAGCAATGAGTCGCATGTCAACACAAGCACCGAAGTCAACATTACCTTCCTTCAATTGGGCCAACTGGCGGAGAATCGAGGAAGTACAGTACATACTGACGAAACTAAAATGAGCTCTAACATTGAAATTAAGCGTTTCCGGACACATGTCCACATAACATCTTCTCTTTAATTGTGTATAAGGAATGTTTCCTGAGAGTTTGGCCGTATCTTTTTGTAACACCCTGTATACCACCCTCTACGGGCTCGCGGCTGAGCTGAGTAATAACAGTATCAGTTTAGAAGCGAGGTAATCTTGCAATCTCTCTATATTAGTTGTCATGTCTCTCAATTGAGGATGTCCTACATACCAAATCTTGTTCTGTTAGTGAAAATTCATTCTGGAGATATTGCGGTTCCTTGTTTTAAATACTGCAGCATATCCAGCTTTCGTTCACGGTAGAGGATGCACTTTTCATTAGCAACTTGTGTCACCTGTCTTGGCACAGCTGCCAATTACGGGCCTGATTAACTTTTCCGCACAGTGTCCCTCGTCAGGCCGCGTGCTGCGGCAGCGGCCGCCCCCACCGCGCGGACCATTTCCGCGGCGCCGGTCCCGCCTCCCCCTCCGCCACCGCCGTCGCCGCTTAAGCTGCGGCCGGTGGCTCCTAATTGCCGGCTAAACTGGCGCGGCCGACGCCGCATACAGATGCCGGCAGCGCTTCATTCCGCTTGTGGCGCACGTGCCCGCGTGCTGCGCCGGTACCCAAACTGCAAACCGCCCTCTCCCTCCCTCACTCGTCTCCTTCGCGACGGACTCTCCTCTTTTTCCTCTGCCTCTTTTTATCCCTCCCTTCCCCGATCCGGTCAGCACCACTCGCCGGCCGCGCGCTGACCACCCGGCTGCCGCTGACAAGTGTTAATTCTGTTCGCGACCGACAGGGTGGGAAGGGGTAGCCGCCTCGCAGTCAGCACAAATTTTTCGCTGCCGCCGCCAGATCTTTTATCTGCCGGCGACCGCAGAACCGCCAAGCGGGAGAAGGGCGCACCGTCGCTCCTGCGCCGACACCCTGCGGGAACAGCAATTCTTCCTGGACCGGCCGTCCTCTTATATCGCGTCTGTCATAAGTCATAACCTTCTTCGAACATCTCACTGACAAGTAAATTTCTGCGTTTATATATCACTGGTGAATTTGTTTCGGTGTACTCGTCCTGTGTGAAAAATTTCTGGCTAGGGTTTGACATGACGAACTGGAGCACTCCCTTGTTAGCTGCAGATGTCACTATTTACAATCAATGTCATATTAAAAATTTACAGGTTCAGGACCCTACTCATACATCATGAACTCCATAAAAAGTGAGCTCTGGGTGAAAATCTACAACAGCTAACGAAATTTTTATTTTTTAAAATTCTTTTTTAGTCGTTATGAAACAGCTGCTGATCCTTGCCTCATCCCTCCCACTCCCGACTCCGAGGTAGTACACGTTGCTAAAAACGGATTGGTATTGCTGATACTGCGCTAAAACATATTTTCAAGCTCTGGACTTCAATAATTATGTCAGTACCTCTTTAAAAAGTGTAAACGTATGTCGTTAAACTAAGTCAATAAAAATCAACGGATTTTTTTTAAATTTATTTTTTGGTGGGCACAGAGTACCCCCTCCCCTTCTTGGAAACTCCGTTGGTGTAGCAAGTGTTAAGACAAGTGTTACATCGTGTACTGAAACTGAATGTAAAAAGGTGTCAATGATAAGATTCGCTGATTACGTAGCAATCTTGAATGAAAGTGAAACAGAATTCCAGGACTTCTTAAATGGAGTTTATAGTCTCATACCACTGAATATGGACTGAATGTAATTCGAAGAAAGACGAAAACAATGAGGAATTGCAGAAATGAGAATTGGCGGACATAACGTCAAAATTAATGTCCTCGAAACAGCCGAAATTAGTGAATTCTCATACATTGGACACGAAATAACGTATGAAGAACGAATCAGACTAGCTAATAAGAGATTCCTGGCCATAATATGTCTACTGGTATCAAAAGTAAGCCTTCATCTGCGGAAGAATTTTCTGAAAATCTACGTTTGCAGCACAGCATTGAATGGAAGTGAATCGTGGACTGTCGGAAAACAAGAAAAGAAGAGAATCGAAGTGTTTGAGACGTGTTGCTATAGAAGGAAGTTGTAAATTAGATAGACTGGTAAGATAAAGGACGAGGTGGCTGTCTCCAGAAAAGGCGGAGTTAGGAACATGGGGATAACACTGGCAAGGAGAATGGACAAGATGAGAGTTCCTGCGCTGAGAAGGCATGGAAAAACATCCTTGGTACTAGAGGGAGCTGTAGTTGGAAAAAATGTAGGGGAAGGGAGGGATTCGAATACACCAACAAATAAATGAGAACATAGGGTGCAAGTGCAAGAGGGTACATCAAAGTTGTCGGAAGACTGGTGACTCGGAAAAAAAAGTGCTACAGCTGATTTATCCATTGAACTACCCATCAACACACACTCTCCACTCAATATCACAAAAATCTAATAATAATAATAATAATAATAATAACTGTAACAATTCAGAGAGTGGTAATGGAATGATTGTACCAAGGAGAAGGAATGAAGGAAATCTGCAAGTAACACAGAAAAATGTGGCAGAGGCAACAAGTATTATTACAGTTTCGGAGAACCATAAGTAGTGTCCACTACTTTGGAAATCTACATCAAGTTCCCTTTTCGCACTTGCTTCAGAAATTTTGTGGATCCTAAACCACGGCGAAAGTCTACCTGCAAGTTAAGTGTGATACTGAAGATCCAGTAATCCTTCAATGCTCGATTTACAACTGAAGACAAGTACGCATCCGAAACTGGACCTGTATAACTTCATTCGAATCCCGGTATTGAGCCATTCGCCTGCTCTAAGGCACCTCACGTCTTTCCGATTGGGGCACTTGTTATTTGGTCCACATGTTTTTGGCTGTCTTGGAGAAAATTGAAACTAAGTCATTGTGTTGTTGTTGTGGTCTTCAGTCCTGAGACTGGTTTGATGCAGCTCTCCATGCTACTCTATCCTGTGCAAGCTTCTTCATCTCCCAGTACCTACTGCAACGTACATCCTTCTGAATCTGCTTAGTGTATTCATCTCTTGGTCTCCCCCTACGATTTTTACCCTCCACGCTGCCCTCCAATACTAAATTGGCGATCCCTTGATGCCTCAGAACATGTCCTACCAACCGATCCCTTCTTCTGGTCAAATTGTGCCACAAACTTCTCTTCTCCCCAATCCTATTCAGTACCTCCTCATTAGTTATGTGATCTACCCATCTAATCTTCAGCATTCTTCTGTAGCACCACATTTCGAAAGCTTCTATTCTCTTCTTGTCCAAACTATTTACCGTCCATGTTTCACTTCCATACATGGCTACACTCCATACAAATACTTTCAGAAATGAATTCCTGACACTTAAATCTATATTCGATGTTAACAAATTTCTCTTCTTCAGAAACGCTTTCCTTGCCATTGCCAGTCTACATTTTATATCCTCTCTACTTCTACCATCATCAGTTATTTTGCTCCCCAAATAGCAAAACTCCTTTACTACTTTAAGTGTCTCATTTCCTAATCTAATACCCTCAACATCACCCGACTTAATTCGACTACATTCCATTATCCTCGTTTTGCTTTTGTTGATGTTCATCTTATATCCTCCCTTCAAGACACCATCCATTCCGTTCAACTGCTCTTCCAAGTCCTTTGCTGTCTCTGACAGAATTACAATGTCATCGGCGAACCTCAAGGTTTTTATTTCTTCTCCCCGTAAGTCATTGAAGAAGCCGAATATCGAATCATCCATTGCTGTGTAAACACGAATTCATACTGCTGTCTGCCTTCTATCCTCTTTGGACAGCCGTATGGCTATGAAGCTTATGATTTAATTGCGTAGGCTTCCGCGGCCAGATTCAGTCGACAAAAAAGTTTCCTGGGTATGGTACCACGTCATAATATATGAAACTACTGCTACTAGAAAAAAACCAACGTTACGGCTACGGTTGCAGCGGCCTTATGTGGGTCTACTGCGCAGTGTCTTTTATATTTTGTTGTTACTGTTCACTGCGTATGCCATTACGTCATAATTTAAAATATAGTTAATTTCATTGGTCACTTACGAAGAAAGAGAGGGAACTTTATTTTAATAAGTTATTGCGGTGGAGGGAGAACGTGACCTCTGTCGTCCATTGGCTCTTGTGTTATGGGCCATGATTGGTGGTCACCGTCGAATGAGAAGTTGGCTGTTGTTTACCAAATGCTGGACGTCGGCAGCGCGGCGGCAGTTACTCGCCGGTAGTGCTCGTGCCTCGTTATGACAGTGCGCTCTGTTGGGCTCTGATAGCTGGCAGCCAAGATAGGGCAAGCCTGAGTCCATCCTACCTGTTCATGTTATTAGGGTGTTTACGTTTTTCGCTGGCCTCTCTGATTTTGTGTTTCGTCATAATCGGCTGCTTGGCCAACACACAGGCTTCGTTGAGTTTTATTTCTTTTCCGCGGTATTTCTGATGTTCTGCCGCTGCATATTTGTTTCGTTGCCCCAGACCAGGGCTTCACAACATACGTGCTCGCGGAGCAAGCTGTGAGCAGCAAGGCGCGAGCACGGAGCAGCGCGAGCACGCTAACCCCACTACCGGACCAGAGCGGAGAGTGGGGAGAGTCACGTGGGGTACACAACAGCTGCCGCCAGTCGATGTAAATCCGCGGCCACCTGCAGGGATATCACTCACGAATTATTACTGCGACAAATGAAACAAATAAAGGAGAATGTACACGTGCCTCATAATTTTATTAGCTTAGTGTATGCCTCTACCATCTGTAGACACTGAAACTAAAGAATTCCACGACAATCCTGTATTTTCAACACTTTCTTCAACACTACTTAAAATATCACCTCCGGTTGTAGTGTTCTTCATGGCTACTACATCGAGGAGCTCCTTCCTCACCTGAAGATCCCTATTAACACCTCTAATAAATATGGCAAGCTGCGCTGTTCCAGTGATATCAACTCTTTCGTCCAGAGTTAGAGAATACGCCATAAAATCTTTACAGATATTTGCAAACTGGCTCTGGACGTCGTCTGCCATGTCCTGTATGCGACGCATAATGGTCATGTTAGATAATGGCACAATCACAAATTGTTCAACTTGAGATGGACACAAATGTTCCGCAGCAGCTACCAAACATTCTTTTATTAAATCGCCATCAGTTAAGGGGCGCAGGGATTTTGCTAAAAGCAAAGCAGTTTTGTAACCCACTCTGAGAGGTGCCTCAGTTGATTTTTCTTCATCGTCCAGATCTTATTCGGATAGCTTCCTTTTAAGTTTAATAACTTCCTGTGGTCAATCACATTTTCCACGTCCGTAGTCTTTCGCGTGGTACGGCATATAATGTCGCTGCAAATTAAATATCGTAAAAGAATTAAGCGTTTTGTGACATACTAATCATTTTGCAACACCAACATTTTCAGTAAACAGATACAATTCCTCCCAATGGGGGTTGAACTGCGAAGGCATGGTTGGGGTTACACAACGGCGACTTCACATGATTCTTAACCAGCGAAGTGACTGTTACGAGCTGATCGTAGTACTTTAAACGTTACACAGTCGGCGCGAATTCAATAGGCACGCTGCGGCCCTATTCAAACGTGCGCGCGCATTTCCCCTCCCTCCCCACTCCGCGACCTTGCAGCTGCTCGGGAGCACGTGCATGAGCAGACGCGAGTACTCGTGCTCAAAACCGGCCAGTTGTTAAGCCCTGCCCTAGACGAATATAACGCTTGTGTTCCCGAATGCGCGTTGCTATTGGCCTACCAGTCTCGCCGATGTATGCCTCTCCACATTCGCGTTCCACCTTGTAACGCATGCAGTGTGTAATGCATCCACCTTGTCCTTAGTGGAACCTAGCACGTCCTGGACCCTACGACCACTATAGAAGACAGGCTGCACCCCAGCCTGGAGAAGGTGTTTGCCTATTCAGTCAGTAACATTTTTCACATAAGGTAAGCGCACTGTTGGCTGCAGTTTGTCTATTTCTTCCTTATCTTTCTTACTTGTGTTCGTCGACAAGGCTGTGTGGATCGACTTATGGCTGTAGACATTGGCTAGAAACGTTGTGCGTAGCCTTTTAAGCTCGGGTGTAATGTTTTGATCATCATTTAGGCACTGCGCACGGATTGCCAAGGAACGGATGACAGAGTTATTCTGCACTGGATGATGCTAGGATTGGGCGTGCAGCTATCTGTCTGTATGTGTAGGCTTACGATATACTCTGTGCACCAGTGTTCCCACCGTTCTCCTGTATACTTCGACGTCTATAAATGGAATTGCACCATTCTTCTCTACTTTGAGCGTAAACTGTATCTTCCCGAGCATGTTGTTCAACTATTCGTGAAACTTCATATGGTTCAAATGGCTCTGAGCACTATGGGACTTAACTTATGAGGTCATCAGTCCCCTACAACTTAGAACTAAATAAACCTAACTAACCTAATGACATCAAACACATCCATGCCCAAGGCAGGATTCGAACCTGCGACCGCAGCGGTCGCCCGGTTCCAGGGTTTCAGACTGTAGCACCTAGAGCTGCTCGGCCACCTCGGCTGACGGCTCTGTTTCACCATGAGGCCATATAGCGACCGTGTTGTCTACGTATCTGATCAGCAACGTTGGCGTAAAGCAGCTGAACCGACGGCCACTGTTTCAAAGGCTTCCATGAATATGTCATCTGCCAGAGGAGATAGGGGAGACCCCATTGATATGCCATCTGTCTGCTCGTAATATTTTCCTTGCCATTTGAAGTACGTTGAAGTCAGGCACAACTCAACCAAGTCGAATATGTCTGGCGGGACATGCTCCTGAAGGTTGCGGATACTTTCATCTACTGGCACGTTCGTAAATAGTGACTTCACGTCAAAGCTGACCATGATGTTCGTAGGTAAACTTGTTTCTCCCTTTAGGCGTTCTATAAATTGCGTCGAGTTCTTCACATAAGATTGGTTCAAATGGCTCTGAGCACTATGGGACTCAACATCTATGGTCATCAGTCCCCTAGAACTTAGAACTACTTAAACCTAACTAACCTAAGGACATCACACAACACCCAGTCATCACGAGGCAGAGAATCTTCACGTAAGAGTCTGTCTTGCCAACCATACGTCGTAATTTGCAAGCTGGATACGTTGCCAAATTTTAAATAGACGAATTGATCCCATTCACTATCAGCCTCAAACTATAACTTTCCTTATGTATCCGCACAGAAGGAGGTCACGGCCGGTATTGCTAAAACTATATACTTATACGGATACGGTGTCTGTTCTGGCAATACCGGCCATAACCTCCTCTCGTGCGGATGCACACATATTACCCGAAATCTTACGGGACTTGGTAAGAACGTGTTTCACGAGTAATGAGTGTGTTGGGTAGGGACACTAGGAATGTAGTGTGTGGACATATAAGGTGAGAATTTGTGTCTCGCGGGAGGCGTGAGCGAGATAGTCCCTGCAGTCGCACTATCCTCTGTGCTCCCAGTGGCTCAGATAGATAGAGTATCTGTCATGTAAACAGAAGATCCCGGGTTCGAGTCCCGGTCGGGGCACACATTTTCACCTGTTCCCGTTGATATATATCTGAAAGAAGAGACACCATATCCATATAAGTATATGAGTCTGATATGGATGCGGGTTTAAAACAGCGATGTATGATAGAATTCCTGACTGCTGAAGAAATTGCACCGACTGAAATTCATCGACACCTACTAAGGGGCCATAGGGACGATACAATAGACGTCCGTTATGTGAGGCAATGGGTACGGCATTTTCAAATTTTCGAAAAGGGTGTGCATGACAAGCCACAGCCCGATCGACTTTCCACAGTTGTAATCCCTCACAGTGAAGATCGTCTTGATCAACTCACCCGTGGTGAGCGGCGGATAACGACCGGAGAATTGTGTGCAATGCGACTGTAATGCGTTGGAAGCTATGTCGGAATACCTTAGTTATCGTGAAGTCTGTGTGAGATTGGTCCCGCGGGTGCTTACAGAACTGTTACGGTACAGAGTAGTACGGGTTCCAAGTTATAAAATTTTTATCGGACTTCAGCCACTTTAACGTAAGATAGGCTGGTCGACGACATTCCGTTCAATCAGCATTTTGTTTTAGTGACTCTTATTTTGCAGTGAAGAAATCACTCTGTACCACTCTCATAGATTTTAAATCAATCAACCCCAGAATCTCACTCCTAACCATAGACACGGGAAAACACAAACTCACATATATACATTGTCATGCCCCAACCGAAGAAAGCGATGACATTAAAAAAGATATTTTCTACGAGGAATTAGAAACGGTTTTAGACAATGTACCAAGTGAACATTACAAAATTATCCTTGGAGATTTTAAGGCGAAAATAGGGAAAGAAGCAGCCTTCATGGGGACCATCGGAAAGCACAGTTTACATGATGTGAGCAGTGATAACGGCACTAGGCTGGTTAGCTTTGCGACTGCAAAAGGCTTGTTTATAAGCAGTACTGATTTCGACAGGAAGAGAATATATAAAGGAACCTGGGTGTCTCCAGATGGGAAAACAGTGAACCAAATTGACCACCTAATTGTAGAGAAGAGAATAAAGAAGTGGATACAAAATGTTAGAACGGCAAGAGGTGCGGAATGTGGATCAGACCACTTCCTTCCCAGAGGAAGGACGAAAATAATATGTAGAGCCAGGAAGCACAAAAGAATGCAAAGAGTCACTCGATATGACCATGAGAGTCTGACTGAAGATAATATAAGAAGAACTTTCAAGATAGTACTAACAAACCGTTTTGAGGCTTTGAATGAAGAGGAAGGAGATACTGTGGTAGATCAGAACTGGAAGGCGATTGCAGAGACCATTAAAGAAACAGACCAAGAAGTAATCCCAAAGCGAACTAGGGGAAAAAGAGTGTGGTTCAATGAGGAGTGTGAGGGAGCTATCAGGGAGAGACAACGGGCCAAACTACTGTGGATACAAAGCAATATGCAAGAAGAAGAAAAATCGAAGTTTGAAGAAACACGACGGCAGACCCAAGCCACATTGAGGAAATCAAAGAGAAAATATGTTAAAAGTATCATGGAGGAAGCTGAACAAGACTTTCATGGAAATAGGTATAAAGAACTTTATAGAAAAGTGAAAAGTTTTAAAGGAGGGACATACCATCAACACAGATTCATAAAAGATGCCAATGGAAAAATGTTAACAGAAGATCAAAAAATTGCAAGAAGATGGATGGAATACTTCAGAGAATTACTAAACTCTGATGAACCAACCGAACTACTTGAGTTTGATGAACCAGTAATAGTAGACCCAGAATATCCTCCACCCACCGTTGAAGAGATAAGGAACCAGATTAAAAACCTTAAGAATGGTAAAAGTCCAGGTGAGGACGGTATTCCTGCTGAACTTCTCAAGGCTGGAAACGAAATCCTCTGTTTCAAAATCCACAAGCTAATCGAGCAAATTTGGGTAAAACATGAAATACCAGAGGAATGGAAGGTAGCTGTGATATGCCCCATATATAAAAAGAAAGACAAATCCGAAACTTCTTGGCAGATTAAAACTGTGTGCCCGACCGAGACTCGAACTCGGGACCTTTGCCTTTCGCGGGCAAGTGCTCTACCAACTGAGCTGCCGAAGCACGACTCACGCCCGGTACTCACAGCTTCACTTCTGCCAGTACCTCGTCTCCTACCTTCCAAACTTTACAGAAGCTCTCCTGCGAACCTTGCAGAACTAGCACTCCTGAAAGAAAGGATATTGCGGAGACATGGCTTAGCCACAGCCCAGGGGATGTTTCCAGAATGAGACAAATCCGTATGGGACAACTACAGGGGCATAGCGCTACTCAACACCTGTTATAAGATCTTCTCCAACTGCCTATTAGAACGAATAAAACCTATAGCAACAGACATAATTGGAGAATACCATGGAGGTGTCCAGGCAGGGCGATCAACCACGGACCAGATTTTTGTCCTAAAACAGGTCTGTGAAAAAATGTACGAATACGGACGAGAGATACATCTCCTGTTTGTAGACTCCAAGAAGGCTTACGACAGTATACATAGACCTAGCCTGATTAGAACTATGACAGAGTTTGGTATACCAAAGAAGTTGGTCAAACTGATAGAGGTATGCCTAAATGACACAAAACTTAAGGTTAAGGTAGGCAATCAAATGACAGAAAGCTTCCAAGTTGTAACAGGATTACGCCAAGGAGATGGGCTATCACCTGTCCTCTTCAACCTGGCACTTGAGAAGGTAATACGGGATTTCTTCAAAGAAAACATCAAGGGCATTCAAATTGGTAACGAACACATTACATATCTGGCCTATGCAGACGACATTGCACTATTAGCATGCACACAAGAAGATCTGAAGAGAAGTATCCAGACCTTGGAGTTATTGGCAGCTAGGATCGGTCTACAAATTAGCTCTGAAAAGACAGAGTATATGACCATAGGAAGAAAGATCCAGAACTCTCAAGATTTAATTGTGAACAATACCAGGTATAAACATGTGAAAGAGTTCAAATACCTTGGATCATTTTTTACAGAAGTAACATCATCTGAAGCAGAGATAAAAGCACGACTACAGGCGGGAAACAGATACTATCACTCTCTAGACCCTATATTAAAATGTAGAAGTGTCTCGCAACAACTAAAGCAACGGTTGTATAAGACATTAATAATGCCAGTAGTACTTTATGGTTCTCAAACCTGGAGCACTCGAAAACAAGACCTAAAGCGACTGCTAACATTTGAAAGGAAAGTCCTCAGGAAAATATTTGGACCAGTCAAAGATCAGACTACTGGAGAATGGAGAAGACGCCATAACACTGAATTAGAAGAGCTGTACAAGGAGCCTAACATCGTGGGAGTGATGAGAAGCAAAAGACTGCAATGGGCTGGACATGTTGTTAGAATGGAGGCAACAAGATGGCCCAAAATCACAATGGACTGGATCCCGTCAGGCAGCAGACCAGTGGGAAGACCTAGAAAGAGGTGGATCGATGGAGTGAGAGAAGACCTGTTGCAGCTGGGAGTCACGGAAAACTGGAGACAGATAGCAGAAGACAGAGACGGATGGAGAGCTCTAACTGTGGTGGCGCGCGGTCCTTTGGGCCTGATCGCGTGAATGAATGATGACTCTTGTTTCAAATCAACCAGCGCAGTACCAGCCAGCCATGGATTGCTGCAGAGCTGAACTCAACTGACCAACTTCATGCTGTGTCACACCTACCACTAGTGATGGGAGAGCTGATGAACTACCAGCAGAAGTATAGTACCAGGTGCTGTGCTCTCTGAGTATGGGACGGAAGACGACGACCAGTGTTCCTGGCGGACCACCGTCCGATACGCTGGAGCGCATCCTGCTGCGGGGTCTACCAGGCCGGCAGTACTGGGCTCAACGCCTGCCGCCTACACTAGAGCGCGGGTGGTGTGGTCCAAGGAAGAAGATGCACGGAGTGGGATCCGGTACTCTCCTCAGTCCGTAGCAGTTATCCATGCTGTAGCAGGGTGGGCTAAGCACCCATATCGGCGAAAGAGGAACGGAGTCTCGCTAGGACGCAGGCGCAAGGACTGGCGCAGCATCCAACATCGGAAGCCTGTCCGTGACCAGGGCAAGAGGCAACTATGGCCAAACGTACACCACCCTTTGTCAAGCTGTCACAATGAACAAGTCACTGAATAATCATGTTTTTTTAGCGCCGGGAGCGCTTCCAGTTGATTCCTGACATCGCGCAGAGGCGTCATCCGCTTGGCCCCTCTGTAGAACAAAAAATATAATCTGAAGGAAATTTTTCTGGACCTGATGGACCAATATGAAACTGAAGGTGACAACTTTCAGAATAGAATCGTCACTGGAGAAGACACGTGGTGTCACCACTAGAGCCGGAATCCCAAAGACAGTCCACGGAATGGCGACAAGCGAATTCTCTGTTAAAGAAAAACTTCAAGACACAGCCGCCTGCAGGCAAAATGGTGTGAACAGTCTTCCGGGTTAGCCAGGGAGTGGTTCTTTTGGATGTCACAGAGCCTGGAGAAACGATCAATTCAGTACGCTACAAGACGACGCTGACTAAGCTGAAAGCCCGAATTTCCAGTGTAAGGCCAAAGAAGAAGACCAACTTTCACTTGGAACATGACAACGCCGGGCCCCTCGTCAGTTTGGCGACCAAGCAACTTATTAATGAATTCGGCTGCACTGTCTTACAACATCCACATACAGTCCCGATTTAGCGCCTTCTGACTTCCTTCTCTTTGGGCTTCTCAAAGATGGACTACGTGGCGAGTATTTTCAAGATTCTGATGCTGTTGTCAAATCTGTAACGAAGAGGTTGGACTCAGCTGGTTCAAAATTTTACAAGCGCGGCATGTAGGCTCTGGTTGATCGTTGGCGATGTGCATAGCGAATGGTGGTGACTACGAGGCAAAACGACAGTCTGTAGCTGAATTATTGCTCGATTTAGCTGTGATGTTGTGATTTACGTATCTCCTGTAGTTTCCATGAATAAAAGTAGGAGGCGTTACTTTCGGAACGAGCTTCTTAAAATGTCCACGTCTCCGAAGAAACAATGAAAATTTTTACTTTTACCTCCGTAAACAATATTCATACCACGTATTATTTTGGTACGTTACAGAGAAAAACGCCCTTACCTAGATCTTCGTGGGTACAGGGATACATTTACTCCTTTTCAATATTTCTTCCTTGAGAGTTACTGTGACAGGTGCTGACGGGTCTACTACGTTTCCATGGCAGGCAGTAGGCGACAGATTCGGAAATCATATGCGGGTGCAGGGACGTGCGTTACACATACGAGTCTAGCGCTGGAAACGCTGTGCCGCAGCCGATACGGACTTACAGGGCGTGAAGCGAATTTGTCGTGCCTTGCCGCCGTCAGCTGCAGTCCGTGAATGTGGATGTCACTGTCGCGCCTGGTTACCGACTTATATGCGGCCAGGTGGTAGCGCATCGTGCCCGATTCGTCTCCCGTAACACCGCCAACGTTAGCCACACACTACTGCCACAGATACTGGGCATACTGTTGGATCGTCAGTCCTCTGGCTGATGTGGCCCGATAAAATTACCTGCACCAGCCTCTTCATGTCGAAGGAGCACTTCCACGTAACGTGTCAGTAGATTGTTGGATGTATTCCAATCTCTGCCTTCCCCTAATGTTTTTACCCCTCTGCAGCTCCCTGTAGAACCGTGGAAGTTACTCCACTATGTCGTAACACATGCACTATCGTACTGTCCCTTCCTCTGGGCATGTCTTACAGACTTTCATCTCATCGACACAAATGCGATGAAAGTAGTCAGGTGTCAATGTAGCTTCGTAGATGTACACTGGTACGTCAATGATTAGAGTTCTAATTCTATGTGACAGGTGAAAATACCACCAGCTTGCATTGATTTCGTTCGTGTTTAGTGTTGCTACCACGCCGAGTGTTCTGTACAGTGTGACTCCGTGATGATACTACAAACTTTCAGCGATGACAAACTGTTTGGGGTAAGCGACCCTGGTCGGGGAAAGTCAGAATCGAAACTTAGAACCGATAATCGTTGTGACAACTTGGCTTTGCGGACCTCTTTTGCTATAGGGTTTTTGCTTTCCATATTTAGGAGGATGTATTATCAAACAAAGCAAGGAAAAAAGTCCATTAAACATGCGTTCTAAAGTGCATACCTGAACAGCTTTGAGCACTCGATCATCTTTGCTTCTGTGAAAAACGTACTTCTACTGAAAAGAGCTCATATATCTTAAGGTACGCAGCTTAGAGCGCGTGTTTGGTACACAGTACCTCCTCCCAAAATATGATAATCAAAGAGCTTGCAGTAGAGGATATCCTCTGTCACAGGTATGAGAAAGTTTTACCGTTAAAACTTCCAACTCTGTCGTTTCCATACCAGTGCCGCATACCTTTTACTTTTCTATGTCATCCGCGAAAGTTCGTATAAGGGGCGGGAACCGTTCAGAGTGACCATTATGAAAGACGTGCTGAAACCGAGCATATTCGTATGAGACAGCGTTATCAGCAGCAGACAGATTTTTATAGGGGTCTCATTTTGGGCCTCTGGCCGGATGGATGCGTAGTGCAATATCGACATGATCGTTTTATTAACCAATACATGTGATTTCCAGTGTCACTTTTTCTATATCCTTCTGTTT
Organism: Schistocerca nitens; assembly: GCF_023898315.1. Taxonomy (NCBI): domain Eukaryota; kingdom Metazoa; phylum Arthropoda; class Insecta; order Orthoptera; family Acrididae; genus Schistocerca; species Schistocerca nitens. The sequence goes on from NC_064618.1 coordinate 176,012,557, forward strand.
ACCTTTGTCCTTTATGTATTGTTCTGTGCTCCAATATGTATGAGTTAAGTGATTTTTTAGAACATTTTAAGTACTTAAATTTTGTATCTGCTAAAATGCGCTCGAGCTGTCCCATCCGCAATTAGGTTTATGGAACCGACCGAATGCAAAAGATAGGTTATTTCTCATTGATGCAAGGCCTTCATACAGCACGAATTCCCAATCTGGCAACCGAAGTATGACAGGAACGTACTGTAACGCGTCACATTGAACTTTCCCGAAGTAGTAACCGAGCTTGCTTCGTTTTCTACAAAATGTATTGGGAACATTATGATGTCTCTGCCTTATTTTACAAAGGTATTCATGATATTTTTGTGATCTAACTTTTTGGAGTTTTATTTACTTATTGCGAAAGTGGAGTTCACAGTACTTTCGTATCGAAAACGAGTTTCCCAGTACCCAAATGATAAAACATCATTACGTGTTGTGCAGATCGGATTAAGTAATGAACGGCCTAAAAACCAATGATGAACTAAGGAATAACTGAAAAATATTTGCTTGAGAGTGGTGCTTCCAGATTAAAACAGAAATCAGAAGGACATACTGCAAATGAAATTCACATTGCAGTAGCTTAATATGAGAATCTTTTTTAAATCGAAAACCAAGAGCAAAGTTTTAAATAAGGTTGGTTGCAAACGTCTGGCGTGGTTTTAGGTGAATAAAACTAAACTCGTAAGGTAAAATAAACAGATATTTTAACTAGTTGCAAACAAGGATTTGAAGCACCTGAAGTACAGAAACTGCGGACACCAAAGCACATGAATGAATAATGTATATTAATATATGTTTTGTAAATCCAGATGCCCTTTTCTTGCTGCAATACAAAATTTATTTAACTTCAAGGCGCATTTCCTTTTAATTCTTACGTACGATTCTTTAAGATTCCACTCAGTTAAATTCACAGTATTTACGTGAATAATGTATTGCTTACATTCAGTCGTCTGTCTTGTCCTGTTCATATAAAAATTACGGTGCGAAGAGTTTTGAATGTAAAGAGCCCAATGCGTCTGGAACCAAAACGGATGTTATATTCCGCATATTTCAAAAATGGCTCTGAGCACTATGGGACTCAACTGCTGAGGTCATTAGTCCCCTAGAACTTAGAACTAATTAAACCTAACTAACCTAAGGACATCACAAACATCCATGCCCGAGGCAGGATTCGAACCTGCGACCGTAGCGGTCTTGCGGTTCCAGACTGCAGCGCCTTTAACCGCACGGCCACTTCGGCCGGCCTCCGCATATTTCCATTCACTAATGGGTTACTGTATCGTTTCCTTGGGATATTCGATTTACGGAAACATTTTTAGAATACTGCTGATGAAATAACGTCGCGGTGTGTTCAGCGATGAATCGCGGTTCTGCTGTACTCCTGGTGGCCGTCATCAGCAAGCATAAAGGCGAGCTACGAGTATAAAGAGGCACATAGATGCTGCTCCTGGCTTCACTTCATGGTGCGGGTAGCATAAGTTCAGGAAATCGTTGGTAGTGACTGAGGCAACTCCGAAGGCACAGTTGTACCTCATGGAGATCCTACGTTCTCATGTGTTACCTTCCATTTTACAGTATCGTGGTGCCATTTTTGAACAGCACACAGGACACGCGTCTCTTACAACTGTCAGCATCCCGGTGTTGTGATGAGGTGTTCCTGTGCACAGCAAGATCCTCAGATCTGTCGCCGATGGAACTTGTACTGAGCGTAATTGGATCTCAACTCCGTCCTAGGGCCACTGTCTAGGATATCAAGTACTAGTTACGACTATTGTGGGCTATATTGCCTCAGGAGAGGTTACAACGATTTTACGACATCATTTCCAATCGAATATGTGCATCCATCCAGGTCAGAGAGGGTACAACGTCAAACGGATCAGTGGTTTGTAAGTTAAACGGATCAGTGTTTTGTAAGTTTTACACAATTTTGTAATCACTGCAGTAACATCACATACCATCTCAATCAGTAAAGTATAATTTCGTTTCCTCCTTCCTTTCTGGTTGCTTCAGTTTTTTCGTCTAGGAGTGTATATATCAATAAACTCATCAATGCTCTCTGTAATTACCAATATTCCTCTTTTTACGAAAGATACCATGAATATTACACTAAGATTAAACACAACAAAAATTCAAGGGATTAACGGTAGTGCATGAGCCAGTACGACGCAGCAGTCCACATGTATTCACATGACTTTAAAAGTCCAGTAGATAGTGCTGTAGACTTTATGACTTATTTAAAGAAGTTTCTGTTCAACACACGTTCTGATTCACTGAAGACTTTCTTCAGAGAAACCTGATGAAATTTCACGTTACCACAGCGAAGGATTCGGTGACACGTTGTATGAGACTTGTAAAATGTAAACCACACTGTTCACATGCATTTAATTCTATTTTCTGAGTGATGTAAATCTAAATCGGTCATGAATTTTACATTTTTCCCATAATCCATTACATTTAATATTTTAGTTTACTTCATAAGCAAAATCTCCTCTGTAAAACAGTAAGGTACTGTTATTCTATTGTATTGATCTTCAATTAAATTTGGATCTTTGATTCCTTTTCGCATCACAGAGATCACTCTGAAATACGACCAGTGTAACGTACAATTGTGACTGCACCAAGAAAAACGTTTAAAAATTGTAAAATGAATAGTAATTGTTGTTGTGACCTTCAGTCCTTAGACTGCTTTTATGCTGATCCCCAATCTAGTCTATCCTGCACAGTGCTCTTTTTCTCTGATTAACTACTGGGTCCTACATCCATTTGAGCTTGATTTCTGTACTCGTACCTCGGTCTTCAAATTCTTACCTCTGCACTTCCACCACTACCAAACAGACTTTTCCTTAACGTCTCATGATGTATCGTAACAACTAGTCAATACCTATAGTCAAATTGTCCACACATTTGTATCTCCTTAATTCGATTTATTACCTGTTCATAACTTCTTCAACCTCCCAGTACAATCTTCAAAATTTTCTGAGTCACCACGTATTAAAAGTTTCAATCCTCCTTTTCTTCGAACCGATTATCGTCCATGATTCACATCCGTAGAAGACTAACCCCAGTAAAATATCGCCATGAAAGACAGTGCTTAAATTTATGTTCCATTTTAACAAATTCATTTTCTCAGAATAATTTTCCTAGCTATTGCCGTTCTGCTTTTCACGGGGTTGCGCTAGAAAGTAATGTCCCAGAATCTTTTATCTGATAAACTTAAAATTTTTTAAATAAAACAAATTTTGCTAACATCTCCATCTTTATTCTTCATGGTCACATATTTATTTCTCGACATAGTCTACTTGGCGGTGAACACATTTTTCCCCACTAGATAGCAGTTTGTTGATACCGTCACTATAGAATTCTTGACTTCTCGATGCAGCCACATCCTCACCTTTGTTTGCACCGCTTAATCACTATCAAAGTGAAATACTCGAAGGGATTCCTTAAGTTTTGGAAACAGAAGGAAAACAAAACGGATGGAGCCAAGTTGGGATTCTACGGACGATGATCGATGATGGGAACCCAAGGCGTCGGATTGTTGCAGATATCTGGCGTTATCATGCTGAAGGAAGTGTTCCATATTTGAACGATCTCTTTGAATTCGCGCTTTCAGTTTTCTAACGGTCGCGCAGTATCTTTTAGAATTTATGTTGGAGCCTTTAGGAATGAATTCCAAATGCATCACAACTTGAACGTCCCAGAACACTGTGAGCATGATTTAGAATGGATGGTAGTGTCTTGAAATTTTTTGGCGTCAGTGATCCGTTGTGGCGCAAGTCCATTAGCGCTCTCTCGTAATCGGGCCTAAAATAGTAGACACAGATTTCACCAAATGTAATGTTGTCAAGGAACCCATTAACCTCACTGTCAAAACGGGGAAGAAATGTTGACCAGTCTTCAGTCTCACTTGCTTCTCTATTTCATGTTAGCAGCAAGCATACCAGGCACAAACTGTGAGAACTGTTTGTCACGCACCAACGTAGTTACGTTACACACCGCCATGTTCCATTCTACAACTCGGAGCCCACTAGCAAAAAGAGGGTTGAAACTTTCCTCAGCGAAGTAAAAAAAAAAAAAAAAAAAAAAAAAAGGTTCAAATGGCTCTGAGCACTATGGGATTTAACATCTGAGGTCATCAGTCCTCTAGAACTTAGAACTACTTTACCTAACTAACCTAAGGACATCACACACATCCATGCCCGAGGCAGAATTCGAACCTGCGACCGTAGCGGTCGCGCGGTTCGAGACTGTAGCGCCTAGAACCGCTCGGCCACCTCGGCCGGCAAGTTGGAAAGTCGACATAGTAATATTTATGACATGTGATACCTCAATCGATACTGAGAGTAGAATAAAAAATTTGGAGGCATTACTTTCCAGCGCACCCCCATATATCCGCTGTGTATCGACCATCTTCAGTTATTTTGCTACCCAACTGTCAAAACACTTCTAAGAATTTAGTGTCTCATTTCGTAATTTAATTCCCTCAGCATCACATAATTTAATTCCGTCCCATTATCAGTGGATTACTTGATGTCATCGGCAAATTTAGAAGTTTTTTATTTCTTATTTCTGAACTTTAATTTCCTTTCCTAGTTATTGCTTGATTTCCTTAACTGCATATTCAAACGAATGTAAGGGCGTGATATTTTGTGCCCACCTGTTCTTTTTTTTTTTTTTTTTTTGCTGGACAAGTGTGGTGTTAGAAGAAGATAGCTTTGAGAACGTTGGACACGCCTCACTGTACGCTCTGGCACTACAGAGGTAAACGTGAAGATTAGCAGCAGCCTGTCGGGAATCTTCTCCCGTTCAGTGCTCCTGAGCGTAGCTGCGGAGAGAGGGCGGAGGCGGCCCCTGAGAGAGCCGCAACCAGCCTTACTCTCCAGCCACGCGGGCCCTCGCCACGTGGGGGAAATGGAGCAGGCGCGTTGCTTCTGCGCCGGCCGCCTTTTAGGGCAGGCGCCCCTCTTCCGGCGCTGGGGTCGGCGTCGGCGTCTGCGGCGGCGCGCGGGTCAGCGCGTCACACCGCGTCGCCTCGCCTCGCTCAGAGACCCGACGCTCGTTTGGCGGCCGCAAAAAGGCCCCGGCGAGCCGCGGAGCATTAACACTCGCGCGCTGCTTTTGTCGGGCCGGGCCGGAAGAGAGGGCCACGGCGCGCCACGTCACGGGCGCTGCTTTTTGTCGTCTCGCATGACTGACGATTGAAGCCCGACGCGGCGCTTATGTGCCGCCTTTGAGGCCGCGCTAGCGGAGGTCAGAGATAAAGCGGGTGCAACGGCGCGCTCTCATGAAAATAAAAGGGAAAAACTTCATCCGCGATGCAAAGGAGCAGCATTATGGCTCCACACCTGAAACACTGTCTACACAGAATCCTACAGCGAATTTGCTTTAGCACCAGCGTCAAAGAGTGGCTCTCCCTGTGGTTCATTAGCGGTTAACGCCAGAAAATCGTGTTCATTACATTGTTCGACAACATGATCCAGTTAGAATACGCACCACAGATAAAGCACATACCACCTACGACTTCTCTTAGACGATATGTTAAGGAAAGACAAACACATGTTTATAGCATTAGAGTTAGAGAAAGCTTTCGAAATTTTAAAACTGTAAAGCTGGCAAGGGTAAAATATTGGAAGCGAAAGGATATTTGCAATTTGTATAGAAACCAGATGGCAGTTATAAGAGTCCAAGGGTACGAAAGGGAGCACTGGTTGTGAAGGGAGTGACACAGGGTTGTAGCCTACCCCCGATATTATGCAATCTGTATGCTGAGCAAACAGTAAAGTAAACAAAAGAAAAATTCGGAGTGGGAATTAAAGTCCAGGGAGAACAAATAAAAGATTTGAGTTTTGCCGATGACATTGTAATTCTGTCAGAGCAAAGTACTTGGAAGTGCGGTTTAACGCAGTGGACAGTGACTTGGAAGTAGGATATAAGTTACCAAGATCAACAAAAGTAAAACAAGGATAATATCATATAGTCTAATTAAATCAGGTGATGCGGAGTGAATTAGATTAGGAAATGAAACACTTAAAGTAGTAAATGAGTTTTGCTATTTGGGAAGAAAAATAATTGATGAAGATCGAAGACTGGCAATGGCAAGGAAAGCGTTTCTGAAGAAGTGAACTTTGCTAACATCGAGTATAGATCTAAGTATCAGGAAGTCCTTTCTAAAGGTATTGGCAAGTAGTGTAGCCTTGTATGGAATTGGAACGTGGACTTTAAAAACTTTAGACAAGAAGGGAATAGAAGCTTTTGAAATGTGATGCTATAGAACAATCTTGAAGATTCGATGGGTAGATCACGTAACTACTGAGGAAGTACTGAAACGAATTGGAGAGAAGATAAATTTGTGGCACAACGTGACTGGAAGAAGGGATCGATTGGCAGGACACATTCTGAGGCATGTAGGGATCACCAACATAGCATTGGAAGGAATCGTGAGGCGTAAAAATACTAGAGGGAGAAAAAAATGGCTCTGCGCACTATGGGACTTAACATCTATGGTCATCAGTCCCCTAGAACTACTTAAACCTAACTAACCTAAGGACAGCACACAACACCCAGTCATCAAGAGGCAGAGAAAATCCCTGACCCCGCCGGGAATCGAACCCGGGAACCCGGGCGCGGGAAGCGAGAACGCTACCGCACGACCACGAGCTGCGGACTGCTAGAGGGAGACCAAGAGATGAATACAGTAAGCAGGTTCAGAAGGATGTAGGTTGCAGTAGATGATGAGGCTTGTACAGGATAGAGTAGGAAAGAGAGCTGCATCAAACCATTCTTTGGACTGAAGACAACAACAACAACAACCATAGGAGTGTACTTGATTTGTATCACTCTTGAACTGGCACAGAAAGGGCCTTGTATTCAAACAGTAGTTAGAGAGTTTTAATTAACCCCTGCAAAAAAAATCAGGTTGCGTCATTATCATTTTCTGTTAGTTTTTTTCCGCGTTGCAGTCATGGTAAACAATGATACCGCCCCACCACAATGATAACGTGGAGTATCGTGTGCTACGTTCTCGGCAGCAGCGGCAATGTTGCAGCCGTGACATGTCATTGCAAACGCCTAAACATGGCATCGGGATTGCTCTGATATAGCTGCAGCATTTCCACTATGGCACTGTGGAGCGCGTATTTCAATCTGTAATACGACGGCAGACACGTGCCTGCAAACGGCCAAGTAACTGATTACTTATTTTTTCCAATAAATAAGTAAATCATGATTGTCTCCGTACGAATTACACAGGCTGATTCAGCTGACCCTGCCAAATCGTCTTAGACAGCCCGTACTACGTCTGTATCAGGTATTGTATCTAGAAGGCGACAGCCACGTGATCCACAGAGGTTACCTCTCAGAGCCTTGGGCGGCTGTTAGCAAACGGAATAATAGTGCATGTAGTGAGGACTGGCCATGAGTTACACGGTATTTTGGGAGTAAAATATACCTTACTTCACCCTTACCTATCCTCGTGTCTCCAATCTTTCTTTCTGTAATTAGCTGCGTAGTCGTACAAGTCTCGGATCTATCTGAGTTCCTTCCGCTTATAGTACTTAATCTTCCATCAATAGTCCAGAAACGTTGCCTTATAATCTTTGTTTCGCCGTGGGAAACAACGAAATTAACTGGAGTTATAAAACCGGGATGCGGGGAAGTAACAACATTCCAGTGTATAACCTCTGCACCATTTACGAAGAGCTAAATACCGTAAATGGAAAAAAGTTACAGAGACATTAGGAACTGGTATGGTTACACCGCTAATTACACAAAAAGATATTGGAAACTCGTAGATAGTTAAGGTAGAAATAACGGATATCTTGGTCCAAAAATACCAAGCAACTCGTGGCCAATCCTTGCTTGTATTTTTTACACAATGATTCTGTTTACTAACAGTCGCCCAAAGCTTTGAGACCGAACATACTTCGATTACGTGGCTGTCGTCTGTCTCTATACAGATCCTGATACAGACGTAGTGCGTATTGCATAAAACGAATCGTTGGGGGCAGTTGAACATCTACGATATTGATATTTTCCAATGGCTCATACAAAGTGCGATGAATAACTCTGTTGTGTATATCCTTAATATTTCGTAGTTGAATGAAAATGCTGAGGTAGATTTCTCATACAGCTAAATATCCATTTGTAATTTTGATCGTTACTTAGCTCCATGTACGGAGTTTTCGTACGACATCAACAGAAAAACATATTGCAGTACAAGGAACATGGATATGAAAGATTCGAAGTTTCAATTTCCGTAAAGAACGGTTTATAGACAATTTTGCGAATACGTAAGTATACGAACATTATAAGTCGCGCTGATACTCATCTCCAAAGACAAGGGTCATTTGGCTCGCTGTAAAAAGCACAAAATTTTTCATCGAGTTTCAAGCAGGCCACATATTACAAAGCGGAGCTAGAACAGACTGAAATAAACAATACTAGGAAGAAGAAGGTCACGCAAGTGAAAACAACGTACGACAATTGATTGCTGATCAGTAGGAAGTAACTGAGGTTCAAATTTCTTAAAGATTATAACTATGTGTGAGTTTATAATTAGAAGTCGGGTTTTATCAATCGATGAAGTAACTGTCTGCAACTAAAAGTCAGCTCAACGGTAGCTCCATTTCACCTTCCACGGATGTTGTTCTGAATATGACCCTCTGCTATTAGTCATGGGGAAAAGTATAGGATAGATAACAGCTTTTCGTACACAAAGGTTACTTACAGAAAGAAAAAAGAAAAAAAAAACATGTAACGCATATTTTCTGAAATAAAGTATCTGCACCTTTGACTCGCTCAGTTATTAATAATGTAGTTACTACATCCTTGATTTTGTAGTATAACATACAACTTAGTACAATTCACAGATGACTAACAGAGTTCTAGGTCAAACATCGTCCCTGATACACACTACTTTTAAGGAAGTTAAACGTTATAACACATGCATTATTGTACTAAAAAAGTCTATTATTTATGATAACGACACTTCTGCCTCAGCAATTATTTTCTTTCTGCATGTTCTCTAGCATATACTGCCTAACGAGGGATCCAATTTTTCATCATTTGACAATTTTGTATGTTATTTTTGACTTGATGGACGGAAGCCCTTTCTGACATAGTAGTCGTCAATTTAACTTAACGGAGGGAAGTCAGGTATGCCATGCATCTGTAAATCATGTAAATGCTGCTCTGTTTTCGTAGTTTTGCTGTTCGTTTATCCTTTCTCTGAGGTAAAATGTGAGGTCAGCCTAGCATTTAAACGAGCAGGAGGAATAGCCTAAAAATCACAGTCAGGCTTCTTTGTGTACCAGCCTACAGTCATTAACCCGCTGCGAGGATTCGGTCACGGACTATCTCATTATCATGTCTCGAAAGGTAGCACGCTGTGGGTATGTGGTGTGAGCAGGTCACTGTCAATGCATTGATTGCTTAACTCACTATACGAGAGTATAGTGTTTATGACAATTGTTTGATGCAAATCGCATGTGGAATACGTAAATGGCAGGGCCGCTGTTCTTAAACCTATAGTAAACCAGATGATTACAGAGTTTGTAGGGTTTTCTATATGATGATGTATTAAAAAAATCCTATAGAACCGTATAGGGGACTCGCACCAGTGGGCTACAGTGATATATGAAAGTTGTAACTATTCTTCGATCAAGAAACTGATATATTAGAAAAGAAATCGTACGTAATATATCTATACTAGTATTTCGTTGATATTTAGTATCCAATAAGCATATTGGATGTAAGGAGTATAAGTGCAGATACTTCTATTGACGACGAAGGAAAGGTGTGTCGAAGAACATTACATCACTATTTGCATCATTTGCTGACTAATAATTGTACCCATTATATCTCCCACGTTTTTAGGTTGGGTAGTACATCTCAATACATGTGTCAAGAGCAAGAAATTAATGCCGGTTTGCCCCTGGGAAGCGTTGAAGTTTGGACGCATGGTTAGTCTATACCGAAATGCATAGCCAGTGCAGTAAATATCAGGTGGTAAAGTTTGTGACCGTTTTGTCGGAAGACTGTTCGACGCAGGGAAGAGCAACCAACACACAGGTGTCTCTACATATTAAGGAACTATACATAAAAATATCTGCACTAATATGAGTTACAGCCGGCCGCGGTGGTCTCGCGGTTCTAGGCGCGCAGTCCGGAACCGCGCGACTGCTACGGTCGCAGGTTCGAATCCTGCCTCGGGCATGGATGTGTGTGATGTCCTTAGGTTAGTTAGGTTTAACTAGTTCTAAGTTCTAGGAGACTGATGACCTAAGATGTTAAGTCCCATAGTGCTCAGAGCCATTTGAACGATTTTTTTTTATGAGTTACACCTTGTACAAAGTATTCGAATTGCTATCACTAACGGTTGATGCGGTGTCAGTATATGTAGTGCCAGTCAAACTAATGTATGAACGACGTTATTTGGAATTTACACGCAGTCACCGACACCCCCACCTTAGCGAAGACGGGTGAAACATTGTTACTTTTCAAAAACTTTTCCACAGCATTCCGGAGTTGGGCCAAATAAACACATGTGCGGGAAGCCGTGCTGTTACACTGCCCATCGCTGCAACTGGCGAACATATGGCTTACTGCGTCCAGCGGTGCGACCGTGTTGTCGCTTTGCCTGCGGCCCATTACTTCGTTAATCAGACATTAGTTTGCCTTCTGAACCAATATAACTGGTAATATCTTTATTTTCAAACCATGCATTGAGGATTTTCTAGAGAAATAAAAACATCTAATATCGGCCTGCAAGGAAATATGGTGAATGATTCAGCAACATAAATAAGTTAGTAATTCTATCCGGTAATTTTGTGTGTACTACGGGAGCGTGGGACATTTCGGTATTCCCAGAACGGACAATAACGTACGAGGCAATGACTGAAATGTGCTCAGTCACGTACGTAAATAGCCCGCATTAGTCATAACTACTAAATTCCGTCAGTGGTTACCTTCCTGGTTTTGAAAAGACGACCAGAAAGTGTCAGCGTTCCGTGAGAACCTTCAGGGAATTATATAACATTTGCATATAGGGAAACTGTGGCCCAAGTACAATTTCTAGGTGTCTGTGATGGCAACTCATTTAGCTTATAGATCATGATAGAACTGGAAACGTTTGAGTTAAAGCCTGTACAATCCAGTATCCGTTCGTTACAGCTTACAGATATGAAAGTGAATTAGAACAAAAGTATATTTGAAACGAAAGTGAGGTACCAGATGAACTTCGGGTATGGTATGCATTCAAAATGGTTCAAATGGCTCTGAGCACTATGGGACTTATCAGCCATGGTCATCAGTCCCCTAGAACTTAGAACTACTTAAACCTAACTAACCTAAGGTCACCACACAACACCCAGTCATCACGAGGCAGAGAAAATCCCTGACCCCGCCGGGAATCGAACCCGGGAACCAGGGCGCGGGAAGCGAGAACGCTACCGCACGACCACGAGCTGCGGACTATGGTATGCATTGTTAGACGACGATCCCGATACAAGAAAACACAAGAAATAAGCAGTAAGAAGACTAGCTGTGTTTCATTATCTCTTGGTTCTAAATTATTTGAATGTTTTGTTGAGCTAAATACCGTACAACTTTCGTATTGTCATAAATGATCGAAACATTTTTTTACAAATCTTTGATGCAGTTTGATTCTTAACTTTATGGAAGGTACTGTCTATGATCTGACTTCGTGTATGTTCGTAAAAGTGATACACACTGTCTTTTTTTTCATCTAACTAGGGAGACACCGATTGGAGCTTAGGCTTTCAAATCGGAAAATGATCTAGGTGATCGCGAACGTCCCGTTTCTGAAAAATTGTAAGATTTCGGTATTCTTTGAGTATTCAGCAGAGTTGTTGATTCCTTCAGGAGCTGCCACGTGAGTTAGTAATGTACCTGCTGCCTGGACTTGAACCAGAATGGAGTACCGGCAGCGAGTACACATAATGACACGACTTGCAGCACCTGAAGAAAACGACTGGGTCAGTAGTCGAAATAATTTGTGCAAAAGAAAGGAATCAACAACAAAGCACCCTGAAAATCAATCACGAGGGAAAAATTTTGAGATTACGAAACTGCACAAGTCTACCACCAGAGATCCGTTTGAAACCCGCATTCAGATGTTTAAATTTAGTGTATCGTAGTATCTGAATTTACGAGGACTATTTGTAAAGTAAGAAACGATCAGTCGCGAACTGACAACCACAGTGTAAGGTGTTATCTCAAGTTTGCCCGTAGATAGCGTCGCATCGCTCTTCACAGTTCTGAGGACACAATGAGCACTTAAAGATGTCAAGAAAATGATGTCTCACGCAAGTATAGATTACCGCCAGAAGATGTCGCTTGATTTCACGCAACCCCAAAAAAGGAACTGTCATGCATTTTTCTTCAAGGCTGTTGAGGCAATGAGAACGCTCCTGCAGCATTTCCGATTAGAAGTGTCTCATCACCCACCTTACAGCCCGGACTTAGCACCATCTGAGTTTCATTTCTGCTCAAATGAACCGCTGACTATGCGGACAACATTTTGGCACAGACAACGAGCTGCAGTCCAGCATAGAAATTTGTCCGAAAGCGCAGGAGGCTGCCTTGTATGACAGGGCTATTGGAAAGTTGGTATAATGCGACGACAGATGTATAAGTCGGAGCGGTGACCGTGTGGATACACAGCTGTAAGATTTACCTAACTGTTGAAAATAAAAAGTTTCGATTTTCACTGTGGTTTCCATTTCGCGTCGATCGTTCGACATTAATACTGTGTGTACGTCCCATTATTGTTTCAGCAAATTAATCTGCACATATCGCCACTACCATGAGTCACTGGCGTCAACATAGCAGCCACCTGCTCAAGTGGTTCAAATGGCTCTGAGCACTATGGGACTTAACATCGGAGGTCATCAGTAACACTAGACTTAGAACTACTTATACCTAACTAAGGACATCACACACATCCATGCCCGAGACAGGATTCGAACCTGCGACCGTAGCAGCCACACGGTTCCGGACTAAAGCACCTAGAACCGCTCGGCCACAGCGGACGGCTGCAGCCAGCTGAGAGCGGCGGCAATTCGAATGTCGCACAAGGAGTAAAACAAGCTAATAAGACGTTTCCATTCAAGTATTTTATTACAAATTAGGGAAAATATTGTATACACGAACAGGACTTTAACACTATGAAAGTTTTCAGTGTAAAAATATAACCAAATGTTGAACATCAGATGGTGTCGGATCTGCCTGTATGAACATAGGAACTGGGTTCCAAGACAGATAAAAGAGTGTCACTTTCTACACTGTGCTGGGAATCCAAAAGAGCCTTTAGTATTTGTGTACTTTGTTGTAACCAATTACGTAAGGAAACAATCTGATTCAAAATCCACAATAACTTCTTTATTTTCATTTATTTATTTGTTTTTGCACAAGTGAATCTCATTATTAAGCAAACTATTAGCGTTACACTAACACATCTTTACAGTTCTATGTCCCTCTCGAAAAGATCTAAATAGAAACAAAGCCACTTTAAATAACTAAACGCGCTATGTAAAAACGGAAGAGCTGGTTGGAAACGCCAACAATTTTGAAGACACGCTTCGATCATAGTCTCATGCGTATTGTTCTTTCCGACATTCTAAACCCAAGGACCCAGTCGAGGACACGCCTATGACGAACGTTACCACTATTCTGCTTTTGTTAGGACGGTTATAGTACGGTTTTCAGGAGACCTATCGATATATTGAGAGCAAGGTTAAGTGCTAATTTTGTGTGCTAAATAAAGCAATCGAGTTAGCTATGTCATGGTCAGTTTAGTGGCTGGCTGGTTAAACGTGGAGTTTTTAAATTAAATACTAATTTAACATCTGAGGTTCCAATGTTTCAGTTTTTTAGTGGTAACACCAAATTCGTTAATGTAATAAACATTGTATTATACGTTGCTGTAGAATGCAGAATTGACTTGATAATTTAATTAATAAGATTTATTCTAGATGCATTAAGAAACAGAGCATGAAATTTGAGGATGAATGTCACCCAGACGTGGGATGATGGTTGTCCACATTGACAATACTGTATGTTTGTTATTACCGATCTGGCTGGATCTGCATTCAAAGTAAATATTGAGTTTTAGTATTGCAAATGCTTGTGGTATTTGATAAAACACAGAAATAGAAGCAAATAATTGCAGACTTTTAAGTCTCAAAAAATATAAATAAAATAAATAATTAAATAAATAAAGGAACCAGTGACCACATTTCAAAATTATGTACAGTAACAACAGTTCGCCTTAAAAATACAGAAAGGTATTACAGATTCCAATGTAATTTCCTTCTGATAGTCTTTAATAGCCTTCTTAAAAGAAATTAGTTATGGGACACTGAACAAAATTCTTTTACTCACATTGTAGGAGGGAATGCTTTTCTACTTATGTTCTTGGATTGCCTTCTGTCTGTAACTGTAACAAAGTCATCCTTTTCTACTGCTTCTTCTGTTATAGTGTCAAACGCGGTGATTTATGAATCGTGGTTATGTGTCAGCATCACTGAGACACTCATTTAGGTTATCAGATTCCAATTAAATTTCTGTTGCGTTATTGCTGTCAGTGAAGCCTACAATTTTTTTGAATAACCAGGCGTCTTATTTAGCTATCCCTACTTGGAGCAAAATTAACAACAGTAACACACTAACCAACAAGTACAATTACTTGCTTCTGTTTTTCTTGCCATTAAACTTTTCAACGTCGAGATGATTCTCTTGATGCTGTTGTAGTAATGCGTCAACTAGGACATGCATGTTAATTCTTCATAACTCTGATATTAGCTTACAGGCTATTGGTTATTCACAGGATATGAGCCAATTTTTCAGAAAGCTTAAATAAAATTGCGCCTCCCAGTTTTTTGTGATTATCTCGATTAACGTCTTCAGAAGAAAACAGAAGGTATGTTTAAGAGTTGTAAATATTATAGAACCAAAATCTCCTTCTGGGGTAATATGAAACTGGAGATTGGTTATCTACAGACTTTTCCAGTATCAGCTTCTTTATTAGCTTACTACCTCCACACTTTTCCACTCTGTTCCACAGCTTCCTAAATTATAGGCTGAATAAGATCCTGTTCAAAGTCAACTCGTACCTTCGCAATATAAAAAACGTAAAAACATGTTCGAATGTATGTGAATTTCTAAGGGACAAAACTGCTTAGGTCATCAGTCCCTTGACTTACTCACTATGTAAACTAACTTATGCTAAGAACAACACACACACCCATGCCCGAGGGAGGACTCGAACCTCCGGCGGGAGAGGCCGAGCAGTCTGTGACATGGCGCCTCTAACTGCGCGGCCACTCCATGCGGCAAAAAAAGTAAATACTGCGTAAGAGTGTTGTTACTAGGATTCACTACACAGAAAATGAGAAAAGTTCTGCAGCATCAAACCAGCCTCCCTAACAGCATATACTATTAACTGGAGTAATTTCAGTACTCTAACCGTAAGTTATAATGATACAGTCGTACCGTGAAACAGTGTAAGATATTTTTTGGCATTTAATTTGAATAAATTTATTACCTTAAGCACCATGGAAAATGCTACTCTACAAACAACACGGGAGAAAAAAAAAGAATGAAATATTTTCAGATAAGATTATTCTACTATTTCTACATTCACCTCGTGTAATCCTACCACTTCCTACACGTACTGATGAACACATCTTAGAAACACTAAAACAGGTAAATTATGGTGAGATACTGTCTACACATCAAAGCTTAGGTAAGGATCCATTTGTACTAACGCACTTCCATGGAATTTAACACTCACAGAAAGCTTTGCTCAGTCTATCGGTTGGAGCACTTATGACACCTAATTCCTCTATAAGATTGCAGCCAAGTGTTACATTCTGCCCAGCGGCTTGAGCGACCCGGCGTTAGCATTTCACTATAATGTCATTTTGAACTGAACCAATGCGAATTGTCTAAATCCTCCATTACAAGTAAGTCCATCTTCCCTCGTTCCAAACTACTGATTTTTCATTCAGTGTTTTTACGTTAGACATTTCCCTTAATATGGATCATTCTTAAGTTCGGTCATTGCTCTAATAATTCGTAATTTAAAACTCACTGCCTCACGCCATAATAGTGAGTCTTCCCTCGACTTCGCTGTTCCCTCGAAATTTACCACTGCTCGAGAATTAATTGGCGGGGGGGGGGGGGGGGGGGGGTGGAGGCAGTTTTCCTGCAAACCGGTGCCATTCTGTTACCTTACACCTATTTGCAGTCAGAAAACCTTTCCGATACCTACTTGTAAATGATTATTTAATTGTTCCATTGCTTGTCGTATTGTCATTCGCCTTATTGCTACCCAGTACATCGTTTTTAAGTCTCAATTAGAATCACTTGATTTTTGAGCGCTATTTTGAATGTTCTTTGTTTATGATCTTGCGACACAGGACACATTCTGGAGCCGGCAGGCCGGAGATATTATGCACATGGGAGACCACACAGTCATGTAGATGAGTCTAAAGAAATATGGCTACTGCTTCTCTTCTTGGTCCATCAGTAAATACCGAGGAGCCCATGAGGTTTCTCCAGAGATTTCCCTTATATGAAATTTTATTGCTTCCTTTTAATTCTTTATGGAACGTGTTGATAATAATGCGTTTCACTGCAAAATACTGCACATTAGTTTCTTCAGTCTCTTTGACTTTTGTGCTCTTTTTGTTTAGAAAATCTGCTTTCTCGTTACCATCTAAGCCACAGTGAGATGCTATGAACTGCACTGCCATTGTCTTGTTCTTCTGTTGTAGGCATTCAGTTACGTCTTAGACTTCTTTATGTTAAGAAATTTTTACATCTTGTGTGTTGGTAACTGCCGCTAATGCATGCTTTGGCATTAAAAAATTTAACTGCTTTTTCTAATGTATGTAAATAGTTGTTTAACTGACTTTTAGCAGTTCTGATGGCCTCAGGATCGTCTTCAAAATTTGTGTGGTATGGTCCTAAAGCTTGACAGAAAAAATTTTGCTGTTCATTCCTACGCCAACATCTACTGGGACGTCTGTATGGCTATGAAGTCACTAATCCTAAAGGTATCTCAGATTTTTATTTCCAATGCTGTAGGTGTCACTATTAACAGATTCTTCACTTTCTTTAATTATCCAGTACATGTACAAAAAGTATCCGCCAACTGTAATTACTCCACACGAAAAAGAAATTAATCATTTGTTATCCGACTACCTGTCTGTTACTCCATCTGTTAACAAACTTTTTAAAAGGAAAAAATCAGAAAATTACACTGAAGAGCCAAACAGACTTGAATACTTGCCTAATATCGTGTAGGGCCGCCGAAGGCAAGCAGAAGTGCCGGAACATGACGTGGAATGGACTCGAATAATGTCTGAAGTAGTGCTGGAGGGAACTGACACTTTGAATCCGGCAGGGCTGTCCATAAGCCCGTAGGAGTACGGGGGGGTGGAGATCTCTTCTAAACAGCACATTGCAAGGCATCCCAGTCATGCTCAATAATGTTTATGTCTGGGAGTTTGGGGGGCAGCGGAAGAGTATTCCTGGAGCCACTCTGTAGCAATTCTTGACGTGTGGGGTCTCGTATTGTCCTGCTGGAATTGCCCATGTCCGTCGGAATGCAAAATGGACTTCAATGGATGCAGGTGATCAGACAGAATGCTTACAAAGGGGTCACCTGTCAGAATCGTTCCTAGACGTAGCAAGGGTCCCATATCAATCCAACTGCACACGACTTACACCACTACAGAGTCTCTACGAGCTTGAACATTCCCCTGATAATGTGCATGGTCCATGGATTCATGAGGTTGTCTCCATACCCGTACACGTCCGTCCACCTGATACAATTTGAAACGAGACTCGTCTGACTAAGCAACATGTTTCCAATCAACGGTCCAATGTCGGTGTTGACGGGGCAAGGTGAGACGCGGTGATTTGTATCGTGTGTTCGTTAAGGGTACACGAGTTGGCCTTCTGCTCTAAAAGCCCATATCGCTGATGTTTCGTTCAATGGTTCACATTTGTTGATGGCCCAGTATTGAAATCTGCAACAGTATATGGAGGGTTGCACTTCTGCACATTGAGCGATTCTCTTCATTCGTCATACGTCCCTCTCTTACAGCATCTTTTTCCGGCAGCAGCGATGTCGGACATTTGATGTTTAACCGGATTCATGATATTCAAGGTACACCCGTGAAATAGTCGTACGGGAAAAACCCCTCTTCATCGCCACCTAGGAGAGTCTGCGTCCCATCACCCGTACGCCGACTATAACACCACGGTCAAACTCACTTAAATCTTGCAACCTGCCATTGTTGCAGCAGTAACCGATCTAAGAACTCCGCCAGACACTTGTTTTCTTGTATAGGCGTTGCCGACCGCAGCGCCGTATTCTGCCTGTTTACATATCTCTGTATTTGAATACGCATGTCTATAACAGATTCTTTGGCGCTTAGATGTGTAAACGTGTAATTGTATCACACGAAAAGTGTATTTCTTTCCTCATTTCTTATCCACCTCGACTTCGGTCAAGGATTAGATTTTAACATCTGATAACTGTTATTCCAGTTACGCAGATGTATAACTGAGATGGTCTTAGGACACGAATGATCTGATACTCAACCGAAATCTATCGCCTCCAATAAAATTCACTGATACAATTGTGTATTGCATAGTGTAATTCTTAACAGTCTCGAACATCTTGACATTCCTGTAACCGATATCTTGCTAGTACTAAAGTCGACAACAGGCAAAAGTTGTCCAGATTCTCGATTCCAGAGATGTACGAGTACTAACCGGCTACATACATAACTAGGTTTTTACGCGCACCCTCAGAATGCGAATCGGTCTCGCACCTGGCCAATTTTTATCCCCTCAGTTCGAACAGCTAAATCGCTTAAATATAAAATTCTTCAAATATTTGAAACTTAACACATACGTAACTCTCATTTTTAGGAAATAGGAACATGTTCCTCTTTCTAATTACGTACTACAGGCAAAAATTCAGTTGTCACTGCAAATATGAAGCCTATATTACAATATATTATAGAACATTGTTAACAACGTTTGTTTGAATTAATAACATTAAAAATTAAGTTCTTTTTCACCTTTACGCATTTTACGCCTCATGAAAACGCTCGTAGAACATGCACCTTAGTTTAAAAAAATTGCATCAGCCAGAAACCGAGACAAGGCCACTCATATGGCAGCCGAACATTTTACTGAAGAGCAGCCTTCTATGTCGGAAATTTTACTTTATTTTGGGTTATTAAGGAAACTCCGAATACTATACAATCTTTTTTTCTTTTTTCGTGAATTTATGAGCTGCATCGAAATTCTTTGACGGGAATGATATTTCTGCTCTTCTGATCTTCAAGTACCGTACACTCAAGGTGGTGATAAACAGTCTGAAACATTTACGAGGATGATGCAGGGCAAATTTAACAGAGAAATAATTTTCAAGAAAAATAGTAGATATGAGTATGGTTAGGTGTTTCCGAGTTAATTAGCATTTACGTTAGTCTGTTCCGGGCGCAAAGCAAGTACTCTTCCATAGACGATGACGCCAAAAGCGTCGTTCGTGCGGAAGTCGAACCAAAGACTGCGTTTTATTGGCAGGATGCTTAGAAATTGTAACTGATGTATTAAATAGACTGCGAACACTATGGTTGTCCGTCCTCTGTTGGGACCCTTAACAGGTAAAATTAACGGGGCACATCGAGGGAGTTCAAAGAACAGCAGCAGGATTTATACTATCGAGAAATAGGGGGGAGTATGTCACGGATATGTGTAGCATTTGGGATGGACAACATTAATACAAAGGCGTTTGTCGTTGCGCTGCAATATTCTCACTAAATTTCAATCACCAGCTATCGACGAATACGAAAAGGTTTTGTTGACACCGACCTACGTAGGGGGAAACGATCATCATAAAGAACAACGGAAATCAGAGCTCGCGCAGAAAGACAGAGGTGTTCAATTTTTCCGCTCGCTGTTCGAAATTGGAATAATAGAGACTTATTGTGAAGCTGGTTCGATTTGCAGATTATCCATGTTTTTATTTATTTACACGTCTAGTTCCACAGTACCAAATTGAGGAGCAAATCCCCAATGTCATGGAACGCGTTAGTACATGAAATTACAACACGAAAGTAGTAACAATTAAGCCGGCCGAAGTGGCCGTGCGGTTAAAGGCGCTGCAGTCTGGAACCGCAAGACCGCTACGGTCGCAGGTTCGAATCCTGCCTCGGGCATGGATGTTTGTGATGTCCTTAGGTTAGTTAGGTTTAAGTAGTTCTAAGTTCTAGGGGACTAATGACCTCAGAAGTTGAGTCCCATAGTGCTCAGAGCCATTTGAACCAGTAACAATTAAAAATAAAATTTGTATGAATCTAAAAACGTCAAACCATAATTTTAAGTAAGTGGAATCAAGAAAATAACATAGGAATCAGTTTCATCTTTCAAGAACTCCTCGACAGAATAGAAGATTGACCCATGAGGAAACACTTCAGTTCAGATTTGAAAGCGCGTGGACTACTTTTAAGATTTTGGAATTCTGGTGGCAGCTTATTGAAAATGGATGCAGTATTATACTGAACACCTTTCTGCACAAAAGTTCAGGAAGTGCGATCCAAATGCTGATTGGATTTCTGCCTGGAACTAACTGAGTGAAAGCTACTAATTCTTGAGCCGACCGTTGTGGCCGTGCGGTTCTAGGCGCTACAGTCTGGAACCGCGTGACCGCTGTCGTCGCAGGTTCGAATCCTGCCTCGGGCATGGGTGTGTGTGATGTCCTTAGGTTAGTTAGGTTTAAGTGGTTGTAAGTTCTAGGGGACTGATGACCTCAGATGCTAAGTCCCATAGTGCTCAGAGCCATTTGAACCATTTTTACTAATTCTTGGGAATAAGCTGATATTGTTAACAAGAAACGACGGTAAAGAATATTTATATTGACAGGCCGTTGTCAGAATACCCTGAATAGTGAACGGGGTTCGAAAAGAGGTTCGCCAACTTACAACACTTATTGCCCGAACTATGGTCCAACTTCTGGATTACTGTTTTGTGGAAACACAATCAAACGCCTTAGTTAAATCAAAAAATATGCCAAGCGTTCGAACCCTTTTGCTTAATCCATCTAGTACCTTGCAGAGAAAAGATAATATAGCATTTTCAGTTGTTAAACATCTTTTAAAGCCGAACTGTACATTTGATAGCAAATTATGTCACATAAAATGCTCAATTATCATTATATGTGCAGCCTTTTCAATAACTTTAACAAACACTGATGGCATAGAAATAGGTCTAAAATTGTCTAAATTATCCCTTTCTCCCTTTTTATAAAGCGGCCTTACTACTGAGTAATTTAATCGTTCAGGAAATCGACCGTTCTTAAAAGAAAAATTACGAATATATCTAAGTGCAGGGCTAACATGTACAGCACAAGTGGAGGGGTAACATGTACAGCACAGTACTTTGATATTCTGCTAGGCACTCCGTCATATCCGTGAGTGCCCTTAGTCTTCCGTGATTTAATTACTGACTCAATCTCCCCCTTGTCGCTATCACAGAGGAGTATCTCAGACTTCAGTCACGGAAAGGGGTTTTCCAAGAGTTGTATGATTCTCTGTATATGCAAAGTTTCTATTTAATTCACCAGCAATTCTCGGAAAATGATTGTTAAATACTGTACATGTATCTAACTTGTCAGTAACAGAAATATTTTTGTTACGAACTGACTTTATATAGTAAAAAATGGTTCAGATGGCTCTGAGCGCTATGGTACTTAACATCTGAGGTCATCAGTCCCCTAGAACTTAGAACTACTTAAACCCAACTAACCTAATGACATCACACACATCCATGCCCGAGGCAGGATTTGAACCTGCGACCGTAGCGTTCGCGCGGTTCCAGACTGAAGCGCTTAGAACCGCTCGGCTACTCCGGCCGTCCTATATAGTGAACCTTGTGCTGTTGAACAGACACTTCCTTTACAACTGACCATATGGATTTAATTTTATCCTGTGAAATAGCTATCATAATTGCGTACCACATTTTCTTTGTCTTCCTAATAACATTTTTAAACACATTAAAATACTGTTTGTAATTGGCTACTGTAGCCTAACATTTCCATATAATTCCCGATTTCTTCCACGTGATATCCTTATCCCGCTAGTCAACCCAGGCTGGCTTTTACTGCTAGTACCCGGTTTAGAACTTTCTAATGGGAAGCAACTCTCAATGACAATGAGAAATATGTTAAGGAAAGCATTATACTTGTGGTCTATGTTATCGGCACTACAAATAACGAGGTTAAAAATCTCTATTGCCGTTGGATTAGCTTTTGTACAGAGTTAGTAATTATATGTAACATTTGTTTGAGTACAAAAGCCTTTTAGTGTTAAAATTTGTGCATTTTGGTCTGAAAGGCCATTCATCCTTTTACTAACAGCATACCTATCTAGTAATGAAGAATGAATAAGAATGACGTCTATGGCTCTGCTACTGTTTCCCTGGACGCTGTCTGGAAAAAACACACGCTGCATCAGATCATACGTGCTTAGGCGATCTACCAGAATCATTTTTCTTGCACAATCATCAACAAAATTAATATTGAAGTCACAACATATAACTAATTTTAGGTATTTCCTATAAAGTGAACAAAAAACACTGTCCAGCTTGAGCGGAAATGCTCTGAAATCAGAGTTAGAGGACCTAAAACAACAACAATTAGGAGTTAATTTTCACTAAATCCAACTGCCCCTGCACAACATTCAAATACACGTTCATTGCAGTGCCGTGATACATCGGCGGACTCAAATGGAATAATATTTTTTACGTACACGTCCACAATGAACTCGTTGTAAAACAGCCAGTGAATCTGTATCCTGGTGGAGTAAGCCTCTGAATTGTCAAATTATTTTAGTGGTGCTCCGATTCACTAATAATGTCATGGATAAGCAATATACTAATTTCATCTCTAGTACCCCTTATGTTTGCAGTCCGCCCGGTTGGCCGTGCGGTCTAAAGCACGGCTTTCCGGGCGGGAAGGAGCGCCTGGTCCCCGGCACGATATCCACCCGGCGGATTTGTGTCGAGGTCCGGTGAACCGGCCAGTCTGTGGATGGTTTTTAGGCGGTTTTCCATCTGCCCCGTCGAATGCGGGCTCGTTCCCCTTATTCCGCCTCAGTTACATTATGTCGGTGATTGCTCTCCACGTACACGCACACCACCATTACTCTACAACACAAACATACGGGTTACACTCGTCTGGTGTGAGACTTTCCCTGGGAGGTCCACCGGGGGCCGAACCGCACAATAACCCTGGGTTCGGTGTGGGGCGGCGGAGGGGTGAAGTGGACTGCGGTAGTCGCAGTGAGGTTGTGGACAACTGCGGCTGCGGCGGGGACGGAGCCTCTCCGTCGTTTCTAGGTCTCAGTTTAACATACAATACAACACCCCTTATATTTTGATGAAATATGCTAATTCCGTCTCTACTTGGATACCTGACCTCCTCTGCAGATGATCTCCTTGCTAGAGCGACTTTCTTTAAGTAGAGATAACTATCAGCGGACTTCAGTTTAAATAAAACGGTGCAACTGTAACACTAACTAGAACAGGAACCACCACCGCTCACTACGCTGTTACCTATAAGCTTTGCCAGTCGACCCTTTCCATACCTATTGAGATGCAGGCCATACCTAGTGAAACCCGATCTACTGATAGACTTTAACTGGCACCACTGCAATGTGAGCCATGCCCCGTGCCATCAGTAGATGTAGATGCAGGTGCAGATGTAGATGTAGTACGCATAGAACCCAATACAAAGACAGAGCAGTCTCATGCGCTGTCAGCTACGATATGAGAACAGCTGACACTAATTGTACCTGGCGGGCCGCTTGAATTAGCACGCAACAGTCTGATTGTCTAATTTAAATGCTAATTGTCTCGGGAACGGTGCAAAACGGAGGAACGTACCGAATATTTTTCTTAAAAAGTATTTCTCAGGGTAACCAGTCCTGCCAAACCCCTAGAAGCTTTTCAGATTGTTTCTGACCAACCTGTATATAAAAATACAACAATCCGATAGCTTGGAAATCTCCTGGTATTGATTGTCCTTCCTCCGATGTTCGTTGCAGATAGTCGTATCGCAGTAGGACCAGAGCCGCTGTCTCATAGTTTGGGCACGACCGTAAATGTTAAGTGACACGCCGCGACGCTGCGGCACCGCGTGTTCCCACCGGCGTCGCCCGCTAGCGGGGTACCGGGCCTCCCGCGCCCCCACAGAAGAGAAGAGCCTCCGCTGCAAAAACCAATAAGGCTGCCGCCGCTGTTCTAATGAATACCATTTGCATATCTTGCGCGTTACTTTGTCAACCCCTTGGCGTCGTCTGGCGCCCAAGTGGCTGTGGCGTCGCGACGGGCGCGCACGCAGGGGCGCCCGCCAAGTTCACGCGCAGTTGCCTCCCGGGGCCGTTCTCTGTGCCTTACCGCTGTCGCTTCCGAATGTTTACGGCGTGGGCGAAAACTCTTTACACGGCTATAACTAACTGTACTGACAGGAATGGAAGTTGCACCGTGAAGTCCCAGTCCGACGTTTGCCGATGAGATGAACTCCGCGTTACGTATATAAAATGATTAAAATTTCATTACATCCGGAACAGATATATGCTGCTTTCAGTTGCTAAGGAACAGAAATAATCAGTGGCAATCAAGGATGACATGAAACACTGTACACAAATGAAATAGGTGCAGTGGAACATTAATAAAAGAAATTGTACAGTTTTCACCACCTGGGAAAGCCGGATAACAGACATAAATAACGTTCATTTTGACACAGATCATAATCCCAACATAAAGGTCGCAGAAAGGAATATGCTCTCTTCCGCGACTAATGCACATAGTGCACCTCTTTCCACGCTAACTATGAATCCTTGTGGGATATTACATTGCCCTGCCCCTCTCTTAAGGCGACTTTCAGTTCTTCAGTCGTCAGGGGACACGAGGTGTTCGTTGAAAAACACGTCTGCGAAGAGCCTCCCAGGACGTTCTATATGATCCGAGGAGTACGCAGGTCATTCCATACATTCAGCGGTCTTGTCTGGGAGTTCACTGTCGTCCACTAACAGAAATCTGGAATCTACCTCACCCCTGAACAGGGTATGACCCAGGTTTACCTCCCTGCAATACCGTCGTGCTATAATGGTACCTCACGCTAAAATATGCAGCGTATTCAGTCATTGCGCATAATATCCACCCACACCATCATGCCGACGACAACCTCTCCCCATGCTACCTGTTGGCCACAATCACTTGCCATAGTGAAGCGGGATTCGTCGGGGAACATCACTGTCCACCCCGGTTGCTGGACCCAACCAACATTCCCTCTACACGAACGATTTTTTTCCGAAGGTGGTGTGGTTGAAATGGAAGTCATTTAACAAGCTTCCGATCATGCACGCCAGCCTGATTTAATCGCCACCATATGTCTGACAGACAGGTGTATCGGTAGCGGTTGCGGGGTCTCTATCCACGTAAAAGGTAGACGCCTGTTCCTTTTGACTGCTAGTGCTACGCGTCAATTCTTTTGCGGTACGACAACCTGCGTGCTTTCGCATAGAATTTCCACCTACAGCGCCTTTCTTCTTTTTTTAAATTACTGTTGACAAAGCAATAACACTCTGACCATTTTAGAGCCGTCCAACTGCTGGTCCACGATCCTAATCACTGTCCTGCAGACACTTTGCCGAATCATACGGGATATCTTACTAAACGGTTCCACAACAACCTTCATCAAAGACCATCAACTGACGAATGCATACGGAGCGCTCGTATACAGGCTCCGCTACAATTAACACGTCCTGCACTCTACACTTCCGTTTACTAACATGTGTCGTGTTTCCCGTAGCAATTTTCGGTTGTTCCGTAGCAACTGGCAGCTGTTCCTTAGCATTTGTCTAAATGTGGACATCGTCAACGTTAGTATCAGGTGTGACGCCCTCTTCTCCAAAGGCCGGCCGCTGGTGGCCGAGCGGTTCTGGCGCTACAGTCTGGAACCGCGCGACCGCTACGGTCGCAGGTTCGAATCCTGCCTCGGGCATGGATGTGTGTGTTGTCCTTAGGTTAGTTAGGTTTAAGTAGTTCTAAGTTCTAGGGGACTTATGACCTCAGCAGTTGAGTCCCATAGTGCTCAGAGCCATTTGAACCATCTTCTCCAAAGGCCCAAACATATGCATGTATTTTAGTTACAAAAAATCGCAGCAGCTTTCCATTCATCCTTTACATCTACATCTACATTTATACTCCGCAAGCCACCCAACGGTGTGTGGCAGAGGGCACTTTACGTGCCACTGTCAGTACCTACCTTTCCTGTTCCGGTCGCGTATGGTTTGCGGGAAGAACGACTGCCGGAAAGCCTCCGTGCGCGCTAGAATCTCTCTAATTTTACATTCGTGATCTCCTCGGGAGGTATAAGTAGGGGGAAGCAATATATTAGACACCTCATCTAGAAACGCACCCTCTCGAAACCTGAACAGCAAGCTACACCGCGATGCAGAGCGACTCTTTTGCAGAGTCTGCCACTTGAGTTTGTTAAACATCTCCGTAACGCTGTCATGCTTACCAAATAACCCTGTGACGGAACGCGCCGCTCTTCTTTGGATCTTCTCTATCTCTTCCGTCAACCCGACCTGGTACGGATCCCACACTGATGAGCAATACTCAAGTATAGAACGAACGAGTGTTTTGTAAGCCACTTCCTTTGTTGATGGTCTACATTTTGTAAGGACTCTCCCAATGAATCTCAAGCTTGTGCCCAACTTACCAACAATTAATTTTGTATGATCATTCCACTTCAAATCGTTCCGCACGCATACTCCCAGATATTTTACAGAAGTAACTGATACCAGCGTTTGTTCCGCTATCATATAATCATACAATCATACAATAAAGGATCCTTCTTTCTATGTATTCGCAATATATTACATTTGTTTATGTTAAGGGTCAGTTGCCACTCCCTGCACCAAGTGCCTATCCGCTGCATATCTTCCTGCATTTCACTGCAATTTTCTAATGCTGCAACTTCTCTGTATAGTACAGCATCATCCGAGAAAAGCCGCATGGAACTTCCGACACTATCTACTAGGTCATTTATATATATTGTGAAAAGCAATGGTCCCATAACACTCCCCTGTGGCACGCCAGAGGTTACTTTAACGTCTGTAGACGTCTCTCCAATGAGAACAATGTGCTGTGTTCTGTTTGCTAAAAACTCTTCAATCCAGCCACACAGCTGGTCTGATATTCCGTAGGCTCTTACTTTGTTTATCAGGTGACAGTTCGGAACTGCATCGAACGCCTTCCGGAAGTAAAGGAAAATGGCATCTGCCTAGGAGCCTGTATCTAATATTTTCTGGGTCTCATAAACAAACGAAGCGAGTTGGGTCTCAAACGATCGCTGTTTCCGGAATCCATGTTGATTGGTACAGAGTAGATTCTGGGTTTCCAGAAACGAAATGATACGCGAGCAAAAACCATGTTCTAATATTCTACAACAGATCTACGTCAGAGATCTAGGTCTATTGTTTTGCGCATCTGCTCGAAGACTGGGACTACCTGTGCTCTTTTCCAATCATTTGGAACCTTCCGTTCCTCTAGAGACTTGCGGTACACGGTTGTTAGAAGGTGGGCAAGTTGTTTCGCGTACTCTGTGTAGAAACGAATTGGTATCCCGTCAGGTCCAGTGGACTTTCCTCTGTTGAGTGATTCCAGTTGCTTTTCTATTCCTTGGACACTTATTTCGATGTCAGCCATTCTTCCGTTTGTGCGAGGATTTAGAGAAGAAACTGCAGTGTGGTCTTCCTGTGTGAAACAGCTTTGGAAAAAGGTGTTTAGTATTTCAGCTTTACGCATGTCATCCTCTGTTTCAATGCCATCATCATCCCGGAGTGTCTGGATATGCTGTTTCGAGCCACTTACTGATTTAATGTAAGACCAGAACTTCCTAGGATTTTCTGTCAAATCGGTACATAGAATTTTACTTTCGAATTCACTGAACGCTTCACGCATAGCCCTCCTTACTCTACTTTGACATCGTTTAGCTTCTGTTTGTCTGAGAGGTTTTGGCTGCGTTTAAACTTTCAGTGAAACTCTCTTTGCTTTCGCAGTAGTTTCCTAACTTTGTTTTTGAACCACGGTGGGTTTCTCCCTTCCCTCACAGTTTTACTCGGCACGTACCTGTGTAAAACGCATTTTACGATTGCCTTGAACTTTTTCCATAAACACTCAAGATTATCAGTGTAGGAACAGAAATTTTCGTTTTGATCTGTTAGGTAGTCTGAAATCTGCCTTCTATTACTCTTGCTAAACAGATAAACCTTCCCCCTTTTTTTATATTCCTATTAACTTCCATATTCAGGGATGCTGCAACGGCCTTATGATCACTGATTCCCTGTTCTGCACTTACAGAGTCGAAAAGTTCTGGTCTGTTTGTTATCAGTAGGTCCAAGATGTTATCTCCACGAGTCGGTTCTCTGTTTAATTGCTCGAGGTAATTTTCGGATAGTGCACTCAGTATAATGTCACTCGATGCTCTGTTCCTACCACCCGTCCTAAACATCTGGGTGTCCCAGTCTATATCTGGTAAATTGAAATCTCCACCGAAGACTGTAACATGGTGAGGAAATTTATGTGCAATGTATTACAGAGTTTCTCTCAGTTGTTCTGCCACTAATGCTGCTAAGTGGGGAGGTCGGTAAAAGGTGCTAATTGTTAACCTAGCTCGGTTGTTGAGTGTAACCTCCATCGATAATAATAGACAGCAACTTTCCACTTCTACTTCACTACAGGATAAACTAATCCTAACAGCGACAAACACGCCACCTGTTGCATGCGATCTATCCTTTCTAAACACCGTCTGTGCCTTTGTAAAAATTTCGGCAGAATTTCTCTCTGGCTTCAGCCAGGTGTCCGTGCCTATAACGATATCAGCTTCGGTGCTTTCTATCAGCGCTTGAAGTTCCGGTACTTTACCAATGCAGCTTTGACACATTACAATTACAATACCGATTGCTGCTTGGTCCCCGCATGTCCTGACTTTGCCCCGCACCCTTTGAGCCTGTTGCCCTTTCTGTACTTGCCCGAGGCCATCTAACCTAAAAAACCGCCCAGTCCACGCCACACAACCCCTGCTACCCGTGTAGCCGCCTGCTGTGTGTAGTGGAATCCTGACCTATCCAGCGGAACCCGAAACCCCACCACCCTATGGCGCAAGTCGAGGAATCTGCAGCCCACACGGTCGCAGAACCGTCTCAGCCTCTGATTCAGACCCTCCACTCGGCTCTGTACCAAAGGTCCGCAGTCAGTCCTGTCGACGATGCTGCAGATGGTGCGCTCTGCTTTCATCCCGCTAGCGAGACTGGCAGTCTTCACCAAATCAGATAGCCGCCGGAAGCCAGAGAGGATTTCCTCCGATCCATAGCGACACACATCATTGGTGCCGACATGAGCGACCACCTGCAGATGGGTGCACCCAGTACCCTTCATGGCATCCGGAAGGACCCTTTCCACATCTGGGATGACTCCCCCCGGTATTCACACGGAGTGCACATTGATTTTCTTCCCCTCTCTTGCTGCCATATCCCTAAGGGGCCCCATTACGCGCCTGACGTTGGAGCTCCCAACTACCAGTAAGCCCACCCTCTGCCACCGCCCGGGACCTTGCAGACTGAGGGGCAACATCTGGAACAGGACAAGCAGCCATGTCCGGCCGAATATCAGTATCAGCCGGAGACAGAGCCTGAAACCGCTTCGTCAGACAAACTGGAGAGGCCTTCCGATCAGCCCTCCTGAATGTCTTTCGCCCCCTGCCATATCTCGAGACGACCTCCCACTCTACCACGGGTGAGGGGTCAGCCTCAATGTGAGCAGTATCCCAGGCAGCCACAACCGTAGTCCGATCGGGGGATGCGTGGGACGAGCTGGCCGTCCCCGACAAACCCCTATCCGGACCCCCACAGTGATGCCCATTGGCAACAGCCTCAAGCTGTGTGACCGAGGCCAAGACTGCCCGAAGCTGGGAGCGAAGGGATGCCAACTCAGCCTGCATACGAAGACAGCAGTCGCAGTCCCTATCCATGCTAAAAACTTGTGCAAAGGACGTCTGAACTAATCTACAGAGAGCACAAACAATTCGACACAAAATTTAAACGGTTGTTAAAATACAAGATTGCGTAGTAAATGCAGTAATGCTGCTACTTGCGCACTGCTGACACACTGCTCAGCGGCAGATGGAGACTACGCGATTTTACCCTATTCAATATACTATAGCGCGATGCTACAACCCTCAAATACTATAATACGCCCGAAATTTATGAATTAAACAATGCAAGTACCCAAAAACACGCAAAGAAATTAAGAATTAAACAATGTAACAAATAAGTGAGCTAAGAGTATACGACTTGCTGCTGGCAGCTGCTTATCCAAAGGCGGCAGGGAGCGCAAAACCGGTACGCTCTAAGTATAATACTCACAAACGATTTACAGCGAAACGTGAAGTGCATCAGATGACCCCATCAGCCTAAGTCATGTTGTTGTGAAAAGTCATTAAAAAGAATGGTAGTCAAACAAAGAGTGACAAGATAAAGTAGACGGCCTAAGGAAATTTTCCAACATGGAGAATAATATAAGAAAAATGTATCAACCGCAACAATATGTCTGCTGCATACGGTAACAACCAGGGTTTCTGTGCTTCAGTTTAATTTATTTTCCTCTGCACTCGTTTTATATTCCGTCGGTGATGTTTTCATTGGGATCTGGGATTGGATAAATCTCCTAAGAGTCTGTTGTATCATGCTTTTCCGAAGGACTATATTATCGTGTAGTGGGAATGGACAGTACTATAAAAGTACGCAAATCACATAAACTGTAGTGATAAAAAGGATCCCATAGTGAAAATAATACGGAAGGGACGATAAAGCGCGTAGCATGGAAAACAAATTAAGTCGAAGGATAAAAATCCAGCCAGGATTCGCTGTTGCCATTCTTTTATTCGTCAGAGACAATCGAACAGTTCTCCGACTCATTCGTGGTGTAGTCGTTCTCAGTGGATCGGTGTCTCGTTTCCTTGGTTCGCTGTCATCCGGGTACCATCTTGTCACCAATTGTTCTGCAGCCACTGCTGTACAAGAAACTGTGCCGCACGGTGTAGCCGCACGGTCTAGGGCGCCTCGATACGGTTCGCGCGGCTCTCCCCATCGGAACTTCGTGTTCTCCCTCGGTCACGGATGTGTGATGTCCTTAGCGTAAGTAAGTTTAATTACTGTACTGTGTAAGCCAAGGGACCGATGAGCTCAGCAGTTCGATCCCATAGAAGATTACCACAAATTTTTTTCCAATAAACTTTGTGCTCTGTTGGCATTTTGGTCCCACCTCCCTCATGCCAATGACTCTACCTTTACATCAGAAATACGGTGATACATTGCATGTGCACGCCCTCTGGACATGGAGTGCTACAATCTTCACCTTCGCCTGAAAATCTTATGCAATGTTAGTCACCCCTTTAGTATCTTAAAATTACCTGAAGAAAATATACAGTAGTGGAAGGTACCAACCGCCATCATTCAGAAATAAACACATAAGATTTTCATAATTTTATTTTACCGAGTAATTCGTAGGAAAACAGCCTGTTTAAAAATTTGAGTAACGACAATAAAGACCTCCAAAGATGAACAACAATTTTTTTTAAACTTATACGGTTTGGACATTAAATTAGATAACAGTTCATTTGTGGGTGCAACATTTTCCAACAGATTTTACAGCCAAACTGCAGCGTGTGACATTCCAAACGTGCTCCCTTCTAAGATAAGAATCAATTACTACCCAGAGACGATCGCACTCTTCAGTGATTTAAGACACACACAAAAACCAATTACAAGAAAAGTCTAAGAACAAGGAATTGAAATCTTTTAAACTACAAAATAAAGAAAGACCTTCCGGAAAAAGCCCTTGATGGAAGGCAGTAATACATTTTGAGTAATGTAATTTGAAAACTAAGTAACAGTGCTCGAACACATCTCAAATCAGAGGGCCCTCATTGGAAGAAAACTTTACTCTTGACTATGGCTTAAATAAACATGTTTGTACGAATTCTAGGTAAAAATATTAGAGATAAAGAAATAAAAATCTTTCCCAAAATGTGATTTCGAAAGAATCTAGACTGAAATGGGCCAATGTAGTTAAAATCGGTAACAAATCAGATAACTAATTTTAACAAGGAGCAAAGTTATAAAAACGTATTTCCTTTATCAAGGAATTTAAAATATTTAAAATCCTTTAGCAAGAGTAAAAATGCCTGATATCACACAATTTTAAAAACACCTCAGCAAAAACTACAAAAATTATTAATCAAAATGCTTAACCTTCCTTAGCCCAAATGAAATATTGAAGAGACAGGTGAAAAGTCTGTCAACACTTTGTACCACCCCCAGTACACAAAATGTAAGTAAACGCTTCCAAACACCATGGAAGTGCTGAAGAAAGTTATTGAGTGGCGTACGTTAATCCCAGAAGCTGACAAGTGTATACGTATTAAACTGTGAAACTTATCGTTTAATGATTTTCGTTATTCCTTCTCTTTATATGATGATGATGATGATGATGATGATGTTTGGCTTGTGGGGCGCTCAACTGCGTGGTCATCAGTGCCCGTACAAAGACCCAATTTTTTCACAGTCGAATATCTTTCAAAGTCCAATCTAGACACTTTCTCGAATGATGGGGATGATGATGATGATGATGACGACGAAATGATGAGGACAACACAAACACACAGTCCCCGGGCAGAGAAAATCCCCAACCCGGCCGCGAATCGAATTCGGGACCCCGTGATCCAGAGGTAGCAACTCTAGCCACGAGCTGGGGACTCTTCATACTGTGACAGTCCACAAGCAACACGATAGAATACAGCCAAATTTGCAGAGACACTTGCTCTACTTTTGGTCCTTACTAGTTCAAGGAGTTTGTTTGAATCCCTTGGTATGAAATAGTGGGCAGTCAGTGTCAAATGCACTAATGGATTTCAGGTTTTAAGCTTCGCATTAGATTTTTGAGTTGAATCAATCCAGTCCAACTTTCTTTACTAGAACAATACTAGATACGATGGCCCATCCTGACAGTGTGAACATAATTGGGTATTCGTCAATGTGCAGGTGCATGAAAACCGTAAGGAATCTCTGTTTTGCTGTGTTTTACGACTGTGTAAGTTGGGACAGTTAGCCAGAATACCAACCACGCACACCCCGTTTCCGTAGTTTTTAAAGTTTCATGTGAGACGCTTCTGTTGCATGTTGCTACGCTGAACGATGCTGATATTGATTCATGCCTCTATCCTATAGTGTAGTTGAAGTTTTCTTTTGTATGCAGGAGACGAATTAGGGAAAAAGTCTTAACTGTTTTCGTTATTTGCTTTATGGTTCCGTTACTGTTCTAGCTGTGTTTTCCGTACAAAAAGTCTGTGCTACACAAACCCATACTGAAAGCTGTTTTTAGATTTATAAATGTAGATAAGTGTAAAGAATCACTGTTCCTATTGATGTAACCAAATTACCACTATCTTCCCTCATTCAATGTCGATTGCGTTCAAAACTATTGAAAAGAAAAATCTGAAGAATAAATTAAGAGATTGCAGAAGGAATAGCTAAACCGTAAATAGAACAAAAGTCGGTAGCAGATTAATTATGGCAATGAGAAAACGAAAGGCTACCGACATCTCTACTGAATGTGTAGGTACGAGATATAGTTATGACTGTCCGTTGCGTTGTTAAACTGATTATAGTTTCATGTTCCACGTAGAACCAGTAAACACAGAGTTAAAGTCGAACCTTCTTATCAAAGGAAATCGCTGTACCAAGAAATAAAACATAAAGAAAGAGGTTGAGATTTACAATGGAAATACTAAAAAGTAGAGAAAGCTGTAAGCACAAGTTGCAGAGGCATGAATGCAGAGCAAACTACGACAAAATAGAAGAGTAATTGCAATTCATGTAGGCAAAGTTACACCAAACTCCACCGATGGTAAACATGCAACACAATTATAAAACATATGAAAATTTTTTTTCTTGTTACAGCTACTATTATTTACACTGTTGTAGTTGTTGTTGTCTTCAGTCCTGAGACTGGTTTGATGCAGCTTTCCACGTTACTCTATCCTGTGCAAGCTTCTTCATCTCCCAGTACGTACTGCAGCCTACATCCTTCTGAAACTGCTTAGTGTATTCATTTCTTGGTCTCCCTCTACGATTTTTACCCCCCACGCTGCCCTCCAATACTAAATTTGTGATCCCTTGATGCCTCAGAACATGTCCTACCAACCGATCCCTTTTCTAGCCAAGCTGTGCCACAAACTCCTCTTCTCCCCAATCCTATTCAGTACCACCTCATTAGTTATGTTATCTACCCATCTAATCTTCAGCATTCTTCTGTAGCACCACATTTCGAAAGCTTCTATTCTCTTCTTGTCCAAACTAGTTATCGTCCATGTTTCACTTCCATACATGGCTACACTCCATACATATACATTCAGAAACTACTTCCTGGCACTTGAATCTATACTCGGTGTTAACAAATTTCTCTTCTTCAGAAACGCTTTCCTTGCCATTGCCAGTCTACATTTTATATCCTCTCTACTTCGACCATCATCAGTTATTTTGCTCCCGAAATAGCAAAAGTCCTTTACACTATTTCTGCCATATGTTGTAAGTGTTAGATTCCATACTAGACACACGAACTCGTTCACCGTATGTGTCATTCTGAATATGATGTAAATATGAAGAAAACTTGATTAGACATAAGAGAGAACGTTAAGTCTCTAATCTCAACAAGATAACAAAACAACAAACATGTCGAAAGAAAAATACGTTTTCGATATGAGTTTTGATGTAACGGTAACGTCAATAGTATTAACTATATTTCTGTCTTTCGCAATAATGTGTACGTTTTGTCGTAGATGTCCTTTGTGGAACTACCCACACTGAGCACTTACATTATTTGCTCTACTTACGTCACAGCAAGTTCTCTGCTTGCAAGTTAGACCACGGATTCAATATGACTTGAAATTCTGTGGCTAATACAGTTCGTTCAGTACAGCGGTTCCTACACTTGAGTCACCTTTGTCATCAGTTGTTCGAACTCCATTGCTACGTAAAGAAATCCTTTACACTATCCAGTTTCACCTATGTAGCCGTTGTCAACTGTAAAATATATCCACTTAAACACACATACTTGACTTACAACAACCTACTAACACATTTAATGGTTGGTTGGTTGGTTGGTTTGGGGAAGGAGACCAGACAGCGAGGTCATCGGTCTCATCGGATAAGGGAAGGACGGGGAAGGAAGTCGGCCGTGCCCTTTGAAAGGAACCATCCCGGCATTTGCCTGGAGCGATTTAGGGAAATCACGGAAAACCTAAATCAGTATGGCCGGTCGCGGGATTGAACCGTCGTCCTCCCGAATGCGAGTCCAGTGTCGAACCACTGCGCCACCTCGCTCGGTCACATTTAATGAGCTGTACTTTACAAATGAGTATGGCCAAACAGTAGGAACCACTTACATTTTTTCTTTGGTGTCTATTGCGTCTAAGATACAACTTTATCTGTACTCAAGTTTGGCAGTTTTCATTTTATTGAACTCTGTGGCCGTATGCTCGTCCTGTAGTGGCAGTTATCAGCCACCTATGGGTTGGTTGGTTGGTTGGTTTTGGGGAAGGAGACCAGACAGCGTGGTCATCGGTCTCATCGGATTAGGGAAGGATGGGGAAGGAAGTCGGCCGTGCCCTTTCAGAGGAACCATCCCGGCATTTGCCTGGAGTGATGTAGGGAAATCACGGAAAACCTAAATCAGGATGGCCCGACGCGGGATTGACCACCTATGGGAACAAGTCAGATCCTGTGTAGTTTTTATTATGTAAGTGGTCTTTGTCTAACGTCCGAGGCGGAAGGTGGGTACCAGACTAGCATTTGCCTAATCGAGCGTGGGAAGCCGCCTAAAATCTCCTCCCAGGCTGGTGTCTGCACCGGCAGTGGTCGTCAGTCCGTCGCGCGTATGCCATCTGGGCGTGTATTACCTTACTGTTCCGCCATTTAGCGTTCTATGTATGGTGTACTGGCATTCCTGATCCACTTAAGGGGGTTAGGACGTCAAACGGGCCGACTTTGACCGGGAGAGGCACCGCAGGACATTTTATTTTCTACTGTCTATACTTTTACAAATAAATTCATATACCTTTGTCAGCATAGCCAGGAAAGATTCAGGATTCACACTCATAGCAGTGGAAGTGCAAAAACATAAAAAAACAATTTTTTTAGATATGAAATATCATCATTTTTTCACTTACTGTTGGCTGCATTTGTTGCTATAGGTACATTTTTCTTCACAAATAAGAGAGATTCTTTGATGAATTTTGTACAGCATACAAACCATACTTACAGGTGTATGAAACTCCAGAATTTTCCAAATCTATTATAACTGTGGTAAAAATTGAAACAATTAACTACAAAATTTGATTTTTTTCTAAAGATAAAGTTTAAAACGTAACAGCACATTCATTTTTTCATAAGTTATATAGATTCTAGAGTTTAAGACACCTGTAAGTATGGTTTGTATGCTGTGCAAAATTCATCGAACAGTCTCTCTTACTTATGAAGAAAAGTGCATCTATAGCAACAAATGCAGCCAATCGTAAGTGAAAAAATGATGAAATTTCACATGTAAAAAATTATTTTGTAATGTTTTTGAACTTCCGCTGCTACGAGTGTGAATCCTGAAACCTTCCTGGTCATGCTGACAAAGTTTTATAAATTTACTTGTAAATGTATAGACAGTGGAAATTAAAATGTCCTCTGGTGCCTCTCCTGCTCCAAGTCAGCCCGTTTGACGTCCTACCCCCCTTAAAAGTTAACCAGCAATTACAGCCAGTGCGACAGGTTAATGACATTAAAGTAATTTATCATGCCTGTAGATCCCATTACAAATAAAATTAGATGAAATAAATTTGTGTATTATGGTGTAGAGTTCCGACCAAAGGGCTAGTAAAGTTCAGTTTACTGGCTATTTATCTGTCTTGTGACATTTATTTTAGATCACATTATGCTTTTATAGGTTTACTGTTCCGTTTCTTTCCCCTTCTTATTTTTGTTTTCATCGGTAGATGGCCGTATTGTGGGCACCGAAGACTTCAATGCAGCCAGACTGAGTATATGAGACCGTACTAGCACCCATTCCAGTTTGACAATGGCCGAGGGGTGCTTAGTCGAAGGAGCCTGATCTTTTAACTACATGACTTCCCAGTAAGACCGGAAGAATTTTATTCCCTCAAAGATGTTATCTGAAAAATAGAATAGACAGAGAAAAACATCAGGTAATTCGAAAGAAGAATGTTTATAGCAGAATATCCCCTACCTGTAATTCCACTTTTGTAGCTGTATTTCGTCATATGTGAGCTTTTCTAACTTTACGATCGATGCAGTAGAAACAATTCTGCGCATTGCGGCTCTGACACCCACAAAGTACTGATGACCCGATATCAATATCAGTTTGCAACCCGACTCCAAATGACGAAAGGAAAGGCTGTGCACCTGGAACAGTAGTTCCCAATCTGAAAATAATTACCACCTGAGCTGTAAAACAAAATTTTCTAAGGGGTAAAAATAAGGGTTCAAATATCTTGTGCCGTCCTAACGCATCGACTGCACACCGACCAGCGCCGAGCCGCGAAACGGCATCAAGGAGGCGATGACCCGCCTGTCAATGGAAAGAGCGGGCAGCGCAACATCTCCAGAAAGACAAGTTCAGCACCACCTGCCAACGTTGTTTCAACCAGCCGCTCAGCGCTGGTCTGCCCAATTTGGTCACAGACTTCGAGAGCATCGGTACTGATTAATAGGAAGACGTTACTTAGCCTGCGTTTTACGAGTAGTAACAGAGAGTGAAGTGCTTGTGTGTAGGAGGCATAGGAAACACAGAAATTAAGAATTTAAGTTTCTTTTCTTTTTAGAAATAAAGTTTTCTATTAATTGGAAAGTTTTGTGTACAGATGATTTCGGATTCCTGCCGCAGCAACTTCTCCCCTTCCTTGCTGTGTCGGTGCTGATTCCCATAGTAGTTAACGCAACATATAAAAATGTCTTCTCTCAGTTGTAGGCAGATCTCGCTGTGGACCAGAAATTACTTCAATAATCACTTCGCTACTGATAGACGAAGAAATTGGCAGCACACTGCAACAGTATCTATGCAATGGAAACTAAATTTCTGTTAGGCCTGCACATTATTATTATTTCTTTCTTTTCTCAGACATTATGTCTGGTCAAAAATGGAAAGTGACGCGGACCTTGATCAAGCGTGACTTCCTTTTAACTGTACGGTATATGTTATATTGCATTTAGGAACTTTCGGGTAATTGAGCATGTATCAATAATTACGGATTTCTGTAGTTGTATATATATATATATATATATATATATATATATATATGTTTGGATGTAGCTGTATTGCGTTGATGTGCTGGTGGATATTGTGTGGTATGACTCCTGTAGTTGATAGTATAATTGGTATAATGTCAACTTTATCCTGATGCCACATGTCCTTGACTTCTTCAGCCAGTTGGATGTATTTTTCAATTTTCTCTCCTGTTTTCTTTTGTATATTTGTTGTATTGGGTATGGATATTTCGATTAGTTGTGTTAATTTCTTCTTTTTATTGGTGAGTATAATGTCAGGTTTGTTATGTGGTGTTGTTTTATCTGTTATAAAGGTTCTGTTCCAGTATAATTTGTATTCATCATTCTCCAGTACATTTTGTGGTGCATTCTTGTAAGTGGGAACGTGTTGTTTTATAAGTTTATGTTGTAAGGCAAGTTGTTGATGTATTATTTTCGCTACATTGTCATGTCTTCTGGGGTATTCTGTATTTGCTCGTATTGTACATCCGCTTGTGATGTGACCTACTGTTTCTATTTGTTGCTTGCAAAGTCTGCATTTATCTGTTGTGGTATTGGGATCTTTAATAATATGCTTGCTGTAATATCTGGTGTTTATAGTTTGATCCTGTATTGCAATCATGAATCCTTCCGTCTCACTGTATATATTGCCTTTTCTTAGCCATGTGTTGGATGCGTCTTGATCGATGTGTGGCTGTGTTAGATGATACGAGTGCTTGCCATGTTGTGTTTTCTTTTTCCAATTTACTTTCTTCGTATCTGTTGATGTTATGTGATCTAAAGGGTTGTAGAAGTGGTTATGAAATTGCAGTGGTGTAGCCGATGTATTTATATGAGTGATTGCTTTGTGTATTTTGCTAGTTTCTGCTCGTTCTATAAAGAATTTTCTTAAATTGTCTACCTGTCCATAATGTAGATTTTTATATCGATAAATCCCCTTCCTCCTTCCTTTCTGCTTAATGTGAATCTTTCTGTTGCTGAATGTATGTGATGTAATCTATATTTGTGGCATTGTGATAGTGTAAGTGTATTGAGTGCTTCTAGGTCTGTGTTACTCCATTTCACTACTCCAAATGAGTAGGTCAATATTGGTATAGCATAAGTATTTATAGCTTTTGTCTTGTTTCTTGCTGTCAATTCTGTTTTCAGTATTTTTGTTAGTCTTTGTCTATATTTTTCCTTTCGTTTTTCTTTAATATTTGTATTATCTATTCCTATTTTTTGTCTGTATCCTAGATTATAGGCATCTGTTTTTTCCAATGGTTCTATGCAGTCGCTGTGGTTATCCAATATGTAATCTTCTTGTTTAGTGTGTTTTCCCTTGACTATGCTATTTTTCTTACATTTGTCTGTTCCAAAAGCCATATTTATATCATTGCTGAATACTTCTGTTATCTTTAGTAATTGGTTGAGTTGTTGATTTGTTGCTGCCAGTAGTTTTAGATCATTATTATTATTATTATTATTATTCTAATTACTATTATTAGTAGTAGTAGTGGCAGTAGTCGGACAATGCATTGGCAGCTTTAATTAGTCACGTTTCAGCCAGTTGAGAAGTAACGACTCCCGTAGTCAACAGATTTGCATCCAGTAAGCGTAGCGTACTTTTTTTAACTTGGATGATTTTAAATAGGAGGAGTAGCGTGTGGGTGAAGTAAGTGCTGCTGGGAAGAGGACTGAGCAGAGATAGTTTGTTTTATAAGTGTCTCCCCTTAATGAGGTTACTTAACATGCTTTTCTGAGAAGGACTTGCAGGTAGTACTGAGAATTACTTTATCATTCTATAAAAGAAATCTTTCTTAGAAGTACCAGTAGTCTCAGTTATTAAAAATCTGCAGAAACTAAATCCCATTTGAAACTTCCTGGCAGATTAAAACTGTGTGCCGGACCGAGTCTCGAACTCGGGACCATTGCCTTTCGCGGGCAAGTGCTCTACCAAGTGAGCTACCCAAGGTCCCGAGTTTTAATCTCTCAGGAAGTTTCATATCAGCGCACACTCCGCTGCAGAGTGAAAATCTCGTTCTGTAAATCCCATTTATCTTTCGTATTTTTAAAAATTCAGGAGTTCAAAAAAACTCTTTCACTCTAATATTTTTTTTTATTTTTGTGTAGTTGATTGCGGTGAGAAAAAGGAGGGGGCATGGAGGCTTGTATTTACTAATAGCTAGTTGCTCTCAGGGGTACCTGTCTCAAAAGGGTCGAGAACCTCTCATCTAGAACTTAAGAGGAAGGTGTTTACGAGGAAGTGGCTGCTAGGAAGCAGACTGGTTGGATAGAAATACGTGGAAAATGAGAAGTGGTGACAGCCGTAAATAACTTTCGTGACTCTTTCTATTGAAGATAACTACGTCGGTCATCGAAATGTGGTGCAAAAAATAGAGAGAGCAACTACACAGAAATAACTCCGTTCTTCAATCACGTCACGGAAGTCTGAGAAATAATACTCTGGACATAACGGCAAGGGTAACCACGGAGTTTATTAACGGTGCTAATACAATATAGTAGGAGGAAAATATGATTGTATTTGTAGATATTTTTGGAGTATACAGTGTAAACAATTTAGTACACTCAGCTGCCAGTCCAGCCAGAAGGCTAACGATGTCTCTGGCACGGC
This sequence comes from Schistocerca nitens, assembly GCF_023898315.1. NCBI lineage: Eukaryota > Metazoa > Arthropoda > Insecta > Orthoptera > Acrididae > Schistocerca > Schistocerca nitens. The sequence continues at coordinate 176,053,699 of NC_064618.1, forward strand.
TGGACATGGATTTAAACTGAGCTGTGGGTACGTAACTCCACACCGATGTAACTCTACGTGATGGTTCATCAATCGTACGAGCAGGCGTCAGTCCATAGGCAACCAACGACGAAATGTTTTTAACTGCTGAGGAATTTGGAAAACGTACTGTCCATAGAAACAATCGAATCCATTCGTATCGAGATAGGCCAGCACAGTACTGATAATATGTGGTCTTTCGTTATTATGTCGAAAAATACTTACGCTCCATCGTATTTGGGACTCGTCTGAGACGATGACATGGCACCACTTCTGAGTCCAGCGTTGTCGGTGGGCACTCCACTGTTGGTTCGCCTCTACGAGCTGCCCCGTGAAGATAAGCTGCAGCAATGGTCGCAGTAGTGGCAGGCGATGGTGCTGTCCGCGTGAATGTTTGTCTTGCTGCAAGGATGTCAACTGCCTGTGAAAATGTACGAGCTCTGGCTATGTGGCCCTGGATGACCGAGCGAACAAGAGGTCTGCCCCTCGGCTGTTAGTCGCATGGGACCTTTGACATCCTGCATGGCAGTGAGTACGGGCCCCACTGACCTTACCGATTTCATAACGTAATAGCAGTTGTGGTTTCACGATTAACACGAGCTGCAATATCACAGAACGATTAACCTTATTATCCGTAAGAAACGATCAAGCTGCAGTCGAATCACGACACGAGCTGGTAGACATTTTTCGTTCTTCTACAAGCCTTAACACGATATTCTGACTACCAACCAATACTGTAAATCGATCTTTAACTAGCTTACGTCTTTCTTTCACCATCGTCGATCAACTGCTATACAGTCCCACATGACCCTGTCTGATTTTCATTTGTTTGCAACACTTAAATAGCACATACGAGATGTTTATTCTGATAGCAACTAAGTGGTGCAAGCAGAGGTGAAGTTGTGCCTCCGTTAAAAAAGTAAAACAATCAGAAGCCACGTTATCAACAAACAAGACTCTCGTCGGGAGAAATGTGGTCGTCATCAGGGTGACTATCAACACCTACACTTCCCCGCCTTTTGGAAGACGGCCAATGTCCTGATGTTCAGGAAGCCGGGGAAAGACCACAGCCTCCCACAAAATTACCGACCCATCAGCCGTCTGAGCTTGCTCAGTAAGATTGTTGAGAAAGTGATTCTCAAACGCATCACTAGGCACTGCATAACAAATTACATCCTGAGACCGGAGCAATTCGGCTTCAGGAATCACCACTCCACAACAACAACAACTCCTACGGGTCGTTGGACATATAACATATGGCTTCAACATAAGCAAAGCTACAGGGGCGGTGTTCCTGGACATCGAAAAGACTTTCGACCGACTATGGCACAACGGCCTCATCCGCAAACTCAGCGACGCGGGATTCCCCGAGAGGCTGCTGCGTCTAATACACTCATACCTCACAGACAGGAGTTTCAACACTGACGTGCAGGGAAAACAATCAACACGACACGGTATACACGCGGGAGTACCCCATGGAAGCATCCTAGGGCCCCTACTGTTTAACCTCTACATAAATGATCTCCCAACCACACACAACACAACGATGGCAATCTACGCGGATGACACAGCCATCCTTGCGCAAGATTGGAAACCATCAAACATTACGTCAAGCCTACAGACTGCACTCAGAGTGGCTGAGCCTTGGTTGGAGAAATGGCGTGTTAGAGTAAACGTCGACAAGTGCGAAGCCGTTCTGTTCACTAGAAGACCGAAGCAACTGCGCAAACACCGCTACTGCAGACCAATAACTCTACATGCACGTCCAATACGCTTCCGCGAGAAAGTCAAATACCTCGGTTTCCGGCTGGACCGGAAATTACTCTGGGGGGACCACATACAACACATGACCAACCGAGCTAGCGCGAGGCTCAAACAGCTCTATCCTATGCTCAACAGGCGTAGCACACTGAACAGAAGTGTGTCGAGGTCCATGTACATGACACTTATCCGACCCCTGATGACGTACGCAGCTCCTGTCTGGGGATACGCTGCGCCTACACGCCTGCGCCGTCTGCAGTTCATATAAAACAAAGTACTGAAAATCACAAGCAATGCTCCACGATACACGCGCATCGCGGACCTTTACCGGGAATACCGACTTGAGACTCTCACGGAGGTAACCCACAAACTCACCACAAGACTATACAGAAACTCCAGACATTCGCAGAACCCGTTTATTCTGAATCTGGGGAACTACGACCACAACCATAGATGGAAACATAAAAGACCAAAAGACGTACTTGTAAGGACATAACATCTATGGCCAAGCATAAACAAACGTAACGGCACAGGCGAGCCCCTGTTAATCAGACGCCATTACTGAATATCCAGCTGAAATACACTGCTGAATAACTGGCACCACACAGGGAAGCCGTACCGTACACTCCATGCAAACAAGCTCCACATATCCCCCACACAGTGAGATGATCTATGGCTGATCTCCCACTATTGTATAACGATCTTGATTGTTCCAGGAATGTAGCGGCTGCAGCAACTGGGACACATCGCCATCGCTTGTCACGGTAATGATGCATGATACCTATACTAACAAATCCAACCTTGCATGAACTATCGCAGCTAGTAAGCCACTACTGCTCTTACTACCCATCCCACTGTCGCAGAGGTTTTTTCCCACGGCACGAGCCATGGCACTTTTTTTCCCTCTGCTCTTCAAATCTCTACGCTCACTCGCGTTTCGTCCACTATCTATCACCTGATGGACCGTGTTAATGCGTAGTCTTACCCAGACGCACGGACAACATCACAGCCCAGCATCCTGTGATCCACTTACTAGATAACTAACATGTTTACGCAGGTGACAGTAGTACTTTTGGTTTGGTCACCTCGTTGGTGCGGGCGTGGAGGGGCCCCATCTCTTTAGGGTGACTATTGAAAAATAAGTAAATACAGAGATGAAGAAAGAAGATGTAAAAAGTTAGCAAAGTTTGATTTAAAAAGCTTTAACGGTTTTCACAAAAGAAATTCCGTGGCATTACTTCTAAGTATGCCCTCGTATCTACGCGTAACGTTGCCGAGCAATGTGAAATTCAACGAGTACGCGAGGCTGGTACTAGGGAAGGAGATACGTCGACTTCGTTCTGTTGGGGGAACTTTGGGGAAGTGTAGCTCATCTATAAATGAGACGGCGTGTACAGAGCTAGGAAGACCCGTTCATGAAAACAGCTCGCCTGTATTGCCATTCTCACCATGTCGGATTAAACGAAGACATCGAAACAATTCAGAGGCGTGCTGCTAGATTTGTTACCGATGGATTCAATATGCGTGGAAGTATTACACAGATACTTCCTGAACTAAAATGGGATTCCTGGAGCATAGACGAAGCTTTTCTCGCGAGGCATTATTGCGGCAATTTTACAGAACCGGTATTTGAGGTCGGCTCTAGAACGATTGTACTGCTGCCATCGCATACTTCGCGTTAGGTCCTGAAAATGACAGAAATTAGTAAATGTAACTCGATCCTGATTTCAGGAGCGAAATTAGGCTTCCTACGGAGTCTTTTAGATAGTCATTGGTCCCTCGCTCTATACGCGAGTGCTACAGAAAGGAAATGACTAGTAGCGATTATATGATATCTCAACCATGCACAGTGCTGTGACTTGCTGAGTATGTATCTAGATGCAGGTAAACAATGTATTAGACTTCATACCACTTCGTTCGTTGCGTGTAGCTACTTCGCGTGGTAATTTTAATGGCTCGCAGTGAATTTCAGTGTGGGAATAACGTTCTCTCTGATATGTGACGTGTCTAGTATCATCTCGTTAATCCATTTAACTTAGGTATGCTTCTTTACGATTGAAAACAGTGGTTCCGCCCGCAGTAGCGAACGAGAGATGACGCGGACAGAGGTCAATACCCCAAGCGGCTTCTGCCGGCCATCGGGGGCAATCATATCACCTGTAATTAAACGCACCGCTGCCACGCCCAGCCATCGCAACAACATTACGGCCTAACCGTGTTGCCGGCATAATTACCTCAACCCACGCCCAGCACCGATTCGCCATTGTCCCCGGTCGCAGTAGCCGCTGCGATCGCAGGAAGCGCGTACCTCCACGCCAGTCGAGAACCTAACTCAAACTACACCGTCCTGTCACGTTGGTGTGACCACCTGTCAAAAGGCTGAATAACCACGTTTTGAAGCGCAGACGTCTAGGAAGAGACACAACGAAGTTCAGGAAGGTATCGACAGGGTTATGGAGCCATGACGACTCCAGTGCCTAGGTAAACTGCACTCTGTTGAGGATGTACGGCGCGAACACCCCGATAGAGTTGGTCCCACTGACTCTTGATTGCGTTTAAATCCGGCGCCGGGTGGTGCTGGGGGGGGGGGGGGGGCATCTCTATAACTATATACTCAGCTTCGCAGCTAGCACGTGAGTACATAGACTGAACATGGTCACCAAAAAAGCATCCGTCAGACGAGGGCAGAGAAGTGTCCTACTTAGGCAATCTGGAGCCTTCGCTACCACCTCAGCGGATGCACTGTGTGTGGTGCTCGGAATATGCCCCATAGATATCACGATCAAATACAGTGCTGCAAGGTACTCGTTAAAGGTGGGGAGAATAGAGAAGGTACACACAATAACCGGTGTGCCCATAAAGACGATACGTCACCTTAAAAGTTGGTGTTTGGATACATAGCAAGGTGAGTGGGATGTACGTGATAAGGGACTTAGACGGCACGACTTCCCCCCTGACATAAGGGAGCGGTTGAGAATGAGACATATCGATCCCAGCCGCTGTATGGTACATTTCTTAACCGGACACGGACCTTATCCCACGCACTTAAACCACGTGAGTCTGAGGCAGACACCTACATGCACATGCGGGGAAGAAGGTTCCCCAGAAAACACTGTCTTTTTCTGCGCCAATACGCGAAAAATAGACATGTACTACACTTAGACTATACAGATACAGTCATAGATATATACACAGCAATAAGAGACGAAGAACAATGGGCACAATTAAACGCACTGACAAACAGTATTTCAAAAATAACACATGGTTGGTTGGTTGGTTTGGGGAAGGAGACCAGACAGCGTGGTCATCGGTCTCATCGGATTAGGGAAGGATTGGGAAGGAAGTCGGCCGTGCCCTTTCAGAGGAACCATCCCGGCATTTGCCTGGAGTGATTTAGGGAAATCACGGAAAACCTAAATCAGGATGGCCGGACGCGGGATTGAACCGTCGTCCTCCCGAATGCGAGTCCAGTGTCTAACCACTGCGCCACCCCGCTCGGTAAATAACACATGAGGAGTATATGCGGACAGTCATCACAGACATGCCTATGTGCAGCGTAACAGCAATCTCCAGAGGATGGAGAGCGATACCCACAGTGACAGCGAAAATAGTGAGAATGAGGAGGAACAGGAGTAGGAAGCTGGGATGTGATAGTAAATAAGCAGAAGTGCTGGCAATCTGGCCGAGAAAACACCAAATGCTGTACATGGATGGGCACCTAAAGTAGTTAATAAATAGGATAAGCAACATTATTTCTCTACTAATAACAATTTGTGCGTGTGTGTGACTGACGGTCAACGGCTCGAAGAAACCATTCCGAGGTATTCACCGTCAGTCACATTTGGTGATGGTACTAACAAATCTCTCACCTATTCGATCTTCTTTTTATATTCTTCTTAAAAAACAACAAAATTTTATTTATATTTCAACCTTAAATTATTATTATTTTGAAAAGTATTATTCTTTGTAAATGTTGTAGATAAAACAAAAGGAAAGAAAACTGTAAAAAGATGAAAAACGAAAATTGTAAGATGTACGACCTGTTTTAAACATTAGGTAACAGGTCTATAATTTGGCAATAAATAAATAAATAAATAAAAATCTCTATAACACCAGTATTACTGGTAAGCACTACTGAGGGGAGCTTGTGCAAGTAAAATAGCACGCAGTCTACGATGCTGAACACGAATCCATGAGGCGCACGGTTCAAATTCCTTTCTGATAATCACAACTTCACCAGATCCGAATGCTGCGGTCGTACTTACACTTTCCCTTGCAATTATTCATCTGTGCTAGTGAACATCTCACAACCATCGTGTCGTATCCAGATTGTTGAACGGTAAGACGTTTGCATACTAAACTGAAGCGCCAAAGAAACTGGTGTAGGCATGTGGATTCAAATACAGAAATATGTAAACAAGAAGAATACGGCGCTATGGTCGGCAACGTCTCTAGAAGACAACAAGAGTCTCGCGCAGTTGTTAGATCGCTGACTGCTGCTACAATGGCAGGTTATCAAGACTTAAGTGCGTTTTAGCGTGATGTTATACTCGGCGCACGAGCGATGGGACAGAGCATCCCCAAGGTAGCGTTGAAGTGGGTATTTTCCCGTACGACCATTTCACGAATGTACAGTGAATATGAAGAATCCTGTAAAACATCAGATCTCCAACACTGCTGCGGCTGGAAAAAGATCCTGCAAAAACGGGACCAACGACGACTGAAAAGAATCGTTCAACGTGACGAAAATGCAACCCTTCCGCAAATTTCTGCCGATTTCAATACCGGGCCATCAAGTGTCAGCGTGCGAACCATTCAACGAAACATCATCGATATGGGCTTTCGCAGTCGAAGGCCTAATCATGTATCCTTGATGATAGGACGAAATAAAGCTTTACACCTCGCCTGAGCCCGTCAACGTCGACATTGGACGGTTGGTAACTGGAAACTTGTTGCCTGATCGGACGAGTCTCGTTTCAAATTGTATCGAGCGGATGGGCGTGTACGGGTATGGAGAAAACCTCTTGAATTTATGGATCCCGCATGTCAGGAAGAGACTGTTCAAGCTTGTGGAGGCTCTGTAATGATGTGGGCCTATGCAGTTGGAGTGATTTGAGATCCCTGATACACCTAGATACGACTCTGACAGGTTACACGTACGTAAGCATCCTGTCTGATCACCTGCATTCCGACGGCTCCGACGGACTTGGGCAATTCCAGCAGGACAAGGCGACACTACACACTTCCAGAATTGCTACAGAGTGGCTCCAGGAACACTCTTCCAGAGTATAATCAGTACCGCTGGCCACCAAACTCCCCAGACACGAACATTATTGAGCATGTCTGAGATGGCTTTCAACGTAGTGTTCAGAAGAGATCTCCACCCCTAGTTCAGACATTAGTCGAGTCCATGCCACGCCGTCTTGCGGCACTTCAGAGTTCTCCCGGGGGCCCTACACGATATTAGGCAGGTGTTTCAGTTCCCCTTGCTCTTCAATGTAATAAAATCGATTCCCTAGAATTAACATGCTGAGCTTGAAACACAGCTAAATGGAATATCTCCAGTTTTTCTGATACGTTTCCTTAAGCAAATAAATGCCTGTTCCCATTTTGGAATTCAATTTCGAACATCGCATCCATAGTTTACCTAAGAATTACGTCATAATCAATGTTTTCACTATTCTTAGTACTGATAAAGTAATTTAGGTCTTGTAAATTCCTGTAATGGATTCAGTTTCGATGAGAAACTTTTATTTTTAAAAAAGATATACAAATTTCGTAGTACTATGTGCCCTAAAATTTCGTCTCCGCTGACAGAGTATTGTTGGAACACTAATGCGTACTGATTATACTTAATTTAAAAATTTCATTGCTTATACGACAACGGGGAGGTGTATTGGCTGAATCCCGCACCTGAGCAGGACATCTTAACAAATATTAATGTGGAAAACATAAATTACCGAATGGTACAGAGGAATGAGTATTAATTATGTTACTGTAGGGAAAAAATTATTAGCTGCTGTAAATAATATCACAAATATATCATGTATAGAACTAGAAACAAGGCAGAAAAGGCTTACTATACAAGGTTGTTAGAAGTATAATGGAATGTGCGGTTCGTTTGTATTTCACGTTCTGGTCTACCTAGTGTAGCACAAAGGATCAATGCATTTTTAAGCATTTATGAGGTCCCTGAAGAGAATTCTGCATACGATTCACGTAAGAGAAAAATTAATATTTTTGTAAAATCTAAAACTGTGTAATTGTGTTTCTCTTTACAGTACCTTCTATCACAAACTGAGAAATTTATCACAAACATTCCATTCCAGTCGTTGTTAAGAAACTGAACTTCAGACTAATAATGTTCCGCAAAATTATTTGGCAAGATATGTGGCTATTACATAATTGATAGGATTATAACACAAAAACGGGAGTGCTACGATAGTCTATATATCAGAAAATTTTTGCTTTTACTAGCTCGCATACATATCACAAACGCTTGTTTGAACCAGGTCTCCACGCTTCTCTATCCTGTGGAATCCTCCTTGTACATTAAAGAGTCAATGAAACTGATAGACCTACATAATATCGTGTAGGGGGCCCGCGACCACGCAGCAGTGACGAAACACGATGTGCCATGGACTTGACTAATGCCTGAAGTAGTTCTGGAGGGAACTGGCTGTCCATAAAACCGTAAGACTACGAAGGGGTGAAGATCCTTTCTGAACAGCACGTTGCAAGCCATCCCAGATATGCTCAATAATGTTCATGTCTGGGGAATCCGGTGGCCAGCGGATATGTTTAACCTCAGAAGAGTGTTCCTGGAGCCACTCTGTTGCAATTCTGGACGTGTAGAGTGTCGGATTGTCCTGATGGCATTGCCCATGTCCGTCGGGATGCAGGTGATAAGATCGGATGCTTCGTACGTATCACCTGTCAGAGTCGTATCTAGACGTGTCGAGGGTCCCACATCACTACAATTGCACACGTCCATCCTCTCAGTGCAATTCGAAACGCTCCTGATCCAACCAGGCCACATGTTTCCGCTCATTAACAGTTTAATGTCGGTGCTGACGGGCCCAGGTGATGTGTAAAGCTTGATGTCGGGCAGTCATCAAGGTCACACGAGTGGGCCATCGGCTCCGAAAGCCCATATCTATGATGTTTCGTTGAATGGTTCGCACGCTGACCGTTGTTGATGGCCCAGCATTGAAATCTGCAGCAATCTGCGGCAGTGTTGCGCATCTGCAACGTTAAACGATTTTCTTCAGTCGTCGTTGGTCCCCTTCTTACAGAATATTTTTCCGGACGCAACGATATCAGAGATTTGATGTTTTACCGGATTCCTGATTTTCACGGTACACTCCTGAGATGGTTGTACGGGAAAATCGCCACTTCATCGCTACCTCGGAGATTCTGTGTCCCATTGCTCGTGCGCAGATCATAGCACCACGTTCAAATTCACTTAAATCTTAATAACCTCCCACGTAGCAGCAGTAAGCCATCTAACAACTGCGCCAGACACTTGTTGTCTTACATAGGCGTCACCGACCGCAGCACCAAATTCTGTCTGTTTATATATCTCTGTATTTAAGAACGCATGCCTTTACCAGTGTCTGACGCTTCAGTGTATTTGCGTAACCGTTGCATCCGACACCCAGTTGAATCTGCTTATCGTAGTGGGGCGGCGGCTCGCTTGTTACAACTTCTTTTCCTCGCACTTCCCTCTCTTGCCAAGTTGATCATTCCGTAATGATTTAGGAAGGAAACTATCAACCTGGCCGTACCTTTAATGTCTCCCATAATCGAATCAATTCCTTTTCGGTAACTGCTCCAAGCAGACAGAAGGAACGATTGAGAATTTATAACACGGTCGGGACTTGAACCTGGGTCTCCTGCCCACTAGGCAGATGCACTAACCACTGCGCCACACCTGTCTCAGTAGCTTTCAATAGCTGCACGGACTAAGCCGGCGCATCTCCCTCCTCAGCCCAGATTCCCATTCATGTCTCGCCCACTTCCTATTCACCCTAAACTCAAACAGCGCTGTAGAGGTTTTCCACACATATTAGAATAGCACCTCCCTATCGAATGAAATGACGGATCCTGCCTGTATCCTTGGCACATATGCTCTCAAGTGAAACTATATGATTTCAGGGGTCTTTTCAAGTCTTTAACACCTACGATGTGTGTAGACAGTCTAGAGCGACGAATGAATATTTGTACCTAGGCTAGGATTCGAGGCCGTGTCTACTGCTCCTAGACAAAATCCCTCGTTACATTCGATACGGAGGCCTCTGGAACCATACAGTTTCATTTGACCTCTTCAGCTGTTATCCGATTTAACATTAAAGGTTCAGAATTTTCTGTAGCTCAACGTTTTAAAATTCTCTGTATGTCCATCTTTTTAGCGATTGTTGTGGGACTCGACGGTTCGATAGGGGATGTCAAATTAAACCCCTTTCAGACGTCAATTGTCAGCCTTATTTTATTGGGCAACTATCTAGATTGTGATCAAAACAGCGGCCAGCAACACTGGTTGCATTTGTTGCAGTGACCAGTTCAGGTATCGGCAGGTCATAGTTAAGTTGACACTGTAGCAAATATCTACTAATACCAGTGTTGCTGGCCTCTGTTTTGGTGACAAGCGAGGTAGACTATTCGGTCATTGGCCTGAAGATGGCGTAATGAAAAGCTGAATCTGGTTGTCCAATAAAATTATGTTGACAACTGACGGCTGAAAGGTGTTTAATTTGACATCCTCACCTTCCAAAATGCTCTACTCACTTCCTGTCTATAATGTTTCTTATTCAAGTTCAACTTCTATACAAGGCTAGGTGCCAGAAAAGTATTTTCGAAAATGTCTGTCTGGTACATTTGAATTTGTTGCCTAATAAATTTAAATCTGATGTCAGCTCTGTTTGACAGACATATAGTATGATACTTCCAGAACTTTAACACTTTTTTTAGATGTTATGAAACATTTATTCCGAATAAATAACACTTTCGCGTGTTACGATCTGTAGACTGCCTCTCAACTTCAGTCCCCTCGCGTAGAAATAAATGTTTACTGTTGGGTTTAAATAGCAGGGCGTGCTCCAATTGCCCGTATACTGGTGGAACGCCCGTGGACCTTCTCCTATAAAGCCGTCTCATGTGCGGACTGCTGTTGCTCCTGCTCCTCCTCCTCCTCCTCCTCCTCCTCCACCTCCACCTCCACCTCCTCCTCCGCTCTTTAGCTGAGTTTCACAGCCGCACAGTTTCCACGCAGTCTCGAATTCCTCTGTTTGCGTGGAGACTTAACAAGTCTCTTTTGCAGAGCAGGCGCCCTGCGGCGGATGGGCGTGGGGAGGAAGGGGGGAGTTTTCATCCGCGGGACGCATAACCCCTGGGACTAAAATAACACGGCCGCTGCCGCCATCTTTAGAGACGCAAATGGCTTTTCCACGTGGCTTGTGTGTGTTGATATATGCCCTTTAGTGTTTAGATATCGTCTTGGCTTCCCGGGTCCCCATAAAGGGACGCCATTATGCATATTAGCATTAACCGATCCGTAGAGTGTGACGTCACACTGCACTATCGCCGCAGCGGCTGCGAAGAGAATTGCTCTCCACTAAGTAGCGACGAAACCAGATGTGGCTCTTATGAAGACTAGAAACTTTTAAATGTATACGACGCTATTTCATATCTGCGATATTCTGCAGCAGAAATACACCTAACCTACTATTCCTATTCCATCTGCGAAGTCGAGAGGCACATTGCATGAAGCGTAAGACTATCTGTAATTGCTGACCACTGACGATTCTTTACTTCAATAAAACGAAGTGCCTTCGGTGAGAAAAACACGCATTTTCTTGTAGTTGTCAAGACCAATCAAAAACACCCGCAGGAATCGTAAAGTAACTACGCAAAATATGGCCACACATATGAGGAAATTAAGTAAAAAAAAGTAGGTCATCCATTTTACTGGCTGTTGAGCTCCGTAATTGTGGATTATTTTATCTTGATAAATACTGCATCCAGCCACTTGGTTATGATTTTTATTTAAGCTAATAAGCGTTTCAGGCTTTCCCAAACTTCGATTAGTGTAATGTATATTTTACCTTCAGTACGTACATAGTTACAACAACGACGGCAAATTGGAGGCTACAGTAGCCTTTCTACTCTGCTTGTTATTTCGGTTTTCGCGTTTGTGGATGCCGCGCAACTAGTTTTTTACTTCTATTTTGCACAATATACGTAGTTATCCAGTGTCCTTGCAAACAACGATGTCAGTGGAGACATGGCTGTTTTAGTGCAAAAAAGTGTTTGTACCATATTCATAATCCGAGAAAAACAACACTCAGAGTGGAAAGACAGCTGCAGCATCCAGCATACTATCGATGTAACAATGTTCTGAATGAAGACTCAAATAGGTATTGCGCTAACTGAAGATAGGCGAGAGCCCGAAACGCATATTAGCTGTAATGAAAATACATAACAAATTGGCTGGTTGCTGTACTTACTGAAGTAAAGAGAGAACCTATCCAACTCCCATCTCCTACTCCAAAATTTTCCAAAACTGTAATTGCAATGAAATTAAATTTTATTGTTCTCACTGAACAATGAAACAAGTGGAAGCATCTGGATCTTCTCTTAAACCAATGTCAGGTGATAACTGAAATTCGCAACCACAGATACAATGATGTGACTTTACAGATATATTAAAGAAATAGTTGTAGCAGAGTCCAAGTTACAGAGTGTTTACAAGGGAAAATTAAAAAAAAAAAGGTTCAAATGGCTCTGAGCACTATGGGACTTAACATCTGTGGTCATCAGTCCCCTAGAACTTAGAACTACGTAAACCTAACTAACCTAAGGACATCACACACATCCATGCCAGAGGCAGGATTCGAAACTGCGACCTTAGCGGTCACGCGGTTCCAGACTGAAGCGCCTAGAACCGCACGGCCACACCGGCCGGCGGGAAAATTTCACATTTCTTAAATTATAAGGTATGTTCTTGTATAAAGGTGAAGTAGAAGTTGCGATTATGCTTTCCATAACTGAGAATTATTTTAACAGATGGAGAAAGAGGAATTTTGTTCGCTTACTCATGTCACCAAACGGCTGAAACGGTTAGTCGGTCACGCAATGGAGTGGGAAGCTACCAGTCTAATAGGTTCCAGGGGGAAAAATAAAAAGAGAATTACTGCCACTAATTATAATTATTGACCGACTTTCTAAATTTAAAATGCTGCCTCTTAATCTACTAATGATACGTTAAGTTACGTTAATATTTTATTACAGTGATAGAAGCATTTAAGTTGGCGACCGTGTATGTCTTTTGAGGCAGAATAACTCACAGCACACAAATACCCAGGCTGTATTCATCCATTATTTGATCATGAGAGTGCTTAGCGACTTACGACTAGCTTTACACGTAATTGTGAACCCTTTTGAAACGATTTATCGCGGACACCTCCAGATTTGTGAAAATCTGCAACGTTTTCAACCATAAAGGTTTTACACGCTTAACGTCAAAAATTTAAAATGTCAAGTCATTTGCAAAGTAATAGCACTTTTCAAGCTATTTTATAAATGGAGTTCGATTCTTTAAGTGTCAAGGGGTGGGGAAAGGGAGGAGGGGTTATTTGTTTAAAAGTAAACGGACATTCTGTGTCTAATGTTTATTTTGTTCGAAATATTACCTCATTCTACTTTTCTAAACTGAATACAAAATTTCACAGGCGACATCGAATGGATGCTATCTTCTTTAAGGATATCTGAACTTGTCTTTTCTCGGCTCCGAAACGTCTCATCTCCGATCAGTTTTTCGCTACGCTTGCAGGTGGTTTCAGACGAGACAGTTTATGCCAAAGATGTCGTTGGCGCTTTACTACGGAGTGATATTTTTGGTATTGTAATACGCAGCCCAGCATTAGCTTCTGGTTCTTGTCAGCCAGCGAACGAATGTTTCCTGTAGAACTTTATCGGTCAAATCACAGCTATAACAATTAATGAAAGCGAAGTTTTTGACTGTAATTTAGTATGGCGCATTACTTTCCATTTTACGGTCACGTTCTGTGAAGGAGGGAGAATTCAGTTAGACCAAGCGAATATCAAATTCCACAGTACATTAAAGCTCTAAAAATGGGAAATTCATTCGCTTATTACTATAAAACTGATTTAATCTTTCATCTAACACAGGTTTGAGCGGACGATGTTCAAGTAATTCGTGCACGACTTGTATATTATCTGGATTTTTTCCTTTATTTCAGTCTTGTTCATATACATTCCTGGAAATTGAAATAAGAACACCGTGAATTCATTGTCCCAGGAAGGGGAAACTTTATTGACACATTCCTGGGGTCAGATACATCACATGATCACACTGACAGAACCACAGGCACATAGACACAGGCAACAGAGCATGCACAATGTCGGCACTAGTACAGTGTATATCCACCTTTCGCAGCAATGCAGGTTGCTATTCTCCCATGGAGACGATCGTAGAGATGCTGGATGTCGTCCTGTGGAACGGCTTGCCATGCCATTTCCACCTGGCGCCTCAGTTGGACCAGCGTTCGTGCTGGACGTGCATACCGCGTGAGACGACGCTTCATCCAGTCCCAAACATGCTCAATGGGGGACAGATCCGGAGATCTTGCTGGCCAGGGTAGTTGACTTACACCTTCTAGAGCACGTTGGGTGGCACGGGATACATGCGGACGTGCATTGTCCTGTTGGAACAGCAAGTTCCCTTGCCGGTATAGGAATGGTAGAACGATGGGTTCGATGACGGTTTGGATGTACCGTGCACTATTCAGTGTCCCCTCGACGATCACCAGTGGTGTACGGCCAGTGTAGGAGATCGCTCCCCACACCATGATGCCGGGTGTTGGCCCTGTGTGCCTCGGTCGTATGCAGTCCTGATTGTGGCGCTCACCTGCACGGCGCCAAACACGCATACGACCATCATTGGCACCAAGGCAGAAGCGACTCTCATCGCTGAAGACGACACGTCTCCATTCGTCCCTCCATTCACGCCTGTCGCGACACCACTGGAGGCGGGCTGCACGATGTTGGGGCGTGAGCGGAAGACGGCCTAACGGTGTGCGGGACCGTAGCCCAGCTTCATGGAGACGGTTGCGAATGGTCCTCGCCGATACCCCAGGAGCAACAGTGTCCCTAATTTGCTGGGAAGTGGCGGTGCGGTCCCCTACGGCACTGCGTAGGATCCTACGGTCTTGGCGTGCATCCGTGCGTCGCTGCGGTCCGGTCCCAGGTCGACGGGCACGTGCACCTTCCGCCGACCACTGGCGACAACATCGATGTACTGTGGAGACCTCACGCCCCACGTGTTGAGCAATTCGGCGGTACGTCCACCCGGCCTCCCGCATGCCCACTATACGCCCTCGCTCAAAGTCCGTCAACTGCACATACGGTTCACGTCCACGCTGTCGCGGCATGCTACCAGTGTTGAAGACTGCGATGGAGCTCCGTATGCCACGGCAAACTGGCTGACACTGACGGCGGCGGTGCACAAATGCTGCGCAGCTAGCGCCATTCGACGGCCAACACCGCGGTTCCTGGTGTGTCCGCTGTGCCGTGCGTGTGATCATTGCTTGTACAGCCCTCTCGCAGTGTCCGGAGCAAGTATGGTGGGTCTGACACATCGGTGTCAATGTGTTCTTTTTTCCATTTCCAGGAGTGTATTATGCCTGTGCAGTGGATCCTCAGGCATAAGTGCAGACGGGTGGAATAACTTGTTAAACAAAATCTAGAATTAAGTCCTATTCATAAAGAATAGGCGAATCTACTAAGGCGTTTTCGAGAAGCTCCATTAGTACAATAGGGTGAGAGCAACAAAGAATAATTTGAACGCTACAGCTCAAGAGAACAGATTTTCTTCTTATTATTGTAAACAGTTGGTGAAAATTCGGTTGCTGAAGTCTTTTACGATATTAGATAGTGTACTTATAAGCGGCAGTCAAATGAAAACGAGAAAGAGAGAAAAAGGTGTTTAACTGATTATTAAGAGGGTCATTCAATAATTAAAGAGACAAATTGGTCTGGGAAAAAAAAACTGTTAGTAGGGAAAGTATGGTACTTTTATGGCTTCTAAGTTGGCATAGCTGGGATGAGCCCTGATCAGCTGATGTATCAACATTGTTTTGTTTATAGCGTCAAAAATACATTTCACTCCCTGGAAAGTGGAATTGACGACATTCGTGCCGACCGCAGTGTGACTATCGAAACACAAGTTCATGTTAGTACTGGTACAGATCATAACATTATCTTGAACTACCTGAAGTACCGCAAAACATGTGCAAGATGGGTCCCAAAGGAAACAAGGTTGACAGTGTGCACAGAGCTAAATGAACATTATGAAAGAGAAGGTGAGCACTTAGTCAACAAAATTTTTAACTTCCGATGAAACTTGGGTTCACTATTATGAGCCAGAATCAAAAAGACAAAGCATGGAGTGGAAACACACCAACTCACCTTTCAAGAAAAAATTCAGAACCCAAGCATCAACAGGAAAAGTCATGTTGACGGTGTTTCGGGATGCTGAAGGTTCAGTTTTTTGTGATTATGTCGAAGAGTAGCCTACAATGAACAGCCAATACCACTCGGATTTACTTTTTAACAAGGTGGCAACAACCATGAGAGGGGGAGGCGCCGTGGATCTCATAGGAGAGGTGTGATTCACCAGAAAGACAACGTTAACCCGTGAAACCATCACCAAAGTGGGCTGGAAAGTACTGCCTCATACCCCTTACAGTGCTGATTTAGCACCTAGTGAATGCCATTAGTTTGGTGCATTGAAGAAGGCATTACGTGGGAAGAGGTTCCAGGACAACGACGACATGAAAATGTTTCTGGGAAATTGGTTCAAACATCAAGATAAAGAGTTCTTTGCAGCCGGAATAATAAAGCTTGTAGCCCGTTGGAACAAGTGCATAAATGTTCAAGCGGACTATGTTGAGAAGTAGAAAAAGTCCTGTAAAAATAAACTCTTCTTTCTCCAGATCAATTTCTCTCTTCCATTATTGAATGACCCTCGTATTTCAAAAGTAAGTGCCATAACTGTTAATATATTTATCTGCATTGAGACAAGATGGTAAGTGCCTTCATGGAGGCTGTTGCCTACAGAACCATTACTCTATCGACGCGTGCACCTCTTCGTCCCAAACAAATCGACGGTCACGAACGTCTTTCTTCAGGGCGCCAAAAATCGGAAATAGTATTGGGAGAAAAATTTGGAAAATTGTGGTAAGTTCTACGGCACCAAACTACTGAGGTCATCGGTCCCTAAACTTACACAGTACTTTAATCTGACTTAAACTAACTTACGCTAAGGACAACACACACACACACACACACACACACACACACACGCGCGCGCGCGCGCCCGAGGGATGACTCGAACCTCCGACGGGGGCAGCCAGCGCGAACCGTGTTAAGGCGCCTTCAGACCACACGGCTACCCCGCGCGGCTTATGGGGAGAGATAGGGATTGTATGGAGGATGTGTAAGGGTTTCCCAGCCAATCTTCTGCAGCCTATTTGAAACAGTCTTGGCAGTTACCCCGTTTAAGATATCTTAAAAGAATTTTAGCGTTTAAATCGTTACACACTTGGCAACAGTATTTACGGATTTTTGACAGTTTTAATTCATACTTCGTTATATGAGAAGAGAGTTAAAGTAAAGAAATAGCACAAAAAAGTACATTATTTATTATTACTTATATATATTTTTTTCTCTTCAAATTTAGGACCGTAAAATCGTTTCTTATATCTAGGCATAGATCTTTAGGGTCTTAACAATAAAATTAGCGAATCACACTAACAGTACATAATAATGATAACAAAACAATCACTACATATTTAAGTGATTCGAAGATGCCTCTGCCGGGCACTTAAATGTGATTTGCAGAGTGATTACGTCAGTCCTATTAACACTGTTTTAAGTATTAAGATCATACCATAACGTACCAGTCGAATGGGAGCAGTGACACAGCAACAGAAATACAAGGCAGCAGTAGAATAAATAAAATCTGGAAAAGAAGTTGAAGGGTCCGAGGAGGAGAGGTAAAATAGCCTGAACTTAGCAGGATACTTGTGAGATGGAAGGAAAGCACAGAAATAGCTGATCACGACAGTGTGGCAGCTTTGACAGTGTGACACAAGTTCCCCGTTGAAGAGAATGAAGACAGTTGAGATATGCCATGGAGGAATGTATGCCCATAATAACAGGAAAATAGTGTTTTTTGGTTCAGACGCAGGTTTCTTGGTAATTTCATCTGGGATTCGTGTGGCAGAAACTGAAAACAGATGTGGAAAGATTTACTGTCTTCCGTGGTTATAGTCTAGGTGCGAGTGGAGATTTAATTCAGTGGCAGAATGATTTCAATTAGTAATGATCATCCTGAAATATTGTTACAGGTTGATGGAATAACGATTAACCGAAGTTCGACTTGAGGTGTATGCAACGCCAGCGGGAGAGGAAAGCGTAATTAATGTTTCTTGAAGATGGCTTGTATTTGCAGAGGAATCGTACCAGTTCTCTATAACGGAACTGTGTAATGAAGGAGATAGTCCAGCGAACCGTAAGAGCGAACCCAATGTAAAACATCTCTCCTAATAAGATGTGTACGTGGTGAGAAACAATCTCAACTGCTCGCAAAGGTGTTGCAGGGTAGGATGTACTGAGGAAAAACTGTTAAGAGAAAAATTCAGTACGCTGCATCGTGTCTGAGTTTGTTAGCACTGAAGTTAGCCACTCAGGCCGTGTCACGTGCAAAGTCAATCGGCGCGTCAGATACAGTTAGTGACACTTGTTCTCATAGCGCAGAGGATAGCTCAAATGACTGCTCAGTCTGTGGCTGCATTAGATCCTTACGACCGACGCTTGTCCAGTTTTTGTGTCGCAAAAGACGATCGCGTTTGGCGACACCGTCTCTGACGGGCAGCTTGTATTTGTGCGCCAACGGTCCGAATGGCTGACTCGGAAACGACGCAACGTATTTATTTTTTTCTTGACAATTGTGTCTCAGGACATCCTACCCTCCAACACTCTTACAAGCTTTTCGGACTGTTTCTTCCCACCCTGAACATGTGGTGTAAATCATTGGACTACTACGCAATACCTGTTTGGAATCTAGAACAGTTCCTAATATGATTTATCCTAAAGCAATAACAACTGTCTCCGTTCCACTCAGTCCTAAATGACTGAAGAAGGTTCTACTCTCTCCTTCTTTACAGAGGAGCCAGCCCATAACACATTGTTGCTTAAATCATGTTAACGTAGATAGAAGGGTGTTATATAAAATCAAGAGATTCGTGTTAAATCTTTTGATACCTCATTCAATAAGCTGCTCGGCGGTAGTGTGATAACGTTGGTGCGCCCTGTTTCACAGTAGCAACACATTCCGGGGCAGGGGTCTTCGCCACAGTTGGTAGCAGCGAAGTGTCGTCTTAACTTGCAGATACAAACGCACTTCCTAATGGCTTGGCGAGGCCTGCAGATGGCCTCGCTATTAACGCGGAATGTCCGTCCTGCCCCAAGTTAATGGCCAGGGTTGGCGACATAGAGGGGAGGCAGACGAACCAGAGGGTCTGAAGTCCCTTAAGTAAGTCACTGTGTACGTCGCTCCGGGGAAGACCTGTCTACAGAAGAGCGAACGGGTAGTTTCACCGCCATGAAGCCATTACGCGCTATTGACCACTTGCGCTAATCACCTGTGAGAAATGATTGACAATAACACTACATGGGAAGAAATAACGCCAGATACAGGATATTCTGTGCTGTCGATGCTCTGTGGACTATCGTGCTACGGAAAGAAACATATTGCGCTATTCCTGTAGTCTGTAAAAATAGGTGATTAACCATTAAAAAAAAGCTGTTGATATTGTTTTTCATCAAAGAAGAATGTGCAGAAGTGTCCTGTACACAATGAAGTTATAGCTAGTCATTAGAAATTCCAAAATTGCGGCACAAGCCACGAACATATTTCAGCTTGCCGAAATTAAACGTATCGACTGAAACGGCTTTGGTGTTGACAAATACCATAAAATGGCTGAAGTAATGTAAATACTCTATTAGGAATACCCGTTCGACTTGCAGTGAGTCGATATTCAAAAACTAAAAGAAGTATTAGATTACATCGTAGTATGACTTGTTATTACTGTTTGAATGGAAGGTTTTGTCTCAGGCTGATCTGCAGCGTAGTCTGAGGTCTACATCTAAAACTGTTTGTTTTTCAACTGATTTTTTATAATAAATAGTTACCACGATTATTTTAGACTTTTCGGCAGTCTGCAATGAAATAAAAGAAGGATTAAGTTCGTAGGACAGCCACAAGTCACACGCAGTACTTTTTGTTGGCCGGTTTCGCTCAGTTTAAGAAGAGCGTCGTCAGAACCTGTAGAATTTAAGAATTTACACTGCCGAGTTTGCGAAGTCTAGCTATACGCAACATTAAATTGACAAGAAAGAGCATTTGGAGTATGATAACTTACGTTCAGGTCAGTTGGTTGCTTACATTCCTTATGTCAGAGATTAAGTTAGTCGTATACATTTATAACACTATTCATACCAGAGATAACGCAGTATATTTTATGGAGCAACTCAAAATCAGTTTGATTCAGTTACGGCATTGTTATAAAATTATGTTAAATAACTGCAATTTTTTATGAAATATTTTTTAAATTATAATAGAATTACCAATTTTAATTGGAATATACGCTTTTTCGTATCTGTAGACACGTCATTCGGAATTATACGTAATTCATTATGCTGAAATATCTGTTCAAATACATCTTCATAAAATCCATCTTTTAAACTGTAATCACAATAAACCTTTAACAATAAACGTTTAAAAATTAGACGTTTGATAACACTACGGCTTGTAGTTAAGATTAACTACCTTGATTGTTTATCTACAGCAGTTAGTCAAACAACCGGAAGAATCCACGGAAACTAAATTCCTGTTGACATCTTCAACTTTTATAGTCCTGTCTTCCTCAGTTGCGTGTAATATTACGGTATATTAATAATTTTTACTTATGGACCTTCTGACAGCAACTGAATAAAACACAATTTTAGTGCCATACGCGTTTCGCCTTTATTTTCTGCAAGGCATCATCAGTGGCCTGGAATATGTACATATGTTAGCTATTTTATTTACATTTTTGTCATTGTGCCTATAGGTTATAAACAGTTCTGGTGGTTGGTATTTCCTATTAAGTAGTAATGTTTTGAACTGTACTTACAGGTTGCGTGGACAATTTCCTACATATTACGCTCGTGTTGCATTTTTGGTGTTGTTCTTCTTCTTATGAACGCCAATTTGCGGTTTTTTTCCCCATTCCACAACACTATGCAATGAACGTTTGTTTTAAAGCAATGGTTTGGTTTCTGTTACCGACTGTCAAATGTTTTTGCCAAAAATGAATGTTATTGCCAAACTTATGAGTGTAACTATTGAAGTATCTGTGGTCTGTTCGTGTATGCATTTATGTGTGCGTTTGTGTATGTGTGTGAGTGTTTTCCCACATCATCTGGAGACACACACACAAACACACACACACACACACACACACACACACACACACACACACACACACACACACACACACACACACAGCAATATATATATATATATTGCTGTGTGTGTGTGTGTGTGTCTCCAGATGATGTGGGGAAGAGTTTTTTTTTTTGTTTTATGTTATCATTTCCTTTACTAAGTGTAGTAGGGAGCCTGTGCTGATGTGTGTTTGTTCATTTATCACATGTTTGTTTTCTGCTATGGCTTTCTGTATGTGGAAGTTTTCTTGCATTTGTATAAGATGTTTGTCATGGTTGCTTATTCTCATTATTTTCATTTCTTGTTCCATGTTTGTAGGATGATGGTTGTAGTGTTTTAAATGCTCTGCAAATGTGGAATGGTTTGTTTCATACTTCCAACATCTGATATGTTCTTTGTATCTTGTTTCAAAATTCCTGCATGTCATGCCTATGTATACTGCATCACAACTTTGACATTCAAGTTTATATATTCCTGATTGTTGGAATGTCTCTCTTGGTAGCTGGCTGGCTTAGGTGTGATTGAAGGGTTTGCCCAGGCTTACATGCTATTTTGAAGCCCTGTCTCTTTAGGATGTTTGCAACTCTGTGTGTTAGTTTATGTGTGTAGGTCATGGTGTACCATCTGATTCTTTTCTGTGTGGTGTTGTCATTGTGTGTGTTTGTTGAGTGTGTTTGTAAGTTTTTAGCTTGTGAGTTCTTTTGTATTGTTTAACTGTTGTGTTTGTTTTTTAATTGTGTTTTTATTTTTTGATTGAGCTTGTGTACCACATGTGTGTCATACCCGTTGTTCCTAGCTATTTGTATGATAGTAATCATTTCTTGTTCATAGTTTCTCTTGCTGAGTGGGATTCTGTTTAATCTATGTAACATGTGTCTTAGTGCTGCAAGTTTCTGGCTGTGGGGGTGGTTGGATGTGGAATGTATTATTGTGTCTGTGTCTGTTGGTTTTCTAAAGATGTTAAATGTATGTTTACCATTTTCTTTTTTAATTGTAATGTCAAGAAAATTTATTTGATTTTCTTTTTCTTTTTCAAGTGTGAATTTTATGTTCTGATGAGCTTTGTTTATTTCTGAATGGAGTTCGTCTATTTTTTCACTTGGCTTATCTACCAGACAAATAATGTCATCCACGTATCTGTACCAATATATGATTTTGAAACTTTCATTTGTGGTTATCTTATCAAATATCTGATTTTCTAGGTGATTGATGAAAATGTTTGTAGTGTTCCTGATATTGGGGATCCTATGGGTAGTCCATCAGTTTGTAGATAATATTCTTTCTCAAACTGAAAGTAGTTTTGTTCAGTTGTCAGTCTGAGCATATCTGTTATTTCTTTTATTGCGTCTGTGGTGAGGTTGCTGTGGGATGAGAGATTTTGTTCTATGATTTCTATTGTTTCTGTGATATATATATATATATATATATATATATATATATATATATATATATATATATCACACCAAAAAACACTCACACACATACACAAACGCACACACAAATGCATACACGAACAAACCACAGATACTTCAATAGTTACACTCATAAGTTTGGCAATAACATTCGATCTTTGGCAAAAACATTTGACAGTCGGTAACAGAAACCAAAGCATTGCTTTAAAACAAGCGTTCAGTGCATAGTGTTGTGGAATGGGGAAAAAACCGCAAATTGGCGTTCATAAGAAGAAGAACAACACCAAAAATGCAACACGAGCGTAATATGTAGGAAATTGTCCACGCAACCTGTAAGTACAGTTCAAAACACTACTACTTAATAGGAAATACCAACCACCAGAACTGTTTATAACCTATAGGCACAATGACAAAAATGTAAATAAAATAGCTAACATATGTACATATTCCAGGCCACTGATGATGCCTTGCAGAAAATAAAGGCGAAACGCGTATGGCACTAAAATTGTGTTTTATTCAGTTGCTGTCAGACGGTCCATAAGTAAAAATTATTAATATACCGTAAATTCCTGTTGTTCATTTAATAAATTTTGCTGGTTTCTCTTCTTTCCTACGAAAATATAATTCCTCCATTACATCTAAAAAGGGCGTTTATCAGAGGTGCGGATAACTTTCATGCTCGAATTTCGCACAAAGTATGCTTAGATGTCTTCAAATGTTCACCCAATGCCGTACGGTAGGAATTAAAGTTGCAGTGTTCTTTCATAATGTACTTTGAACGGTATTCCGGTTTCGACAAAATACGTGCTCTGACAGTTTTGATAGTTTACTTCGTTTACTCCTTAATTACCATATTTGTTTTTATGCACATGTTCATTGTGTCTTTAATGAATGTCTAAGAGAACTGTTCGTCTGAAAGGCGACAGTAACCTTCCGTCTTGGGAAGCGCGCACGCGCTCACGTACCGATATTAGTCGACAGAAGTACTACTTCACCTGGAAACGAGCTTATCACGAGTGAAAGGGTAATCGTGGTCGTGAAGGGAAAAGGACGATACAACAACAGTTATAAATCAGACAAGGAGTAAACGCCACGTTCCTCATCTGCTATAACTGTTTGACTGGCATCTGTTCCAATTTCAACTGCCGTGTCAGTTTCCATATCACTGCTACTATAATGTGCTGTATATTCACTTTCACTCTCCAGACCAATGTTGCTTATTACATTCTCTATTGCTTCTTCCATTCACTTATATCTCAGGCAGTATTCACATTCAATTCCTGTTAAGTGTTCGCATGCTTTTCATCAGTAGTTTAGTGCAGGCGTGGCACGTGGTTTGCGTACTGGAGAAGGCTGCGACATACCGAATGGAACTAATCTAGACCTCGGGCTACACTACAGAAGATCAGTCTCACCAGAACCAAGACGCGCAGTGCCTCGAGGGTTCGATTTTAGGCCGAGGTATATTTGTTTTTATTTTCCATATAATACTGTAGTATAAACTGTTTCTTATGCCACATGTACCCAACATTTACATAGTACAGTGTTTCGTAAACATAACAAAAACGTAGTCAGGCACGCCAGAAATAGGCAGTTGAAACAAATGCCCTGCCATAGTACAGAATAGCTGCAGAAACAGTATCAGTTTTGAGATGCTGAAGATGACTGCAAAGTCAAATAATTCAACATCTATTTTCAAGTTACACAACTTATAGTCAGATGTAAAACATTAGCAACCAGTGAAAATAATAATTTCCACGTTAATTATCGTATGACGATCACAAAAGAATACGTTATCCTCCGGGCAGATGCTCAAAGCAACCTCCCTGCACGTCCGAACACTGGCGACCTGCTGGATCATACAGCTCTGGACTCTTCGCAACATGGTTCCATCGACAGGCACAAAACCAGCGTGAACGCGCGCTATCAGTTCTTCCACGTGTTTCGACGGAGTAGAATACACGTGCTCCTTCAAGTGTCTACACAAAAGAACTCCAAGGAATTTTCGTCAGATGAAGAACACGGAGGCTGTACAAATGGACTTCCCCAACCCAGCCATTTACCCCGGAAATGTTATGTCTAAATACCGTCACAGATTAGTTCTAAAGTGGCGAGGTGCAACATCGTGTTGGAACTATAAACTCTGTCGACCATGACGTGAAACATCTTCCAATGCGCCAGGCAAATGGTTTGAGTGGAATGCATGATAGTCTTGTGCACTTTACTGGTCAGGCAACAAGTAGGGACCCTAACTCCTCTATCCCAGTATTTCGTCCCCGACTTTGACGCCAAAGTCAGCTTGTTATCCACGATCGTTTGTGATTTGCGGGTTAACGTCACATTCATGGTGGGCATTGTGCATATGAAGACATCCTCATGAATGAACGCTGATTTATCCGACCATATTAGAGTGTTTATGGAGTCGTCGTTGGCTTCTTGTATCCACAGGGAGCGGTCTGCAGGATGCAGGTGTTGCGTTAAAGAATAATGGTAGTGGTGCAGCACATTCTCATGCAGCACGTCAACAATTGCTACGTGTACTTCGCGGGGGTTCTTCATATATGACCTCCGTAACAGCTTCCTCAGTAGCTGGGGCACGGCGAGGCCGTGGGAGGCCTCTGTCAGACGATGGTGAAAGGAGGGAACTTGTCTCTCGAAGGCTACCCTCCAGACGACGACGCTGATAACCTCGTGTTAGAGCATCCGTAAGCTGTCCCGGACGACGGTACACATTTTTATCTGTATGACTTCGATCTGGATACATAGCAGCATATTCAAGAGTGGCAGCATGAACCTGGTTATGACATGCACCAACGACCAGGAACATATCTGCAAATTCATCGTTTATATAGACCATAGAATAACATAAGAAAAGATATATGCAAGAACGTACATTGAATCTGTCAAGGGAGCGTTACTCCACTAGCAACTAGTCCCTGTCTGGTGAACAGCGCATACAATATAAACACGTCATTAGTCGCAGCGGGCTGTTACAACTAATGAGCATCACCTATCATACGCCTTTTGTTCTGTATGGTTCATCCCGACATTGCTAATTGGAAAATGTTTGTTTGAGAATTAACAGTTATGTACGTGCTGTTTCCACATTTCCATCGATGATAACAACAACGACAATAACAATAACAATAATAATAATAGCCTCGCGGGATTAGCCGAGTGGTCTAAGGCGCTGCAGTCATGGACTGTGCGGCTGGTCCCGGCGGAGATTCGAGTCCTCCCTCGGGCATGGGTGTGTGTGTGTGTTTGTCCTTAGGATAATTAAGGTTAAGTAGTGTGTAAGCTTAGGGACTGATGACCTTAGCAGTTAGGTCCCATAATATTTCACACACATTTTATAAAAAATAAAAAAAATTAAAAAAGGAATAATAATAATGACGCATGGAGATAGCCTATTTACTAGTCTGCTTGCGCTTATCAGACAGCGTTGAAAGCCGTAATTAGTGGTTCTGTGAAGGTAATACACGCAAATGATAAACAAGTTCGGAAATTACACTCCTGGAAATTGAAATAAGAACACCGTGAATTCATTGTCCCAGGAAGGGGAAACTTTATTGACACATTCCTGGGGTCAGATACATCACATGATCACACTGACAGAACCACAGGCACATAGACACAGGCAACAGAGCATGCACAATGTCGGCACTAGTACAGTGTATATCCACCTTTCGCAGCAATGCAGGCTGCTATTCTCCCATCGTAGAGATGCTGGATGTAGTCCTGTGGAACGGCTTGCCATGCCATTTCCACCTGGCGCCTCAGTTGGACCAGCGTTCGTGCTGGACGTGCAGACCGCGTGAGACGACGCTTCATCCAGTCCCAAACTTGCTCAATGGGGGACAGGTCCGGAGATCTTGCTGGCCAGGGTAGTTGACTTACACCCTCTAGAGCACGTTGGGTGGCACGGGATACATGCGGACGTGCATTGTCCTGTTGGAACAGCAGGTTCTCTTGCCGGTCTAGGAATGGTAGAACGATGGGTTCGATGACGGTTTGGATGTACCGTGCACTATTCAGTGTCCCCTCGACGATCACCAGTGGTGTACGGCCAGTGTAGGAGATCGCTCCCCACACCATGATGCCGGGTGTTGGCCCTGTGTGCCTCGGTCGTATGCAGTCCTGATTGTGGCGCTCACCTGCACGGCGCCAAACACGCATACGACCATCATTGGCACCAAGGCAGAAGCGACTCTCATCGCTGAAGACGACACGTCTCCATTCGTCCCTCCATTCACGCCTGTCGCGACACCACTGGAGGCGGGCTGCACGATGTTGGGGCGTGAGCGGAAGACGGCCTAACTGTGTGCGGGACCGTAGCCCAGCTTCATGGAGACGGTTGCGAATGGTCCTCGCCGATACCTCAGGAGCAACAGTGTCCCTAATTTGCTGGGAAGTGGCGGTGCGGTCCCCTACGGCACTGCGTAGGATCCTACGGTCTTGGCGTGCATCCGTGCGTCGCTGCGGTCCGGTCCCAGGTCGACGGGCACGTGCACCTTCCGCCGACCACTGGCGACAACATCGATGTACTGTGGAGACCTCACGCCCCACGTGTTGAGCAATTCGGCGGTACGTCCACCCGGCCTCCCGCATGCCCACTATACGCCCTCGCTCAAAGTCCGTCAACTGCACATACGGTTCACGTCCACGCTGTCGCGGCATGCTACCAGTGTTAAAGACTGCGATGGAGCTCCGTATGCCACGGCAAACTGGCTGACACTGACGGCGGCGGTGCACAAATGCTGCGCAGCTAGCGCCATTCGACGGCCAACACCGCGGTTCCTGGTGTGTCCGCTGTGCCGTGCGTGTGATCATTGCTTGTACAGCCCTCTCGCAGTGTCCGGAGCAAGTATGGTGGGTCTGACACACCGGTGTCAATGTGTTCTTTTTTCCATTTCCAGGAGTGTATTTACAAAGCACGTTTCTAGCCCTGCTGGTGACGTAAGGTCGTAACGAAATGCAATTTACTTCAACGTGGCAAAAATACTAGTAGATACTAATCGATGGGATCGATGGAGGAGGGTACACATAAAACAAGTTTGGTAGCTAACGCAGTGGTGTCAAACTAGTCACATCCACGACGTACAACAGGCTTGTTTAAAAGCTGACAAATGAAATCCATAGTACTTCCTTTCTGTGTTCGTAATGTGTAAGTGCAAATGTTTTATAGAAGATTCACTGTAATCGCGGTATGACGGTTAAGACCCGAGATAGTCACGCAGGCTACATGTAGCAAATAAAAACATATACGTCTCGCCCCACCCGGGAACCTTCGACCTCCTGCATGCAAACACAAATCGCTATCAACTGCACCAATTGCCAAGAACCACAGCTACGTGCTGACAGAGATACTTGCCATAGTACGATTACAGTGTTGCAGGGCTGTCAGCCTTTGACGTCCATTTACTGCCGGAAATTTACCCAGAACGTAATTTTGTGACACACGTTTTTGTACTGCTGCTATGTGAGAAATCCCTCTGCGAAGTTCGAGCGTGCGAATTTTTCTTCACTCTTTATAATCTCTAGAAGATTACTACACGAGTGTTTTCCCGAATACTCATGTAACGTATCCCTTATTAATCTACTAATTGTATGTAACATGAATGACTTTAAAAAAAAAGTGAGAAAATTATTTGAATGTGTTTTCGGTGAAGTTCCTGTAGTGTATCTTAATTCATAACCAATTACAGTTGCCAGTTTTCGAGAAAGTGATGCATTATTCATGGTTTGCCGCGAAATTACTGCCAACGTGCAAAATCTTCAACAATGTTAACGAATTTTCTTTCCCTAGTGAGATGCGTACGAAGAAATTAGACTGTGGCAAACATGCCTTCGCACAATGTTCGTAGTGTTCGGAATATCTGTGTTTCGAATGTATCTACCATCCGTATCATACAAGAGAATGCATCAAATTTTCCCGAAGGTTAAAAAAACGAATAAAATGTATGAGTTAAGATAAGAACTGATATGAGAATGAAATATCAAAATATGAGTATTCTGAAAGATTGTAAGCCCTTTACACACCACACACACACTTATTATATAATACATGTATGACCCTTATTGTGGAATCCAGTTGTAATTTTACAGTTAATACTGAACCCTTGCATCGTATAACTTTGTAACAAATATTGGTGCAGTAAATTTCTATGTGAATGGGCAGGTAAGAGAAAACAACAAAAATAAAATATTTTTTTTATATAAAACAACAATAATAAATAAAGGCAATAAATGACCGCGCAAACCATTGAGCCACAATTTCGTCTGTGGGTGTCGCGATAACAGTACCTCGAAGACATTGTTCTTGAAGAATCAAGTTTGCCAATATTGCTAGTAATTCTTTTTATTACTATTACCGCTTTCGACAGATCTACTCTGTCCTCATCGGATCTCGTAACATTGTTAGATATACAAGCTTTTCATAACACAAAGTGACATAGTGACGTAAAAAGCATGTGTATCTAATAATGTTACAAGATATGATGATGACATAGTAGGTCTGTCGAAAACGGTAATAGTAATGAAAAAAATTGCTAGCGATCTTGGCAGAACCTGATTCTTCAAGAATAATATAACTTCCAGATCGCCCCCAACGACTGACGTAATGTCAAACATATATAGCTTTGAAGATTGTTCGAAAACTTTGGCCATCGTTGTCCCAGAAACGGTCAAGTGCCCACGGGTAAGCCGCGAGACTTGTTCGCTTTGTTTGACTCCTCTTTAACTGAGTGAAGTTCCTAGGGAATCGGTTTAATGCACTTGTCGTGTTCTCCTCGTAAGAGTTAGAGGTCGTATTCTAAAAAATGGTAAATTTTTGGCTATTAATATTTAAAACCGTCACAAGACGGAATGAAAGAATTTAAATTTGCATGTAACACGAGATCAGATGTTGCTAAGGTAGCTCCGTTTTGTTAGTGCACGGAGGTGACGCCAGAGTACACTCTTTTTATACGCATGCTGTGGATTGTAAGTAACCTGTCTCCCGGGAGACGAGGAGGAAGAGCGAGGCAGAGATACCTTGCAGAACGTGATCCGATCCAGCTGACCGCATCAGCAGCCTGTTCCGCCCGCCTTTGAGGCGTGCCCCCTCGCCGCCCCAGCAGGCACGCGCGCTTCTGACAGGTGGAAGCGGGGGCGAAGCCAGGGGTTAGCGGCCCGCTGCCGGCTGCACTGGCAAAGCGAGTTACGTCAGACATCTGTCAGACCCGTCGAATGTACAGCTTGCTGACGCCGTACAGAAGTTCCCACTCGATTTCTATCTTGCCGCTGGCGTTTACGAATCGTGAAGGTATGTATGTATGTATGTGCGTGTGCGTGTGTGTGTGTGTGTGTGTGTGTGTGTGTGTGTGAGAGAGAGAGAGAGAGAGAGAGAGAGAGAGAGAGAGAGATTGACAAGTCGGATGCTAATTGCATTCAGAGTAGAATATGAAGCGGTGATGAGCATTTCATAGAGACACAGAAGAAATTGTCTTCTCATATTGAATATTTAAGAGCAGTATTCCACATTCTTAAGGGAGATAGTACTTCTCTAAACTTCAAAAATGCAGACATAGGTACACTTATCAGCTTCGCAGATGTGTCATCAAACCGGAGCGAATATTTGCAGTAATTAATTGAGATAACAGACATACGCGATACCACAATATTGTCAGTAATTTTTATTCCGATTTTGAGCTACAAAGAATGAATTTCATGTTTCCCACACAATAACTCGACGCGTTTGTGCATTTACGAAATTCTATACGTTTCTGGATCATTACGTAATACGCGATATTCGAAAATCTGAGAAAGATATGGGTAAGCCATAGGGAGAGACGGGTAGTATACAGTATGTACAAGGGACCAGAGGGAATAATAAGAGTGGACGACCAAGAGCGAAGTGCTCGAATTAAAAAAGGGTGTAAGACAGGGATGTCGTCTTTCGCCCCTAGCGTTCAATCTATACATCGAAGAAGCAATGATGGAAATACAACAAAGGTTCAAGAGTGGGATTATAATTCAAGCCCAAAGGATATCAGCTATACGATTTCTATCCCGAGTGAAAGTGAACAACGATTACATGATCTGCTGAATGGAATGGACAGTCTAATGAGTACAAAATACGGATTGAGAATAAATCGGAGAAAGACGAAAGTAATGAGAAGTAGCCGAAATGAGAACAGCGGGATAGCTAACATCTAGATTGATGGTCAAGAAGTAGATGAAGTTAAGGAATTCTACTACCTAGGCAGCAAAATAACCAGTGATGGACGGAGTAGACTATCACCGGCAAAAAGAGAATTCCTGGCCATGATAAGTCTACTAGAATTAAACATAGGCCTTAATTTGAGGAAGAAATTTATGAGAATGTACGTTTGGAGTACAGCATTGTTTGGTAGTGAAACATGGACTCTGGGGAAAACCGGAACAGAAGAGAATCTAAGCATTTGAGATATCGAAAATTAGACGGACTGATATGGTAAGGAATGAGGTGGTTCTGCGCAGAATCTGAGAGGAAAGGAATATGTGGAAAACACTGACAGGGAAAAGAAACAGGATGATTGGATGTCTGTTAAGACATCAGGGAATTACTTCTGTGGCACTTGAGAGAGTTGCAGACGGCAAAAACTGTAGAGAAAGCAAGTGATACTCTGAGATGAAGAGTTTGGCACAGGAGAGGAACCCCGGGCGGGCCGCATCAAATCAGTCAGAACACGGATGACTGAAAAATAAATAGACAAAGAAAAATAAAAACGTAATACGTGGTCCAGGTAATACGCCGTCCAGTCACAACAACACGACCCTCGCCTATGCTCAACATCAATGTGTAATAACCGGTCACAGACTGCAGGTGGCAACAACTGTTGCGGAGGGTATATAAAACCAGTCGGAGAGACGCGGGAAATAGTGCAGTCGTTGTCTTTCCGCGGAAACAGATTTATCTGACGCCCAAAAGATCTTGATCATTGGCTTTCGGGACAAAGTTTGAAGCATTTGCGAAGCGACTATGTTTGTAAACTGTTCACTATCCGTCATGTCTACATGGCGGAAATCGGCGTCCAGGTAACTGTTGTGAAAGGCGAGTAATAGATGAAAGGGATGAAAAACGTCTCCGGAGAGTTCTTCGAACGAACGAGTGTGCAATTGGCGAGCAGCTAACCGCCCAGATCAATCAAACAGCCACCAACAGTGCTTCTTGAACGGCCATCAAGTGAACGTTGTTGCTTATCGGCCTGGTCAGTCGGCGCCTGATTGTTGCGCCCAAGCTAACTGCTGTTCATTGGCGATGAGGCTGGAATCACCACGCCAGTACCAAAATGGCTCTGAGCACTATGGGACTTAACTGCTATGGTCATCAGTCCCCTAGAACTTAGAACTAATTAAACCTAACTAACCTAAGGACATCACACGCATCCATGCCCGAGGCAGGATTCGAACCTGTGACCGTAGCAGTCACGCGGCTCCAGACTGTAGCGCCTAGAACCGCACGGCCACTCCGGCCGGCACACCAGTACCGCCACTGGACGTCTAGTGAGGGGCGACAAATGGTCTGTTTGGATGGATCATATTTACTCCACGTCGAACATGTGGCCGTCGGCGTGTACGGCGTGAACCACTGACAGAAGACATCCCACAACAATGGAGCGAGCGTTATGTCCTACTGTAGTATCGGGCGCCGCACAGCAGCCGTGAACACGGCGCGGCGTGCTACAACCGCTGGCGCCGCACACGATGTCAACAACTGGAGCAAGTGAACGAGTCGTCGCGGGGATTAGCGGCAGCGTACACACCACTATCGATACGGATTGCCCCGGCGGCGCTGCCCTTGCCACCAGAGGGAGCAACCGTTTAAGGGCGCCATCTACCAACGCTCGGATTAGCCGGACCTGAGGATTTAAGCGAGCTCCCTGAGCCCGTGTAACAAGTTCAATCTTCGCCGATGACTGTGTTACTACCCGGCTGCTGGATTCATGACGACCGAACCGTACTGTGTCCTCCCTGGCTGGAAACTTACGACGCGTCGGTATCGACTGGTTGGCAGTGGTTTGGACTTGTATTCTCTACTAGTGACTCTGATTTCTCCTTGGCGCTATAGCCAGCGAAGTGTTGTGTAGTCGAACTTAAGTTTTGTTTTGAGTAGCAGAAGGTCAAATAAATTTGGTTATCACGGAATATTTGTTGTGTTATAGTGCGGACATAACACATACTGAATGTTTTCGTGGCATTCTCTGGATAATCACGTCATTGTGGAAGACACAAATATGCATATACCCTTGGGGATCATGTTCTCCGCTAAGTGGTTTTGTTTTTCCTGAGCACGATGGCACCTACCAGCAGGACAATGCAACGTATCAAACTACTCGCTTTGTCGTTCAGAGAGCACTAGGGTGAGTTTATGGAACTCCCATGGCCATCGAATTCCGGGATTTAAACCCAATCGAAAATGTGTGGGACCACCTCGATCGCCCTCTTCCCGCTAACAAGGGAACCTCCCCATCGCCCCCCCCCCCCCCAATCAGATTTAGTTTTAAGTTGGCACAGTGGATTGGCCTTGAAAAACTGAACTGAGATCAGTCGAGAAGACAGGAAGAAAATAAGCAAAATACACAAACTGAGTAGTCCATGGGCAAGATATGCAACATCGAGGAGAGTCTAAACTTTGAAGCGCCGTGGTTCCGTGGTTAACGTGAGCAGCTGCGGAATGTGAGGTCCTTGGTTCAAGTCTTCCATCGAGTGAAAATTGTAATTTTTTATTTTCAGACAATTATCAAAGTTCAGGCACTCACACATAATGAACTTCGCTCTCCAAAATTCCAGGACATGTTCAGATTTGCTTGGACATATGCAGGATTTGACGGTCTACACACGGAAAAATTTGAAAACGTTAAAAACATTTGTTTTGACAGAGCACAGGGAAAACTGTGCGACTGTGAAACTGTTGCATTCATTTGTTGCAGTTTATGTGACAAACTCTTATATTTTCATCACTTTCTTGGGAGTGATTATCACATCTACAAGAAAACCTAAATCGGGCAAGGTAGAAGATTCTTTTTACCCATTCGTCAAGTGTACAAGGTAGGTGGGTCGACTACATATTCCTCTCATGTGACGCACATACCGTCACCAGTGTCGTATAGAATATACCAGACATGTTTTCCCGTGGAGGAATCTGTTGACCTACGACCTTGCGATCAAATGTTTTCGGTTCCCATTGGAGAGGCACGTCGTTTCGTCTACTAATCGCACGGTTTTGTGGTGCGGTCGCAAAACACAGACACTAAACTTATTACAGTGAACGGAGACGTCAATGAACGAACGGACAGATCATAACTTTGCCAAAATAAAAAAGTTGAAATTTTCACTCGAGGGAAGACTTGAACCAAGGACCTTTCTTGCCGCAGCTGCTCACTCTAACCACGGGACGACGGAGCTGCTGTGCTCACACTATCCTGGATGTTCCCTATTTTGCCTATGGACTACTCTGTTTGTATATTTTGCTTATTTTTTCATAGTTCCACACAACTTCTTCCTGTTTTCTCACCGAGCGAGGTGGCGCAGTGGTTAGCACACTGGACTCGCATTCGGAAGGACGACGGTTCAATCCCGCGTCCGGCCATCCTGATTTAGGTTTTCCGTGATTTCCCTAAATCGCTCCAGGCAAATGCCGGGATGGTTCCTTTGAAAGGGCACGGCCGACTTCCTTCCCCATCCTTCCCTAACCCTATGAGACCGATAACCTCGCTGTTTGGTCTCTTCCCCCAAACAACCAACCAACCTGTTTTCTCGATTGATCTGAGTTCAGTTTTTCAAGGCCTATCCACTGAGCCAACTTATAACTAAATGTGCGGGGGGTGCGATGGGAAGGTTCCCTTGTAAGGACTCTCAACCGGAAACCTAGAACGACTTGCAATTGCACGACTGCACCTCCCTGTCGGTGCATTCCGGAACCTCACAGACTTTTCCTCAGATCTCGCGCCGGCCTACGCTTCAAAAGGTGGTCATTCAGGCTGATGTCAGATACTACTTCCGTTTTCGCTACTTTATTTCCGCTTTTATACTCTACAGTTTTACCCCCGTTTAAAGATTCACGAATTCACTCTGTCATCTTCCTACCCGCTCTCAGTGTCCCTTCGCTCCATTTTATGATTTCACTGTTTTGCGCTATTTACGTTTCACATATGCACTGTTCTACGCTATTAGTGTTACAACGAGAATCTTACATAATTATACACGCTGTATCCTTAGCACGATCTCTCTAGCTAAACTAATGAGATGTCCATCACCCTCTCCCTGCTTCCACCTCCTCTTCCAATCAGCTTCACTCCATTTGCCCTTCCACCCTCCTCACTACCGCCAACATATACCTGTTTACAACATTCACTGCAGTTGCAAAACACAGCACTCTGATACGTGGTTCTGAGCAGTCAAGACGGGTCGTTGACGCAACTACTTAAGTAAATTCTACGTTCATGTAAAATTCTTTCCTTTTCTACTTATTGTAAAATATTAAATGCTTTATATTTAATTTTACTTTGTCTTTGATCTAAAGATGACCTAGAGTTATAGAAACATGTAATCTAATTAAAAAATGTTTAGCTGAGACGGAACAATAAATGAGAGTTACCACATCTTAAGCAATGTGGCCCACTGTTCCAGTGTGCTAACGTTACCACCCCAACTCTCTCCCATCCCCTCCCCTCCTCCCGACACGCGGCGAGGTCAACGAACGACAGGGAAAAATGACTATTCCTCTCATACGCCGAGGTAACTGGGCCAATAGGAAACATGTATCCTCTCCCTTCTTTTGATCAACCTCCCCTCCGCCTTAATTCATTATCACAACTGAGTGAGTTTGTCATTAATTACTGCCCTGCACTCCGCAGTGAAAGGAGCATGCTTTTTTGCAATGCCTTTCTTACAAACAACATCAAATTAAAATCAGGTTTAATATTAACTATAATTTTTCTCAACCTCTCCCCGCCACCTCATCAATCAAGGTCTATGCACCACAACTATGCTACTTAGAAATATTACTGAGATAAGCAACATTATCATTTCGAAATACAACAATGTCGCCACAATATTTTCTGCCTTTCCATGGCTATCTGTTATAATTTCCCCCAATACCCATGCTCCATTCTAGGAAAGAACGTTTAACCATGACTGTAGCAAATCGTTCTAATAAAATACACCAATAAACAAGAAGCACGTCATCATTACGCATTGCAGATACGATCACTTAATCATTGTAGAAAGCCCATTGCCATCTACAGGCCATTACCATCCCACCCAGCGCCGGCTGCATCTTCCAGCGGACCGTGAGCGAGATACCTCTGCCATCAGATCGTCATAGTACACGCTGTCATAGGAAACATACTTCACAAACCGACTTGATACGTCGGGCACACAATAAGGATCAGTAATGAAATAGGAATCGGGTGTCGCGAAGACCATCCGCGCTTACTAAATGGTGTTGGAGATATTTAGCCACTACGGGAGATGCTCCAAGTTTTGTCCAAATGACTCGAGACACTCCTGACGTCGATACTGCATTGAACGGTGCTTCCTCTCAAAGATACCTTGTGTATCTTGAAAACACCTTGCTGTCTCAACAGTCCTGCCCGCTAAGCCCTTTGGCGATGTAACAGGTGTTCCATACGCAATGCTCTTCAGGAAACACCAAAGGAAAAAATCGATTGGGTGCACATCGGCTGATTGTGGTGGTCATGCGACTGGCCCAGCCTGGCCAATCCAGCAACCTGGATAGGTTGCCTGCAGATGTGCCTTCACTTGGCTGCTCTGAAATGCGAGGGATTGGGTGGGGGGGGGGGGGAGGGGAGGAGAAGGGTGGAGGGGAGGGAGCTCCGTCGAGCTGAATTGAAGGCGGCGACGCATAGGCATTGGAATATAATGCAGCATGTCTGGCAGAACATCTCACAGGAATACGAGATACTTACGACCATTAAGTCAGTCCGGGAGAATGTACGGCCCATATAAATAGTCTCCGAAGATGCCAGCCCGTAAGTCTAGGGTAAATTTGCGTTGTGAGACAAGCGTACACATAGCATGTTTGTTCACATCTGCCCACACATCCAGGTTGTCAACGTTCATCACACCATCGAGTGAGAATACAGCGTCATCGGTAAGGAGAACACTTGCTGTGAAGCTTCGGTCTGCAGTGGATTCCAGCAGAAATCATCGCGCAAATCCCATGTGCTTGTTGTAGTCCCCTGGTTGCAATACGCGGACGCGCTGGAAATGAAACTGCTCCTACTAGAGGAGGGTAAACTTTCCATCCTGTACCAGCACCATTATCTACTGTAGAAGATGTAAGAAGAAGGTTTAATGAGGGCGGTAGTAATCAGAAACTTATATTATTTATTCGTGGGAATGCTATATCTGGTGCACCAATTGTTAGTGGTACAAGTCAATTTCCAAATCCACCAATTATAATGGGCATTACTATGAAGAAAATTAATAGAAATGGGTGCAGTCCTTCATCGTGTAGGATGCACCTGACGGAGGGTTGGTGAATATTGGTGGAACAGGATACAGCTCGTGTACTTGTTGACGACGTATGCCGCGCCCTCTAGAGAGCGCTTTTTTCCGCCGCTATTGTCCATATTGATCGTTGACGACCCGATTATGTCTTGTGCACATGGGACTAGCCGGTTTCGAAGGATGGGCAGTGCAGGGTGGCATGTAGTGTGTGGCACGGCACCTATCTATCGAGATATTTCACACGATACAATCGCACTTCTTCTAGTCCATTGTAGTTGGCCGCATCATAAATCAACTGCATTTCAGCCACTTAGCTGTACTTGTAGCTAGCCACGTAGCTCCAAACGCTTCCACGGCATGAGTGGTGACGGTCTTCTTGCGCTCCGCCCGTATTTGTTTTGCTACGTCATATCGTGACCGTAGCGCCCTCTCGTGGCGTTCCCATTCCCCGGATCCATTGTGATTACTGATCTTTGTTGTATGCTTGTATTCTCGATATGCCATGTCAGTTTGTAAACTTGTTTTTTTAATTGAACCCCTACGCTTTTAAGTAACGTACTGATTTTCAGCTATACAGTATCAATCTTTTCATTTTCTTGCCAAGAACATGTGAATGACACATTCCGCACAAATTCTCCATCGATAAATAATAAGAAGCATTACTAAGTTCTTTTCTGTTGACTCGATGTAGCATAGCTGATGGCACTCAAATTCGTGGACTACCTTCGTCCAATGTTTCATAATGAGAGCACATGGCGACCTCCATCCAACTTCAAACACAATAACAGTATATTGATAATTTCTGCTTATGGACCGTCTGACAGCAAAAACATCTTACAGTCGACAACAGATACCAAAACATTGCATCGAAACAAGTGTTCAGTTCATAGTGCTGTGATATTTGGGAAAACCGCAAATTGGCATTTATAAGAAGAAGAACCATACCAAAACTGCAACAGGAGCGTAATATTTAAGAAATCGTCCACGCAACCTGCCACTGATGATGCCTTGCAGAAAATTATCGAGAAACGCGAATGGCACAAAAATTGTGTTTTATTCAGTTGCTGTCCGACGGTCCGTAAGTAAAAATTATCAGTACACCGTAGTATTACACGCAACTGAGGAAGACAGGACTACAAAAGTTGAAGATGTTCAAGCATGATTGTAAACCTTTCCTAAAATTTTCCTCACTCAAATGCTTGAAGTTAAATAATTGACACATTAACTCATTTGTAAAGTAATCAGACGTTTGAAGCTGTTTTATTCGTGGAAATTCGACACTTAAGAATCGCGGGTTTCCTCGTACTTATCAATATTACGTTTTCTGTTTTGACAAGCAGCTGATAAAATTTCAGGTGTTGATCGTGAAGACAAACACTGCATCGAATTGTGTATCGGCACGGCAGTACCAGCGCAGTCGGAAGCAGCGCACTGGCTATACGCGCGCGTTGCTATAGGCAAACAGCGCGTTGATTGGTACCCAGGCCCCGAGTGCGGCAGCTCGTTTAATGTTTCAGGCAGTCACTGCCGCCAGCCCCGGCGGCTATCATTAAAAGGAATCAATTCCGGACTGTCGAGGCAACACGCAGAGTGGCACACCGCCCGGCCTGACATCTGATGGCAGATGGACACCAGCCGCGAAACCGGCTCGGCGTTCCCCTCTCTCCTTGCTCGGATTTTTCTCAGGTGCATAATAGTAAGACAGATACTCGCTGCAGGACTCGAGCATTTGGACTTGAAAGTAAGGCAGATAATTCTGCGCTAGTGTCTCGTGTCCTAGATGTAGATTTACAAAACAGGGTAAGATTTAATATGTATCGAGTCACGCAGGTAGCATTAATGCTATCTGTGTCATGTAGCTTACGTAATTGTAGGTACAGGGTGTTTCAAAAATGACCGGTATATTTGAAACGGCAATAAAAACTAAACGAGCAGCGATAGAAATACACCGTTTGTTGCAATATGCTTGGGACAACAGTACATTTTCAGGCGGACAAACTTTCGAAATTACAGTAGTTACAATTGTCAACAACAGATGGCGCTGCAAGTGATGTGAAAGATATAGAAGACAATGCAGTCTGTGGGTGCGCCATTTTGTACGTCGTCTTTCTGCTGTAAGCGTGTGCTGTTCACAACGTGCAAGTGTGCTGTAGACAACATGGTTTATTCCTTAGAACAGAGCATTTTTCTGGTGTTGGAATTCCACCGCCTAGAACACAGTGTTGTTGCAATAAGACGAAGTTTTCAACGGAGGTTTAATGTAACCAAAGGACCGAAAAGCGATACAATAAAGGATCTGTTTGAAAAATTTCAACGGACTGGGAACGTGACGGATGAACGTGCAGGAAAGGTAGGGCGACCGCGTACGGCAACCACAGAGGGCAACGCGCAGCTAGTGCAGCAGGTGATCCAACAGCGGCCTCGGGTTTCCGTTCGCCGTGTTGCAGCTGCGGTCCAAATGACGCCAACGTCCACGTATCGTCTCATGCGCCAGAGTTTACACCTCTATCCATACAAAATTCAAACGCGGCAACCCCTCAGCGCCGCTACCATTGCTGCACGAGAGACATTCGCTAACGATATAGTGCACAGGATTGATGACGGCGATATGCATGTGGGCAGCATTTGGTTTACTGACGAAGCTTATTTTTACCTGGACGGCTTCGTCAATAAACAGAACTGGCACGTATGGGGAACCGAAAAGCCCCATGTTACAGTCCCATCGTCCTTGCATCCTCAAAAAGTACTGGTCTGGGCCGCCATTTCTTCCAAAGGAATCATTGGCCCATTTTTCAGATCCGAAACGATTACTGCATCACGCTATCTGGACATTCTTCGTGAATTTGTGGCGGTACAAACTGCCTTAGACGACACTGCGAACACCCCGTGGTTTATGCAAGATGGTGCCCGGCCACATCGCATGGGCGACGTCTTTAATTTCCTGAATGAATATTTCGATGATCGTGTGATTGCTTTGGGCTATACGAAACATACAGGAGGCGGCGTGGATTGGCCTCCCTATTCGCCAGACATGAACCTCTGTGACTTCTTTCTGTGGGGACACTTGAAAGACCAGGTGTACCGCCAGAAACCAGAAACAATTGAAGAGCTGAAGCAGTACATCTCATCTGCATGTGAAGCCATTCCGCCAGACACGTTGTCAAAGGTTTCGGGTAATTTCATTCAGAGACTACGCCATATTATTGCTACACATGGTGGATATGTGGAAAATATCGTACTATAGAGTTTCCCAGACCGCAGCGCCATCTGTTGTTGAAAATTGTAACTACTGTAATTTCGAAAGTTTGTCTGCGTGAAAATGTACTGTTGTCCCAAGCATATTGCAACAAACGGTGTATTTCTATCGCTGCTCGTTTAGTTTTTATTGCCGTTTCAAATATACCGGTCATTTTTGAAACACCCTGTATAAAAGACTGTGTGCTTAAATGACTCAGAGAAATCACCATGAAAAAAAAAAAAAAACATTTGACCGATAGATGGATCTGTAGGCGTCGGAATAAGCAGACCATCAGACGCGTGGCACATGAGTGCTCCTTGTTTTGCGTGATTGCGCGTTGTTGGAAATGAGCGTTTGGCGTCACTGGTCGGGAGGCCCCTTAAGGGGCAGGTGCGGCCGCCTTGATGTAGGTCTTGTTGCATTCGACCCACATTGGGCGACCTGTGCGCAGGATGGGGATGATATGATTATGAAGACAACACAATACCCAGTCCCTGAGCGGAGAAAATCCCCGACCCAGCCGGAAATCGAACCCGGGCCCTTTAGAACGGCAGTCCTTCACGCTGCCCATTCAGCTATCGGGGCTGACTGCGCGTTGTTGATAAAGCTCTTTTACAAAAACGGTGACTGTGTGGCAGTAGCCATGCTGAACTTCCGTATACTAAGCGGTGTGAAAAAATTCATTGGTCTGATGTCTGCTGAGGGTCTGGAGAAAGTCATTACAAAATTATAAAAGTTCTTTTCAAGTGCTTATGGCAGAGGGCGGAAAACATTTGATCCGAATTCTTTCGAAGATGCTGCCACAGCATTGCATGTGAGGTCGAGTCGTGGTGTGCAAACTTGCAGTGCGTGGGATATTCTCCAAGCGCCACACACACCTGCGAGCACGGTGTATATAACCCTACGAAACTACCTGGAATGTTATCGATACACAACCACCAACGTTCAAAGGTTGCTCCCTGCTGACCTGGCAACAATACAAATGTTAGCTATGGAATATCTCGCTCGCATAGTAGCGGACAATGGATAGCAATGGAACTTTCCGTGGACAGATGAAGTCCATTACCATCTCCAAAGACATGCCAAAAAGCTGAACTGTAGGCCATGGGCAACGGAAAATCCGCACGCATTTCAACCTGTGCCACTGCTTTTTCCAAAGGTGGCTGTGTGATGCATCGTTTTTTGTAGGGTTCTACTTTTTCGAGGAGATAAGTCCTGCAGGTCTTGTTACCTTTACCACTACTGATAAACGCAATGAGGCTCTTTGCCCACGAACATTATTCCAAGCCTTAAACAGCGTGTGTGTGTGGGTAGGATCACTTTTGTATAAGACGGTACTTTTCCACACATTGCACAATATGTGGACCGGCTGCTGCAGAAGCATTTCGGGAATGCTAGAATTATCAGTTTTCATTTCCCTACAGCCTGACTGTCCAGATCTCCTGATGGTTCTGAACGTGACCACCGATTTGTTGTGAAACATGTTGTTTCTCGACTTCAACCTGTGACAGGAAAAGGTGGACAGCATACTGAATATGTCAAGCGCCAGGCCGACGACAATCAAAAACAATTGTCATTTTTCTTTTAATGCACTTTATGGCCTCAGGACAGTTAAAAGCCAGTTTTTCACACCGGGCATGATACGACCGTGCCGTGGTGGATGGGCATACCTAACTGACAGTGCCACAACTATCGACTGCCGAACTTGTGCAGTCATGCACACTGAACAGTTCAGATGGTGTAAAGTGCAACTCAAACCATAGCCATCGTATGATTTATCTGTCATTTGTAGCAGATCCCATTTACTTGCAGACGCTTACATTATCCTCCGTGGTAAAATTTTCTTTACTTTTTTTTTGTTCCATGGCGTTTCCCCCTGCATGAATAGTATGCATATCATCGTTGACGTCATTCACAGCAATCGTTCTCTTTCTAA
Organism: Schistocerca nitens; assembly: GCF_023898315.1. NCBI lineage: Eukaryota > Metazoa > Arthropoda > Insecta > Orthoptera > Acrididae > Schistocerca > Schistocerca nitens. The sequence goes on from NC_064618.1 coordinate 176,096,136, forward strand.
AGCGTTTTGAATCTAGGACACTAATTATGGACTCAGTGTATGTATGTATTTATCTAGATGCGTTCCACATGTCGTCCTAAATCACCGGACGTTTTAACCTAAATTTATTACACGTATCACTTCCAGACTGGAAATATTCGCGATTGTGATAAGAATAACCTGTCTGCCAAAGGGGTGGGGCTGGAGGAGAAATAGAAGTGTAGCCTATGAAACTCGAATACCCATGGTTTATTCATCCAGTATTTCATAATGAGAGCACTTAATGACTTGTAACACACTTGACACAAAATTACAAAACTTTTTTCGTTGATAACACCGTAAAAATAGTGAAGACAATCAGTTGATCGTTTACCACATTTTTGCTGATCATGCTGTGAGACCGCCACATGTAGCATAGCGTTTCAATGCATTATTTATTTCCTATCAACTGTATTCGCAGCAGATTTGTAGACAGTACTCACAAGCGGGAAACATTATTTCGTTGCAGAACCCATATTTCAGGAGTATGACGTCATAAACTTTGAGCTGCATGGAAACGACACTAGAGAACGTACTCCGCAAAATACATAGGTGAACTATGCGTCCAAATCTTTGTGTATATGCGAAATATGTGGCGTGTGAGTATGTGGGCAAAGCCACGAGTAAAAAGCTCGTTCTAATGCCCTGGATCGATTCCTATCTATGAAGAAAGAAATAGTGTGGGGATATGGAACAGCAACTGGGGTAGGGGAGACAACATGGACACAGAATGAGTAGGAGGAGGAGATGAAAAGTCAGAGGGGGGAATGAGGAGAAGGACACAAACAGGGTCGAGGAGCATGGAAAACAGAAATGAAAGAGGAGTAGATGGTCAGAGAGAGCACAGAGGGGATTGACATAAAAAGGAAAGATGAGGTGATGGACGGAGAGAGAGAGAGAGAGAGAGAGAGAGAGAGTGAGAGAGAGAGAGAGAGGTGGAAGAGGTGGACAGAGACAGGGGGAAGAGGAGGAGGTGGAAAGTAAAATGAGAAGGAAGATACTGATAGAAAGGGAAGAGAAGGAGATGGTTAGGGAGAGTGGTGATGTACAGAGAGAAGTGGGAAGAGTAAATGGACAAAGAGAGAGAGGAAGAGGAGGTCAGAGGATTGGACAGAGAACATAACTTTTCTTAGGGGAGGAGGAGATGGAAAAAGCGGGAAGAAGGATTTTGACAAAACTGCTGAGAGCTGAGGGAAGTGGAGGTTGAGCGGCGAGGAGATGGAGAGAGAGGGGGGAGGAGGAAACAGAGAGAGGTGAGATGAGGAGGTGGACACAGAGAGTGGGGCGCAAGGGAGGACAAATGCGGGGGAGGGGGGTAGGAGATGGGCAGACAGATAGGAGAGAGTGAGGGGTGAAGGAAATGGGTAGTGAGATGCCGTAGATAGATAGTGAAGTGAATGAGATGAGCACAGATAGATGGAGGAGGAAATGGACAGAAATTGGGAGTAGGAAATAGAGAGGGAGAAGAGGACAGCGTGAGGGGGCGCTGGGAAGCAGACGAGGGTATAGAGGAGGTGGACCAATAGAAGACTGGAGTGATTATACACCTCGGTAACACCGTGTACTCAACTAGTCAGGAATTAAAAACAAGCTAGCTATAGTAAAATAAATTATTTACATGAGGGGAAATGCTTTCCTGGTTCGTTAATTACACAACTACGAAAAAGATTAGTGATATGTTCCGTACGGGATCTCGTGCTCTATGGTGTGGAATCATGCACTCGACGAAGGAGAGGACGGAAGCTTTTAGGATGTAGAAATGGAAAAGCTATGAAATGTGAAGATAAAACGGAGAATGATGTGTTTTGCACAGAGCGAGTAAACAAGACAAATACCGGATAGATTTAAGAGGACAAAAAGAAATTGCCTAGGGCTCCCGATAGGCAAAGACTTCAAAATAAAGAATGCTATGTAAGTGATGGTGATTAGAAATAAGATCAAGCGAAGAATAAAGTACATGCATTAAACAAAATCAAGAAAAGAATGGCGTGAATCCGAGGAGACCGAGGAATGTTTACTTTGCAATGACAAACATGCCTAATGGGGTAGAGCACATCATCATCAAGATCAGCAGAATTTTGGCTCTGAATTATTTGTGATATGGATTATACCGTAAATCAACGCTAGAGCTTTAGCTTTCGCGCAGATGTGTAATTATTCCGGCTTGTCGTCAGCCGCTTGCCACAAGGACGCAAGAAATCCATAACCGGTATCCTCCGCTCACAGGCCGCTAACTTTCGGATGAGAACACGAAGCCGGTATAGCAGCTGCGGTGGATATCCACCTTTTATTTTGGTCCGCTGTCTTTCGATATTGGCAGGCGGAACCACGGCGAGTGGCAGTAAACGTACTCGAGCCGACAACTTCGCAACACAAACAGCCACAGCCGAGCGGAGCAAGTTACGGTCCAGCGACTCTGCGGGTGGGTCGGCGTTGTTCCCGCTGCAGAATTAATAAACTGTCCGGTGCAAGTTTTGCGTCCGTGAGCCAGGCGAGCAGCTCTCGGCAGTTCCGCTAAAGAAGCACGCCACGCAGCCAGCAGCTTTGTGACATGGAATGACTTTTAACTCGGCTACTCAAGCAATTTCAAACTTAAATCACATTTCGTACGGAAGCGCATTTCCAGCCAACTGGAGAGTGGTAGTGCAGCCACATAATTACTCACGAAAGCAGTTTACAACCGAAAAAAGTTTGTTAGAATGACCAAGATCTATTTTAGTGAAGCGTTTCGTCAAGAAAAATCACGTTTTTTGTCTGTGCTTCTCTTATCCTCCACCTCCACCCTCCCCTCCCCGCTATCTCCCTCTCCCTCTTATACTCTCTCTCTCTCTCTCTCTCTCTCTCTCTCTCTCTCTCTCTCACACACACACACACACACACCACTACATCGGGTGCAATGTGTCATGTCTTCGAATACTTACGGCTTTGACGCACTGCATCGTCAGGAATTCGATATGGTGTGCAAACCTAAATGAGTAAGCAGCTTATGTGATGTACAAGGAAATAAATGGAAAATATCAAAATATTTTCCGGGGAACAGCGTGAAGAAGTAAGAACGAAATGACATCAGTATACTCTCCCGTTTAATTAAAAACCAAATTTTTGTTACTTTTTATAGTATACCTAGTATAATTAACGGCGTAAACGAATACAGTTGAAATTATAAGATATACAGGCCAAATTATCTCAGTAAACATGGCTACCAAACGCATGCCTTACGAGCAGTGACCGCTCCTTCATCTGCGATACTGTGAAACATGTCTTCTGCAACAAGCTCTATGCTTTCTCCATTTTGGGGGTTGATAGTGTGGGTCAGAACAAGAGTACAATGTCCAGTAAAGATGGGTTTTGAAGTACATACCTTAAGAGCTGTTTGCACATCTTACTATTTGTTACTGTGAAACATCTCTTCTCCTGAACCAGTGCTCGTAGCTCATAAGGCATGCACTTTAGAGCCCATGTGTCTTGCACATTTTTATCTTGTTTTGGTCCATACCACCTCCTCCCAAAACATGGAAAGAAAGAACTCGCAGTACAAGAGATTTATTTCACACTATCGCCTCACAAACATTAATATACGCTCAATAGTAAACGCCTGATGGCCGAAAGTTATCGAAAAATTGAAAAGTAAAAGAAATAAACCATCGCATAGGAGCGGCAGAATCTATTATTCTTTATCTTTGCCGTTCTTGAGCGGTGCCTGTAAAACTCTACTTACATGTATCGATTAATGATATAGAAAAGAATTCTGTTCATTCAAGACAAATGAGGCATTGGGCGCCTCACCTTTTACTCTTTGTATTCCATGAAGGCGGACACGGACTTGCTGCGTTTCGCATCGGTATTTTGTATTTTATGTGAAAATATTCAGTAAATAAGCTAATTGTTATTTTTCCAATCAGAAAACATGTAGTTTCTTGTAACTGATTACGAACAGACAGCATCAAGAGGACATTTCGACTGTTATTTATAAAGTATTTAACCACAATGGTCATATATTGTAATTTAATATGAAAAGGTACGTAGCATTAAAAAAACATGTGCTAAAGATAAGTGTACTTATTTTAGTAAATTACCCTTGATGATTTCCATCTCCTCCTTTACTTGAATGATAATCATTTTGTGTTAGTTCATCACCAGAAATTACGATCACGCTGATGGGCCGAACGCAGCATGAGGCAGAAGGAATATTATCGTTTTCCTATTACTTCTGAATCAACTCTATTTTTTTGTAATTCTGTACTGTTGCATTTCTTTTAAAGTCTATAAATCTTCTGGTCCCTTAGTGTTGTTCCGGGTTGACTACATCACGACTGTAAAAATGCACAGAAATGATATTATTTCTTCCGAACGATCTCAAATAAATCAATCTGCTGCTCTTATTCAGGTATTAATGCTTAACGTATGTTATTATTGTGGTGTCACCGCTAGACACCACACTTGCTAGGTGGTAGCTTTAAATCGGCCGCGGTCCATTAGTACATGTCGGACCCGCGTGTCGCCACTGTGTGATCGCAGACCGAGCGCCACCACACGGCAGGTCTAGAGAGACGTACGAGCACTCGCCCCAGTTGTACGACGACGTTGCTAGCGACTACACTGACGAAGCCTTTCTCTCATTTGCCGAGAGACAGTTAGAATAGCCTTCAGCTAAGTTAATGGCTACGACCTAGCAAGGCGCCATTTGTACCATTGCATGTATCTCAAGATAGTCTCACTTGTATCATCAAGAATGCTGTATACCAAAGGACGATATAAAAGTTAAGTGTTCTAGTAGCTACGTTCTTTTCTTTATCACATTCATCACGTATCCTGTTCCAGACTTCGCGCCAGTCGGCGTGTGTGTACGTGTGCCCTTTCGGCTACCCGTCTCTGTGGACTGGCTGCCTTGTCAGTCCACTACAATTATAATAGTGTAATCAATCCCTGATTCTGTTGCCAAGTGGCCCACCAAAATATTCACTTTTTCGACATTAAAAAAAATAAAAAAATTCTTTTTCTTTCCGCCCCCCAAGGGCAACGCTACAAGGAGAATGTGATATAGTCGATTTTATTAAGACTTTTTTGCTTCTAGTATCGTGGGCTTTCAACTGTATATATTTACGTCAATAATTAAAATGGTTGAAATAGCTCTGAGCACTATGGGACTTGACATCAGAGGTCATAATTCCCCTAGAACTTAGACCTACTTAAACCTAACTAAACTACGGATATCACACACATCCATGCCCGAGGCAGGATTCGAAACTGCGACCGTAGTTGTTGCGAGATTCCAGATTGAAGCACCTAGAACCGCTCGTCCACAATGGCCGGCACGCCAATAATTATGATACACCATCTACACTATGAATCTCTCTCTCTCTCTCTCTCTCTCTCTCTCTCTCTCTCTCTCTCTCTCTCTCTCTCTCTCTCTTTCCGCCGTCCGAACAGGCCTTGAAGTCACAAAAGTACCGACCGACCGCCATGTCATCCTCGCCCACAGGCGTCACTGGATGCGGATATGGAGGGGCGTGTAGTCGGCACACCACTGTCGCGGCCGTTGTCAGTTTTCATGTTCGGAGCCGCTACTTCTCAGTCAAGTGTCTCTTCATTTGGCCTCATAAGGGCTGAGTGCAACCTGCCTGCCAACAGCTCTCGGCAGATCAGAACGGTCACCTATCCTAGTGTAGCCAAGCCCAATGTGTCTTAACTTCACTGATCCGACGGAAATCTGTGTTACCACTGCGACAATGCAGTTGGCGCTATACTATGAAAGGTTTTAAATTATAAGTAAAATATACAAACGTCAGAGGGAGAAGGAGTAGACTTTTATTAACTTATTTCTATCATAAATGATAATTTATGGATTATGCTTCATGTATATAAAAATAAACTTATTCCACACAAGGAAGCATTCAATTTTTGAATAGATACGACTGGGTCTTTAAACTACTATTACTTCTATTAAATGTTACAAGTTGAGGTGCTGTGCTTGATGAAGAAAGCCAAAAGTAACGTTTCAACCTCGTCATACACACACTGCAAACCAGTTCCAGTTCAATTTGCAAATAGATTGAGGTATAAATAATTGTCTATATGCCTCCGTAAGAGCTCTGATTTCTCTTATCTTGTCTCCGTGGTCCGTATGCGAGACGTATGGTGCTATCAGTAGCCTCGATACGTAGTCTGTTACAATGCCGGTTTTCTAAACTTTATCAAGTATTTTTTTTTTTCCGAAAGGTCAATTCCTTCCCTCGACAAATTCTCATTTCAGTTCATTAATTGTTCGGTAATACTCACCCGCTGATCGAAAATATCGGTGACAAACCTATTACCACCCCTCTAAATTGCTTCAATGTTTTATTTAATGGGGATTACAAAAACTCTAGCAGTACACAAGTGTCGCTAAAGTGTTCTGTACGCTTTCTCCTTTATACACAAGCTACACTTCGCTAGTACTCTCCCAATATACTAAAGTCGATCATTCGCCTTCTCTGCAACGAACTTTATATATTCCCTCTACTAGATATCGCTTCGCAACGCTAGGCCCGAATATTTAATGGACATGACGGTTTCAAGCTGCACACCACTAATACTGTATTCGAAAATAACCTGACTGATTATCCTAATCATCAGAAATAACTTACATTTTTCCACTTTCATCACACCAAATAAAAGTTATGTAACTTCCTACAGTCACTCAACAATGACTTTGTTCCGTACACTAAAGCGTTATCAGTACACAGTAGCAGATTGCTGCTCCCCCCTATTAACAACGTCGTTTATGTGCTGTTACATTACTGTCACATTTCGCCGTGTGACATTAATTCATTTTCTAGCGCTATTTGTTATTTTAGTGAGAATACTGTAGTAGTTTTTATGGGAAGGCCCTCCACAATGAGGATGTGCGTCGCCGGAAACATCTCTTTGGATTGTTTCATCAGCAGAAGCCATTCTGTGTATGTCATTAGGTCAAGAGGGCCTCCACTGTGGATACGGTCAATTTGGCGGACGTTGGGAACCGACCCGCTAATGAATCCACGACATATGTCTGCACCCACTTGGAACAGTAAACGCCACAGCCGTCCTACGTCACCCAGATGCCTTTCTGTGAGTATGTCAAAGAGCCATACTCAATGGCACCATCGGTCCAGCATGGGATACACAGTTTGTGTTCTCTCTCCAAGCTCTGTCTCAGGCAATGGTATTGTTTTGTTCTGGAATGAGTTCTTTGTCGCAAGCTTGACCAGTAATGAAGAAACTGCCCCGGGCCAGTACCAAGATCGTGTTCAAAAATGAGACTCTTGTGTGCAGGAGAAGGCAAGTTCTGTGCGTTTTCTCCGGTTTTTTCATACATTTAGTTACAATTCTCTTACGTAACATTGGAAGTGCAGTATGAATATCAAGAGCTCAGACGAAAAACCAGTCCTAAGCAAGAAGGGAAACAAAGTGGATGGACGTTCTATGCAAGGAGATAGACCAGAACGCAATATTATTGAAATGGAAGAGGACGCAGATAAGATGAGATGGGGGATACGATATTGCGAGAAGAATCTGGCAGAGCACTGGCAGACCTAGGTCGAAACAAAGCTCCTGGATCAGACGATATTACGTCAGAATAGCTTTGGGAGAGCTAGTCATAACAAAACATTTCTATCTGGTGTGCAAGATGTATGAGACAGGAAAAGTACACTCAGACTTCACGAAGAATGTAACAACTCCAGTTCAAAAGAAATTGGGTGCTGACATTTGTGAATACTAGCGAACTACGAGGGTTGCCCAGAAAGTAACGCATCGCATTTTTTTTCTTCAGCAATTCTTTATTGATCATTATGAGAATTACGTACAAGAATGAAAGCTATTTTATCTACACACCCTCTTTTTCCACGTAATCTCCATCCCGTTTTATGTCCTTCCTCCAGCGCGAAACAAGGGCGCGTACGCCCTGTCCATACTAATCCTTGTCCTGGTGGCGGAGCCAATGCTTCACTGTGAGAACCATCTCTTCAACATCCTCAAAATGACTTCCACGAATGGCATCCTCTAATGGCCCAAAGAAGTGGAAGTCCGAGGGGGCTAGGTAAGGTGTGACAGCCGTGGATGGTCACCCGGACGGCTGCAAATCGTGGACCTCCACCGAACCGCATTCTGATGGCCTCACCCTCCGTGCCCAGCGACTAACTGTACTTCTGTCGACAGAAGATGCTCCTTATACTTTGCGCAAGCGTTTGTGAATATCCTCACAGTTTATTTCTCTGCAGTGAGAAATTTCATGACGGCAAGTTGCTTGTAACTTACATCATCTACAGAAGCCATCTTTAAACTGTCCTGCAGCTACGCTATCTGTCGGAAGTGACGGAACCTTGGCGGGCTCACTCAGGAGACTTCATATAATACTTACGTAACGTTTCTCATTCATTGCATTATTTTCGACTGACAAGGGGAGGCCGCCAATTGTGAAATTCAGATTCGATTCATACTGCGCATAATAAAAGCTCATGGCCAGAGGTGTAATGTGGCAAAGCACCAAGATGCACTTCTCAGCCGTTGTCGAGAAAATCGACAGTTAAAAGAAACCGTTGCAGTGAAATACTCTCTACGATGAATAACTTCTCAACAGCTTCGTGGCGCAGCGGTAAGCGCTCGGGTTCGTAATCCGAAGGTCACCGGATCGAATCTCGCGCCATGCAATTTCTTTTGATATTAGTTTTTTGTAATTCAAATATATATATATATATATATATATATATATATATATATATATATATATATATATATATACTATTAATGAATTGCTTATGCATGTTGGTGAAGACGGATCGCTCTCCAATTGTACCGCCTCCATCTTTCCGTTTTTTTAACAGGGTGTACCAAAGCTCTCCCGTCCGCACTGATTTTCGACGATGTTATAAGTTACGCTAGGGACCGCATCTACCTTCTTTCGAAGTTAGCAGGCAACTACGCTGTTATGCGGCGGCTCGTTTCGGCCCACTCAACATCTGTCCTTCAAGTGTAACGAGCGAGTAACGGAGTTTATATTTCATACCTGGCACAGCAAATTTGTGTTCGTGGGGTCCCTATTCTAATTCGAACGTTTGACTTACGCAATACGTATTCGTTTCTACGTCTTCCGTTAACTATACGTGGTTAACATTATGAAGACAATAACATTTGTGAAATACAACTTTGTTTGCGGAAAACATAATGATGTTCGAAGTCGCCAGTTTTTCCACGACAAACGACTTTCAACAACCTATTATATGCATAATTGTTGCAACTGATTGCAGGGAATTATATATATATATATATATATATATATATATATAAATTACAAAAAACAAATACTAAAAAAAAGTTGCATGGCGCGAGAATCGATCCGGCGACCTTCGGATGACGAACCCGAGCGCTTACCGCTGCGCCACGACGCTGTAGAAAATTATTTGTCGTAGAGAGTATTTCACCGCAACGGTTTCTTTTAACTGTCGATTTTCTCGACAACGGCTGAGAAGTGCATCTTGGTGCTTTGCCACATTACACCTCTGGCCATGAGCTTTTATTATGCGCAGTATGAATCGAATCTGAATTTCACAATTGGCGGTCTCCCCTTGTGAGATAAAAATGCAGTGCATTACTTTCTGTGTAACGCTCGTATCAGTTTAATAAGTCATTGTAGCAAAATACTAACACAAATGGAAGAACTGGCAGAAGCCGACCTCAGGGAAGATCAGCCTGGATTCCGGAGAAATTCAGAGAGACGTGACGCGACACTGACCCTATGACTTCTCTTAGAAGAAAGACGGGGAGATAAAGGCTATTTGCAACTTGTATAGAAACCAGACGGTAGTTACAAGAGTCGAGGGGTTTCAGGGGGAAGCAGTGATTGAGAAGGGAGTGGGGACAGAACTGTAGTCTCTCAATCTGTACACTGACCGAGCAGTATAGGAAACCAATGAAAGCCCGCATCTCGTGGTCGCGCGGTAGCGTTCTCGCTTCCCGCGCCCGGGTTCCCGGGTTCGATTCCCGGCGGGGTCAGGGATTTTCTCTGCCTCGTGATGGCTGGGTGTTGTGTGATGTCCTTAGGTTAGTTAGGTTTAAGTAGTTCTAAGTTCTAGGGGACTGATGACCATAGATGTTAAGTCCCATAGCGCTCAGAGCCATTTGAACCATTTGAAAACAATGAAAAATTTGGAATACGAATTAAAGTTCAGAGAGCGAAACTTTTCCGATAAATAGGCTGACGCTGACAGAATTAGATTAAGGAACGAGACACTTAGGGTGGTGAGCACCTATCAAGTGTAAGTGAAACTAAAGTAGTAAGTTACTAAGAGAGAAGGATATCCGTGACTCCAAGCCGAGAGTACTAAACCAAAGGAGTAAATTACTAGAGGAGTATATTTTTCACTTACTCCTGAACTAAATTTATTTACTCCATAAGTGATCGAGAGAATCATCAAAGAGTACTTTACTATGTTAGTTCAAATGGTTCAAATGGCTCTGAGCACTATGGGACTTAACATCTATGGTCATCAGTCCCCTAGAACTTAGAACTACTTAAACCTAACTAACCTAAGGACAGCACACAACACCCAGCCATCACGAGGCAGAGAAAATCCCTGACCCCGCCGGGAATCGAACCCGGGAACCCGGGCGTGGGAAGCGAGAACGCTACCGCACGACCACGAGATGCGGGCGTACTATGTTAGTAACTTAAGGTGGAAATAAGGGCAAACTTTATTTCTAAGCAGTAGTAGCAGTAATGTTAAAGAGTAAGTTCTTTGGTTTCTGCACCTTAAATATCGGATTATATGGATTACGCAGACCACGAAAAATATTTGGAGTTTGAGGAAGAGGTAGACATCCCAAGAATACTTGGGTTTTAGTGGAGAGAAGAGACCTATTTAAAGTGTAAAGCACAATGATTTGAAAGAGCGATTTGATTCGCTGCTTTGTATGCATAAAGTTTTGTCATTTAGGCAGCAAAATGACTGATGCTGAAGTAGAGAGAATATAAAATGTAGACTATCATCGGCAAGAAAAGCGTTCCTGAGGAAGAGAAGAGAAATTTGTTACAATCGAATATACATTTAAGTGTTAGGAAGGCTTTCCTGAAAGTATTTGTATTTGGTGTAGGCATATGTGGAAGTGAAATATGGACGATGAACACTTCAGATGAGAAGAGAGTAAGAGCTTTTGAAATGAGGTGCTACAGAATAATGCTGAAGATTATGTGGGTAGGTCACGTAACTAACGAAGATGTACTGAACAGAACTGAGAGAAAAGAAATTTGTAACACAAACTGACTAGAGGAAGGGGTAATGATAGGACACATTCTGAGACATCAAGGGATTACCAATCTAGAACTGAAGAGAGGTCTGCAGCTAAATTTTGTAGATGGAGACCAATAGATGAGCCGGTAAACAGGTTCAAAAGGATGGAGGGTGCAGTAATTATTCGGAGACGAAGAGGCTTGCACAGTAGCATCTAGAGCTGCATCATACCAGTCTTCGGACTGAAGAGCGCAACAACAACACCACCATCAACAACACCAACAAAACTGCAGCAGCGCGGAGTCGTCCCCTCCATGTAAATTTTTTTTAAAGCAGGGAGTGGAGCCAATTAGACTCTGGGTATTCTGCTACGGGCCGTCGCAGAAAAGGGGCCGTATGCGGCCGACGCGTAATCAGTGCACACTAGCTGTTTAGGAGAGAATGTAAGTTTCACATTGCCTGTAGCGTGATCCATATTCAGTGAAGGTTAATACTTACTTACATTGCCCCTCAGCTTGTGTTCCTTAGTTAGTTTGTAATTCGTGCTTTCCCAAGCTGCCCAGATAAACAGATCTTGTTGCAGTTATTCCATAGAGTATCACACTGTGCTGGTATCATTTTGTCGTTTGAACTGAATTGTACGGAAATTTTTTCTCTGTTAATTTCATCATTAGACCAACAAGTAACTGTTGATTACTGTCTTCACTCTGATTCGAGATCCTTTATCTAGCTCTAAAACTTGTGTTTAGGAGGCAGACCCATTAAAAATTATCATAATGTGTTGTTTACACAGTTGAATTACTACGCTGTGTCGGCGTAGACCTTGTCACTGTGAGCAACTACAAGGATAATTTGTTTATTATTTTGTGAAAGCAACGAGCACTGCACTCGATCATCTTGCAACACTACGATTTGGTTACACGTCTCATCTTGTGACTGCAATGAGCATTCCACTCTCTCGTCATGCATTACTACTAGTTGGTTTCATTAACAAAGGGTTGAGAACTTTCAGTAAATAGGGCACAGCAGCTGTCCTGCCTGAAGTTGTCTCTCTAGTGAACAGTCGCCGTCCACGGCAGTGTATTCGCTTCTATACTTAAAAAGTCTTGGAGCTCCTCACATGTCTGAGGACTTATTCCGTATTCTCAGACTTGCGTTAGCAGTATGCAGTGTGGAACTGTGTCTTAGGCTTTCCGGAAATCTAGGAACACGGGACCAAACCGTTGCCCTTCATCCACGATCCTCTCTGTATCATGTAAGAAAATAGAAAGCTGAGTTTCGCTTCATCTCTTTGAAGAAAGTTTATGATACTGGACTTATAATAGGCACTCAAGAAATCGTCCCTTTCTACGGGAGTCAACTTCCGAGAGAAACAGTGGCAAATAGCAACGCACCGAACAAAACACACATATCTTCCTTCAATCCTTGGCGGTGTGGTCGGCAACCAGTGGAAGCAATATGAAAGAATAAGCTGCCTTGGTTGCCAAACTGGATTTTTTATTATATTTACCGTCCAACGGCGCGTTTCGCCTTATGCAAGGCATCTTCAAATGGTTCAAATGGCTCTGAGCACTATGGGACTTAACATCTGAGGTCATTAGTCCCCTAGAACTTAGAACTACTTAAACCTAACTAACCTAGGGACATCACACACATCCATGCCCGAGGCAGGATTCGAACCTGCGACCGTAGCAGTCGCGCGGTTCCGGACTGACGCGCCTAGAACCGCTTGGCCACCGCGGCCGGCAAAGGCATCTTCATCTTGGCCTATTGGCCTTATAGAAGGCATCGTCAGACTAGCCATTTTTCCAGTCTGAAGATGCCTTGTATAATGCAAAATTGGAGAACAAATAAAATAAAAAAACCGCTTTTACAACCATGATTGTTTGTTATTCTGTACTGTAACCACTGGCTGGCGTATTAGATAATCTGAAGAGTTCTTGTATTCGGCGAAAGGCGTAGTTGGAGCATAATTAACAAAAATCCAGTTTAGTAACGAAGGCTGTTTATTATGCACAGAGACACAGTTCGGTAGGTTGAACACAAGTACACATCAGACATCGTTAGTGCTGTGGTACGTGTAACTATCAGTTCGAATTACCGTGCCTTGATTACTGACAATAATAAATCTGCCGAGATGAGAAGAGTAAAATCATGTCGGACGACGTAACATCTTGCTGCTCGAAGTGGAATTATTCCAAAGGACGGATTGTAAAGCTGATATACCAAATGAAATAAAATTCATGAGGTTAGGATCTCGTTTTACACAGCGCCTGACCATTTCTGACGGGATTACTATTGTTAGAAGCAGATTGGTGGACAAAGCGGCCACTGCAGCGGACGGATAGAGCCCCGAGGAAGCAAGTAAGCTGCACAAAGGCCAATTACCAGGATGAGTCTCGCCGACAGCGCCTCCCTTGGAAATGCTGGTGAATTGCCCCGCGGCGGAATCGGGGACTGGCGGATGAAATGCAAATTTGTTGCCTCCAAGTGTCTGGCCTGAAGGATCAGTGTGTGCGTGCCTTGTTCGACAACTACCTCAACTGGAGGAACAGTTCGCGTTAGCCTAAGCCGTCAAAGCGAACGGTGTCTGAGTCGATGAGTTCCACAGCGCCATCCTCTTCCTCCAAGTCTCGGTAGTTGCAAACTTTCATAGAACCTCCGAGGGGCAACTGTTCAGAGTGATGCTATATCGTGAAGTAAGGAGTGAATAATCCCACGCATGTCTAGGTAATAGCGCACCATGTGTGAACATCTTACGGTATTTTGCACACATTGAGTAGAACATCAGTGTAAATTTTAATAACGGCATTGTTCATAACCGGGGAATCAGATAAAGACACATTTACAGAGGAAAATTAAGCTGAATCATGAAAACTGCTTTCTGCCAGGGAGTAAAAACGTGCAATTATTGTCTAGGGATATCAAGGAAACAACTATAGTCAAGATATTCATAAACTCAGTGAAACTCTTAACTACTCCGTACTACACAGTGAAGGATTATATAGAAAATATGAAGAGAATATCAATATAAATTGAATATAAGCATCACTATGATTCTACAATGTACTATGAACCGCCTTCAATTTCACCGAGTCCAACAACTCGTTCAAATAAGTAGAAAGAGTCGTTTTTTTTAAAAAAATACGAAGAACACAATACAAAGACTGAAATACGAGGTGTGGCTAGAAAAAAACCGGACTAGTACTGGTAAAACAATAAAACGAATGCAATAAGTCTGAAAGTCACGTGGCCTGTCACGTGACTCTCGCTCCGCCTACTGCTCGAGTTTTATCTGCCTCCTGCACTCAGTCTGCCCGTGGCGTCTGTTTTAAGTAGTTGACGTTTTGTCTGTGCGTCGGAAAATGTTGAGTGTACAGAAAGAACAGCGTGTTAACATCAAATTTTGTTTCAAACTAGGAAAATCTGCAAGTGAAACGTTTGTAATGTTACAACAAGTGTACGGCGATGATTGCTTATCGCGAACACAAGTGTTTGAGTGGTTTAAACGATTTAAAGATGGCCGCGAAGACACCAGTGATGACACTCGCACTGGCAGACCATTGTCAGCACAAACGTTTCACTTGCAGATTTTCCTAGTTTGAAACAAAATTTGATGTTAACACGCTGTTCTTTCTGTACACTCAACATTTTCCGACGCACAGACAAAACGTCAACTACTTAAAACAGACGCCACGGGCAGACTGAGTGCAGGAGGCAGATGAAACTCGAGCAGTAGGCGGAGCGAGAGTCACGTGACAGGCCACGCGACTTTCAGCCTTATTGCATTCGTTTTATTGTTTCACCAGTACTAGTCCGTTCTTTTCTAGCCACACCTCGTATGGTCACTATAGGTTTCTAAAGCGGCGCTCGGAAAAGGGGAAGGTGAAACGAACCGAAGCTTCATAGACAGAGAGGGTGTTTGTTGTCACTTCAGGTAATCAAATAGAGCCACATTAGCAAAGAAATAAGGTGTATGAGCGCCACATACGTACGGCCGGGATATGTTCAGCTGTTTGTTTGGGATGGGTGTCATAAACCCGTTGTATTTTCTCCCGAGGCACGTTGGCCGAAAACTGTTGTAAATGGTGCTTGATACCGCGGATACACCACGGGGATGGAATGCTCGTCGAACCTGAACCAACATATGTAACACTCGGGGACAGGCCTGGGGATTTTGCTGCCTTATGAGTACCTCAATACCTTGCAGACAATTCATAGACGAGTGACGTTCAGTTGGAAAATGACATCAGAATACTGTCGCATGAGAAGTAACGGAGGAAGCAGGGTGCCCATCCATGACGTATCACACTCTATCAGAAGCTAAATGATTCCAGACTCAATGTCCAACCCCCAAAAATCTGGTCTCCCCCCACCCCCTCCACCAACACACCAAGAGCGTTGCTACGTTTACGACAATCTGTGTCTGTCCGAAACGTTGGAAGAATGGACCCTCCCAACCACCAACGAAAGTATGATAGGAGCTGAAAATTTGTGGAACAAAAGTTGCATGGGACAACGGAGGCCATAGTATGACTTTGGTTTTTTGTTGCTAGGTGCGGTCGCTTCAGAGATATGAAGCACAACTTTTTTTTTAATGGGATACTACAGTTTCATACTTATTTTCTGATAGCGGCTATGGAGACGAATCCAGTGATGTGTAACAGTAAGGTCATTGAAGGTCAAAACGGTGGCATGAATGTTCATTTACAGAAGGTGTTCGAAGTGATGGCCATTGGTATGCATGCTGCAATCTTCTTGCCGGCCGGTGTGGCCGAGCGGTTCTTGGCGCTTTAGTCTGGAACCGCGCGACCGCTACGGTCGCAGGTTCGAATCCTGCCTCGCGGATGGATGTGTGTGATGTCCTTAGGTTAGTTAGGTTTAATTAGTTCTAAGTTATAGGGGACTGATGACCTCAGATGTTGAGTCCCATAGTGCTCAGAGCCATTTGAAACTTCTTTTTTTTTTGTTTTTGCAATCTTCTTATCATTGATTGAATCGTATTCTTTATCACTTCGGCACTTATCGAAGCACATGCTCTGACAATTCTCTCTCTCAGTTGTAGTTGGAACGTCTTTATAGACAATGTGTTTTACGAATCCCCACAAGAAAAGAGCTAGAGGCGTCAAGTATGGCGAACGAGCCGGCCATGACATATCTCCTCCGCGTCCAATCCAACGATTTGGAAATTGTCTCTGCAACACATTTCCAGCCAACAGCGAAAAATGTACCGGAGACCCATCTTGTTGATACCACATTCCGTTCTTCCAATAACAGACCTAATGTTTCTTGCAGGAACGTGGTATACGTTACTTCCTACCATAAAGTTTTCCTTATATGAAATAGGGGCCTATCACTCTGTCCTCCAGAATTCCACACAGTACATTCACCGATCATAGTTTTTGGTGTGCAACTAGCCGCAGCCAACGTGGATTTTCATTTGCTCAGTAATGAATGTTGTGCAAATTAAAATTTCCATGGTTAGTGAATGTAGCCTCGTAAGTAAATAAAATTAAGTTAATAAATTCGTCTTCACTCTCAAGCTGAAGTTGAGCCCATCGGCAGAATTCAATGCTACGCATACCATCCTTAACAGCTAATTCTTGGTGAAGACTGATATGGTGAGGATGATAGTGATGGCGATGCAGAACATGAACAACACTACTCTGGCTCATGCCAGATTCGCTTGCGTTTTGACACGGACAAACACAAGGCTCTTGAGTCACTGTGGCAAGAGTACCAACTTCCGTTTCATCGTTACTAACTTTCCTTTCCCGGATATGGTTCCGATGCGTTAAGGATACAGTTGTTCTCAATTTACAAACGCATATTTATATGTACAACGTGTAGGGTGAGCACGTTGCGGGTATCTTTCTGCGTATAAGTCTCTAGCTCTCACTGAATTTCATTGGAATTCTGCGCAAATGAGAAGCGTATCGACTTGTTCTTCGAAGGAATACATCATTCACATTCGCTTGATTCGACGATACTAGTCCTACCGTTCCTGTCTGTGTTGTATTGCGAAACCGTCGAATGGTGTTTACATGTTAATGGCACGTTAGATGGATACGACATGTTCCCCGAAAATTTACTATTCGCACGGTACATGAGAGAGAATTGTCAGAGCATGTGCTTCGAAAAGTGCCGAAGTGATAAGGAATGGTTCAAATTGCCCTAAGCACTATGGGACTTAACATCTTAGGTCATCAATCCCTTAGACCTAGAACTACTTAAACCTAACTAGCCTAAGGACATCACACATCCATGCCCGAGGCAAGATTCGAACCTGCGACCGTAGCATCAGCACGGTTCCAGACCGAAGCGCCTAGAACCGCTCGGCCACAGCGGTTGGCGAAGTGATGAGGAATATCACTGAATCTATCATACAGGGTGTTTAAAAAATGGCCGGTATATTTGAAACGGCAATAAAAACTAAACGAGCAGCGATAGAAATACACCGTTTGTTCCAATATGCTTGGGACAACAGTACATTTTCAGGCAGACAAACTTTCGAAATTACAGTAGTTACAATTTTCAACAACAGATGGCGCTGCGGTCTGGGAAACTCTATAGTACGATATTTTCCACATATCCACCATGCGTAGCAATAATATGGCGTAGTCTCTGAATGAAATTACCCGAAACCTTTGACAACGTGTCTGGCGGAATGGCTTCACATGCAGATGAGATGTACTGCTTCAGCTGTTCAATGGTTTCTGGATTCTGGCGGTACACCTGGTCTTTCAAGTGTCCCCACAGAAAGAAGTCACAGGGGTTCATGTCTGGCGAATAGGGAGGCCAATCCACGCCGCCTCCTGTATGTTTCGGATAGCCCAAAGCAATCACACGATCATCGAAATATTCATTCAGGAAATTAAAGACGTCGGCCGTGCGATGTGGCCGGGCACCATCTTGCATAAACCACGAGGTGTTCGCAGTGTCGTCTAAGGCAGTTTGTACCGCCACAAATTCACGAAGAATGTCCAGATAGCGTGATGCAGTAATCGTTTCGGATCTGAAAAATGGGCCAATGATTCCTTTGGAAGAAATGGCGGCCCAGACCAGTACTTTTTGAGGATGCAGGGACGATGGGACTGCAACATGGGGCTTTTCGGTTCCCCATATGCGCCAGTTCTGTTTATTGACGGAGCCGTCCAGGTAAAAATAAGCTTCGTCAGTAAACCAAATGCTGCCCACATGCATATCGCCGTCATCAATCCTGTGCACTATATCGTTAGCGAACGTCTCTCGTGCAGCAATGGTAGCGGCGCTGAGGGGTTGCCGCGTTTGAATTTTGTATGGATAGAGGTGTAAACTCTGGCGCATGAGACGATACGTGGACGTTGGCGTCATTTGGACCGCAGCTGCAACACGGCGAACGGAAACCCGAGGCCGCTGTTGGATCACCTGCTGCACTAGCTGCGCGTTGCCCTCTGTGGTTGCCGTACGCGGTCGCCCTACCTTTCCAGCACGTTCATCCCTCACGTTCCCAGTTCGTTGAAATTTTTCAAACAGATCCTTTATTGTATCGCTTTTCGGTCCTTTGGTTACATTAAACCTCCGTTGAAAACTTCGTCTTGTTGCAACAACACTGTGTTCTAGGCGGTGGAATTCCAGCACCAGAAAAAATCCTCTGTCCTAAGGAATACACCATGTTGTCTACAGCACACTTGCACGTTGTGAACAGCACACGCTTACAGCAGAAAGACGACGTACAGAATGGCGCACCCACAGACTGCGTTGTCGTCTATATCTTTCACATCACTTGCAGCGCCATCTGTTGTTGAAAATTGTAACTACTGTAATTTCGAAAGTTTGTCCGCCTCAAAATGTACTGTTGTCCCAAGCATATTGCAACAAACGGTGTATTTATATCGCTGCTCGTTTAGTTTTTATTGCCGTTTCAAATATACCGGTCATTTTTGAAACACCCTCTAAGAAGATTGCAGCACTGAATTTATACCAATGGTCATCAGTTCGAGCATCTTTGTAAATGGACGTTCATGCCACCTTTGTGACTTTCGTTGAACTTCAAAGATCTTACTATTAGACATCACTGGATTCGTCTCGATTGCCACTATTCGAAAATAAGTACCAAACTATAGCATCCCATTTAAAAAAAGAAGTTGACCCTCATATCTCTGATGCGAACACACCTAGCAACAGAAAACCACCGTGATATTATGATAGTATGGCCCCCGTTGTCCCATGCAACACTTGTCTCACAAACTTTTCAGCTACTGTCATGCTTTCGAACCTTTACGTCCACTCATCTATCGAGATATAATATTTTGACACTTAGTTATCTTTTTTCATATTTTTGAATAGTCTTGGCTGCAAATTTCATTGAAGAGAGTTACCCATTCAGCAATACAATAGCTGTCCCCAGGATATACAAAAAAAAAAAAGATCTAACCGGGTGGCGCAGTGGTTAGCGAACTGGACTCGCATTCGTGAGGACGACGGTTCAAACTTGCGTCCAGTCATGATCATTTATGTTTTCCTTGATTTCCCAAAATCGGTTGAGGCAAATGCCGGAATGGTTCCTTTGAAAGGGTACGGTCGACTTCCTTTCCCATCCGTCCGTAATCCGATGGAACCGATGATCTTTCTGTTTATTCCTCTCCGCCAAATCGACCAATATGCAAAATCAGTAAAAGCACAAATTATTAGTGTCTAATACAGTAAGAGTTTCGAAAAAAGCAAACAGACGTTATAAGCGAAATACGAAGTACGTCTCATTCTGCTGCTCTCCAACAAGTCATAACAGTGTAAAAATTACGAGTCTAAGTTGCCATGCATGCTTCAACGAGTATATACTGGTTCAAATGCTAACCTCGAGGTTAATTATGCAAGCAGAATGCACAGATGATCACATAGAGTAATTAAAATGAGGTAAATATAGGTTTTAAAATAATTTTCAGTTTATGTAAATAATCTATATTGTATTTATCCATATAATATAAACTATCATTCTTCTGACAAATTACAGATGATGAGAATTCAACAAATATTGACAAGCAAAATTTGTTTACAGAAATCATACTAAAATCAAATATGTTGAGATGACTCTAAAATACTTACTTGTAAGTGAAGCAGATCGAACAAATTTTTAGGAGATGCATAGTAGTCTGTTTCTGGTATTCCAATTACATTGTGGTTGGAACAGTAGGTAATAAAAATGAAAATGAATAGCAAATTTGGAGTGACAGAAAAATATAAGTTACAGTAAAGTTTCAATAAAATAAATGAAAGGCAGCATAATTTACGGTGAGAAAGTAGTGAAATGTAGCGGTCGTCGCTAGGTGCCAATGGTTGAAGCGTCCACTGTAACTTTGACTCGTGTTATTTTTACTTAGCTTGCAGTGCTACAGAATGAGATGTATATCGGGGTTATTTTGTAAGTACTGACAAACCCGGCATTGCTGGGTATTCATTATGGCAATTTTATATTAGAAACGTAAACCAAAACAAATCTTTTTTTGGTGCAATACCGAAAAAATTTCATTTCCGCGTATTTATGAAATCACTTTCGAAATCATTTCTATCAGTTCCATAAATAAACGCCCATAACATGCAAATGCGTAAGTACAGCTGCTTCGCGTGTCTACAACGCGATTTTGTAAACGTCTCTATGGCAGCGCCTCTTCATAGTTCTGTTGACAGCTACAGTTCTCGCCTACCACGCATTTGAAAACTGTCGATAGCGCTGGCAGATGTCAGGAGTGTTTTAGAAGCAAAGAATAAATGTACTAAAACTTCATACATTATAGAGCATTTTTTCACTCATCTCCGTATTTACAATTTCATATCTCTCGAACCATATGTCGTAAAAACATGTATTTGCGTAGGTACATTCAGTGGAATGTGTGAATACTGTCTGCGAAAAAAGTTCCGAGTATTAGCAAAGAAGTAGTAATAAATTTAAACATTATGCACGATGGGACAAATTTTCATTATCTCAGTGTTTATGACGTCGTATCTCCTGGTCCGTGTGTCATAAAATTACAAAAATTTGTGTGTACCTTCAGCGGCATAAGTGGCTACTGTCTTCGAAATTTATTCCGAAATGCGTTAAAGTGCGCGTTATTTATGACGGCGGCCGAGTTTAGGTTCGTTCTGCGCATCTGGCGTCACAAAACACAATCAGCCAATGAACAGAGAACGACGTAGCCAGAGCTCGACTGCAGTGCAGAGCACGGACGAGTGTCTTCAGTTTTAGAAACGTTCAGCCATAAATAAAGTAATTGAACAAAAGCAATGTCTTGATAGCAGACTTTCTTTTATAGAAAGTTTGGAAAAAGCATTCTTTATACCAGTTGCTTCATATTCTATTAATTAATTAAACCAAACAAGCAATAAGCCTCCTAATTCAGGCGATAGCAAGGAAAGGTGTTTGTATCATTCTCACTAACCGCTTTTTCGCAATAAAGAACAGCGGTACTTGTTTATTTCCTATTGTACTTCGACGAAACGTGAGTAATTCATAATCATACCAACAGTGTTTGTCGGTATTTTGCGTGATATTTTAAAGTACTCCGGGAGTTATATGAAATGACGAGCTGCGTTAGCGCAATGGTTAAAGTTAATGGCTGCAAAGCGAAAGGTTGCAAGTTCAATCCTTGATCGGAGCATAATATTTTCTTTATTTAAAAACAATATCGAAGTGTCTTATTTCATGAATTTTATTCGTTTGAATGTAATTTTTTGAAATTTCTAGTGGCAACTAAAATCCACCATACGGAAAGTATACGCTATGGACGTTTACCTCTGCAAACTCTTCAAAATTTCGTGCAATGGTTTACTACATCTAATGCTGCACAATAACTGCGTTGAACATCGAAACAAAATTAAGTCATTTATGGGGGGGAAAGTATCAGTCAAGAAGATGTGTAAAAATCAAATTTTTTGGGCCAAATTGTTTTTGTGAAATCGAATGGTAAAATGTGTCAAAGCAGTCGAAAGACCATGTGTCTGCACAGGCGAGCAATGGAATGATGACAAAATCGCGCATATCGCGGAATGTGGGGAGCTCGTCCCTGTAGCAGCGAAAGGGTTAATGTGGCCATGGTGGCTTTACTTCATAAACAGCGCACTACCGCCCCCCCCCCCCCCCCTAAACGTAAGTTTAGGAACTATACTATGACGCTGCTTCTCTTGACGCATACAACTGGCAACGCAGCTATCTCCCGCGTCTGGGCGGGAATGCGCGAACCGCCAAGATAAAAGAATTGAACTATAGCAGCACAGAGGTAATTAATTTAAGCATTGTGCTTGTTGCGGCAGTTTTTCGCTCATTTCATTATGACGCCTGTCTGCTGAACTATGATCGGAAGGTAGTTCTTAACCCCAGGGTGACAGCTGCATGACAACTAGTGATAGGTGTAACAATTTGACTGAAATCAGTCCAGTGGTTTAGGACATGTGGAACACACACACACACACACACACACACACACACACACACATCCACTTTTATAATGTGTATGGATAGCAGTTATGTTTCTTCTCTTAATTTAATAGACAGTAAAGCTTTTGTCTTTCAGTTTTACCTTTGATTCTGAAGATGTATACTGCATAACCGAAACCGTTAATTTGTTCAAATAATTTTGCGATCAAGAGAATTAAATACAAAAATTATGTGCATCATATAACCGCCCTCCAGGTGCTTGTTTTACTTCAGATTCTACTCTATGTATTTTTTTACGTGATTTAGAAGTGCAGCAAAATAATTGCGGCCTGCCCGTGAATGCAACAGCGACCCAGCATCAGTGCCAGGCGCTGTGATTGCGGACGCAACAGCTCAGAGGCGGCTGTCTGGTTCGGAGGTTGGGGCCACCCCAGCCTAACCCCGCACCGGCGCCGTGGCCTGAGATAGGCGCGGCATGCGGGCGGTGGCGGCGGCCTGCGTCACGTGATTAACACACGCAAATGAGAGGGAAAGATCCCCATCGCAGTTGACTGCCATCCGGCGCGTCTCATCTCGCTTCCTTATCTCGGCCCACAATAGTTGCATCTGCGCACAAAAGCCCGGGCAATTCCGCGGAGGGGAGCCTTTTCTCTCGCTCTCTCTCTCCCTACCTCTCTGCCCTCACCCCACCAGGTATCTGGCCTGCTCTGGCTGTAGGCGGGCCTTTATCTGCCTGCCGGCGGCAGTATAACTGTCGGCACGGGAACGCTTCTGCTTTTTGTCTCCTCCAGAAATTTGCGGCCGACTCGCTCTCTGATAAAGGGTCCTCCTTCTGAGACGAGTGACCGACCTCCTCGCTTCCAAAAGTGTTTTCTGTCTCCTTCAAGGAAATAGAGAAAACAAAATTTAAGTGTGTGGGATGAAATGAATTTTGTACTGAATTTGTATTTCATGGTGGACTATTTATTTTAGTTGATCTTCTTAATTTCCTTTAAGGTAAACCCTCTTTCTCTGTGTTGTAACTATGCTCAAAAACAAATTCTATGAGACGAGGGGTAACACATGGGATAGCATTTTCTCTATGGAACCATATTTTCATTGTGGCCGAGAGTGCAGATCATGGACTGTGCTGTACAATAGAACGTAGCCACCAGTAGTCGATGAACGGGCGTGCACCATGATGGTCTGTCTAATGAGTCATGAGGGACCCAAAAACATCCCTAATTAAAAACCTTACATCTTCGCTCCCGTCCCTCCTTCCACAGCCCGCATCTCGTGGTCGTGCGGTAGCGTTCTCGCTTCCCACGCCCGGGTTCCCGGGTTCGGTTCCCGGCGGGGTCAGGGATTTTCTCTGCCTCGTGATGGCTGGGTGTTGTGTGCTGTCCTTAGGTTAGTTAGGTTTAAGTAGTTCTAAGTTCTAGGGGACTTATGACCACAGCAGTTGAGTCCCATAGTGCTCAGAGCCATAGTGCTCAGAGCCGAGCCTCCTTCCACCCACCCACCCTCCACTTCCCCCCCCCCCCCCCGCCCCAAGCTCTGGAGCTAAGATGTCCTCCTTTCTGCCCCCAGCATGTTTAATGTGTTAAAACAGCGCAATGGGCCCCCTGGAACTGTGCCAACTTGTCTACGTCAGTGTGATGAGTATCCAGTAGCGCAGTTCGACTAGAGAAAGCGTAGAGATTGTAGATTCGATTCTCGTCGTTTTGTATTTTTTTAGATTTCGTCTATTTTCCGCGAACTTCGGGATTCGGGATGGTGAGTATATCGATTTGAATGTGTTTACCTTTTCTTGCACTATATATATATATATATATATATATATATATATATATATATATATATAAAAATCTTATTTCAATTTCAGATATAACAGATGAACACGTTCACATACACATACACACAAACACAAACACAAACACAAACACACACACACACACGAGACGTAATCTCTAGATCGAGTCTCATTTTGGTCATTTTTTCGTGCTTTTCCATTCAGTTCGAATATCTACTTGATTTAAATATAAAATTCTTCAAAAATATGCTCATTATAATTGTGTCATTTTTATGAAACAAGCAAGACCCCGTATCTTTAGTTATACAACGCACACAAGCAAATAGTATTCATTAACGATCTTTTGTGACAGATTGTCAATTAAGATTGTACAATTAAAAAATAAGTTACAAATTAAATATTTTCGTATCATTTTGTCTCCTTCTTTTCATGGAAATGCTCCTTTGTTTAAGAATTTGATTCGCGAGGAAGGCAGCCCAGGAACCCAGGCCGCCCATGCATTATGCCAGCATCATACTTGTTGAAAGAACACCACGTTAATTTAGCATACAAAAAATTGTGGGAAACTTGAAAGTCGATTTTCTTGCGTATTTTTGACAGTTGCATCTAACTGCATTGCGAGAGATACACTTTAGTTCTGAACTGCAGGTACCATAAGTTAGAACAAAATCACGAAAATTCGACTGTAGTGTGGTCGCTTTGAGAGAAGAGTCGTAAATCTGCATATGTCCACGTTTGGTGCGTGAATATCCACTGGGGAACTATTTGTATGACGTAATGCATATGTGTAACAAGTTTTCTCAAGTGCGAGCTCTTTGGAGCTTAACTTTAACAATGCTGCACCTGAGCTGTTGGTTGCATGGTGCTCTTCTGTGTAGACTGTGATCTGTATGTTCTGGAGAACACAACATGCGAGTATTGAAAATATCAGTGGATACGGAACATGGCTTTCAAACCTATTGAAACGCAACTATATTGAAGCGAAAAACCTTCAGAGCTTAGATCGCACAACAACATGTTTCTGCAGATAAAACTATCGTCTTGTGATATTCAAAAAGCTTTTGTTACAAAACATGTTCATTGTGGTGTATGAAATATAGCATGTTATATTGGGCTGGTGCATAAGTTTCTAGAGTTTTTCCATAAGTTCATTAAACACAACAGGTACACGTAACAGGAACTTTTCTCATCCATAATATTGTCTCTTTGACTATTTATAACAGTCTGCCAACGCTGCGGTAACTTTTCGATTCCGCCAATGTAGAAATCAAGTGGTTTTGAGGCGAAGAACTTGTCAAGCCATGTTCGGGGCGCATTTTCATCGGGAACTGAATTTCCTTGAATGTTGTCGGATAGAGAGCGGTAAAGGTGAAAAACTGAAGGCGAAAGATTAGTTGAATAAGGTGGGTGCAGAATAACTCCGCAATCCAATTCGTGTGTATCGTTTTTTATCAATACAGCAGAATGCGGGTGGGCGTTACCGCGGAGTAGCATCACTTCACGCAGTCTTACTGGTTGTAGTTCTTGGGCTGCGTCTGCAAGACGTCTCAGTTGTTGACAATAAATGTCAGCTGTGATGTTTACACCTCAGGGAAGCAATCCGTAGCTGTCGCTGTTCCTTTAGATCCTTTTGTGGATGCGAGCAGGTTTTTGTTCGGGGAGTTGCCGCTTGGTTTGGGCTCAAGCATTACTTTCTTTTCTTTACGTTAGCATAAAGACGCCATTTCTCGTCACCAGTAATGATACAGGATAGGTATAATTGGTTGTTGCTCACGAGTCAATTGATGACGATCAATCAGTGATGCACGTATAATCACCCGCTACTTTTTGTTATTGTGGCATACATCATGCAGTACCGATACACTCGATTTTTGAGCATTCCTTATTGCATGCAGTGTAACTCAATGTTGGAATGATGACAGTTTATCACATTTGCCTGTTCTCCAATGAACTTACGTGGATCGTTGTGGATTAATACGTTGAAACGATAATCAAAACCTGAAGGTCTTTCTGGCGTGACCGCTACGGTCGCAGGTTCAAATCCTGCCTCGGGCATGGATGTGTGTGATGTCCTTAAGTTAGTTAGGTTTAAGTAGTTCTAAGTTCTAGGGGACTGATGACCTCAACAGTTAAGTCCCATAGTGCTTAGATCCATTTGAACCATTTTTCTTTCTGGACGTGGACAATCACTAATGTCAGAACGATCCTCGTTAGAACGAGAAAATCATTTTCTGGTCGTGATCTGCCCAATGTCATTATCCCCACGAGCGGCCCAAGTGTCTCTGGCTTCCATCGCTGCTGCCAGCCATCTGTTGAACTCAGGATGTGTCGGAAATGTTTCTATTTCTCCACTCGGCACTCCATTACCTAGCGTACATAGCTCCACCTACTGTCTCCAAATGAAAATATGTAAACTCAGATAGCAACAGGGAACAACAAAAACATGACAATCGATGAAGAAACTCATAGTGACCGGAGTACCAACATGGAAAACAAAAACGCTACGAACTTATGCAACAACCTAATACAAAGAATTATCACAAAGAAAACATTTATACTCAGAAATCACCATGTGGACATACTCATGTCCCTTTCGGTAGCAGTCATAGATGTTCGTTATTTCTAAAAAAAATCACAACATACATTAAATGCACATTTACGAATCTGTTTTACTGCATATTGTGAAACTTAAGTGTTAATAATCATCTGTGAGCGCTACATATATATGGCCATGGCCATGTTTTCTGACTAACCATTGTATGTGCTACGTCTTATCCACCATATTGAGAATATGACATGACATTCTCATTCAGAATGAAAGGTTTTTGTAGCAAAAAAAATTTTGAAGACGATGACTTTACATGACATCATCACATGACAACATGACATGACAACATGACATGACGTTCTCAGTCACAATGAAAACGTTTTGCAACAAAAAAATGTTTGAAGTACCACAAGGTGATGGTTGTAGCTGTCGAAACCGGTTGACAAAAATGAAGGCGGATTATTCGATTTTCGCTATTGAAAATTTTTGTACCAAGTAAAACATACATCGGTCCTTCTAATTTCTCGTGCTATAAGGATTTTATTGTGTGACTGAATGTAAGTAATAATGGTTGCTAATAAGAGCGACTCGGTGCCAACTTCAAAGGCACTGTCTACGGTGGCCAGCAGAAGACTGGCTTAGCGTCGTCTACGGCGGAGATACACGCCCTACCACGACCCTAATCGGTGTTCGGAGGAGAGACTTGGCAAACAGCCCCGGGCGGCGCAGGTATCTGTGGGGCCCCTGAGTGTACACACGGCAGGCCGCCGGGAACTCCATCGCGGCACTGTCAGCCAATGGGGAGGCAAACCGAGGCCGAACTAGGGCGGCAGAGGACCACCTAGTGCACAGTTCCTATTGTATCCTCTCCGATTCCATTAACAGCCTGCAAATGCTACAGCAGTGGATTTCAGACCTTAGAGCTGGAGAGGATCATCGTCATGTCTCTTTTTCTACAAAAGTTTTGGCTCATATTGGTATGGTCCATCAGAATTACTTTTACAATCCTTGGAGGTGAATTCATCATACCAAAACCAGGAAAGAGTTCTTACACGTACAGGATATAACGTCTTAGTGGAGGTACCTTTCTTTGTGATACCTTAATACGTATACACACCAGTGCTTTGGTTGTCTTTTTCTTCCTGCGTCACAAACGTTACTACCTGAGACTTTCTGCAATGTCGTAATTGCAGCGCCAAGTGGACTTTGCCTGTAAGTAGAGGCTAATCGTTTTTTGTGCACATATCCAAACTTTAACACTTGACCTGCTTCCCAAAGGAACCCCATATTACCGACTTGCTCTACCCACATGTACCTGGAAGTACTAATCAACCTAAAAAGCGTAATACTTGTAATAGCTATAATTATTAGTCAGAAAATAGCGTAAATTGCAATTTTGGTCGACAAACTGTCCTCAGTCACAAACAGAAATTCTACAACTCTTAACTAAATTTTTTGTTGTTATTTGGTGAGTCATGGAATACTTTCCTCCAATCTCACAGGATCCAGAGGACATTACATGTGTGATGTTAATGTTGTACGCATTTGCGATGTCTGATGTATACTGAGCAAAAAATCCTTTTATACGGTAGCGCCCGACAGATTTGCAGGGAATTATTTGCCAGGCTTTGTTCGTGTTTCTTTAATTCCACCTTGTTTTTATCTTTAACGGGGATTTCTTTCCTGCGTGGTACCTCGCTGTGCATTTTTGGACAAAGTGTGATATTTCATAAATCTAGTAGAGCAAGTCTGTGTGTGTGTGTGTGTGTGTGTGTGTGTGTGTGTGTGTGTGTGTGTGTGTGTGTGTGTGTCGCAAACGGAGAGGATATTATTATATTCTAATAACTGGTTATGAATTTCCTACTTGAGGACATCGTAAAATGTTAGAAGGATTGTTGAATAAGTAAGGCAACACTTTTTTTTAGCAGGTTGATTTTATTAGAATTCCAATATACCATATTATTCCACACTCCTTAGGTTAGAAAACCCTGTTTTTCAACATATTCTCTGTCCAATAAGACGGCCATACGCCAGCTTATTGTGAAGACCTGTATGCCCGCCTGCTACCACTCTACCGATCGTCTTGCTGCATCAGTAACCTTCATCCACGTAATGCTTCACTGGCTGAATAAATAGAATTCAAAAGATGCAAAATCTCGTTTGAGAAAGAAGAGGCCAATAACGTTTCATCGCTTGTGACGATGTTCAACAAAAAATTATCACGCTCGGCCTCGTAAGGTGCAAACAATTCCTCACAAATGGTCCTTCATTGCTCTTTATGGTCCTCTGTTAAGTGGCGAGGAACCCAGCGGGCACATATCTTGCAGGACGAGTGTGTCAGCACTACCAACAGAGATGTCCAGTTTAGCTGTGAGGTGTTTCACTGTGATTCGTTGATCATTTCGAAAGAGAGTGTCCGCACGTTCCAACATCGCAGGAGTCGCAGCTGTGTGCGGCACGAGGGAGATCGGACAGGTCAGCGTGATCTTGTTGCGGTAATGGCAGACACCCCACCCAAAACACACACCGTGTGAACGTCCACTGCCTAGTCTCCGTAGACAGCCTGCAAGTGCCGATGTATATCTACCATTCTCTCGTTTTCCGCCAAACGTAACTCAGTGACAACTCTCTGCTTGCGATGCATCTCCGTTACTATTGTTGAGTGGTACTTAAGATAGGTAAATAAATTAGTAAAATCAATGTGAAGTGAAGTAGAAATTAGAAAATAAATGAAAAACTTCGTTTAGTCTAGAAGAATTACACACTGGCAAACAGCGGGCAGAGCAGCAGTGACAGAAGATCCAATCATCATGAAGTAAGCACGTCAGGAGAAGCCAAGGCACTCCCCACATAAGCGGAAGCTGTCGATTCAGCCAGCCGTCAGGGCATCGCCCGACCGGCTCACGTGTTTCTCAATTGTCACATGTGATCAAAGGCCCTCTCCTACATTCCAAGACCCAATGACCGACGTTAAGAACATTCTTCGAGAAGCTTTTCAACGTGACAGAAGAGGTAATGACCGTGAAGTCCTTCACCTCCAGTGAACTGAAGTGAATAAATACGCGAGACGCAGTGGGCCCGACAAGAGTAGTTTTCAGTCAGTTCCGGTGTTGAAGACCGTCATGCAAGAAGAGACTACATCGTACACAGAAGTACCAAGTCCGCCGCTGTGATGGAATAGCAAGCAGCAGCCTCGCCGCCAGAAGACAGAAGTCAAAATGTTTTTGAAGACTGATTGTTACGTACCCGGGTGACTCGTGAGGACGGTAAGGAGACGGCCTCACATCAGCAGTCACCTGTGACCTGGGACGAAGATCTGACAGCCGAAGACTGGCAAGCTGGAGTCCGTTGTTCGAGTCCGGGACGCTGGCCTTTCCTCGCCGCGCCGTTCCGCTGGCCGACGCACAACACTGTCACACGCGGCCTCATAGAGAAGAGAAACACTGGGACGCCACATCCGAGGTATCACCATCCGATTCACTACTTCGTTCTCAATAATTAAACGGCCACAGCACGCTACCGCATCTCCAGTCAACTGGGCGAGACGCCGACGCGAGGTACACACCGCCACGCGTAATCAGACGCCGCCGCTGCCGCAGCAGAAGGCTTCGCAAACGACACAGCTGCCGCTCTCCCAGCCTGAACATCCAGTAAGGAAACAGTTGTACAAAACTTTCAATAAAAGTTATCTTATGTAAAAATGCGGTTTCATTCTACCTCATACCCGAGCCAAGGAAGAACCCACCCTGCCGACACGTTGTTAAGAGAGAAAAAGTAATTTATTTAGTGTTTTTCACCCTGACATATTGCTTTAGAATCAAATGCCCTTTGCAGTACTGCTCATCCTGACAATTGACTAGCATTAAAAGAGGAAGCCCAGTTACATTTAGTGTCAGAAGTGTTACACTATCAGAGGTTATTCAAATATAGGAGTTGTATCGGAAGTATTGGACGATGTCAACTGCTAATAGTTGGATGTTTCCACTTTATGCTATGGCATCCGCTCGCTCACTCTCTCTCTCTCTCTCTCTCTCTCTCTCTCTCTCTCTCTCTCTCTCTCTCTCACACACACACACACACACACACACACACACACAGGGTAGCCGCGCGGTCTGGGGCGTCTTGTCACGGTGCGAGGCCTCTTCTCACGGTCGGCGCGGCTCCCCCCGTCGGAGGTTCGAGTCCTCCTCCAGCATGGTTGTGTCTCGTCCTTAGCGTAAGTTAGTTTGTTAGATTACGTAGTGTGTAAGCTTAGGAACGATTGACCTCAGTAGTTTAGTCCCATAAGACCTTAGCACAAATTTCCAGTTTCCAATTTGTATAGCACACACATGCAGTACACTTATAATATGCAATCAATGTCAGAGCATAAAACGAAAATAAAACGAACCTCCAGGGTACTGGAGTAGCTTGTGTCTGGAATTTCTTTTAATCAGTAGAGCGAAAAACCAACCCATGTCGCAAACTATTACTTTTTATTCATTCGATGACTAGTTTCGGGCCAAGACATTAGTAACAACCGTTTTTTAACAAATTATAACGTGAAGATTACTAAAGACAGGAGTACCAACAGATTATTTGGGTTTTTTACCTGAATAAAAAGGCCAAATCTGTACAAATTGATGGTTTAAATATATTTGAGGATGTGTGCAATGCGAATATCGTTAGTATATGCAACATGGTAAAGAGATCCGGGTTAGAAAATGGTAATAATAATGAGTCTAAAATTATGAAGTATCGAGTTGCGACCAGAGACATAAGTAAAACGGGGATAACTGAACACGTTCCTACGAATGTCATGAGGTAATCTATAATTGTGTTCCACATTGTAAATATGCCCTTATTTCCAGCATGTAACAGCTAGAAGTGGCAGATTTAGCACCGGTACTGTAAAGTAGACAAGAGGATCGTCATAACTGCACTGAGCATGCCTGGTAGGACAGACATTTACATTAGCGATGTCTGGTGGTAGGGGCACAATCACTTGGTGTGAAATGAACGTATGAGGAAGAGTCTAGTGCAACGCCGCGGTACCTAATGGTCAGCACAGTTCGTGGCTCCATCTCTTAGAGCTGAAGAAAAACCAAGGAACATGCAACAGGAACGACCAGTTGATCGATCATTCCCGGCTAATACGAAATTGGACTGTCTGTTAACTGTTCGTGCTTCTGGCAGAAGATTGAAATTTATTTTTAAGGTATCTTACAAGGGAACCTCCCCATCGCACCCCCCTCAGATTTAGTTATAAGTTGGCACAGGGATAGGCCTTGAAAAACTGAACACAGATCAGTCGAGAAAACAGGAAGAAGTTGTGTGGAACTATGAAAAAAAATAAGCAAACTATACAAACTGAGTAGTCCATGCGCAAGGTAGGCAACATCAAGGAGAGCGTTGGCTTACGAGCGCCGTGGTCCCGTGGTTAGCGTGAGCAGCTGTGGAACGACAGGTCCTTCGTTCAAATCTTCTCTCGGGTGAAAATTTTAATTTTTTATTTTCAGATAATTATCAAAGTTCAGGCACTCACACATAATCAACTTCGCTCTCCAAAATTCCAGGACATGTTCAGATTTGCTTGGACATATACAGAATTTGACGGTCTACGCACGGAAACATTTGAAAACGTAAAAAACATATGTTTTGACAGAGCACAGGGAAAACTGTGCGACTCTGAAACTGTTGCATTCATTTGATGCAGTTTATGTGACAAAATCTTATGTTTTCATCACTTTTTTTGGAGTGATTATCACATCCACAAGAAAACCTAAATCGGGCAAGGTAGAAGAATCTTTTTACCCATTCACCAAGTGTGCAAGTTAGGTGGGTCGACAACATATTCCTGTCATGTGACGCACATGCCGTCACCAGTGTCGTGAAGAATATATCAGACGTGTTTTCCTGTGGAGGAATCGGTTGACCTATGACCTTGCGATCAAATGTTTTCGGTTCCTATTGGAGAGGCACGTCCTTTCGTCTACTAATCGCACGGTTTTGTGGTGCGGTCGCAAAACACAGACACTAAACTTATTACAGTGAACAGAGACGTCAATGAATGAACGGACAGATCGTAACTTTGCGAAAATAAAGAAAGTAAAATTATCACTCGAGGGAGGACTCGAACCAAGGACCTTTCGTTCCGCAGTTGCTCACTCTAACCACGATACCATGGCGCTCATCAGCTAATATTCTTCTTTATGTTGCCTATCTTGCACATGGACTACTCAGTTTGTATATTTTGCTTATTTTTTCATAGTTCCACACAACTTCTTCCTGTTTTCTCGATTGATCTGTGTTCAGTTTTTCAAGGCCTATCCACTGTGTCAATTTATAACTAAATCTGAGGGGGGTGCGATGGGGAGGTTCCCTTGTTAGAATATGTCTAGAAACCAGCCTCTACTGAAATACTCTTCTCGTTTAGTACTGGTTGTGGTTGACTGACATGAAAAACTTCAAGTCCATCTCTGAAAGGCAGAAAGTTGTTACTCTCCGCTCTCAAACGCAATCCCAGAGCCCTAGCGTTGCTGGGATATGAATACTCCCTATATCTTGTGAACAACTTCCTCCCCTTCCGATCAATGTAAAAATTTCCACAATCACTGTACCGTATCTTACATACGTCATGTTTACCAAAAATACTTCGAGTTTGGTCCTACATCATGCGTTAATGACATGTGTAAGTTTATGCAAGACTTTTATAGTTTTATCAATATGGGGGCCGTTGTATGTTAGACTAACAAATCTACCCTCACTTTCCTCTTTTTAACCATTTTACTGTAATCTTTTTGTAGCCTGAATTTCTACACCGCGTTACGTACAGTAATGATATTCTCACTTCCACTATTTTCTAATACATACACTACACACAATTAGTACAGTACCGACCCTTCTTTTTTTAACAAAAAAAAAAAAACACATACTGAACTGTCGTTACTACTGCTTGTACTAACTTTCCCATTATTGTTTATTAAGAAACGTCAGTAGTAACTGCCTGTGATAACCTATTCACGTTTTAAGAGTAAAATGGGAATAGTAAGATTTTATATTTATTCACTAGTGCCAAGACGTACAATTCATTCATGAAAAAAAGTAAAAATAGAAAACACCCTTGATGCTGTTGATGGATAGAATCTAATACTTTTGTCTCTGATGTTACGTCACATGTATTAGATTTCATCGCATACGTTTTGGAACTTCTTGTATTAATATACTTATGGGTGCAGCAACACGTGCTATAACTGGCATCCCATGTACACGAAGCTCATGTAGTTGAATAGTTTCCACCTGCTGTGTTACTGTTATACTTCGATGTACATTTTATTGTCATT
Source organism: Schistocerca nitens (assembly GCF_023898315.1). NCBI lineage: Eukaryota > Metazoa > Arthropoda > Insecta > Orthoptera > Acrididae > Schistocerca > Schistocerca nitens. The sequence continues at coordinate 176,130,472 of NC_064618.1, forward strand.
TAACTTTAAATTGTGTCCTTGATATAGATCGGTAAACATTTTGTCATTTTAGTTGTAGCCAACGACGGCATTTAAAGTATCTTCTTCCATGAAAGTTCTTATGTCGTTTTGCAGAGAAAGAAATCTTAAATCTATTTATTCGTCGATGTGAATAGTCTGCAGTTAATGATTACGACATCTGTTGTTTACTGCTTTGACCATTTAATAAGCTATAGCCAGTTTAACACTCACTATATTACCACATGGCTTATTTATGAAATAAGAATTCTGTTATTATATACAGTCAATTTTCTCAGTTTGTTGAGTCTAAAACTAAAAGTACATGTAGGAATTAAAATAATAGCGCATACAGGGTTTGTCCTAATCGTGTATTACACTTTTATGTGTTACTTACTTTCATAATCTCTGTACATTATCCCATAACCTATGTCTGACGATGTTTCGAAACGTGTAGCATTTAATAATGAACTGTGCTACCAAGACTGTTCCACAATTGAAATGTGTCAAATCTAAATGGTCGTTCACATCTGCTGCGGAAGATTACTTGGATGAAGCAATGGAAATTTCAATGTAAGTCTAAGCAGGAAACGGCGTTAATGATTTTTCAGCCCTGCTGTTTCGTGCCTTCCTGTAGCTTGATCAGGGGGGAGTATGGGGTGACATTTACATGTGCATGAGTAAAACCGCCCCCTCCCCCCCCCCCCCCCTAAGACTGCCCAGTTAGGCCAAACCCTCGTTGCCTCCTGTGCACCTTTGTTGAGCACTTTAGAAATTTAACTGTACAGATACTTCTACACCTATTTAGTTGAGTGAAGCTCCACTGCAACTTTAGCGCCTGAGGGCAGGCAATTTGTTTTGACACCACGTAACTCTACATGCCCACAAGAAGGTTTTTGAAAAACGTAGCCCTTTAATAGTATTGTGCTGTGCACGACCAGCCTCACATTTTGTGCCTGAGGAATGAAGTCTTTCGGTTTTTGAAATCGATGGCAAATAGTGGATAAAGATGAACACAACTTTTTGTACAATACAATGCTATAATAACAATGGGACTTAATCTCTGTATGTCCATCTTTTCAGAGATCGTTGCGGGATTCGGCTGTTTGACATAGAATGTTATATCAAACACCTTTCAGTCGTCTAGTCTCAAAACTTATTTTATTTGGCTACCAGTTTCGGCCATTTGCTACGCCATCTTCAGGCCTGACTTACAGGAAAATTTCGGTTCTGGTCAAAATAGGGGCCAGCATTCGAATACTGGTACCTGTAGATTTCTGCTTGCTATAGCTGTTACTTTAACCATCATCTGCTCATCAAATGTCTAAGTTCTTATTCTGCAAGTTCTTATTCTTCAAGCATCTCACATCTCCATTGCTTCCATCGCTACAGAAGCAACACCATTATTACCTGTTGAATATCTCGAGTATTTCATACAAAGCTGTAACTACATATTTCCATTTGTGCCTACACAATCTACTAGCGAGGTTGTTTTCCACCACTTGTCTTTATGTCACCTCTCCTGATACACATTTACGTACAGAGTAAACGAAAATTTTTGTATAAATCGAAACTCGTTAGAGAGCGTTGCAACAATATTACTAAATCTAAGTGTGCTTTTTGTAGTTCACTCGTACTTTCATGCAAGTAGAGAAGAGATGCGTGTAAATCTGCCAATATCTACTTAGTCTTCTACTACTCCATGTTATGCCTAGTGCCTTGTCTGGTCTTACCATCTCTTCTACACTCTTTACACACTTCCCTTGCCCTGTAGTTTATATTCTATTGCTAGCTTAGGAAGTCTCTGTGGTACCATATGAAGTACATGATCGTTCTATTTGTCTTTATAGTAGACTACCTTTCCTGTTACTGGTTGCTTCCATAACTCTTCCCTTATTACATTTTTGTCTTCCCTTGCACCGCCATTTTCATATATTAGATGTTTCACTCTTAATTCTTGTAAATCATTGTTCTACAGCGACCAAATTTCAGCCCAATGTAATGTAGTGGGGACTGCCATGATTTTATAAAATTTAAGTGGTTACCTTTTCTTTCTGTTACTCTTAAGTGTTCTGCTAATAGTTCCACACGCACGCTGGTACGTATTTTTTTCTGTATATCTATATATTTATATGATTTGTCGCATCCTAAATACTGGGAACTGCCTACATGTTCCATCGGTGTATTATCGAGGACGGATTTTGGTCATACTGGGTGAATATCTAAAAATGTTACAAATATATTTATACTGCAGGTGGCGCTTATTTCATTTAGTTTATGTAACGTCATTGCCGGCCTGTGTAGCCGAGCGGTTCTAGGCGCTTCAGTTTGGAACCGCGCGACCGCTACGGTCGCAGGTTCGAATCTTGCCTCGGGCATGGATGTGTGTGCTGTCCTTAGGTTAGTTAGGTTTAAACAGTCCTAAGTTCTAGGGGACTGATGACCTCAGATGTTGAGTCCCATAGTGCTCAGACCCATTTGACTTTGTAACGTCATTTGTGATTTATCTTCGCTGCCTTGTATAATAACTTCGTCATCAGTGAATAACATCGTGTTGATATGTCTACTCCTCCCGGTATTTATGCCTGATGGTGTTATATCTCTTTTCCATTCACTGATCATGTCATCTACACTGTCCATTCTCATTAACATGGCCATCTGTCAAACGCCCAGATTACCACATTTTGCAGCGCAGACCGTTACAAGACGTGTAGCTCGGAGGTCAGTGAAGTTCTGGAATGTGTGCCATGTCGAACCCATCTACATCTGCATCTACATCTACATCTACGTGATTACTCTGCTATTCACAAAACAGTGCCTGGTAGAGGGTGCCGTGGCCAGCTGCGCTTGGTTTCTCTGTTGAGAATCCATGGCGCAAACAGCCAGATGGAGGTGGTCACACAAATTCTCGATTTCTGTTGGTCCATAATGACCAGGGAACATGGACTGGTTAAGTAACAGTCAATGTGAATAAAATTCACCAACAGCAGTGTGCTTTAAGGTGTTGTGTTATTTTATTTTATCCAGAAGGCAACGAGTTTCAGCCATCTTCAGGCCCCATACGCTTCGGTTATTTAGTTAGAAGAGTATGGGGCCTGAAGATGGCATAATTAAATGCCGAGACTGGCTGCTTTCAGAATAAAATAAAATAATATGTTAAAGTACACGGCAGATGGTGAATTTTATTGCCACTGAAAATTCTCGATTTGGTTTAAATTGGGTATGTTTGGTGGCCAGGGGAGTACGATAGACTTATCATGTTGCTCTTCGATCTACGGACGTATAGTGGGAGCTGTGTGACTCTTTACATAGTCCTGCTGGTAGATGCCATCGTGACGAGTAAGAAACAAATGCATAGAAAGATGGAGATTGCCCCAAGAATAGATTCATTCACGTGTTGATCCATTGTGCCATACAGTATGATCAGATCACATGGGGCATGCCAAGGAAACATTCCCCAGATCATGACGCTCCCTCCTCCCGTCTGGACCCTCACGAAGATTCTTGCAGGGCCATACACGCCAATGGCTATCAGCCTGATAGAGTATAAAACGTGATTCGACTGATAAGGTCGCCAGTCGCTACTCACACGACGTCGAGTTACGGTACTCGAGTGAAAATTCTAGTAACCATCGCCGATGTTTAAAGCATTCGGCACGATTGCATGATCCTGAGGCTGCAGCAAAAGTCGTCGAGGGGACAGTGCTGGTAGTCCCTTGGTTCATCTCGGCGGTCAGTTGCTCTACAGCACAAATCTCCGCAGCTGTTGTTCTCCGTTGCAATCTATGGCGCTTGGTCAACCACAGCTGCTTTCGCACCCATCTTGGATAGTGCCATTTCGCAATGCATGACATACTTTAACCACTGCGGCTGCGATTTGTTTAGATACTTATCTGTATCAGAAATGCTTTCACGCCTTCACCCTTTCACATTGGTGAAAAGCAGAATTCCTTTCTCACCTTGTTTGGATGTCTTTCAGGTGTTATCTCTTTAAAAAACCAAACTAAACTCCTCCCGAACATGCCATGAAGGCCCAACGGTACCGACCGGCCGCAGAGTCATCTTCAGCCCGTAGACGTCACCTGATGCTGATATGGAGGGCATGTGGTCAGCCCATCGCTCTACCGGCCGTATGTCAGTTTCCGAGACCGTAGCCGCTACTTCTCAATCAAGTAGCTCCTCAGTTTGCCTGACAAAGGCTGAGTGCACCCCGCTTACCAACAGCGCGCGACAGAGCTGCGGCAAGGTCGTTGGCGCTGTTACCACTTTACGCGTGTAGAATATATTTCTGGTGTTCATATACGGACATTTTACGACAGATCAGACTTATTTTAGGGTATTCCTCCATGATTTGCCATAGCTTACCTCTGTGAATTCTATCAAATACCTTTTCATAAGCCACAAATTCTAGGTGGGATTCCAGATTGATTTATCTTCCCCACTGTGTTATCCGTTTCAGTGGGAAAACATCGTACGTGCATGACCTTTCCTTTCACAAACTGCTTATTCCTCCATTAAATATCCTAGATATTTCTAAGTCTTTCATCTGTTATTTTTCTGTTGGTTTGTACTCGGAATACTGATAGTCTTGTAGTTAAATTTATTAATTGTTTCGCTTTTATCACTCACTGACGGAAAAAATCGCAACACTAAAAGGTAGTTCATGTAGAGCTATGAAATTTCAGGAATACGTTTGCTAGGTAACAAATTTCAGTGATTATATTGCAGTATCACAGGTAAGCCCTACATAAGCCATTGTAACTGTGAAGTTCTGGTACATTAATAAGCAGTGTAACCGCCAGAATGTTGAATGCAAGCATGCAAATATGCATGCATTCTGTTGTACAAATACCGAATGTCTGTTTGTGGATGAAATTACATCCCCGTGGCACTTGGTCGGTCAATACAGGGACAGTTAAAGCTGATGGTGGATGAAACACTACTTGTCTTCCGATGATGCCCCAATTCGACTGGAGACAGATCTGGTGATGGGGGTTAGACCAAGGCAATGTCAACGCCCCATAGAGCATTTTGGATTACAGCAACGGTAGTTGGGTGGGCATTGTCTTGTCGGGAAACACCCCTGGAACGCAACAGGTCGGATCACCAGACTGACGTACAAATTAGCAACAATTGTGTATTGGATAACCACGAGAGTGCTCCTGCTCTCATATGAAATCTCATACAAGACCATAACTCCAGGTTTAGGTTCATGTGTCTAGTAAGCAGACAGATTGCCTGCAAGTCCTCAGCTGGCCTCCTCCTAACCTACACACGGCCCTCACTGGTACCGCCTAGAACCAAGTTTCATCGTAAAGCACAACAGACCTCAAGTGAGCCATCTCTTGTCACCATTGAAGTGGCAAGGAGGGGGTGATGGTGTTGGGATCAGTGGAATGGACACCACAGGGCATCTGTTCGATAATGTCCTTGAGGTAACCGAATTTTTTTAGTTCGTTGTGTCACTGTAGCACTCACAGCTGCTCAAATTTCCGCTACAGATAAAGTACGGTGCGACAGAGCCATACGCCGAAAATGGTAATCATTTCTTTCAGTAGTGCCACGTGGCCGTCCGATACCCGGTCTTCTTGTCGCCGTACAATCTCACACCGCTGCCAGCAAGCATGTACTGTAGCTCCATTACCACCAAGTATTTCTGCAACATAGCAGAAGGAACCTGCAGTTTCTCGTAGCCCTAATATACGACGTGGTTCAAACCCATTGAGATGTTGATGATGGACTCTTTGTCGCCTTAAAGGCATTCTTGGCTAACATTATCTCACCACGATCAGTCTCAACGGTAACTAAAAATCACGCCCGCTACAAAGTATATTTCAAGGAAACCTGGTTTTCATCCTGATAGTAGCGCTACTACCGCCACTGTTGTGCGACTGGCACGAAATCTTAACAGACATCATGTTTCTGATGTAGAAACACGGCTATGGAGTTTAGTTTATGTAGAAAAATTCCATCTTGCTATTGCGATTGTACTTCGCGTCAGTGTATACTCAAATGACGTGTTCGCTGGTATCTCATTTTTTACCAAAAACCTGTTAAAGAGATGTAGCAGTCTCAGTTCTAAGGAAATTCCTCTGTGTTTAATCAGTTCGAATTTTTTCCTTCTAGTCCTGGTGATTATCGGTTTGGTATTTATTCAGAATTGCCATCAATCCCATCGTGCGTATACAGTCTACTCCTTTCAGATATTCCTTCTCATCTGCTTGATCTCTGGATGGATTAGCTAAGATTTACGTAAAAAGCTGCTTAAATCCAGTACTGTGCTGTAATGTGTGACCATGTATGTCGTTGGATTTGGAAGCTGTGGTGCAACGTGCACGGCGTGATTGGCGACAGTAACAGGCATTCGTAAAATTGTTGCTGTGAGTGGGACATGTGACACAGTTCGTTACAAACACAGTGAATCCTGGCAGACCCACTAAATTTCCCAAAGTAGTCCAAATCAGCACTTGTTCAGAAATATTGCCACTCGAAGGTAATGTAGTTGCATAAAAAAATACGTTTCTGAAGTAATCGGCCGTTGTCATTAGGCAGGGCTTGTTTAAGTCGAAAGTTGGTGAAAGAGCAACCAGAATATATATTGCTTGGGCTTACAGTTTACTTCTTGCCTGCACTGTGTTTTTAATTCTGTGATGAATTCTAAAGACAGTGTCCAGAATTGACAGAAAGAGTGGACAGTGTAATAAAACAAAAGAAACTATTGGGTGAAGATCACGCCAACCACGTTAGCAGAGGTGTTTCCACCTAATGAATTGTAAGTGTACCGTACCTCCACCACTAAGTATTTCCTTCCGCTGATCTTGACAGAAATAGATGTGTGACCTTTTATCTACTCCCATTGGTTAAAGGTTGCTTTCAATCGACAACAGCTGTTCAAAGAGAGCAGTTTCTTCGACGTTTTATAAAATGGATTTTAAAACGTTCAGAACTCATTTTTAGCTGATCTTACTACGGTTGATAATGTGGAACACCGAAGATAACGCAAAACACAGCAAGGAGAGAGAGCAAGTAGAGATGGTGGTGTAAGTTGACTCTAGGGTACCCCTCCCCCGTTCCCCTCTAGAAACAATACCTCCTTTTTATGATAAAGTCCAAGTGACTGCTGAAGTTTCGGCAGTAGAGCGACCTGCCATCAGTTCAGCATTCTGGCATATCACCCAACCTCGAGAGTTTGGCCACGCACTGTACACCAGTGTTAAAACTCTAACAACAGTCCTCTAAAGAATATGAGAGAGACGTAAACAACATGCCTCGTGTACCTCCTTGGTCACTCAGATATCTTACAGAACATAGCACTAGTCTGCATATTGTGGTGTAGAGCCTGAAACTGTTCATCATAATAACTGATCCCTTTCCATGACATGTCATTCTGACTCCAAAATATCAGTATTTCGTATCAATTTTACGTTAGAAACAGAATGAAGTTATTGAACTACCAGGTGGAAAATTAAGCTCATAGTCTTTAATATATAAGCATACCAACATGATATCAAAGTAAACCAAGAGCAGCTATCTTGTTATCCCTTTCTACTTACACCAACATCCTGTGAAAGAAAAACCTGCAAGTAATTTACTTTGAAAGCCATTTACTCGTAGGCTGGATGGAAGAAGTAATAAGAATGCGTTAGGAATGCCTAGGTAGCAATATAAAAGAAAATACTATTAATGAGTGAAACATATATAACGATATACAGTTTTTTATCGCCCTCCTGGAGATGTAATATTTTGAAATTATGAGAAGGGTGGAGAACATTACTATTACAGGTATTAATACATCGATCAGTACTATTGGTATCTCCCTCGTACTTCCATATTAGGGAAGGAGACATGAGTATTAATTAGCCAAGATATACCAAAAAACGCGTGAGAAATGAAACACATAATTATCTATTGCTTTGAAGTAATTTCTCGTTCATTTCAAAGCTGCGCTATATATGCGCAAAGCCCATGACAAAATTCACAACAGTAATCAGCATTAGCAAAACTGTTGCTGTGAATGGAACATGTGACAGAGTACGTAGTACTCTCATGGTCTCGGGCTGATGATTAAACCTGTAATTGAGGTTTCCATTACGTACTAATTAGCATCTCGTAATATAAAAGCGGGATTGTGAATCTATCATCTCGTCCACCAAAAGCACTGATCATGTAATACATTTAGCGCTAACCATAACGTGCATATTTCAATTATAACTCCTGTGTCTCAAGTTCGCATTCATCATTCATCCGGTCCTAATTGCACTGAGCGAACACATTAAAAATAAATGTTTGTCGTGAAAGATTTTATCCTGTTTTGAGCTGTTCCATTAAATATTAACTACACCAAATGAAAATACAGAGGATACTGAGATCGCACGCAGTCACGGGTGAACATGATAGCTAATTTAAAATGTAACTACGACCGACGTTTGCCTCATATGCTCTGCGCAGGACCCGAAGTTATTTACGTCATATTACATTTGTTGTACAGTGAAGAATCTACTTATTTAATTTGGTTCATTTTTAAATCTGTTTTGTTGCAATATAAACCAAATAAAACATATTCGTAGATAACGGTAACACTTTTTTATTGCGATCATTTAAAAAAATGGATCCAAACCTTTCATATTATCATAAAAGGTGAAACCAGAGGAAATTAGGTAACATTTAGCAAGAAAACTGTGTATCATTATATGACCTGAGATCTTATATTCGCTCTTCTCGTGTATGCCTCGGTGAAACGAAAAGGATCCGTTGTTATCACGTAAATTTATGAGAGCCCTCGACATTAATTTCACAGAGGGAGAACTAAATGGATACCATTTCAGAGATAGCATGAAGATATTCGTTCGTCTAGAAAAACAACGTTATGGTGCGGTTAAAGATGACGGTCTCTGAATTCCATGCTCACACTGACAGTGCTATTTCCTATGCTGCCATTCACAATGCGCCTCAAGAACTCTTTTTGTCCACCAAGACTGAAATAGTTTCCGTAAGCGATTAATATAGTGCAATTTTTCTAGCTGAGTTCCATTCATCGTGTGGGTAAAGTTTTCTGAGTAAAATTGTCATTACTTTTATTCAGATTTACTATAACTGCGAAGTAGTTTAATTTGTTTCATTCAAGTAATATTTGAAATGACGTTGGGAAGATACCCTTGGGAAGTTAGGATGTTCCTGTTACTAATTTTTAACCGTGTTTGCCAAGAAAGTATGATTTCTATGATTGTGTATTGTGGAAAACATGAAATAACTTTGTTTGATGAGTTATTGACACCACTTCAGCTATTAAAAGTGCCTCTTTAATATTCCGTCAAGTGTAACATGTTTCAGGTGTGACGCCCATTTTTATGTTTATTCAGTGAAACAAGAGCGTAAGCTAACGTGACTATAAGAACCAGTATATATAACATGACAGAAGGAATTTGTGTAGGAGTATCTCACTTGACGGTAACAACGAATTTCGGCACTGTCAAGGTACTTCCAAATGGAATGTCAATTATATCTTAACAATATACAGCAAATTTTCTGTTACATTGTCATACAGCATGCGTCAGACATGGTTTCGATCACACTTGGCAGCATTAATGCTCTAAAAAGTGGACATAAAAGAAGCTGTACGTTCGGACCCTCCAACTACGGCGAGTATTGTCTTTAGATAAATGATTAGGTCCCTGCGACATAAAACTGTTGACACAATACAGTCAGCCCTGCAAATGTATGGACCATCGCTGATTAGGTACCAAGCAGCTAATGATATCTTTCTTTTTTTTTTACTCAGATATGTTTCGACTACTATAAAATCATTTGTTTCTCCAAATATACTGCGTTTGTTTCAGTTTCCTATGCTATTATTCTAGACTTAAATTCTACCCTAGTGATTCACTTATATGGTTCATTAATTGCTGGAGATATTCTATTTCTTCTACGCGCCTGTATATAATGTGTTTAATCAAAGTTAAGGGAGAGTCCACTTTCAGTGAAATTGTAGTTCTCAAAGGAAGAGATTTTTCCAATTAGAGTTCAACACAGCCTAGTGAGTAGGGACGAAACTATTACAGATGTGGAGTTCAACAGGTAAAATGAAAAATAAATTCAAGTCGTATTCAGATATTGTTCACCATATTACCATGCATAGCACATTAGAATTGATTAGCATGTCTCGTAAACAGAAAAAGGAAATGGTGTGGTCAACAAATTACAATAACAAAATAGCTTTGCTGTTTACATCATGGCTTAGTGTAAGCATAATATAAATTGTGTGTGATGTGCGAGAGGTAGACATTAAGTCTTATCACCTAGAAAAAAAGGCAGTTACCATATTAATTTTTTGTTTGTTTCCAGGTACAAATAAGTACCTTCAGTCCTGCAAGACACGGAAATCCCCATGCTACATTAAAATAGCACTGCTACAATACACAAATCAAAATGCAGGAGGTCATGTCACTTCATCAATACCTAAAGCCCCAGGGGGAGAATTAGCTACAGTGCGACCTAAAATGATGGAATTTGACAACGATTTGCGAGAACTGCTCTCGCCAAGAATGCATCAATCACGGCTTGGCATTATGTAGATCTGGAAAGACTACAAATTCAGTAATGTTAGTAACAATTTTATTCCTTTAAGATACGTATCGTCTTCGATTAATTGTGATGGATGAGCAGAGCATCCAGAAAAGTGCAAAGAAATCTATTTGGCGTTGTCCTTTCAATATGTGTACTTGTTGGTTGTTTATATGTATCAAAGCGTAAAAGTGGTTCGAAGTATGCAAAGACACTGACAAAACTATACTTACAGTATTTATTTCACGTATGCATCACATTCTGCTGTAGCAGGTAAAAGAAAAGAGCACAGAAAAGGCGAATATATTCTACTTCAAAAAACTCTGGCATGTAAGTGGGGAACCAGCAGCCTCAATCCTCATGCCGCCTTCCTCACCAAAGATCTTGGCATGCGAACATATTCGCACTTTCAGTGCTGAAAGAGAGTAGCAGGGAGACAGAGACGGTCCAACACATCGGGAAAGTGCCAGTGACGGAGAATGAGACAGTAATGATGGGAGATAAAAGTTGTAGTGGAGGAGATAGATGGATAGATGAAGGCAATAGCGGTGGAAATCAAAGTGAGAGGAGACAGTTATGGTCGGTGACAGACAGTGTAGTAAAACAAAACCAGGGATGTATAGAGTAAGTATCAGTAAGATCTAAGTGTGAGTAGACTGTGAAAATGAAAAAGAGACATCGGTAGAGACCTTGTAGCGGACAATTAGGTAGACCCCCAGAGGTTTGGAATTGCTGAGGAATGGTGCAGGCATTGGGAAAGATGACAAAAGGAGACATTTTAATTGAAAGAGGTGGTAGTGGCAGTGGGGTATGCTGTTAGTACAAGAGACAATGTAAATTAGATGTAGGAGACAGTGGTAGGAGACAGCGGCCGTTGGAGAGAAAAGCATAAGGGGCCAACGAAAATGAGGGTGGAGATGGCGTGAAATGCGATGAAAGAAACAATGGCGAACAGTTGCAGCGAAAGATCGGAGACAGCATATCCGTAATTTGCTAGTTTGGAGGTTGTGATCGCCTTTTGCCAATTGTTTCCATCGTTCTATACCCAAGCGTTAAAAAAATTTCCCTATTTCACCAAACGCCTATACTGACTTTCTTAAATTTCCCAATCTAGGGGAGTGTGAAGGCTTAACTGCGAAGAGAGATTTGAGAAAAGAATTTAAAATATTCTGTACAAAGAGACCTCGAAAATTTTTTGCAAGCCAAAACTTTTGGTGAGGAATATAGAACGAGGATTGCTGCCGCTAGTTCGACACCTATCGGTCGGAGTGGCTCAGAGAGAGGCACGTTCGCTTCTTTCATTATCCAACAGAAAAACTTAACTAATGGTACAATAATCACATTATATGATAAATAAAGCTTTAGTATTACATTACAGTTTTCTGTTATTCTTCCGTTGTTATGTGAGAAACTGATTTTTGTAGCACTTTTTTATGAGGTTTAACTACCGCTTGTTTCTGTTCACTGTATATCTGCCACCGTGGAGTTTTACTTACGGTTTACATACACAGAATGTTCGGTTTTTGGAGTTTTACAGACACATTTCTACTTAACACATAACTTCCCCTGTTCACTATACTTTGCGAATCTTCCACTTACAAATAGTCTTGCAATGAACAAGAAAGAAATAAACGACCGTATCAGTACAAGTAAAAACTCACTGATTATGTTAGTCATTACAAATGAATGAGAAACACAGAGCGACAGTAAAAAAAAAAAAAATGTCTGTGAACCGTAAATGTGAGATGTTTAGCCGAAATGTGTTCATATAACCCCGAAAATCGAACGTATTGGGTTGGCAAACAACCTCAATACAAGTCCAGGAGGGCAAAAAGGTGCTGCTAAAGCCTTAAATAGTAAGTAGAAACAAATAGTTCTTAAACATTAAAAATTGTGCTACAAAACTTTGTTTCTAACAAAAAAAGTATGAAAGTAAGACTGTAGTGTAAGGACAACATTGTCACTATTATATGAAAGTTTTATGTACAAATCAACTTCCATTACCGACCATTGAATGTTCTTCGTACAAAAAAGAAAAAAAAAAGCGAAATGCATATGACAACGCAGGTGCTCCTGTTTTTTAGCATTAGACATATCATTTCCCAGGAACATAGAAGCAACGACGAAATGACGAAAAGCATCACAAAAAATGTTGACATTTCAGCTGTACCAGGTATCTTCTCTATCTCTTGAGTATCAAGAATACTACAGAACTACCCAGCACATCAGACTGAATCAAATATGCAAAATAAGTAATGTAATCCCATGATACATTCACATGCAGGTCGGAGACATATCATTGTAACCACAAAAATCGAAATCTTTTGCAGAAAAGGAGACTTAACTGAAAAATTAAAATGAAGAAGCCCCTTTTTCAAGAAAGCCATGCTTAGCAGCAAGCTGTATGACGAACATCTCGAGTAATCTGCATTAATTGACAACAAACAGCGGTGATTTTTATGGTACGGAAAACTGAACGCATCTGAACATCAACACTTCAGTTTACACTGACCAAATGCATGTACAAAATTAAAACACTTGCCAATTAACAGGAGCTGCATATAAATACAACAAAGTAAAAATGCATCACCACATGTTGAACTCAAAAGTTGTAGACCTCTCAGGTACATAAGTAACAGAGAATTAAACATGACTATTTGAGAAAGAGGTCGATCACGGTATCAGTATCAAGACAAGTATCACGTAGGAAATCTGGTTATACAAACATTAAGCATCCTATTAGAGGAAGAGAAACAAGCTGATGACATTGTAAATATAGGGCCAAAATGGGAATTGGTGATAAATTAAATAAACAACTTGATCAACCTCTAAAGAAAGTGTATAATAAATTGCCTCACTACAATAAGGCACTTCACCACAAGAAGAGTAAAAGCAAAATTGCACTCCAAGCACTTCTGTCACCAGAGTCGATAAACAGAACATTTAAGTGCTGATCAATAAAAACTAAGAAAAAGTCTAAGAATTGTTCTCCTCCGACATAAAGAAATTAAATCTGACTTAATGGCAGATTTCCAGACTAACATAAAAGTACTTCATGCACATCAAACGTACATTCACAGACAAACAGAAACAACACGTAACACAAAAGGTCAGCAGCCAGTCCAAAATTCATGAACGTAATATTCCTTTTGACCAGTCATGAATATAATGATCAACGCCATACTATGTGGCAAAACACAACATACAGAAACATAGAACAACTCTAAGAAATTAAGAATAACTAAACAGTGAATACCTGAATGATCGTGCAGCAAAAATAAGAACCTGTACATTGCAAAACAGTTCCACACATTTTTAATGTGGACAATGTGTGCACTTCAGTACCAACTCTAGATGCAATAAAAGTAATCGAAGGGAACCTACACACATACAAAAAAAAAAAAAAACATCCAATTGTAATATTGGAGAAGTAATAAAAGACATCAAATAATCAGATATCGAAATAGTTGAAATAGTTTCCAGCTTGCAAAGGAAAAGTACTTACAATAATATGGCGTATCAGTTTGATCCCAAAAAATCAGTACGATTGGCAAAAATATTTATAAATCACAACGAAAATACAGTCTTTTATACAATAATCTCAAAGATAGCATACAAATTTGTTAATTGTTAAACATTTGTGGTTAATATAATCTAAATGTTAGATAAACCAATAGACGAATGAAATCAACTGCGTGCAGTTGTAAACAGTGTATACAAAGTTAATCACGTCACCTAAGAAAGAAAACATAAAAACAAAGATATTTTGGACATAAAAATAGAGATGAAAATGAGCAAGAATGTGATATGTACAGAAAGGCAACAGCAGCAGTCACCCTTATCAGTGCCTCTTTAAACCAACTACAAACCATAAAAACATTCCAACATATAATACATAGATTGTGCAAAATCCTGGTCAACAAAGAAAAGTATAAAAAGAATTAGAAACAATACGTCTCACAGAAAAAGTAGTGGATACAACTATTATATAAAACGAAGACAACCAAAATATCAAAACAAAAGAAAATTAATAGCAAACACACAATCCATACAAAACAAGGCAGATGCTATAGTATACACACATAAACACATATAAAAGTAATACATGTGACATGATTCACAATAGAAAAGGGTGCACTGTAACACACAAATTCAAATCATCCTACAGAATGGTAAATACGCTACAGAAACCGGGATTTCACGTAGTCTACTGAACAAGAAACGCACTCAAGTCAAGATTTAGGAACACCAAAAAAAAAAAATCAGATAAATAGCAAAGAACTGATGCATAACTCGTAGACTGTGAGAACTGCAAAGGTAACTTCAAACTAGTTACAGAGAACACACGTAAAGCCTGAAACAGTCTATCTACCCTTGCTGAACACCTGATAAAGTTTGGACGTGAACCATTTAACGCGGAACAAGATAAAAAGTACTTTTTAGGATGAACAGTCTATAAGACAGATCTTTAGATTAAAGGAAAACTTCACATAAGAAAAGCCCTTGCAATTGAAAAGAAAGTGATGAACGATCAAATCAATACAAGTAACAACTCACTGACCATGTTAGACAGTAAAATGTTAACAAACAGAAATGTAGAACATAATCACATCAAATATTAACTGAATATAAAACACACACACACGCACGCACACACTTACGCAAAATACACAAAAGAATATTGAAGTACATATAGACATAACAACACAAATAACAGAAGAAGTAAACAAACCAAACAAAAACACACTCAACGGTGGAAATTAAGTGTTAGGTCGAATATCGAATATACTGCGTATGCAAACTTTCTAAGTGCAGCTCCACAACGGCACATATACACCAAAAAGATCACAAATCGTAAGCAGAAATTAAACCTCACATAACCTCTACAATAAAACGTTGTTTCTCGCCTAAAAACAAAAGAATAATAAAAAATTCTAATGTAATAACTGTAACTGTTACGTAACTCTGTTGTTATGTCCAATAACAAACTTGTGTTACAGGCCACTGAAAACACTTAAAGTGTAAAAAGAAGCGAAATTCGAATGGCATAGCACAAACAGCCTTCCAGATAACTGCATTAGATGAACCACATCCCAAGAATACAGAAGCAATTAAGAAGCGATGGCGAACAGAGGAAATAAGGTGGTTTCAAACAGTTTGTCATGCAGGGAAACTTCCTCTGTTTCAAAATTATTAACACAGTTCTGGCCTTAATTTACATTATGAACCGACTGTTTGATATTCTTCGAGAAACCGTAGATATATACGTACCATGCGTGGACGCTATAGTTTTTTTACTTGGTTATCACAGGAGGTGGAGATGATTTTCTATCCGGGTAGAGAGTGGAGGACTGCAGCGACTGTCTCGGAACGTTAACTACCTGTGATGGTAACTACGCAGCTTCTGACTTTAATCATCAGATGCCAACTAATTTAAATTCGATTCTAGTTAATGATAACGGAAAAACTGCAGCACTTGAAAGAAGTTTGCTGTAAAGAAATTTACAGTGGCTGTGCATTCAAGCACAGGAAAACGATTACTTAATAACTCCTTCAAAACTGAAAATATTGCTCCCAACAAGTCATTGCTCAACATTATATATAGCTTCCAGTAAACGAGGAAAAATCACGTTCGAAGACAGGGTTCTAACATCAAGTGATAATATGGGTCTATATAGGGTGTCACATAAATGGAGCAGATGAAAGACAATAATGCTGCCCTATTAAAATACTTATGGATAATTCTGTTGCATACCATAAAAAAGAACAAAAATAAATCTATTTACCAAAAAACTTCCATGGTTGCAAGACATCTGTCGAGCCCTGCCAGGGATGTTAATAAACAGAGGGTACTGTTCTTGTCTGACATTCCAGGCATGTGTACTCCAAGGAACAAACTGGTACGAGTTCTTATAGGTTAGCATTGTATCAAGGACGCATCACGTGGACTACAGAGTGCCTGTATATGGTTCCTCCTTGTTAAGACTTTCGCTGAAACCATGATGTGATATTCAGATACGCAATAACTGATAAAAAGAATTTACCTTCATAAACCAGGCAGGAAAGTAACTTACTACTGCAGTGCTACATTTATAAGTGTAATTACGAAAATGAACAGATCAGATTATGAGTCAAGTTTTATTATGTCTGTTACATCATTATGAATTATGTATTAGTTATCATTATACAGGGAGGAGAAAAACTGTATTGAAATTTTAACGCTCTATAGCCGATGCCCCTAGGAACCGAAATTACTGCTGTTGTGTAGGTTGACAACGCACCATTTTTATACTACTGAAACTTGGCGCCACGCGCTCCGATTGGCCGTGGGATTGCCCTGCTGCCGTTCGTCGGTAGACGGTTCACACATGCAAACGTTCGTCGCCCTCACTGCCCCAACGTAGCCACCACGGTAGCTCAGCCTGTTCGGTCAGAGGGCTGCGTGCTCTCTGAAAAAAAAAAAAAAAAAAAAAAAAAAAAAAAAAAAAAAAAAAAACTGAGTCAATGAACCAACGATCAATTTGAACGTACCTCTTATGACGTCCGCCCCGACCAAACGCAACGAACTATATCGCACAAAATGAGTAAAAAAAAAAAAAACGTGATACGCACACCTGTCGAATAGGTCTTGCTGTTTGTCCCCACCTCACGTCAGAGGCATTCACACGTAAGCTTCGCTTCAGAGCACAAACACAGTAAGCATGGCGGCAGGATATTCGTTCGAAGAACGAGATATGCGTTTTGTTTTTGGACTAGCCGACGGTAACGCACATGAAGGTCGACGATTGTATGAGGAACGGTACCCAGCAAGACGCCACCCACACCAACAAACGTTTACAGCAATTCACCGGCGACTTGGCGAAACAGATTCGTTAGCGGGATATCATGGTGAAGCTGGAAGACCTCGAACACGACGGGGTGCCGCATTTGAAGACACTGTTCTCGAGCGCTTCGAGGAAGCACATCCGACAAATACTCAAACTGTTGGAAACGACATGGGGGGGCCACTCATCGGTTAGTCTTGGAATTTTTGAGCGATGACGGCCAGCATCCATTTAATTTCCACCCTGTGCATGACCTAAATCCTGCGGCGGACTATGAACACAGGCTAGGATTTTGCCGGTGGTTTCTGCGACGTGTTGCACGAGATCCTGAATTCCCCGCATTAGTGTTCGTTGCCGATGAGTGCACCTTCCATCAAGATGGCCTATACAACACTCGAAACGTTCATTACTGGGAAAGGGGAATTCCTCACGTCACGTACGTCCACGAACACCAGGAACGATTTTCACTCAACATTTGGGCAGGAATCGTGGGTGACCATCTTATTGCACCGATCCGTCTACCTACTCGTCTTAACGGGGCAAATTACCTTCACTTTTTGCAAGAAACTCTACCCGGTCTGCTGGAAGATGTTCCCCTGGACATACGGCTACGTATGTGGTTCCAGCATGATAGGGTGCCCGCACGTAACAGTCTTGCTGGGCACGGATATTAAAATAAACTCTTCGACGGCCGGGTAATTGGCAGAGGTGTTCGTAGGAGAGGCCCCCGCGATCGCCTAACCTCACGACACAGGACTTCTTCCTGTGGGGATTCTTCAAGGTTCTAGTTCACCGACCCAGACACGAACCACCTTGGAAACGAAGGGGAATTAATGGATCGCATTCAACATGCCGCTGATCACATCAGGGCAATTCCAGGAATCTTTGAAAGAGTTCGGTAGAACACCGTTGGTCGTTACCAAGCTTGTGACGCGTCAGAGTATCGCCAGTTCGAACACCTGCTTTAAGTAAACGATGCCCTAGCTACAAAAAAATCCCGTTTCAGGGCCGACACAATTTGTAAAAGACTTTCTGTACGCGAAGTAACAGCTGTTGAAGTGTTGGTTTCCGGTACCTCTAATCATGAAACCAAAATGGATGTGTCCGGCCCCAGCGGATTCACCCCAAGGCCCCCAGAGCGGAAGGCTGGGACGCTACCACCGAGTGTGCGGGCCGCCTTGCATACATCGCGATCTCCGGCAGGCAAAGCATCCCCTGAAATTCTTCTTTAGTATTCCTGTGAGAAACCAGTATTTCAAATGTTGAACCCAGTTCAATACATCACCTGACATTTTTATACCATGAACTGATAATGCATTTCCATTTGATGTTTTGAAAAGTCGCATTCATTCAGCAAATACTGAAGGGAAAAAGATCACGTTTTATGCAAGTGACTAACTCAAAGCATCAGATGAATTAATAATACTAAAGTACAAATTATAACGTTAAAATTTCCATTACTCTGGAAATGTTGCAGGCTCTAACTTACAGCAGGCTGCAATTAGACCGCAAATACCTTTACGATGGGACACTTTACAGATCGAAACTTTCTGGCAGATTAAAACTGTGTGCCGGACCGAGACTCGAACTCGGGATCTTTGCCTTTCGCGGGCAAGTGCTCTGTCATCTGAGCTACCCAAGCACGTCTCACGCCCCGTCCGCACAGCTTTACTTCCGCCAGTACCTCGTCTCCTACCTTCAGAACTTTACAGAAACTCTCCTGCGAACCTTGCAGAACTAGCTCTCTTGAAAGAAAGGAGCCGGCCGGAGTGGCCGTACGGTTCTAGGCCCTACAGTCTGGAGCCGAGCGACCGCTACGGTCGCAGGTTCGAATCCTGACTTGGGCATGGATGTGTGTGATGTCCTTAGGTTAGTTAGGTTTAAGAGTTCTACGTTTTAGGCGACTGATGACCCCAGAAGTTAAGTCGCATAGTGCTCAGAGCCATTTGAACCATATTTGAAAGAAAGGATATTGTGGAGACATGGCTTAGCCATAGCCTTGGGGATGTTTACAGAATGAGATTTTCACTCTGCAGCGGAGTGTGCGGTGATATGAAACTTTCTGGCAGATTAAAACTGTGTACCGGACCGAGATACGAACTCCGGACCACGACAGAGTTCGAGTCTGGGTCCGGCACACAGTTTTAATCTGCCAGAAAGTTTCATATCACCAAATTCCTGAGGACATCGGTCCCTAGGCCTATACACTGAAGTGTTGGCAGAAGAGCCAACACCGTGTTGCTAGAGGAGGCCGAAATGCACGCGATTAATTACACGCAGACTGGCGTGAGGTCTGGAACAGGACAATGTCTTGAGAATTGTAAATAAAGTACGTAGATGACGTAATACTTAACTTTAATCCATAATTGGTGTACATCGCTCTTGACTGTACATGCTTCAGTAATAATAAATATCAATTGAATACGGCGCCTTGCTAGGTCGTAGCAAATGACGTAGCTGAAGGCTATGCTAACTATCGTCTCGGCAAATGAGAGCGTAATTTGTCAGTGAACCACTCTATGAACGTCGGATGTAAAACTGGGCGAGTGCTAGTAAGTCTCTCTAGGCCTGCCGTGTGGCGGCGCTCGGTCTGCGATCACTGACAGTGGCGACACGCGGGTCCGACGTATACTAATGGACCGCGGCCGATTTAAAGGCTACCACCTAGCAAGTGTGGTGTCTGGCGGTGACCCCACATACACTTCTTAATCTAACTTACACTGACGTATGCAAGGACAACACACGCGGCTACCACGCGCGGCCCTTAAACCTGTGATACCGATATATCGGTATAGATTTTAGTGGACGTCAGTATCACTTTAAAGTGAATTGATGCTATAGTAGATCATGTAGGCATGCAATAAATTTAGTTTTTATAAATGCAAACAATCTAAAACATGTCCGATACCGGTTCTGACTTTGAGGTTCTTTTGTTTTCTGTATACAAAATAACAATTATCTGCGAAAAATTGTTTTGATTCATCGATATTTACGGTAAAACTAGTTAGGAAAACCTTATAGAACAACCAACTTTTGGACCAGAGACCTAAAAGAGACGGCAGCCGTAAAATTCATGGCATGTCATTGATGAAATCCACATATTGTATTTGTCTCATTATTGAGAGGTGGAATTTGACTTTATTTTTATTGAACATAAGCATGTAAGGAAGTAACGATTACTGGAAGTTACTCTTCCGTCGACAGCATGGTTTTTAGGGACGGAGCCCAGTCTCCGATTACGAAAAAATGTGGAATGATGTCGGCCCGGCCCTTTCAAAACAACCATCCCCACATTTGCCTGGAACAGTTTAGGGACATCACAGAAAATCTAAATCTGAATGGCCGGACAAGGATTTGAACCATCGTCCTTCCGAACAGGTGTCCAGTGTGCTGAGCCTCCGCCACCTCGGTTGGTCCTAAGCAGTGGTAGCAACCAGAAAGTGTTATAGAGAACTATATATAGTTGCAATATCCTACTACACATCACGAAATAGGTCGGTAATGTGGTATTTCAGAAAGAAAGAACGGATTTCATTTGTTTATTTCAGACAAACTATAAGGGAAACATATTGCGCATGTCAAGGATAGAGAAATATATACTGCGTTGTTTGTAGTAACGTGGTGACTTCGACACAAGAAATATTATTGTGTGTGTTAGAGTTTGCGTGAATGTTGCGTTTCATTTCTCGAATACTAGTAGAGGAGAGTTTTTCCGAACGGCTCATGTTTTAGGATCGTTCGATATTTCGTCTGTTGGGCAAAGTAAGGCGCTATAATTCAAGAACATGGGGCTCGCAAAAGACCGGGATCGTCGTCGAACGTGAAAGAGACTTACCGAAAATGAATGTGTTTCTGTCGTTTATGTTCCTGAAGTTTATGGACCTTTATTCTTTGCGGACGAAACAGTGACAGGAATGTCGTAACTGGACATACTGCAAAATTGGTTGCTTTCTGAACTTCACGAAGTTTCAAACGATTTCATTTTTAAGCATGACGGCGTGCGGCCTCACTTTCACCTTGAGGTGCGGTGTTACGTTCACCATCTCACAAAGGTGGATTGGAAGAAGTGGACAGCAAGATCTTGTTCATTACTTTTAGCCTCCCAGGCAGCCAGACCTCACAAAGTCCTAACATTTTATCTGTAAGGATACACACAAAACTGTGTCACTGTCCTACGTATGGTAGCTACTCTTCAAGAGCTTAGAAATTGAGGTGTTGAAACTGTCGATCCAGTAAACATGGGAACGTTGATTCGTGTGTGGAATGAAATTGACTACCGTCTCGGCGCTATCCGAGCAGCACAAGTTGTTCATTCCGAGTGTCTGAGTGACCAAAAAAATTTGTACCTCGTTCTGTCTAGTGACATATGCGCGGTGTGTTTATGTCTGTCATAGTTTCTTACAAATACCTGAAACCTGCTCGATCCTTCTGAACCATCATGTATATTATGCTGAAATTATGTGAAAACAGAAACTGTAGTACAAAATTCTCTAAGAGTAATTTTTATCGTTATACCTAGCAGTGTTCTCTATTGTCACAGACGGCAAACGTGACCTATAATGGCAAATAAATAAATGATAAAAAGTGTACCTAGCTCCAGTTAACTAATCGGTGTGGTACAACAGAGGGGAAACAGAAAAACTGCTGAGTGCTACACTCACACAGAAAGAACTCCATCGGATCGAGGGAAGCGCAGTGACATAGAAGGGGAGAGGTTGGAGTGAGTCTGTATTTAAAAACGGCGGCCCGGTATCGCTCGGGGCCAATCTAATTTCTCCCGGAACATCCCCCTGCTCTTCTGCACTCGCGTACGGAGGGTTGCAACCACACCGAGCCAGCAGTCGCCGGCGGCAATCCGCGCCCCAGAACGAAGCTCCGGACATTAGCCGTCGTCATTTAAACCCTGGCGTCCGACGAGACAGGTGTACTCTTTAACTTTAATTTCCCCCGTGCCAAGTTTTGCAAATTGCAGTAATACTCGGAGCCTCTCTGGCTACCTGGCCCGGAATGCAGTGGCGCCCCTAGCGGTCATCCCCGGCGGTACGCAACAACCCCCCCCCCACCCACCCTTCGCCACGACCGGCTCTACCCTCGACCGGCGCGTGGTCGTCCGTGAAAAATGAAACGAGTCTCGCCGTAGGCCGGGAGTTTTTATAGAGGCCGTGTTTTCGGCGGAGTGCGGAATATCGCGGAGAGGTTCGCCGCAGCCGTGGCGCTCGCACTCGATGGATGAACGCCCGTGCGTGGGCGGCCGGCCACTGGGCAGAGGCGACGGGGTCGGGGGCGGTTTCCCCGGGGTTGGGGTGGGTATTAGCCCGTTCAATCTCGACCCCGGATTAGGGTGACACACCCCCGCAGCCAGCGCACGGCATTCCAGAGCCGCTGCGAGCACACGGTGGATATTTCCTCCTCGCTACCCGTGTTCAGCCGGCGCGGTGTTATATTAAAACCGCCGACTCTACTGATTCCCGCTCCGTCATTCCAGCATCACGGAATAACTACCTCCCCTTCTCTCTCTCTCTCTCTCTCTCTCTCTCTCTCTCTCTCTCTCTCTCTCTCCCTCCCTCCCTCCCTTCCCCCAATCCTCCATTTCCTTCCCATTCTGATCACGGATCTATACATGGCTACAGATTCATATCTTCAACATTTACTTATTCAAAGAAGGTCTTAATTAACGGACAAGACTGACGTCCTATTTTTAATATTCTGTGGATGATTTTGTTTAGGAGCCTAAAGTGTGATAAAATTATGTGGGCAGCAGTTCTTACCAGCTGTAAGCCATTGTTAAAGTTTACATTGGAGTCAACAATCAGGATCTTGAAGAACTGATTTTTATTTTGTGTCAATGTTCCTGTGCTTGGAAAAGTGGCAGAACGCTTTGGACTTGGTATGAAAGTATTGTGAAATGTGTATTGCGTTTATTTTTAACTGTACTACACAAGAACTGCATGGAGTTGTGGGGGGGAAGAATGGCTGGCGGTGACGGCCAATAAACTGTGGTTGGTGAAGTCAACAACTCGGCCGTGGCGTTCCTCCTGCCGGTTGCTCAGGCGGGAAGAAGTGACCCTCACACATTTTCGTATTGGGCACTCTCCTCTCACAAATAGCTTTCTATTACGGCGGGAGGATCCCTCGTTTTGTAATGCTTGTGGTGTGCACATGTCTGTCCGCCACATTTTAACAGACTGCATTTTATACCGTGATTCAAGGGAAGAAACAAAAGTTGATGGGGAACTGTCCTGTGTTTTAGCTAATGATGAGACGTGTGTGTCTAGGCTTTTAAAGTTTTGTGATGTGTCTGGACTCTGGCCTAAACTTTTAGGGTGGAGGTTTAGGGTATTGCACAGTGGCTGGCTCCTCCCTTTTTCCTTGTGGTCAGCCAGCCACGTCCATCTGCTACATTGTTTTAGCTCCCTCAACCACTTTCTTCCTGTGTTGTCCATGTTTTACTGCTGGCGGCATGCTTCGTCCCACGCTTCGGTGTGGGTAGGCCTATATTTTTCCGAGCATGTTACCTGTATTTTACGTTCTGTTTTATCTTACTGTTCTGAGTCTTTTTTTGACACCTGTCTCAATCTGTTACTGAGCGGGCGCCTATACAACCCTCTCCATCCATCCATCCATCCATACTTCTCTACCCACACCATAAAAATAAATCATAATATGGGGGCCGCAAACAAGTAGAATGTGTTATGTACTTGCCTGCTTCATATAGTACGTGAGTCACAAAGGGGAGTTCATTTACAGCATGTGATAATTTACTATTATGTCTCTTGTACAGGAGTTTCAGTGTCGATCACGCTCTGAGAAGAAAACGATGAATGCAGCGACGAAATCATCGACGCCAGCAGTCAGCTTTCACGAACAGTCCCCCCCCCCCAATACACTTCTGACGATGTGATTAATGAGGATTCAGGCAGTGAAAATAATACGAATTTAGATAATTTACCAGTAAGTCAATTGAGAACTGAAACAGAAGTGGATTTTGAAAGTAAAATTACAGGAAGGGCAGGAGATAGAGGAGAACTGTCAGGCCTAGAGGGGACAGGATGAA
This sequence comes from Schistocerca nitens, assembly GCF_023898315.1. NCBI lineage: Eukaryota > Metazoa > Arthropoda > Insecta > Orthoptera > Acrididae > Schistocerca > Schistocerca nitens. The sequence continues at coordinate 176,154,907 of NC_064618.1, forward strand.
AATAACACCATTTTCATCCTGAAGAAAACTGGGGCAAATGTGAACTTGCAGATTGCAATACTGAATGCTCACAACAATATTACATTCCCAATAATCTAAATTCTTCGTAAATATTTTATTCATTCTCTGATGATATTTTTGATATCATTGGTACATTCACAAATCAATACGCAGCAAAACATAATAGGCTGTGTGATCTGACTCCAACTGAGATTAGATCATTTATTGAAGTACTTAGCCGTTATACTGAAGTACAGAGGTGGAATATATACTGAGAAACAAGATCAGATTTCCGTAATGATCATTTTTGTGTGGCTCTTGGCAGTGATAGACTCACATTCATAATATCCAGCTTACAATTAACGTGAAAATGAATTAACATCCAGCTTACACTTACGTGACAATGCGAGGTTCTCTAAGGTGAGACAGTTATCTGACATACTCAACACACGATTCCAGGAAAATGCAGACCATGGACGAAAATAGAACGTTGATGAAACGGGTTACAGAGTTTGGACTGGAACTACAAGGACCAGGTACATTGTACAGATGGATCCTTATCAAGTTCTGAGCACTACTCTACCGGAGGGTTACAGAATGGCTTATGAATACGTCTCGTTCTTCAGTAAGCTGATGTGTTACTGAGTTTGTCGAAACACTCTTATCACCTTGTTTTGACAAGTGCTTTACACAATTAACCTTCCTTAATGAATTATGTGGCAAAGGAATCCAAAGTACAGTGACTATTAGAGAAAACCGGATCTCAGAGTTCCCCCTACATTACAGTAAGAAGATGAAGAAATCCTCTAGGGGCACCATTTATTTCGAAAGTGACAAGTCCAGAAAAATAGTAGTTGCAAGATGGAATGACCGCAGTGCCTCACAACACCTTCCAACTCTGTGTCTGTAAGGTCTTCACACTCATTAAAACGGGTTTCGCAGAGTGAGAAGAAATGAATAGCTATCATACACTCTCAGGTGATACATCTTTACAATAAAATCATGGGTGGAGTTGATAGGGAAAATCAAAGCGCAGCCCATAAAGGCTAGCCACTAAAGGGACATAATGGTACTTCAGTTAGATAGCGTACAGCATTGGTGAAGCCTAACAAACGACATGGCAGTAACATTGTGTGAAGGTAATGAAAAACTGGAACTTCTTTAATTTCGCCTCCGCATTTTAACTTCCATCCCCAGTATGCAAGTCGAATGGGAGGCCATTAAAGACAAAAGCCCGCAACCCGTGGTCGTGCGGTAGCGTTCTCGATTCCCACGCCCGTGTTCCCGCGTTCGATTCCCGGCGGGGTCAGGGATTTTCTCTGCCTCGTGATGGCTGGGTGTTGTGTGATGTCCTTAGGTTAGTTAGGTTTAAGTAGTTCTAAGTTCTAGGGGACTGCTGACCATGGATGGTAAGTCCCATAGTGCTCAGAGCCGTTTGAACCAAAGACAAAACTTAAGGACTGCAGGTAATTATTTCCTATTGCGACGCACCAATGTAAATTTGACATTTGGCTCAAAGGTGCCTACAACCTCCTTCTGTAGTAATACCGAAGCGTAGCGCCCTGCGACATAATCCTCGTACTCGGCCTCAAAGAGCAAGTTGTCAGCACGTGAGGAAAAATGTCAGAGCGCAGATTTCGTGTGAGCTGTGCGGTGAGTTCATATGCGCCAAATTTCACAACAATTCTGCCAAATGCCACCGTGGACGTTTCAAGTTATGTGGAGGTTGTCGCACTCCCTCTTACATTTCATCCCTTCTTTCGATGCCAGCGCGATGTAAGCTAGAACCGCGACACACACTACTGAATTCGTGAGGTTTTCTTATATGTCGCCGAGGAAGAGAGATACCGGCACTCAGAATCGGCATCAAACGACCTCAGGGGTGGCATAAAGGGCGTCAAATCACCCATTCCCTTGTTTCCAGAATTAGATTTTCACTCTGCAGCGGAGTGTGCGCTGATATGAAACTTCCTGGCAGATTAAAACTGTGTGCCCGACCGAGACTCGAACTCGGGACCTTTGCCTTTCGCGGGCAAGTGCTCTACCATCTGAGCTACCGAAGCACGACTCACGCCCGGTACTGGCAGAGACGAGGTACTGGCAGAAGTAAAGCTGTGAGTACCGGGCGTGAGTCGTGCTTCGGTAGCTCAGATGGTAGAGCACTTGCCCGCGAAAGGCAAAGGTCCCGAGTTCGAGTCTCGGTCGGGCACACAGTTTTAATCTGCCAGGAAGTTTCATTCCCTTGTTGATTACCACACATTTTGCGGTCAAAAATGGCAGTTTGCGGTGCGACGAGCAACAAGACAACGTTTTTGACAATCTTTGACAATACAGACTCCCCACAGACGCTTAAAACCTTTTGTTAGATCCCCATGGCCTAACAACCCCAGTGTGACGGCAGTTTTTGCTCTGGTGCACAGTGTATAACCTCAAGGGACCTTCCAAAACAACTCGACGAAATATGCACGCGATGCGAAGCTGCAAAGGGAGGTTTTACTTTTGCTACCCCTATGTTTTTCGCCCTCCTGTGGCGTGATCACCTAGGTATGTAACGCTGGGATCACGGGTTTACTCTGTAGAGATACATTTTTAAAGTGCTCAAGAAACGTAGGCGCGCGATGATTTCGTCGCTGCATTCATCGTTTTCTTCTCAGAGCGTGATCGACACTGAAACTCCTGTACAAGAGACATAATAGTAAATTATCACATGCTGTAAATGAACTCCCCTTTGTGACTCACGTACTATATGAAGCAGGCAAATACATAACACATTCTACTTGTTTGCGGCCCCCATATTATGATTTATTTTCAAGGTGTGGGTAGAGAAGTATGGATGGATGGATGGAGAGGGTTGTATAGGCGCCCGCTCAGTAACAGATTGAGACGGGTGTCAAAAAAAGACTTAGAACAGTAAGATAAAACAGAACGTAAAATACAGGTAACAAGCTCGGAGGGTGTTGCCAAAGTGGGAGGCTACTTTTGCTACCTTGTTCACGTTTGTGTAAATGTCGCACAACTCCGTGGTCACGCAACAGGAGGGCGCAAAAAAAGGGTGACTGATTTTGAACGGTCTCTTGTGGTTCGATATTGTACGCCAGAGCAAAAGATGTGGTTGCCCTGTATTACAAAAGGACGTGATATCGTTCAGTAAGGTTGCTGGCCCACGGTTTCTTCAGAAGAAGGTTGAAGCTTCCGTAAGGTGTAAGAAGTGTCAAAGATTGTAAAGAACACCGTTCCATTACTCATCGCACTGTGAAGTGGCGGAAGTAGCGTTTACGAACTCAAAATGTATGAGAATCAGCATCTAAGGGGAGGGGGCAGCTTCAGTTACACCCTTTATATCACCCCGTGAGGCCTTTTAGAGTCGATTCTGAGCGGCAGGGTATGCGAATATTTTCTCTTTTTTTTGGCCGCACATAAGGCGGCTCTAACCGTCATCACAGAGGCATTAAAAGAAGGGGTGAAATGTGTGTAAGAAGGTTCGTTACAACCTTCAAATACTATGGAAAATGCACGGTAGCGTTTGGCAGAATTGCGGCGAAATTTGGTGCATATGTGACATCATTAATTCACCTTACACCTCACGTGAACTTCTGAGCTGTGGTCTCTTTTCGCATGCGTAGACACCTTGCCGTTTGAAGCGTCTTCGGCGCCCGAATGTGAGGCCGCAGGACGCCAGGATTTCGCACCATTACAGAGGAATGATCTGGGCACCGTTGAGCAGCATTTCAGTCTGATACGTCGCAATTGTAAATAACTATGGGACTTCGAAAACCTGATCATTTAATTCTGTTTCGCAGTGTTGATAGACGTTTTTCACTGTCTCCATTTGCGATTCAACGGGAGGGGGAATGACTAATAGCGGAGCTAGGTGCCCTCCGCCATGCACTGTATCGTCACTTTCGAAGCATGTATACAGATTTTGGTGTAATAGTAATACATACCTTAATTGCCCATTTAAAAATCAAATGTGATGCTCTGAATTGGTGTTTAAATATGTGTATGAGTTTCTTTATACCCATGAAACAGAACGTGTAATTACATATTGAACTAAAACCCTTGGTTTAAGATGTCCGAAATTATGAAGTTCGCCATTCTGTACACGATCCACTCAACAGATAATAATAATGATAATGATAATAATAAAAAATAAAGAAGAAACTGTCGCGGTATTTGCTTTAAGAGATTTAGGGAAAGCGCGGAACGCCTCAGTTTGTACGACCAGATGAGTATAGCTGTAGTCCTCTCGATTTCGAGTCCATAGTGCTAACCACTCGACAACCTCGTTATATCGACGAAAATTGCTGTAACTAGTATTTACTTTGAGAGGTCCTTTGACGGAAATTGTATGGATAGTACTTTTGCAACAATTTTATAACTGTTAATAATGCCGAGATTCAGACGCGATGCGTGGGGCACACATGAAACTTATTCGTTATTCTTTGTCAAGCAAAGATAAATAATAGGAAACAAGAATAACAATGCATCCAAAGTTAACGAATGCACAGTTCAAATTTTAATTTCTGTACGTACGTTCACTGAGGCATCTTCGTCCCGAAAATATGCTAAGCATCAAAATGTTTAAAATTTTCTTATCAGTAGTGTCCCTCGAATAAATGTTACGAGACTGTGTGTGAGAATTCAACAGCTGTGGAAGAAGTGACTTAAGTGGAGTGTTGGGGCAATGGGGGGAGGGCCGGTCTCTGAAACGAAGATATTAATTACAGTTGTTACTTCTGAGTACGATCATGTGATATTTTCCAGGGCCTTTACCAATGGTTAAAGAACAGATCACTGTCTTAAGAAATCAGCAAAATTTGTCGGTCAGACTATGCCTATCTTTTGGAAAAGAATTTGTGTCGAACCTGAAAGTCGCTTACGTATGTATCATAAAGGAAAATATTTTTGTAGTAGAAAAAGAAACAGTCCTCGCAATGAAGGTTAGAACAATAGCAACATTGTTGTTGTTACGTTAAGAAATTTATATACAACCGGGAAAGAGCTAACAACATACGTACTAAAAACACGATGGCGACAACTACTGACCTTGGTTCGCCATAATCGTCGCTATCAGTTCAGTTACGAAAATGTTGGTCATCATTTCATACCTGAGCAGTAATGGGGCAAGCTTCTATCACTGTACAAGAGGCACTTAATGATAAAAGTTTATCTGAAGAATCCTCGCAGGAACAAGTGACTGGCGCTATTTGGGCCTCAAGATAGTATACACTTTCTGGCTACCTTCTTTTTCATTTTTCAGTCACAAACATAATATATATTACGAGATCATTCACTCCTTATTATAAGTCACGGTATTGTCAGCAACTGTTCAGACAAGAAATGCAGTTTATAGCCGTAGTAATGGCCAATGAACAGAAACAATTAGATGCCGACGTATACTAACTGTCCCGTGACATCCTGCGATGTTCTTGTTTTCGCGGTGTTTTTTTCTGTCTAAACGATAGGCTTTGCGGAGCGCCCCCTTGATGTGCGGAGCACGGGACTCTGCAGGAGGGAGGAGTACGTAGCGAGTCTGCGAAGAAGCATCACAGGCGATCAGCTGGAGCGTGTGTACCGGTGTGCGGCACTGGTGTTGTCTATGCGGTGCTTGCGGCTGTTGGCGAGCGGAAATGGAGTTTGGATGCAGTGACTGGTATACAAAGGCTCTGTTCAAGAGTCGTTCCGCCTTTGTGCTGTGACAAGACACCCGGAGTTTGGCCTGGCTTGTACATCTACACCAGCTCCCTGGATTACTTTTCAGATGTTGAGCTATCAGCGTGTTGCATCGCTTCCAGACTGTGGCTGCTCCGTGTAGCCACTTCGTTGGTTCGAGGGGTGTTCTTTTAAATTGTTCCAGTGTTGAGTTTGCATCACTGATAATGGCGAGTAGAATTAACAACTTGATTCCTGCGTCATCTTGCTATCGGTTCTTGATTGCTACCAGTTGTGGTCGATATTTGGTGAAATTGTATCTTATCTGAGTGAATTGATACCTTCACGATTTGTCAATGATTTCCTCGCCTGTGTACTAAACGTTAACTTTCAACGTAAGTTGGATTTTGCTGTACCACTTTCTGCCTGAGGCCGGTTTCCACTTGAAAACTTTGTGCCGTCAAAGGGCGGTATTCTTAGTAATTAAAACTGTCTATATGTTTCCGTTCTTTGTAAGGTCAAAGTCCTGAGTGGCTCTGCAGATTATCTTTTATGAATGTTAATTTGATTCAGGCTGTCTGAACGGCAGAATTAACACCAACTATTATTGCAGTTTATCACCCAATACCGAATTTAAGAAACTTTCAGCAGAAACTTATCTCCATTTGTTTTCTGCCTTGATGATCCGTTGTGATTTGTTTGGATAAATATTGGTTTTCTGCGTGTTATAGAAGCCGTTGTCAGTACACAGCCCGTGATGGTTGTAGTCTCCGGTCGGATGTCTCATACGAAGTTCAGACACGGGTTCCAAGTTGAGGGCCAACCGTCAATAGTGTGCGAATCTGTGTTTAATCTAGTGAGCCTATTGAATTATATAACGATCACCCGACATTTGTTGTTATACTTCTATCTACAAGTTGCAGTTTCTGTGATTAATAATCAGGTGCTCAATTATTGTAGAGACCTTTGCTGTAAAGATAATTTACATTTGAATAGTTTAAAACTTTCTAACTTGGTATGAACTGTGCTATCATACTGAAATTCCTAAGGCATTGTCATTTTACCTGGGTCAGAATTAATTCATTCCACATACATCAGTAGTTAGGTGAACTTAGTTTTTATTAAAGTTTTGGACCGTAAGACTGTTTATTTTGCACACCTTCAAGACGCAACAGCACACACCACTAAGGACGTATTTTTGTGGTTTATTAGTGCGCTGTTGTTGCGATCTTGAGCTGTGTCTTGACACTACAACGATCTACATATATTACCAGCAAATCAGTGGCCCCTGAAAAAATGTTTACTATTTATGCATTATTGCATTAAACTGGAGAAATGTGCGTAAGTATCTGACACAACAAAACGTCACCCATATTGCTATGAGGTAGTTAGCAGAGGGTGACCCACACGTCTAGTCTCGTTCCACTATGAATTTTCTATCATGCTATGTTCACAAAATTATTTAGTGCCTGTTTTGTTTTAGACAGTAAAGACATTATCAATAGTTCATAAATATTGCTCCTCGAGCAGGAACCAAAATGAAATGTTTACTCCCAGCATGTTCTGACGTAACCATTCGTCAAGCAATATTTATGGGCTATTCATATTGACTATGTAGTTGAATCCGGAATGGCCACTAAATAATTTTGTGATAACAGAAATAAATGTTGTGTCCTCTGATGCTTTCAGACAATAACACGGCAAATATGTAGATTTAGTTTTTTGTGCCGCAGAAAATATTTGTAAACCTTCGTTTACTGCAAGGTAATGCGCAGCCTCTCCGTTCTATTTACTTTCCAGCAGTACCCTCTATTACAGCTTCATTACTTTTTATCATAATTCTAACAGCGTAGGAAAAACATGATCGCGCAATGATAAGCCTTTATGTCTCCTAGAAATGTTCACTTTTTGTGCGTAGTACCGATGCTTTTACGTCTCGAATTGGAACACTGCACAAATAGTGTTGTATTTAAAAAGAGGAGGATTTATATTCACTTACATCGAGGAAAATCATTTCTGAATGTAATCTGACAGAATGATACTTCATGACGTTTAGTTCCTCGTCTTTGTAATGTATTACAGCTGACAAAAGATAGGAAAGGCTTACCGTTACTATAGCCAAAGTTCAACCAAATTATATTCCTTACATTTGTAAAGAAATGAATGTTGACTACAGGAAAACTAGTTTTTCTCGTTGTAGTTATCAACTGTGCTAGTTAATTAAATATGTGCAGCCACATACCGAAGGAAGGTCTACTCCTTTCCCTCTGCACACCAACTCTTCAGAGCCCACTATGCATGTTGCTTCGAGATATCCTTACCTGAAAGCAAAAAAATATTCATTAAATTTCATACGTTTAGTTTCTTTCCTTCAGTATGAGAGTTATCTAAATCTAAAATACAGTAGAAGAATTTCTAAACCGATCTGTCCTAGCCGCTCTGTCTGAGGCTCCTTGTCACGGCCCGTGTGGCGGCGGCTGCGGTTCCCCCATCTCCCCCCCCCCTTCCAAAGCCCTCACCGTCGTGGGTTCGAGTCCTAACTCGGGTATGGGTGTGTGTGTGTGTGTGTGTGTGTGTTGTCTATAGCGTAAGTTAGTTCAAGTTCAATTAAGTAGTGTGTACGCTTGCATGGGGGCTTAATTAAAATATAATGCAAATAATTTTTGATTTTTTGTTTTAGTAGCTGTCTGTCCGATTACGAAGTCTCGTACCGGTTGGCCCTGACTAGTATTATTACGCAATCTGACTGCATAGAACAATAACAAACAATGAAATGGAAATTTTCATTAACACAATTAATTAATTAAGTCCCCAGCAACTATAAAACCTACGAAACCAAAGAACAAGTGTAACTGTCCTGTGTGTGGAAGTATGACTCAACGTACGCATCTGGCACGGTTCTTCTTCAATAACACAAGAAATTTTAAATATCATTTATACTGAATTAATTAAAGAAAATAAAAATACCATAATTACTCAAGAAAACCAGAATTACACTCTAATACAAGAACACAAGCCAGATGCTTTGTTGACTGAACCTGTAATGACGCATTATTTAAGACACTGAAATAATGAAAAACAAAAAAAACACGGAATATTTTACCTTCATATATATTGACGAAAAGCACTCTGATCACTACAATATTTCCATTCGAACCATCTGCTGTCTAGCCCATCAAACAACTGCATAAAACGACTGCTACGGTCGCAGGTTCGAATCCTGCCTCGGGCATGGATGTGTGTGATGTCCTTAGGTTAGTTAGGTTTAAGTAGTTCTAAGTTCTAGGGGACTGATGACCACAGATGTTAAGTCCCATAGTACTCAGAGCCAACTGCATGAAACATGGAACAACATCTCGACAAACACTGCCCACTAGCACATCTCAACACACACTGACTACTACGAGTCGTCGACAGGCACTGCCCACTACGACATCTCAATAATCACTGCCAGTGGAGGTGGCGGAACAATACTCTCTAGCGCGATCTCTGGCGCTGTGGCTCAGTGTAGCCACCTTTCACGCTTAGGGACCGATGACCTCAGCAGTTTGGTCCCATCAGACCTTACCACAATGCCATTACCAACTGTCCTAACTATTTTCCTTTCCTTGTTACCCTTTGGGCCATCTCACTTGGACGCGTGGAAGTAACATTAGAATATTACTTTTTTGTAATTTTATAAACAAAGCATGGTCGGAAATTTCTTAATGACGATTACCGGGTTCGGATGAATTATGTCGTCTTCATTTGTAAAATACGGAAAGGATTAGAGCTGTCTCTAGCACGAAGCAGTGAGTCGTTAGTACTGAAAAATCTTGAAGCAATTGTAATCTTCTTGTCTGTTAGCTTACTAAAGATACAAGAATGTGCTGGTGAAAATTTCAACAGAAAGGTCCGAACACGAATTCTGAACAAGGAATTTGAAGAGAAACATGACGCGGCGTAACAGCCTAGAAAGCCAGCAGACACTCATAAATCATAAGGAGGTGAGTGATTACTCAGGGTTCTTTGTAAGAATTGGGTTGGTGTGTAAGTTCGTAGCATTTTCGTTTTGCTTGTAGTGTTAAGATACTATGGGTTTAGTTACCGATTGTCATTTTCGGTTTGTCGTTCACTGTTGCTATTTAACAGTTTGTCACTTGTAGACAGCGAGTGGAGCTGTAAACGTCAGAAAATGGTGTGCCAAGTAGAGAATTCGGAATATTTGCGGCATATGCTTTTGTTTGAGCCCAATAGAGGGGTGACAACCCCGTATACGGGGATAATGCCACTGTACAGAGCAAGCAAGGAAAACGATTCTCTCGTTGGTACTTTTGGCTCGCCACTATCAGGAAGACATGCGGGGCTGAATGAAGATCGTTAAAATCCAATAATTCACAATGATCAAAGTCAGTGTACTCGAGAACTGGCACATTTGAGGAACTGCGATTATTTCACCATCATACGAAGTATGCATACGATGGGGAAGGTTCAGAATCGTTTTTAGGGGTACCGCATGTTCTAAACCGAAACCACAATGGCTAGTGAACAACACCGACCATCCCTATCCTATATCGTTACTAGTGTCTTTATGTTAATATAAAGAAAGGAAAGGAACGGAAAGGAAAGGAAACGGAAAGGAAACGGAAAGGAAAAGGAAATTTCTAAAATCAGTGGGGGAAGTGGCAACAAAACGACTATTCGAGTAAGTGCGCGTAATGTAGGAGATTAACCAAGTACCATCTGACATTCAGAAAAAATATCATCTATACCATTCCCAATATGTAAGAGCCGACAAGTGTGAGAATTATTGTACACTCAACAGCTCACGCACCCAGGTTGCTGACGAGAATGAAATATAGAAGAAAACTGAAGATGAACAGTTCCGCGTATGTAAAGGTAAACACGCCAGAGACGCAGTTCTCACGTTGTGCTGCACAATGGAAACAAGACTAAAGAAAAATCAAGACACATCCGTAGGATTTTTTGAGGTGGTGAAAACGTTCGACAATGTCAAACATTGAAAATTCTCAGAAAACCTGTGGTAAACTATAGAGAAAGACGGGTAATATATAATATGTACAAGAGTCAACAGGGAACAAAAGTAATTGGAAAACCAAAATCGAAGTGCTTGGAATAAAAATGATGTAAGATAGGGATTTAGTTTTTAATTCTTACTGTTCAATCTGTATGTCGAAGAAATAATGACTGAAAAAGGAAAATTTCAACAATGGCATTAAAATTCAAGATAAATGGATATCAATGACAAGATTCGCTGGTGACATTCCAATTTTCAGTAAAAGTGGAAAAGTACACTACTTGCCATTAAAATTGCTACACCAAGAAGAAATGCAGATGATAAACGGGTATTCATTGGACAAATATATAATACTAGAACTGACTTGTGATTACATTTTCTCACAATTAGGGTGCATAGTTCCTGAGGAATCAGTACCCAGAACAACCACCTCTGACCGTAATAACGGCCTTGATACGCCTGGGCATTCAGTCAAACAGAGCTGGGATGGCGTGTACAGGTACAGCTGCCCATGCAGCATCTACACGATTCCACAGTTCATCAAAAGTAGTGCCTCGCCTATTGTGACGAGCCAGTTGCTCGGCCACCACTGACCAACCGTTTTGAATTGGTGAGAGATCTGGAGAATGTGCTGGCCAGGGCAGCAGCCGAACATTTTCTGTTTCCAGAAAGGCCAGTACAGGACCTGCGACATGCAGTAGTGCATTATCCTACTGAAATGTGGGGTTTCGCAGGGATCGAATGAAGGGTGGAGCCACGGGCCGTAACACATCTGAAATCTAACGTCCACTGTTCAAAGTGCAGTCAATGTGAACAAGAGGTGACCAAGACGTGTAACCAATGGTACCCCATACCATCATCACGCTGGGTGATACGCCACTATGACGATGACGAATACACGCTTCCAATGTGCGTTCACCGCGATGTCGCCAAACACGGAAGCGACCATCATGATGCTGTAAACAGAACCGGGATTCATCCGAAAAAAAATGACGTTTTGCCATTCGTTCACCCAGGTTCGTCGTTGAGTATACCATCGCAGGCGCTCCTGTCTGTGATGCAGCCATGGTCTCCGAGCTGATAGTCCATGCTGCTGCAAACGTCGTCGAACCGATCGTGCAGATGGTTGTTTTCTTGCAAACGTCCCCATCTTTCACCCAGTGATCGAGACGTGGCTGCAAGATCCGAAACAGCCATGATGATAAGATGCCTGTCATCTGGACTGCAAGTGACACGAGGCCATTGGGATCCAGCACGGCGTTCGGTATTACCCTCCTGAACCCACCGATTCCCTTTTCTGCTAACAGTCATTGGATCTCGACCAACGTGAGCAGCAATGTCACGATACGATAAACCGCAAGCGCGATAGGCTACAACCTAACCGTTATCAAATTCGGAAACGTGATGGTACGCATTTCTCCTCCTTACAAGAGGCATCACAACAACGTTTCACCAGGCAACGCTGGTCAGCTACTGTTTGTGTATGCAAAATCGGTTGGAAACTTTCCTCATGTCAGCACGTTGTAGGTGTCACCACCGGCGCCAACCTTGTGTGAATGCCCTGAAAAGCTAATCATTTGCATATCACAGCATCTCCTTCCTGTCGGTTAAATTTCGCGTCTGTAACACGCCATCTTCGTGGTGTTGCAATTTTAATGGCGAGTAGAGTATTACGGAATCCGCTGAATGAACGGAACTGTCTGATGAGTCGCAAATATTGATTGAGAGTAAATCTAAGAAAGACGAAAGTAATGGGAAGTAGCAGAACGGAGAATCGTGAGCAAACATCAGGATTGGTGAAAATCAAGCAATTCTGCTAAACAGACAGGAAAGTAACAAGGACGGAAAGAGTAAGGAGGCCATCAAAAGCAGACTAGTACTGACAAAAAGATCATTCCTGGCTACGAAAAGTGTACTACTGTCAAACACAGATCTTAAGTTGAGGAAGAAAATTCTGAGAATGTACGTTTGGAGGACAGCATCGCACAGTAGTGAAACGTTTACTGCGGGATCGACGGAGAAGAGAAGAATGTAAGTATTTGAGATGTGGTGCTAAAGAACAACGTTGAAAATTACGTGGACTGCTAAGATAAGGAATAAGGAGTTTTTCCGGAGAATCGGAGAGGGAAGGAATATGTATTAAATTAGAGATCAACACAGGATAAAAATTTTAAATGTAAAGATAGTTTGGGATACATCCAGAAAATAACCAAGGACATCAGACCATCTGAAGACTAAAGAACATCGACCTGCCTTTTATGAAGTTCCCTTCCGGATGAAAATGCGATCCTAGCATAGTTTGACGTGGTCTTAGCCTCAAAACTCGGAAAGTTACTCCAGCGTTGAAAGAGTGTTTTAAATAGTGAAGGAGAAAATATTATTGATAAATGAAATCTCTGTTATGTGTGTCAGTTTTGTTTATTAAACTTGTGGAAAAACGCGACGAACTTATGGTCCAACTTAATGCCTCTAGTGTTCCAGTGAACGATTGTGGGAAAACTATAAGACACACAGAGAAAACTGAAACATATCAGCGGATAGAGCATGTATCCAAGTTTGTGTCCGTAGTACGTGCTGTTGCAAAGACCTTCACCAGACAGCAGAAGTGTCACAAAAATACAGACAAATCGTCGGCTCTGTTTTATAGCATCAATTTAGTTCGCGCCCGCAGATAGGCAACCCAGTGAACTGATATTCAAAGCAGGCTGTTATAGTTGACAAACAACGTACGTTTGCCATGCCACAAACGATACTCATAATCAGCGCCTGTAAAGCATGACGAGATGCTGTATCAAGTGATGTGTGTCTATTTTCTCTAGGTCTTTTAGTTTTCGCAGAGTTCTCCATTGAATTCTCGGTGGTACTTACGAATAAACCTGGGTATAGATGTATGACAGAAATTTGTCATTATCACCTCCTTAAAACTGTAACTCCAAATCATTTGCAAATATGTATTACAATAGAATGAGATTTTCACTCTGCAGCGGTGTGTGCGCTGATATGAAACTTCCTGGCAGATTAAAACTATGTGCCCGACCGAGACTCGAACTCGGGACCTTTGCCTTCACGGGCAAGTGCTCTACCATCTGAGCCACCGATGCACGACTCACACCCGGTACTTGCCCGCGAAAGGCAAAGGTCTCGAGTTCGAGTCTCGGTCGGGCACATAGTTTTAATCTGCTAGGAAGTTTCGTATGTATTACAATCTTTGACTGACATGTTTCACATCCTAGACGAACTCCTACTAATTCCATAAAAACTAATCTATTGCTTCTTACATCCATTGCGTGTGTACAGTGAGATGAAGTCATGGGATAGCAACTTGCATTTATGCAGATGGCACTACTATCACGTGCGAAAGGTATAAAAGGCAGTGAATTGGCGGAGCTGTCATTTGATGATTCGTGTCAAAAGCTGTCCGACTGATTACGGTCGCAAGACGGGAGTTTGCACACTGAATGCAGGATGGTAGTTGGAGATATATGCATGGAACATCCCACTTCGGAAATCGTTAGGGAATTATATATTCCGAGATCCACAATTGTATGGGTATGCCAGAAAAACATATTTCACCGACTACGCAGTGGCCGACGGCCTTCACTTAACGACAGAGAGCAGCGGAGTTCGAGTAGAGTTGTCAATGCTAACAGACAAGCAGTATTGCCTGAAATAACCGCAGAAAATAATGGCGGACATACGGGCAACATACCCGTTAGGGCAGTACGGTGGAATTTGACGTTAAAGGGATATGACAGCAGACGACCGACGTGAGTGTCTTTGCTAATAGCCCGGCATCGCCAGCAACGCCTCCCCTGGGCGTGTTCATATCGGTTGGACCCTAGACGACTGGAAAACTGTGGCCTGGTCAGAAGAGTTCCGATTTCAGTTGGCAAGAGCTGATGGTAATGTTGGAGTGTGGCGCAGCCCCTACGAAGCCATGGACCCCAGTTGTCAAAAAGGCACTGTGCAAGCTGGTTGTTGCTGTTGTGGTCTTCAGTCCAGAGACTGATTTGATGCAGCTCTCCATGCTACTCTACCCTGTGCAAGCTTCTTCATCTCCCAGTACCTACTGCAACCTACATCCTTCTCTATCTGTTTAGTGCATTCATCTCTTGGTCTCACTCTACGATTTTTACCCTCCACGCTGCCCTGCAATACTAAATTGGTGATCCCTTGATGCCTTAGAACATGTCCTACCAACCGATCCCTTCTTCTAGTCAAGTTGTGCCACAAACTTCTCTTCTCCCCAATTCTGTTCAATACCCCTTCATTAGTTATGTGATTTACCTATCTAATCTTCAGCATTCTTCTGTACCGCCACATTTCAAAAGCTTCTATTCTCTTCTTGTTCAAACTATTTATCTTCCATGTTTCACTTCCATACATGTCTACACTCCATATAAATACTTTCAGAAATGACTTCCTGACACTTAAATCTATACTCGATGTTAACAAATTTGTCTTCTTCAGAAACGCTTTCCTTGCCATTTCCAGTCTACATTTTATATCTTCTCTACTTCGGCCATTATCAGTTATTTTGCTCACCAAATATCAAAACTCATTTACTACTTTAAGTGTCTCAGTCGTGCGCAGCGTTCTCGCTTCCCGCGCCCGGGTTCTCGGGTTCCATTCCAGGCGGGGTCAGGAATTCTCTCTTCCTCGTGGTGACTGGGTGTTGTGTGATGTCCTTAGGTTAGTTAGGTTTAAGTAGTTCTAAGTTCTAGGGGACTGATGACCATAGATGTTAAATCCCATAGTGCTCAGAGCCATTTCAACCATTTTTTTAAGTGTCTCATTTCCTAATCTAATTCCCTCAGCATCACCCGACTTAAATCGACTACATTCCATCATCCTCGTTTTGATTTTGTGAATGTTCATCTTATATCCTCGTTTCAAGACACTGTCCATTCCGTTCAACTGCTCTTCCAAGTCCTTTGGTGTCTCTGACAGAATTACAATGTCATCGGCGAACCTCGAAGTTTTTATTTCTTCTCCATGGATTTTAACACCTACTCATTTTTCTTTTATTTCCTTTACTGCTTGCTCAATATACAGATTGAATAACATCTAGGAGAGTCTACAACCCTGTCTCGCTCCCTTCCCAAACACTGCCTCCCTTTCATACCCATCGACGCTTATAACTGCCATCTGGTTTCTGTACAAATTGTAAATAGCCTTTCGCTCACTGTATTTTACCCCTGCCACCTTCAGAATTTGGAAGAGAGTATTCCAGTCAACATTGTCAAAAGTTTTCTCGAAGTCTACAAATGCTAGAAACGTAGGGTTGCCTTTCCTTAATCTTTCTTCTAAGATAAGTGGTAAGGTCAGTATTGCCTCACGTGTTCCATTATTTCTACCGAATCCAAACTGATCTTCCCCGAGGTCGCCTTCTACGAGTATTTCCATTCGTCTGTAAAGAATTGGTATTAGTATTTTGCAGCTGTGACTTATTAAACTGATAGTCGGTAATTTTCACATCTGTCAATACCTGCTTTCTTTGGGATTGGAATTATTATATTCTTCTTGAATTCTAAGGGTATTTATCCTCTCTCATTCATCTTGCTCACCAGATGGTAGAGTTTTGTCAGAACTGGCTCTCCCGAGCCCGTCAGTAGTTCTAATGGAATGTTGTCTACTCCTGGGGCCTTGTTTCGTCTCAGGTCCTTCAGTGCTCTGTCAAACTCTTCACGCAGTATCGTATCTCCCATTTCTTCTTCATCTACATTCTCTTCCATTTTCATAATGTTGTCCTCAAGAATATCGCCCTTGTGGAGACCTTCTATATACTCCCTCCACCGAGCGAGGTGGCGCAGTGGTTAGCACACTGGACTCGCATTCGGGAGGACGACGGTTCAATCCCGTTTCCAGTCATCCTGATTTAGGTTTTCCGTGATTTCCCTAAATCGTTTCAGGCAAATGCCGGGATGGTTACTTTGAAATGGCACGGCCGATTTCCTTCCCCATCCTTCCGTAATCCGAGCTTGTGCTCCGTCTCTAATGACCTCGTTGTCGGCGGGACGTTAAAAAACACTAACCTAACCTAACTCCCTCCACCTTCCTTGTTTCCCTTCTTAGCTTAGAACTGGGTTTCCATCTGAGCTCTTTATATTCATAAAAGTAATTCTCTTCTCTGCAAAGGTCTCTTTAATTTTCCTGTAGGCAGTATCTATCTTACTCCTAGTGAGATAAGCATCTACATCCTTACATTTGTCCTCTAGCCATCCCTGCTTAGCCATTTTGGACTTCCTGTCGATCTCATTTTTGAGACGTTTGTATTCCTTTTTGCCTGCTTCATTTACTGTATTTTTATATTTTCTCCTATCGTCAATTAAATTCAATATTTCTTCTGTTACCCAAGGATTTCTACTAGCCCTCGTCTTTTTACCTACTTGATCCTCTGCTGCCTTCATTACTTCATCCCTCAAAGCTGGCCATTCTTCTTCTACTGTACTCCTTTCCCCCATTTCTGTCAACTGTTCCCTCATGCTCTCCCTGAAACTCTGTACAACCTCTGGTTTAGTCACTTCATCCAGGTCCCACCTCCTTAAATTCCTACCTCTTTGCAGTTTCTTCAGTGTTAATCTACAGTTCATGACCTATGGATTCTGGTCAGAGTCCGCATCTGCCCCTGGAAATGTCTGACAATTTAAAACCTGGTTCCTAAATCTCTGTCTTACCATTTATAATCTATCTGATACCTTCTAGTATCTCCAGGATTCTTCCATGTACACAACCTTCTTTTATGATTCTTGAACCAAGTGTTAGCTATGATTAAGTTACGCTGTGCAAAATTCTACCAGGTGGCTTCCTCTTTCATTTCTTCCCCCCAATCCATATTCATCCACTACTTTTCCTTCTCTTCCTTTTCCTACTATCGAGTTCCAGTCAACCATGACTATTAAATTTTGGTCTCCCTTCGCTATCTGAATAATTTCTCGTATCTCATCATATATTTCATCAATCTCTTCGTCATCTGCGGAACTAGTTGGCATATAAACTTGTACTACTGTAGTAGTAGGCGTGGGCTTCGTGTCTATCTTGGCCACAATAATGCGTTCACTATGCTGTTTGTAGTAGCTTATCCGCACTCCTACTTTTTCATTCATTATTAAACCTACTCCCGCATTACCCCTGTTTGATTTTGTATTTATAACCCTGTATTCACCTGACCAAACGTTTTGTTCCTCCTGCCACCGAATTTCGCTAATTCCCACTATATATAACTTTAACCTATCCATTTCCCTTTTTAAATTTTCTAACCTGCATGCCCGATTTAGGGATCTGACATTCTACACTCCGATCCGTAGAACGCCAGTTTTCTTTCTCCTGATAACGACGTCCTCTTGAGTAGTCCCCGCTCGGAGATCCGAATGGGGGACTATTTTACCTCCGGAATATTCTACCCAAGAGGATGCCATCATCATTTAACCATACAGTAAAGCTGCATGCCCTCGGGAAAAATTACGGTTGTAGTTTCCCCTTGCTTTCAGCCGTTCGTCGTATTAGCACTTCAAGTCCGTTATGGTTAGTGTTACAAGGCCAGGTCAGTCAATAATCCAGACTGTTGCACCTGCAACTATTGAAAAGGCTGCTGCCCCTCTTCAGGAACCACGCGTTTGTCTGGCCTCTCAACAGATACCCCTCCGTTGTGGTTGCACCTACGGTACGGCTATCTGTATCGCTGAGGCACGCAAGCCTCCCCACCAACGGCAAGGTCCATGGGTCATGGGGGGTGGGGGGTGTTTGGATCTACGGTACGGCCATCTGTATCGCTGAGGCACGCAAGCCTTTCCACCAAAGGCAAGGTCCATGGTTCATGGGGGGAGCAAGCTGGTAGTGGCTCCATAATGGTGTGGGCTGTTTCTCCAAGGAACTGGCCTCCTCTGGTGCAACTGAACCGACGTGTGACTGGAAATGGTTATGTTCGGCCACTTTGAGAGCATTTTCAGCCATTCATTGATTTTATGTTGCCAAACAATGATGGAATTTTTATGAAATTACAATGCATCGTGTTACTGGGTCACAGTTATTCGCTGTTGGTTTGAAGAACATTGTAGACAGTTCGAGCCAATGGTTTGGCCACCCTGATCGCATGACATGAATCCTATCGACCATTTATAGGACACAGGTCAATAGCAATAGATAGGGCAGAGGTCACCGGCAACACTTTCGAAACAGAGGAAGGCCTTAGACGCTGCATGGCTCAGTGTTTCTGCCAAAGACTTCCAACGACTCGTTGAGTTCACGTTATACACAAACCAACGTCCGACACGATGTTAGGAGCTATTCCATGACTTTTGTCACTTGCGTGTATATTTGTATTCCTATCAATTTATTTCGTACACAGTCTAAATTTTCCAAGTCTTATAATTTACCCAGTGCCAACTTAACAAGAGACTGTGCTTATTAGTAAGGATATGCTCGGTCGCTGCTGTCGTCAGCTGGTGTAGAAACATCATAGAACATATTAGTCATAGTTGACACACCGACGGGCGAGTAACCACCAAATCGCTCGGAGCTTGTGATTAAGCGGTAAACAGCGTGCCTGGAAACCAAATGGCTGGGAAACAAATCACGGTTGTACCGCGGAATTTTTCAATTTACTATTTATCTAGCAGTCTCCTCTCAATGAAGGAAACATTAGCCAGCAACGACAGTTGGTTCAGATTTCACGTAGAACTGTAGCTTCCCTTTCCCCATTAGGAATACTGTAGAAGGTCAGGAACACAAAGATCGGGCGATCAGCAAAAATGCGTGAAACAGTTCCTTGAGCCAGAGAGTATTATTACCATACGACAACATCTTGCTCGAGCAGACACGGGTCCTAAAGCACGCTTCAGCTAACTATCAGTTGTCAATGAGGTCGCGGAAAACACAAGTAGTGTGACCAACTTTGACAGAAATACGGGTAATGGACGCAGAAATTCGTGGAAGAGGATGTTTGCACCTAGAAACTAAACAGAAATGGGTTCCTTATTGCTCACTGTAAACATGAAAGTGTGCAGCATACACTGTGATCAAAATAATCCAGACACCTGGCTGAAAATGACTTATAAGTTTGTGACGCCCTCCATCGGTAATGCTGGAACTCAACATGATGTTGGCCCACCCTTAGCCTTGATTACAGCTTCCACTCTCGCACGCGTAAGTTCAATCACGTGCTGGAAGGTTTCTTGGGAAATGGCAGCCCATTCTTGACGGAGTGCTGCACTGAGGAGAGGTATCGTTCTCGGTCACTAAGGCCTGACACGAAGTAGGCGGCGATCCAAACATACCAAAGGTGTTCTGTAGGATTCAGGTCAGGACTCTGTGTAGGTCGTCCATTACAGGGATGTTACTGTCGTGTAACCACTTCGCCACAAGCCGTGCACTAGGAGCAGGTGCTCGATCGTGTTGAAAGATGCAGTCGCCATCCCCGAATTGCTCTTCGCCAGTGGGAAGCAAGAAGGTGCTTAAAACTTCAATGTAGGCCTGTGCTGTGATAGTGCCACGCAAAACAACAAGAGGTTCAAGACTCCTCCATGAGAAACACGACCACACCAGAACACCATAACCTCCCAATTCTACTGTTGGCACTACACACGTTGGCAGACGACTTTCACATCGCCAGAATGTGTACCGTGATTCGGCACTCCACACAGCGTTTTTCCACTGTTCAATCGTCTAATGTTAACGCATCTTATACCAAGTGAGGCGCCGTTAGGCTTATGAGCAGCCGATAGACCATGAAATCCAAGTTTTCGCACCTCCCACTTAACTGTCATAGTAATAGCAGTGGATCCTGATGCAATTTGGAAATCTTGTCTCCTGGTCTGGATAGATGCCTATTACACGTACGACCCTCT
This sequence comes from Schistocerca nitens, assembly GCF_023898315.1. NCBI lineage: Eukaryota > Metazoa > Arthropoda > Insecta > Orthoptera > Acrididae > Schistocerca > Schistocerca nitens. The sequence continues at coordinate 176,175,421 of NC_064618.1, forward strand.
TCAACTGTCGGCGGTCTCTGTCAGTCAACAAACGAGGTCGGCCTGTACACATTTGTGCTGTACGTGTCCCTTAACTTTTCCACTTCACTAACTTCACCATAACATAGGAAACAATGGACTTAGGGATATTTCGGAGTATGGAGATCTCGCGTACAGGCGTATGACAGAAGTGACACCCAATCACCTGACTACGAAGTCTGTGAGTTCCGCGGAGCGCACTATTCTGCTTTCTCACTATGTCTAATGACTACTGAGGTCACTGATATGGAGTACCTGTCGGTAGGTGGCCGGACAATAAACCTAATATGAAAAACGTATGTTTTGGGGGTGTCCGGATACTTTTGATCACATAGTATATGTTGTAAATTCGTCGGACAGAAGTTAATTTCGTGTCGCAGGGGGAATCACATTTTATATATCAAGAATTGCGCCACCTCTTCAACATGTAATTGCTTTGCTGGGAAAGAAAACAGTGGACATCGCCTTAGTTTTCTGTGTTATTTCATACCCTTCGCCTCTCACGCGCAGGAGTGGGCTGTAAACGATGCCAGTTGCATTCCCTCTTCAGTCAACGAAATTTTAAATTTTTAAAATCTTTCTAATGACATAAAAAGCGTTGAAGTAGGTATGGCTCAAAAATTACATTATCAGCAGCTTTCTTTCCAGTTTTATTAATTTTGGTTTAAGATAAAGAGCTGAATAAAGCTGATATCGTCCATTGGTGTTTGGCATTGTTGGTTCTCGAATCTTTACTGTTCTGGAGGAAATGGGTAAAAATGGGTTTTGTTGATCTGAGCAGGAATTAAGTGTAGGCGATATATATTTTTGTGAAAATAATTTTTTTCGAGCAGGTCTGCGTAGGAAACAGTGGGGATGAGGATCCCAAGAAAACCTGTTGAAAGTGACAGATGAGAGGGGGAAGAAGCCCTGGCACTGTGAGCAACAGGACATGCTGTTAAAGGTGGTTCGATGGGATCTCTGGTAGGATTTTGTGGTCAGTTAGCTAGGATGATTGCAGGTACTAGTAGATGGGAACAATGGCAGGAGGGTGTCCACAATGAGGAAATCAAAGAAAAACTGGGAATGAACTCTATAGATGTAGCAGTCAGGGCGAACAGGCTTAGATGGTGGGGGTCATGTTACACGCATGGGAGAAGCAAGGTTGCCCATGACACTCATGGGTTCAGCAGTAGAGGGTAGGAGGAGTCGGGGCAGACCAAGGAGAAGGTACCTGGATTCGGTTAAGAATGATTTTGAAGTTATAGGTTTAACATCAGAAGAGGCACCAATGTTAGCACTGAATAGGGGATCATGGAGGAATTTTATGAGGGGGGCTATGCTCCAGATTGAACGCTGAAAGGCACAATCAGTCTTAAATGATGATGATTAGGGACTGGGAGGTGTTTTAATCTTCGTATTGATAGGCTGCGAAATATGTGTAGTTGTACAGTTGCTGTACGTGTGCTGAATGGCTAGAGTGGAGTTTAGGTGAAGTACAGGAAGCCCTAAAGTGTAAATGAGGACAGGTAGAGGGAAATTAAAATAACTTACAACATTATAGGGGTTCGACGGGTATGGGAGGTGATGCGTGCGTGATACTCAAGGATTTAGGTAGTTGGATATTTTATTTGTGCAGTAGCAATACAGGCGACTGTAACAGGAGAGAGTACAGGCTCCGACTGAGACTTCCTAGTTGTCGATAATGGTAGACGAGTAATTCCCATGATACTGGTTAACTGCTTGTGGAATTTTCTGAAATGATGATAATTTCTAGTACTAAATCAAGGACCCACCCGCAATATTTTATACGACGAGCCAGTTCATCTCCATAGATCTTGCGTCACTAAGTTGTTGATGATGGCCTCAAACTTGGATGCAGTGCATCACTTTTGCATTTGTCCGTCACAGTTGAGCGTGGAGGTTATTTTGTGATGAGAACGGTGCAGTGTGAGAGGTGCCGCTGGCGGATGCAAAGCATCAGAAGAACACAACACGCGAACACTGATAGCTCTCAGTAAACGTAATCTGATGCGTCAACGTAGCTTCCCCAGCAGTGAATACGAGGTGTGGCTAGAAAAAAACCGGACTAGTACTGGTGAAACAATAAAACGAATGCAATAAGGCTGAAAGTTCGCGTGGCCTGTCACGTGACTCTCGCTCCGCCTACTGCTCGAGTTTCATCTGTCTCCTGCACTCAGTCTGCCCGTGGCGTCTGTTTTAAGTAGTTGACGTTTTGTCTGTGCGTCGGAAAATGTTGAGTGTACAGAAAGAACAGCGTGTTAACATCAAATTTTGTTTCAAACTAGGAAAATCAGCAAGTGAAACGTTTGTAATGTTACAACAAGTGTACGGCGATGATATTTTATCGCGAACACAAGTGTTTGAGTGGTTTAAACGATTTAAAGATGGCCGCGAAGACACCAGTGATGACACTCGCACTGGCAGACCATTGTCAGCAAAAAATCGGTAAACTTGTTCGACAAGATCGCCGTTTAACAACCAGAGCAGTGTCTGAGTTAACAGGAGTTGACAAGGAAAGTGTTAGGCAGATTCTTCATGAAAGTTTCAACATGAACAAAGTGTGTTCAAAAATGGTTCCAAAGTGTCTCACAATTAAACAGAAGGAATGCCGAATAATGATTTGTTCTGACATCCTGGAAAACATTGAAAGTGATCCCACCTTCTTACAAAATGTTATTACTTGCGATGAATCGTGGATTTTTACTTACGATCCCGAAACTAAACGCCAATCGATGCACTGGAAAACTCCTGGTTCTCCACGACAAAAAAAAGCACGAATGTCAAAATCGAAATTCAAGGCAATGATGATTTTCTTTTTTTTTTTTGACATCAAAGGGATTGTGCACATTGATTGGGTACCAGAGGGACAAACAGTGAATCAGCATTACTACATTAGCGTCCTGGCTACCCTACGTGCGCGAGTACGGAGAAAACGGAACGATTTGTGGAGGAAAAAAGTCATGGATCCTTCACCAAGACAATGCCCCAGCTCACAGTGCGTTGTCAGTGAAGACGTTTTTGGCAAAACACAACATTCCCATCTTAGATCATCCACCCTACTCACCTGATTTGGCCCCCTGTGACTTTTTTCTTTTCCCTAAAGTCAAGTCAGCTTTGAAAGGAACTAGAATTGAGACTGTTGAAGCAGTAAAAGAAAAAGCGACGGAAGTAATGTATGGACTTACCGAAAATGATCTGCAGCATTGCTATGAACAGTGGAAAATTCGTATGGAGCGGTGTAGAGACCGAGGAGGAGAGTACATTGACGGAGATAACATGAAATTGTAAATAATTGTAAATAAATGTTTTTTCCAGCATCAGTCCGGTTTTTTTCTAGCCGCACCTCGTACGTCTCTCACTGAACTAATATGTATTTCGCAGCGTATAAGAAATAACTTTTTGCCGAAGTCCTCCCTGCGTCGTTGTTCTATTAAAGCAAACAGCTGTTTCTGCAGGTATACTGAATGGGTTGGTATGAAAACTTTCTGTGCAGCTAGCATCCGTTTAAAAATGATGTGCATTTAACAACGAGATCGGGAATAGTGAAGCAGATGGGGTGAAGTAAAACTATTTTACAGGCAATCGTCTCTGTATCCAACACTTCGTACCTGAACTGACCAACGTATGCTGTGCCCACTTACCAGTAGATTTAGAGCGAAACCAATATGTCCATTATTAGTGTCGGCAGTAACTTTCCATGCAGAATGGTTTTTAAGTAACGTCCCAAAATATGTATAGAATACGTAGATCTTCGTTCAGGACGATTTCACTTAGGATGAAACGAGAAAAATATTACATGCTATGTTGTCTACGCGCCCGCCAGCATTTTGAGTACGACAGTACCTTCAAACAGCAAGTCTTTATTGAGTGACTAAATTAAATTTTTGTAGTTACTTCACGGAAAGAGCTTCTACTGTGAAATACACACGGCCTACTGATTTTTAATAATAAAAAAATCTTATCTGTTTCTACTGAGTGAAACCAATACACACTCTTTAATATTTAAAATTCATTTTCCATACATGTCACTGTTAACGTCCATATGAGATGTCAAATTAATTGTGAACCATGAAACGCACTCGCAAACTGCGAGTAAGACGTTACTACGGTTGTATCGTTTAGTGTAGACACATGAGAATTTGTGATATACCGGACACCTACACTGATTTCCGGGTTCGAGCCGCGGTCCTGCACAAATTTCATATGTCTACAGTAAACCATACAGCTGTGGTAACGTCGTTCTCGCAATTTGTGAATATATTGCATAATTTAATATGGCTGTAAATCGTTAGCAGTGCCTTTTCCTTCAGATATGGGACTGTGATTGCTGTGTTCGGATGAGGGCTGAGTTGGCATCCCTTCGCTCACAGCTGCAAGCGGCGCTGACTTCGGTCGCGCAGCTTGAGGCTGTCGCCAATGGGCACTACTGTGGGGAGCCGGACTTGGGTATCTCGGGGATGTCAACCTCGTCCCGTCTGTCCGCAGATCGGTCTGCCGCTGTGGTTGCCCCGGTTGCTGTCCGCAGTGGGGCTGAGCCCTCGCCAGTGGTTGATTGGGAGGTCGTTCCAAGGCGTGGCAGGCAGCGAAATACGTCACCGGAGGCTGATCAGAAAGCCTCCCCGGTGCGTCTGACAAACAGCTTTCAGGCACTGTCTCTGGCTGACCAGGTGCAGCTGCCTACCCTGTTTCAGAGGATGATTCTCAGTCTTCAAGGTCCGGGCAAACACAGAGGGTGGGCTTATTGGTAGTTTGGAGCTCCAATGTTAGGCGCGTAATGGGGCCCCTTAGGGATATGGCGGATAAGGAGGGGAAGAAATCCAGTGTGCACTCCGTGTGCATTCCGGGTGGAGTCATTCCTGATGTGGAAAGGGTCGTTCCGGATGCCATGAAGAGCACAGGGTGCAGTCAGCTGCAGGTGGTGGCACATGTCGGCACTAATGACGTGTGTCGCTTTGGATCTGAGGAAATTCTCTCTGGATTCCAGCGGCTATCTGATTTGGTGAAGGCTGCCGATCTTGCTTACGAGATGAAGGCAGAGCTCACCATCTGCAGCATCGATGACAGAACCGACTGCGGACCTTTGGTGCCGAGCCGGGTGGAGGGTCTGAATCAGAGGCTCAGACGGTTTTGCGACCGTGTTGGCTACAGATTCCTTGACTTGCGCCATAGGGTGGTGGGGTTTCGGGTTCCGCTGAATAGGTCAGGAGTTCACTACACTCAGCTGGCGGCTACACGGGTAGCGGAGGCTGTGTGGCGTGGACTGGGCGGTTTTTTAGGTTAGAAGGCCTCGGGAAAGTACGGGGTGGGCTGCAATCTCAAAGGGTGCATGGCAAATACAGGTCGTGCTTGGATCAAGTAACAGTCGGAATTGTAGTTGTAGATTGTTTCAGTTGTGCTGGGAAAGTCCCTGAGCTTCAAGCGCTAATAGAAAGCACAGAAGCTGAAATCGTTATAGGTACAGAAAGCTGGCTAAAGCCTGAAATAAGTTCTGCAGAAATTTTTACGAAGTCTGAGACGGTGTTCAGCAAAGATAGATTAGGCATAATTGGTGGTGGAGTGTTTGTGTCTGTCAGTAGTGGTTTATCTTGTAGTGAAGTCGAAGTAGATACTCCGTGCGAATTGGTATGGGTGGAGGTTATACTTAACAGCCGAACTAAGTTAATAATTGGCTCCTTCTACCGACCCCCAGACTCCGATGATATAGTTACTGAACAGTTCAGAGAAAATCTGAGTCAATAACAAATAAATACCCCACTCATACGGTTATAGTTGGTGGGGACTTCAAACTTCCCTCGATATGTTGGCAAAAATACTTGTTCAAAACCGGTGGTCGGCAGAAAACATCTTCCGAGATTGTCCTAAATGCTTTCTCCGAAAATTATTTCGAGCAGTTAGTCCACGAACCCACGCGAATTGTAAATGGTTGCGAAAACACACTTGACCTCTTAGCCACAAACAATCCAGAGCTGATAGAGAGCATCAGGACTGATACAGGGATTAGTGATCACAAGGTCGTTGTAGCTAGGCTCAATACCGTTTCTTCCAAATCCACCAGAAACAAACGCAAAATAATTTTATTTAAAAAAGCGGATAAAGTGTCACTAGAAGCCTTCCTAAGAGACAATCTCCATTCCTTCCGAACTGACTATGCAAATGTAGACGAGATGTGGCTCAAATTCAAAGATATGGTAGCAACAGCAATTGAGAGATTCATACCTCATAAATTGGTAAGAGATGGAACTGATCCCCCGTGGTACACACAACAGGTCCGAACTCTGTTGCAGAGGCAACGGAAAAAGCGTGCGAAGTTCAGAAGAACGCAAAATCCCGAAGATTGGCTAAAATTTACAGACGCGCGAAATTTGGCACGGACTTCAATGCGAGATGCCTTTAATAGGTTCCACAACGAAACATTGTCTCGAAATTTGGTAGAAAATCCGAAGAAATTCTGGTCGTATGTAAAGTACACAAGTGGCTAGACGCAGTCAATACCTTCGCTGCGCAGTACCGATGGTACTGTTACCGACGACTTTGCCGCTAAAGCGGAGTTATTGAACGCAGTTTTCCGAAATTCCTTCACCAGGGAAGACGAATGGAATATTCCAGCATTTGAAACACGAACAGCTGCTAGCATGAGTTTCTTAGAAGTAGATACATTACGGGTTGCGAAGCAACTCAAATCGCTTGATACGGGCAAGTCTTCAGGTCCAGATTGTATACAGATTAGGTTCCTTTCAGATTACGCTGATACAATAGCACCCTACTTAGCACTCATATACAACCGCTCGCTCACCGATAGATCTGTACCTACAGATTGGAAAATTGCGCAGGTCGCACCAGTGTTTAAGAAGGGTAGTAGGAGTAATCCATCTAACTACAGACCTATATCATTGACGTCGGTTTGCGGTAGGGTTTTAAAGCATATACTGTATTGAAACATTATGAATCACCTCGAAGGGAACGATCTATTGATACGTAATCAGCATGGTTTCAGAAAACATCGTTCTAGTGCACGAAGTAATGGCCGCTATCGACAGGGGCTCTCAAGTTGATTCAGTATTTCTAGATTTCCGGAAATCTTTTGACACCGTTCCTCACAAGCGACTTCTAATCAAGCTGCGGTCCTATGGGGTATCGTCTCAGTTGTGCGACTGGATTCGTGATTTCCTGTCAGGAAGGTCGCAGTTCGTAGTAATAGACGGCAAATCATCGAGTAAAACTGAAGTGATATCAGGTGTTCCCCAGGGAAGCGTCCTGGGACCTCTGCTGTTCCTGATCTATATAAATGACCTGGGTGACAATCTGAGCAGTTCTCTTAGGTTGTTCGCAGATGATGCTGTAATTTACCGTCTAGTAAGGTCATCCGAAGACCAGTATCAGTTGCAAAGCGATTTAGAAAAGATTGCTGTATGGTGTGGCAGGTGGTAGTTGACGCTAAATAACGAAAAGTGTGAGGTGATCCACATGAGTTCCAAAAGAAATCCGTTGGAATTCGATTACTCGATAAATAATAAAATTCTCAAGGCTGTCAATTCAACTAAGTACCTGGGTGTTAAAATTACGAACAACTTCAGTTGGAAACACCACATAGATAATATTGTGGGGAAAGCGAGCCAAAGGTTGCGTTTCATTGGCAGGACACTTAGAAGATGCAACAAGTCCACTAAAGAGACAGCTTACACTACACTCGTTCGTCCTCTGTTGGAATATTGCTGCGCGGTGTGGGATCCTTACCAGGTGGAATTGACGGAGGACATCGAAAGGGTGCAAAAAAGGGCAGCTCGTTTTGTATTATCACGTAGTAGGGGAGAGAGTGTGGCAGATATGATACGTGAACTGGGATGGAAGTCATTACAGCAAAGACGTTTTTCGTCGCGGCGAGATCTATTTACGAAATTTCAGTCACCAACTTTCTCTTCCGAATGCGAAAATATTTTGTTGAGCCCAACCTACATAGGTAGGAATGATCATCGAAATAAAATAAGAGAAATCAGAGCTCGAACAGAAAGGTTTAGGTGTTCGTTTTTCCCGCGCGCTGTTCGGGAGTGGAATGGTAGAGAGACAGTATGATTGTGGTTCGACGAACCCTCTGCCAAGCACTTAAATGTGAATTGCAGAGTAGTCATGTAGATGTAGATATGCATGCACGCTCAAGCCCCTACTAAAAATCGCTGATACCATCGCTATGATAGTGAAGAGTACGAACATCATATTTCGTTGAACACCTTACGTTAGGTTTCATCTTCCACAAGAAGACGGTTGTTGACTTTTATTAGTCGGGGAGGAGGATGGGAGGAGTTAATCGGCCAGCCACGATTTCCTAAACTGCGGAAATCTCTCAATCTCAGGATGGAACATAACCCACCGTTATTCCTTTTCCCCCGTCGTCATTTTTTCACTGCCGCACTGATTCTGCAACGAACATCCATATTTCTTATCTTTTTAGCCCTCTGTAATTCCAGCATTCTTCTGTAACACTACATCTCAGACACTTAGCTTTTCTCCTTCTCCAGTTTTTCTCAGTTCAGGATTAATTCCCGTATACAGTTCTGCTCCAGATGTCTCAACGTAGGGATTATGATACTAACAAACTTCTTTGGCGAAGATTGCTCTCTGTGGTAGCTCAAGTCCTCTACTTCTTCCACGCACTCCTCGCCTCGTCTTACTAGACTGATTTTGCTTATGAGGACATAAAGTTCCTGCAGATCGTATACAGCATGGGCACAAAATAACTTTTCGTTCGCCACTAATCTAATTTCCGTTATTTCTAAACACAATCGTCTCTCTTTGCTCTATTCTCCACTCATTTTCTGTGTTTAGTAACCTATTCATAACATTCAACACTTCTCTGAACTCCTTAAAAATTCACTGATAACAGAAATTTCATCAGCGAATATCGTCAGTGATGAAACTTCCTGCTTTGGTAGCTCAGATGGCAGAGCACGTGCCCATGGAAGGCAAAGATCCCGAGTTCGAGTCTCGGTCTGGCACACAGTTTTAATCTGCCAGAAAGTTTCATGTCAGCGCACACTCCACTACTGAATGAAAAAATCTCATTCTGGTATTTTCAGTGATATCCTTTATCTCTGTATTTCACTACTGCATCTTTCACTAATTTCTTCAGTGCTCCGATATACCGACTGAGAAGTAGATTCGTCTTCTCTGTTTGTGTTCCATGATCATTGTTCACTTTCCGCCCTCGTACTCTACATATTGTATGTCACACGTCTTTCCCTATAGCGTACACCACTTGTTCTTATGTTTTCAAACATCCTGCACAACAGTTCAGGGCCTTAATTTTTCCTATGCGTAGCCTCCGTTACCAAGTGTAACGCTAGTGATGATTCTTTGATGCCTTTATTGAAAATCAAACCTACCATGTAAGAGATTCTCCGTTGTCCGGTATCTGTATATTATTATGGCCCACAACTCGAAAGCATGCACTGTGAAGGCAACTATGAGATAATCTAATTTCGGCTATGGCCATCTTCACTGTTATATAAACTAAATTCTTCGGGAAATCCGTTGCACACTATTTGTAAGAGTGTTTTGGTTGTCATTTCCTTTACAGGTGTTTTGAAATTTCACGCGATAATATCTATCCGTTCTGCTTTGTTTGATTATTCTGACCGGAGATAAGAGCATAACATGTAAAAGAGTGACACGGAGATTAAGGCTGCTACGCATGTACTGCACTAACGGTACTAAAGATATCATCTGTAGTGTGACCGACAGTGAAATATACAGGGTGATTCAAAAAGAATACCACAACTTTAGGAATTTAAAACTCTGCAACGACAAAAGGCAGAGCTAAGCACTATCTGTCGGCGAATTAAGGGAGCTATAAAGTTTCATTTAGTTGTACATTTCTTCGCTTGAGGCGCTGTTGACTAGGCGTCAGCGTCAGTCGATGCTAAGATGGCGACCGCTCAACAGAAAGCTTTTTGTGTTATTGAGTACGGCAGAAGTGAATCGACGACAGTTGTTCAGCGTGCATTTCGAACGAAGTATGGTGTTAAACCTCCTGATAGGTGGTGTATTAAACGTTGGTATAAACAGTTTACAGAGAATGGGTGTTTGTGCAAAGGGAAAAGTTCTGGACGGCCGAGAACGAGTGATGAAAATGTAGCACGCATCCAGCAAGCATTTGTTCGCAGCCCAGGAAAATCGACTCGCAGAGCTAGCAGAGAGCTGCAAATTCCACAATCAACTGTATGGAGAGTCCTACGAAAAAGGTTAGTTATGAAACCTGAACGTCAACTACCCGAGGCGATGGATCGGCCGCCAGGCAGCCCGTGACAGAGCACTTCATCACTGGCCTCCAAGAAGCCCTGATCTTACCCCCTGCGATTTTTTCTTATGGGGGTATGTTAAGGATATGGTGTTTCGGCCACCTCTCCCAGCCACCATTGATGATTTGAAACGAGAAATAACAGCAGCTATCCAAACTGTTACGCCTGATATGCTACAGAGAGTGTGGAACGAGTTGGAGTATCGGGTTGATATTGCTTGTGTGTCTGGAGGGGGCCATATTGAACATCTCTGAACTTGTTTTTGAGTGAAAAAAACCTTTTTAAATACTCTTTGTAATGATGTATAACAGAAGGTTATATTATGTTTCTTTCATTAAATACACATTTTTAAAGTTGTGGTATTCTTTTTGAATCACCCTGTATAATGCAGTAGCGATCCTCTTCTGGTGCACCATGAAGGAGGTGCATTTGTTCAGCAGATATGCTAGTCGTTTACTAGCACGCCAGGACTTGAGACAGTACTTGAGAAGCCACTCACATTTATTTGCACACCGATTCGGAAATTTCATAAAATATTTTGCAAATTCTGCGGTACAGCTTGAATGAAAGACATTTTCTTGTAAAAATAACCCCAGCATGCTGGTAAAAGTTTTTGTTTTACTGCTCCGCAACTAATATCGACATTACCGGCTGTGTCAAAACTGGTTGCTGAGAATAAAAGAAACACTTAAAAGCATGATTTTCTTATTTTACAAGAAAATGTATTTTATAAAGCCCACTGTGGCTGACGGATGACCCTAGTAGACTGTCACGTTCCTAAGCAAATATCGAGAACAGTATATTATCCCCTTACTGTAATAACCTTTAGACGGCCGCTGTGGCCGAGGGGTTCTAGGCGCTTCAGTCCGGAACCGCAGGTTCGGCTCCTGCCTCGGGCATGGGTGTGTGTGATGTCCTTAGGTTAGATAGGTTTAAGTGGTTCTAAGTTCTAGGGGACTGATGACCTCCGATGTTGAATCGCACAGTGCTCAGAGCCATTTGAATCATTTTTTATAACCTTTTTTCAGGTATATTTATTGATTGCATTTATAAATCAGAGTAATACGTGAACAGCTCGATCTGTATATTTCAAGTGTATTCATTCATTCCTTCATTTAGGTGTTCATATTAATCAAGAATGATAAGCTACCTTCAGGAATTGGGTCGTGGTATACATTGACAGAATACATTCGCATCATCGTCATAAATATTTCCCATTAACAACCTATCACCATACTATACGATGATTTTACCACCCAAATTGGGAAAAAGTCACTGCTTTTCGAAAACTTACTTCTTACTCAGTTCTCTTGAATTGTTGCTACTTTGGCTTAATACAGGATGAACCCGGATTTCTCCTAGACAATTCTGGATTTTATTTTCTGGGAAATTCGTGTGAGTGATCCAATGTTCCCGGTGGTCATTACATATTAATTCTGCTAATTGGATTTATTCGGTTTGTTACCCCTGTACCTGTGCAAATACTCCTACAACAGCTGAACAGGCTGTAATATGCAACCGCTAAAAGGTGTCATAGAAAACCCAGATGCAAAAGTAATGCAGTGATGTTGGCTTCTCCGCGGGAACAGTGCAGCATTCAGTTGTGCAGCTCTGCCATTGTATGCAGTGAAACCATACACAAGGTGGATACCGGCCCACATTTCTTCAGCAACCCATGCATACTGTTTTTTACCATCGTTAAGATACAACTAATACTGACGGAAATGTAAAGGCGAGGCTGAACCTAGCAGCACACGGTGGAAGCTGTAGGGTGAAGAGTAAAGTGGGATTTACACGTCTCAGAAAGAATAACCGCCACTCAGTAGAAGAAGTTCCTTCACATAGAAGACACACACGGCACCTACTATCGACCACGTCACACCAAGATAAATAGGAGTAATGAATAAAACAAAGTGCAGTTACTGTGTAACTGCACTGTGCCGCAGATAACCCGTCCCTTGTCTCCAATACCCAGAAAATATTTGTATCCCTAAACCACTACCGAAATAATGTCTGTGGAATTATGTCGTCGAGAAAACTTGCGTCTAGCTGCAGAGTCCTGTTCAAAATACATTAATACTTTTTATTGTGGTTCACAGTGGTTACTGCTACACAGTTAACAGCACCTTTCAACCACTAAATCTAGATATTCAGATAATGTATGAAATGAGTGGTTAATCAGTTAAGCATTTCGTTTTTGAACTGAATGTGATTACCAACATCTACTTGTTCGTTAAGTGAGAGCTTGTTCAGCACTTTCTCACTAGAGTATGAAACTCGAATCTGTACACTAGACAAGCTGGCAAATTGTGCGTGAAAACTATGTTTGAGAGTCGCATTGTAATTTTCAGTATCAAAGTTAAGCTGAAACTGATTATTCTTGTCAACATCAAAAAGCATTAAGAATCGAATCTGCTGCGAGGTAAGTGTAAGAATTCTTAGACCTGTACTAGGTGAGCTTTTGCATTCTTCATGTAATACTCTTCCTGCCTGAATCTACTGAATGACTGCTTTATTCACTACATCTACTGATATAGAATGTATCTGAAATGAATGTAGAAAGTGAGAGAGCTAGCAGAGCGGGTCATAATAAGCTTTTTTTCACACAGCAACATACGTCCACATCCCTTGGCGTACGGCGCTGGGCGTCATTGAAAAGTGTCGCGCACCGCCAAGAGGGTAGGCACACAGCATGCATCCGTGCCGTCATGGTACGATGTGTGTTCGAGACATCGAGATAAAAGAGATGGCTGTGTGAAGTTTTATGACCTTTATCTGCAGACACTGGCGTCGACATAGTTGCGGATATTCCCGGCGGGATTAGACTAACGGTTTTACGTCTGTTACTGGGACAAGAAGGCTTTGATCTTTGCTGTGAAAATGCCTCTTTGGTGTTCCATAGCGGACAGCACATGAGCACTGCTGAGTCTTGATCGACCTGAGACAGTGTATCACGAAATGGGGACATTATTGTGTTTGATACTGTGTGGAGCGAACGGGAAATTCTTGTAAGGAAAGTTCTCAGTTCGGGAGAACTGGATAGGGCGCAGTGGGCTGGTAGCATGGCCTGAACGTTCTCACGCCTTGACGCCCACCGATTTTTGCTTCTGTGGCCACCTGAAATCTGTTCCCTGTGAAACAACCATTGAGGCTCAAAGATCTGACGGCGCGCATTACTGCAGCCTCCGATACCATTTCCACTTTGCTTACAGGGACTGAAATTGTGACAGTGACTGCAGCGTCTTTGCACGGTGTGCTTTCTTAAAGGAGGGCATAATTTAGAGTAATTTTTTTGTTTTCAAGTAAGTGTTACAAAACTTCGCCGCGACTACTCATTTATCTTGATGTCACAAATACGAGGAAACCGTTGCCCAGCAGACCTGATACCATGACGATCGGATGACGTGTTGTTTGCCTACGCTCTTAGCGGTGCGCGACCATGTTCAACGGCGCATAATGACTTACGCTAATGGATGTGTACGTGGGTTGCTATGTGAAATACGGTTGTTATGGCCCACTCTAATAACCCTCTGCTTTTCTACACACATTTCGGAAACTCCGTGTATACTCCAGAAGCTACCTGACAATGGCTGAAGTTAGGTGCATAGACTTAGAAGTTAATTCGATAGTAAAACAGGTGGATTGAATAACTTCAGCGATTTTGTCTTTCCGTCAAGCAAAGAGAAATATTTCTGCAGGGCAAAGTACGTTGAACTGGGCTTCACAGTTTGTCCATAGATGAATAAATGTATCTGGATACCTGATAGTGGCTTTTACTAAGAGGGGTGTGTCCACTCTACGCATTTTATGGCGCCTTGAACTCTCTTAGGGAAGACTCTTTCAAAAAGTTGTTTTATCAGCGGAGGAATGACAGCACATTCTTCCTTAAAAGCAAATCAGAGAAAGTTCGGATCCTCGACGCTTGGATCCAGTGCAATAAAGACACTCTAACTACACTACAGGCCATTAAAATTGATACACTACGAAGAAATGCAGATAATAAACGGATATTCATTGGACAAATATATTATACTAGCACTGACATGTGATTATATTTCCACGCAATTTGGGAGCACAGATCCTGAGAAATCAGTTATGAGAAAAACCACCTCTGGCCATTATAACGGCATTGACAAGCCTGGGCATTGAGTCAAACAGAGCATGGATGGCGTGTACAGGTACAGTTGCCCATACAGCTTCAACACGATACCACAGTTCGTCAAGAGTAGTGACTATCATATTGTGACGAGCCACCATTGACCAGACGATTTCAGTTGGTGAGATATCTGGAGAATGTGCTGGCCAGGTCAGCAGTCGAACATTTTCTGTATCCAGGAAGTCCCGTACAGGACCCGCAACATGCGGTCGTGCATTATCCTGCTGAAATGTAAGGTTTCGCAGGGATCGAATGGAGTGTAGAGCCACGGGTCGTAACACATCTGAAATGTAACGTCCACTGTTCAGTGTGCCGTCAATGCGAACAAGAGGTGACCGAGACGTGTAACCAATGGCACCCCGTACCATCACGCCGGATGATACGCCAGTATGGCGATGACGAATACGCGCTTCCAATGTACGTTCACCGCGTTGTCGCCAAACACCTATTCGACCATCATGATGCTGTAAACAGAACCTGGATTCATCCGAAAAAATGACGTTTTGCCATTCGTGCACCCAGGTTCATCGTTGAGTACACCATCGCAGGCGCTCCTGTCTGTGATGCAGCGTCTAGGGTAACCGCAGCCATGGTCTCCGAGCTGATAGTCCTTGCTGCTGCAAACGTCGCCGAACTGTTCGAGCAGATGGTTGTTGTCTTGCAGACGTCCGCATCTGTTGACTCAGGGATCGAGACGTGGCTGCACGATGCGTTACAGCCATGCCGATAAGATGCCTGTCATCTCGACTGCTGGTGATACGAGGCTGTTGGGATCCAGCACGGCGTTCCGTATTACTCTCCTGAACCCACCGATTCCATATTCTGCTAACAGTCATTGGATCTCAACCAATTTCGCGATACGTTAAACCGCCATCGCGATAGGCTACAATCCGACCTTTATCAAAGTCGGAAACATGACGGTATGCATTTCTCCTCCTTACACGAGGCATCACAACAACGTTTCACCAGGCAACACCGGTCAACTGCTGTTTGTGTATGAGAAATCGGTTGCAAATTTCCTCATGTCAGCACGTTGTAGGTGTCGCCATCGGCGCCAGCATTGTATGAATGCTCTGAAAAGCTAATCATTTGCATATCACAGCAACTTCTTCCTGTCGGGTAAATTTCGGGTCTGTAGCACGTCATCTTCCTGGCGCAGCAATTTTAATGGCCAGTAATGTAATTCCAGAGATGTTTCATATGGATTCATTTCGGGACTCTGGGCAGGATTGTTCATATCAGAATGTTGTTGACTCATTGATGCTACTGTCATTGCCACAATCACCATTTTCCGAAGTGTACAGAGTTCTGTAAAATGTATTCATATCCTCCCATATTTAGCGGTTTGTTAAGGGCCATAAGGGGAACAGATTATAACACTGTTTGCGCCGTACACGATGACAGCTAAAGTTCTCACAACATGCACTAAACCCAAACACCTCTATATGATTGATACGAAGTAAAACGTGATTCAACACTCAAAATCTCTCTTTTCCAGTCATACACTGTCCAGTGGTGTCGTTCATTAAGCCAAACCAAGCATTGCTTAGCACTCATTATATTAACATGTGGTTTTAATTAGCTACTCGACCGTTGTAGCCTATTCTCTGTAACTCCGCACACACATTGCGCAGCTGGACCGCTGGTAACACTTTGGAACTCACGAGTGACTTCTTCCGCTGATGTCACGTGATTTTTTAGAACCGTCTCGTCCAAAGCTCGACAAGCGCTGTCCATCAACACATGAGGCGTGCCTGTCTTTAGTTGCGGTTGTTCCTTCACGTTTCCATCTCACAGTCACATCACTAAAACAGCTGTAGAAAGGTTGTAATGTCCCAAATGATGGGCCTCGATACTTGTAGGACTCCACAGGCCAGTTTCATGCCTATGAGACTGTGTCAGTGTGACTGTCTTCTCTGTACTGTATCAAGCTACCCTCGATCATGCAATTCATGTTCGAACACCGTGGTTTGGCAGGTACATTTTAGTGATGGACACAACCGAAGGCTTTGGCGAAATCAGAGCAGATACCTCTGGATAGGTTTCCCTTTTTAGCTCTGCCGTAGCTTGAAACGTGAGGTCTAGTATAGCGTTCTGACACGATGAAAGCAGCAGTGCTATTTCGTCGATCGCCGCCGATGCGCGTCTCGGTGGCTAGCTTGTCACGCGAGGGGTGGAGCTACGTCCGCGGCCGTTTGTGACGTCCCGCCCACACGCTCTGCGGGCCGCGTGTGTGGCGTTCGACGCGGCGGCGGACCGGGGGGTCAGGGGCGACGGCGACGCACAATGAGCGCGGAATGCGCCCGGAATGCGACAATAGGGGCGCCGGCGAGTCAAAGCGAGCGTCCGCGCGCCGTCCCCGGATGCAACCTGGGCGGACGTCGCCGGCGCCGGGCGTCAGGTAAATGCGAGACGTCGCGCACGTCACACGGCACAAAGGCCGCCGCGACGAGCGCCAAATTGCTGCGCCGCGTCACCGGATGCCGTCCCGCCGACCCCTGTGGGCGGCGGTGAAAGAATGCGACCCCTACTCGGGCGTAGGTGGGTCCTCTGCAGAGGTCAGAACTCTTTCCAGCACTCATTGCCCCAGAAAATCACTAGGTTTACTATAACAGCGCATTGTTTCTTTGGGCGGTCGGTTTGCGGACGTAGTACATTTCATTACTGTACTCTTACCCCCGAGAAGGCATGATATAAATTACATAACGAACTGTTTAACTACTGTTTCGGTGAGCCCTTATCGACTTGACCACACGCGACGTGACGTGACAAATCATTTGACAACAAGTTACATACAGTACTGCTAGCTCCTCCAGTTATCACTTAGCAGTATCGTCCCATTTGTCTACCGATTGGTAGAATGAGGGAGAATACAATCACGTGTAAAGTATTAGAAATTTTCGTAAGTGATTGATTTTTATGATAGATCTAGTCTGCTATGCATCTTGGAGTTTAATTATCAATAATTATACATTTTTGATTATGTTGGTGGGTGGGGGGGGGGGACTCGCATTGGTGCATTTCCAGTTATCATAATTTCCAAATAAAATATGCTGTCTGAATGTTATTAAAGTGCAGTTATAACCGAGGTGCCGAGAACAAGGCTCTCACACACAATCGTCGGTTTTGAGGTTGTAGCATGCACATTCCCAACATTTCATTACATGGACAGCAATGTCCAAGCAACCGAGGTGCCGAGAACAATGAG
Source organism: Schistocerca nitens (assembly GCF_023898315.1). NCBI lineage: Eukaryota > Metazoa > Arthropoda > Insecta > Orthoptera > Acrididae > Schistocerca > Schistocerca nitens. The sequence continues at coordinate 176,193,098 of NC_064618.1, forward strand.
GCACTCACACACACTCTTGGGTTTTGAAGTTCTAGCATGCACATGCCTGACATTTCATTGTATGGACAGCAAGCTTTATCTACGTTTTAGGGCCACGCTGTATATACGAACACTCGCGAAAAGCTATCTCACCCCCTCGGATATTTAATTTCTATGTTGGATTTCCACCATAATTTAGTGTCTGCCTCATGTACGTAGTAGAAGTACTCCGCAATCGGAGGTGTAGTGGCATTGGACTCGGTCATTGTTTTGTTTGTTTGTGTGTGTGTGTGTGTGTGTGTGTGTGTGTTGCATTTAAAATTTGCTTTATGTTTTGGGTGCAGTTTTGCATTTAATATTTGGTTTATTATTTTGATTCCAGTTTCACATTAATTCCGAACTTTACACTTGTCTGACCCCATCATTTTCACCAGCCTATGCATCTAAATTTTCTGAATTAATATTAATAAAAGATACAGCCTGAATTATTAATTCCTTTTCATTACGTGTTGTTGGACTTTATCAGAAAATATAGGATATTGAGTCTGGTGGTTTGTCAATAAAATCTACTTTTCCCAGTGCCTTGTATCTGTGCTTTTGGCCCTTATAGTTCCCAGTGCCTCAACTGTTTTTATTATAACAACCTAGATTTCATGTTGCTCATGTTCATGTAACACATTAATATTAGAGATATAATTATGATACAACAGAGTTTTCTCTTATCCTATCATGATTAAAAGGAAATTTCCTGTTTATTAGTGATAATTTCAGGTCCAGTTGCTTTTGTCAGCTATTAGTTTGAGAGAAACAGACCTTTCTGGAGTAAGTGTATTCAGATCCTGCAGGGTATTCTATTTGTGTTGTATCACTGTTTTCATTTATGCCCACGGCATTAATGGTGAGATGCGATACGTGGTACGTCAAATAGTAAATTTAACGATTTCATTATAAATACATTTGTTAAGTGAATAACTACAAAATGTTTCTTTTTATTTTGTTGGATGTAAGTGACAGAGGTCTCACAACTCTTGTGGTGATTGTAAACGTACAATAAAACTAAATGAATAATACGTGTACACGAGTGTGCAGAATGACATTTGTGTTTTACACTGCATCTTTCTGTCCAAATCAAGACATCTTCTATTTTATTACATCGTTTAAGGTTCCTTTTTACACATCTAAAACTAACTGTAATCTCTGGTGATAAATAAACGAAGTTACTGTAAATATTAAAAAAGGAAATGATTCCGTAGTTGCAATAATTTCTAATTTGTCTGCAGAAGAGGTTTCTTTTAAAACTTGTTTTTTGAGGAAATAATTATAAACTTATTGCATTTACTGGAAAAACTATCTAACTTGATAAAAGTGGCAAAAATGAGAAGTGATATTTGTGATTCTAAAATAGTTCGCCGAGTTACATTTCGAAAAGAGCATTTGATTTTTTAACGACGAAGTGAGCTATTAACGGTATGCACAAGAAAAATATTGTATTCTCATTACCTCAAAGAAACCATAAAGATTGTCAATGTGAAAAAACCTGTAATTTCAGCTGTAAGTGATACGCCTTAAAACAGCGATTGAAAGACTATAGTTGAGCCTCAGTGTAAATGTCATCGTTAGTGGTTTGAATAACGATCAATATCGACAACGATATTACGATGACTTATGAAGAAAACTATCAAAAAGAAGTTTGGCCTTTCTTAGTCTTGCCTCCCCCAAAGGGCGCGAAACTGAAAAGCATTACAGAATTAATGGTAGGCAATCAAAATAAATTAAATATCGGAAGTACTTTTGATCGATACGTTACTCGTCAAAGCATAATTGAAATGAGTTCAAGAAGACGACGGAGTGATTTTATTCACCTCATATTACGGTAGACAGTATACTACTGACAAGTTGAAGTTTTAAAATTCCTCATGTGTACATACTAAACTTAACGTCTGTATCTCAAGCCTTCCATGCGTAAAACTGGCGGCAGAATTGGAGTGTCCCGTGTGTTCAACAGTAATGACAATAATTGACCATCACGTATACTGGCAAACGTAATCTTGAGCGAACTACCAACGGACATTTTAGACTAAAGTACCTGTAATCAGGCTTATCTGCAACGCATACCACAGTAATAACGTCTTGAAATTTTCTTGCCCCCCACGATGACTTGCATACTTTAGGAATGTCCCTAAATGTGATTTGCCGGCTCAAATTCGTTCTTCCACCATATCATGCATGTCATAAATCTTGCCTTCTGGTTGAAAGTTTATTGCCAGGCTGTCAGATTTCAAAATTACTGTTTATTCTGCATATTGTAATTCGTAAACGTTTCGCAAAGATGCTGGGTATCGAGTGATAGATTACTGAAGGTTTTATAAACTTAGATTAATTGAGAAGGCATGTTTGATAAGAGGTACTTTAGCCTAGTAGAGGCGCGATTCAGTAGTAAGGTGGCGCGGTCACGTTGTATCGGCATTATGCCCCTACTGAATGTTGCTGCCTGTGTTTCCGGGTGTTCATCCGCGAGCTGCTGTACGTGTCGCGTCCATATTTTTGCTATGGACGACTGATACAGGAACTTTCTTTGTAGCTGATTTCTGAAGGTCATCTCATACAACGCGTTACAAAAGTATGATGAGATTGTGGCCAGAGTTTTGGCAGCTTGGCGTAATATTTGCAGCATTTTCAGGTCATTTATATGCCTTTACTTGCGTTCGAACATAACGTTCCTTGACGAAGTTAACTTTCGATGCACATGGGAAAGAATCGATTTTTCATTAATCTCTTTAAACAATTTTAGGATTTATCAACATGTTCAGATTTTTTTTTTTTTTTTTTTCCAAATCCTCCTTCCATGGTCTCACTGTGCACCACACGGGTCACATACGGACAATTTAAAACTGCTTACGAACAGTCCATAAGAAACAGAGTTATTACATGTAAAATATGGTATATTATGTGCTTTATTTATATTACTCGATAGTTTCACGATGAACAGAGGAATAGTAACCCTTCTCATATTTTATATTCTCGCAAATGGTAACTTCGTTACCTCGTGTGCATGTAAACAGTGGTACGTGCCAAAAACATGGCTGTCCGTGGTAGTAACGCAGGCGGTGTCCATGCCAGGAAAATGGTTTTGAGGGGCGACTGGCACGAACCATACGATGATGTGTGTACCAAGTGAGCTAAAGATCCTGAACATTTTCGTGGACGCAAGTGTGCTTCAAAGTCGATGCTAATCAGGTAAAGAGGAATATTTATTTTCACAAATTAACAACGCCAACGTGAATTTCCGTGTCGGTGTGACCATAGATATTTTTAGGGCCATCATTAATGGTGTTTACGTGCTGTGACTAGGTGCACGACGAAATTAATTTTATATTTTGTGGTATCGTGGATTAACTTTTTTGGTTCTTATTTTTTATTACTGCGAAAACTGTTAATGCACAACTTATTTTTATATGTGTGGTATCATGTTTATCAACATATGCGTCCTGACGATTATTAACCGGTGCCGATCCACTCTTCCTCTGACCCCCTGCGGGAATCAGCATGAGGCTGCGTGCAATGAGGGTAACCGACAGTGGGCTCTACGTACGTAGTGCGCTTCAAGTTGGGAATTTGGGTTGGAGGTGAAGAGTGCTAGATTACAACTGCCCGCCAAAAGCGGAAATTCCGGGTAAGAGTCCCACTTCGGCACAGATTTTCACTTATTGCCACTGAATTCATTTCAGTGAATGAGTCAAAATATCAGTTTCTTCATGAACATTTTATTAAAAACAAAAACTATTCGAACCTCTGAAACTTGTATTTTTCAGAGGTTTTGCACTAAGGTTTCGTTAATTCGTCCAGTAAGTGAACAGTTGTAAGTCAGCTCTAATTTTAAGTCACTTCTAACTTATAACTGCACCCAGTTTGCAGGTTCGCAATGTTAAGTGTCCTTTGATTAATTTTTGAGATTGAAATTGTTGATAGAATTACCATTTTAATTTGAAAATAGTCACTTCTCTTAATTAAAAAATCACATTGCATGTACTCGAAATATCTTATTCATCTGAGACCTCATTGCCAAATTTCACAAAAATAAAAACGAACTGTTCATTCTGCTCTACGATCTCTAGCGACGAGTCTGGAGAATTTTTCATCCCGTGATGTTGTTGCTTACAAGACATACATGATCAATCAACCGTGGGCTGCTTCTAGGAGTGACACGTCTGCAAACTTTTATATCGATAAACCTGTGTGAGATTAGTACAAATTATCAAATGGTGATACCTTGTCTATAGCTATTCGTGGTTGTGAAAGCGACGTGAAATTTGACTTTGTTGGCTATATGACTGTATGACAGGGTATAGGAAGTGCACATTGCTTTCAACCCAGATCTTCAGTTGTGCTGTGTCCAGTATACATGAATGCGGTTCGATTCTTAATAACTACACACTTAAATAAGGAGCCTATCATTTATTTACGTCCCCTTGTCTCTGATGAATTCGGGTTTAAAGATACGCCTACTTACGTGCCACTATATGCCGATTTCACCACACACTTAAATTCGAGTATGAACTTTCATCCTTCCTCTGCTTTCAGGAGGAATGTTAGTGTCAGGAACAATTGCAACCAGTACAAACTCTTTTCGGAACTAGAGTCAGGAGAAACATTTTGTTACTCTTTGCATCTCATTGCACGTGATTCACCTATATCGGGGCTTACATTATATGCTCTCTTCTAATGCGATTTTGATATTGCTTGAAGTAACTGCAATCTTAAAAATTTACTCAAATATTCATTTATGCACCGAACTCTTCCCTCTTCGCAAAATAAGTGGCAATGTATTGACGAAGTTAGCAGTTATTCCACGCATCTGGCTCACACGATGTTACAGAGTCTAATAGCATACGCTCAGGCATCTCACTCAATGTGTTTTCGAGATTCATGCTGACAACAATATAGAGGACTCACTGGTTGCTATTCACGTGATGCCCTGAACGATTCCATCATCCAGGAATAAGGCGCTCTGTCTTCAAGAAATCTGCTAATTAGATTGCTTATAAAAGTGGACTGAAAATAAGACTTAGAATGAGAGTCTCACAGTTCAAAACAATAACATTATTAGTAATAAGATCAACTATGGAAACCAATTTAATCAACTGTCTGAACGATTCAATATTTTTACCTGATTGTTCACTAACATAGTTAAGAGATTTTTTGGCAGATACGTCAAGACGGAATATATTCACTTACTGCTGTACACACAATTTTTATAATAAAAATAAATTTAGTGTTTAATGTTTATTAAATAATTTCTGCAAGAATTTTATGAATTATTGTTGTTGGCGACTGATAATATATTTCTCTCTTCAAAGTTTAACAAGGACTAGTGATATTGTCTGGTTGCGAAATCTTAGCTTCACAGTTTTATACTTGTGTGAAAAGAACGTGAGGTTCGCACATTTGAGTTTCCTTGATGTTAATTTATGTAAACTGCAGACACACACTTTATAGCCAAGAATGATTACAGAATCTATCTATAAGCAGATCCAGAGTTCCGCTCAGTGAATGGGGGCTCACAATAAGATGCAATCTCCCCATCTTGTGGAATTTATCTTTTCATTTTCTCCACTCTTTAATGTTCAAAAATGGTTCAAATGGCTCTGAGCCCTATGCGACTTAACTTCTGAGGTCGCCAGTCGCCTAGAACTTAGAACTAAGTAAACCTAACTAACCTAAGGACATCACACACATCCATCACACACATCCATGCCCGAGGCAGGATTCGAACCTGCGACCGTAGCGGTCGCTCGGCTCCAGACTGTAGCGCCTAGAACCGCACGGCCACTCCGGCCCGCACTCTTTAATATGCCACTTACACTGTACACTACAATAATAATAATGAAATATTACGTGGGATATCATCTTAAAAGAAAATTTTCTTGGCTGGATCATTTAACCGAAAGGTATTTGTTAATGGGGAAGGAAATCACATGAGGAGGACACTAACCTGGCATGGAAAGCTAAATAACACGTACCTACTGATAATGAACAATAAATGCTGGCTGTAAATCTTTTCACAGACAATGGAGAGACAAGGTCACGAAAATGGGCACGAAACTGTGTGTGGTTTGGGGGCTTGTGTGCAAGGAGGCCAAGGGCGGGGGGGGGGGGGGAGGCAAGGAGGGGGAGGTGGTTGAAAACCCACTTAATCCTTCGCTCTCTTCTCACCTCCTCCCTTCATCTGCATCTTTTCCTAACGATACTGCCATATGGAGCTCGCCCCAATTTGTGCACCACCGCGAGTGCTATCAAAGTAAGACAGCAAGACCTAGCTGATTTTCTCTTGGATTGTTCTTACGTGATTTACTTCGAATTCAGGTGAACACTTCTAGTTAGTTGCTGAGAGGGCCGGTGTTTAAACTATGGTAGCATAACGTACTGGTCGGATGTGAATTGCCGTCTTGACGGTATATCCAACTGAGAATGCAGCAACATGATAACCGGTATCAAATGCTTTGTGTAATCCAGGTCACCACGGCTCGTCAGCTGCGCCTTGATTTTTTTAGTGAATATATTTGAAAAAGAAAAGCAATGCGCAGCACAAATACCTGTACACTACGTATATGGTGCAGTCAGTCAGTGTCGTAAATGTTTCCGATACGTTATCGAACCAGGACCCCCCCCCCCCCTAAAATTAGCGTGCTGAAGTGTGGATGTAATAGCAGAGTTTGAAGTAAACCATAGAACAGCAGTCCAAGAGAAAACAAATAGTGTTCCACCAAATTTTCTCACCTCATATATTTCCGAAATGGAGAAAAATGTGAAAAAATGCAATTGGCTATAAATGTACCGATGTCAGGGTCTCACCAAGTGGGCTGTGATGCAATTTCCATAAATGTAAACAAACGTCACTTTCAACACAAAGATTTCTGTCGGAAATGAAAACTAGAGGTACAATTACAGACAGCGGACTTGTTTTCACTGTTCTGAAACACGTAGACTTTAAAGGATGGCAACAACATAACAGCTTCTGCCGTGTTGCGCACTGAACTCATGGTCTACAAAAGGCCTCAAGACAGTGCGTGAATCCTGCGGAACTGCATAACGACGGAAACTGTGACACCGTTCCCATTGCTTAAAGCCCAAGTATTCCTGGAGTTAGCAGGTTTAAAGCAGTGAAACCAAGTATGCTACTACTAACTGTACCTGTAGGTTTCATTTCCGGTGAAAAAACTATGCATGTAGCATTTGAAGTAAAGTAACTTGATGTTGTGGCTGTTTACCTGTGTGGATTATGCATTCCTGCCCATTGTGTGAGCCCGTGATGTAGGTGCAATCCTGGCCAATTTCATTTTTCACATTTTGTTTAATTTGAGAAATGTATGAGGTGGCAGAGCTAGGTCGGATAGCATATATATATATATATATATATATATATATATATATATATATATATATATATATATTGTAGTCTTCAGTCCTGAGACTGGTTTGATGCAGCTCTCCATGCTACTCTATCCTGTGCAAGCTTCATCATCTCCCAGTACCTACTGCAGCCGACATCCTTCTGAATCTGCTTAGTGTATGCATCTCTTGGTCTCCCCCTACGATTTTTACCCTCCACGCTGCCCTCCAATACTAAATTGGTGATCCCTTGATGCCTCAAAACATGTCCTACCAACCGATCCCTTCTTCTGGTCAAGTTGTGCCACAAACTCCTCTTCTCCCCAATCCTATTCAGTACCTCCTCATTAGTTATGTGATCTACCCATCTAATCTTCAGCATTCTTCTGTAGCAGCACATTTCGAAAGCTTCTATTCTCTTCTTCTCCAAACAATTTATCGTCCATGTTTCACTTCCATACATGGCTACACTCCATACAAATACTTTCAGAAATGACTTCCTGACGCTTAAATCTATACTCGATGTTAACAAATTTCTCTTCTTCAGAAACGCTTTCCTTGCCATTGCCAGTCTACATTTTATATCCTCTCTACTTCGACCATCATCAGTTATTTTGCTCCCCAAATAGCAAAACTCCTTTACTACTTTAAGTGTCTCATTTCCTAATCTAATACCCTCAACATCACCCGACTTAATTCGACTACATTCCATTATCCTCGGTTTGCTTTTGTTGATGTTCATCTTATATCCTCCCTTTAAGACACCATCCATTCCGTTCAACTGCTCTTCCAAGTCTTTTGCTGTCTCTGACAGAATTACAATGTCATCGGCGAACCTCGAAGTTTTTATTTCTTCTCCATGGATTTTAACACCTACTCCTTATTTTTCTTTTATTTCCTTTACTGCTTGCTAAATATACAGATTGAATAACATCGGGGAGAGGCTACAACCCTGTCTCACTCCCTTCCCAACCACTGCTTCCCTTTCATGTCCCTCGACTCTTATAGCTGCCATCTGGTTTCTGTACAAATTGTAAATAGCCTTTCGCTCCCTGTATTTTACCCCCGCCACCTTCAGAATTTGAAAGAGAGTATTCCAGTCAACATTGTCAAAAGCTTTCTCTAAGTCTACAAATGCTAGAAACGTAGGTTTGCCTTTCCTTAATCTTTCTTCTAAGGTAAGTCGTAAGGTCAGTATTGCCTCACGTGTTCCAGTGTTTCTACGGAATCCAAACTGATGTTCCCCGAGGTCGGCTTCTACTAGTTTTTCCATTCGTCTGTAAAGAATTCGTGTTAGTATTTTGCAGCTGTGGCTTATTAAACTGAATGTTCGGTAATTCTCACATCTGCCAACACCTGCTTTCTTTGGGATTGGAATTATTATATTCTCCTGTTTCATACATCTTGCTCACCAGATGGTAGAGTTTTGTCAGGACTGGCTCTCCCAAGGCCGTCAGTAGTTCCAATGGAATGTTGTCTACTCCGGGGGCCTTGTTTCGACTCAGGTCTTTCAGTGCTCTGTCAAACTCTTCACGCAGTATCGTATCTCCCATTTCCTCTTCATCTACATCCTCTTCCATTTCCATAATATTTTCCTCAAGTACATCGCCCTTGTATAGACCCTCTATATACTCCTTCCACCTTTCTGCTTTCCCTTCTTTGCTTAGAACTGGGTTTCCATCTGAGCTCTTGATGTTCATACAAGTGGTTCTTTTATCTCCAAAGGTCTCTTTAATTTTCCTGTAGGCAGTATCTATCTTACCCCTAGTGAGATAAGCCTCTACATCCTTACATTTTTCCTCTAGCCATCCCTGCTTAGCCATTTTGCACTTCCTGTCGATCTCATTTTTGAGACGTTTGTAATCCTTTTTGCCTGCTTCATTTACTGCATTTTTATATTTTCTCCTTTCATCAATTAAATTCAATATTGCTTCTGTTACCCAACGATTTCTACTAGCCCTCGTCTTTTTACCTACTTGATCCTCTGCTGCCTTCACTACCTCATCCCTCAGAGCTACCCATCCATCTTCTACTGTATTTCTTTCCCCCATTCCTGTCAATTGTTCCCTTATACTCTCCCTGAAACTCTCTACAACCTCTGGTTCTTTCAGTTTATCCAGGTCCCATCTCCTTAAATTGCCACATTTTTTGCAGTTTCTTCAGTTTTAATCTACATGTCATAACCAATAGATTGTGGTCAGAGTCCACATCTGCCCCTGGAAATGTCTTACAATTTAAAACCTGGTTCCTAAATCTCTGTCTTACCATTATATAATCTATCTGATACCTATTATATCACCCAAAAAATTGTGGCCCCCTACCTAATAGCCGGACCACGTTTGGCATGGATAACAGCGGTGACGCGTCATGGCATGGGAGCAATGAGGCGTTGGTAGGTCGCACACACAAGTCACCTAATTCCCGTAAATTCTGGGAGGGGGACGATGAGTTCTGATGCTACGTTCAGTCACATCTCATATACACTCCTGGAAATGGAAAAAAGAACACATTGACACCGGTGTGTCAGACCCACCATACTTGCTCCGGACACTGCGAGAGGGCTGTACAAGCAATGATCACACGCACGGCACAGAGGACACACCAGGAACCGCAGTGTTGGCAGTCGAATGGCGCTAGCTGCGCAGCATTTGTGCACCGCCGCCGTCAGTGTCAGCCAGTTTGCCGTGGCATACGGAGCTCCATCGCAGTCTTTAACACTGGTAGCATGCCGCGACAGCGTGGACGTGAACCGTATGTGCAGTTGACGGACTTTGAGCGAGGGCGTATAGTGGGCATGCGGGAGGCCGGGTGGACGTACCGCCGAATTGCTCAACACGTGGGGCGTGAGGTCTCCACAGTACATCGATGTTGTCGCCAGTGGTCGGCGGAAGGTGCACGTGCCCGTCGACCTGGGACCGGACCGCAGCGACGCACGGATGCACGCCAAGACCGTAGGATCCTACGCAGTGCCGTAGGGGACCGCACCGCCACTTCCCAGCAAATTAGGGACACTGTTGCTCCTGGGGTATCGGCGAGGACCATTCGCAACCGTCTCCATGAAGCTGGGCTTCGGTCCCGCACACCGTTAGGCCGTCTTCCGCTCACGCCCCAACATCGTGCAGCCCGCCTCCAGTGGTGTCGCGACAGGCGTGAATGGAGGGACGAATGAAGACGTGTCGTCTTCAGCGATGAGAGTCGCTTCTGCCTTGGTGCCAATGATGGTCGTATGCGTGTTTGGCGCCGTGCAGGTGAGCGCCACAATCAGGACTGCATACGACCGAGGCACACAGGGCCAACACCCGGCATCATGGTGTGGGGAGCGATCTCCTACACTGGCCGTACACCACTGGTGATCGTCGAGGGGACACTGAATAGTGCACGGTACATCCAAACCGTCATCGAACCCATCGTTCTACCATTCCTAGACCGGCAAGGGAACTTGCTGTTCCAACAGGACAATGAACGTCCGCATGTATCCCGTGCCACCCAACGTGCTCTAGAAGGTGTAAGTCAACTACCCTGGCCAGCAAGATCTCCGGATCTGTCTCCCACTGAGCATGTTTGGGACTGGATGAAGCGTCGTCTCACGCGGCCTGCACGTCCAGCACGAACGCTGGTCCAACTGAGGCGCCAGGTGGAAATGGCATGGCAAGCCGTTCCACAGGACTACATCCAGCATCTCTACGATCGTCTCCATGGGAGAATAGCAGCCTGCATTGCTGCGAAAGGTGGATATACACTGTACTAGTGCCGACATTGTGCATGCTCTGTTGCCTGTGTCTATGTGCCTGTGGTTCTGTCAGTGTGATCATGTGATGTATCTGACCCCAGGAATGTGTCAATAAAGATTCCCCTTCCTGGGACAATGAATTCACGGTGTTCTTATTTCAATTTCCAGGAGTGTATGTTCGGCCGGGTTCAGATCAGGTGGGTTGGATGGCCAGCACATCAACTGGAACTAGCCACTCTGTTCCTCGAGCTGCTTCATCACACTCCTGGCCTTCCCAGTTGGCGCACCTTGTTGAGAAACGCTAGCTTCGGCAGACAGAAGGAGAGAACAATTTCTTTTGTCTAGTATACATCTCTGATCAGACGACCTTCACGAACCACTGTATGATCAGTCGACATAAAATGCTTCATCGGACTGTAAATCCCAAAAGGGTTACACAGAGTTGAACGTGACCCTCCGTAGTACGTGAATATTTAGTGCGAAATAATTAGCCACAAACTCATTGGACCAATCTTTACCGATTGCAACTTAAATGGTGATAAACGTTAAATGTTCTAGGAGGGCGATCTTCCTTGGACTTGCGACTAACTATGTTGTTGCAAGGCGATGGCTCTCCAGCACATTATTCTGTAGCAGCACGGGTAGTATTAATCTGCGCGTACAATCATCGGTGGATCGGAAGAGGCGGTCTATTGTCTTGGCCTGTAAGATGGCCGGATCTTACTTCTCCTGACTTTCGTTTGTCGGGTTAGTTCAAGAGTGAAGTTTGTAATGAAGTTCAAACAACGTATGATAATATAACTCAGCGTATGACCAATGCATGTAAGTAGATTAAATCGGAAACGCTTCTTTGTCGTGCACATCATTCCATGTGCGGAGAGAGAAGTAAATCTTTATGGGTGGCGAAATTTTTGACCAATTACGGTGAAATAGTTGCAACATAAAGTACCTCACTGGTGAGAAATGAGAGGACAAACCTCAAACAAGATACTTTCAAAATAAATGATTACGTCTGCTTCCCTGTTCCTGATCTCATGCTTTTTCTAGAGATACTGCCGTATTGTAACTAAACTCTGTTACTTGTCTAGCACTGCGCCATCCATCGTGCAACGAGAAAAAGAGGTACATACAAACTGCAGATAAATTTTCCCTGAGAACTTGAACTTAAAATAAAAATAAGATGCTTCACTTTAAGATTTAAATGTTGACCTCCTTCCAAGTCCTCTGGGGTGGGGCAGGTGGTCAATATTAGTAGCACAATATAGAATTTTCAAAAATATTGAACACGCACTTTTCCTTTTTTAATCAGATGCTTAGTTCTTTTAGATGTTCCGTTCTCTCTCTCTCTGTCTCTCCCCGTGTGTGTGTGTGTGTGTGTGTGTGTGTGTGTGTTTCAAAATTAAAACGGACAAATTCGGGAGGATGTAAAAGTTACCTTGAGGAACAACAGAAGGACAAGAACCCGTCTCCGGAAACGTCATCTGAAGACTCTACGGAGCGTCGAAGTTACATTCGCTGGCGCCAGTACATGTTAGCGTATACAGAGATATTCCGTAATACTGTTACAAACTTTCAGGGATGACGGAAGGGGATAAAAGTACAATTTAAGGTAAGAGCCCCTGGTCCGGAATCGTCCGAGTCGACGCTTACAAGCGAAAATCGTTCTGATTCCTTTGACAGGGGAATACATGTAGTGGTGCTGTTAATGCTAAAGTCGCAGGGTAGGCAACTTTCACTGCTGCAGTATGGACCGAAACAAGAGGAAAAATGCCCAGTAAACATGGCTCCAGAATGCTATGAATAGTTGTTCATCTTCGCTACGGTGAAACTCGTATCCTCAACTGAAAAAAAAAGGATACAACAGGGACAGAACTCAATGGAGACAGAGTTCTGTGAAGAAGTGGTTAAGATACTTCGGTTGATAGCATGTAGCTCGCTGAACAATGTACGAGAAAATAATGTCCACCAACTTTGCAACACACTGAAAAGCGCTAAATAGAATGTAGATCGGAGTCTACACAATCCACAAAATGTTGAAAGCTCTGCTACATTTGTCTCAGCAGTTAAATTAAAATGCTGATCCCTACTTACATTTACAGCTGCCCTCTGCTCACATGATAAAATGCATTCCGTTAGAAGTTGGTATCTGATGATATCCACAGGTATCACAGAAAAGAAGAGAACCGCGGTGAGGGTTGCTGTTACAGTGGTATGTTCATTTAGAATGCGGCACAAGGGACTGTCATTTCTGAACAACTACTGTGGGGTACGTGAGGATGCTGTAGATGTTTACACTTCCTGCAAATAGCTGTACCTCACAGTGATCTATTTCCGCTCCCACTTGTGCATGGCTTTTGTATTCAAGAGTTAGATGACAGCTTAAATTGGAAAGGGGCACTGCGTCACACTGCGTTCCTGGCAAACATGCTAAATCTGCTGTCCCGTTCTCTTCAACACCTTCATGCCACCATGTTCCTAGAATAATGACAACTATCTCCTATTATCAGTTAAAAACGCAGCAGGGTATTTTCGGAATATTTTCAGTGTTGCTATATCCAACTTCCTGGCAGATTAAAACTGTGTGCCGGACCGAGACTCGAAATCGGGTCCTTTGCCTTTCGCGGGCAAGTGCTCTGCCATCTGAGTTACCCGAGCACGACTCACGTCCCGTACTCACAGCTTTCAGAACACTTGCCCACGAAAGTCAAAGGTCCCGAGTTCGAGTATCGGTCCGGCATACAGTTTTAATCTGCCAGAAAGTTTCATATCAGCGCACACTCCGCTGCAGACTGAAAATCTCACTGTGGAAACATCCCCCAGGCTGTGGCTAAGCCATATCTCCTCAATATTTCTTTCGGGAGTGCTAGTTCTGCAAGGTTTGCAGGAGAGCATCTGTAAGGTTTGGAAGGTAGGAGACGAGGTACTGGCACAAGTACAGCTGTGAGTACGGGACGTGAGTCTTGCTCGGGTTGCTCAGATGGTAGCCGGCACGGTAGCTCAGCGTGTTCGGTCAGAGGGTTAGCTGCCCTCTGTAACAAAAAAACTGAGTTAATCGATCAACAACGAACTTGAACGGATGTCTTACGACGTCTGCCCCGAGCAGATGCAACGAACGAAAGAGAACAAAATGAGATTAAAAAAAAAAAATGGCAGAGCACTTGTCCGCGAAAGGCAAAGGTCCCGAGTTCGAGTCTCGGTCCTGTACACAGTTTTAATCCGCCAGGAAGTTTCGTATCAGCGCACACTCCGCTGCAGAGTGAAAATCTCATTCTGGTGCTATATTAGTTATAGTGATTGTAATGCACTATGGGAATCAGTGCAGATGACAGTTTTCTTCTCTTGATGGGACGTCGTATTTCTGAAAAGAAATGGAGTGTTCGAATACAAATCAGGCCACGTGCTACTTTCACTGCAGGTAGCCTTATGAACTCATGCTCTGTAGCTCTGGAAAGAATAAACAATCTCGCAGAAAGCAAAGCCAGGACACACACCTGAGAAGTGGCAGAGCATGGCAAATAGCACAAATTAGAAACGTCTTCAGATACGGTGGCGGTAATTCTGTCGCCTCGTTTTGTGAACTATCACGCGGGCAGGCGGGCAGGCGGGAGGGTGCCTGCGCGGTAAACCAACTTTTCTCCTAAATTCGCGAAATTAAACAACTTGAGGAAATAATTTTAACAAAACAGTTTTCCGGACCAAAAGGAAGAGTGAGAGAGAGAGAGACAGAGGAAAGGGGTGTAGGCGGGAAAGATGGGCCGTGAACGCGCTAGACGGTCCAAATTAAACGCCGCTCGACTTTGCGGAACAAAAGAAGTGTGCCGCGGAAAAACAAGGAAACGCAGAAGAGTGTCGGTGGGGGCGGAGGGAGCGGGGGTGGGACAGGAAGCTGTCCGCGTTTCAGTCGGCGCCGGAGATAATGCGCTAACGATTAATTACTTTCTAACCGCGGGCCGAAGTTGGCGCCGCCGCGGGCGCGGGGTTCCACTGCGCGCCGCCGGCCGGGCGCAGAAGTCCTCGTCGAGAGGGAGGGGCGGACGCCAGAGGGAGCTGGAGTGGCGACCCAAATAAAGCGCAGAGTGCTTTCTAAAAGGTCCTCGCCGCGTCATAAACAGCGAGCAGAGGTGTCCGCGCAATTAGCCGGTGTCTGTCCGCGCGGCGAGCTGAGGCGGCCGCTTGTAATTACTCTCTGCTGTTCTCTCTACCGCCCCCCACCCCCTCTCCTGCACTCCGTTTCCTTCTCACCCGCGGGCCGTTGCGCAGGTAAGTGCTGGATGAGAAAAGGCGCCGCATGCCGCTCGTAGCAGCTCTGCGGTTCCTTACTGGCGTGTTGTGTACCCTGGATTTCCGACGAAAATGCTCTTAGGGCATGATTACGTGCTGTACACAATGGTTCTAATGTTACTGTAAGTGCTATAATACTGAAGAGATAGGCAGCTTTTACACACATCATCGTCATCAGTTCTTTTGTGAATATATACGACATTCTTAGAACGGATGATGGCAATAGTAAGCAGATTATCAAGTACGAAATTTTAAAAGTGTTAAATGATTTCTACAAATCTTTTAGAAACTGTCAAAAATTTTGTAGGCATTGTCTCTGTGGTGTCACCGCTAGACACCACACTTGCTAGGTGGTAACTTAAATCGGCCGCGGTCCTGTAGTACATGTCGGACCCGCGTGTCGCCACTGTGTATTCGCAAACGTAGCGCCACCACAGGGCAGGTCACAAGACACGGACTTGACCTCGCCCCAGTTGTACGGACGACATAGCTTGCGACAAGACGTATCACGTCTTCCTCTCATTTGCCGAGAGACAGGTTAAATAGCCTTCAGCTAGTCCATCGCTACTACCTAGCAAGGCGCCATGTGTATCATTGCTAATTGCTTACTACTACTCACGAGATGTATTTCAACAAGAAGAACATCATTAAAAGTTAAGTAATCTACCTAAGACGTTCTTTTCTTTATAGTTTTTCATCCAGTCTCCTGTTTCAGAATTTACGCCCGTCTGCGTTAGTTTCGCGTGCACCTAGCCACTCATTGTGTCGAGACCTTAGGGAATCGACACAACAATATTTTGGCGCCGAGGAGTGATGCCGCGCCCACGTTGCAGTTTTTGTGTTCTATTTGCTCTAATTTGCTTGTGTCATGGCTTCGCCGCATTCTCCAGATGTACTGTCCGAATTTTTTCGCTTGCAGAATCAGCAGACGCAGGCGTTATTGGAAGCCCTTGGACAGCTCGTCCAGGGTCAACGTGCGCTGCAAACCGATGCGGCGGCAGCCGCTTCTTCGCTACCGCAGCCACACAACGCTGTCGCACCGCCATTTAGGCCCTTTGAGGCCACAACCGAAAGCTGGACTGAGTGGGCCGATCAGTTCCGGTTCCACCTCACAGCTTATGGAATTCAAGGTAAAGAGCGGCAGCCGTTTTTGCTTTCTTGTGTCGGTGTGTCTACCTACCGTGTGATAGTGAAATTGTTTCCCCGACGCGACGTAGCAACTCTGTCCTACGAGGAAATTTTGTCGGCTTTAGATGCCTATTTCAAAGAAACAGTTAATGTTGTTGCAAAACGGTATACGTTTTTTCGTACAAAACGTACGGCCGGTCAGACTAATAGGGAGTGGGTTGCAACTTTGCAAGGCCTTACTAGAGACTGCGCGTTTGCCTGTGAATGTGGCCTCCCATATTCAGATACTATGGTGCGTGATGCAATAGCACAGAACGTTTCTGATGTTCGCATACGGGAACAGATTTTGAAACTCGTAAATCCCTCCCTTCAACAAGTGATAGACATATTGGATAGGCAAGACACACTTGACTTTGCTCAGGCATCATTTGCACCTTCGCCTGCAGTGTGTCACGTTAATCGGCCCGCCGGGCCCGCTGCACGGGACGCTAAGCGGCCCTCGCGCCCGACTTCGCAGCGGCAGCCTAGCTTGCAACCACGTGCGCCGCGTAAGCAAGCAAATGCAGTGAAATCTTGCCCGCGGTGTGCAACTAGACATTCGCGTGAAAATTGCCCGTCACGCCAAGCTATTTGCTTTTACTGTCACAAGAAAGGACATGTACAAAGTGTTTGCCAGAAAAAGTTAAGATCCGACAATCACACAAATTCCAGGCCTTTTGCTTCGCGCCGGAATCGAACCCAGGACAATCAGGCTCGTGGACCTTCGCCCATGGACATTCATGTCGTTCATTTCCACCCGTCCAGTGACACTTTAGCTAACAGTGACTGTGTTCGTCCCACCCAAAGTGTGCGTCGACGTCGCCGGAAATCCCGTAAAGTTGCAAGTGCTTCTGGACCTGTATCAGTTCAAATTGCACGAGACAGTCGCTCTTGTCGTCAACAAGACAATAAACTTTTTGTGGACTTAGACTTTGCAGGAAAAGTGATACCATTCCAGCTCGATACCGGAGCTGCAGTTTCCTTGCTCAATCACGACACGTACAAACAACTGGGCGCCCCGCCATTGCGTGCCGCAAATGTTACGTTAACTAGTTACTCAGGACAGCATATACCTGTGTTGGGACAGTGCAGCCTTATTGCAACATACAAGGGACAGACAAAACTTGTGTCATTTTATGTTCTTCGTTCCTCTAGTGCAGTGAACTTGTTTGGCTTAGATTTGTTTCAATTGTTTAATATGTCTATTGTAAATCAGGTCCTATCAGTGAATCAGACTGTGCCTTCCGCCAGTGTTTCTAGTCTTTGTGAAGAATTTGCAGACATTTTTGCACCGGGCCTTGGTTGCGCTCAGAACTATGAAGCGCATTTGGAACTGAAAGACAACGCGCAACCAAAATTTTTCAGAGCGCGCAATGTTCCCCACGCATTGCGTGATGAGGTCGCAAAAACATTAGCCGAATTAGAATCTCAAGGTGTCATTGAACGTGTGCAGGCTTCTCTCTGGGCCTCACCCTTAGTAATTTTGCCAAAACCTTCCGGAAAATTGAGACTTTGCGTGGACTTCAAGGCAACTGTGAATCCACAACTTGTGACTGCTCCTTTTCCTTTGCCCCGCCCGGAAGATCTTTTTGACAAACTGTGCCCGGGAAAATATTTTTCCAAATTGGACCTAGCAGATGCGTACTTGCAAATACCTGTGGACGAAGAATCCCAGCGCGTCTTAGTGGTAAACACGCATCTTGGCTTGTATCGCTTCAAAAGACTGCCATTCGGGTGTGCATCCGCCCCTGCTTTATTTCAGCAATATTTACAAACTATTTGTGCGTCGGTCCCTACTGCTGCGAACTATCTGGACGATATTGTGATCTCAGGAAAGACAGAAGCCGAACATTTGCAAAATCTCCGAACATTATTTCAGGTATTGCGTCAGAATGGTCTTCGCTTGAGGAAGGACAAATGTGTGTTTTTTGCTCGTGACTTACCGTACCTGGGCCATGTCCTTAACGCCCAAGGTATACATCCGAGTCCAGAGCACCTTCGTGCCATTCAGGACTTGCCGTCACCGCAGAACTTAAAACAGCTACAGAGTGTGCTGGGTAAGGTCAATTATTATCATCGATTTGTGCGCAATGCTTCTTCCATTTCAGCTCCGCTTCATCGCTTACGCCGTAAAGGTGTTCCGTTCGTCTGGACGACGGAATGCGAACGCGCCTTTCGCCAGTTGAAATCGGCGTTACTTTCAAATACTTGCCTTACGCCATTCGATCCCCGAAAACCCCTTTTGTTGATGGTTGATGCCTCGGATTTCGGGATCGGTGCTGTGCTTGCGCACAAGGATGGCTCGCATGATCGCCCTATTGCCTTTGCGTCCAAATTGCTCTCATCTGCGCAAAGAAATTATTCACAAATAGAGAAAGAAGCTTTAGCTCTCGTGTTTGGTGTTACCAAGTTCCATGACTTCTTGTATGGTCGTCACTTTACCATCATCACGGACCACAAGCCTTTGACATCGCTTTTTCATCCGAACAAGCCTGTACCTCCACGTACAGCGCAGAAATTCATTCGCTGGTCACTTTTTCTCTCGCAGTACCGCTACGATATCTTGTATCGGTCCACTGCTAAGCACGGCAACGCTGATGCGTTGTCCCGTTTGCCTGTTGCTGAGGATAAAGCATTCGATTCTTCCGAACTTGCTTGCATGTTCATTGATTCGGAAGCCGATGACGTGGTCGCATCGTTTCCGATTGATTTTCGTCGTGTCGCTACTGCCACAGCTGCTGACCCTGTCCTTGCTTCCGTTTTGCGTTTTGTTGCTACGCAATGGCCCTTGTCAAAGTCACGGATCGAGGATCTTTTGGTTCGCCGTTTTTTTGCTCACAAGGAGAGACTTTTTGTACGACGTGGTGTTTTGTTGTTGCGTTCCGATAATGATCAATCCCGAGTCGTGGTCCCACGTTCGTTACAGTCCTCTGTCTTAAAGCTTCTTCACCAAGGACATTGGGGTATAGTGCGCACGAAACAACTTGCTCGTCAGCACTGTACTTGGTTCGGAATCGATGCTGCGATTACGAATATGTGCTCCTCTTGCGTGGCGTGTGCCGAACAACAATCCGCACCGCCGCGGAAATTCTTTGCTTGGCCGAAAGCCACTTCCCCTTGGCAACGATTGCACATCGATTTTGCTGGGCCGTTCTGGAATGCTCGATGGTTGGTTGTGGTTGATGCTTTCAGTAATTTTCCTTTTGTTGTCCGGATGTCTTCCACGACGTCTTCTGCCACCATCCAAGCCTTGTCTGCTATCTTTTGCCTTGAAGGTCTTCCGCAGACTATTGTTTCCGACAATGGCCCACAATTCATGTCCGCAGAATTTCAGTCGTTCTGCACGGCCAATGGTATTCAACATCTGCCATCCGCGCCGTTTTCGCCTCAGTCAAACGGTGCCGCGGAACGATTGGTCCGGACTTTCAAGTCACAGATGTTGAAGTTGAAAGAGTCGCATTCACGGGAGGACGCTTTGTTGCTCTTTTTGTCTTCCTATCGCTCTCAGCCCCGCGATGGTCGCTCGCCGGCTGAATTGCTCCATGGTCGTCCTCATCGAACTCTGATGTCTTTGCTGCATCCGCCACATCAGGTTCCTGTGCAGCGGCAGACTCCTGCTTTTGCTCCTGGCGACGTTGTCTATTATCGCAACTATCGCGGTTCACAGCGTTGGCTCGCAGGGCGCATTCTTCGCTGCCTCGGCCGCGCGATGTATTTGGTTTTGGGGGCCTCTGGTGAGGTGCGTCGGCATCTCACTCAGCTGCGCCTCTGTCGTCGCCTGGGTTCTGCCGCTCCCCGTCTGCTTTCAGCGACGGAGCCGTCAGGTCAGCGCCCTGGGGACCCATCTACTGGCTCGCCTCATCCCCAGGTGTTACCGACGATGCCTTCCCTTTTGCCTCATGGCGTCGCGCCGCCGCAGCCGCCGCCGGCGCCGCCAGCAGCGGACGCTTCGCTGCAGCCGCCTCGCGCCTCCCTGGGTCACGCGCCGCCGCTTGCTTCCCGTGACCAGTCGTCCTCCGCCATGGACCTCTTGCCCGCTCCGGACCAGATGTCGTCTTCGCCCGTCGGGTGCTCCGACCACATGGAGGTCGACCCTTCTGTCTCATTACGTGCGCATACACCTCATGTTGACGTGCACCCTGGACTAGGTTTGCAGGCGTTTCCTAGCTCCCCTCGGACCGAATGGCCGGGTGCGGGTGGCACAGCCTCGCCTGTTGTTAGGCTCCCCACCTCATCGCATACGTCAACATGGGGTCCTCCCCACGGCGGGCGGAAGCCTTATCTCACGACCGTTCGCCGATTTGCGGGGGAGGAATGTGGTGTCACCGCTAGACACCACACTTGCTAGGTGGTAACTTAAATCGGCCGCGGTCCTGTAGTACATGTCGGACCCGCGTGTCGCCACTGTGTATTCGCAAACGTAGCGCCACCACAGGGCAGGTCACAAGACACGGACTTGACCTCGCCCCAGTTGTACGGACGACATAGCTTGCGACAAGACGTATCACGTCTTCCTCTCATTTGCCGAGAGACAGGTTAAATAGCCTTCAGCTAGTCCATCGCTACTACCTAGCAAGGCGCCATGTGTATCATTGCTAATTGCTTACTACTACTCACGAGATGTATTTCAACAAGAAGAACATCATTAAAAGTTAAGTAATCTACCTAAGACGTTCTTTTCTTTATAGTTTTTCATCCAGTCTCCTGTTTCAGAATTTACGCCCGTCTGCGTTAGTTTCGCGTGCACCTAGCCACTCATTGTGTCGAGACCTTAGGGAATCGACACAACAGTCTCAATCGCATTTAACATTTAAAAAATTTACGAAGTAATGACCAGTTCCAGTAGCTTAATTATTGTCTTCAGATCACATGCAGTATTATTCTGAAGACGGCAGATAAGCTACCGAAACTTATTTTATTTTATTTTATTTTTTTTGACAAAATGATGATAAGAGGCAATGTTAAAGGCGATTCAGAAAATATATAGAAAATTTTTGAAAAAATAATAATCGTATGAGAAATCTTTAAAAGTTTTATAATTTTATACTTGGTCTTTCTTTTCTCTCATTTGCGTCTCCATTTCTGGCTGTCCATCGCTTCCTCCTCAATGCTGACGTACACGGACGTGTGTTCCACGGAATCTCCTCTTTCGTATCTTCTTCCCGTCTACATATTTATGTTTTACAAATGTAGGATACTTGAACTGATTCTCGCTGTTTGTTAGACGGGAAACACATGTTTATTGTATTATGAGGGCACGCTGAAAAGTAATGCCTCTGAGTTTTATATATGAAAAGTAAAATAAATAAACCAGATGCCGCTGGAGGGTTCTGAATTGTCGCGTGTAACTCGTCCCCTACTTTTGAAAAATACTATAATTTAAATTATTGCACATACTGTACAACAGATAAAAGTTCATTTTTTACCAAACGGGTAGCTCCAAGCTAATGCAGTGCGAAACGTGATGGGATAAGAAATGTTAAACACCATTAAAAACACTTATTCATTTTGTATTGTATTGTATTGTATATTGTATTGTATATTAACCGGGGACCGAGAAACGACGGAGAGACTCGGTCCCCGCTGCAACTCCACGACGACTACCGCAGTCCACTTCACCCCTCCGCCGCCCCACACCGAACCCAGGGTTACTGTGCAGTTCCGGTGGACCCCCCAGGGAATGTCTCACACCAGACGAGTGTAACACCTGTGTTTGCATGGTAATGGTGCTGTACGCGTACCTGGAGAACTTGTTTGCGCGGCAATCGCCGACATAGCTTATTCATTTGACTAAATGCCCATAGGTTGCTAATTCAAATCAAAATCTCTGACATCTGTTGGACCCTAGGAAAATTCTTCTTTCATTTGCTAAACCATGACCGTTTACATATACATTCACTGAGGACTTTGCAATAAAACCAAATCACCAAAAAATTAAATACCTTTACAAGAGGTTAAAGCATCAAGAACAAAGTTTTCAAAGCCTTCATCAGTTTTAGAATTTCCTTACTTAAACTTTACGACATATTTTAAGAAAACATTTTCACTATCGAACACAATAGGATCTCAGGGACGGTAAGCATTGTAATGGCAAGCAGCCCAATTGTTATACAGTAACTGAATATCAACCGCCTCGTTTCCTAAACGTTGTTTACATGTCGGATTAACTTTAGATTGGGCGCTTGGTAGGTACAATTCGTACATGCCACCTTAACAGTTATTATTTTGTCCTTACATCAACACAGTTCCCGCACGTAGTAATAATAGCTCCTGTAGCACAACAGCTGTTAAGCATTTATAATAACTAAGCCACGTGAATTGAATATTTTGACCCTTAACAACATTAGAGATTGGTGTAGGTAGCTGATTTACAGACAAGGCTTTTAATTTACCCAAAAATGTTACATAATAGAGGAGGGGCAAAACAGGTTAATTGCCAAACCAGCAGGGAGATTTAATTATTACAATACACACAGCATCTCAATTACTTGGTGCAATTTAAAACATAGATTTTAAATTAGCAAGAAAATTAGTTAACAAAGAAATAAGCTAGGCAAACTCAACTGACAAATTTATATATGAATAAAAAGGACCTATACACTCTTCAAATTTAAGGAGCTCTTTCCCTCATATATCTACGCTGACATGGGAACCAAGTCTACGTCTGGTAACTTCACACAGATTTGCTTCAGTAGGTGCCTCATCGCTAGTGCTGGAAAACCACTGTCATACACTTTCGCCACGCTATGGAACCCATCCTAAACTGAGCACTCTGCACAAACTAAGCCCACTAATTTGTTCCACAAGCTATCACCGGAACGGTGTCTTCAATGGGAAGAAAACAGCAACTGACCTGCCGAGAGTTCGATCCACTCCCGCAACTCTGCCAAACTAACGCGCGCCCCTTCCAGACACTGTGGCACTACATACTGCGGTCAGCGTCATAGGACCCCACCAACCAGAGTAACTCGAAAAATAAGCTTCACATGAAAAAAGAAGTGAAAACCCGAAGTTGATTATTTTCGAGTGGACCTCTGTTGGTGCTAAAATTAGCCCGCTACCCCAGCCCCCTGGGAGTGGGGCTGAAGGCAACTTTAAAATTTCCAATGGGAACTCCCATTTTATTGCAGAATCAGATTATACACAAAAAACTACGTACATTTTGTGTTAAACGTTTGTTTTGATTCTTGGGAGTTGGAGTTGTAATTCAAGAAAATCCATGTTCTCATTTTTGCGTGAGAAATAAATTTAAAAATATCTTATTTAATTCATAAATTTTGATTCGCTAAAACTAGTTAGCTAGTCAGATTATTTGTTTGATAATTAAGACTTTTGTGGCCTCATTACTACGAAACAAACAAAACTTATCTGAATCTGCGCAAAAAGTTAATACGTTGGTCAACATTTGTAAAACTCTAATTCCTCTCTCTCAAACCCCACCCTATGGGGAGAGTGTGAGTGTTTTCGTTTTAGGCAATCAAAATTAACGAAGTAAATAAGTATTTTTTATTTATCCGTAGTCACTTCCACGTGAAAATGAGAACATGGATTTTCTTGAATTACAGCACCAACCACCAAGAATTAAAACAAATGTTTAAGACAAAATGTACGTAGTTTTTTATGTAGAATCTGATTGTGCAATAAAAAATTGGGGTTGCCACTTGAAATTTTAAAGTTGTCTCCCCCCAGAGGGCTGGGGTGGCCGGCTAATTTTAGCACCAGCAGATGTCCCCATCGAAAACAAAAAAACTTTGGACTCTACATGCTTTTTGGTGTGAAGCTTATTTTTAGAGTTATTCTTGTTTTTCAATTTAAAATTTACACCTTTATATTACTCGCACACTATCTGTCCCTGTGTCCTTCCTCTGTTAGTTTATGTTCTCTCTAGCACCACCGTGAGCCTCTTTTTTTTTTAATAAAAAAGACTTACTGCGCCAGAGATTTTCGAGTACCAGGACTGCGATAAAAACGCGAGATATCGAACTCTGGTTAAAGGTGGAGCAAGATGGACCGGGCCACGCTTTATCATCACGGCGGCGTGCAAATTAAATATATCGGTGCGTGAGAAACACTGTGCTGTAACCGAGTTTGTCAACATATGAAGCATCGCCTCTTTCAGCATGACAATGCCAGATCACACACGAGCGCTGCATCTGCCTTCGGTTCATTGTCATCGATCATCCTCCATACTGCCCGATTTGGCCCAATCAGATGTCTATCTGTTCCCAGAACTTAAAGAACAACTTCGAGGACTACACTTTGAGAGCGATGAAACGGTGCCATTACATAATGTCGTTTCTTGCATAGTCTCGTCTGAAGGGTCGATTTTCCTATCTGTAGAAATAATTCCTGAGTTCTGCATGGTTTCATATACCTCTTTAATGTAGAACTTTCTAGCATGCATGTTTTATGAATACTTCTAATATTATTCTTCTCAGAGAACATCCAATCGACATGGGACCAAACACATCAAGAACATGTCCGAGATAAAAGTACTTTCTCCCGGCAAAAATATGACAGAAAGTTATGACATCAAAGTTTTTCCAGTGGGCTCAAAATTTGCGTTTTAACGAAAACAGGTTTCATTTTCATAACTCTTTAAATTCACAATTTTTATAACATTTCTATAACTACTACTACTAATGATGAAGTACCTTACGGGAATACAACTGGGTGACGCCATAGGTTCAACAGAAAAGCAACCTGTCATTTTCAAGGCAAAACTGTGGAGGTGTATACCTGTAGAAATATCGGTGGTTTTCGACGTCAACCGGCTTCACCCCGTAAACTTCCTTGAAAACTGTATTCGCCGGAGAAACTCAGGTCTCATAATAGTAACAATAATTCTAATAATAATAGTAACAATAATAATAGTACTAGTAATAGTAATAATAATGGCGTTTGCAGCCAATCACACAAAACAAATATAAAATATGTACGGCAATTTTTAAATAACGTCACTTTATTGCAAACAATTTTGAAAGGGTGGTTTTATTAAGGGATATACGAATATCATATGAATAATATTCTCGTTATAGATGTTAAGTGTTAAATGTGTTGTTTGCGAAGTTTTATTGGATCGCGTACTTGAATAGAGTGACAGTGTATCAATGACAAGTTTCATTACACTGTGTCCGCCCCCAGTAGCTGAGTGGTGAGGGAGACAGAATGTCGACCATAAGGGCCCGGGTTCGATTCCCGCCTGGGTCGGAAATTTTCTCCGCTCAGGGACTGGTTGTTGACCTAATCATCAACATTTAATTCCTATCGACACGGAAATCGCCGAAGAGGCGCCAAATCGAAAGACTTGCACCCGGCGAACGGTCTGGCCCAATGGAGGCTCTAGTCATACGACATTTACATTACACTGTCTCTGCTCTTCTCCACTAGCGTACTAGCGAAGTTGGACTGCCCTTCGGTGCTAGAAAAGTCACGGATTTGAAGCTATCTCTGGTCTTGGCCGATGCTTCTGGTTGCTGTCGGTTTTAGGTAACTCGGCTCGCGGGCAGCGCACTTCATTATCAGATTTCGGTAGGGTCAGCATCAGCTAGCACGGAAAGTTGTAAGGTACTGTGGACTAGTATTATCTGCCGGAAGCCTGATTCATTTCTTGCAACTCATATTTATTGAATGCTTTACACTGCAATATAATTTTTTATATAGCAAAATTTTCCAAAATTCGGCAAATCCAACAAACAGGCGCGTACGTCGACAGAAAAAAATCGCAACACAGGAAATAATCAATGTAGAGCAGTGAAATTTTGGGAATGTATTTTCTAGGTAACATATTTAGATTATTAACATTACAAAATGACAGATTAATGTAAGTACGAGGTAAACCATTGCAAATGTGAAATGGTGGTACATAAATAGAGGCTGTCAACATCAGCATATTGCATGCAGGCATGCAAAAGTGCATGCAATGTGTTGTACAAACGCCGCATGTCAGTTTGTAGGGGTAGAGTTCCATGTCTGTTGCACTAAGTCAGTCAATACGAGGTGTGGCTAGAAAAAAACCGGACTAGTACTGGTGAAACAATAAAACGAATGCAATAAGGCTGAAAGTCGCGTGGCCTGTCACGTGACTCTCGCTCCGCCTACTGCTCGAGTTTCATCTGCCTCCTGCATTCAGTCTGCCCGTGGCGTCTGTTTTAAGTAGTTGACGTTTTGTCTGTGCGTCGGAAAATGTTGAGTGTACAGAAAGAACAGCGTGTTAACATCAAATTTTGTTTCAAACTAGGAAAATCTGCAAGTGAAACGTTTGTAATGTTACAACATGTGTACGGCGATGATTGTTTATCGCGAACACAAGTGTTTGAGTGGTTTAAACGATTTAAAGATGGCCGCGAAGACACCAGTGATGACACTCGCACTGGCAGACCATTGTCAGCAAAAACTGATGCAAACATTGAAAAAAATCGGTAAACTTGTTCGACACTTCCCTTGTCAATTCCTGTTAACTCAGACACTGCTCTGATTGTTAAACGGCGATCTTGTCGAACAAGTTTACCGATTTTTTCAATGTTTGCATCAGTTTTTGCTGACAATGGTCTGCCAGTGCGAGTGTCATCACTGGTGTCTTCGCGGCCATCTTTAAATCGTTTAAACCACTCAAACAGGCCACGCGACTTTCAGCCTTATTGCATTCGTTTTATTGTTTCACCAGTACTAGTCCGGTTTTTTTCTAGCCACACCTCGTACAGGGGTGATTAATGCGGTTCGTGTATGACGATGGAGTTGTCGTCGGATGATGTCCCATATGTGCTCGATTGGAGACATACGTGGTGATCGAGTAGGCTAAGGCAACGTGTCGACACACTGTAAAGCACGTTGGGTTACAACAGTGGCATTTGGGCGAGCGTTATCCTTTTGGAAAACATCCCGGGAATGATGCTAATGAATGGTGACATAAAAGGCCTAATCGCCAGACTGACGTACAAATTGGTAGCCAGGATGGGTGGGATAACCACAAGAATGCTTCTGAAATCGCACCCCAGAGCACAGCTCCAGGTAAAAGTCCAGTGTGTATAACAGGCAGACAGTTCGGATGCAGGCTCTCAACTGGCCTCCTAGCCAACACACTGACATTACTGGCACCGAGGCAGAACTAGCTTTCATCACAAAACACCAGATGTCCAGTTCTCCTTCGAATGGTGGTGGTTGAAGGTCAGCGGAATGCTTAAGATGTACAGTTACCGTTATTGCTTGTATTTGAAGCAAATTCGATTTGCCACTGTTATACGACCGGCATGAAATTAGAATAGACATCATCTTTCAGATGTATAAACATGTCTATCAATTTTCGTTTGGATCGCACAACTTCTGTTTGGTGTTGCGATTACTTCTCCATCAGTGTTTATTGACTTCCGAATGATTAAGACCACATTTAAGAGAGGAATGAATCTACTTATACCGACATGTCTTAGGGACAAGGGCACTTCTTATTCATGTCTGACATATAATGTCAGACCTATATAGACTCTCCCTCCCCCCACCCCTCCAATGAGGAAGAGGCTACAATTTTGTTTTCGGTCGCAGTTCTTCAGAACGAGAGGGCGAGCAGCCGGGATTGCTCTTACTGGTCCACTGTCAATGCTCCGAAGCCAGTTTGTGCCACAAAAAATTATTTCTTGTTTGATTATTGCTGTGGAAACGTGGCTCCCATGTTTAATTTGAACATAACACATTTTAAATAGTAAAGCACTACATAGGGAATTGAGATTTGTCTAGAGGATAGTATGCGTGCACATCGGTGTTTGAGTCTAGTGAACTGTTTTAGAATCACACGTAGGAATGGACACTAGAGACCGCATTAAGCTGTTTCTGCAATTTTATATAATGTCTGTTGCTGCTAGACACGGGATTGTGTTTTGTGCAGCATTTGTAAATATTTAGAATTATGTACATTTAAGTACTATATTATATCTTATGCTATTTGGATTATATTGTTTATTTTTCTGTTACAGTGTTTTGTGGCAAGTAAAATTTCAATAAATTTTGAAAACTATATACCGTGTGGATTTTGAAGCAATATTTAGTCGTCCATGCACTTTGAAACGAAAGGTCTTTAACTTTGGGTGATAGGCTATTTGAAAATTAACTGAGTTGAGTTAATTTCTCCAAAATTTCACTTCTCTCGGTCATAGAAATTTGTGTTATTTTTCAGCAGCTTCAGCTTCGACATGGATTTATCTTTTAACTGGTGTTTGATAATATTTATGCTTAATTGATTTCGCTTACTGATTTCTGATGTGTAGTGGAGTAATAATGCATTACATAAATGTACTGGCAAGATATCTTCTACTGAAAAGCTTTAAAATTTCAATAGAACATTTCTTTCTATTGTAATAAAACTGATTATGGTGAGATAAAATACACTAACCGACCTTGGATAAGTTAAAGTCACAAAACCCAGAAATCCACTGCCAAAGAGCTATACAAAAGTCTATAAACATCAACATATATAACAGCTTTATGTAATTGCTATGATAATTACTGACTTCTTAAAAACAGATGCCATGATAAACAGATAATTTTACTTTGTTTTTATAATGTATGTTTAAAAATGATTTTGTGTGAACAGATCGATATGCGATAGTTTTTTTTCTTTGATGCGTGTTGTTATGGGTAAATCTTTTTTATTGTTCGGTACAAGTATTGGTTGCAAGTATCGAGTACGAGTTATGAATGTGTTGAGCTGGCATGGAGGTTGAACATGATTGTTTTGTGTAGCGAAATAACCAAAAATATATCTGTTGCAGAATGGGAACTCAGACAGTGTTCATATCATTTAAGGCAGTTTAGCAGAGCATCTCCTACACCAGTATATGAAGCTGCAATTCAGATTCTAGCATGGACTTGGACTTGAGCCTACGATTTTTGACAACAACGAAGGCCAATGACAAACGAGTACTACGAATATTGTTTATTTAAATTCTACATTTGTTGCCTCTATTTCTGCAGTGCGTCACTGTGTCAGTGTTCCCAGCGCTGTGAGACTGAGACCAGCCATTCAAATTTAAACTTACTTCGAAATTAATGAACCGACATTGGATTATATGAGTGTGGTGATGGTTAGACCACGTACATGACCATGACCACATTGTATCTTGTTTTTACATCAGAAAAAACGTTAATATTCCAGAGTAATTTTTGTAGCTCCAAAAAAAAGACTACAGCACATATCATCAAAAATTTTGAAAAAAGGTATGTCCATAGCTTTATTAAAGAGCTGCCTAGGGACGTGTCCAAAGATACAGCACTGTCCTCTACTAAAACTGCATCTCCTATTCATAAATGTCGCAGATCTGAAACACTCATTGATGATCTTGAACGTCACTCTGGACAAGAAGTCTTCGAGACGATGTGCGACCATCGTGACAGTGGTGATTACACTCTTGTCTAGGCCGCCAAATTTTTTATTTTATTTTTAACTTTTTATGACGTTTCTGTGTATGATATCATCATATACTTAACGTAGATATACAGTAATTTGTCAGTTACTATCATTCCATTATAAGATCAGATCCACTAATGTTGTAATGGAACGACTGTAAATGACAAAGTATTGTGTATCGATCTTAAAGTTTTGATGATGGTGTAACCTGAAACGCGTCATTGGAAGTTAAAAACAAAGAGAAATATATTTTGGCGAACAACACTAGTCTCCAATTGTTAGTACCTTCATGAAGGCTAGCTTTAACATGTTGAAGTTGTTTAACGATGAGTAACAGCATGTACAGGTATATCGAAATGTGGTGTTGCATGAGGGACGTTCAGTAATTAAACAGAGAAAGAGACGTAGAAAAGAAACTGCTAATTTTTACAAAATTAGAGATACACCACTTCTCAACGTAGCCCCCACCAGTCTTAATGCATTTGTTCCAAATGAACTAGTTTTCTTTCTTACCTGGAGCAAAGGAATTATGGTACTGCTGTTGTATTGGCCCCGTCAGTAGCTCTTCTTGAGCAACATGATTAGGTGTCATAGAAAAAGTGTCAACAGTCTTGTACACAGGCATTCTTGATCTTCTTGTATATCCTCCTCCTGTACGGCATGGCTGTGTGCTGCGTGCGGCTGCCTCGAGTGAAATGAGCGTGCTGCTGCCTGCATGTTTTGTTGGTGCAAAGATTAATTTTTCTTGTACAAGTACAGAAATTGTTACTGTTTTGTTGTTTGAGCCAGTTTCTCACAAATTCATTGTATTCTTCGTTGTTGCTGAACTCTTGTTCAAAATGGTAACACCAAGGTTCATCATGTGTTAAAAACAATGGTTTAACAACTGAAAATGCTATATTCTCTTTTCTCAGTGAGGTTTTGGACGAATTAAATAAAAGATTGCGAACGCTAGGTGTTTTCTCTGATTTAACGAAGGCTTTTGACTATGTTGACCACGAAATATTACTGCAAAAGTTGGACCATTATGGAGTAAGGGGAGTAGCTTACAATCGGTTCGCCTCTTACTTTAAGAACAGAAAGCAGAAGGTAATTCTCCGCAATATTGAGAGTGGTAGTGATGTTCAGTCCCCATGGGGCACTGTTAAGTGGGGCGTTCCCCAAGGGTCGGTGCTGGGGCCACTGCTGTTTCTTATTTATATAAATGATATGCCTTCTAGTATTACAGGTGATTAAAAAATATTTCTGTTTGCTGATGACACCAGCTTGGTAGTGAAGGATCTTGTGTGTAATATTGAAACAGTATCAAATAATGTAGTTCATGAAATAAGTTCGTGGCTTGTGGAAAATAATTTGATGCTAAATCACAGTAAGATTCAGTTTTTACAGTTTCTAACTCACAATTCAACAAGAACCGATATTTTGATCAGACAGAATGGGCATATTATAAGCGAGACGGAACAGTTCAAGTTCCTAGGCGTTCGGATAGATAGTAAGCTGTTGTGGAAAGCCCATGTCCAGGATCTTGTTCAGAAACTAAATGCTGCTTTATTTACCATTAGAACAGTATCTTAAATAAGTGTCACTTCAACACGAAAAGTAGTGTATTTCGCATATTTTCATACGCTAATGTCGTATGGTATTATTTTTTGAGGTAATTCTTCTGATTCAAAAAGGGTATTTTTGGCTCAAAAACGGGCTGTTCGAGCTATATGTGGTGTAAGTTCGAGAACCTCTTGTCGACCCCTATTCAATAGTCTGGGAATTCTGACATTGCCCTCACACTATATATTTTCTTTAATGTCGTTTGTTGTTTGCAATATTAGCCTATTCCCAAGAGTTAGCAGCTTTCACTCAGTTAATACTAGGCAGAAATCCAATCTGCATGTGGAATGCACTTCCTTGACTCTTGTGCAGAAAGGAGTGCAGTATTGCGCTGCATCCATTTTCAATAAGCTACCACAAGAACTCAAAAATCTTACCAGTAGCCCAAACTCTTAAGTCTAAGCTGAAGAGTTCCCTCATGGCTCACTCCTTCTATTCTGTCGAGGAGCTCCTGGAAGAGCTAAAAAATTAAGCAAATTCCAGTGTTACATTATTGATTTTCTTTATTTAAACTTACGACTTGTCACCTGAATATGTTTTTTTATATTTCATTTTATCTGTTTCTAATATCGTGTTATAATTTCATGTACTGACTCGTTCCATGACCATGGAGACTTCTCCTTAATTTGGTCCCACGGAACAATAAATAAATTAAAAAAATCGTATTTAGAAAAATGTCACCTTCTCTTTCGTAGCGTTCTTTAAAGTCTGTAATTTTGAGTCTTGTTTCCTGATGTTGCGTTAACTAGTTCGGTACAGACCTTGCACTTGTTTTGCTGTGTATGAACTCGTTAATGGTAACACTATGAATTATGCAAACCCGTACTGCATTACTTTTGCTATATGCTCAACTCTACTAAGTGAATTTTCACAAATAATGTATTTGCGAATTTCAAGCGATGGAGTTAACACGTCAGCTGGCCGCTCAGGACATTGCTCGTCAGTCACTGAGCTTCGAACGTTTTGAACTGATCTACTCACTTATAAAAAAAAAAGTGGTTCATTCAACTTTCACCATAGTTTGTAATTGACCTCATGTATTAGGAACCGTGAACCTTTTGTTATAATAAATAAACAAACATCGTTTGGATCACAATTTTTTATTTACCGGAATCGGTTTCAATGTTCAGATTTGAAGGACACATGAATTTTTTCTATTTTTTATTTAATTATACATCGGGAAATGGATTTACACTGTCTTAATGTGCTGATCATTGATTTACGCACATGTCACGTTAATATACGAAAACATTTTCTACACATTCATGTTTTCTTATCTTAGTTTCACACAAAGTTGACAAACGGCACTATTCAGCACCATATATGTGTGGGTTGATGATATTTTGTCGTTAACATGTTTCTTGTGCTCGTCAGATACGTTTTAGTTAGAAGCAGTCACTAAAAGGAAATGTATTAATTTTCAACCTGTTATCCACCTAAGTGACCGCTGTTTGGCTTAAAAATAATGAATTAGACACTGATCTGATACCCACAAAAGATGCCTTATAACTAAGCCGAAACGCGTTTGGGTGCACAAGATAAATAAAAAGACTTAATGTGCAGCACGCAAAAAGCGTTTTTCTTTTGAACTACTGTAACTTGTTTTGGTGTAATTTCTAATATCCCTGGGACAACTGTTCGTTATATCACACTTCTGGAAAATCATCATTGTTACTGCCTTTATCTTCCAATCTTGAAGTGAAGGTGATCTGCAACACAGACTGCATTCGTTGTCCGTAAACATAAAGTTGTGATCCGGAGATGTTTGTTTGTTTCGCCACAGAGTAAAAGCGTTCGAGGAAGGTTTTAGGTGGTTACTCATCTTCGGCATTCAAAACATATCACTGAACGTTGTTCAGCTAATGCGGAAATATAATATTTTTATGCGTTAGCAGTTCTCAGTCATCCCGGTATGCTAAACTTAAAGTCGCGAAATTAGAAAACATGTCGTACAAATTGTTTCATTTCTGCATGGATATCTCACTTTAATTATTGAATGTCCCTTGCAATAGCAGTTAGTCCGTGTGGTGTAACATACCAGGTAGCTGTAACATCGGTCACGAGGACCATACCGTACGGCTGTGGAATCTAGCGTTTCACAAGGCACGCGTTTCAAGCGCGGCGTGGCGCGAGTCGGCCATGCTGTGGCGGGCCGGGGCAGTGCCGCTGGGCTATTAATGAGCCACGGCCGGTAATTGGCCTTGTTACCGCGCGGCCGGCATTTCGCGCTCGCGTGCGCCGAGCCGAGCCCAGCCGACACCGTATCACGTGACGAACCACTGTGCGCTGCAGCTGCAGCCGCAGCCGCCCTGAAACGCGAGCAAAAACTGCACCCAGCAACAAAGCACTGTCTGAACAAACTCGTTCCGTGAGGTCAAATGCCTCTACACGCCACTTCTCTTGTGCGACCGCGATTGTAACACACTCACCGGACCAGATATTAGTCATCTCTTTAACACAGTAGAGCAATAACGTAGGGGCGTTGTAGAACTTCAGGTGTCCAGTTATGCAACTTCGTGTTTTCTTGTCAGAGACGTCATAGTTCTTAGTAACTGACGAAAAGTCATCAAGTAAAACGAAAGTGATTTCTGACATTTCCCAAGGTAGTCTTACAGACCCTCTGTTGTTCCTTAATTGTAAAAACAGTTTAGGAGAGAATCTCAGCAGCCGTCTCAGATTGTTTACAGACGATGCTGCTGTTTATTGTCTAGTAAAATCATCAGATTATGAAAAGAAATTGCAGAACGATTTAGATAAGGTATCTGTATGGCGCGAAATTTGGCAACCAACCATAAATAATGAAAAGTGAGGTCATCCTCATGAGAACTAAATGGAATCGATTATCTTCGGTTACATGGTAAATCAAAGGACGTAAATTGATCTAAATACCTAGGAATTACAATTACGAACAACATAAATTGGCAAGAACACGCAGGATATGTGGGAAGGCGAACCGAAGACTGTATTATTGGCAGAACACGTAGAACATACAACTGATCTACTAAAGAGACTGCCTACACTACGCATGTCTGTCCTCTTTTGTACTGCTACGCGTTGTGGGATCCTTACCATATAGGATTAACGGAATGCATTGTGAAAGATCAAAGAAGGGCAGCATGTTTAGTCTTATCGAGAAATAGGGCAGAGAGAGTCACAGACATGACACAGTATTTGGGGTGGAAATCATCAAAACAAAGGCGCTTCTCTTAGCGACGGGATCTTCTCAGGAATTTTCAATCACCAACCAAAATATTTTGTTCACAAAGGGAGAAACGATCATCAAAATAAAATAAGTGAAATCAGAGCTACCACGGAAAGGTATTTGTTCGCTTTTCGAGACAGGAATAACAGAATTATTGTGAAGGTGGTTCAAAAAAATGGTTCAAATGGCTCTGAGAACTATGGGACTTAACATCTATGGTCATCAGTCCCCTAGAACTTAGAATTACTTAAACCTGACTAACCTAGGGACATCACACACATCCATGCCCGAGGCAGGATCGAACCTGCGACCGTAGCGGTAGCACGGTTCCAGACTGAAGCGCCTAGAACCGCTCGGCCACACCGGCCGGCCGAAGGTGGTTCGATGAACTCTCTGCCAGGCTCTTAAGTGTGATTTCCAGACTAGCCATGTAGATGTAGATGTAGATGCAGTAGAACCTTTAGAAACTTGACGTAAGTGCTGGTAATGCAGTGGCGGTAATGTATCAGGCAGTTGTATCAGATCTACGCAATATGAGATGCGTGACTGAATAGCAGAAGGGATGCTCCATATTTAGTTCAGCTCAACCGTGAATGAAACTGGCCTATTTGTTGGTGTGAAAAGGGGGACTCTTAACTTTTCTACAAGGAAAGGTGTAACAAAAAAAAAAATGGCTCTGAGCACTATGGGACTCAACTGCTGTGGTCATCAGTCCCCTAGAACTTAGAACTACTTAAACCTAACTAACCTAAGGACATCACACACATCCATGCCCGAGGCAGGATTCGAACCTGTGACCGTAGCAGTCGCACGGTTCCGGACTGCGCACCTAGAACCGCGAGACCACCGCGGCCGGCTCATAGGTTATGGTGACATTACCAAATGCACCCTGACAGGACAGACGTGTTATAGTTTTTTCTTGGCTGCCGAATGATGGGCATCGGCAGACATCCGTCGGCGAATAAAGAATGTGTATGAGGCATTATGTCTGTGAAATACCTCCTCTGCGGAATGGTGCGCAAGCTCCGTACTGGTCATAATTCGACACAAGACATCGGTCGATCTGAGATACCAACCTCATCCATTACGTACAATCACAAGCAGCCCTTTTATAATGCGATTATGGCGGACTGGCGCATAGCCATCCGTGCGCCAGCTAATGACATCGAGAACAGCTTCGGTAGCGTGCAACACGTTATCCGGCAGGAGTCAGGGTACCGTAACGTCTTAAGCCAGTGGATACATGGGCTTTGAATAGCGAGCAAAAAGAAAAGTGGATGGCTGTTTGCGTGTAGCGCATGCTGCGTTTCAATGCTGAAGGCAACATGTTCGTTGAACGTATTGTTTGAGGTGACTAAATCTGGGAATTCGAGTGGAAACGATGATGTATTGACATCATCCATCGTACCCTCCTCCCGAGAAATTAAAAAGCCAGGCAAATGTGGGAAAGGTGGTGCTGATCTTGTACATTGATTACCGATGTCCATTGCTAGTTGATTTCAAAAAACCTGGATCCGCTATCACTGAGGAACAGTACTGTGCAAAGATGTAGAAATTATGGCGTTCAGGTGAGGCGAAACGTCCGAGGAAACTGCGAGAAGAGGTGCTGCTGCTTCATGATAACGCATATCCCTGTATGGTAAATGTCGTGACACGTAAGTTACGCCGACTCAACTGGAAGACTCGAACACCCTCCCTACGGTTCTAATCTTTCCCCATACCACTACCACGCCTTCGATCCCTTAAGGACGACCTTGATGGTTCGAGGAGTAATGTCGGACTAGGATGTGCAGCAGGCAGTTACGGGCTTCATTACGCAGTAAGACGCACAGTTTTATCACACGGGTATCTTCAACATAGTGCGTTGGTGGGATGATTACCGCAATTATCACGGCGATCTGGATTCTACGTTCTTCGAAGGGCAACTTCTTCATCGCTCTTTATAAATCTTAGAAAAGCTATGATCGAAAACGTGGGGTACACGGAACATGCAATACCGATGTGAAGATTACTTTAAGCACTGACCAATACGATGACTCATTATTTTCAATACCTATAAAGCATACGGGCATCAACGGAATATGATTCACATAACGTAATGCTGTCGTAGGTGCAACAGGGCTCCACAGATAACAGTGCTAATGTGCCGCGCGGGCATACGTGCTCACTGCCAAGGAGGTGCCGCAGTCACGCAAGGTGAATCGGCGCCCCCCTACCCCTGCCTGCTGCGCCGTGCGGAATGGCCACTCGATAACAGCTGCCTGTTGCCGCGCAGTTCATTACGCAGCCATTTGGCCGGCGTATATCTGGCGGCCTGTGCTACCCCTTCATTAGCTGCAACCCGCTCTGCACAGCCGCTACGCCGGCTGCCGATCCGCAGGCGCGAAACCCTCCGACTGCCTGGGGAGGCCGCCGAACGACGCGGGCGAGCATTTATCACTCCCAGAGATTAACGATGCGTTACGTTGCGCCACAGCGCGGCTGCTTGACGTGGACACGACGTACGCGCGCACGCGAAATGCTGACATCGACCCTGCTCTGTAGCGTGTGACACAATTCAAACATAGTATGGAAATATGGCGTCCTGAGCGGATCACTTATTCGTTGACTCTTTGCCTTTCCCCTACGGTAGCAAGATAAATGCTGGGTTCTGAAAAAAAGCAACTACTACTTTTGTAAAAAAATAACTGCCCCTTATTGCGCTCTGAATAAATAATTTTTACGTTTTTCAATTCGTATTTTGTAAAACTGGATCACATTTTATTTTGTGAAACTTCATTACAGATGTCCATCAACTATTTATTTTCACGCACAGTGCTAACGGTTTCGATCAGTAGTCCATTATCAGGCCAATGCAAAATATAACCAGCTTGTCGCTTTAACATTGGAAGTGTACAACTTCGACGTAGATACATTTTATTTTCTTCTGTTGGTGCTAGATCAATAACTAAAAGTTGAGAAAAATAAAATTGGCCCATAAAATACTTCGTGCATCTTATAATAGTGTGAGAAGTACAGCCTAATGAGCGTAACGTCTCATGCGTCCCAGCAGCTGAGAAGAATAACGTACAAAACAATGAAAAACAAAATTCAGTAGTATTTAGACGACGATCAGTGTGTCGGATTCCAGCTTTTCATTCACTGACTATATGGCATAGACACATTATGATTTGAATTAACAAGACAGGGCCTTAAATAATCCTCGCCATATTGTTTACCATGTGTTAATATTTCTAAGAACATTTATAAATTAAGGACGTAGGTTGCAAGTGCCTCTCCCAGACAAAAAATTAGGCACAGGAGAGGAAGTCAGTTACGGGAGCATCAGAAGACTTATGACTCAAAAGGTGCATTTACGTTTTTACCTATCCTCATAATTAGACGCCTATGGTATTGGCATTACTTCGCTGTGTCAGGCTCCAACCACCATCGTTATTTATTTATTTATTTTTGTTCAGATACGTACATGCTGATGTGACTTCAAGCCCCGAAACCGGTAGTGCCTTAACGAAGCTGGTACAGAATCCAGCAGACTCCGGTTTTCTTGCTACAAAAATCACAATCCAAAGCCACCCGTTGACCTACAATTATCAAATTCGACGGTAACAAGGTTTCACAGTAAAAATAAAGGAAGGATATCCTAAAATTGTCCATTTCTAGTTGTATCATGTAAAATGTTTTTTGTCACATATAGTCCATTTCTCTGTTCGTTTGTCTTTTTTTCTATCGGACGGATATAGACATCAGGCAAGCATTGATGTCAGGTACTAATACGTACTATCCCTTGGCGGTGTAAAAAACTTGAAGTTTCTACGTTAGTGCGAGCAAACGATAGAGTCGTATATGTCACAAAGTTTGATGTTCACTAAGTCACTCATAAAATCTGTAGATGAACAAGGACTCGATGAAGCAGCTGTTTTAGTTCTGTGAAAGGGCTTGCATTTCGCAACTGCACCTAAGAAAATTCTCATTGAAGAAATAGGAAATGCCATCGAAACATCCTTGTTTCGTCTTCGTAAGGTGCAGACCGAAGAAGTAAGACTAAAAAGTCAAGAGTTCTAAGGAAATGTAAATCACCCGAAAGCAACATATCGGCAAAGGAAAGGAACCCACATCACAGCCATTCTCAACATTTGAGTAATGACCTTTAGGTGTCTGTTGCCCATTTCTTCCATTTAAAAACTGTGTACACGTTTTGTTCCTCCTAATGAACCCAAGAGAAACGAAAGCATCGTTTTGAGAAAATCGTTTAAAGCGAATGTTATACCTTTTATGAACGCTGTGGAATAGCACAAGAAGACGGAACAGCTACTAGCTGATCCTGTGTACCGAAAGTTGAAAAATGATCTGACGAACATTGTTGTTGTTGTTGTGGTCTTCAGTCCTGAGACTGGTTTGACGCAGCTCTCCATGCTACTCTATCCTGCGCAAGCTTCTTCATCTCCCAGTACCAACTGCAACCTACATCCTTCTGAATCTGCTTAGTGTATTCATCTCTTGGTCTCCCCCTACGATTTTTACCCTCCACGCTGCCCTCCAATACTAAATTGGTGATCCCTTGATGCCTCAGAACGTCCTACCAACTGATCCCTTCTTCTGGTCAAGTTGTGCCGCAAACTTCTCTTCTCCCCAATCCTACTCAGTACCTCCTCATTAGTTAAGTGATCTACCCATCTAATCTTCAGCATTCTTCTGTAGCACCACATTTCGAAAGCTTCTATTATCTTCTTGTTCAAACTATTTACCGTCCATGTTCCACTTCCATACATGGCTACACTCCATACAAATACTTTCAGAAATGACTTCCTGACACTTAAATCTATACTCGATGTTAACAAATTTTTCTTCTTCAGAAACGCTTTCCTTGCCATTGCCAGTCTACATTTTATATCCTCTCTACTTCGACCATCATCAGTTATTTTGCTCCCCAAATAGCAAAACTCCTTTACTACTTTAAGTGTCTCATTCCCTAATCTAATACCCTCAACATCACCCGACTTAATTCGACTACATTCCATTATCCTCGGTTTGCTTTTGTTGATGTTCATCTTATATCCTCCCTTTAAGACACCATCCATTCCGTTCAACTGCTCTTCCAAGTCTTTTGCTGTCTCTGACAGAATTACAATGTCATCAGCGAACCTCGAAGTTTTTATTTCTTCTCCATGGATTTTAACACCTACTCCTTATTTTTCTTTTATTTCCTTTACTGCTTGCTAAATATACAGATTGAATAACATCTAGGAGAGTCTACAACCCTGTCTCGCTCCCTTGCCAACCACTGCCGCCCTTTCATGTCCCTCGACTCTTATAACTGCCATCTGGTTTCTGTACAAATTGTAAATAGCCTTTCGCTCCCTGTATTTTACCCCTGCCACCTTCAGAATTTGAAAGAGAGTATTCCAGTCAACATTGTCAAAAGCTTTCTCTAAGTCTACAAATGCTAGAAACGTAGGTTTGCCTTTCCTTAATCTTTCTTCTAAGATTACGGAAAGTGAAAAATCTGGTATTAGACTCCAGAATGGATAGCTTTGTTACAAAGAATCTAACGTCTTCAATATCGGTCGGACCCATAGTTAATACCGAAGATACACAAAGAATCGGTTCCTTTGAGCCCTATAGTGAATAAAAATAACTCTCCAAATTATTTTTTAGCTAGTCATTTTTCTCGAAAACAGAAAACACTTTTGTCAAGGATTCGAGACAGTTTTTAGAAATTTTACGTACAGTGAAGATATCCGCAAGTGACATTCTCTTAGCTTCGATGTGACATCATTATTTACTAACATCCCAGTAGTAGATACAATGGAGATCTTAAGAGAGAAGTTGTTCCATATGTTTTTGCGACTTAAATTCTTTATGTCTTCTGTAGAGCTATCTTAAATACAACGCCAAATTCTATGAACAGTCTGACATTTTTGCTGTGGGCTCACCCTAGTCGTCAGTAGCACCTGACATGTTTGTTGGGCATTTTAAGCATCAAGCAGTAAGTAGTACGTCTTTGAAGGCTTCCTATTGGCTCCATTATGTCGATGACACTTATCATGAGGCCTCACAATGAAGAAGAGGTTCATGGGTTCCACGATTTCTTAAATGGAATTCACCCAAAAATCTACCTTACTTTGGAGGCTGAGAGAGAGGTCGGTGTCCCGGGCCTGTGTGTGTTGCTGTGTAAAACATCTGAAAATACTCTATACTGAGAGTATACAGGAAGTCACAAATAGGTATTTAGACGCCACTTAACATTACCACCCAGCCCAGAAGCAAGCATTGCTCAACACACTATCTTCACATGCCTTCCGTATCAGAGATGACAACAGCTTGGAATCGGATGTGGATTTGTTAAAAAGGACAGTAAAGGCTGATGGCCACGACTGTTTGCCCATAGACAGGGATTTTAAGTGAAACAATTTTGCTAACAGAAGCGACGAGTAATAGCCTTGTCACTATTAATTTACCTGTATTTCTGGGGTCACTGACCTCATAAGCAGAAAATGGGATTCAGACCATCTTCTTCAGTCAAAACTAAATAATAGACTTGTTTCGGACGGATACACCGATACACCTGATTGCCTGCACGAGTGAGCACCTATGAAATGACGTGTGGCTGCGGCAAAGCCTATGCAGGCGATACAGGAAGGACTGTTGACGTATTAAGGAACACGAAAGCCAAACGCGGCTAAAACAAATTATGAAATCGGCAGCAGCTAAACTTGACGAAAACCTTGACCTTGACATCACTATCCATAATGTACGTGTGCTGCATAAGGAGACTAACATTTATAAAAGGAAAGCTTGAGCAGCAATTGAAATTTCTAGGAACACAATTAACGTATATAGAGAGGAAGTAAATACGCGTCCGCAGTATGCGAGCAATACATAAAACACTCTGGAAGCCACCTCTGGGGACAATAACATTTTGGTTAAACATTCCTTCTCTTTTTCTCTGGCCATTTCGCTTCTGGCCAACGATATTGGCCCATCAATAGCAGCGGCAGGAATTTTAACCAATATTCTCCACCCTGAGACCGGAAAAAAATGCCTTTCAAATCAATGACGTTGGCCCAGCAGTGGCAGCCACAAGAGTTTTAGCCAATAATTCCCGTCTTCGGCATCAGCGCGGCCAAATTTCTCTTGCTATCTAGCGACGACGGCCCTCCAGCGGTAGCCACAAGGTTTACCCAATAACCCCACTTCTCCAGCACAAGCGTGGGAGGACGTCTCTTGTTAGAGAAAGTGACACTGGTCTCTGACACTGCTCAGTGTACATAGAAACCACATGATCCTCAAGAAGATCCCAGCAGAGAGGACAAAACGTAGTTTGTTTAGAAAGAATATGACGGGGTGTAACAAAGCAGAAGATTGTACCTCCAGTGAGAACGGCCACGAAAGCCTGCAGGCTTACATACCTACATACATGTCAGGCGTGGACGTTTAGTGGCAAAGCCCATGCTTGTAGATCTGCAGATGTTTGGATCGAATCTCTCTCAGTTCACTGAGTTTTCAGTCTTCGATTTTAGGTAGCTTTCATTTCCCAACGATGCCATGATTTGTCAGAAGGAGCACGTGGTTCGGAAAACCACAGGTCCTCTTACCCTAGTTGTATCACTGGGATAGGCACCGCCTTGTTTAGCAGTGTTGTCTATGTTTTAAGAAAGGTAGAAAAACCTCTTAGTGTTTTGAACGTTCTTCTTTTTTTTTAGTGAATGGTTTTAAATTGTTCACATACTAGCTCACTTACAGTCGTAGCTTAAATTTTTCGGCGAACCTCACTCATGGCGATAAAAATTAAATTATTTCTTCATGACTTACCGAAAGATTGTAGCTAAGCTGTAAATTCTGATTCGTTTGGATCGGTTTATTATTGTATGTTGAGAATAAGAGCTTTTACGTATTAAATGTGTTTAACCTAAGTATTTTGAGTTCTGTTTTAAAGGAAGATCCTTCCAGTTAACGAAATGTAATTTTATTTCTAAAGTCACGGTCCTTTTGCCTGCACTTCTTTTAGTAAAGATTATATGGTTCATCTACTGATTGATAAGTTTTATTACTTTTAGTTTTTTTTTTTTTTTTCTACAGCAAGATTAGCAGCCTTCTTATAATCCTTTTAAAAGAAATTTTCTCATTTTTAAATTGCGGCGTTATTGACTACTTTATCCGTTAGTGCTATGTTCTGTAAACATTTTATATATGTGTTTTGGATTTTTCCTAGCCCTCATATTTGCTATCGTATTTGTGGGGGCAGCTATCAGGAAGACAGTATGCACCGTTTGATTGTGAAGACTATGCCATCGTTGCACCTGCACCGCCAATGTCATTTGAATTTGTTGTAAGCTGTGCAGACCATCATGCGTTATATTTGTATGCTGTAATTTACATATTTATTTATATTATATCGCTAAATATGTTTGTGAAATTCATTTGTATATCCTCTGTCTGTCCCCACGATCCTTCCACGTTCGAACTGAGTACAGCTGGAAATTTAATTCTATTGTATTAGTGACACAGTTCCGTCCGCCCCGATAACTGAGTGTCAGCATGACGGATTGCCGTCCTACGGGCCCACGTTTGATTCCCGTCTGCGTCGGAGATTTTCTCCGCTCAGGGACTGGGCGTTGTGTTGTCTTTATCCGGCACACAGATCGCCAAATGTGGCGTCGTATGTAATAAGACCTGCACCAAGGCGGCCGGACCTGCCCCGGAAGGGGCCTCCCGGCCAATGACGCCAACCGCTCATTTCATTTTCAGTGACACAGTTCCGAGTGTACTTGCGTCTTTTGTGTATGAACGTTGGGTCGTAGTGCCACACATCAGTTATATTGTAGCTAATTTCTTTTTCAGATTTGTATCTTGATAATTTTCTTGCAGG
Organism: Schistocerca nitens; assembly: GCF_023898315.1. Taxonomy (NCBI): domain Eukaryota; kingdom Metazoa; phylum Arthropoda; class Insecta; order Orthoptera; family Acrididae; genus Schistocerca; species Schistocerca nitens. The sequence goes on from NC_064618.1 coordinate 176,236,716, forward strand.
GTATGCACTCTGCAGTTGGATCATAGAACTATTTCGGTGGTCCATCTGGTCACCATCTTCAAATGAGAGTGCTGTTTCCTTATCTCACCAGAAATGATTCCTGTCATGAACGGTGACCTTCTGTACGCTGCGGAACAGACAACGATTGCTCCAGACATCGTCGCTGCTACCCCCATACTTAAAGTGAAGGCAGAGTATCCCAGTTGTCAAAGCCGGTAAAAACGATGAATTGCTACTCAGTACGTCATCAGGAACACCGTAATCGTGTACACACCTCTCCGCGTGCGTTTCTTTTCTATAAACACTGTGACCAAGAGTCGCAGCATTGAATTCTCGACCAGTACGTCAATCTTTATCTGCCTCAATTGTGAACTTGATGCCAGTGTTAAAGTATTTGAAATTACCAAAGAAGCGGCTGAGAGCGTTTAGTTGATGTGACCACAATCAGACTGTTGCGATCGTGCCTCTACAAACACGTACTTTGTAAAGCAGCCGTCTTCACAGTCTTGTCTTCAGAATTTTACGCAAATAAATTAGCGATTATGGTGGATAATGGACTCCCCTTACGTCCTTCGTCAGTTTCCTCAAAACATTTGCCAATGTTGCTAGTAGCAAATCAAGAATTCTGAAAAGTTAAATTTGCTTACCCGCGCGGTTGTGTTGTCATTTACAATCTTTGAAAGTCCCATTACAACGGGACGAAGTCATCTAGTAGAAAGAGACGCATCGGAGTCCTATTCAAATTGCTATAGGTCGGTACGGTTACAGATGAAAGGAGCCCGTGCACGCAAGCAGAATGAAAGGCGGTATAAATAATTCATGTTATCGACACGAGACGGCGTACAATAGGCGGCATTTCCCCCGGGAGCTACCTTTGAATTGCAAGTGCTAGATAAATTCCCCGCCGTCCATAAATCTGAAGCAGCAACAGTTGCTGCGAGTCCCGCCCCGGCTCTGCTCTGGCCTGGGCTGGGACGGCTGGTTGAGTGACGCCGCCTCAGGGCGAGCGCGGCACAAACACCGCCAGCCCGCGCAACCTGCTGCAGCCCTGCAGCTCACAAAAATGTGTGTGAAATCTTGTGGAACTTAACTGCTAAGGTCATCAGTCCCTACGCTTACACACTACTTAATCTAAATTACCTTAAGGACAAACACACACACACCCATGCCCGAGGGAGGACTCGAATCTCCGCCGGGACCAGCCGCCCAGTCCATGACTGCAGCGCCCACGACCACTCGGCTAATCCCGCGCGGCCTGCGGCTCACAGCGATAGTCTGATTCCCCAGGCTGATTTCCGGCATTACCTGTCCGCTACGGTGGCTCTTACGTGGCACTTTTTACTGTGGTTGGTAATTTTTCTCGAGCTACGAACCCAGATTGGTTCCATTCCATCACGTAAGGAGTAACATTGTCCCTTGGCATTCAAAAATCAGAAAACGAAATTCATAAAATATTACTTCTGCATGGCAAATGCGTTCATCATCTAGGGCTGGTTGTTTGCTTCATTTTGCTCATTTGAATGTGTTCTTGCAGTAGAATGGACAAGTGAGTTGAAGAGTCAATGGCCTCAAACAAGAAATAGAGGGTCCCAGTGGACTCGAGCAAGAAAGAAAGAGAGAGAGAGAGAGAGAGGGGGGGGGGAGGGAGGGAGGGGGGGGAGGAATTTCTAAAATGATTGCGGAAGTTGCAACAACATGACTGTTCAAGTTGGTATGTGAAATTTATGGAATATATGTCTGATGACTTTCGGAAAAACCTCTTCCACACAGTTCAGAAGAGAACAAGAGCCAAAGAAAGAGAGAATTACCGCACAATGTGCTCAACAGTTCATGCATCCAAGCTGTTAAGAAGACTGGAAGCAAAAGTGAAGAAAAATCGTGACATCTTCATAAGATCTGTCGACCTGTAAAAAGCATTCCACAATGCCAAGAGGTGCAAGAGTTGCAAGAGGTTCGAAATTCTGAAAAAGTAGGGATAAGCTATAGGGAAACACGGGTAATGTACAGTAAGTACAAGATCCAAGAGGAAGTGAAAATACTGGTAAACCAAGAAAGAAATCCTTGGATTAAAGTGGGTATAGGAGAGAATTGCAGTCTTTCTCCCCTGCAGTTCGATCTGTACATCTAAAAAAGCAACGATGGCAATAAAAGAAAGATTCAAGACTGGGTTTATGATCTAGGTGAAACCATGCCAATGATAAAAAGCGCCGTAGGCATTGCCGTCCACAGTGAAAGTGATGAAGTATTACAGGATCTGTTGAATGGAATTAACAGTCTAATACGAACAACTTTAAATGAGAATAAATCGAAAAAATGCGAAAGTAATGAGAAGTAGCAGAAACGAGAACAGCGAGAATAACATCAGTGTTGGTGACCACGAAGTGGATGGAATTGAGGAATTCTGATGTCTAGACAGCAAAATAACCAATAACGTACAGAGCAAAGAGGACATAAAAAGCAGACTAGGGTTGGAAGAAAGGGCATTTGTGATCAAGGGAAGCTACTGGAATCAAATATACAAGTTGTTCTGAGGACAAAATTACTGAGAATATAGATTTCAACAACAGAGATTTTCGGTAGTGAACCATGGACTGTGCGAAAACCGTAACAAAAAAGAATTGAGGGATTTGAGAAGTGGTGCTACAGAAGAATGAAAATTATATTCACCAAATTTTTCGCAGAATCGGCGAAGAAAGAAATATATGCAAACAAGGAGAAGAAGAAGAAGAGACACGATGATAGAACAGCTGTTAAGACGTCAAGGAATAACTTCCATGGTACTATAAGGACCTGCAGAAAGTACAAACTGAACAGGAAGACAGAGAATGGATTACATATAGCAAATAAATGAGGAAGTAGGGTAGAAGTGCTACTCTGAGAGGAAAAGGTTGGCACAAGAGAGGAATTCATGGTCGACCGTATCAAAAACTTATTATTTTAAAAAAAGAGGTATGTTCTCTCTCAAACAAAAGCTTAAAATATGCCGACATGTAATTAGCTGTCCATCAAAGTTTGAAATTAGCTGTGTAGGTAATGATTTACTGGGAAAAGTATACATTCCGACACAGCAGCTGACAAACTGTACACCAAAATCTGTGTCAACACGAAGGCTGCTACAAAATGACTAAGATCATCAGAGGTTCATAAGTGAAAGTAAACTTGAGGGCAAAGCACATTATAATGCTTCAAAAGCCATTACTTTTGAAGAGGATAGATCTGATCAATAAAAGATTGAGACGATAGCCAAGACTGATGCATGATTCAATCACTCGTTATTTGAGAAAGAGAACCTCTGAACGAGCAGAGGCAGCCATAAAGAAGCAAGAGCAAAGCGAATATGAAATTAAACCATTCAGTAGCATGCTTCTATGTACGTATAACATAAATTTTCCACATAAATTTGTTTACAAACGAAACGGAAGAGAAACCAACTACTCATTGACATTTGGAAATTTTACATGTCTTTGGATACTTAAACCTACTGCCGTAAAGAGACGGTGAAAGTCGTCAATAATTGAATGTTAGCTGAGTGATAATATCCATGAAAATGATAAAACATTAGTTTCTGGCACGATAGCAGGATCACTTTCAGAGGTGTGTGGATTCAATGAAAACTTTCTGGAAAAATACATGTATTTTCGTACGAATCGTCAGATATATGGTATTGTTTTCGGAAGAGTTCATGATGAAAATATGAAGTGTAGGAATATAGCTCCGACTATATCAATACTGAAAAGAAGACAAGAGCCTTGTTTGTAGTAGACGTTAACTCATTCCAAATTCCAAATCAATAGGAAAAGGTCAATGAACACTTTAAGCAAGCCGATATGCTGCGAACCTAATGTTTTGTTAGAAATATTCTAATTGTGAGAGGGTAGCTGCCTAAAGAGGTCGTACTGCGTTCTTAGAATTAATTGCTATCTTTCTACTTGAAGCACCATCTTATGAAGAATATTTCCTTGCTCAGGAGCCTGTCCGTTATTGAAGATGTACTGCCGAAATATTTTATTGCATGAAAATATTTGTAGTCCAGGATCAGCCTGAATTACGAACACAAGAAGAGAATGTAATTTGGGTCGTTAATATTTGACATTTTAGTGTGCATGTCGAAATACAATTTTGTGTCCTTTCTGAAGCCAGAGCACCGTATTTGAATCTCAGTATTCTTTCGAACCTTCATACATATATAACCTATGTTGGTATCTCCTGTGTGTCTCACAAAATACTGAAAAATCATTTATGATACCTGTTTCCTATTCTGTCCACGAGGCTATTTTCCATCATTATGTAATAGCCTTCTGAATGAAAATTGAAAAATAATCATTCCACTAAATTATGACAAAAATATAAAAAAAAAAATTCGCGTAGGAATCGATCGATTCCAGGTTATCCACAATGGTATTGGAGAATAGCTTTTTACCAGGTTTGATTGGAGTGGTGTCTTCATCCAAACAGACGCCTCGCAGTGGTACATAAATGAAAAATGTATCAGTAACCTGTTTAGGCCTTTAAAGGTCATCTTCAGATGTTGTGGAGCCCATGTCATCTTCTAATAGTAGTTTTTGAGATGAAATAATAAGTAATATTGTATGCGTTTCTTCGTCACCGGAGCACGTATTCCCCTATTCGTGTGGAACCCAAATTTCACACAAATATACCAAACAAGAAGGTAGCACAAAGAAGAACCAAACTCGAAAAATAAGAGTAGCATCACGGTGTACTAGGAATTCCGCATGAAAAATTGCGTAGTAAAGTGTCCAGTACTTCTCACGCATATCACTTTACATTAGTGGTCAACTGAATGCAGCGAGAGGGAGCGCCAATAATTATTCTTATTTGTCTCTAATTATGTTGAGATAGCGGAAGCTGAAATGGTGAAACGAAAATGATACGGGAAAATCGCTAGCAAACTATTAGAAGTTAGTTGGTTTTGAGTTTCCGTTTAATTTTTCATCGTTTGTTGCAAGACAATAAAATCTTCGCAACGCTGAATGTACGGCTGCAGGGTGTTCTACGGCATAGGCTGGACGGAACCCCGCCGGGATGTATCCGAGACAGGGGACGGAACATAAATGGACTCAGTTCTGCTCGGCTCTCCAACTTTCAGTGCTTACAGAATTCCGTGCTAATAGCAATTTTTAAAAGTTCGCGACAGGACTGGGCTAGGCATTTGGTTAGAATACCTTCACTTTGTCCCAGAGTAAAGAAACTTTTATAGGGTGCCACACTTTGTCACATCGTGATGTACCGAATTAGGAAGAAGCCGTGCTCTAGTAGCGCATACGAGTAAAGTATGCTTTTGGAGGCTCTGAAAAGTTATGTTAACTGTCGTTTACTTTATGCATATTAATGTTTCGTAAACGTATAGCATTGAAAATCATTTACCTCATTTAGATTTCACTTGTAACAGATACTACTATTCCAATACTTGGGCTGCCATAATAAACTACCCGTTGCAAGCATACATTCGGTTTGTAATCGCAGCTTCAGTCCAACCTTGTTCAGGGTGATTGACAGCATTTCTAGACCAAGGCACGACCAACTAGTGTACTAGATACTGTGTTTTGTATCTCATGCTCTCTTAGTGCCGGCCCGTTGCCTAAAAAAGTGACTTGTTTCGTGGGTGTAGTGTTGGCTGTGCTGAGTGGGAATGGGGCTGTAACTTCGTCTTTGTATTGATAATGAAAGAAGAGCACAAAACCCAGTGCGATACATCAACTGTTCCTCCTGCAAAGTACGAAGAAGGGCACTGAACCTAACTACCCCGTCAGAGGGACGGATCATCACCAGATCTGTCATATGCCCTCACGGATTTGTAATTTCATCCAGGACAATTGCGCAAATTCACTTATTCAGAACCACACACTACCAATATCCCAAACTCTACGGTAAAATTACGACGATGTAAATATTAATGATCACCAGTTTTCCACCGCCTACCTCCGACTCGACTGCCACAGCAAACCGTAAAGCTATCTGTAGTTGTCACTTAATAGCGTATACGAGGCTGGCTACACAATGCATATTCGACTGTCCTTTCAGTGACCAATTTGAATGAGATACAGTTTATAGATATTTCAGTAATCCTGCCCACTAACATCAAAACTGAGGCAGACAAGCTGGCACTAGTAGAGCAGAAGGTAGTTCGAAAACATGCCTTGGGTTGGGGGCCAGGGGGCGAACGCGCTGCGTAGACCCGCTGGCAACAGCGTTTATTTGCGGAGGTAGTACGAGGAGCGAGCCACTGCTGAAGCTGGTCGCAACCAACGCTGACATTGGCTTGCAATTTGTGCAGTTACTGAAGATGCCCTTCAGCATTTATAATTTTTGAATAAGGAGGCAACCAGCACTATAGTGACTACTGGCTGTGACATACCGAAGTGCTAAAACATTAAGAGCACCTTCTTAATAATACAGTATACCAGAGATTCTGCATGGTATGCATTCAGGAAATCCTAATCAGCTTACGGAGCTATGTCGTATCAGATCACGCAATTCCGAAAAATGATGGGTCTAGCTGGTGCGGAATAGCATTCCAGACAATTTTCATCGGCTTCGATGAGGCGAATTTGGTGGTTAAGACACGGCGTTCACTATCATCCTCAGGAAAACACTGTAGAATGATTCTAGCCTTGTGACAGTGACTTGTCGACTTCCATCTCTTTGTCACCTATTCGAGGTTTCATCTTCAAACTAATGAAATTCTACTGTTCGACACGTGGAATTTGTTCGTTGATAATTTAATCCTTTTCTCATGGTCATCTCTCGAAAACAAATGAGGGCTAATTTGGAATTTTTTTCCAGTGGAGAAATCATCATGATGTTTTTCACACTTCCGGGCAATACTTCTGGACACACATTGTGTGTCTTTGCTGCAGTTGTTTCCATTGCCTTCTGCATCATCATACCGTTGATCATTGCTGGTTTTTCCGTCTTGTAGGCACAGTTCGACCACTTTCCCTGGCTACTCACAACAGTAGCACGCAAAAAGCTCACCAGATTCTCGTTTACAAGATGACCGTTTCTAGGGACTAGGCCATAACAATCTTCCGATTCTCTATTCACCTATTTCGCTAGAACGATTCGCTTTTCGTCTCTGCTCCTCTTGAGTACTTTCCATACCGTGGACTAGATCACATCAGTCAGAACGCTGAGGACACAAAAATCGAATACACTTTAATTAAGAACATAATAATTTGCCGTTACACAGTGTGGCGAAGAGGAACCGCTTCGTAAAGTACGTCGTGCATTTTTTGACAGGCAGGCCAACTACATCGTTACCTCGTTTGCTGATGATGTATGTTTGGTTGCCTACCATAAGGTGCAAGAAATATTTTCATTTTATCTTCCTTGTATTATTGAATATTTCTTCCGGTAGTCGCCATTATTTGCAGCAATATTGTCAGTCAGAGACAAACGGAACATCAGCAGTTACACTTTCCTGAGAGTGCCGTTGTGCATCTCAAATATTTGACAATCATCGGGCTGCTGTGACGCTGTTGCATACGTCCGAGATTCGGCGAGGATTTCAAACATGTGCTGCCTATCTTGTGGCCCGGGCAGTACGTGCCTTCGAGCTATCTCCTACCTGTTGCAAAGTGTCTCTCATGACAGCTATCGTCGAAGTACTCATCCAAAGTCTATCAGTGGAGACATTCCCGCGCAGTCAGAGCGAATGTAGGGTACTGGTGCAAATACTGATGTTTCAGAGTTTCACGATGATGCAGCAGACGATCCTGAAACCATTTCATTCAAACTGACGCTAGCATAGAAGCATATGCTCTATTAACTTTCGCAGTGTATTTTCACCATACTCTGGTGTAACATCTATGACTATTAACCCAAACAATCTATATAAAGGGTTCGATACCATACGCTACTTAAATTTTGAGTGAAAATCATCAGCAATAGTGGCGGAAGATTTCCAACATAAGGACTCTCCCTTATTCTATCAATGGCCTTGATAAAGTGGGGGGAGGAACCGAAAGATGTTCAGGGCAACATCTCCTCGTTGGGATCAGAAACTGTCCCTAGAAGACGAAAAAACTAGTACGACGATGCAGAAGGTAATGGAAACCACTGCAGGGAAGACACACTATGTGTATCCAGAAAAAAATGTGGCCCAGAAGTGAAAAAGCATCATGATGATCCTTCCACATGCAAAAAATTTCGAATTAGCCTTCATCTCGTTTTTGTGTGGAAGGACGGCCAAGGGAGAGCTGACCATGAGAGAAAGATTATCAATGAACAAATTCTACTTGTGGAATTTTGAAATTACATAATTTTGAAGGCGAGAGGGAAGCTAACGATCTGAAAACCGCAGTACAAGGACTCAGTCTACATGTAGTGCCTAGCAGTGAATTTAAATGTGGTCAGGTCAATAGAGAGTATTATCAACAGCAGACGAAAATGTTATAATTGGAGTACCATTTGTGACGAACAGGAGCAGAAAGTTAGTACTGTGTTGGCAGAAGAGCCAACACCGTATTGCTAGAGGAGGCTGAAAGGCACGCGTTTAATTACACGCAGACTGGCGTGAGGTCTGGAACAGGTCAGAGAAATGAGAACTTAGAAAAACGGACGCAGTTGCTGTAATACTTAACTTTAATCCATAATTTGAGTACATCGCTCTTGACTGTACATGCTTCAATATAAATATCAACTGACTACGACGCCTTGCTAGGTCGTAGCAAATGACGTAGCTGAAGGCTATGCTAACTATCGTCTCGGCAAATGAGAGCGTGATTGTCAGTGAACCATTGCTATGAACGTAGGCTGTACAACTGGGGCGAGTGCTAGAAAGTCTCTCTAGACCTGCCGTGTGGCGGCGCTCGGTCTGCGATCACTGACAGTGGCGACACGCGGGTCCGACGTATACTAATGGACCGCGGCCGATTTAAAGGCTACCTCGTCTCCTACCTTCCAAACTACATTTTCAGCTGTCCACATCAAGGTATATCAACAACACCTGTCGGCAGCTGAGGGTTTCAGTTAGTCATCATTTATTCCAGGGAAAAGCTGCACGGTCAACAACAGTAATCTGTTCTTTCGAGAACAGTTACTGTCTTCACATATATATAGTTAAAGGCTACCTAGCCATTGACCTCCGTCCTTGCGAATGCGCACAGGTTGCCCAAACTCTTACAAGAATCGCCAAAGCGTGCGCGAGTAATGAGTGAATATGCAAATGTCTGTAAGGTACATTACATACGTAGAATTGTGGACAGTTGGGAATGTGAGTCTCACGGGAAGCGTCAAAGGGATAAGTCCCTGCAGTCGCGCTATTCATCTGTGTCCTTGGTGGCTCAGATGGACAGAGCGTCTGCCATGTAAGCAGGAGATCCCGGGTTCGAACCCCGGTCGGGGCACACATTTTCAGCGGTCCACATCGAGGTATATCAACAACACCTGTCGGCAGCTGAGGGTTTCAGTTAGTCATCATGTATGTGCTTTTGCTTCGTCTTCATGGAAATACCTGTACAGTCACTCACCTCCTGTGATTTGATTCGCATATGGATTAAACTGATAATCGAAATGCAGACAAGCATTAACATTTTGGGGAAAGTATCATGAAACGATGTGGACAATTGACATTGCTGACCAAAGACGAATCTTGAGTCTATGCAAACGTTCTTAAAAGTACTGATGGGGCTCTTCTTATGCCTTATCACATTTGATTCGTGCAGAGGAAATGTTAATCTGACGATCCAATTGCTCTGATTCCGCTTCACTCTGCAAACACCGACAGAAATAAACACGAGTAAGGTCGTCTCGACGCTTTAACTAGAGCACAATAGTAATTCTGTAATGTCGGTAATAATATTGACTGATGACATTCCTATCCTCAATGAAAGACATTAAGTATTAGAGGATCTGTTGAACGGAATGAATTGTCGAATGGTACAGATCATTGACTAACACCTAAACGGAAAAGGACGAAATCAATGAGTAACAGTAGAAATAAGAATAGCGAGAAACGTAACATCAAAATTGGTGATTACGAAGTAGACACAGTTAAGGAATTATTCTATCTTACAAGAAAAAAAAACTCATGTTCGACGTAGCGAGGAAGACATAAAAAGCGGACTAGCACACTCAAAGATGGCATTCCTGGTGTAGATAAGTTTACTCGCATCAAACATAGGCTTTAATAAGATGAAGAAATTTTTGAGAATGTGCTTTGGGAGCACAGCATTGTATGGTAGTGAGGCATGAAAATTTGAAAGACAAGAAAGGAGGACAATCTAAGATTTCCGATGCGGTGCTGCAGAAAAAGTTTCAAAATTAAATAGGCTGACAAGATAAGGTATGAGGAAGTTCTCCGCACCATCAGCTATGAAAAATCGTATGGAAAACACTGACAAGGAGAACGGACAGTATGATGGGACATGTGTTATTGCACAGGGATTAACTGTCTTGACGCTAAATGGGTCTGCCGGCCGGAGTGGCCGAGCGGTTCTAGGCGCTTCTGTCTGGAACCGCGCTGTTGCTATGGTCGCAGGTTCGAATCCTGCCTCGGGCATGGATGTGTGTGATGTCCTTAGGTTAGTTAGGTTTAAGTAGTTCTAAGTTCTAGGGGACTGATGACCTCAGATGTTAAGTCCCATAGTGCTCAGAGCCATTTGAACCATTTTAAATGGGTCTGCGAAGGGTAAAGCTGTAGGGGAAGACAGAGACTGGAACACGTCCAACAAATAAGTGAGGATGTAGGATCCAAGAGCAACTCTGAGATGAAGAGGTTAGTGGAGGGAGATACGTGGCGGACCGCCATTAAACAGTCAGAAAACATGAAGATGCATTCCCGACTTCATAACTTTTGGATCGACAATTTCTTAATTACCACTTACGCAGTTAAATGTCGTCGATAATTCGTCATACTATGGTCCAGACTTTCCTTCACTCGCGGAAATTTTTTCTGGTGTTCGAATTCTTTTCGGAAAGTTACGGTTTTTATTTACTAGAGAGTTAGTTTCACGCTGTTATGGTTCCAATGTTTACACTGCAGAATTTACTGGAGGTTTCGCCGAAACCCTTTCACTTTTATTCTCTTGCACGAGCAGATCCGCATAAGTTTTCCACGAGTTGGGCTTGGCGTAACATTGTGCACTGAACAAGCGCCATTTGTTGTGGCACTCAGCTGGTCACTAAATACATCCGCTCATCTCCCTCACACTAAAATATGCTGACAGAGCAAAGTACCCACGACAGAGCAAGCAACGGATGTGCATACGCAGAAATGCGACAGCCACGAAATGCTTCCTCGAAATCACGGTGTCGAGTACTTTCTGTGGTAGGCACTTCTCCTGTTCTTTTACAGGTATCATTTTCTCGACAGTGTAGTGCTCAAGTTAATTGCGTAGTACATATCAAATTTTGGAAATTTGCTTTTCACATACGTATTTGTCAATCACAAGCCGTTCGACGTTAGGCGGAAGCGGTAAACTAAGCACTGATGTATCATATTATTAACATCGTGTTAAAACGACGTAAGTATTCCGTTGTTCTTAAGGAATTTATTATTGTAATATTCAAAAACTTTTATGTCTTGTTGTCATTTTATTATTAGAAGTTTCTTAGGCGTCAGTGGCAAATTAAGAGAGGGTGACGGCAAACTACACACATCAAAAAAAGTTTTCCATCACCTCTGTTCTGGCGGAGCGGTTCTAGGATCTACAGTCTGCAACCGCGCGACCGCTACTGTCGTAGGTTCGAATCCTGCCTCGGGCATGGATATGTGTGATGTTCTTGGGTTAGTTAGGTTTAAGTAGTTCTAAGTTCTAGGGGACTGATGACCTCAGCAGTTAAGTCCCATAGTGCTCAGGGCCATTTGAACCATTTGAAGTTGGGTTCCGAGAGTTCCGGAACCTGTACAGAAAATTGGAATAGAGATCGACATAAACATAATTCCGTCCTTTTTATTGCTCATGAAAACCACACATTGCATGTTGCACCACCACACAGCGAGAACTTAAGAAGTTGTGGACCAGATTGGTGTACAAATCGGTACCTCTAACACACAGTAGCATGTCCTCTTGAATTGATGCATGCCTGTATTCGTCCTAGCATACTATCCGCAAGTTCATCTAGGCACTGTCGGCCCAGATTGTACCACTGCTCGACGGCGATTAGGCGTTGATCCCTCAGATCGGTTGGCGTTTCACGTGGTCCAAAAGCAGTAGTTTTCAATCCATCCCAGACATGTTCGATAGGGTTCATGTCTAGAGAACACAATGGCTACTCTAGTCGAGCGATGTCGCTATCCTGAAGGAAGTCATTCACAAGATGTGCACGATGGGGGTGCGAATTGTCTTCCATGAAGATGAATGCATCGCCAATATACTGCCGATATGGTTGTACTATTGGTCGGAAGATGGCATCCACGTATCGTACAGCCGTTTAGCCTCCCATGACCACCAGCCACCCCAAAACAACAGGGAACCTCCCTCTTGCTGCACTCGCTGGGCAGTGTGTCTAATGCGTTCAGACTGACCGGGTTGCCTCCAAACACGTCTCCGACGATTGTCTGGTTGAAGGCATATGCCACACTACTCGGTGAAGAGAACGTGGTGCCATTCCTGAGCGATCCATTCGGCATGTTGTTGAGCCTATTTATACCGCGCTACATGGTGTCGTGTTTGCGAAGATGGACCTCTCATCGTGCAGCCAATTGCGCACTGTTTGAGTCTTAACAGGTCGTCCTGTGGCTGCTCGAAAAGCATTATTGAACAAACATGGTGGCGTTGCTGTCACGGTTCCTTCGAGCCATAATCCGTAGGTAGCGGTCGTCCACTGCATTAGTACCCGTCGGGCATGTCATCGACAGTTCCTGTCTCTCTGTATCTCCTCCATGTCCGAACAACATCGCTTTGATTCACTCCGAGACGCCTGGACACTTCCCTTTTTGAGAGCCCTTCCTGGCACAAAGTAACAATACGGACGCGATCAAATCGCGGTATTCACCGTCTAGGCATGGTTGAACTACAGACAACATGAGGCGTGTATCTTCTTCCTGGTGGAATGACTGAAACTGATCGGCTGTCGGTCCTCTAATAGGCCCTGCTCATGCATAGTTGTTTATACCTTTGGGCGGGTTTAGTGACAACAGTCAAAGGGACTGTGTCTGTGATACAAGATCCACAGTCAACGTCTATATTCAGGAGTACTGGGAACCAGGGGTTATGCTCAACTTTTTTTGATGTGTGTATACTGAAGCACCAAAGAAACTGGTACAGGCATGCGCATTCAAATACAGAGATACGGAAACAGGCAGAATACGGCACTGCGGTCATCAACGCCTATGTAAGAAAACAAGTGTCTGGCGCAATTGTTGGATCGCTTACTGCCGCTACAATGGGAAGTTACAAGATTTAAGTGAGTTTGAACGTGATGTTGCAGTCAGCGCGTGAGCGATGGAACATAGCTTCTCCCAGGTAGCGATGAAGTGGGGATTTTTCTGTACATCCATTTCACGAGCGTATCGCGAACATCATGAATCCTGTAAAACGTCAAATCTCCGATATCGCTGCAGCCAGAAAAAGATTTTGCAAGAGTAGGGCCTACAACGACTGAAGACAGTCGTTTAACTGATAGAAGTGCAACCTTTCAGCAAATTGCTGCAGATTTCAATGCTGGGACATCAAGAAGTGTCAGCGTGCGAACCGTTCAACGAAACATCATCGATATGCGCATTCGGAGCCAAAGGCCAGCTCGTGTACCCTTGATGACTGCACGACACAAAGCTATACGACGCGCCTGGTAGCTTCATCACCAACGTTGGAGTGTTGATGAGTGGAAACATGTTGATTGGTCGGACGAGTCTCGTTCAAATTGTATCGAGAGGATCAACGTGTACGGGTATAGAGAAACCTCATGAATCCATGGAACCTTCGTGACAGCAGACTAATGCTATAGTGGAGGCTCTGCAATGGTCTGGGTCAGGAGCAATAGGAGTATATAGGGTCCCTGGTATATATAGATATAACTCTGACACGTACATAAGCATACTGTCTAACTCCATTCATTCGTGTCCATTGTGCATTCGAACGGACATGGTCAGTTCCACCAGGGCAATGCAACATCCCTACACGTCCAGAATTGCTTCAGATTGCCTCCAGAAACACTATCGATATCCACCAAACTCCCCAGGCATTAACATTATCGAGCGTATCAGGTATGCCTTGCACGTGTTCTCTCCCCCCCCCCCCCCCCCCCCACACACACACACACCTCTTACTCTTACGGATTTACGGAGAGCGCTGCAGGATTTATGGTCTCAGTTCCCTCCAGCACTACTTCAGACTTTAGTTGAGACCATGCCACTTCGTGTTGTGGCACTTCAGTGTGCTCACGGGCGTCCTTCATGAATTTAGGCAGGTGTACATGTTTCTTTGGCCCTACAGTGCAGTGGGTGGTAGGAGGGACAGAGACAATGAAGCACTAGATGTATTCCTGTGCAGCGTTAGAAGTTTCCATTTCAAAAGATTTCTACATGATTGATCGAGTACCTGCACTGTAGCAACAGGCTGTCTACAAGTTTCCTGTATAGGAAAAAAAAAAAAACGAGTTTGCGACTACCATTGGTTGCGCATGGGGAGGTCGTCTTACACGCCGCACGCCTCCCGAGTCCTTTTGTTCTTCCCCGTGTCAGAATCGCTTTACGTCCTGGTCGCGGCAGACAAAACTCGCTTAGTTACAGGGGAAAGAGAATGGTTGGCGAATGAGTGACACAGCGGCGTACCGGAACAGCAAAGCCATTGTGCTTTATTGCGCGCTGTCTGCAGGCAATGGGCCGTCACCGCAGACAATGGCGCCTTTCTGTAGGTGGCTGGGCTACTCCGGTCGGCCGGCCGGCTTCATTACGGCGGGATCCCTGCTTCTGGTGCTTCTTCGAGTCTTTCACGTGCTAATTACTGGCGGCACTGGCACCAGCTGGATGGATGGCACCCCGGGCTGGCCCGCGCCTTACTGCCGGCCGGGGAGCCTGCTGACAGGTGTGGCTGGCGACTGCTAATCAAACCGAGGGGACAAATAATGGCGCTCCTCTTCCTTTTATGTAGGGGAAGAATTGTACTGCCAGGTAGCGATCGAGTAGGCGTTCACGAATCTTTTCAGTTGTCTCGTAAGATGGACAGTGATTTCTTTTTTCGGGGGGGTGGGGGGGGGTGGTTCATCATTGTCATTACTGATGAGTTATTTCTATGACAGTCTGTCCCGGAAACGTAACAAGTCAAATAGCTTGTAGACACTAGAAATGTGGTATTTGTAAATATACCTACACGTTTTTAGGGGTGTAAGTGCAACAAACTTCTGTTAATGACTGTAGGAAATGTACTGAAAAACATTACATCAGTATCCTACTCATATGCGAACTAATTATTAGAGTTCTCAAACGACGAAGTACAGAAATGAGCCGTCCTATTCTTTCAGCTTTTATTAAGGAAATCTAGACTTCGGGTAGTTTCTAGCCGTTACCTATGCACTGTTACAAGGTGTCAGTGCACGTCCTAGTGCGTCAGACCCTTGAACGAACTGTGACAAGCCCGAACAACAGGGGCCTGACGTTCTAGGACATGCTGTAATACCCCGAAAGCCGGCCGCTGTGGCCAAGCGGTTCTAAGCACTTTAGTCCGGAACCGCGCTGCTGCTACGGTCGCAGGTTCGAATTCGGCCTCGGGGATGGGTGTGTGTGATGTCCTTAGGTTAGTTAGGTTTAAGTAGTTATAAGTCTGTGGGACTGATGACCTCAGACGTTGAGTCCCATAGTGCCTAGAGTCATTTAATACTCTGAAATAGTGCATTGATAATGGATAGGCACTAGCCGAAATCTAGATTTGCCTAATAAAAACTGAAAGAAGAGGACGACTTATTGTTTTGGTCTATCATTTGAAAGTCATATCACGGTCGTTGAATGCACCCACATTCCTAATGGAAGGTAACTAGATAATAATTAGAGCTATTAAGAGTAGTACGTCTATTGATTACGTAGTACCTCCAGAGCAAGCCATTTATGCTTCCCCTGGGAAGTTGGTCAAGTGCTGGAATGTGGACTCATTGACGAAAGACGGGTACTCTACACCGACAGGCATAGTCCACATAGTGGTGCAGCTACTCCTGTGCAGAGGACAGCCGGTAATAAAATATGTGACGTACACTCCTGGAAATAGAAAAAAGAACACATTGACACCGGTGTGTCAGACCCACCATACTTGCTCCGGACACTGCGAGAGGGCTGTACAAGCAATGATCACACGCACGGCACAGCGGACACACCAGGAACCGCGGTGTTGGCCGTCGAATGGCGCTAGCTGCGCAGCATTTGTGCACCGCCGCCGTCAGTGTCAGCCAGTTTGCCGTGGCATACGGAGCTCCATCGCAGTCTTTAACACTGGTAGCATGCCGCGACAGCGTGGACGTGAACCGTATGTGCAGTTGACGGACTTTGAGCGAGGGCGTATAGTGGGCATGCGGGAGGCCGGGTGGACGTACCGCCGAATTGCTCAACACGTGGGGCGTGAGGTCTCCACAGTACATCGATGTTGTCGCCAGTGGTCGGCGGAAGGTGCACGTGCCCGTCGACCTGGGACCGGACCGCAGCGACGCACGGATGCACGCCAAGACCGTATGATCCTACGCAGTGCCGTAGGGGACCGCACCGCCACTTCCCAGCAAATTAGGGACACTGTTGCTCCTGGGGTATCGGCGAGGACCATTCGAAACCGTCTCCATGAAGCTGGACTACGGTTCCGCACACCGTTAGGCCGTCTTCCGCTCACGCCCCAACATCGTGCAGCCCGCCTCCAGTGGTGTCGCGACAGGCGTGAATGGGGGACGAATGGAGACGTGTCGTCTTCAGCGATGAGAGTCGCTTCTGCCTTGGTGCCAATGATGGTCGTATGCGTGTTTGGCGCCGTGCAGGTGAGCGCCACAATCAGGACTGCATACGACCGAGGCACACAGGGCCAACACCCGGCATCATGGTGTGGGGAGCGATCTCCTACACTGGCCGTACACCACTGGTGATCGTCGAGGGGACACTGAATAGTGCACGGTACATCCAAACCGTCATAGAACCCATCGTTCTACCATTCCTAGACCGGCAAGGGAACTTGCTGTTCCAACAGGACAATGCACGTCCGCATGTATCCCGTGCCACCCAACGTGCTCTAGAAGGTGTAAGTCAACTACCCTGGCCAGCAAGATCTCCGGATCTGTCCCCCATTGAGCATGTTTGGGACTGGATGAAGCGTCGTCTCACGCGGTCTGCACGTCGAGCACGAACGCTGGTCCAACTGAGGCGCCAGGTGGAAATGGCATGGCAAGCCGTTCCACAGGACTACATCCAGCATCTCTACGATCGTCTCCATGGGAGAATAGCAGCGTGCATTGCTGCGAAAGGTGGATATACACTGTACTAGTGCCGACATTGTGCATGCTCTGTTGCCTGTGTCTATGTGCCTGTGGTTCTGTCAGTGTGATCATGTGATGTATCTGACCCCAGGAATGTGTCAATAAAGTTTCCCCTTCCTGGGACAATGAATTCACGGTGTTCTTATTTCAATTTCCAGGAGTGTATTTCAAGGAAGACTGTTGGGCACAGAGAAAGAAACTAACACACTGAAGTGGGCGCATATTAAGGTACCAATGACCTGAACTAATATCCCTAACAACCTGTATATACCTTTATTTCAAACTTTCGGTGAAATATTTGATTAAGAGACGACAGAGGATGACCATCGCTCATTTTTGGCAACACGTGGGTTTTGGTCACGTATTGGGAGGTATTTTGCACAATGGCCGCTTCTTGATGCAGGGAATGAGAAAGATGCCTTCAAATTCAATCTCGGGGAAGCAGACACAGGTGCCGTCAGTATCAGTCTCTTACAAACACGACGTTCGCAGAGAACTTATAAGAGGTAAATTATTCTTCGTTATTGTGGGAGGAACATGACGATGACTACAATTGGTTAGGAAAATGGGAGTACATAGCGTAAAAGATTTCATGCCACACACTAGAGTCCTGTATTAAGTATATGAGTTTTACATTGCTTTCTCAAGGCTTATCTCGTAGATACTAGATTTGAAACTAGCATTTTCGGCCTAGTATCACTTTTGCTTGCAGCATTAAACATTTCGTAACGTAAAGGATCACTAAATATTGCACACCATTCCTAATTATTCTTTGGAGAACGTAAATAAACAATATCCAAAATGGCTCTGAGCACTATGCGACTTAACTTCTGAGGTCATCAGTAGCCTAGAACTTAGAACTAATTAAACCTAACTAACCTAAGGACATCACACATATCCATGCCCGAGGCAGGATTCGAACCTGCGACCGTAGTGGTCGCTCGGTTCCAGACTGTAGCACCTAGAACCGCACGTAAACAATATCCCTAACGTAAAGCACGACTAGGTATTACACCATCAACCTCACTTTTGTTCGTAAAACGTAAATAAACAGAGCGCTGACGTGTAGCGCGACCAAATATACAGAAAAAACTAACCTGATGTCACGTAAAGGTAGCTAACTGTAACTTAGACGTAAAACACGATCAAATATTGCACCACATACGTATGTTTAATCAGGAGAACGTAAGTAAACAGTTGTGATTTAGTAAATTGTGCTTTACGTGCAGAAAGCTTCACTGCACTAAACTGGGTCAGAGACAAAAGTTCGAAACGCAGGAATACCTCCAGAATGCACGCAGAAGACGGTGCTTTAGAAAAAAAAAATGTAGTAAACAAAAATCACTTCAACATCTCCTGAAATTAACTGTTTTGTAACTGTAGAACCAAATTAGAAATGTAATAGCGTTTCAAATTAAACCAATTACCTTTTTCTTCTTTGTCCCTGGTCTTATTCTCTGTCTCCCCAGATTCGGCATGTTATATCGGATTTCGCACTGTTTGCAGTTGCAGGTGGCCGGATGTCCTTCCTGATGACACCCCTCCCCCCCCCAAATCATCATTGGGACTACAGTTGTGTACCCATCTCATCTGTCTGTGTTAACTCACGTGTAAGTGTGAGAAAGTTTTCTAAACGCAAATCATGTCTGAGGAGAGAATTAGGCACCAACGTTGTGTTCACCTAGTCGTATGCAGAAAACGACATCCAGCATCGTTGGCACACCAGGCCCCTCATCGTTAACCACCGGACGGATTCGATCCGAGACCGCGTCGCCTCCCCATGATGCCGGCGTCTTAAAGCGCTTAGCTATCTCATTTGGTCTAATTCCAAACTATCGACTTTTCTATGAATGAAGTGAAGCACATATACTACAATACTCCTAAATAAGCAATTTTAGCTGTTGCAGTATCCTAGGATATCTGCTACACTGCGTCACAGCTAAGGCTCTTGGGTTGCCACGCTAACTGCATTAAAATAATAACACTGGCCAGTGTACACCCATAGTTAGTAATAGCACCAGCCGGACTCCACCACTAGTAAAGAACAACATGTTTAACAGCAGGCCGGTGGAAGGCTCTGTGTAAAACTCGCGGCATCTTCATTGGCACGGGTAGCGATACTGTCATGCCCAGTTGGGGACAGAACAAGTGCCCTACCATTTAGCGTGTATTTAAGAAGCAGTTTGTCACCTAACCAGCCAATTAGTGATGCAGTGCAATCCCGGATAACTCCACTCAGAAGACACAGTTCTTTTGATTATTTTGCTAATGGACAGCAAATTATAAACTGGACTTAGCCTCTCAGTGTGGAACTTCTTGGTTGGATTTAGCTTCAGCGGCTAACTATCCAGTGGACACAGTTGAATAGCGATTGGTTAACTACTGTTCAGAGCTGGCATTTCAAGTGAACTCTGTTCTCCTTCTCAAAATCCAGCCTGAAAAGATTAATTTCTAGAGTGAATCAATTAGACTTTGTGTCCGTTTTAATTCCATTCTTGTTGTTAACTGTATGTAGAGCAAGTTTAATTTGCATTCTACGTCCTAAACTACTTGCTTTATGTATTTTAATCTGTTTTTACCCTCTGCCGCTCCTTCTAGTACCAAGGAAGTTGTTCCGTGATGTCTTAACACATGTATTACCATCCTGTCTCTTCTTCTTGTCCCTTTTTTCCACACATTCCTTTCCTATCCGACTCTGTGCAAAACTTCCTCATTCCCCCTCAGCTTATCAGTCCACCTAATTTTCACCATTCTTGTGCAGCACCATATCTCAAATGTTTCGATTCTCTTCATTCCCGGTTCTTCCAAAGCCCATGTTTCACTACCATACAATGCTGTGCCATCATTTCCCATTTTAATATTCTCTCCATACTTTGCAGCTGCTGCATGTGAATTTTCTGCAGCTGCAAGCCAGAGCGTGTAATGAACTCAGACATGGACAGATAATCCACAGGGAAGGTCGGACCTGTTCTATGAAGTTTGCAGACGAGGATCAAATGGTCCTGTGTGGGTCCACGTAGAACTCCAGGTGTTTTGCTAAGGCCTGGCGCCAGTAACTTTCTCTGAATCCACTAGATAACACAGCATTTTCTCCACCTTAGGAATGTGGTAGAATGAGCCGTGACGAAAACTTGGCTCTGGATACAATACTACCAATTTTACAGGGCCAAAGATATTCGGCCAGAGCATCTTTCTACAGAACTTGTTTTTGAGACTGGGTGCCTTTCTAAAAAGCAAGAGAGTGCGACACCATTAACATCTCTGTCTTCTTCGTATGAAAATAAATAATTGAGTTCGTCTGAGAACTTATTTTGTCCGTTGTAGAGGCGAGCTGCTGCCTCCCAGAGATTGTCTCCACGCAGGGTGATTGGACTTTAGTGTTGTACCAAACGTGGAATACAATTCCATTGGATCCTCCTAAAAAAATTAACAGATAGTGGGAAACAGCTGGACGCTTTCTGTGATTTACAGACGCTTGAGAAACGCGGATTGAAAGAACTTATTACACGTATGAACGGTGGGAATTTTGGATTGACCTGTTAAGAAGTGTGCTACTCCATACGAAAGCTTAAACCAAACTGACCACAGCGGATCGGGAATGGGACTTACCAATTCTTGGGAAGGAGCGCGATTTTTGACTAATAATATGCTGGAACGTTAATATTTTGAGTACTTTTGCAAGGATTACTAACGACTCAGTTATGGTAATTGCACGTGATATCTGACGTCATGTCACAAGATGGGAGCAACCACTGTTCTCTGTTCTTCCTTTCTCTCCTAAGCAGCTGTCAATTTCTCATTATCCATACAGACTTGTTCTCTTATTTGGTACGTGTATTATTCTTCTCTAATTCATTTTGTCTGAAACTTCGTGTTATGTTCTGTAGCACAGACTTTGCAATAAATTAGGGTCAAATTGGCTGGTTCAAATGGCTCTGAGCACTATGGGACTCAACTGCTGAGGTCATTAGTCCCCTAGAACTTAGAACTAGTTAAACCTAACTAACCTAAGGACATCACAAACATCCATGCCCTAGGCAGGATTCGAACCTGCGACCGTAGCGGTCTTGCGGTTCCAGACTGCAGCGCCTTTAACCGCACGGCCACTTCGGCCGGCTAGGGTCAAATTGGACCGATGTTTCATTTCAGTAGGTAGATGATTGAAAGAACCAACACCCCAGACTCAATGGTAACTTTTGATCACGTTATTCCGGCAGTTTTGATCCCCACATCTGAGTTCGAAGGTAGCGACCTGACTCGCAGAACGTCTAATCGAAGTAGTACAATGTGGCTTCTCGAAGGCATGTCCGTCTCGGTTGGCTTCTTTCAGATTTGAAGTGTTGTATGTAGCAGTACATCAACTGTGGATATTATGGTCACAAAAATGTAGGAAATCTATGGTGTCTTTTCGAATACACCTTCTCAGCATTTGCCAAAAAGCAGTCTGTGGCAATCATGGAGATGTGAATTGCCAGAAGGACATTCTTATCACAGTCCTCTCGATTATTAGTCGAGTGTCTTTCAAGTGTCGTTCGACAGCACACCCAAGCTCGGTTCAAGCTGGAACAATGACTGATTATTATACTTCAGAAGGAAGACTGGGGCGACACAAAGGGCTCTAGACCTATTAGCATGTTTTTTTTTTAAAGAATCAGCCACCTCCAAAACGACGTTCAATCGCCCGAGGGTTCATCTGGATGCACGGGCCACCACGAGCCTTTATGGCCTGTTACGCGACGTGGCACCCAGCCACGCTTTACCGACCAATTGAAAGGGCGCTGACTTGGCCAGTGAGTTCCCTGGCCGGCCCGTCCTGCCAGATCGCGGGGCTGAGGTGCGGAGACGGCGACCGCCTTGATTAGGAGGCCGTGTCGCGCCACCGGCTGGTCATCCATCACGCCGCGCCCCTGCTTACTGTCAATTACTGGCCACTGGCCGCAACAGGTACACTCCATGCTCGCGTCACTCACGCGTCCTAAAGGCAGACCGGCCAGAGCCGCCCGGCACCACGTCCACGGCAAGAGTGTTGCCCCTTATCACCCAATTGATGCCATTTGGCAGACCACTGCCGAGAACAAATTTCCGCTCTGCACCGGAATGTGTTTTTTATCAACTTCCTGGCAGAGTAAGACTGTACCAGGAGTGCTCGTGCCGTAAGATGTGCAGGAGGATTGTGACGTTTGCAATGTGGGAGAGAACGTAACGTTGCCGGTAGTATTGTCTGCTTATTTATTGGACGCCGTATCTAACGTCACTAGTACCTATCTAGAGCTTCCAGATTCTCTTATTCCTGCATGCACTGTTCATTGACGGCACCAATATAAGATGGACGTTCAGTAGGTAATACAAAACATTTTTTTCTGAAAACAAATTGGTTTTATTCAGGATTCCAATACACCACATTATTTGCCACTCTTTTGGCTACAAAACCATAATCTCCTTTAAATGACGTCTTACTGGGAAGTCCAATACGCCCGCATGTTACCACTCTACTGGTCGACGTCGGAGCCTATGTCTTGCTGAATCGCCGGCCGTGGTGGCAGAGCGGTTCTAGGCGCTACACTCTGAAACCGCGCGACCGCTACGGTCGCAGTTTCGAATCCTGCATCGGGCATGGATGTGTGTGATATCCTTGGATTAGTTAGCTTTAAGTAGTTCTAAGTTCTAGGGGACTGATGACCTCATATATTAAGTCCCCTAGTGCTCAGAGCCATTTGAGCCACGTTTTGGACATACCGGCTACTAGGAAGGTGGTTCTGGCTTATCAGTGTATTCATGTCGTTAGCTAGTGGGAGGCTGAGGCTACTGCATACGTACATCTGAATCCGGACAATGTGTTAGCCCACTCGCATGTGCCTACCGTACACTGGAGCAGCGATCGTCCGTTGCGAGACATTTAAATGAGTCTCTTCACTCAGCGCTATATCATTTAATAAAAATGATAGGAAAAATGAAAACCCGAAAGCTAATGGTGAAAGTTAATTTATGAGTGCGCTTCGTGAGTCGTCTGGGAATAGCTTGGTTCAGACTTCTCGTCTTGGTCCGCCACGTAGGTTTAATCTGTCAGGAAGTACCGGACTACTATCCACATCACTAAATGGAAACTGGCCTTTTCTGTGCTATTTTGAGAAGCGGTTCTCGAACAAATTAAATATTCGTTTCAGGTTCTTTGCAAGGTCGTCAATGGGATATATCGTCTGAATAGAAACCTTTATTAAATAATGTTAGAAACAATACGCAACCATCCGTGCAGTATAAAACGCTCAGCATTTCATTTTTCTCGTGGCTTTGGTCCGCGTTGGCCCAGGGTCTTCATGGGTATGAACTGACTTTGCGTGGTTAGTGTAAGAGGTAGCCAGATGCGCTTCCTGTCACCAACATGTTTCTTCCCATCACTGAATATTTGCACCGTAACTGTCTGCCTGGAGAGTTGGTCATTTGGAAGTTAGCCGGTGTTTTCTGCACGTTTGCAAATTTTGTAGCTGAGGCGGAACTTAGCCAGCCTGGCATTCATGTAATGGGATCCAAGTTGACCGACACTTAAGCCCTCGTCGGATTAGATACGGCACCGGCGCACCACCGTCCCCGCTTTAACATGGCTGTTACAGATATATTTAATCATCTTAACTGTTAGAACTGTCAGTATGTTAAGTATGTCATTTAAACCTCGCATCAATGATCAGACTCATTAGCAACAAATGCCAAAAGGACTAAGGTCGCCAATGCTTTACGCGATCACACACAGTCTGAATCACGACGTACTTTCTCCTTTTAGGTCAGTCAGACAAGTGGTCATTCTCGCCAGTAGAAATTGTCTATCTCCGTCACCTAAGGACGTCGGTACAACGTCGTCAATAAGGTGGTTCCGCACTAAGGTCTCCCCCTATAATTACTTGTTTGATTTACCATTTTTGCTATTAAATTATCTACGGCAACTCCTCAGTTCAATATGTGGGAACTGCACTGAAAAATCCATCTTCTGTCTTTTATTCACTTAATTAATGACGACTTTACTCATCGTTGTAGCCTCATTCTCAAGAACGGGCCGCATCTTCCATTTCTCGGACCTGTGCGACTTCGACTGGTCCCAGCTAGCTTCCCCGTACTAGCACTGAAAGCAAGCGCGGGCCTCACTAATTCCTAAGCTACAACTCATGCTTCCTGTGTGAAAGCCTCCTAAGTTCTCCATCCCAATAGAATAAGGTTTCCAATGCTAAAATTCAAGCATATTCAAAATTTATTTATTTAAATACTAAGTTTCTCTGCTTTCGAAATTATATGTGGATGTTTGGTTCGTTTTAAAACGTCGATAACTGGTGCTAAACCACAAGTTTACTTTTACGAGGTGTGGCTAGAAAAAAACCGGACTAGTACTGGTGAAACAATAAAACGAATGCAATAACGCTGAAAGTCGCGTGGCCTGTCACGTGACTCTCGCTCCGCCTACTGCTCGAGTTTCATCTGCCTCCTGCACTCAGTCTGCCCGTGGCGTCTGTTTTAAGTAGTTGACGTTTTGTCTGTGCGTCGGAAAATGTCGAGTGTACAGAAAGAACAGCGTGTTAATATCAAATTTTGTTTCAAACTAGGAAAATCTGCAAGTGAAACGTTTGTAATGTTACAACAAGTGTACGGCGAAGATTGTTTATCGCGAACACAAGTGTTTGAGTAGTTTAAACGATTTAAAGATGGCCGCGAAGACACCAGTGATGACACTCGCACTGGCAGACCATTGTCAGCAAAAACTGATGCAAACATTGAAAAAATCGGTAAACTTGTTCGACAAGATCGCCGTTTAACAATCAGAGCAGTGTCTGAGTTAACAGGAGTTGACAAGGAAAGTGTCGAACAAGTTTACCGATTTTTTCAATGTTTGCATCAGTTTTTGCTGTCAATGGTCTGCCAGTGCGAGTGTCATCACTGGTGTCTTCGCGGCCTTCTTTAAATCGTTTAAACCACTCAAACACTTGTGTTTGCGATAAACAATCATCGCCGTACACTTGTTGTAACATTACAAACGTTTCACTTGCAGATTTTCCTAGTTTGAAACAAAATTTGATGTTAACACGCTGTTCTTTCTGTACACTCAACATTTTCCGACGCACAGACAAAACGTCAACTACTTAAAACAGACGCCATGGGCAGACTGAGTGCAGGAGGCAGATGAAACTCGAGCAGTAGGCGGAGCGAGAGTCACGTGACAGGCCACGGGACTTCCAGCCTTATTGCATTCGTTTTATTGTTTCACCAGTACTAGTCCGGTTTTTTTCTAGCCACACCTCGTAAATATACGAACAGCTACTTTTCTATTTAAATCTACTGAAGCTCTGTCCCTCTCAAGCCAGTGGTTTTTATCGATCGTAGATAATTTTCCTTCAGTAAATGCTGAGGAGACGTGAACATGAATCATTTAAGATACAATTCCTTTAATTGTCTGGTGTATAATAACTTTATTTTTCAACGTATGCGGTCACCTGCTGAAGTATTTTCTGCGAGAAATATTTGTCATCATTTGTCAGTTTTTTTTAAATTTCTTTAAGTAACATTTTCAGAATAAAAATCATCATTGCTGATACTGTATATCGTATCGAATTTATCTTCAAGGCCATTTTTTTATCCAGTCGTACGATTCCTTCCGTTCCCACACCACTCAGATTTTCGGAATTTTGATCCTGACACAGAGTTTACATTTCAATACATGGACAAAAAACCAAACTAGAAGCTACGTATTGCTACTCAATAAATATAAAGTATTGGAATGAGAATAACAGTGGCCTCAGGCGATGAAAGATTGCAGTTAGCAGCTGTTCTTTATGCGCCGGCCGGAGTGGCCGAGCGCTTCTAGGCTCTACAGTCTGGCACCATGCGACCGATACGGTCGCAGGTTCGAATCCTGCCTCGGTCATGGATGTGCGTGATGTCCTTAGGTTAGTTAGGTTTAACTAGTTCTAAGTTCTAGGGGACTGATGACCTCAGCAGTTAAGTCCCATAGTGCTCAGAGCCATTTGAACCTTTCTTTTTTTTTTTCTTGATGCCAATACAATCAAATTTTTCATTCGGTGGCTCCATCAGACTAGTTTCACTCTAAAGAAATGAATGAATAGTTATCCAGTTTTTCAAGACAGCCACAGGTCGCACTCAGTAGTCAGTATTGATCTATATCGCTCTGTGTTAATGCAAGTGCGTCATCAGAAGCCGGCCGCAGTGGCCGTGCGGTTAAAGGCGCTGCAGTCTGGAACCGCGAGACCGCTACGGTCGCAGGTTCGAATCCTGCCTCGGGCATGGATGTTTGTGATGTCCTTAGGTTAGTTAGGTTTAACTAGTTCTAAGTTCTAGGGGACTAATGACTTCAGCAGTTGAGTCCCATAGTGCTCAGAGCCATTTGAACCATTTTTTGCGTCATCAGAATCTCTCGAATTGACAGTTTAAAGTACTGTAGTCGCCTGATTACATTCACCTACACTAAGGACTAAGTTGGCCAACTTAATTTCAAGAGTCACCGTTTCGACTCAAGGCACTGTCTGTTCTCACTGAATACTAATCACACTGATACGTAGAACCATAATCTGCTAAATCGATTGTTGTCCTCGGTTGCGCCAACAGACTATTTTCACTCAAAATAAGGAATGAACAGTTCATCAGATAAATAAATACACAGACAAACGAATTGATTGTTTTCCAATTGCCGACTTCATCGATTGTTTTCATTAGATTACGGACACAAGGTAAATGCATCTAATTAGTACTTAAACATAATGGGACAACCGCTACACGTGGTAGCTGAACGAAATATTCTCTCTCACAGGCTAACCGAAAATTCAAAATGCAGTCAGTAAAATTGATATTCTGACGAATGACTGAATGCGCGAAACGCTTCGATGCTTAACATAAAGCTACCAGTAACATGTTGTCAGGTTGACGTAATTCTTCAAGTAAGCGCAACCAAAATTAAGATGGATAACTTAACAAAATTCCTGTAATGACATACATACTACAGGAAATCAAATACAAAAACACCATGTGACGCTGTAAATGATTATGCAGTAAGCGACCTGGACAGTAGGTAGTGTCCTGTATGACACACGGCGCGTCAACACCGAAGTGTCGTCGTTTCATTTTTCCCCATTTCCCTTCCTCCGTCGCAGCAGCCGCTAAGAGCGTTAAATGGCAGTGGCAGTGAGCGCGCGCCGTTATTTATACACCCTGTCAGCGGCGTCTGTGCGCGCGCGGGCGATCTGCTGTAAATATTGCGGGCGTGGGGGGATGTGCTCGCACGCCCCCCGCGTAGTCATGGCAACACCTGGCAACCTGAGCGCGAGTAGCAGACGCGACGTTTCCGCCGCGTGTGTTGTCTGTTATAGAGGCGGGGGGATGCACGTTGGGAAAGAGGTGGGGGGGGGATAGGAGGGGAGGTAGGGGTTGGAGAGTGGGAAACGGCAGAAGGCCGTGTAGAGTCAGCTGCTGCTTCCTGCGCACCACACGCGCGTTTTCCAATTAAAGTGGTTCTTCTCCTCGACATGGCGAGGCAGCTGTAGCATTAAAACGTCCGTGTTTCTAGAAAGAATGAAAATGACAGGAATCAAGTATTCCAGCGCAAATTGCAAACTGTTTTCTACGTTTCGTGATACGAGTACATTATATGGGGTTTGTCTGCATGGCCTTTTTGCAGAGTAGCATGAATCTGTCTGTGTACTTCCACGAAGGTAGGGCTCACAACCACTTGAAAGCGGCCTTGGTGGAAATCTTGGTATGAGAATATAAAACTCTGATTATGCTGGTATTCGTTTCCTAGTAATTACTACATTTGTAATTACTACATTTGTAGACCTTGACCCATCATGTTCAACATCCTGAACAGAAAATTGTTACTTATCAATTAATAACTGCAACTGACATGCTACACTAATCTTTGTTTGCATACACACTGCGGATTAACGGGGGCAGAAACCCCAGAAGATTTTATTGCATAATTAATACCTAGTTTCTTGGTACCACTATTAAACAGAAGAGGACGTAACACAGAAAAAACAGATGCCTAAGGATTTGCGCAAAATGTGAATATAACACCCACTTGTTCCTATGACAGCCCTAGATTAAATCAAGAACTACTGCACCATGTTTGCGAGGGAAGCCAGTTCCACAAAAATGAAAAATAGGATAGAATAGATTCTGGCATTTGTCAGAAATAATTTACACAAATGCTAGTAGCGGATGCACAGACGAAGGTATGTGCCACAGACTCCCCGAATGCGCTTCCTTTTGTAGTTATAGATGTCTTCCTTTCCTCTGCCACATATGAGACAATCATAAAACTTACTCCAGTCGCAACAGAAAAAGGAAAACTTTGTATGTTAATGAGAGGAAGGAACAAGCTGATGATGGTTGGAGATGCAGAACAATAGACCGTTAGTATAAAGTCAAGTGAACAGTGAGCATGACGCACTACAAATTCTGGGGCTCTCTGATTTTGAGAAAGTGAAATTTATACCAACATTCCTAGATAATCAAGGCAAATATTGAATCTGCATCTACATATACAGCTGCATCCACGGTCTGTGAACTGGGTGGGAAATGTACCTGCCACTTTAACAGTTAATTGGACTTTTTCTCGTTCCTTTCATGTCTGGAGTGTGACAAGAATGTTTAAACGCCTCTTTTTGTGAGATGTGATTAGTCTGTCTCCACAATCCCAACGTAACAAAACATAGGGGAGTGTAGCGTGTTTCTGGATCCATCGCTTTCAGCTGCTCCTCGAAACTTTGCAAGTAGGCTTTCCTGGGATAGTTTGCGTTTAAATTCAAGGTTCTGCCACTTAAGATTCTTCAAAATCTTAGTGATACTCTTCCACGGGCCAACAGTACGTATGCCCATATGTATTACCCTTCTATGTGTAAGTCCAAATGGCCCCTCGTGCCGGAGATTAGAGTCCTCCCTCGGGCATGGGTGTGTGTGTGTGTGTTGTACTTAGCGAAAGTTAGTTTAAGTAGTGTACCGGTATAAGCCTAGGGAACGATGATCTAAGCAGTTTGGCCCCTTAGGAATTCACACACCTTTGAACCTGTAAGTCCAATATTTCCAGATAGTCCTCTTAGGGACAGGTTCCACAAACTTGCGTACTATTCTAGAATGGGTGATGAGGGACTTCTTAAGAAATCTCTATTTCCCTACTTTTCTGCTAATGAACCAAAATTTGCCACCTCCTTAACTACGACAGAGCCACCACTAAGGTGACACAAATCATAGGACAACCATATACACATATATAGATGGCGTTAGTATTGCGCATACATGGTATAAACGGGCAGTGTATGGGCGGAGTTCTCATTTGTACTCACGTGATTCATACGACGTGTTAGACGTGATTGTGACCGCACGACGGGAAGTAAGATGCTTCGAACCCTCAATGGAACCTGGAGCTAGGAGCATGGGACATTCCATTGCGGAAATCGCTATTGAAATCAACATTTGGATATCCACAGTGTCAAGAGTGTGCCGGGAACACCAAAATTAAGGGATTTCCTCTCACCACGGAAAACACAGTGGCCGACAGCCTTCACTTAACGACCGAAAGCAGCAGCGTTTGCATAGAGTGGTCAGGGCTAACAGAAAGCAGCACTGTGTGAAATAATACAGAAATCAGTGGTAGACGTAAGACGACCTTATCCGTTAGGACAGTGCGGCGAAGCCAGGTGTTAATGGGCTATGGTAGCAGAGTGTCGATGTGAGTGCCTTTGCCAACTACACGACATGCCTGCAACGCCTCTCCTGAGCTCGTGAAGATATCGGTTGGACCCTGCACGATTCTAAAACCGTGGAATGGTCTGACGAGGCCAGATTTTAGTTGGTAAGAGCTGATGGTAGGGCGCATACCCCGAGAAGCCATCGACCCAAGCTGTGAACAAGGCACTGTGCAAGCTGTTGGTGACTCCATAACGGTTTGGGCTGTGTTTACCTGGTAAGTACTGGATCTTCTGATCGGACTGAACCAATCATTTGCCATATGCAGCCATTGATGCACTTCATGTTCCCAAATTTTAATGGACAATCATACGTCGTGTCGCTGGGCCCCTGTTGTTTGCAGTTGGTTTGGAGAACATTCTGGACAGTTCAAGGGACTGATTTCGCCACCCAGATTGCCTGACATGATTGACATCGAACATTTATGTGACGTAATGGAGAGCTCAGTTAGCGCACGAAGTCCTGCACCAGCAACTCTTTCGCAGTTATGGACGGCTACAGAGGCAGGATGGCTCAGTATTTCTGCACCCAACGACTTGTTGAGTCCATGCCACTTCGAGTTACTGCACAAGCCGGACAAAAGGAGGTCAGACACGACGTTAGGAGGTATCCCACGACGTTTGTCATCTCAGCGTATGTGATCGTTCCATTTCGTATCTCAAAAACCTTTTAAACTAATATATTTATGAGATGAGAGAGGCCTGCTGTGTCTCGTAAGTGCACAATTTTAAAGTCTGTGTACATTTAAAGCAAGTTGGCAGTGTCTGCACCAGTTTTAAATCCGACGAAATATTTGCACTTCGTTTCAGACAGTACTTCACTGTAGATAACTGCGTCACATCAAAAATTCTGAGCGTATTAGTAATAATTGTATTCAAATTCATTAATATACAATATGAACAGCTACGGGCCTGCTTGTTGTTGTTGTTTTCGAGCGAGGAGACCAGACAGCGAGGTTATCGGTCTCATCGGATTAGGGAAGGGCGTCGGCCGTGCCCTTTCAAAGGAACCATCCCGGAATTTGCCTGGAGTGATTTAAGGAAATCACGGAAAACTTAAATCAGGATGGCCGGACGCTGTATTGAACCGTCGTCTTCCTGAATGCGAGTCCAGTTTGCTAACCACAGAGCCACCTCGCTCGGTCTAGGGACCTGGCATACTTCACTGGGGCATACATGATTTTACTTCTAGTATGCCGATAACTCTCCATCCTAGATGACATACTGTGTCGTCCGTACCAAAGAATCTCCCATGAAGTCACGATTTTACTTTCGATAATAAGTGGAGGTGTGTTACTATGTCAAATATATTTCGGACGTCAATGAACACTGCATCTACATGGTCGCCTTGATCCGTCGCTTTGGTGATGTCTCCTGAGAGTAGTGGGAGCTGGAATTTGACGTGGTCACTGCTCTGGAAGTGAATGCTAGATGTCACGGAGATGAGTATGCTGAGGAACATGCACCACCATTTTATAGATTTCATTTTAATTGATGGAAACAGAGAGAAATTTAGAATCAAAAGACAGACGAGGACGTTCACAGATATTTCATACGAGAAAACGAAGAAGAATTTCACATTAAGGGAGTCTCTCTAACAAGGGGAGGCCGCCAATTGTGAAATTCAGATTCGATTCATACTGCGTATAATAAAAGCTCATGGCCAGAGGTGTAATGTGGCAAAGCACCAAGATGCACTTCTCAGCCTTTGTCGAGAAAATCGACAGTTAAAAGAAACCATTGCGGTGAAATACTCTCTACGATTAATAAGTTCCTACAGCGTCGTGGCGTAGCGGTAAGCGCTCGGGTTTGTAATCCGAAGGTCGCCGGATCGAATCTCGCGCCATGCAACCTTTCTTTTAGTATTTGTTTTCTATAATTCAAATGGGTACAAACACACACACACACACATATATATATATATATATATATATATATATATATATATATATATAATTCCCGGCAATCAGTTGCAACAGTTATGCATATAATAAGTTGTTGAAAGTCGTTTGCCGTGGAAAAACTGTCGACTTCGAACATCATTATGTTTTCCGCAAATAAAGTTGTATTTCACAAATGTTATTAATTGTCTTCATAATGTTTACCACGTATAGTTAACGGAAGACGTAGAAACGATATTCCGAAACGAATACGTATAGCGTAAGTCAAACGTTCGAATTAGAATAGAGACCCCACGAACACAAATTCGCTGTGCCAGGTATGAAATATAAACTCCGTTACTCGCTCGTTACAGTTGAAGGACAGACGTTGAATGGGCCGAAACGAGCCGCCGCATAACAGCGTAGTTGCCTGTTAACTTCGAAAGAAGGTAGATGCGGTCCCTAGCGCAACTTACAACATCGTCGAAAATCAGTGCGGGCGGGAGAGCTTTGGTACACCCTGTTAAACAAACGGAAACATGGAGGCGGTACAATTGGAGAGCAATCCTCCTTCACCAACATGCATAAGCAATTCATTAATACTGTATATATATATATATATATATATATATATATATATATATATATATATATATATTTGAATTACAAAAAACTAATAATGAAAAAAAGTTGCATGGCGCGGGATTCGATCCGGCGACCTTCGGATTACAAACCCGAGCGCTTACCGCTGCGCCACGACGCTGTAGAAACTTATTAATCGTAGAGAGTATTTCACCGCAACGGTTTCTTTTAACTGTCTATTTTCTCGACAACGGCTGAGAAGTGCATCTTGGTGCTTTGTCACATTACACCTCTGGCCATGAGCTTTTATTATGCGCAGTATGAATCGAATCTGAATTTCACAATTGGCGGCCTCCCCTTGTAAGCCATTTAAGTGTCTATGAGGAGTATATGAATAGAACGTACAGCAGTCGCGTCCTACACGTCGACTAGTTCAGTTTTTGATGTGAGCCGGACTGAGGCTAATTAACTTACTACCGAAGTTGAGTGCAGGTTCATGCCGTTGTAAATTAGCACTACTAACAAGTTGGTGCTGGTTTGGTGTGTTCTATAACACAACTTAGCGTGCAAGGAATTCTCTGAAAATGAAAATTAAATCTTAATCCGGTGTGAAGACTCCAGCCACATCGATTGTTGGACGTCAGAAGAATAGTGGCCGACGGTTTACCTAAACCCAGTGAGTAAAGGGGGGAAGCTCTACTTTAGAACAAACAACAGCCTACTCTCTGTACAAAATAATCCTATACAAACCAGGAAGATACCGTAGCAAAATAAACACAAAGAAAATATTGGTGAGGGTCGCTAGGAACTACTAAAAGTATTGCAACTTACATTGCTGTCATAATCATAATGGTATACAGCGTCAGTGGAAACTAAACAACTGTAGCCGGGCTACAATTTGTATCTGCTGGAATACTTCTTCAAATTTAAACCTCAAGATCATGCGTGAATTACGTGGCTCACATGAACGCGAGGGAAATGCGAATAACTACTCCAATCTAATGCATACCTGAACTGAAAGTATGTTGGTGACTTCAACATCTAACGCCTGCGCAATGCGTCATATAAATTTTGCAGATACAGCGATATTCCCGGCGGTATTCGGCTGTCGCGTACGTCGCCTCTCGTACCTGTTGGTCTGGCAATACTATTCTGAATTAAAGGGTCTACACTTCCTTATGTTTTTATGAAGTGCAGAACTCCATGCGCTCCAAGCGAAAACAAATGGCACTGTACAAGGCTGGATGAAGTGTGCAACGTTGCCCTCAAAAATTATCGCAAGATGTTTCCTCTAACAGATCTCATGTTCTCCACTGTGGAGATATGTGAGAAATTCTGCACAAATTCGGCTGAGACGGAAATTCGTGAATCAACAAAATGACCACAGGAAAATATCTCTCTCGGCGTCACCAGAGCATTAATGCTGCTGGCAATATACGACACTTCCAGAAAGAGAGAGGCGCGATAATCCCTACATAAATATCTACATTGCCCCCAACTTCCCCACTGTTCCGCAGCATCGCTTCTTTCAACGACTGGTATCGGCCAATGGGTTTGTAAAAGAAAATCCTGCGTATGCTGAATTCTTCCCGACAACTGGCGTTCGACATTCCCTCCTTGCGTTGAAAGCTCCACAAGACCAGGTGCTCAGCATCACATGATTTTACTGTTTGCATAAAACCCAGGTCCGTAACGCTTCATTTTGTGCTTTCATCTAGCACAAATCCCAGGACACCGTCCATTGTCCGCTAAATGGCCTCCCTGTTGCGAGGGTCGCTCTGTTATGGCTCTCTAAGCGTATTCCCCTATCGCACTTCTGCAGTGTCAACTGGCAGATCCCTTTCACTTCTGTTTCACATTACTCCAAAAATATTACGCATTTATCTTCATGCTAATGAGGTGGAGTTGCCAGCACCGTGTACATGTAAGCCACGTATACTTTTGTAACACTTCGTAATACGAAAATTACTTAATTGCGTTCAAAGTATTGCTTGTCACGTATCAAATGAATTTGCCTAGTCAGTAGAATGAACCTAACGAGAAAATCAACGTGTTGATGGTAAAAATTACCCTGACATCTTACATACCGACAGGGCGAGATGACCGACTGTAGAGATCAGACGGTTTCTAACAAAGCTATTCTTTGGGATACAGTGGAGGGTCTAAGACGAACATTAAAATAATGCATTTTATAAAGTTGCGAATGTGCTCCATTACAGGAAGAGTCATGCCTGGGAAAAGATTGCAGCTGTAGTCACCCTTCAGACGAAAAATAGACAAAGTTCGTCTAACGCAAACAAAATGGTTGTATTTCATTTCTACCTTGAGGAAACGTACACGTTCCGTCAAATGAAAACTGAGCAAACAGAAACGTCACTGCTATGTCCATGCGACAAAGAGGTGCGCAATTTGTGTCTTCTTTTGGTCATGGCAACCAGTGTCAGCTTACATCGGCTAATAGCGAACTGAGTAGCTTGTCATTCATTTATGTAATTCTTGAGAATGCTGATACTATACATTTAGTTTAACAGTAAATCACAGTTCAGAAATTAACTTTCACCTCGTGTGCTATTCCTTCTACCCGTCAAAGACATCATAACACACAGGAAGAGTGAGTGAGTGAGTGAGTGAGTGTGAGTGTGTGTGTGTGTGTGTGTGTGTGTGTTCAAATACAGAGATATGTAAACAGGCACAATGCGGCGTTGCCGTCACCAACATCTATATAAGACTACATGTGTCTGGTGCAGTTGTTAGATCGGTTACCGCTTCTACAATTACAGTCTGAACATGGTGTTACAGTTGGCGCACGAGCGATGGGACGCAGCAGCCTCGAGGTAGCGCTGAAGTGGAGATTTCCCCGTATGAATATTTCACGAGTATACCGTGAATATAAGGAATCCGGTAAAACATCAAATCTCCGACATTGCTGCTGCTGAAAAAAAATGCTGCAAGAACGGGACCAACTATGACTGAAGAGACTCGTTCAACGTGACAGAACTGCAACCCTTCCTTAAACTGTTGCAGGTTTCAGTGTTGCACTATCAAAAAGTCAGCGAGCGAACCATTCAACGAAACATCATCGATATGGGCTTTTGGAGCCGAAGGCCCACTCATGTACCCTTGATGTTGTAAGTAGGCTGTTTAGGTTTTTTTATTGGTAACGCCACCTCTGTATGAAAATCACTGGCTGTGCTGTGTGCAGTCTGTGGCTGCTTTGCATTGTTGTAAGACTCGCCATTGTAGTGTTAGGCAGCTGGCTGTGAACAGCGCGTAGCGTTGCGCAGTTGGAGGTGAGCCTCCAGCAGAGGTGGATGTGGGGAGAGAGATGGCGGAGTTTTGAAATTTGTCATGAACTGCTATATATATTATGACTATTGAGGTAAATACATTGGTTGTTCTCTATCAAAATCTTTCATTTGCTAACTATGCCTATCAGTAGTTAGTGCCTTCAGTACTTTGAATCTTTTATTTAGCTGGCAGTAGTGGCGCTCGCTGTATTGCAGTAGCTTGAGTAGCGAAGATTTTTGTGAGGTAAGTGATTTGTGAAAGGTATAGTTTAATGTTAGTCAGGGCCTTCCTTTTGTAGGGATTTTTGAAAGTCACATTGCGTTGCGCTAACAAAATATTGTGTGTCAGTTTAAGGACAGTTGTGTATAATTGTTAAAAGGGGACGTTTCAATGTCTGCACTACACAAAGCTTTACGCCTCGCCTGGGCCTGGGCCATGTTGGACTGTTCATGTCTGAAAACGTATAGCATGATTGGTCGAGTCTCGTTTCAGATTGTATGGAGCGGATGTGTATGTACGGGTATGGAGATAACCTCACGAATCCATGTACCCTGCATGTCAGTAGGGGACTGTTGAAGCAGGTGGAGAATCTGTAATGTAGTGGGGCGTGAGCAGTTGGAGTGATATGGGACCCCTGTTCGTCTAGATATGACTCTGGCACGTGACACGTACGTAAGCCTCCTGTCTGGTAACCTGCATCCATTCATGTGCATTGTACATTCCTACGGACTTGGGCAATCCTAGCAGGACAATGCGACACCCCACTCGTTCAGAATTGCTACAGAATGGCTCCGGGTACACTGTTCTGAGTTGAAACACCTCTGCTGGGCACCCAACCCCCCATACATTATTGCAACGTCCTAAATTGATGTCCTAGGATTTTTAATGCAGTGTTGCTTGTCTGTTAGCACTGGCAGCTGTACAAAAACGCCACTACTTTCTTTTTGTTAAGCGAAGGAAGTCGCCCACTGTGTTGTTCGTCGTGAGAGGTAATGCCAGAAATGTGTTATTCTCTGCACGCTCTTAACGCTGTGGATCTCGAAATGTTGAATTCCCTAATGTACGTTGCAAATCTTTTCACATTAATCACTTTAGTACAAATGATAGCTCCCTTATTGGCTTGCCATTTTATACCTCATACTACTGTCATCTGTATATGTGAATTACTTTTGTCGCGGACTACAGCTGGCACTCCTCAGGAACTGGCACAGCACGTTTTCAGGAATGGTAAGAAATTTCTCCAGATGACATTCGAAGACTGTTTGCTTCCATGCCACAATGAATACAATAGTGTATTGATGACTATAAAGATCATACCTCATTCTGATAACAACGATGAAGTTTAGGTATTCAATACGCTTTATGTGCTGAACATCTCCAGCAATATTCATCAATATGTTTTTCAATTCTTGGTGTACCACCTCCTATTATTATTATTATTATTATTATTATTATTATTATTATTATTATTATTATAGTAATAATAATAATTGTATTAATAATACTGAAATAAATAACAGTAACTAAACAGACGAGATCTGAAGCACCCAATGAATGTAGCAGATATTTTTACGTTAGCTTTGAACATTTATCACTGCAATAACACCTATGCTGTATTTTGTAAGATGAACAGGAAGGATTAAATTGTTTTATAGGTACCACACGGTTTCGTTAGAGGCTGCAACATAATGGCTTTAAAAGAGGCCTTAACTGGAAGTTCGAAACCGTCAGGAACAGTTAGCCAAAAACATGGAGTTTAAAGTTTCATTCAGAAAACGATCATTCACGCCTGAACGTATGTGTACCATCTGCGGAAGATTTGTGGAAGTGTAGTTATCAAATATCACATTCCATCGGCAAAACGCGTATAATCCTCTGTTCAGCTGGCAGAGCTGTCATCGGAATTTAACTGCGGATAACCGATACCGAATTGCCGGTTGAAACAGATTTTTTTTTTTAGTCTCCCCTCGAAATGCTTCCGTCACTCTGGCGGCATTCAACAAGATGTTTGATTTATTATTTGTGTCGTTTAACCGTCGCTTCAATAGATGTTTCATGTAAATGGCATAGCGCCAGCGGTCGATAACCTGCTTTGTATCGAGGGGCATTGTGGGTGACAGGCGGTCGTTTGTCACGGAGCGCGAGTGGGGGGCACGAAACTTTCCCGTGGAGCTTCCGCCAAAGAAGCGCTCGTAGTGGGACGCGGCCGGTTACTCCTAGGGGTGGAAATTTGCTGGCACCGTTGTGGCGATTAACTCGTCACATGTCGCCATGACGCTCACGCGAGAGCGATGGATGTGGCAGCTGCATGGATATGTACACTGTGACTAGTCAGTAATTCTGATGGGCTGTTTACAGCACACAGCAAGTGCATCTAATGGATGAGGAAGCAACTATGCATTGTCCAAACATGGACTTCCTCACACGGAATACGTCTCATGGGACCCAAAGGGGTTAACCCCCACCCGATTTTGTTCAATCTTTGCACGCTTGTAGTCATATGTGCTTCTGAAGCAATTTCGAGAAATTAGTGTTCAAACTTCCTGGCGGATTAAAACTGTGTACCGGACCTAGACTCGAACCCGGGACCTTTGCCTTTCGCAGGCAAGAGCACTTGCCCACGAAAGGCAAAGGTCACGAGTTCGATTCTCGGTCCGGTACACAGTTTTAATCTGCCAGGAAGTTTCATATCAGCGCACACTCCACTGCAGAGTGAAAATATCATTCTGAAATCAGTGTTCAAAGTTTCTCGATCATATCGGACAATACACGAGAGCGCTGGTTGTCTACCAGTGGCATTAGCACAACCAATCAAACCGACAGGCAAAAAGTCTCGCCGTACTGGTTCTCTTTTACTACTGTGCCAAGAAGTACTTGTGGTTCTACGACGACCAAAGTTTCTTATTAAAGGAACTACATTTGCTACTTTAGTATGTAAGTGGTGAGGTACAGTCGATATACAACAAAGAACTGTGACGTAAAGGTCGTTTATCTATCGAAGCATGCAAGTGTGTGTCAGAAAAGTCATACCGAGCTACTTCTTCTTAGAACAATGTACACGGTATTTGCTTGACACTCATGAATGTATACATACAGACTCGAAACAGTGAGCCGCGCGGGATTAGCCGAGCAGTTTAAGGCGCTGCAGTCATGGACTGCGCTGCTGGTGCCGGCGGAGGTTAGATTCCTCCCTCGGGCATGGGTGTGTGTGTGTGTGTGTGTGTGTGTGTGTGTGTGTGTGTTTGTCCCTAGGATAATTCAGGTTAAGTAGTGTGTAAGCTTAGGGACTGATGACCTTAGCAGTTAATTCCCGTAAGATTTCACACACATTTCAACATTTCTGAATCAGTGAAACAGGCGTAACTTGCAGCGAGCCGTAGAGCAGTTTCTGTAGCTGCTGAGCAGGATTAAATCTGGAGCTAGCAGTGACTGTGTTCTTGTAACGTAGCTGCGAATGTGTCACGGTTTTCTGAAAATTAGAGGCTGAGAAAACACACTGTA
This sequence comes from Schistocerca nitens, assembly GCF_023898315.1. Lineage (NCBI taxonomy): Eukaryota > Metazoa > Arthropoda > Insecta > Orthoptera > Acrididae > Schistocerca > Schistocerca nitens. The sequence goes on from NC_064618.1 coordinate 176,276,107, forward strand.
CAGCACAATGCGCAAAAAAACTTTCTGCTGTCATCTGTGAAAGAGCTTTGGAAAAAGGTGTTTAGCATTTCAGCTTTACGCGTGTCATCCATCTGCTTCAATCCCATATGCTGTTTCGAGCCACTTACTGATTTAACGTTAAACCAGAACTTCCTAGGATTTTCTGTCAAGTCGGTACATAGAATTTTACTTTCGCTTTCACTGAACGCTTCACGCATAGCCCCCCTTACGCTAACTTTGACATCGTTTAGCTTCCGTTTGTCTGAGAGGTTTTGGCTGCGTTTAAACTTGGAGTGAAGCTCTCTTTGCTTTCGCAGTAGTTTCCTAACTTTGTTGTTGAACCACGGCGGGTTTTTCCCGTCCCTCACAGTTTTACTCGGCACGTACCTGTCTAAAACGCATTTTACGGTTGCCTTGAACTTTTTCCATAAACACTGAACATTGTCAGTGTCGGAACAGAAATTTTCGTTTTGATCTGTTAGGTAGTCTGAAATCTGCCTTCTATTACTCTTGCTAAACAGATAAACCTTCCTTCCTTTTTTTATATTCCTATTAACTTCCATATTCAGGGATGCTGCAACGGCCTTATGATCACTGATTCCCTGTTCTGCACTTACAGAGTCGAAAAGTTCGGGTCTATTTGTTATCAGTAGGTCCAAGATGTTATCTACACGAGTCGGTTCTCTGTTTAATTGCTCGAGGTAATTTTCGGATAGTGCACTCAGTATAATGTCACTCGATGCTCTGTCCCCACCACACGTCCTAAACATCTGAGTGTCCCAGCCTATGTCTGGTAAACTGTGCGCAATAGGCTGCTTGATGCTCACCTTCACTTCGGACGTCCACGGCGAGGTTCATTTTTGTAACTACGACACCATGCATCGCGGTACAAATGGGCCCAACAAGATGCCGAATGGACTGCTCAGGATGGCATACGTTCTCGTCACTGATGAGTGTCGCATATGGCTTCAACTAGACAATCGTCGGAGACGTGTTTGGGGCAACCTGGTCAGTCTGAACTCCTTAAACACACTGTCCAGCGAGTGCAGCAATGTGGAGTTTCCCTGCTGATTTGGTGTGGCATTATGCGGGGCCGACGTACGCTGGTTGTAATGGAAGGTGCCGTAGTGGTTTTACGATACGTAAATGCCATCCTCCGACCAATAGTGCAACCATATCGGCAGCATATTGGCGAGGAACATCTTGTGAATGACTTCTTTCAAGATGACGACATCGCTCGACTGGAGTGGCCAGCATGTTCTTCAGACATGAACCCGATCGAACAGGCCTGGGATAGACTGAAAAGGGCTATTTGACGACTTGACCCACCAACCATTCTGAGGGGTCTACGCCAAATCGCCGTTGAGTGTGACAATCTGAATCAACAGTTTCTTGATGAACTTGTGGACAGTATGTCACGACAAATACAGGCATGCATCAGTGCAAGAGGACGTGCTACGGGGTGTTGGAGGTACCGGCGTGTACAGCAATCTGGACCACCTCCTCTGAAGGTCTCGCTATGTAGTGGTACAGCATGCAATGCGTGGTTTTTATGATCAATAACAAGGGAAGAAATGATTATGTTGATTTCTATTCCAATTTTCTGTGCAGATTCTGGAACTCTCGGAACCAACGTAATGCGAAAGCATTTTTGATGTGCGTTTTTTTTAGCGTTATTTGAAAATATGCACCACCCTTCTGTTACCGTAACCAGTAACGCCATCTGTTGGTAGCGTTACTTGCATAAATATTGTAATTTCTGTGTGAGCACTTAAGTAGTGGCGAATAATATTATATATGTAATAGATGGTTTCGAAAGAGAAACTGTACTGAATATTAGAATCAGTGTTAGAAAGGAACAGACTGCGTAAAATATTTATTTTCCTTGTACGAGAAACTGCACTAGTTAGGCAGAGACTTACTTTATAGGAATAAGTTTGAGAGTACTAGTCTGTAGCAGTCTGTTCGTTGTCGGAATGCCGTGTGATGTGTGTGCGATTGTGATCATTTTGTGATGTTCGGTGATATACATACGGAGGGAAGTTTATTATGTGACTAGACGAGGAGATCCTGGAAGAAGAGATCGCCAGTATGTAATAATTTTAATAACATGGCAATAAAGGCAACTAAGAGGTACGTGGAAATTATTTAACTGCCACTGAATAGCGACATTACAGCAGAAATCCAGCTAAATGGACTTATTGATAAAACGCAGTATCTCGCTAAGATTAAATATAACGTAAACAACGAATTTTTTTCATTAACTAGTTTCATGACGCTTCATTACAAATTGTTTTGTCACTCAAGTAAGAAGCATACTGTTTTATCCTTTGGAGTAAACCATTCCGTTTAGTAAATACTCAATTTTATCTGATTAATATACGAATTGTATTTTAATGCGCATGCTTGGTAGTGTGATTCATTATTGTAGTTACGATACTGCAGTGCCTGTGTTGTTAAGAAGTACGACGGAATGTTATACAGCTGACGGTTGGTCGTATTCGCAACTGACAACTCATTTCCTCTATTTCACAACGGCACTGTAGTGTCTGTTTTTTCGGACATTCACGCACACATACATACCTGTATTGTATCGTTCTTCCTAACAACAGAGGAATTGAAGTATCGCATTTATCCGCCGGTACCAACAGGTAAAATGTTCTTCCCTGTACAAGAATTACTTGATGTCTGTGCATGTACAGGTTTTTACGTTGTAACGACGCCATAGTGAAGTTTGGCTCTGGTCGTGAGTCGTGCACAGGTTGCAACCGCTCTGGGTTCGATTCTCACTTCGGTACAAATTTTCGTTGTTGTCATTCCATTATACAGCTGATCGTTGTCGGTATTTGCAGCTGGCGATACATCTCATACACTACTGTAGTTATAATGTTATTAGATTATTATGTAATGCAGTGGACACATGGTTAACTACTCCACGTCAACCTTCCGTTTGTTATATCCATTTTATTTCATTATAATTACCGATTTTCAGTACGTGATCATGAAACGGTGATAATTTTATCGCACATACTGTAATCTTGCTATAGCTCAGTATCTGGTAGTACATTATATTTTCAATAAATTTATATTTTCAATGAATTAATATTACTGTTCGATTGGCACTTCAGTTGGTAGGTGTTACTTCAGTAGGTAGCGTGCATTGTCAAGTGTGCTTCGCCATGAATAGCGTCTCCCATTCTCTGTAGTGCAAGGGCGAGGAAAAGTAGCTCTTAACAGGGGATGGGGTATCCAATTGGAGAAGCACGCTCAGAGAGGACAACGAAGCTTAGGCTTCTTGCTATTTCCCTGCGGTGCGATACAGAAGGAGAGGGTAGGATAGACTCTGCGATACTGACCCGTGTCACTTACCGGTGAGTGGTTTTGCAAAGTTGGCCGAACTGTTAATAGCCAGACCCCACCGGAGCTGCATCTAGAACGCTGACCCACGAGGTGGTTTTACGACCCACAGACAATGCGGCCGTGTCCAGCTCGGCCGCCAGACCCTCGTAACGGCGGTAAGTTACTGGCAGGATCGCCAACGGCGAGGGAAGCGCGCATGCTCCACAATGAGAATGGCAGTTCTAGCTCTCCCCTCCTCGCACACAGTATTCGCTTAGTCTTCACAGTCCACTCCAGACTAGAATTTAATTTCCTCCACACCTGACTAACTTTTTCATGCTGGAGAGTGCAGTGATCGTTACAATCTTTTCTTCTCAGAAGTGAATCAGTTCCTTCGCAGTCGCCGTCTAGGATTCTCATTCGACCATCCTCCACTCCAGATGTCAGTGGACAAGATTATGGAATGCGCACAAAACTCCTTGGCCTGCTTCTTCGGTAGGGAGGAGAGATGATAATCGTTGCGATAGGGGTATGTTGTAAATGAGAGACATTCGACAAACGAATAATTTGTAAGCTACAACTATCGAATCCGCAGAGAAACGTATTGACACGTTATGTCAGTAGAACCAAAAATTCGACGATACAGACGTTCAATCTCCATAGTTTCTCATTATGGTACTGAAATAGGTCTGATCAGCCAAAGCTGAACAAATTGGACGATGGGCGGCCAGAACGAAATCTAATAATAAAAAAAAAAAAAATGTAGGATTGTTGGGTATCTAGGTACATCTCTTATTACGGTACTGTCAGTGTAAAGTAAAGCACATCTGTCATGAGGAAATTACGTGTCTGTTGCCTGACTACCTGCTCGTCAATATTACCTAAAACATTTTCTCCTTCTTCTACGTCTTTCCTGAAGTAGTGAAGGCTTCGGAAGGACTTGTAGGTGTTGGCCGCATCATTCCATTAATCTCTCTATTGCGTGAGTAGAATAGCTAGCCGTGGCCGCTACCATCTCACGCACACTGTTGAAAGACAGTGTTACTACATCATTTGTCTCTGCGGACATAAATTTACCGGGAGATTATATTGCCAACTTTCGCTGGAGCTCCGGTGGGCGAAGTGGTGCCATGATAAACGGAAGCGCCAAAGAAACTGCTATAGGCATGCATATTCAAATACAGGCATACGTGAACAACAAAAATACGGCGCTGCTGTCAGCAAAGCCTATTTAAGACAACAAGCGTCTGATGCAGTTGTTAGATCGCCTACTGCTGCTACAATGGCAGGTTCTCAAGATTTAAGTGAGTTTGAACGTGAATTTATAGTCGGCGCACGAGCGATGGGACGCAGCATCTCCGAGGCAGCGATGAAGTGGGGATTTTCCCGTACAACCATTTCACGAGTGTTCCGTGAATATCAGGAATCCTGTAAAACATCAAATCTCCTACATCACAACGGCCGAAAGAAGATCCTGCAAGAACGGGACCAACGACGACTGAAGAGAATCTTTCAACGTGACGGAAGTGCAACCCTTCCGCAAATTTCTGCAGAATTCAATGCTGGGCCCCCCAACAAGTGTCACTGTGCGAACCACTCAAAGGAACATAATCGATTTGTGCTTTCGGAGCCGCAAGCCCTTTCGTGTACCCTTGCTGACTGCACGACACAAAGCTTTATTCCTCACCTGGGCCCGTCAACAGCGACGTTGGACTGTTGATGCCTAGAAACATATTGCCTGGTCGGACGAGTCTAGTTTCAAATTGTATGGATCCGATGGACGTGTACGTGTATGCAGACAACCTCATTATTCCATGGACCCTGCGTCTAAGCAGGGGACTGTTAAAGCCGGTGGAGGCTCTGCAGTTGGAGTGATGTGGGACCCCTGATACTCTAGATACGACTCTGACAGGTGACACGTAAGCATCCTCCCTGATCACCTGCATCCGTTATGTCCATTGAGCATTCCGAAGAACTTGGGCAATTCCAGCAGGACCATGCGACACACCACACGCCCAGAATCGCTACAGAGTGGCTCCGGGAACCCTCTCCTGAGTTTAAACACTTCCGCTGGCAGCCAAAATCCTCAGGTATGAACATTATTTGTGCGTATCTGGTATGTCTTGCAACATGCTGTTCAGACGGGACCTCTATCCCTTCGTACTCTTACAGATTGACGGACAGCTGTGAAGCTCCACCACTACTTGAGATATTAGTCGAGTCGATGTCACGTCGTGTCGCGGCAGTTATGCGTGTCCGTGGAGACCCTACACGATATTAGGCAGCTGTAGTAGTTTCTTTGGCTCTTCATTGTAGTTTAATTAAACTTCCGCTACTTGAGGGGGCCTCCATGAAAAATGACTGATTATAGGAGGATTTAACATAGTGTAAACATTTGTAAGGACATGCGGATGAGAAATAATGAATAAACCACTGAAAGAAAAAAAATTTAATTACCTCATAAGTCCGTAATATTTGTTAACTGCGCATCATGTTTACGTTGCAGGTCACAAACTGGTTCAGTGTCACGACTATCTGCATCCACGAAAGCTTGGAATGCGCTAGAGATAGTATTTAACGGTTGCTCGCAGCACTTTCCGAAAGGTGCACCATGGAATGCTCAACTGCGGTGACACTGTCCGTGTGCTGATTGAAGATTGCACATTGTATCCAGTATTCTCAGACATGGCAATAGTAACTTCTTCAGCAATTTGTGGGGAAACTGTCGCATCTCTCAGGAGCAGTCCACGAATCGCCAGTTTATTCTTATTTCAGAATTATGTTCTTCAACCTCGGTTCGGAAAGAGGATCTCTCAATATTCCTCAAAAGTGTCGATACCTGCGAAGAGCTGCAGCCCAACTGCTGTTGTTCTGAAGAAATAAGTTTACAAGGAAAGTCCTGCTCACCTAGTATAGAATCATGTTGCCTGTCTGCAACTGTAAAGCGCACTATATCTGTTTTTCAGCCCGACGTCCGTACCAGTACAGGCGTCTAACGACAAGGCATGGCATTAACACTTCTAACAACGTAAATCGTACAGTGCACAGTCTGAACATCATTCCTATGAAATCTGGTGTCCATACGGTAAATAGTTTCCCATTTAAACGGCCTCAAGTAGTGATAGCTTTATTCTAACCACCATGTAGTAGACAGATAACTCTGAGAACGCTCCAAGTGCGAATTTCTTTCAGAAATCACAAGGTAACTATCACTTACCTCAGTTATGCCACAGAGAAAGCGCGTTTCACAATGTAGGTTAATATCCACTAACTGGTGCACGAGAATCTACTACGGAAACTTGGCGACACAAATGGTTCAAATGGCTCTGACCACTATGGGACTAAACTGCTGAGGTCATCAGTCCCCTAGAACTTAGAACTACTTAAACCTAACTAACCTAATAACATCAAACACATCCAGGCCTGAGGCAGGATCCGAGCAAATGGTACATGATGGGTGCGAAGTCGCATTCAATAATTTGTGCCAACTGGCTGGTCGTTTGTGAAACAAATTATTTAGGCGGTTTTGATTGTCTTCCAGAACATGGTTCATTACACAAATCCGATTTTTCTTCCAGAAAACGAGAAAACCAATGCTGTAACGTTCTCTCAGTAAATGATTCTCCTCCAGTTGTACATAAAGAAAATTCTTCACGTAAATTCGGGAACTTTGTCCTCGATGAAACACGGGGTGTAAAATGTGTTGTAAATGTTCATTTGTCTTTACTTGACACTCTGTACTGTTTAGCCTTGAAAATGGGCAAGTCGATCAGATGACATTGCTATCATCTGGATGTGCTGAATGAAGAGTCTAATGAGTACAGAATACTGATTGAGAGTAAACCGGAAAAAAATCAAAAGTAATGAGAAGTAGCAGAGATGAGAATAGCGAGAACATAAAAATTCCTGATCGCGAAATAGACGAAGTTAAGGAAGTCTGCTAGCTTGGAAGCAAGATAACCCACGTCGGAGAAACTAAAGATGATACAAATAGCATACCAGCTCAAACAAAGTGAGTCTTCCTGGCCTAGTCTACAGGTATCAATTGTAGGCCTTCATACGAGAATGTATTTTTCTATTATTTGACCATGGACAGTGGAAAAGAAGTAACAGAAGAGAATCGAAGTCTTTCGGATGGTGCTACAAACAACGTTGAAAATTTGGCGAAGTGTAGGGAATGAACAATTTCTCCGCAGAGTCGACGAAAACAGGATATTACGGAAGACACCACTGGCAAGATGAAGGGACGTGATGGAAGGACATGTGTTAACACATCAGGGAATGACCTCCACGGTGCTTGAAAGAACTGTAGAGGAATACATCTAGCAAATAATTGAGGACATAGGTTGCAATTGCTACTCTGAAGTGAAGATAATACCATACTGGAGGAATTATTTGTGGGCTGCATCACACCAGTCAGAAGATTGATGACAAAAATAAAAATTGAAAAACAAAAAATAAAAAAATCGCTACTTTTTAACACATGTCTCAGAAAATGAAACGCAAGATCTTTCACTAAAACATATATGGCTTTCAGTATAGAAGTTGAGCAATAGCTAACTGCTCTTCAGGTATGCTTTCTACAACCCATCTCTATGAGACATGCTTTTTTTTTCCATACTACCAAATCAGAAAGTTTGTCGGTAGAGTCAATAAAATTCTTCTAGGTTTGAGGCCGCATTGCCAACTACATATTTTCGACGTTTCAGCGACTATTACAAGACGCCTTCCTCAGGGTGTACTGCTAACTGCTGAATGAGCACTAGTTTGGTTTCTAATATACCATGGAGGAGTGCTGTCATTGGATATGAGGGTGAGGAGGAAGGGTATTGGGTGTTCTTTTATTGGTCTTTGCATTGCGCGTTTTGCACTGGAGTTTCCCTTATTGCTTGCCATTGGTGGAAATCAGCGAATAGAGAACTGAACGGCGACTACAGCACAGCGCTGTTTACTGACGGCCTAGTATCGTCCACGTCGCACCAGCACGAGCACTCTGTGTACCCTCCGCCCTGTGGCACACCGCGCCTCTTGCTTTGCGAGAGCTGCCCTTCCGCAAAGCTGTCACCGCTGGCAGCCAACATGCTGGAGGTCGGTACCCGTCTTCTCTATTCATCAAGTCGGGTCGCTTGGCTATTCCTATAGCCTCTCTAATATTCCTCCTCAAACGAAACGGCTGATTCGCCAGTACGTGGGCCTCTCAAAATTCGATCCTCATCCTGCACAGTTCCTGGTGTTCTTCCACCGATTATTTGTTGTATTGTTTGAGACGGATATATCTCACGTGTTCAGATAGCAGTGTGCTTATTGGAAGCCCAGTCCCACCTACGTATACCAGTCCACACTCGCACCCGATTTCATAAAATCCGGGGGCATGAAACTTGTCAATTGTACCTTTCGTCGAGACCAGCTACGAAAAGTCGGCTTAATACCTGCCCGTCGGAGAATTTGGCTCAGACGTCCAGTAACCCCCTTGTACGACTGGCAGCAGGACGGTGTATAGTGCTTCGCTCTGCATTTCCCTCTCGACCTCCTCCTTTGGAGCCATAGCTTTATGTATCATCCTCATGTCGTAGCCGTTAGCTCCAAAAATGTCCCTGAAATTCTGTGGTTCAGCTTTGAGATTGTGTTGATCGCTGATCCTGGAGGCTCTCTTAGTTAAAGTTGCAAGGCCGATTTCTTTTACATAGGACGGTGGTGGGAGGATACGTGCAAGTACCTGTCTGTGTTGATGGGCTTCCTATAACCTGTGCCCAAGCTTCCTGTCAGGCTTACGATAAATTTCCACGTCGACAAAAGGCAATACCCCTTCCTATGCCATGGTAAGTGAATTTGGCTGTGCTGCAGATTGAGATGTTGGTGGAAGATCTGAAGAAGAGCTTCAGAAGTTCCCTCAAAATCTCAATCACCAGCAGAGTATATCCAATGACAGCACTCCTCCATAGTATATAAGAAACTAAACTACACTACTGGCCATTAAAATAGCTACACCACCAAGATGATGTGCTACAGACGCGAAATTTAACGGACAGGAAGAAGATGTTGTGATATGCAAATGATTATCATTTCAGAGCATTCACACAAGGTTGGCGCCGGTGGCGACACCTACAGCGTGCTGACATGAGGAAAGTTTCCAACCGATTTCTCATACATAAACAGCAGTTGACCGGCGTTGCCTGGTGAAACGTTGTAGTCATGCCTCGTGTAAGGAGGACAAATGCTTACCATCACGTTTCCGACTTTGATGAAGGTCGGATTGTAGCCTATCGCGATTGCGGTTTATCGTATCACGACATTGCTGCTCGCGTTGGTCGAGATCCGATGATTGCTAGCAGAATATGGAATCGGTGGGTTCAGGAGCGTAATATGGAACGCCGTGCTGGATCCCAACGGCCTCGTATCAATAGCAGTCCAGATGACAGGCATCTTATCCGCATGGCTGTAACGGATCGTGCAGCCACGTCCCGATCCCTGAGTCAACAGATGGGGACGTTTGCAAGACCAAAACTATCTGCACGAACAGTTCGACGACGTCTGCAGTAGCATGGACTATCAGCTCGGAGACCATGGCTACGGTTACCCTTGACACTGCATCACAGACGGGAGCGCCTGCGATGGTGTACTCAACGACGAACCTGGGTGCACGAATGGTAAAACGTCATTTTTTCTGATGAATCCAACTTCTGTTTACAGCATCATGATGGTTGCATCCGTGTTTGGCGACATCGCGGTGAACGCACATTGGAAGCGTGTATTCGTCATGGCCACACTGGCGTATCACCCGGCGTGATGGTATGGTGTGTCACTGGTTACACGTCTCGGTCACCTCTTGTTCGCACTGACGGCACTTTAACAGTGGACGTTACATTTCAGGTGTGTTACGACGCGTGGCTCTACCCTTCATTCGATCCCTGCGAAACCCTACACTTCAGGAGGATAATGCACGACCGCATGTTGCAGGTCCTGTACGAGCCTTTCTGGATAAATAAAATGTTCGACTGCTGCCCTGGCCAGCGCATTCTCCAGATCTCTCACCAACTGAAAACGTCTGGTCAATGGTGGCCGAGCAACTGGTTCGTCACAGTACGCCAGTCACTACTATTGATGAACTGTGGTATCGTGTTCAAGCTGCGTGGGTAGTTGTACCTGTACACGCCATGCAAGCTCTGTTTGAGTCAATGCCCAGCCGTATCAAGGCCGTTAATACGGCCAGAGGTGGTTGTTCTGGGTACTGATTACTCAGGATCTATGCCCCCAAATATAGTATAATATATTTGTCCAATGAATGCCTGTTTGTCATCTGCATTTCTTCTTGGTGTAGCAATCTTAATGGTCAGTAATGTAGTGCTCATTCAGCAGTTAGCGGTACACCCTGAGGAAGGCGTCTTGCAGTAGTCGGAATTTTATAGTCGACAATGCGGCCTCAAACCCAGAAAAATTTTATTGACTGTGACAACGGTAGCGGAAGTCTACGTTTGCATTTGTCGGTAGTGTTCTGGTTCATCCGCTGTGTCATTTATTTACCTTTCAGCTGGCTACATAGTTGTTACATACTAAAGATAAAATAAACAATTTAAAAAAGTGCATGTGTCGCCAGCCGACAGCCAACAGAAGCGGCCGCCCCGTTCGGAACATACGGAAAGACTCGCCCAGAGCACAGGGCAAGAATGCGTCTTTGAGCAGTTGCGACATTACTTTGTGTGAGCTCTACATATTTAGATTATTCCGGCTGATCCGCCGCGGCCTCACTGCCTGATTACCGCCGCCGTGTAGTGGGCCTGAAGCGGCACCGTCCCTCCTGGAATCAATAAGTCGTCCTGTTGCAGGTGAGCCGTGACGAGTCCCTGATCCCTGTCGCGATCCGCCCCAGCACCTGCGAGGGGTAGGCTCTCGCGAGCGGCGGCTCGGCCTGGAAGCTCTTCCCGCCGCTCTCGGGCTTCCCTCGACTCCCAAAAAAAAATTGAATCCCGCTTTCTGTCTCTCCCCAAGCCGCGGCGCCGCCTACACCTGTCGGCCGCCTCACAGCGTGGCGACCCTGTCTGCCCCTCCCACCATCCCTACAGCCTCCCAGCCTGCAGACTTCCCAGCTGCCGCCCGCCGTATGCGGCCTCCAACTTCATCACATCGACTTGCAAACGCGACGCACCCACTGGATCCCCCCAATGTTGCTACTTTGCATACATCACCAGTTTCCTGATTGCGTTTCCGTGGCTACTCCGTTTCTCGTCCGGAAGGCGTGTTTCCGGGTTACCGGACAACAGAATCTGCGTCCATGTACAAACCCAACCGCACGATACGGTCGTAAAACGTGTAGACAATACCTGTGTTACGACAAACTGATGACCTCACCTCGGTTGCTCAGTTTTCCTTTAATAAGTGCGACTTCATTCTGACATTTTGGTGAAATTCGTTCACCCAACAAGAATAGACTACATATATATCAGTTCCAGTTACTGTTTTTGTTTTTTCAAATATTGACGTATGAAACATCAAACACGTGGTAATTAACGCACTGACTTTAAGAAGTTATTTGCTCGTAACGTCCCACGCCAAAACATTTGCTCAGTTAGGGTGGTGCATTGTCACAGGAGAGAAATTGTTTCAGATCTCCTGCAGAGACAGTTCTGCAACGCTTCAGATAACAAACGCATTACAATGTGCAAATGAAATGGCATGGCATCCAAAAAATCGTGCTTCATAGGATGCAGGAAAGCACAGCTACTGTTGACAATGTGGCTAAATTTCATACATATTCACAGCTAAATTCAGGCAGTATATTGACGAAATGCAAAGTCATGTCAAGCTGTAGTGAAAAGATGCGAACAACTTGACTAAGGCCCAGTGGCAGTTGTTGTGTAAGAGCACGTGAACATCCTAACTTTTGACACCGAGAGATTTATTGGTTATTTTTCTTTGAGTGCTGTTAAATATAATGCAGATGCAGTAATCTGAAATACATGGCACTAAATCTGTGCTATGCTACATTGCTCCTCTAGACTCGGTCAGACTTGGCATCAGGGTCGCGAGCACACGTTCAGTTTTAAGGAGCTTTGGCGCATGCGCGACTGGTGTGACGTAATTGCCTTACAAGCGTATTTGACAAACAGCGTGCACGGTTCACGGCCTGCACAGCTTGCCCTTAGTACCCACCAGGTGGCAGCACACTGCAGCAGTCATTTATCATCATTAGCTTGGCATAACTCCCGCTAGACGGTAGCACATTCCACAGATATTCCAATTCACTGACCATATAGTAAAATTAGATCCGACTTCGTTATATGTTATGCTGATAGAAAACCTTATTTGTGGGATTCCTGAATGAGTTGCATTACATTAAGTTCTGGATTTTATCGTACAGTAATACATTTGAAGCGCTGAGAACCATAAAGTATCGTTGATTGTGAGACTGTAGCATGTATTCGTGCTTTTGGCATCTGCTGATCAAATCATGGATCTGGTTTATCTATAGTGTAGGCCCACATTGTATGCACACTGACGAAGAGATATCTCACTGGTTTCTCTGATGTCGGCTCGAAGACAGTGTGCTTTTGGCCCTTACTGCTCTCGGCGCTTCATTTGTATTCTAGTCAGCTGACCCTGTAGGTAGACATTACTACTTGAATTTAATCATGACTCCTGTAGTTGATAGTATAATTGGTATAATATCAAATTTATCCTGATGCCACATGTTCTTGACTTCCTCAGCCAGTTGGATGTATTTTTCCATTTTTTCACCTGTTTTCTTCTGTATATTTGCTGTATTGGGTATGGATATTTCGATTAGTTGTGTTAATTTCATTTCTTCTTTTTATTGGTAAGTATGATGTCAGATTTGTTATGTGGTGTCGTTTTATCTGTTATCATGGTTCTGTTCCAGTATAATTTGTATTCATCATTCTCCACTACATTTTGTGGTGCATACTTGTATGTGGGAACGTGTTGTTTTATTAGTTTATGTTGTATGGCAAGTTGTTGATGTATTATTTTTGCTACATTGTCATGTCGTCTGCGGTATTCTGTATTTGCTAGTATTGTACATCTGCTTGTGATGTGATCTACCGTTTCTATTTGTTGTTTGCAAAGCCTGCATTTATCTGTTGTGGTATTGGGATCTTTAATAATATGCTTATTATTATTATTATTATTATTGTTATTGGGAAGGTTTTGCCATATTTTCGTAAAGTGTTGGAAATTTGTGGTAAGGTCTTCGGTCCGTAAGCTTACGCACGACGTAATCTAAGTTAAACTAGCTTACGCTAAGGAAAAAAGAAAAAATGTTCAAATGTGTGTGAAATCTAATGGAACTTAACTGCTGAGGTCATCAGTCCCTAAGCTTACACACTACTTAACCTAAATTATCCTAAGGACAAACACCTACACCCACGCCCGAGGGAGGACTCGAACCTCTGCCGGGATCAGCCGCACAATCCATGACTGCAGCGCCTTTAGACCGCTCGGCTAATCCCGCGCGGCCGCTAAGGACAAAACACACACCCATGCCACAGGGAGGAATCGAACCTCTGACGGATGGAGCCGCACGGGCCGTGACGAGGTGCCTCGGAGCGCGCGGCTACCCCGCGCTTCCATAAAGTGTTTTTCTTATGTAAAAGAGGACCTTAAGACCGTAAGCTGGTTAAGTTAGATAAGAAATGGACAAATGAGTAAATAAAGCGGTGAGCAGCCAAAACTACAAGACTGCAGACAGTATGTGGCGGAGAAGTGCTCAGAAGGACCGCCGCCGCATATTGCCTTTAGTACCCAGACAGCTCTCCGTCCCATCCTCCCATCCTCCTATCCTCCTCCTCCCCTCCTCCCCCCCCCCCATCTCTGGCCTGCCCCAGAGTGCGTAATCCGCGACGGCTGGGACCGCAGTCTTACCCGCGGAGAAATTGGTATTGACAGCGGGCCGCCAAGTCTTCCCCGAGCCGCGGTGACAGCTATCCGCAGCCGCTCCCGCTCCTACTCTCAATCACTTAGGGCCGGCCGATAGCGAGGGCAGCGGGTCCAGCGGTGCAGTGCCGTCGCCGTGTCAATAATTCAGCGGCGTCGGCCCGTGCCGGCGTGTAGCGGTGCGGCCGTGACAGCCACCTGCCTCTTCTGTTCTTTGTTCCGCGGCCGCGCGCAGAGGGGGCCGCGAAAAAAAAAAAGGGAAAGCGGCCACAAGGAGCAGAGAGATTGCCTGTTGAATTCGAAATGACTGCGCGCCGACGAGCGAGATGCTCAGAGAGCGCGCGCCGGTTCGTAAGAGGACAATCGACCATCCGTCAGGCGCGTGCAAAAAGTGACGTAGTGAGCCGCCGCCACTCAGGACATCTGAGGGCTCTCAGTGGACAAGTTTTCCTGTACTTGGGCTCGCGATGAGCCCCTCTGCAATGTAGCTATCAGGGTGGCAGGCCGGCGAGAAACTTCTAAAGTTTGTCTCTTCCGTAATTTGGTTAGCTGCAAAGTGTGGCAGCGTTATAATACCACCATAAACTAGGATCAAAATCTAGCCGGACAGCACCCTGTACTGATAAAAAGTGTACAGAAATAGAAGCTGCAACAAAAATGGATCGCAGCTCTCTCCGTCATCACAGAAAATGGAGTCGTGAGCCATTTGGTCAAGAAGAGTGTGGCAGAGTATTTCCTGTTGTTGTTGTTGTGATCAGTCATGAGACTGGTTTGATGCAGCTCTCCTTGCTACTCTATCCTGTGCAAGCTTCTTCATCTCCCAGCCCCTACTGCAGCCTACATCCTTAGTGTATTCATCTCTTGGTCTCCCTCTACGATTTTTACCCTCCACGCTGCCCTCCAATACTAAATTGGTGATCCCTCGATGTCTCAGAACACGTCCTACCAACCGATTCCTTCTTCTAGTCAAATTGTGCCACAAGCTCCTCTTCTCCCCAATTCTATTCAATACCTCCTCATTAGTTACGTGATCTACCCACCTTATCTTCAGCATTCTTCTGTAGCACCACATTTCGAAAGCTTCTATTGTCTTCTTGTCCAAACTAGTTGTCGTCCATGTTTCACTTCCATACATGGCTACACTCCATACAAATACTTTCAGAAACGACTTCCTGACACTTAAATCTACACTCGATGTTAACAAATTTTTCTTCTTCAGAAACGCTTTCCTTGCCATTGCCAGTCTACATTTTATATCCTCTCTACTTCGACCGTCATCAGTTATTTTGCACCCCAAATAGCAAAATTCCTTTACAACTTTAAGTGTCTCATTTCCTAATCTAATTCGCTCAGCATCACCCGAACTTAATTCGACTACATTCCATTATCCTAGTTTTGCTTTTGTTGATGTTCATCTTATACCCTCCTTTCAAGACACTATCCACTCCGTTCATCTGCTCTTCTAAGTCCTTTGCTGTCTCTGACAGGATTACAATGTCATCGGCGAACCTCAAAGTTTTTATTTCTTCTCCATGGATCCTAATACCTACTCCGAACTTTTCTTTTGTTTCCTTTATTGCTTGCTCAATATACAGATTGAATAACATCGGGGAAAGGCTACAACCCTGTCTCACGCCCTTCCCAACCACTGCTTCCCTTTCATACCCCTCGACTCTTATAACTGCCATCTGGTTTTTGTACAAATTGTAAATAGCCTTTCACTCCCTGTATTTTACCCCTGCCACCTTTAAAATTTCTTACTAAACAAAATTACTTTATGCTGATTTAATTCTTGTGCTGAAGAAGCAGATCTTACAGAAATTGGAAGAAACCTGGCAGTCTTCCCAACGGTGTAAAGGACAATACTGTGCAGAAGCATAGCTTTCTACACACCGAATGCCCCGCACACCAACCCCGTCCGCCCGCCACCCTTTCCACTAAACTTGTTGACAACATAGAAGGCACACTATAAATCTAGTATAACTCGCAGGAGATTGGGACGTGGATGTTACCCGTTGCGTTTTCTTACGACGGAAAGATTTGAACAGTCGTAAAATTCAATCTGTGCGAAGCCAAGCTAATGATTTCTCCGTACACTTTACATCTGCACACGATGATTGCGTTTACTTAAACTTATGGACTGACTTTTTTCTGGGTTCATTGAACCATGATTTTACTTTCAATATCTTTTCTTATAGAATTTAATTTATTTACTAGTGATTCATCAAGAACATTAACACATTTAATCTCACTATGTGACCGTGGAAGTAGTTGCCAGTGGGTAACCGATGAAAACAAATTTCAGTCAACAAATGGAAATTTTATTCCTAAAATCCCTTTCCTTAAAAAAAAAAGAAAAGAAAAGAAAACAGATTTAAAAATTAGAATCAGAAAGCACCCTCTAAATATTAAGTTACAATTTATTCGTAGGCAGAAATAACAATCTTTTTTTTTTTTTTTTTTTTTTTTTTGGGCAGTATGAGCTTTTAGGCTGAGAACCTTGCCGCCTCCTTTTGACACGGCCGTAGTCACGACCGCTCACCACACCCCCTGAAAGACTACACTGGTGCCAATCTGCAACACACCAGATTATTTTAAACTAAAAATTTTAACAACTCATACAAACACATAAACTATGCACCCCGTAGGCGGGATGGAAATGGTACAAAACACATTAAAAAAATTACTTGCCACCGAAAGTGCAACTTGTTTTTAAAAGAAAACTCTTACGGTGGAAGGGTGTCTACTTTATATACTAAAATGACCATTTCAATAAAAACCCATGAAATGCAGTCTTACATAAAATGTACAAACATGCTCTACATTACACATATACCGCCTCCTAAGATGATAGGCAAGATAAAAATATGCCGGCCGAAGTGGCCGTGCGGTTAAAGGCGCTGCAGTCTGGAACCGCAGGACCGCTACGGTCGCAGGTTCGAATCCTGCCTCGGGCATGGATGTTTGTGATGTCCTTAGGTTAGTTAGGTTTAACTAGTTCTAAGTTCTAGGGGACTAATGACCTCAGCAGTTGAGTCCCATAGTGCTCAGAGCCATTTGAACCATAAAAATATGATTAAGGAATTCGGCCTTTACACCTTACGCAATAAATTCGTTAACACCGGATCCGACAAACATGACAGAGGCAGCTGTAACGTATGGCAGATTGACAGGGGGATTACTGAACAATCTGAACCGCAGATTGCTCTAACCCGCCCGTACTCCACAAGGGAAAAACGGACCACCCAGTTCATAAATAACCACCTTCCCGCGGGTGGGCAAACGGAGAAGAATGGTGGGACGACCCCAAAACAGAGCGGCTGGTGACCTCATCGAGAAAACAAGTACAATTTAACAAGTAAATGAAACTACATATCTCCAATCACTTAACTTCTAATAAACTGCAATTTCTGGCGAAGACCTGGCGCAGCAGCTCGCACCGGCCAGCCCGATGTCGTGGTTTGACTCCTGTTGCTCTCGTGTCGACCGCGGAGCCACTACCCCTTTCTATACGGCGAGGCCCACTGGACTCCCGTGGGGACCTCACATGCTCCGACGCTCAAGGCGGACTAGTCATTTTGTGTCTCAGTGCGCGACCGACCAACCGACCGATCCATCCGCCAACGACCGTTGCCCGAGCAACTCGAGCAGACTGGCGTCCTAACGCGCAGACTCAGATGCAGGAACTCAGACCCGACCGGGCGACCACTAGCTGAGTTCTGTTACTGGCGGAGTGGCAAGACTCTCATTTTCTGGCTTTAAAATTTGATCAAAACGACAGACATACTAGCACTCCGACGACAGACAGACACTAACTGGTGACGCGAGACTGACCCAGCCTCACTCCGACTGACCAACTGCCACTGGCCAGCTTATAGCGCCACTTAAATGCACGTGAACAGGCAACATTTCCCCTTTTCCACCAGAGTGAGACACCAAAGCTGCGATTGCCACAGCGGCGCCACCGCCCGAAACGGAGGGCGACTGCTTCACACTACGCGCTGCGGCGCGCTCTTCAAAACAGCAAATTTTACCACAGCTCATTCATAAGCATTTATTTTTATCTGTTATTCTTTATTACTTTTATGTTGTAATTTCAAGTACTGACACGTTCCATGACCTTGGAGATTTGCTCCTCAATTTGGTCCTACGGAACTTGACGTGTAAATAAATAAAGAAAACCTCTCTTCCGAAGCTAGAGATGTTATTCAGCTCTCTAACATAATGCGGGAGGTTATGCCACGGTCGTGTTCCTGCTACTGGGAAAGACTTCACGGAAGTGGCTGAACGATGGAGTGGAACAGAAAAGATTTTTCTCTAATACGGTTACGAACCGCAGGAGAGCTTCTGTAAAGTTTGGAAAGTAGCAGACGAGGTACTGGCAGACGTAAAGCTGTGAGGACGTAGCGTGAGTCTTTCTTGGGTAGCTCAGATGGTAGAGCACTTGCCCGCGAAAGGCAAAGGTCCCGATCTCGAGTCTCTGTCTAGCACACAGTTCTAATCTTCCAGGACGTTTCAATATGTGTTGTAATTGTCAGTTGCTGTCACATGTGTGAAGAGCACACGTGTTGATGAAGCTCGTGTGTGTATGGAATCAGATACGAATATCGCTGCCTTGTCTTAATCATTCACGAGTGTACAGGCCTGAAGATGACGTGACGGGAACGTCGAAACTGGTTGCTTAATAAAAGAATTCATAAATAACGGCTTTTGGTACAGCATTACTACATTTCATCGACCAGCCCCTGTCCAATGCTCCTGAGCCCAATATGGAATGATTTTGTTTGGGAGTTCGGAACAAGTAGTAGCCTAATCCTTAAAAGAAACACGGCGACGAAGCCTTTTGTCTGTTGATTTCCACTATGAAACTTAACTATGCTGATTTACCAGCTCCGTTCCCTCAGTAGTACCACTCACACACATCACATGCAAGTAGTTGTAGCAATTTGTTGTCTGAATTAATTATCTTTTGTGACTGCACTGTTTTAGTTTTGTTATTTTATTTCATGATATTGTTTTTGTGATAACCTCTCCACCATCAGGTGAATCTGTAGGAACAATATTCGATTAACATTTGCGTTGATATCAGATTCAAAAACTAGATTACAGTCATTACATGTTTTGTATCCAGTTTGAAAAGTAGACACCTCATGGGACACACTTGCTTTCAAATGATTTACAATACTTGTATAAATTAATAAATCAATCCTTAATTTCACATCTGCATCTACATCCATACTCCGCAAGCCACCTGACGGTGTGTGGCGGAGGGTACCCTGAGTACCTCTATCGGTTCTCCCTTCTATTCCAGTCTCGTATTGTTCGTGGAAAGAAGGATTCTCTGTATGATTCTGTGTGGGCTCTAATCTCTCTGATTTTATCCTCATGGTCTCTTCGCGAGATATACGTAGGTGGGAGCAATATAATGCTTGATTCTTCGGTGAAGGTATGTTCTCGAAACTTTAACAAATGCCCGTACCGAGCTACTGAGCGTCTCTCCCGCAGAGTCTTCCACTGGAGTTTATCTATCATCTCCGTAACGCTTTCGCGATTACTAACTGATCCAGTAACGAAGCGCGCTGCTCTCCGTTGGATCTTATCTATCTCTTCTATGAACCCTATCTGGTACGAAACCCACACTGCTGAGCAGTATTCAAGCAGTGGGCGAACAAGCGTACTGTAACCTACTTCCTTTGTTTTTGGATTGCATTTCCTTATGATTCTTCCAATGAATCTCAGTCTGGCATCTGCTTTACCGATGATCAACTTTATATGATCATTCCATTTTGAATCACTCCTAATGCGCACTCCCAGATAATTTATGGAATTAACTGCTTCCAGTTGCTGACCTGCTATTTTGCAGCTGAATGATAAGGGATCTATCTATCTATCTATGTATTCGCAGCACATTACACTTGTATACATTGAGATTCAATTGCCATTCCCTGCACCATGCGTCAATTCGCTGCAGATCCACCTGCATTTCAGTACAATTTTCCATTGTTACAACCTCTCGATACACCACAGCATCATCTGCAAAAAGCCTCAGTGAACTTCCGATGTCATCCACAAGGTCATTTATGTATATTGTGAATAGTAACGGTCCTATGACACTCCCCTGCGGCACACCTGAAATCACTCTTACTTCGGAAGACTTCTCTCCATTGAGAATGACATACTGCGTTCTGTTATCTAGGAACGCTTCAATCCAATCACACAATTGGTCTGATAGTTCATATGCTCTTACTTTGTTCATTCAACGACTGTGGGGAACTGTATCGAACGCCTTGCGGAAGTCAAGAAACACGGCATCTACCTGTGAACCCGTGTCTATGGCCCTCTGAGTCTCGTGGACGAATAGCGCGAGCTGGGTTTCACACGACTGTCTTTTTCGAAACCCATGCTGATTCCTAGAGAGTAGATTTCTAGTCTCCAGAAAAGTCATTATACTCGAACATAATACGTGTTCGAAAATTCTACAACTGATCGACGTTAGAGATATAGGTCTATAGTTCTGCACATCTGTTCGACGTCCCTTCTTGAAAACTGGGATGACCTGTGGCTTTTCCAATCCTTTGGAACGCTACGCTCTTCTAAGAGACCTACGGTACACCGCTGCCTGAAGGGGGAAGTTCCTTCGCGTACGCTGTGTAAAATCGAATTGTATCCCATCAGGTCCAGCTGCCTTTCCTCTTCTGAGCGGTTTTAATTGTATCTCTATCCCTCTGTCGTCTATTTCTGTATCTACCATTTTGTCATCTGTACGACAATCTAGAGAAGGAACTACAGTTCAGTCTTCCTCAGTGAAACAGCTTTGGAAAAAGTCATTTAGTATTGCGCCCTTTAGTCTGTCATCCTCTGTTTCAGAACCATTTTGGTCACGGAGTGTCTGGACATTTTATTTTGATCCACCTACTGCTTTGACATAAGATCAGAATTTCTTAGGATTTTCTGCCAAGCATCATACCATCAATATACTTTTGTATAATTAAAGCAATCACAGGCCACGGTCGCAAAAAATAAATCTTTTGACCTAGGTTTCGGCAGTACTATGAGTGGCTTCATCATAAGTAAAATATTCAACTGGACTATAACGTAAGTACAAAAATTATGGGTGTGGTATCAACGTTCGATACCACACCCATAATTTTTGTACTCTTGCTCGGTACGTCAAATAGTAAAGTAGCATAGCCTTCAGCTGATGCGAAGCAGCCTCTAACAAGATTCTTAGTAACGTATGGCCTAAGTGAGGCCTCAATAGCTATGTGTTTATAATTATATGTATGCAGCCAAGAAGAATCCTGTACAGCGAATTGTGTACAATATATATATATTTTTTTTCCAACTGGTACTAATAATTTTTGTCATTTCAGATCCAGGCCATGCTTCCAGCACATTATTGACGTTACTGACAAAGCAGGTATGATTTATAATATCGTTCATCGTCATCATAACAATGGGAAACTTTTGTATCTAAGTGTAACTACTGACTAACAGTACAAGAAAGAAACAGTACTCACATTTCACGTATACAATAAATATCAATCGGTAAAGCCTTAGTCAAAAAATTTTTGAAATAGGATACGTCGAAGTGTGCTGCTCACCCAAGTCGAGCTACAGGTATCATCAGACTGGGCGCCCACGTTAGCAAATGCAAGCAGGTGAAAATTACACCAAAAGTTGCATCTAGTAGCGGCAAATACAAACAGGCTACTTAATATTCAAAATATAGACAACAAAAATTATGATGAACATTATTTAGTACATGAAGGAAAAGGAAGTGTTTTATCTGACAGCAGCAGATATGGTAAAATTTTGTCTACATACGAGCTTAGAAATACAGTGTAAAGGATGAAAACGCCAATATACAATTATAAAGGGAGCTGAATAACTCAGAGTGTAGAAGAGCCAATATAAACCATTTAATAAACAAAAAATTATAAGTCAACATTTCGGTAACTGCACGAGGGAACACGAAATTAAATATCAGGTAATGGCTTTATACCGTTGAAGAAGCTTTGTAGCTACTCATTAAGAATGGCGCCATCATTTGGAGAAAGAAGTTTAAAAAACTGTAATTCTTCGAGAACATCCAATGTACGCCCTTTATTGGCTCTGAGCACTATGGGACTCAACTGCTGTGGTCATAAGTCCCCTAGAACATAGAACTACTTAAACCTAACTAACCTAAGGACAGCACACAACACCCAGCCATCACGAGGCAGAGAAAATCCCTGACCCCGCCGGGAATCGAACCCGGGAACCCGGGCGTGGGAAGCGAGAACGCTACCGCACGACCACGAGATGCGGGCGTACGCCCTTTATTCTCTGTGTGCAAAGCGTTAACATCGGGAACAGCTTTAGGCGAGTGACCTGTAATCACAAGGTGGTCGGCAAAAGACGAATTCTGGGTGCTAGTGCCAGTTTTTCTTAAAAGATATTCTTTATATCTGACTGTAAAGGGACGTCCTGTTTGTCCTTTGTAGTAAGAAGAGCAGGTGTCGGGAAAATGTTACAGCCACCAGAGTTTTCGAAAGGAAAACGAGTCGATTTTAAATTATAATTTTTTTTTTTTGCAAACTATTGTTGGCTGAAAAGGCGACATTACATTTGTGTTTATTACTAGCGTATATTTATATTTCGTCTCGTAACGTCACTCACAATTCAGTGTCACTTGTTTGTTTTTGCAACCGTACAACTGCATCCTATGAGGCCGTTCACCCTTTAACAGTAGTATAAGGGGAAAAAAGGAGGCTACACTCAGAGTCGAAAACAACGAGAAATAAAAATAAATTTTCTTTGGTTTAATGCGGCGTTTTCCATTCAGGAGAACTGTTCGGCAACCTGTCAGTGGTACTATACATTTTTTAGTAGAAATAGTAGTCGTCATAGTTCCACTCGCAGTGTGCGCAGCAGTGGTAGTGTTCGAAAAGTTATAGGTGAAAACTTGAGCTACAATGAAAGGAAAGTTTCAGCAGGGCTTGGAGACATGCTGAGAAAGACTAACTGACAAGGCCGCTGTACGAGAACATTAGGAATTCCTGGTTTCTGCAGCGGTGTGGTCTTTTAAACATTCCTGGTGAAATGAATGTTCAAAGGTATTTCGCGCTTGCAGCCAGTCATTGCGGACAACAGTCCACGGTTTTGACTCGTAACCTAACAGTCATCCTCAGGAGAACCATCGGATTAAGTCTAAATATCGTGGGATGTAGTAAACGACCGGCTGCAGGCCTAACATTCCTTTAAACTGTCACAAAAAGCTCAGTCACACTGCCTGATACAAAAAGTAAATAACCCGAATGACATAGTCGGTCGTCAATTTAAATTTGTACACGTAGACACCATCGGCGGTGCATAAATTCTGTGTGCCAGGTTGAACTGCCGCCTGAGAACATCAGTGTTCTTACCACATTTGGTAGGATATCCGAGAGGCGTGAATATTGTCAGATGACGGGTGATCACTTTGATGCACACGGAGAAGACGAATAACTCTCTGAGACAGCAATATCAGCAATAATGTAGTTTGAAAGGGCCCTCATTGGGGGGACTCCGTTTGACCGGCTGGTTCAGTCCTGCAGTGTATAGACCTCTCGGGCAATTGGACGGAACGTTGGCCAAGCCGACCACGTGTGACCTCTACAAGGAAGTATCGCCACTTTGCGCACCGAACAAATCTTAAACGCTTTCACAACTGCGACTGTTATTCGAAAACAAGTAATGGACTCCATTCAAAATTCTTTGTCATCTCTCATCAGTGGTCGGAGACTAGCAGCAGCCAAATTGTGATTACCATTCATGCAAGGGGAGGCCGCCAATTGTGAAATTCAGATTCGATTCATACTGCGCATAATAAAAGCTCATGGCCAGAGGTGTAATGTGGCAAAGCACCAAGATGCACTTCTCAGCCGTTGTCGAGAAAATCCACAGTTAATAGAAACCGTTGCGGTGAAATACTCTCTACGAGGTATAACTTCCTATAGTGTCGTGGCGCAGCGGTAAGTGCTTGGGTTCGCAAGTCAAAGGTCGCCGGATCGAATTTCGCGCCATGCAATTTTTTTTAGTATTTGTTTTTTGTAATTCATATATATATATATATATATATATATATATATATATATATATTATGGGGTCTCTAATTCGAACGTTTGACTTACACTATACGTATTCGTTTCGGAATATCGTTTCTACGTCTCCCGTTAACTGCACGTGTAAACATTATGAAGACAATTAATAACATTTGTGAAATACAACTTTGTTTGCAGAAAACATAATCATGTTGGAAGTCGCCAGTTTTTCCACGACAAACGACTTTCAACAACTTATTATATGCATAATTGTTGCAACTGATTGCCGGGAATTATATATATATATATATATATATATATATATATATATATATATATATATATATATATTAGAAATACTAAAAAAAAAAGTTGCATGGCGCGAGATTCGATCCGGCGACCTTCGGATTACGAACCCGAGCGCTTACCACTGCGCCACGACGCTGTAGGAAGTTACGAATCGTAGAGAGTATTTCACCTCAACGGTTTCTTTTAACTGTCGATTTTCTCGACAACGGCTGAGAAGTGCATCTTGGTGCTTTGCCACATTACACCTCTGGTTATGAGCTTTTATTATGCGCAATATGAATCGAATCTGAATTTTACAATTGGCGGCCTCCCCTTGTTAGGGTGCCGTTAACACCACAACAGAAATGTTTGCGCCTTGGACTGGTGACGTGACTGGATAGCACGGACTGCCGATAAATGGCGCCGAATCGTAATCAGCGATGATTCACTGCTCTGCGCATCCCCAAGTGACCCCTGCCGGCCTGTGTGGTGGTGACCTGGGGGAAAGTGCTGTTATTACGGTGTTTTGGAGGGGCGCGGCGGTGTTACTCCCGGCCTTATTGTGTAGGGATGACTTCAAGTCACGGTTGATGGTAACTGAGGGATCAACGGTACAGTACAAAGTAGCTGGTATCCTACTTCCTCTCGTTCGATAGTTCAGTGCTGCCATTTTCCATAAGAACAATGCTCTTCTACGTAAGGCACAGGTCTCTATGAACTGCCATAACAAGTTTGAGGTAATGGCGAGAACAGCATGAAGCGTAGACGTGTCCCCGATAGAAAGTGTGGGAGCCGAGCTCGTACATCAGCTCCGCTCCAGTATCACTATCCAGGATAAAATGGACCAGTTAAACAGTTGCGAGCCAGTTTCTCTTACGTGAGAATACAACGGCTTTATGAAGAGAATATAACGACTTTATGACACTCTTTACAACCGACTCAGTAAATTCATCCAGACCTGCGGGACGGAACGTCGTACCGTTAAGTGGGCTCTTACTAGCAAATTCGACTGCTTTTTTATGAAAGAAATAAAATCGCCCACTCTCTCAACAGTGGCCTCGTTTCTTTTCGTACTCTCTCTCTAGCTGTTTCACTCCTTTCACCTAAAATATAAACTTGAACAAACTCTTTAGACTTCCAATTATTGGTTACAGTGATGTTGGCCTGCAAGGACTTTCTCAGTAAAGATCACGGCCCCTGGAACTGGTTATGATTGCCTGTGTTAGTTATATCTGTGATTTTCGACTTTTTGATAGTATTCCAGCATCACATGCATATCTATCTTGGCTGCGTGCAGACAAACTCGGAGATATCAAACCACTGTCAAATGGCTCTGAGCACTATGGGACTCAACTGCTGTGGTTATCAGTCCCTTCCAACCACTGTCTTCACTATTGTCTTATCAATGTCCATCATATTTCCCCACGACCTTACCCATTTCATCTGGAAAACATGACAGACACCCGTTCCCTTTAGAGAAAAATCTTTCTGTTCCACTTCATCGTTCAGCCACTTCCTTGAGATCCTCCTCAGTAGCAGGAACCCGGCCCTGGCATAACCTCCTGCATTATGTTAGAGAACTGAATATCATCTCCAGCTTCAGAAGAGAGTTAAAGACACATCTACTGAAGCAATAAGAAAGATTAACATTGTGCGTGTACGTACTTTTTACTGTTGTATATCCTTTTCCCAAACAAATCTTTCTCATTTCCCACAATTCTTACACCCAAACGTCCATATGTCAGAGACCCAGTGGGAACGTTGTACGCGGATAGATTATGAAGCGTAACACCGATTTCGTTCATGCTATGTGCTGCCGTCCAGTACAAAATGCGTAGATGCTAATTAAAATTAACGCCAGAACTACGGAGCACATGAAAACGGTATCTGTGATTAATTATTTTGTAGAACTCACGTGGGTGAGTTGGTAGAGCATGATGTGTTATGAAAAGACCCTCATGCGAATCTCACCGATTACAACTGTTTACAACTATTTATTCGTGAAACCGTTATGTGGAAGAAGAATTTCCTGATATGTAAAAGGGCTTTTCGGAGTTTGTAGCAGTATTCTTTTGGCGCACTGCTTTCGCTTCGTTAGTTGAAAGCAATAACCCTATAAATTAGATTTGTATCGATAGGTGTGGTGTTCTGTCTCACCTATGGTTACTACTTTCAACAACCGAAGGGAAAAAACGTTGCTACGAACTCTGAAAAGTCCTTGTACATGTCAGGAAAATGTTCTCCCATACAACAGTTGGACGCCAAAATAGTTAAAAACGATTGTCATGAGTGGGATCTGAACGCGGGGACCCTTTATTCGATGCCCTCACGCTCTACTAACTCAACGACGTAATACCTACATAACAACGCAAACTGATACGTTTTTCCTGTGTTCCGTAGTTCTGGTGTTACTTTTAATTGCCGTTTACGTATGTTCTACTGGACGACAGCACGTAAGACGATCTAAACGGTGTTTTGGTTGAAGCTCTTTCGACATACAACGTTTGATACCGATCTGAGTGTCTGACATCCGGATATTTAGTTTTTAGCTGGAGCAGCCTCCTTAAGTTTCTTTGCCTCATAACTTGCTACATCAGAAAACATCTATCTCGTGTACCTCCATATTCGTTTTATATCTGTCACTATCATTTTTTTATCATTGTCATTGTTACTACTATTATTATTAGCACTGTTATAACTATTATTCGCAGCAGCAGGAGTAGTACAAATACTGTCAGCATTAACTTTGTTGGTTCACAGTCAACATTATTTAGTCACATTGCAACTTCAGACGCTCAAATTGAAATGAAAATGCCGTGTGGCTACGGCCTCCCGTCGGGTAGACCGTTCGCCTGGTGGACGTCTTTCGAGTTGACGCTACTTCGGCAACTTGCGTGTCGATGGGGATGAAATGAGGATGACAAGGACACCACAACACCCACTCCCTGAGCGGAGAAAATCTCCGACCCAACCTGGAATCGTACCCGGGCCATTAGGTTATGACTTTCCGTCGCGCTGATCTCTCTTTTTTTTTAATCTCATTTATTTTGTTCATTTTCGTCTGTTGCATCTTTTCGTGGCGGAAGTCGCAAGACACCCGTTTCGGTTCGTCGTTGATCCACTAACCCAGTTTCTTTGACAGAGGGTAGCTAACCCTCTGACCGAACACGCCGAGTTCTGAGTTACCATTCCGGCACCACTCAGCTACCAGGGGCGGACAGACGCTCAAACCGACTCTGTACTATTTCTCATATGATGTAAAAAAGATACTGTATGTATTAAACCCTAGTCTGATGTCAGAGAGAGCTTAGCCGGCCGGAGTGGCCGAGCGGTTAAAGGCGCTACAGTCTGGAACCGCACGACCACTACGGTCGCAGGTTCGAATCCTGCCTCGGGCATGGATGTGTGTGATGTCCTTAGGTTAGTTAGGTTTAAGTAGTTCTAAGTTCTAGGGGACTTATGACCACAGCAGTTGAGTCCCATAGTGCTCAGAGCCACTTCATCAGAGAGAGCTTGATGCCGCTAATCAAATCAGGTTCAATAAATAAATAATTTTATTTAATGTGAACATTTTAGGATAGGCTTTACCGTCACTGTTGTTGACATTAAATGAAACAACAAGTTTACTGTTACCAGTCACTGTTGGTTTATCTCCACGACGCATTTCAAAGGTTTAAACCTCCACCATCAGGTGGATTTCAGACAGAGCCACAAGCTCCTCCAAAAATTCGTAACAGAACTCACACCCATAAAAGTCATATTAACAAATGTAAATCAACCTGATGATGGAGGTTTAAGCCTTTGAAACGCGTCGTGGAGATAAATAAACAGTGACTGGTAACAGTCACTCGTAACTTGTTCTTTCATTTAATTAATAAAAATGTTGCATTGGATGACGCAGTGGCTTCATGCTGAGAATCGTTGCAGCCTACGGTGCCTGCAGATGACAGTGACACATCGTTTATTGTCAGATGTCTTCGTTACTTTGCTACAGACATACGTACTTTCTGTAGCTGTATTGTGTCAACTGTTCGCAGAGAAGCAATTACTCGAAGAACTCCGGCACAACAAGAAGTTCTAATTGTGTATGTTTTTCAAACACCGGCGGACAGACTGGGCTGGAGTTTGCGCGTGGCTGACACGTGTGTGAAGCGACTGAGCCGCCAGTGGCAGGTGGCACCTCCTCTGGCAGCTGACTGCGGGCGGCGAATGCGTCGTTACGTGCCGAGTCGAGGACGTTAATCACGTCTTTGAATCCGGGCCGCGCCCGCGCTTCTAATTGTTTACTCTCTCTTATTGTGTATCACGTCGCAGCAGGAGGGATCATTAAAATCTCTGGAGAAAAGCGGCTGGGCGGAGGCGCGCCCTTCCTGGCGCCACTAACGACTGCTGCCATTTGGGGACGCCGCGCCGAGTCAGAGCCGGTGGCCCAGCTGTCACTGGGTCGCCAGGTGCCCGTCTGCTCCGCGCGCGATGAACGCTTTTAATGGTGACGCAGATGCTAGTTTAGAACTGAGTACTTCACAGGTAACGTCTAAAACGTAAACAATCTGCTAGTAGACTGACAGGCACTGGACTGACGGTGTCGCTGACTAAGGGACATTGTCATAGCTGAATGCTTTTAATACGTTGTCAGTTGTTCGACTGGTTTCAAGCTGTCTGCGTCCTATCGTTATACAGTTATTTTCGCTCCAACATAACAATAAGACACACCGTACTCTATAAACTCATTCTGTGAAGTATTCGACTCCCACATATAAAACAGTTGAAGACGTCTGGTTACGTTATGAATGTGTTAATGTTTTTAAATATAATTGAGGTTAAAAATGCAAAACTTTTATGTCTGAAGACACAAAACCTTAATTACGTTTATATATCCAACGTGTCCAAAAGAACAGACGCCGCACGCACCCACGCACACACACACACACACACACACACACACACACACACACAGAGACAGACAGACCAATTTGCCTGATTCGAGCCGTGGTTTGTCACTCAGTTTTAATATGTTAGTAAGTTTCATATATTTTTGTATTTGTTTGTAAATACCTTACTATTTTTTTTATTCAAAAACGAAAAATTCTGGTGCTTTGAGAAGAATGTCTGTATTTCGAGTAATCCGAGTGCTCCTTTGTATCGAGTAAGGCGTTAGTTATAAAGTATCGAATAATCCGATGATTTCTGTGTATCGCGAAGTACATTACGTGGCGAAAGTGAGCCCTGGTCATTTCCATTACAAGAAACTGCTTTCACTAAGCATCTGGACTCACTGACAAAAAAATTTTGTGTACTGCTTAAACTGAAAGCAATTATCGTTTTTATAATACCCAACAGTATAATAAGTATTTTTTTTAAAAAGGAAAGCCATAATTATGACTGACAGTATATCAACGTACGCAGCTACCCACAGGTGACACGGAGCTTGTGGTGCTTTGTCAACAGCGCCGTGAGACCCGCAGAAAACCAGCTAACTGGCATCCCATGGGCGGCATATCAGCTAACGGACGCGGCCTCAGTACCAGTAATTACCGTAATAGCTTGGTGTTCATCTGCACAGCTGCTGTGCCTCGCAGAATTGTGGTGTCTGCTCGCCTCGACACTGCTGGGACCGTGTTGAAAAGTGCTACACGAGGTTTCGAAGGCATTATACCAAAATAATTTCAAGAGAAGGGAGTTCCATTACCAATTTTTTTTTATGTCAGCATGGCTCGTTTGTGGCCGAGAAAAATAACTCAGAAATTGCTGAAATAAAGCTTTCGTAACATTGGACTCGCATTCGGGACTTTGAAAGTTCAAACCCACGTCCGGTCATCCTGAATTAGGTGTTCCGTAATTTCCCTAAATCGCTTCAGGCAAATGACGGGATGGTTTCTTTGAATGGGCATGGCCGACTTCCTTCCCTAATTCCAAGGGATCGATGACCTCGGTATTTGACCTTCTCCCCCAAATCAACCAACCAACCGACCAAAGCTACTGTTGTATACTGACATGAGAATTTAGGATTCCATGGGCTCTTTCAGTTTCAATAAAACAAGAAAATGTACCATAAGGCCGACACTTAGACCGTCTTTGCATCGGACCATTACAGGGCAACTAGTCCGGTCTGGTTCCGACGATCCACCAGTTTAATCGCCCTGAAGAGGCAAAGGTAACACTGTGGGGATATACCAAATTATATGGGAGAATGTACAAAGAAAACAAAACACGATCTCCTCATCTGCTCAGCTCACAAATTCAAAGTTAACCTGCCAAAAGAAAGCCACAAATTTTAATTAATTATACACCATTAAGTTGCGAGGCAAACTGATTAAATAGCGAGCTTCACTGAATATTTATCGAACTATTGCTCTTGCGGCACTTAAATTTCCCCAAAAATAGGCTAGCGTGGCCCGACCACCGCCGGACAGCGATCGGGAGATCAACTGCCCAGAACCTTAGTTCAAATCCATCAGCTGCTTAATTAAGGAGAAAAAGGCAATATACCATGGGGAGGACGAATCATTGTGCTTGCCAATGTTACGGATGTCATTTTCACTTATTTTACGAAAAAAAATTAACATAATAGAAACTTACCACACTTGGGGTACAAAATATACATTATCAAACATGAACGTGCAAGACCTCTGGAGAAGTGTCTACTCGGTTGTTCAGCTTCTTCTCACCAAGCACGTTGGCTGGGAGGGGGGGGGGGCACTTCATTTGATTGGATACACCAAAATTTTGGGGAGAAAGCAACTGACATTTCTACAGTGGTCGGATGGAGCCACGGCTTCCCATCCTTTGATGCCGTACAGAAAACTCAAAAACGGGAAACTGGATAATTCGCCGGGAATTGCAGTGGCGATACGGTGTCCTCTGACCGAATGAGGGCAAGAGCCAGCTCTGCCAACAGAAGCACGGAACAACCTGCTGCCCAACTTACACGAAAAGCCCTCCTGAATAGACTCACTAAGACAAATGGAACCTGAGACGACACTGGGAGCGCATCTTCGTGGGAAGAAAAACGTAAGCCCTGTACACGCATGTCCAATACAAGGAATGAAGCAGTCACTAACTAGTGGCAGAAAATGAAACAGTATTTCATAGCAATACGAGACAATCATGTTACAATATGAACAGCTGCCACCTTTCGAAAAGGGTACCGACCCTACATATTAACAATGACTGATTTCTGTTTTCTTCTTTGCTAGAATCAGCTTGTGTTTTGTACACAGTATGAGACTATGGTCGAGCGTTTGACATACCCCTGAGACGCTAATGAGATTTGAAGCTGGTGACCTATACAATCGACAGACCGCTTCCCACAATGTCATGTGAAACATTACAAAAAAATCATGCAACGGAAAGTAATGAAAATCAGAATTCAAACAGGGGTGGCATAATTAAATATCAAATATGAGAACCGTAGCTTAAATAAGTATAGTGAGAAAGGCGGTTCATCAAAACCACGAAATAAGATGAAACGTCAGAAACAAATCTTGCTTAATACTAAGATGCATTACATTGACTTCAGTCACTGAATAGGCAAAATTAATATTTGTAAACTGCACGAAGGTTCAGATGAATCATTCGTTATATGGTATAATATCGTGGTGCAGGTAGGTCGAAACTGGACTTAATCAATACAACTAGTTATGCCCATGTAAACCTCCAATGACTGCTGAATAAGTCGACAGATAAAAGAAAAGACTCAGAAATGTACATAAAAGCAGCAGCTCCGTTGTCTAAGTGCATGCTGAGTTCAACTGTCTGACTGAATGTATTAATTTAGAAAAGCAAATTCTAACAAGGAGCAAATGACCTTGCGATCTCTTCGTCACGATGTTCACAAATGCGACTCATATTCACTAAGATTCACAGGGTGGCTGCAGTGACAGGTGATAGCTGTAATACAAAATTGTTAAGGCTTTCGTGGCCACTTGTTGACAAACTGCCTATTGGCTTCTGTCTCGGGTTCTTCGGCCGACGTTCATCTAATGATAGCTGTAAGTTGGGCCCTGACATCTACGATAAGCTCTAGGTGAAGTTCTGCATCTCTGCCGTTTCAAGGTGACGACGTCTCTGTTTCTCCTATAGTCCAAGACAAAGAAATTGCCCCTTTGGAGATATAAGACGAAGTGAGTACCCGCCCTCCTTCACAAAATCATGCAGGTTCCGCCAGCAATTGCTTCTCACTAGCTATTAGTTGTAGACTTTCCGAATTTCAAACAATGAAAAATCTATAACAAAAGCAACTATCTCCATTCCCCTAAAGCATCTTCTGTGATTAGTAATATACATTTCTCACTTAGAGTAGGACACAAAACAGAAATTGTCTCTCACCATCAGAATGTTTTCACAAGTCGACCAATGACGTCAGCTGCATATAAATACTCACAACTCTTCATCCTTGCTATGAAAATAATTTTTGTGAATGAATCCGAAAGTCCCTCACAAAAATTAGACGTGAATTACTAATGACCTACTTTGAGTTCAACAGTTTGTTCACTCTTTGAGGCTGTCGTGCTTTCCCGTATTAATTTAGAAAAGCAAAATCTAACAAGGAGCATTCCTTACGTTACTTGTCAAAAAATTGTTCAGATGGCTGTAAGCACTATGGGACTTAAAATCTGAGGTCATCAGTCCCCAAGAACATAGAACTACTTAAACCGAACTAACCTAAGGACATCACACACATTCACGTCCGAGGCAAGATTCGAACCTGCAACCGAAGCAGCGCGGTTCCAGACTTAAGCGTGTAGAACCCCTAGGACACAGCGGCCGGCACTACTTCTCACCCATTTACTGTGTACCTCAGCTGGCATTTCGGCGATGAACAGTTTTACGATTCGCTTGCAGTTGTACCCCTGCGGTTCCCACTCTCCTAATGTCAGGCAGTGAACAAGGCTACGTAAATACAACACCAATCTCTTTCACCCTAGCCGGCCGATGTGGCCGAGCGGTTCTAGGCGCTTCAGTCCGGAACCGTGCTGCTGCTACGTTCGCAGGTTCGAATCCTGCCTCGGGCATGGATATGTGTGATGTCCTTAGGTTAGTTAGGTTTAAGTAGTTCTAAGTTCTAGGGGACTGATGACCTCAGATGTTAAGTCCCATAGTGCTCAGAGCCATTTGAACCATTTGAATCTTTCACCCTATAGAAACGAATCTGAGAAGTACTTACTAGTTTTGCAATAGCTGGTGTTAATTTCAGTTGCATCCATGTCCTCATGCATCACTAGTAATTTTAATTGATACGGTAGTCTAATTTTAATAGTGTGTACTAATGAGGCTATAGATCAGTTTTGGGAAAAACTGTCCCTCAACAACACCCACAGTTTCAAAAGTGTCAGCTTTCAACAAAATGGTAGAGAGGAAGCTTTTGTTCCTATTGGCGTTAATACTGAGCCACTACATTTTATAAGTGATAATACAAATGAGGCATGTTTTAAAGAATTTGGAACCTGGACCAAGTCTGAGGACATGAAACATAGTCCCGAGAACACAATAGCACTAAAAACGCTTAAAAGGAGAGAAAAAGCATTTAGACACTTCATATGCATAGGGTTGTACATTACGTTTGTGTATCGCTGGACACATACCATTTTGCCATAGCAGTAACGTTAAAACTACGTGCAGAGGCTCTTGATGTAAATGACAATTTTCAGAATTCGAACATTTATTGTTTTGCGAATTCGCGTGTCCTTATAAACAGTCTCTCACCAGAAGAGGGTAAGCAAAAGAACAGAATATTAGAATCAACTTCTCCATCATACACAAACTACGATAGCCAGTTGCATTATATTTACATCGAACAATATGAAACAATATGAATTTGGCTGCGAATGTACTACGGTCTTAATTTTGAGTTAATGTGCCGCTCTGCCGCCAGACGCTACTGACATATTTCTGGAGCGCTGACGCAACTATTTTCTCGGACTTCTTTTCATTGCCCACCTGTGTATTTGAAACCGACACGTCATCGGTCAAGCTGTCTGCGATGATCGCAGCCGTTTGCTGGCACCGGTTTTAAGACTTGTGTCATAAAAATTACTCTAAAAATCTTGTTGGTTGCTGAAAAAATCTCGTACCCGGTTTTGGAGATTTTTTATTTTTGTATTCACAATTTGTTTGGGGCCCAGCCCACCGTCTTGTGATCTGTCAGTAATTAAAATTTGGGACGGCAAACTTTTCCCATAATACAAATCCAAGTATACACAATTACAAGGTTCAAACACGTACAAAAATAATAAAAATTGAAGATATCAAAACAGGCGAAAAAGTAAATGTCACGTGCAGTTACATAAGCTCAAGAGTCAGTTGCAGAGGACATACATCAAGAAATGCGTATGGTATATCAGGTCCAATAACTTTTCACTCATACAGACAGAAATAAAATGCAGCAGGACCAGAGGGCCAAGTAAAGCACGCTGTGGCCGATAGAGGGCACCATATCATGCGGTGGAATCAGCAGAATCATCAGGAAATTAAATAAGAGTTGTATATCAAGATTACAATCAATGAAAAAAGTAAAGTTAAAAGGCAAACTCGTGTAACATACGACAGCAACTATTACATATGTGAAAATTACAGCATACTGAAAAATAAACTCAAAAATTGCTGTAAATGTCACTGAATATCTGGTGCTATAAGCTGTGGCCGCAAAAAGCACACGATTTTTACTTCCAACAGCAACTGAAAAAATTATCAAAAATCTGAAAAAGCCAATCTCCTGTTCCCCTGATCTGTTCATTAAGCAATCGGTCTTGGGAGGGCCAGCTATGTACGAAAATTTTTACATCTTCCAAAACATCAAAATAAACTTTTATTCTTGAATTGAAGAATCTGTAAATTATTTTCGATGTCACGAAGCTAAGACTGCCCTGAAGCAAACGAGCTCCTAGTGCACTACCACTGCTAGGATAGTCGTGTTCCCTATATCGCGTTCTGAACTCTCTTCCATTCTGTTCGATGTATATCTTGTCACAAGCTCAGCACTTAATCTTACAGACCCACCCCATTGCAAAACGTATTAACAGGCAGCTCTATACTATGTTGGTGAAGCTACCCCAATCTGTTAACAGCATCAAAACCTACCACTACATCATTATGGTACTTAAACTCATTACTAATCTTCAGAGAGGGGGCGCAGCATGTCCAACTTCTTCGTTCTTCACTCCGGTCCCACCATAGCAGCATAATTAACTTCTTGTTTCTTTACCCCTATCTCTCCATACGAACATACTCAATTTCATCATCCTTTACTCCAGGCCCTTCTTGAGTCTGCTAAGCTTTACTCCTTTCCCTTCGCAAGACTGCTCAGTTACAGGTTGCGTCACAGGTCATACACACTGTATTACATGCCGAACATATCGATACTTAATTAACGATAGCAAAAAGTTTATTTGGAACTGTTTAATGCTGTTGTACACTGTACGAACGAACCAATACAAATGGTTTAGGTTAAAGGTACTGAAATTGAAATAGTAATTCAATCAAACTGCACATAAAGCTTTGTCGAAGATTTACAAGCTCCAGTTGCTGCAGTGAATTACGACGGCTTGTGACAGAATGCATGAAAAGTTGCAAGAATGACTGTTCCCACGTCGATATACACTGACAGATCTAACTTATAACCGCATACACTGGTTAAATACCCGCGAGCTTTCGGCCGAGGCCTCCGAGGCCTTTGTCAAGTGGTGACTGTCATGTGACTGCTGTTGCTGCCCTTAAATAGCTGTGCTACCGTCTGTGACGTCGCTGGTGCCCAGTTCAGCGCCATAAAAGGTAATGTTTTGTTTAGCATCTGTCGCAGCCTCTTCAGCCGTCCGATGACCGCCCCCCCCAAACTGTACCGGACTGTACACCACCGTCTTTATTGAGGCTGTCACCAGCTATTCTTGGCTCAGTCGCTTCATTTATATCGCTGTCCTAGAAACCATTTACCGTTTAATAACACATGTCTCATCGAGGGCAAATCGATGTCCCTTTTCCAGATCATATTCTGCTACTACTGATTCTCATGATACCGCAGGCGGAAAGAAGTCTAGTGTTATATACGGCGCCGCCCAATAGTGCGAAGTCTCTCTGACAAAACTGTACTGGCTGTTGCATATCACTACCGTCCTGGGGCCTAAATCAACCTCCTCAGTCCTCATGAGTTGTCTAATTTTTCCTGCAGAATGGCGTCTCAGAAGCATCTGGCGACAAAGCTGTGCATTAACTGGAAATGAAACCTTTCATGGTAATGATAGTGCATTCGCTGATCATTTCATATCGTTGGAGGTAAATATACTGCAATCTGGGTCTCAAGGATAAGCTGATCCTGAAAACTGAATTTGTTTTATCCTTGTTTAGGAGCGGTCTAATCTTTCCTGTACTGAGACACAGAACAGCAAAAAAAGCAAGATGCTTCATGTAGGCATGAAAAATTTTACAGGGACCTAACATATATAAAAGAGAAGCGATCGCGTAGTAATTGACCAGGTCAACGGCAACATCAATATTTCTATGCGTTTTTTATATCTTAAAGTTTACCGCATTATAATCGTTGTTCTGGATGCAGTTACTAGTTAAACTGAGACGTTTTCGAGCATGATACTTAACTTTCCAACACGAGAAGATGTGTGACAATTGTTGAAGCAGAGAACTTGCAATTCGTACCCCTGACTTGTGATCGGAAATACGTTTTTCCGTGGTTTCTTGACTGATTGTGGCGAATGTCGGGAGCTGGTTTCCTATCCGTCCTTGCCTAATTTAAGCTTGTACTCCGTCTATGATGATCGCGCCATCGATGGTACGTCAACCTTATTTTCTTAGTAATTTACTTTCGTTACTTCTTCGAAATACCATACTCACGATAAAGGTTACGAAAATGGTTCAAATGGCTCTGAGCACTATGGGACTTAACATATGAGGTCATCAGTCCCCTAGAACTACTTAAACCTAACTAACCTAAGGACATAACACACATCCATGCCCGAGGCAGGATTCGAACCTGCGACCGTAAGGGTCACGCGGTTCCAGACTGAAGCGCCTAGAACCACACGGCCACACCGGCCGGCAGATAAAGGTTACGATTAGGAATATCGCAAAAGTAAACCCACACAAACACTGTTTACGACAACTGTCGTAAGGTGATTGATCACAACATTGGGAACATCTTTTGTTAGAGACAATACACTTAAATGTCTTTTAAGACTGGTTATGCTGCTGAGAAGTGACAAAGCGTAGGTACTCTGCAGCTTTAGTATGTAGTGTATGTCGCCAATCATTCAGTTCCTTACGTGATTCTGAACTATCTTTCTCCGCTAAGAGACACTCATTCCAACGGTTTTCTTAATGAAAGTAACTGTCAGTTTAATACGGTAGATAGAAGGCTGCGAACCTAGTTAGCAGACCCTGCTAGCCTTGTGAAATCTCATCATCTCTGGGACGGCGAATACCAAAGGACACTTAACGTCACTGGGAAGTGTCAGCGAACATTCTGTCTCAACCAAATGTGTTGTACTTGGCGTGATCTGTCTAACGTAGACGTCTAGTGTCAAGATATTCAAACGCCCTGTACATAAATGTAAAAGTATTTTTATCGCTCCATCACCCCCATCTTCCTTTTTATTTCTATACAAATCCCTATTTCTATTCAAGGTATCGCTACACAACGCCTATTTTCCGTTCTATTTCTGTACAAACCACTATTGAAGGTTTTCTGTACACTACATTAGGCATTGGTAAGCAGAAACATCTTTTATATAAATTCGAAAACAGTTCCGCTACCTGTCATTTCTATACGTCGATGCTTGGAATGACAGAAGTCTGAGCGTGGGAGGGGTGCTAGAAAATCTGAAAGCGGGATACTTAGACTTAATCTAGCTACAGGAGTCGCTAGTGAAGTGAAATGGAAAGAAGCCAATGATTTCTGGTCAAACGAGTGTACGGTAATATCAACAGCAGCAGAAAATATAATAACGAATGTAGAATAACCAGCGTAGGATTCGTTATGAACAGAAACGTGAGACAGAGAATCGACAGTAAACCAACACCGACAACAATACTTCTGGAATGCATCCCAACGTGCACGCTGAAGATGAAGAGATAGTACATCAGGATCCTGAACAGTTAGGTCAGTTCGTAAAGGGAGATGGAAATCTAATAGTCGTGCGGAATTGGAATCCTGCTATAGGTGAAGGAGTAGAAGGTAGGATGACGGGAGAATATGGGCTTTGTAGTATGAATGACAGAGCAGGGAGTGTACTTGAGCTCTGCAACAAAATTCAGATATTTATAAATTATAGAGCGCAGCAATCAGTCGTCCTTTCTTTTGCATATTTTATTTGACAAATCCAGATTTCGGCTAATGCCTAGCCATTATCATTCTGTATTTTCTAGTCCCGATGCATGTCAGTTGCCCGTTGTTCGGGCGTCAGTCACAGTCCTTTGAATACTGCTGTATAAAAAAGCTTCTATAATGTTAATATTTTGTCGCATCACTTGTGTTGATCCTGCCCACTTGGCAAGTGTGGGGTGCCTGGGAAACCTGCTTGCTCGGATTGCTAGACAATACAAGCAACTACGAGGTGCATTCAAGTTCTAAGGCCTCCGATTTTTTTTCTAAGTAACTACTCACCCGAAATCGATGAAACTGGCGTTACTTCTCGACGTAATCGCCCTGCAGACTTACACATTTTTCACAACGCTGACGCCATTATTCCATGGCAGCGGCGAAGGCTTCTTAAGGAGTCTGGTTTGACCACTGGAAAATCGCTGAGGCAATAGCAGCACGGCTGGTGAATGTGCGACCACGGAGAGTGTCTTTCATTGTTGGAAAAAGCCGAAAGTCACTAGGAGCCAGGTCAGGTGAGTAGGGAGCATGAGGAATCACTTCAAAGTTATCACGAAGAAACTGTTGCGTAACGTTAGCTCGATGTGCGGGTGCGTTGTCTCGGTGAAACAGCACACGCGCAGCCCTTCCCGGACGTTTTTGTTGCAGCGCAGGAAGGAATTTGTTCTTCAAAACATTTTCGTAGGATGCACCTGTTACCATAGCGCCCTTTGGAACGCATTGGGTAAGGATTACGCCCTCGCTGTCCCAGAACATGGACACCATCATTTTTTCAGCACTGGCGGTTACCCGAAATTTTTTTCGTGGTGGTGATTGTGTGTGCTTCCATTGAGCTGACTGGCGCTTTGTTTCTGGATTGAAAAATGGCATCCACGTCTCATCCATTGTCACAACCGACGAAAAGAAATTCCCATTCATGCTGTCGTTGCGCGTCAACATTGCTTGGCAACATGCCACACGGGCAGCCATTTGGTCGTCCGTCAGCATTCGTGGCACCCACCTGGATGACACTTTTCGCATTTTCAGGTCGTCATGCAGGATTGTGTGCACAGAACCCACAGAAATGCCAACTCAGGAGGCGATCTATTCAACAGTCATTCGGCGATCCCCCAAAACAAATCTCTTCACTTTCTCGATCATGTCGTCAGACCGGCTTGTGCGAGCCCGAGGTTGTTTCGGTTTGTTGTCACATGATGTGCTGCCTTCATTAAACTGTCGCACACACGAACGCACTTTCGACACATCTATAACTCCATCACAACATGTCTCCTTCAACTGTCGATGAATTTCAATTGGTTTCACACCACGCAAATTCAGAAAACGAATGACTGCACGCTGTTCAAGTAAGGAAAACGTCGCCATTTTAAGTATTTAAAACAGTTCTCATTCTCGCCGCTGGCGGTAAAATTCCATCTGCCGTACGGTGCTGCCATCTCTGGGACGTGTTGACAATGACCGCAGCCTCATTTTAAAACAATGCGCATGTTTCTGTCTCTTTCCAGTCCGGAGAAAAAAAAATCGGAGGCCTTAGAACTTGAATGCACCTCGTAGTATTAATGAATTTTTATTACAGTGAGATAAATGCCAATACTTAACTTTGAGAATTTACAAGTACTTGTCGCAAGCAATGGGCGACAAAAAAAAAAAAAAAAAAAAAAAAAGAAACAAGAAATCTCGTCAGTATAGACAACTTCTTATAAAAGTGAAGTTAGACAGTTCGTAAGCCACTGCTGCAGAGCTGGTAGAACGGATAGTCTTCTATTGAGACGTGGCCAGGTGGCGCGGTGCTTACGTTCTCTTCGCCCAGAGGCCGCTGCTGCCTCGGTGTCGTCCTAGAGAGGGGTCAGTCAGCGTACTATTGTCTGACGTCTTCTTCAAAGCCCTCTCCGCTTTAACGTTTCTGACCGGGGTGCCGGTGCTTGACTTTACGTCGGAACAATTTACATCATCATACTGACTTTTTTGTTTGCTCTTATTTGTCTTCCTTTTTAGAATTTTTTTCTATTGGAATCTGCCTGTGTAGCTTATAACCCGTAAATGAGTTCCAACCAGGACTGCTCAGAGATCGGTATAGCGTCAGCCCGCGTAGCAGAAGCGATGTGTTGTAGTTACCTCTTAGCGCCAAAATTAAATTTGTTTCTGTCTTGGGTTTGCTGGTGTTGGTACAGATCAGCTTTAATCGCCGTGTGCAAAGTAAGCGTGATTGACAGTTGTGCTGCAGGTTGCTGACCGCCGTTTTCTCGGATAAATTGAGCATCGAGAAGCTGTGGTTAGGTTAGGACACGAGTGCAAATTGAGGGCTACAAAACGCGTTGGCTGCCGCAGTCCAGTTAATGGAGATTTAAAATCAGCTGTGGACAGAGTATATCACGTTCCCGCCGTACCTGACGGTGGCAGCTTCCGGCGTTGCTCTGCGTTACATGGACAGCATTTCAGCACTTGAAAAAAG
Source organism: Schistocerca nitens (assembly GCF_023898315.1). Classification (NCBI taxonomy): domain Eukaryota; kingdom Metazoa; phylum Arthropoda; class Insecta; order Orthoptera; family Acrididae; genus Schistocerca; species Schistocerca nitens. Next base: position 176,317,457 of record NC_064618.1, read on the forward strand.
ACCCGCCGCGTTTTGCGTTGCCCTTAACTGAGCGATAGCCAATGTGGCAACACTCCAGCGCCAAGTGACAGACGTAATTTCAAACGTACTGTAGTGTTCATTTGTTCAAATTCAGATTGATTGTTCGTAAAAAATTTCATAAATGAATTACAGAACCGTGAGGCTGTGGTTAACATGTCCAGCTACTTAAAGAGAGGACTGCAATATGTATGTATGTGAATCCCAGTCATAATTCTAATTACATTATTTTGTGGAATGAGTAATTTTTCCAGCCGCCTTCTGTGGCCCAGCGGTTCTAGGCGCTTCAGTCCGGACCCGCGCTGTTTTTACGGTCGCAGGTTTGAATCCTGCCTTGGTCATGGATGTGTGTGATGTCATTAGGTTAGTTACGTTTAAGTAGTTCTAAGTCTAGGGGACTGATGACCTCAAATGTTAAGGCCCATAGTGCTCAGACCAATTTCAACCATGTTTAAGTAATTTTCGTAAGCGAGGAGTTACACCAGAATATTCTCCCATAAGCAATCAGTGAACGAAAATCAAAATACGGTAACATAGAGATTTCTATAGCCGGTCGGAGTGGCCGAGCGGTTCTAGGCGCTACAGTCTGGAACCGCGCGACCGCTACGGTCACAGGTTCGAATCCTGCCTCGGGCATGGATGTTTGTGATTTCCTTAGGTTAGTTAGGTTTCTAGGGGACTGATGACCACAGAAGTTATGTCCCATAGTGGTCAGAGCCATTTTTGATTCCTATACCCTCAAAGTCCACAATTATTTTTACAGAAAAAATAACCAAGCCTAAACGTTTTCGCAGTTATCCTCTATGGTCTTCCTGCTTACGTTTTCATCAGTATAAATGCATAAGAATATAGAACTTTCTATCTTGTTTAACTTTTCTTGTTGATGTACAAAGTTAAGAGGAGGTGAGATAATTCTGAAACGACACAACTGAATGAGGCTTTTATTTAGATTTTATAGCTGGTCCTTCTGTGCAAAATCAGTCAGTAACCTTCATAAAAAATAAAAAAAATTACTATTTTCTACATCTATCCTTAGTTTCACAACAATGCTTACATCATCTGATTCTACATGACGGCCTCAAAACTAACTTTTTGGACATGTTTTACACAAGAAAGTCTTTCTTAGGGTGTTTCAGAGCCAGACTTTATAAATGATGAGCATCAGTACCTAAACGTATTTGTTTGCTTATGAATAGTTCCGGAGGCTTTGCTCCACCCTATGAATTAGTGCCGGTGTTTCTCATGTAGGAGTACTGTCCGAGTCTAAACGCCGGAAATGATTCTGATGATGAATCAAAGACTCCGAAACGCGTCAAGGACAAAAATATTAATGTTTTTAGCTCGTTACGTTGTTTGTTATGTTTGTATTTTCAGCTTCAGACTGTGCTGCAGTCTTACAAACATTTATATGGCTGCTTCATTTGAATGTTTAATTTCAACAAAGACAATAAACGAATAATTTACACTTCGGAAATATCCAATTAACGGGAACTGCTGACTGGTTTAAGACAAACGTGGCAGGTAAGTATGCGAAAATTAAAATCGGGAAAGGTGTACTTCCGATTTTCCAAGGACCTCCCGGAGCCGTGTACCTGGCGTTCCGCATTCCCTGTGAGTGCTGTCTGCTGCTGAGCGTGCTCGGGGCTTCGCCATTCAGACCCCGGTCGCTGGCGCGGCCTCTGAGGCGTCTCCGCTCCACCCTCTGCCCTCGCGACCCAACCCCGCGTGGGAGCCGCGACGCATTTAGTCCGATGAGCGCTCGAGTCGCAACGATTCTTTCAGTCTCGTTCCCTTAAAACGCCGACCCCAATCCGACGCGAGGGCGGAAGAAGTACGCGACAGCGTTTATCTTTGTTTCTGCTGCTTACAAATCTCCACCACCGCTGGCGGAGATCGCTCCACCAGAAACACCCTGCCGCTTCCTCTCCACCAACCCCCTCCCCCTTCCATACCCCTCCCAACCCTCTTAAAAACTTTTCCTTTTGGGAAATAAAAGCTAAAGCCGAGGCAAAGTGTAGAGCTGACACTCACGGAAGACCGGAGATGCAAACGCAACGGAGGAAAACTGTGCAATGGGAAGGAACTTGAGTGAGTGGCAGATATCAGAGAAAACGAAATAATAATGGATTAACATAAATCAACCTCTTTTGGTCCAAAAGTGAAATAATTCTTAGTTCTCGGCAACTGCAGTATACAGAAGAACAAATATTTTAAAAAAGTGAAGGAAAGAAACAAGTAGATCTCAAAGCAGCAAAGAAGAAAGTTAAAAGGAAAAAACAGATATCCTTTATTGCACATTGTTTGAAGAAAATGCGTTTGGGAATTTGCCCATCCTGTGTGCAGCTTCAAATGTTTGGTTCACTTTTCGAAGGTTTCTTCGGCTTCTGCATATTTCTATTGCGTACTTTTAATTATAAAAAAATTTGTCTTTTGAATGTAACGAATAAGTAGAGAAATATGAGCTGTTTACAATATAGATAATTGAATTATGTCTTTCAAATAAACTGGTACTAATTTAGCAGAGTACATTCGTAATTTTATTTATTCAGTTAAAGAAGGAAATCCTGTAATTGTAGGTTTTGAGTGTGGGAGCAGTTTTCAGCAGTAATTAACAGGAATGAAGCTACGTAAAGATAAATTACGATACTATAATTATGTACTCTCTCATGTCTGCACTCTGACACATACTTTTACTAAATTCAAATGCATTAAGCATTAACTCATACAGGCTACGTTTTCGTGTGTGTGAATGGGGAGGAGGGGGGTGGGGGGCTAAATTCTTAACAGCGCAAGAACTAAACGTAAACATGGGACTCATGCTACTGCACGAGGACAAATGAATGATACATATTTATGAAGGCTAAACTATTTGAGGGCTTTTTGAGCGTTTTTTCCAGGTTTTTAATCCTGCAAGGAGTAGAACAGGTCTGTTTTTGGATGTCCGACCCATGGATGTCTCGTTTCTTTCTAGCCAAATGCTGGCAAACCGGTTGTGTGTCAGAGCGGGTCTTAATACGTAATAAATGGGATGAAATATCAACTTACTACGTTTATTTTACAAGCAAGGGAACCTCATAGAAGGCTTACTGTTTGGAGGGCATAATACTTAGCTAGTTTCTGTGAAATCACCGAGTGAAAGTAGCAGATATACAGTGAAATTCCTTCTAAACATTTCTGAAGGTTGTGCAGGAGATGTGTTAAGTTTCGTGTTACAAACATAGCCTAGGTAGTAGATCGCTTCTATGTTGACACTAAAACATAATACCACACTCCAACAACGTTAATCTCAATTCCATCACTGAAGTATTTTAGGGAGCGTTTTTCTACGGCGGACGAAACATATGGATTAGTTACGTGATACAACCACTTTTGTTCCACAGTTTTCTGTGTTTGCAAGCTGTGTCGCCTGCACACACGTGACTTGCTATTCGCATGCTAAACTAGGTGGTTCAGTATTCGCTTTAGTATGTCTACTGTCTACAACCCGCTATGAGTTTCTCTCCTGGGTATTCATCTGAGTGCAGTACACGTGTCCAAAGCCCATAGTTACTTGTAGGATAAATTCCAGTCTCTGTCTTATTCTACAGATTTGGCCCTCCATTGCTGCCTGCAATACCATGGAAGTTTTCCTGATGTCTTAACACATGTCCTATCTTCCTGTCCCTTCTTCTCGTCTGTATTTCTTACCTTCCTGATTCTGCAGTGAACCTCGTCATTTGTTATCAAATCACAGAATTTTCAACGCCATTCTATAGACCTCGGCAGGCCGGAGTGGCCGAGCGGTTCTAGGCGCTACAGTCTGGAGCTGCGCGACCGCTACGGTTGCAGGTTCGAATCCTGCCTCGGGCATGGATGTGTGTGATGTCCTTAGGTTAGTTAGGTTTAAGTAGTTTTTAGTTCTAGGGTACTGATGACCTCAGAAGTTTAGTCCCATAGTGCTCAGAGCCATTTGAACCATTTTTATAGACCCCGAGTCTAACTCTTCCATTCTCTTCCTTTCCGGTTTCCCTAACGGCTCTGATTCCCATACAATGCATTTCTACAGTCGTTGATCTTTAGTTATTTATCCATCAAATTAATGTACGTATATCAAAATTTAATTAAAATTTGGTCAAGTGTCAGTCACACTTGGCAGTTCTCACCCTACAGCAAATAGGCGCTTTATTCGGGGAATGTACTGTGATTTGGTCACTTCATGGACACTCCATATTTTTACTTCCAAGACGAATAAGGGAAGAACGTACGACAACACAACATCTTCTAGTCCGGGAATTATGACTCTGCAAGCATAACAAATGATTTTTTAGCATATTTTCACGTTCTTTTCTAATACTTTTATTACTCTTGAGAAGAATGCTAGTCACAATTGAGAGTCTCACAGAATCGATTCTTCAGTGACCAGTGCTACGATCATCCTTAGAATTTTTAACCTCGACTCATAGATTGTAAAAAATCGAGGGAGTTAATGACAACTGACGTCGACAGGTTTAGGGGTATCTGTGGTAAATACTTTTCCTACTTTGAGTTTACAGTTCATACAAGTTTTAATGACACATACAAGACATGCGTCAGCTAGCTATGAGCTGCATTTTGCGCTACGGTCGCAGGTTCGAATCCTGCCTCGAGCATGGATGTGTGTGATGTCCTTTGGTTAGTTAGGTCTAAGTAGTTTTTAGTTCTAGGGGACTGATGACCTCAGATGTTATGTCCCATAGTGCTCAGAAGCATTTGAACCATTTTTTCGGCTGAATTTTGCATTTAACTACCATATCCCTTTCTGAGGATCAAATTTTTCTTTCCGCTTCGTCGTTTAGACTTGTTCCGAGTTCACATTGAGGATTGTTCCAAATTGTCTACATGTACATCATTTCCTAGATCTTCAGTGACTTCTTCTCCCTCCTGGCTTATACGCCTTGTCTTTTTGGCAGTTTATCTTCATATTGTTAACAGCTTCCATTTTTTTATGGAGTCGTTCACTCATTCCCCAGTACTATAAATATTTAATTCTTATGTTCTTTATGTATTATGTCTAATCTTGAGAATCATGTAACTTTTCTAAAAAACCTCATTTCCGCTGATTGGATTTTACTCGTGTATTTCTATGTAGGCAATCATGTCTCTCTTCCACATACTCCACTCGTGTTGCCATTACTTTATACATGTTTTGACTCTGGTGCCCTTCAGTGTATTATTACTCAACGTGATATTTATATTTGTCTGGCTGTAATACTTAATATTGGTTTACGTTATAAAAGGAAAGAGAAAGTTTTATTTGATTCTCACAAATTGAGACAATATTATTCTTTAGCGAATGCTAATCCTTACCATATGTAAGGCCGACGGTCTGCTATGGGGTTTCCCTGAAATGGAGTTTGAAATTAGCTGAGGATATGTATTTTTAGCAAAGAAAGGAAAATAATTTCAGGAAATAATGGAAAATGGTTTTCTAATATTGGAGAGAACACACTGAAGAATCTTGAAGGATAAAAATCGCTGAGGACGCCAAAGTATGAGTAATATGAGTACATTCATGTAGTTGTAAGAGGGGCGACGCATAAAGGTTTAATTGTCATTTTGAAAAAAACTGTTTGCCGCTCCACATTGACAGCCGTGATACACATTGGAATCCGTGCGGCTTAAGCTGCACTTCGTCAATGGACTCCCACATTCTGATTTGGCTCCCCCAGCATCGTGCTGCCGTTCTGTGGCCGAGGAATTTCATCTACAATAACATCGACATCTACATACTTACACTGCATGGCAGAGCGTAGATTGTGACAGTATTTCCCTTTCCTCTTCCACTTGCAAGTGAATCAAGGGAAGAACGACTGCCTGTATGCAGTAAGATAATGTTTGGTTTATGAGGCGGTCAATTCGGCGGTCATCAGCACCCGCACCCGCACAATCGTTACTCCTTCACACAAATTACAGGACGCCCGCTTCCCGCTGCTGGATACGGCGCCTTCCGTTCAGAGCCAACTTGTATATCTCCATGCCATAGGTCCGGTCCCACACTCGCTGCGTCAGCCCAACAACCGTCTTCCACCACCTCCAGGAGCACACCCCCCTACAGGACCTCGCCTCGTTACTCCTCGCGTAGGCCCCAGAGGACGCTGCTTACCGCCCTGACTGTGGCAGGAAAGATATACCACCAGAGCGGCTTTATCGATATGAGCCGCCACGGCTCAGACAGGAAATGTCATCTTTGTTGTTAACTAATTTCTTTATTACGATGTGTGATAAAAGTATGTCGTTTCAAGGCAAGAGCACATGAAGATCCACTACGAACACATTTTTCATGGTACGATTTGTTATAACTAAATGTCAGTTAATAAAACATCTGCGATTAAGGCTTCGACAATATGTTGTTGTTGTTGTGGTCTTCAGTCCTGAGACTGGTTTGATGCAGCTCTCCATGCTACTCTATCCTGTGCAAGCTTCTTCATCTCCCAGTACCTACTGCAACCTACATCCTTCTGAATCTGCTTAGTGTATTCATCTCTTGGTCTCCCTCTACGATTTTTACCCTCCACGCTGCCCTCCAATGCTAAATTTGTGATCCCTTGATGCCTCAAAACATGTCCTACCAACCAATCCCCTCTTCTAGTCAAGTTGTGCCACAAACTTCTCTTCTCCCCAATCCTATTCAATACCTCCTCATTAGTTATGTGATCTACCCACCTTATCTTCAGCAATCTTCTGTAGCACCACATTTCGAAAGCTTCTATTCTCTTCTTGTCCATACTAGTTATCGTCCATGTTTCACTTCCATACATGGCTACACTCCATACAAATACTTTCAGAAACGACTTCCTGACACTTAAATCTATACTCGATGTTAACAAATTTCTCTTCTTCAGAAACGATTTCCTTGCCATTGCCAGTCTACATTTTATATCCTCTCTACTTCGACCATCATCAGTTATTTTACTCCCTAAATAGCAAAACTCCTTTACTACTTTAAGTGTCTCATTTCCTAATCTAATTCCCTCAGCATCACTCGATTTAATTTGACTACATTCCATTATCCTCGTTTTGCTTTTGTTGATGTTCATCTTATATCCTCCTTTCAAGACACTGTCCATTCCGTTCAACTGCTCTTCCAAGTCCTTTGCTGTCTCTGACAGAATTACAATGTCATCGGCGAACCTCAAAGTTTTTACTTCTTCTCCATGAATTTTAATACCTACTCCGAATTTTTCTTTTGTTTCCTTTACTGCTTGCTCAATATACAGATTGAATAACATCGGGGAGAGGCTACAACCCTGTCTCACTCCTTTCTTAACCACTGCTTCCCTTCTATGTCCCTCGACTCTTATAACTGCCACCTGGTTTCTCTACAAATTGTAAATAGCCTTTCGCTCCCTGTATTTTACCCCTGCCACCTTTAGAATGTGAAAGAGAGTATTCCAGTCAACTTTGTCAAAAGCTTTCACTAAGTCTACAAATGCTAGAAACGTAGGTTTGCCTTTTCTTAATCTTTCTTCTAAGATAAGTCGTAAGGTTAGTATTGCCTCACGTGTTCCAACATTTCTACGGTATCCAAACTGATCTTCCCCGAGGTCCGCTTCTACCAGTTTTTCCATTCGTCTGTAAAGAATTCGCGTTAGTATTTTGCAGCTGTGACTTATTAAACTGATAGTTCGTAAACTTTCACATCTGTCAACACCTGCTTTCTTTGGGATTGGAATTATTATATTCTTCTTGAAGTCTGAGGGTATTTCACCTGTCTCATACATCTTGCTCAACAGATGGTAGAGTTTTGTCAGGACTGACTCTCCCAAGGCCGTCAGTAGTTCTAATGGAATGTTGTCTAGTCCGGGGGCCTTGTTTCGACTCAGGTCTTTCAGTGCTCTGTCAAACTCTTCTTATCTGTAGGCAGTATCTATCTTACCCTACATTCTTACATTTGTCCTCTAGCCATCCCTGCTTAGCCATTTTGCACTTCCTGTCGATCTCCTTCTTGCCTGCTTCATTTACTGCATTTTTATATTTTCTCCTTTGATCAATTAAATTCAATATTTGTTCTGTTACCCAAGGATTTCTATTAGCCCTCGTCTTTTTACCTACTTGATCGTCAGCTGCTTTCACTACTTCATCCCTCAGAGCTACCCATTCCTGTCAATTGTTCCCTTATACTCTCCCTGAAACTCTCTACAACCTCTCGTTCTTTCAGTTTATCCAGGTCCCATCTCCTTAAATTCCCAAATTTTTGCAGTTTCTTCAGTTTCAATCTGCAGTTCATAACCAAGAGATTGTGGTCAGAATCCATATCTGCCCCTGGAAATGTCTTACAATTTAAAACCTGGTTCCTAAATCTCTGTCTTACCATTATATAATCTATCTGATACCTTTTAGTATCTCCAGGATTCTTCCAGGTATACAACCTTCTTTTATGATTCTTGAACAAAGTGTTAGCTATGATTAAGTTATGCTCTGTGCAAAATACTACAAGGCGGCTTCCTCTTTCATTTCTTCCCCCCAATCCATATTCACATACTATGTTTCCTTCTCTCCCTTTTCCTACTGACGAATTCCAGTCACCCATGACTATTAAATTTTCGTCTCCCTTCACTACCTGAATAATTTCTTTTATCTCGTCATACATTTCATCAATTTCTTCATCATCTGCAGAGCTAGTTGGCTTCTAAACTTGTACTACTGTAGTAGGCATGGGCTTTGTGCCTATCTTGGCCACAATAACGCGTTCACTATGCTGTTTGTAGTAGCTAACCCGCACTCCTATTTTCCTATTCATTATTAAACCTACTCCTGTATTACCTCTATTTGATTTTGTATTTATAACCCTGTAATCACCTGACCAAAAGTCGTGTTCCTCCTGCCACCGAACTTCACTAATTCCCACTATATCTAAATTTAACCTATCCATTTCCCTTTTTAAATTTTCTAACCTACCTGCCCGATTAAGGGATCTGACATTCCACGCTCCGATCCGTAGAACGCCAGTTTTCTTTCTCCTGATAACGACGTCCTCTTGAGTAGTCCCCGCCCGGAGATCCGAGGGGGGGACTATTTTACCTCCGGAATATTTTACCCAAGAGGACGCCATCATCATTTAATCATACAGTAAAGCTGCATGTCCTCGGGAAAAATTACGGCTGTAGTTTCCCCAGCCGTTCGCAGTACCAGCACAGCAAGGCCGTTTTGGTTAATGTTACAAGGCCAGATCAGTCAATCATCCAGACTGTTGCCCCTGCAACTACTGAAAAGGCTGCTGCCCCTTTTCAGGAACCCTTTGTTTGTCTGGCCTCTCAACAGATACCCCTCCGTTGTGGTTGCACCAACGGTACGGCCATCTGTATCGCTGAGGCACGCAAGCCTCTCCACCAACGGCAAGGTCCATGGTTCATGGGGGGGGGGGGGGAGGAGGGTTCCACAATATAATAACGTAAAAGACAAGATGGGGTACTATAGAAGTTTAGTGTAGTGCAACGAGCAGAGCTGCAAAGTGATACAAGATTTGTTGCAGGTTCATATCTGACGTCATCCAAATGTTTTTCTACACCTAATATGTTCGTCGACTTTCTTACTGATTTAATACAAGTATGCTTTATAACGTACACGTAAGTGCGCTCTCTCTCAGGATTGTCTGTGTTTCATTGGTTTCATTTAAAACAGCACTTGCACTACTTGCAGTAAGATATTTTGCTGTTTCCTGATTAATCTTGCATTTGTAAAGATTTTGCTACTGGATAGAAACAGCAATCGAATAAGAATGACCGTAAAGTTTCACTAAAATGAAAATGTGAGAATGATCAAATAATTTTTACTTGAGGCGTAAGACTATTGTAAATGTTGTATCGCATTATTTGTAATGGACTCTGATGAAATGGAAGCTGATGTCCTTATGGATAGTATTTACTATGGAACTTTTCTTTCCCCTTGTGACACGTTCTTGGGTACTAAAGCTATTATTAATATATATATATATATATATATATATATATATATATATATATATATATATATATATATTGAGAGGCACCCACATGCCTTGCTCATACTGTGGCATCAAGCAGTCAGGCCTGCAAGATGAGTGGTCTGCCAAGCGAGTGGATTCATTCTTATTTATCGAGTAACATGAACCCTAGTACGCACACTTAAGTTACAAGTTATCCTCCTATATGATTAATACGCAACGGAAACACGCATGTGACTATCAGTAATTTACAGAACTCTGACTGTACACTACGCACTGCCAATACCACATTTTCTTTTTGTCTTTTATTTAACGGCTTTTGTCAACACGTGGCCACCGCACTGTATATGAATGGCGCACACATTATAAATTCGGGACAGTATGACAACATACAGTTCGAAGGAAAAGTCCACCAATCTTTTCTTTTCACTATCTTACTTATTCCGATAAATTCTCTAACCTAAACACACAAATTCTATAACCTACAACAATAACACATGAGAAATTCCGCCCAGTGGGCATGGCTTTACATTGGTGAATCTCTATATTATGGTCTCGTAATTATTTAACGCTACAGTGCACTTTCTGGATAGGATGGTGGATCTTTTATTATTTCTCACACTTCGACTCTCACAATCATCATCACGAAACTATCCTCCAGACCGAGCAGTACAGAAGGAACAAGCATAACCCACTAATCTTTGGAAACTACCTTGCTACTCTCCCATGCAAACCACATATACCCAAATTACATGACATACATCACACTGCAATATGAAATACAAAACACTATTTAGTCACAACATTATCACTTTCAGCTTTCCCACTTCAATTAGTATTTATCCCAGTTTCACACGACACTGCCCCACTTTGTAATTCTACTTTCCTACTATGAACTCTGGAGATATTTGCACGTCTTCCTGTGCAATGCAAGCCAAGTGGCGTTGCTGGATAGACAGCCGACTCACCTTGCTTCTCTCTCAGAGTTTGAATCTAGCGTCACATGGAATCATATAACGCAAAGTAATTTTAAGAACGTATTAATCACACACGCGAGTCCTCAACTGATACCATGGACGAGTACTTCTCTTTATCTTTTGTCTCATACACAGTTTGAGACTCACACAGTACTCACCACGTGGAAGTACTCGTCTCTAATTTCAAGTCCTGCACACGCCATTTCTTAAATATTTCAACTTATTGTACACACGCTAGTGATTCAGCTTAACTTAAGCACACGGAAGTATTTCAACTTATTGCTACACGTGGTTTCATTGTGACCGTTGGTCACTTCCGAAGATTACTACAATCCCATTAATATTACCTGCCTGACATTTAATTCTCCCCACAAAAGTTCCTGAAATAGAGAAATTATTATTTCAAACTACTCTTAAATATTCCACATGCATACCATGTCTCCACTCTTTCGTCATTACGGAGCACAACTAAAATAGGTCTTAACAGCACAAGATCCAGCGGCAGAGTGCTGAAACATGGCCGTTCTCGAGGTCCTCTCCACCTCTGCTGAAGTGGGGGGAGCACCTTGCTACCGTATAGGACAGCCACATTTCAGGCGCTCAACCTCAGGTAAATTTCATCTCTTTGGTCCCACCAAAGGTGGCCAAAGGATCGTCTCAAAGATGATCATATATTCACATTCACTATCTGCGGTTAGCAGACGACCATACATTCATTCATTTCACAGATCTCACCAAACTGGATGTAGGGATTTACTTTGTGGGAGTGCACATGTGATCAATTAAATAAATAAATTGTCATTCTTTCCCACACTGGTATCCGGCTTCGATGTATTAATTGAAATGGAGTTATTTTACAAAAAAAATGTGTTGTTCTGACAAAAATAATGAAGTATGTTGTACCTATTTTCAATATCGGGCGGTACTGTACCCTTTCAATATATATATATATATATATATATATATATATATATATATATATATATATATATATATATATATATATATTACAGACAGATCATGTATGGCATACGGAGAAGGGACGAAATGTGCGTTTTAATTGAGCTGACGCAGGAACTTTACGCCCCCTAGTTTCATAACAATCTGTGTTGCTTGCGAGCCAGACAAAGCCGGAAAGTACCGTTGGAGCACTAGCCCCGTTGAGACACACGTACCTTATGCTCAAGCCGCATCATTTCTGAGAGTTCAGCAGCACGGTGAGTACGGCACGCTCAGCTTTGGAGGTCGAATGCACGATTCCTGTGCTGACGACTCTATGTGAACTGTTGAAGATCAAAAATACTCGAATGCGTCTTAGAAATGGTCTGTAAGCTGTTTCCTTTACAGATGTGCTACACATTGTTAGAATTCTCACAGTAAACCTAAGCCTGCCACACTCCTACCCTACAACACAGATTTCGGTCTGGATATATTTCACGTCGCTTTCCAGCATTTGATGTTTAATCGACGTGGCTTTATGATGCACCACACTACTGCAGGAACGTACCTGTAAACAAACAAACAAATTTTGCCCTTCTTGATCTAATTGTCATAACAGAGAAGAAGAGATTTGCACATGGTGGACTACTAGGGAGAGTTGCATCACCCACAGACCTGAGTCACAGTAAAAACAATAAAAACCAGGAAAAACAATTCGTCGACTATTTATTTGAAATGATAATTAAATCGAGACCCTAAGCAGCCGATAGGCGTTGATATACATCAACGGGGACAGTTGAAAATCTGTGCCCCGTCCGGGACTCGAACCCGGGATCTCCTGCTTACATGGCAGACGCTCTGTCCATGTGAGCCAACAAGGGCACAGAGGATAGTGCGATTGCAGGGACTTATCCCTGGCACACTCCCCGTGAGACCCACAATCCCAACTTAATGTCCACACACTACATTCGTAGTGCCCCTGCCTATTACACTCATTACTCGCGTCAGACAATTTTACCGAGGCTCATAAGAGTCTGGCAATACGTGTGCATCCGCACAGAAGGAGGTCAATAGCCGGTGAGCCTTAATTATATGAAGATGGTATATGTTCTTTCGGACATGTCCGAAAGAACATATGCCATCTTCATATATTTATTTATTTATCTGGGTCATGAGTCTTCTAACCGGTTTGGCGCGGCCCGCCATGAATTTCTCTCCTGTGCCAATACTTCATTTCAGAGTAGCACTTGCAAGCTACGATCTCATTTACTTGCCGAACGTATTCCCACCTCTGCAGTGCCCTACATTTTTTACCCTCTATACCTCCCCCAAGTACCCTGGAAGTTATTACTTCGTATCTTAAAACCTGTCCTATCATCATGTCCCGTCAGTGAATTCCATGTACTCCTTTCCTCGCCTATTCTGCGGAGAACTTCCACTTTCCTTTTCTTATCAGTCTATCTGATGCTCAACATTCATCTGTAACACCACATCCGAAATTCTTTCCCCAAAGTCTATGTTTCATTGCCATACAATGCCTTGATCCAAACGTACATTCTCAGAAATTTCTTCCTCAAATTAAGTCCTATGTTTGACATTAATATTTCCCTTAGTCAGGAATTCACTTTTCATTTGTGTGTGGAATCTTATGGGACTTAACTGCTAAGGTCATCAGTCTCTAAGCTTACACACTTCTTAACCTAAATTATCCTAATGACAGACACACACACCCATGCCCGAGGGAGGACTCGAACCTCCGCCGGGATCAGCCGCACTGTTGCTTTTCCGAAAGGCTGATAGTATGCCACCGTTCTCATACATTCTACACACCAAAGTGAATAGTCGTTTTGTTGCTACTTCCCCCAATGATTTTAAAAATTGTGATTGAATTTTATCCGTCCCTTTTGCCTTATTTGATGTTAAGCCCTCCAAAGCTGTTCGACGTTCTGACTCTAGTAATGTCTCCTCCATCTCGTCCCTATCGACTCCTGTTTCTTCTTCACTCTCGTCGTCAGTTAAGTCCTCCCCGTCACAGAGGCATTTAGTACACTCTTTCCACCTGTCTGCTCTCTTAAGTCGGCCGGGGTGGCCGAGCGGCTCTAGGTGCTACAGTCTGGAACCGCGCGACCGCTACGGTTGCGGGTTCGAATCCTGCCTCGGGCATGGATGTGTGTGATGTCCTTAGGTTAGTTAGGTTTAAGTAGTTCTAAGTTCTAGGGGACTGATGACCTTAGAAGTTAAGTCCCATAGTGCTCAGAGCCGTTTGAACCATTTTTTTGTCTGCTCTCTTCTCTGAATTTAACACTGGAATTCCCATTGCTCTCTTAATGTTTCCACACTTGCTTTTAATTTCACCGAATGTTGTTTTGACTTTTATATGTGCTGTAAGTAGTTCCGACTGTCATTTTGTTTTCGATTTCTTCACATTTTTCATGCAGCAATTTCAACTTTGTATCCCTGCCCTTCCTGTTTATTTCATTCTTAAGTGACTTGTATCTCTGTATTCCTCAACTTTCCTGTAAATTTTCGTAATTCATTTTGCTGTCGATCAGGTGGAGTATTTCTTCTGTTAGCCATGGTTTCCTCGCAATTAACTTTCTTCTACCTGTATTTTTCTTTCCGAACTATGTGGTTGCCCTGTTTGGAGAGATTCATTCCACGTCAACTGAACTGCCATTCCTTGCCGAAATATCTATAGCCTCAGAACTTCAAATGTATCTTTATTCTTTAGTATTTCCGTATCCCATTTGTTTGCGGACAGTGTCTTTCTGAAAAGTCTCTTAAATTTCAATCTACTCTTCATCAATAATAAATTGTGATCTCTGTATCTGCTCCTGGGTACGCTTTACAATCCAGTGTTGATTTTGGAATCTCTGTTTTACCGTGATGCAATCTGACTGCAGTAGTCCCGCTACTCCAGGTCTTTTCCATGTGTACTTCCTTCTCTTGTAATTCTTGAACAGGATATTGTCTATTGCTAGCCAAAATTTAGCCCTCTCTCATTCTTAGTACCAAGCCCATATTCTCCCGTAACCACTTCTTCTACTCCTTACCCTACAACTGCACTGTATCACCCGTTATATATGTTCGTATACTTTCTCTATCTCTTCTCTTCATCTTCTGCTTGCGACGTCAGCATGTATACCTTAACTGTTGTTGTCGGTGTTGGTTTCCTGACGATTCTGATGAGAACAACCCAGTCACTGAACTGTTCACAATAACTCGCTCTCTGCCCTAGCTTCCTATTCATAAAGAATGCTACTACCGTTTCGCCGTTTTCTGCTACTTTTGGTATTATCCTAACCTCATCTGAACAGATATCCTTGTTTTCTTTCCATTTCACTTCACTAACACCTACTATATCTAGATTGAGCCTTTGCATTTCCCTCTCCAGATTTTCTAGCGTCTCTCCCACGTTGAAACTTCTGACAGTCCACGCCCAGACTCGTGAAACGTTATTCCTTCGTTGGTTTCTCCATTATTTTCTCTTAGTCACTCCCCGTTGGCGGTAACCTTCCGGAGATCTAGATACGGGGCTAGTTCGGAATCTGTTGCCAATCGGCCACATGTCCTGTGTATACATATTACATATCTTTAACGCAGTGATTTCCATTGCCTTCTGAACTCTAATACCGTTCATCGTGGCTGATCCTACCATTTTTAGGTGCAGTTCTACTCCCAAAAGGCAACAGAATGTCGAGAATGTCCTAAACGTCCGTTCATTCCTCCGCTCTCCTTGACAAGGCCTTTGGCAGTTTTAGGACGACGTCTTGTGCAGTATGTTTTCGGCCGGCATTGCTGTTGATTTGTTTTAGAAATTTAACCGGTAACTGAGTTTGAATCCCTGACCGAGGACAGTTTGATTACTAATCAACCTCTAGACCTGAGTGAAAAAGGGCTTTGAGAAATTTATTAGAGACTAGCTGTTATCCACAAAATTACGACTCATGTTGGTTAAGTAAACTACTGCATGTGCAGTAACGCCCGCTGCTACTAAGAGATTGCCTGTTCGATAACTGCCCCGACCTAAGCTGTCTCAACGCAGGATGTCGCGGCTTGCACAGATTCACTGCCGAGCAGTGCGTGCAGAGGGGCATTGGCAGGAGTGCGCATCTGTACATCGTGCTACTGAAGTTGCTATAGGTTATAAAATGTGTACATTACGCTACTAATTTAATATTTTCTAAAATTGGTTTATGTTCTGTGATGTAATAAAAGTTCCATTTCCTACTTAGCCCTCTTAGGTAAATTTTTTATTTAGGTTTCAGTTTCTAAAGTAGTCTGTTTGCTTCCTCAGGGTTCATTGCTATCCTGATAGCAAATTTCATAGAAATCGATTCAGTGGTTTTATTTTGAAAACACAAGAAAGAGAGTTAGATTCGTATTTGGGAAGAGAAGTATAAAAGATATAGCTTAAACACATTGAAAGTTTTATAAGCATCGTATTCATTACGTTGACTCGTATCATGTAGCTCATATAAAACAATAAAAACATTTTTACGTGTATGATAAAGTTCAGAAGTAGAAAAGGAAATAGCTTTTTCTAATAGTAAATATCTTCTACTAATTCCATAACATTCTTCAAATCAATAAATGTCTTGTACTACACTCTTTCTCAAGCAACTCATATTTATTATTAATTCAGACATAGAATTGATATTTGTACACATATTTGACCTGTATCTCAGCGAATTTCGCCTTCCAGATACATTTTCACGCAGCTCAATCTGGAAAATTATAAATTTGTTGTAAGGCCTTATGGGACCAAACTTCTGAGGTCATCGGTCCCAAAGCTTACGCACTACTTAATCTAACTTACCCTAAGGACAACACTGATAGCCATACCCGAGGGAGGACTCGAACCACCGACGGTGGAAGACGCGGGGACCGTGACAAGGCGCCCTAGACCGCTCGGATAACCCGCGCGGCAGCTCTACCAGTATGACATCATATCTCTTGAACAATGTATCGCACAATGATATAATCTGGTACTCAGGGTACGGTGGCATAATCTGGTAGATTCAGTCAGCCGCATATGTGGATTCTCTCTGTGAAACATATTGGGATTTGTTTATGAAATAGTATCTCCTCAACCATGTGTCGTACAGTTACATAATTTAGTAGCAAAGAAGTAATAAATTTAAGCGTGATTGTAATAACGTTTGCCTCGCGGTCTAGGGCGCCTTGTCACGGTCCGCGCGGCTCCCCCTGTCGGAGGTTCGAGTCTCTCTCGGGCATGGGTGTATATGTTGTTCTTAGCGTAAGTTAGTTTAAGTCAGGTTAGGTAGTGTGTAAGCCTAGGGACCGGACCTCAGCAGGTTTATCCCGTAGGAACTTACCACAGACTTCCAAAGTTTCCTAAATTATAACGCTGAACACGTGACGTCAGTATGTCATGTCCTTCGCCGCACTTGCTGCGGTTGGACTTGGGTTTAAGGAATGACGGAGCGATGCTAATTTCGAACGCCGTTTGTAAATGTGTTCTGCCTTATAACATAAAAGTTACTATATCATGGTCTTCGGTGCTCTTAATTTGTGTATCATTCGTTTTCTCCCATCTCTTTTGTTTACGGGTATTATTTAGTAAAGAAAACGTAGATCATTTACCGGTACCAAAACAATTCGGAAATTTATTTACTGCGAGGCCGGTAAATAAAATAATAAATCGTACCTCACTGTAAACGTAAAATTGTCTAACTCAATGATAAAAGTATTGCAAGACCCTTACCTCCACGCGCTATGTATCGCACGTAGGCCCGGAGCCATGACAATATGAATACCTGACTAGGGTTGATCAGGAGTAACAGACCGACATGCTGAACCGCTACACGTGAGGAGAGTTTCATCATCTGCTGACGTCACATGTTTAACATTCCTCATCCCTTTCGGGGTGTTTCCCCGACATCTTTGGCTCCACGTATCACATATTAAATTACATCATCTGCTGACGTCACATCTTGAACATTCCTCATCCCCTTTCGGGGTGTTTCCCGACATCTTTGACTCCACGTGTCTCAAATTACCTATATCAGTGCTTCAGAAGTTTATAAACGGTAATGAGAATCACTTTGTATGTAATTTACAGAACGTTTGTTTGAAGAAATGCATAACAATTGGGACCCGCTAACGTGGTGTGTGTGTGTTTGCAGTCATTGCCCTCCGCCAATTAATACCGCGCCGGAGCTCCGGCCGCGTGCCCCACAGAAGGGTGGCGACCCGGTATCGAACGGGACCCTTCCGCCCCGCGCGTGGCTTCTGCCGCTGCTTCTGCCCCGGGCTCAGCAAGGGGCGGCTCGCCGCCGGCGTCCCTCCCACCAGCGCGCCAGAAAAAGGTCGCCGTTGGCCAATGTTCTCTTGGAATCCAAATCGCCCGCTTTTGTGTGCCAATGGCCTCAAAGGGGTGGGTCCTCCTCCTCCTCCCACCCCCGCCCTCTCGCCACCGCTCGGTGAGGACCCGCAGATAGCGCCGACCTCCAAGAGTCCGTCCGCGGCGTTGCCACATCCCGCGCGCGCAAAACCGTCATTTCCACGGAACTGTTCGAAATTAAATCGGACGAAATGAACGGAAAATGTTTTAACATCGGAAACGCGCCACATATTAACAGCAGTTGCGAAGGCAGTACTTTAGAAACAAAGTAGGAGCATATTAAGAAATTTGGCAGCAGCCGGATCGATATATTCCTGATTGGTGGGTCAGGGGGGCGTGGCGGTGAGAGAAGTGAGGGGGCGACGGAGAAGCTCCGTAGAGGGGGTAGTTGGTCAGAGCAGGGACGCCCGGTTCTATCTAGCAGCTCTGGCCCCGAACTGCATTGCTCCAGCAATCTTAATCTCTTGGCTTGTTTTCTCCGATGCGAAATTATGTAGCACGTAAATGGCCGTGCCTGTACTAGAATAGGAATGGCCACTTAAAGCCGCAGAGGAGAGGATCTAGCGAGAGACGGCGAGGGAATGTGCTGGGGTTTGAACCTCTGTTTTTCTTTTTTTTCCGGCTAAGAAACTCGCTCGCTAGCCGTGCTTTTGTTTGGTATCAAAACATGGCGGAGGTTTATCCGCTAGCCTGCTTGACTCGGCAAGCGGATCAACATCGTAAATAAAAGCATTTCCGTCTGTCTTCAACGAGAGCAGATTTGTCGTTCCGATATCGCGGTGCAGTTCACATCTCGCGTAAACATCGGCTGGTGGTAATTTCCAAGAGACGGAAACTCTCATACTGTATCAATGGAAAAAGAAGAAACAAAAATGCCCTAGACTGTTTCTGCTTACAGGGAAAGCAAACAGATGCGTTTGATTAAGTTCTTCATAATGCTTCTTCTGTTTTGTTGCCAGTGCCGAAAGGTATGTTTGGAGAGGAGTATTATACGGAATAAATCCCGGATTTTATTGGAAATATCGCAGCTCTCACATGCAGCGTCTAATTAAAGCGGCGCTGCAGGTAGCAAATTGTTCCCAGAGTAGTTTCCTATTTCACGTGGCAAACCAAGACATTTCTTTTACCGTCAAACGTCTTTAAGACAGCACTTTGATGGATCAGCGAGAACGCCAGATAACCACAGAAATCTCAGCGAAACACGGTAACTGTGACCTACACAATTTTTGTACTATTAACGCAAATGTGCCATTACAGACATCATGAGAAGAAAGTCGTTGCCCTTTTCTGCTACACAAAATTATTCTTTACTTTACTTTTATACAATCATCCAGCATGCTCTTCGGACATATATTTCAAACAGGAACATGACCTCAGCATTTCGAAATTTGTTTATGTTGGCAAAATATTACAGACAGAGAGAGACAAGATTTCGGCAAGTACGGGTTTCGTATGCCGTCTGCATGCTTCGCGTGCTTTAAGTGCTTTAATCAAATTCAGGAAAGTACACCGAAAGGACACGTTGCAAAAACCAAACTTATAAATATCTATCCTACCAGCAGAAAGAAGGCACCTGACGACTTTTGGTAAGGACATCATGAAACAGGTTGATCATAAACTGCCTGTAAGGATGTTGCATGGTACGCTGTGCTGAGGAATAATTGTTGAGAAAGAAAATTCGTTACGTCGTTCCGTTTCAGAGCTAAAGTGCGTTTATGTCAGCCAGTCAGAACATTGCAAGCTCAAATTCAAGTGCCTCGCCGAAGATAGTGTCGCCAATACCGAACACGAGAGCAAAAGTAGGACATGGGACTATAGTAAGGGTCCAACCTGATCCAACGGTTGAGCAATCTCGTGCGCTATAATTTGCACTATGAGAAGTAACCGTATGTCGCTGAATATTTTAATTTACGTGCGCAACGGCCTGCTTTGGTGAATTCAACGTTAATGAAGTCGGGAGCGCCGCGCGGGATTAGCCGAGCGGTATCAGGCGCTGCAGGCATGGACTGTGCGGCCAGTCCCGGCGGAGGTTCGAGTCCTCCCTCGGGAATGGCTGTATGTGTTGTCCTTAGGATAATTTAGGTTAAGTAGTGTGTAAACGTAGGGACTGATGACCTTAGCAGTTAAGTCCCATAAGATTTTACACACATTTGAACATTTTTTGAACTCGGAAGCGGCGCCACGTATTGAATATTTTCCTTAGCAATTATTTCTCAGCACAGCTTATCTTGCAACGCCCTTACAAGCTCTTCAGACTATTTCCGACCATCATGTATAAGCAGGGTGATTATAATTAAAGTTCCACCTTCAAAACTTTTCAAACAAGGAATGTTAAATCTGAGCGGCATGTTGACGAAGAAAAGGGGGGGAGGGGGGAGTTGTGGAACAAAAAAAGAATTGCGGAAATTCTACGATCAGATGGCTCTGTAAGCACTAGAATACGCAAAATACATGACACAGTGTATAAGGCTGATCCTCAGTTTGCATCTGAGATGCTCGGAACGAATGTCTCAATGCAGGATTGCATGTTGCTGCAAAAGTTCTTTCACAGGAAGACGGACTGTGCGCCAGTAGCTCTGCAGAAGTTCCTGACACTCACCGATATGATAAAAGACATTGGTATGATGTCTGCAAAAGGCGTGGAAGAAATGATTAGGGAATTCGAAAAGACAGCTTCTTCAAGTGCAGTGTGGCAGAGGGAGGAGGGAAGCGACAGATCCAACGTCAGTAGAGAATGTGACCACAGCATGGCAGAAGAAGTCGAGCGCTGGGTTCGGAAAACATGCACTGAACATGGGAATTGGCCTAAGTTTTGATACACTAGTGAGCATGGTGCATAAAATTCTGTTTCTCGTGTACAATTTATGGCAGGAAAAGGTGGCCAACACACTGAACGTGTCTTGCGCCAGTCTCACCCAGTGAAAAACCGTCGTCCTAGGGAAACAGCAATCTCAGGTATTTCAATAACTTTTTTTAAAGCAATGTTGATCAGGTAAATATTTTATTTAAACTGGTGACCGGTTTCGATCTTCTGTACTTAGATAATCTTCAGGCATTGTACTCCATGATAGGAGCTATGGCTGAATTAGCAGGCTGATCTATAGAGATTTAATCGACTGCTGCAGTACAAGGTCTGAAGATGATCTAAATACAATAGATCTAAACTGATCACAAGTTTAAATAAAATATTTATGCGATCAAGACTCTTAATAAAATGCTAGTAAAAGAACAATTTAATTGTTGCCTTCCAGTGGTTTTTGTTTTCTGAGCAGTTAAAAAGCGATTTCTCCCAGCTTACGTGGTACGACCCTGCCGTGATGGACGCAGCTGTTGCCTGTTGCCGCAAGAGTTGAATGCTAAACTTGTCGGATCATGCACGTTACATCCTATGGCTAATATGAAGCTGACGACGACGCCGTCGTACTGCGATGCGTCTGTCATTTGCAACCGAAGCCCTTTATTTTGCGGTGCTAACAGTGCCAACTAATGATAATTTTTTGTATATTATTTTTGATTAGGTAACCTTTCTTCCCACTTCGATAATATTACGTTGAAATCTGACGGCGTTATGAGCAGTGTTTTAGAACTTTAATTATATTCACCCTGTATATACCGTTCACGTTTGAGCCATATTCTACCACACCATGTACAAGAAAGGGCATGTTTTAGCTCTTCGTTACTATCGTATTGCTTCCATTCTCTCAGAATGGACTATTTCCGCTAGTCACACCAAGTTGTTAAGGTCTTCTTGAGTTTTTTTGCTAGATCAAATGCCAGTTGTGAAATTTCTAAATAATTTTTTTATGGCATAACAAGTTGTATTATTCTGCTTTCTTAGTTGTTCTTTTACCGCACGATCCATTTTATCGCCTCAGTTTCATCTTTCTTAGAATTTCACAACCTGTCTAGCCAGTTTGGTTTCTCCCATTTTTTTAATATACCAACGGAATCTTAGTCTCTGTTTATTCATATCCGAAAAAAATACTTGTCAAGTTTTTATTTGCTTTTAGTCCAAGTGGTCCTTCTTCAGTACAATAAAGAAGTAAAATATTTATGATTATTTCCAAATAGTTATCAGCTGAATTTCCACGTCTGATACAATGTGCAGTACTTTCGACAAATGTCTCATATGTTAAGACACGCAAATTACCCGCCAGGGTAGCAGAGAGCGCTAATGCGCTGCTTCCTGGACTCGGGTAGGGGCGCCCGTCCCGAATCGAATCCGCCCGGCGGATTCACGACGAGGGCCGGTGTGCCGGCCAGCCTGGATGAGGTTTTTAGGCGGTTTTCCACATCCCGCTAGGTGAATACCAGGCTGGTCCCTACGTTCCGCCTCAGTTACACACGTCGCAGACATTTGAAACACGTCCGCACTATTTCACGATTTACACTCGATGCAGACAGTTTGGGTACTCTGATTCCGTCCTGGGAGGTACGGGGTGGCGGCAGGAAGGCCATCAGGCCATCCCTGACACTAACATTGCCATATCCGTTGTAACCACGCCGACCCTGCGATCGCTGCGGGACTATGGCGTAATTGAAAGAAAGAAAGAAAGAAAGTTGAGACGCTCAAATTACCAATGAGACCGCCCCATCCTGGAAACCAAAATCATAGTAAATTCGGAGATCTTACAGTCAAATCAAACAGGAAACGGTAATTGGTTCACGGGGTTGGTATGGAAATGAAACAGATTAGATTAATGGTTGTGTGGTGGTGTGGTCGGCAAACGCTACTTAGGTACGGCGCGTCGCCTCGTAGCAGTGCGTTGGCGAGTCTGTAGTCGGTATCTGCATTCCTGCAGTTTTGGGGTGAGATCAAGGACCGTTTCCATGTTGACTGTCCAGGGTGCTTGTGTTGCTGAAGTAGCGATGTCGCTATGTTCGGAGCCAGAATGCAGGGAAATTGTAATGTACGGTCATTTCTTGACTTCAATGCACTGGACCGTAAGAATTCTACTATTTAACATGGAACCCACGAATTTCTTTCAAAGTGACTATGAACATTAAGCTGGGAGTAAGAATTACTCAGCAGACTAAGTGGACATTATGTTGACGTTATCCCACGTACAGTTGCTTTCGCGCTGTCTGGTAACTATCTCTTCACTTCTCGTGACGCTCCTTAGTTCACTGACTGCACTTATTTTTGGTTCTCTCAGTGTTCTCAGTGGCTGATGAAATTTGCAGTGTCATCCGGTGACTGAATGTCGTTACTTGACCCCACTTCCCAGTGCAGCGTGGAAATTCCCTATATTTTCTGGATAGTTTGTGACTCGAGAATAGGCGTTTCTAGCCGGCCGAAGTGGCCGTGCGGTTAAAGGCGCTGCAGTCTGGAACCGCAAGACCGCTACGGTCGCAGGTTCGAATCCTGCCTCGGGCATGGATGTTTGTGATGTCCTTAGGTTAGTTAGGTTTAACTAGTTCTAAGTTCTAGGGGACTAATGACCTCAGCAGTTGAGTCCCATAGTGCTCAGAGCCATTTTGCAATAGGCGTTTCTCTGTGTATTATGTGCTGAGATTATTCCCAGCTTTGGTCACAGTCAATCTACCATTTGTGCCAATGTTTTTCCACATTACGTAGTCGTTGCTTGCTTAAAAGGGCTGTCCCTCCATGAGGCCTGGACAGTCTTATGTCTGTGCTTCGTCCAAGAATCTACTGAAGCTCATGATTTATAAACACCCTTCTTACTGTCCAGCAAACATTTTTCGCCGGGCATTTTCTCCTTCAGCAAAGTTTCAAGGCAGTTAGAAAGCCTCCTGTGTCCATTCTTGATGCTTTCGTGTCTACACTCCATCCCAATGGCTGCAGGAGTCCACAAACAACCGGCAGTTTTTCACCAGGCGCCCATCAGGGGCATCTGCAAGCTTTCCTCTTGCGTGGTTGCCGTACGTCCCATGTTTGAGTTTCTGGCACTAGCTGTCAGTGGACCGACTTTCCTCTCCTGCCTGACGGCGAACGTATTTAAAGTTAAATGTCTGGTGGCTTCATACTGTGTGCTGGCTTGTTACGCGAACCTTACACACAGTGCACAATGTTCTTACCTAAGTCACTGATTATAGGTACACGTGTGCAGTAATGTACACTGATCAGCCAGAAGATTATGATCACCGACCTACTGTCGTTATAAACCAGTCCAGGCGATAGCAGAGTCATCTGGAGAGAAATGATTCCTAGCCAGACACACGTACAATTCATGCAGTATCAGTGAGAATACTGCCCGTGTGTAGAATGAGGAAGGGGCGCTATCTGTCAGAGTTTGACCAGGGGCAGATTGTGATGGCCTGGAGGCATTTCGGAAACTGCACGACTTGTCGGATATTTGAGGAGTGCTGTTTTGAGTGTCTTCAAGACCTAGTGAAAACAAGGTGAAACCACGTCCAGATGTTATGGGGTTCGGCAGTCATTCCTCATTACACATGGCGGTCGTCGTAGGCTGGTAAGACGGAGGGGGCGGGGGGGGGGGCGAGCTGTGGCGGAACAAACATCAGACTTTAATGAAGGGAAGAAAATATGTTCGTCTGAACACACAGTACACCGAACACTTCTAACGATGGGACTCCACGCCGACGACCCATGCATGCGTGAATCCTAACACCATGACATTGGCATCTACGACTGAAATGGGCATGGCACCATACGCACTGGAGGTTGGCGCAGTGGCAGAGCGTAGTACGGTCTGACGAATCCCGATACCTGCTTCATCATGCCGATGGGAGAGCGCGAATCAGTCGTCTTCCAGAGGAACAGCCGCTTGGTACCTGTACTGCGGGACGTAAACAAGATGGCGGCGGCTCAGCTAAGCTGTGGGAACATTCACATTGGCATCCATAGGTCCAATTGAGCTCGTACAAAGCACCATGAGGGCCTAGGAGTGTTGTACACCAGTTGTAGATCTCGTACACCCCTAAAAAACCACCGTGTTTCCCGACGGCAGTGGTATTTTTAAAAAAGATAGTGTGCTATGCCACAAGGGCAACGGACTTGCCGCAGTAGGTACTGCGTGATGCCAATTCAGGAGCTATTCGACCGAATAGTAGCGGCTTCGGTCAAGAATACCATCATAACGACCGGGAGAGCGGTGTGCTGACCCCACGCCCCTCCTATCCGCATTCTCCACTGAGGATGACACGGCGGTCAGATGGTACCAGTAGGCCACTCGTTGCCTGAAGACGGAGTGAGTGCCATGCCACAAGGCCAAGAGTATAATGTAGTCGTTCACGGAAATCAATGGCGAATTCCAACTGATGCGCCAGCTCTGAACCCGATCGAATACCTCTGGGATGTGATTGGCTGTGGTGACCGAGATCAACGCTCCAATCCCCGAAATTCACGGAAATTTGGAGATTTTGTGAACAGATGTGGTGCCAATTGCCTCCAGTGATCTACCAAGACCTCATTATTTCCATGCCACTACGTGTCGCTGCTGTTATCGTTGCCGAAGGTCAACATACCGGTAATTATATAGGTGGTCATGAAGCTCCGGCTGATCAGTGTATATCGCCGGCCGGTGTGGCCGAGCGGTTCTAGGCGCTCAGTCAGGAACCGCGAGACCGCTACAGTCGCAGGTTCGAATCCTGCCTCGGGCATGGATGTGTGTGGTGTTATTAGGTTAGTTAGGTTTAAGTAGTTCTAAGTTCTAGGGGACTGATTACCTCAGATGTTAAGTCCCATAGTAATCAGAGCAATTTGAACCATTTGATCAGTGTATGCAGAAGTGCTTGTACGAAGGTTTGCAGTGTAGAGAGAGGTTTCGGCAGGAATGAAGATGTGCTGACTTATCTTGAATAGTGACTAGATCGCTAAGTCGGTAAGAGTGTTTTGTTATGGCAGCAAGTTTTAAAGTGGCGCATACTGTGGTACAGACTAAAAGACTCATACTGCATCATATAACTTCCTTTGAAGTCACAAGCCACTCTATTCAACCGATCTTCCGAGTCCTCTGTCATCTCTTACAGAATTACACATTGATTGCAGAACCTTAACTATATTCCCATAGTAATGACAAATATGCACCTACATGAAGCTATATGAATATTTGGAAAAACTGATGAATTTTCTTGGCTGTTTCCGTGTCTGTTAAAGCAACTTTTATTGTACGAACGTATTGTTTAGGTTCAATGTGTCGGAAGCCGTGAGGTCTTTTCAGGAAAGAACGCATGTCGGTATACGTTTGCAGTTTTAATGACACGTCATTAGAAACACAAAACGCTTAAAAATAGATTAACGTGTTTTCCATTGTCTTAAACGATTTCTGCAGCTGCCACAATTTCAGCACCATTTTTATCGTTTAGCTTGAAGCATTTCAATAAACTTCTTTGTTGAATACTTTTGTTCAGGCTCCAGTAACGACTATTGCTCCTTCAAATACAACCTGTCATAAACCATCAACAGTGAAAAAGTTAATCCATGGACACATCACAGACAATTGTTTACTGTCTTACATAACTTCTTCAAAAGAAGGTATGTGTTTCACAGAACCGAAGATAAACAATTGCCTGTAGTTCACGCACTTTAGAACTCATGTTTACGGGTTAATTTCTTGTTGTTGAGGTTAGTACTATCTCCTCCCGGCGTATGAAAAGCGGAGACCCTGTAGTTTAAAAGGTAATATAGCTTTCTACGTAGTCGTTTCGAGACATGTGTACCACACCTCAAACTGACACATTTACCGTTCTCCGTCATCCCTCAAAATTTATAACATCATCACGGAATCACCCTGCATATGCAAAGAATTCCTGAATGCAGTTACAAATCTGTTCGGACGCCCAATAAGTTCATATTTTTTTCACTTACCGAAGTAGACAGACACGGCATCAAACTGGCCTTAGTCGTCTAACGTGCTCTGGATCTCATGTACGAGCGGGGCAGACTGAGCTTTTGCAAAATCCCTGGAATCCATGTTGATTTTTATAGAGAACATTTTCCCCTATAGGAACATTGGAATATGTATGCATAAAACACGATCGGTACTTCTGTAACAGACAGACTTTCACGATATGACTGAAATTGTATGTATATGTACTACACCCACTCTTGAAAACTTAAGTGACATTCTCATTTTTCCATTTATTAGGCATCCTTAGTTGCTCCAGCTACCCGCGATATACTACAGTAGACTGGGAGAGAGTTCGTTCGTATAGTTTCTGGAACGTTATAGGTATCTCTCCCACCTGTTCCAGATGCCTCTTCACTATTCAGTGATTGTTGCAACTTACACGAAAGGTTCAGAGAGGAAAGCAAGTACATGAGGTAAAACACGAAGTACCCTCCGACACGCAAGTCACTGTGGTGTGATGAGTATGGTTGTAGAGGCAAACCGGTTCAAACCAGCCTCTACCACCTACCGCAGTAAACAGAATGTCGTGTTTCTCGACGCCTAGCGTCAGGCAACCCGCGTGCCGCGTGCAGCAACGCAACAGGGCCAGTCAGACAGGAGACAGGCCCCCGTAGAGTGGCTGAGCGATGCCGGACGTCTTCTCGGCAGCGGCCGTAATTGGCGGGCCTGCTTGTGTACAGACAGCGCGCGGTAATTTCCCTGCAGACTGCAGCGTTCGTCTCAATTAGGAGCGGGCGAGGGGCGCGCGCCGCCCCTAATGAATTTGTTACGACGGCGGCAGCGGAAGAATGCTTAACCAGCCCCGGCGGGCCCCAGACACGCAGTCTGGCCAACATTTCCGCGGCTGATTCGCTGATACACCTGCAACATCCTGAAGTTTGTTGAAGAAACTGTAATGAGCCTTGATGAAACTCTTACCACGTTAGGCACCACAGTGATCAGCGAAAGATCACGTAGTACTGGATAAGAGCTGTTTATAAATGCTTAAAGCTGGAGTACATCTACATATCTACGTATATACTCCGCTAGCCACCAAGAGGTGTGTGGCGGAGGGCACTATTCGCGCCAAAGTCATATTTACCCACCTCCGTTCAACTCGCGGAACGCGCGAGGTAAAAATGACTGCCTGAACACCTAAGTACGAGCTCTAAATTCCCTTGTGTTTGAATGGTGATCATTGCGCGATTTCAGAGTTCGTGGTAACAATATATGCTATACATCCTCGGCGAAGATCAGATTTTGGAATTTAGTGAGCAGCTCCTTGCGTTTTAGCGCGTCGTCTTCCTTCAAGTGTGTCCCACTTCAAAATTTCAATTTGACACGCTTTCGCGATGGATAAATGTACCAGTCACGAATATTGCCGCTCTTCTTTGGACCTTCTCAATCTCTTGCATCAGACCCAACTGGTAAGGGTCCCATACAGACGAAAAATGCTCGAAGACTGGACAAACTAATGTATTGTAAGCAATTTCCTTTGATGAAGGACTGCATCGCTTCAGGATACTACCAATAAACCGCATTCAAGTGTTCGCCTTACTCGCTACTTGTGTAATCTGATCGTTCCATTTGAAATCATTTCCAAAAGTCACACCCAGATACTTGACGAATGTTACCGCTTCCAAAGACTGGGCATTTATTTTCTACTCTTCAAATGGTTCAAATGGCTGAGCACTATGGGACGTAGCATCTGTGGCCATCAGTTCCCTAGAACTTAGAACTAACTAAACCTAACAAGCCCAAGGACATCACACACATTCATGCCCGACGCAGGATTCGAACCTGCGACCGTAGCGGTCACGCGGTTACAGACTGAAGCGCCCAGAACCGCACGGCCACACCGGCCGGCTAATCTTCCATTAATGGGGATTTTCGCCTTGTTATACGCGGTAGGTTACACTTACTAATATTGAGAGATAACTGCCAGTCATTACGTCACGCATTTATTTTCTGCAAATCCTCATTGATTTGTTCACAACTTTCGTGTGATTCAACTTTCGTGTGATTCTACTTTCCTGTAGATTACAGCATCATCGGCAAACAGTCTAATGCCGCTGTCAATACCATCAACCAGATCGTTTATGTAAATCGCAAATAGCAGCGGACCTATTACGCTGCCCTGGGGCACACCATATGTTACGCTTGATCCTGTTGAATTCTTCCCATTCAGGACGACGTACTGCTCTCTGTCTCTTACAAAACTTTCTATCCAACCGCTTATGTCATCGGATAGAGCGTTTTTTTTCTTTTTTTTTTTGGTCATCAGTCTACTGTCTGGTTTGATGCGGTCCGCCACGAATTCCTTTCCTGTGCTAACCTCTTCATCTCAGAGTAGCACTTGCAACCTACGTCCTCAATTATTTGCTTGACGTATTCCAATCTCTGTCTTCCTCTACAGTTTTTGCCCTCTACAGCTCCCTCTAGTACCATGGAAGTCATTCCCTTATGTCTTAGCAGATGTCCTATCATCCTGTCCCTTCTCCTTATCAGTGTTTTCCACATATTCCTTTCCTCTCCGATTCTGCGTAGAACCTCCTCATTCCTTACCTTATCAGTCCACCTAATTTTCAACATTCGTCTATAGCACCACATCTCAAATGCTTCGATTCTCTTCTGTTCCGGTTTTCCCACAGTCCACGTTTCACTACCACACAAGGTTGTACTCCAGACGTACATCCTCCGAAATTTCTTCCTCAGATTAAGGCCGGTTTTTGATATTAGTAGACTTCTCTTGGCCAGAAATGCCTTTTTTGCCATAGCGAGTCTGCTTTTGATGTCCTCCATGCTCCGTCCGTCATTGGTTATTTTACTGCCTAGGTAGCAGAATTCCTGAACTTCACTGACTTCGTGACCATCAATCCTGATGTTAAGTTTCTCGCTGTTCTCATTTCTACTACTTCTCATTACCTTCGTCTTTCTCCGATTTACTCTCAAACCATACTGTGTACTCATTAAACTGTTCATTCCGTTCAGCAGATCATTTAATTTTTCTTCACTTTCACTCAGGATAGCAATGTCATCAGCGAATCGTATCATTGATATCCTTTCACCTTGTATTTTAATTCTACTCCTGAACCTTTCTTTTATTTCCATCATTGCTTCCTCGATGTACAGATTGAAGAGTAGGGGCGAAAGGCTACAGCCTTGTCTTACGCCCTTCTTAATACGAGCACTTCGTTCTTGATCGTCCACTCTTATTATTCCCTCTTGGTTGTTGTACATATTGTATATGACCCGTCTCTTCCTATAGCTTACCCCTACCTTTTTCAGCATCTCGAACAGCTTGCACCATTTTATATTGTCGAACGCTTTTTCCACGTCGACAAATCCTATGAAAGTGTCTTGATTTTTCTTTAGCCTTGCTTCCATTATTAGCCGTAACGTCAGAATTGCCTCCCTCGTCCCTTTACTTTTCCTAAAGCCAAAGTGATCGTCACCTAGCGCATTCTCAGTTTTCTTTTCCATTCTTCTGTATATTATTCTTGTAAGCAGCTTCGATGCATGAGCTGTTAAGCTGATTGTGCGATAATTCTCGCACTTGTCAGCTCTTTCCGTCTTTGGAATTGTGTGGATGATGCTTTTCCGAAAGTCAGATAGTATGTCGCCAGACTCTTATATTCTAAACACCAACGTGAATAGTCGTTTTGTTGCCACTTCCCCCAATGATTCTAGAAATTCTGATGGAATGTTATCCATCCATTCTGCCTCATTTGACCGTAAGTCCTCCAAAGCTCTTTTAAATTTTGATTCTAATACTGAATCCCCTATCTCTTCTAAATCGACTCCCGTTGCACTCTTAATGTTACCACCGTTGCTTTAATGTCACCAAAGGTTGTTTTGACTTTCCTGTATGCTGAGTCTGTCCTTCCGACAATCATATCTTTTTCGATGTCTTCACATTTTTCCTGCAGCCATTTCGTCTTAGCTTCCCTGCACTTCCTATTTATTTCATTCCTCAGCGACTTTTATTTCTGTATTCCTGATTTTCCCGGAACGTGTTTGTACTTCCTCCTTTCATCAATCAACTGAAGTATTTCTTCTGTTACCCATGGTTTCTTCGCAGCTACCTTCTTTGTACCTGTGTTTTCCTTCCCAACTTCTGTGATGGCCCTTTTTAGAGATGTCCAATCCTCTTCAACTGTACTGCCTACTGCGCTATTCCTTATTGCTGTATCTATAGCGTTAGAGAACTTCAAACGTGTCTCGTCATTCCTTATTACTTCCGTATCCCACTTCTTTGCGTATTGATTCTTCCTGACTAATGTCTTGAACTTCAGCCTACTCTTCATCACTACTATATTGCGATCCGAGTCTATATCTGCTCCTGGGTACGCCTTACAGTCCAGTATCTAATTTCGGAATCTCTGTCTGACCATGATGTAATCTAATTGAAATCTTCCCGTATCTCCCGGCCTTTTCCACGTATACCTCCTCCTCTTGTGATTCCTGAACAGGGTATTCGCGTTTACTAGCTGAAACTTGTTACAGAACTCAATTAGTCTTTCCCCTCTTTCATTTCTTGTCCCAAGCCCATATTCTCCTGTAACCTTTTCTTCTACTCCTTCCCCTACAACTGCATTCCAGTCGCCCATGACTATTAGATTTTCGTCCCCCTTTACATACTGCATTACCCTTTCAATATCCTGGTACACTTTCTCTGTCTGTTCGTCTTCAGCTTGCGACGTCGGCATGTATACCTGAACTATCGTTGTCGGTGTTGGTCTGCTGTCGATTCTGATTAGAACAACTCGGTCACTGAACTGTTCACAGTAACACACCGTCTACCCTACCTTCCTATTCATAACGAATCCTACACCTGTTATACCATTTTCTGCTGCTGTTGATATTACCTGATACTCATCTGACCAGAAATCTTTGTCTTCCTTCCACTTCACCGTAAGGGGGCAATTTTTGGAGCAAGCGACAGTGAGGAATTGAGTCGAACGCCTTTCGAAGGTCGAGGAAAATGGCGTCAACCTGGGAGCCGGTATCTAGAGCCTGATGTACATCATGCACAAAGAGGGCCAGCTGCGTCTCCATGACCGCTGTTTCTTAAACCGTGCTGGTTTCGGCAGATGAGCTTCTCAGAGTCTTGAAAGGTTTTTATGTCTGAACACAACATATGTTCCATGATTCTACAACAAATCGATGTAATTGAAATTGGCCGGTAATGATGTGCATCCGATTTGCTACCCTTTTTATAGATTACTATGACCTGGGCGTTCTTATAGTCCCGTGGAAATTTCCACTGTTCCAATGATCTCTTATAGGTGATGGATAAGAATGGTGCTACATTTGTAGCACAGTCAACATAAAATCTTACGGGGATACCGTCTGGGCCAGATGCCTTCCTGGAGTCGAAGGAACTGTTTTACAATTCCAGATTCACTGAACACATTGTTCGACAGTTGAAAGGGGAATGGTGCTGCAGTCCTGTACCGTAAACGAGATTTTGAAAGCTAGGTTTAGAATTTAGGTCTTCTGTTTGTCATCATCCGTTACATTATCCGTACTGCCAGCAAGGGAAGGTATTTAATTATTTGTAGCGTTCACAGATTTTACGAACGACCAAAATTTTGTAGGGTTACTTGCAGATAAAATATTGATTTCAAATTCGTTAAAAGAATCCCTCATTGACCTTTTGACAGCTGCAGATATTTATCGTCGGTGACGACTGTAAGGAGTTGCAGAGATTTTGAAAAAGTGTTCAGCTGTTGTAATGAACACAGCTCTATTAATATGTGGATATATTTAAAACAGCTTCTATAAAAAAGAGAAAAAACTGAATAAAATGCCGGCGTCAGTTAAACCTTTCCACTATCCATTGATATCTACATAGTACTGAAAAACAAAATACAACTAAATTAGTCAAATGGAGAAGAATGTAGCAATACCCATCATCAACAACAAATATAATGCAGTAATGTTCAAAACATCTCGACCACGCATTTCATAAAAGCAACCAGTTAGGAAATAATTTATAGTGAACTTGTTTACTGATATCTTTATATGTACGTCACGTGAACTAAATAATGCCAGAAAGCACGGAACCTCTAAGGGACATTTTCGAAGTAATACCTTGTTCAGGGCTTTGTGTAATGCATTCATGGTAATTTTGTATATGCCATTTTGTTTTGTATTTTATTTTATGTACCTTTTAAAGCATTTCATCATCTCATCATTTGCCTCTCGCTACTTACCTACCTACATTCTAAAGGTCCTCCCTGTAGCATGCCTCTCCCCTATTGAAGTATAAACTGCTCTCACGTCTCAGCAGTCCTTCAGTGTTCTCACGTGATGCCTAACATGTAAGTTCATGTGACATATGTCGATTTCACAGACTGTAATAACTTCATACACTATTATATTATTCTAATGTTATTCTGAAATTTGTTGACAAGTTGTTTCTCAACGTTATTTATTTTACGTGACACATAACTAACTCTAGTATATTATTTAAGTTTCAGAGATTCATAAAAAGAACCACAAATTTTAACGTTTCACCTTGCGGATTCATAATTTAACTCCAATAATATAAATAATTTGAATATTAGACGATTTCAGACAACAATGCTTTTATGAAATTTCCGACGAGATGCCCATATGAATTTTTCCCAGAGCCGCCGCCAGCTTGTATCCATAGCAGCATATAGGTACAGTATAAAGGAGCTGTCCCCCTGGAAGACTTCGGATTCGCGCCCTCCCGTCGGCACGTCCAGTCAATGGTCACGAGACCATTTCATTCATGGTTGCCGGTGTCGTGCTGTTAGCATTGGCACATGAATGCTTGTCGGCTGTGGAAGCCCATTGTTAGAAGTGTTCAGTGCACTATATGTCAGACACACTTGTATTCTACCCAGAATTAAAGTCTAATGTTCGTTCCACCCATTTCGCCGCCTGTCCTGTTTTACCAATATGCCCAGCCTACGACGTCCGACGCATGTAATGAGGGGTGGCCGCCAAACCCCAAGACATGTGGACGTGATTTCGTCAAGTGTTGAAGACACTCACCACAGCACTTCTCGAACAGCCGACAAGTCGTCAAGTTTACGTAATCTTCATGCCGAGCCTCACTGCCATCAGAACCTGTCCCTGGTTAAGGGGTGTAGGACGTCAAACGGGCCGACTTGGAGCAGGAGAGGCACCACAGGACAATTTAGTTTCCACTGTCTATACTTTTACAAATAAATTCACAAAACTTTGTCAGCATGACCAGGAAGGATTCAGAATTCACACTCATAGCAGTGTTTGTAATTTTTTTACATGTGAAATTTCATCATTTTTTTCACTTACTAATGGCAGCATTTGTTGCTATAGGTACACTTTTCCTCATAAGTAAGAGAGATGGTTCGATGAATTTTGCACAGCATACAAACCATACTTAAAAGAGTATGAAACTCTAGAATTTTCCAAATATATTAAAAACTGTGGTAAAAATTGATGTAATTAACTACAAAGATTGTGTTGTGTTTCTTCTAAACATGAAGTTTAAAATACAACAGATATTTTTTTTTATAAATTAAATCAATTCTAGTGTTTCATGTAACTGTTAGTATGATATGTATGCTGTGCAAAATTCATCGAAGCATCTCTCTAACTTATGAAGAAAATTGTACCTACAGCAACAAATGCAGCCATTAGTAAGTGAAAAATTGATGAAATTTCACACGTAAAAAATGATTTTGTTGTGTTTTGGAACTTCCACTGCAATAAGTGTGAATCCTGAATTCTTCCTGGTGATTCTGACAAAGTTTTATGAATTTATTTGTAAAAGTGTAGACACTGGAAATTAAAATGTCCTGTGATGCCTCTCCTGCTCCAAGTCGACCCGTTTGACGTCCTACCCCCCTTAAAGTCAGATGATGAGGATCACGATGACGATGTTTGGATTGTGGGGCGCTCAACTGCGCGGTTATCAGTGCCCGTACAAATTTCGCCACTTGCATGAATGATGATGAAATGATGAGGACAGCACAAAAACCCAGTCATCTCGAGGCAGGTGAAAATCCCAAACCCCGCCGGGAATCGAACAAGGTATTCCGTGCTCGATAAGTGAGAACGCGACCGCGAGACCACGAGTTGTGGACCAAAGGGATAGAACAAACTGCGTGTGTGTGACTAACAGTCATTCGTCGCCAGGTGACGCTATTACCTTGACTGGTTTCATAATGCTCTGGCTGATCACTGTATGCCACTTATTTTGAGACTTTCAAACCCACTCATAAAAAACTATAGATATGTATGTAAATGTCTGGCCTGATGGTCTAGCTCTAAAGAGCGTGCCTGGAAGGTGACAGGTCGTAGGGTTTGGTCTGCCTCCAGCGGAAGATGTTCTCTTGTGCTGTGTGCTGGGGCGGGAATTGTTTAAATCATTGCGGTAATTCGCTCGCTTTCAGCGGTCTTTACCTGTAGATTGATCACTGAGATTCAATTATGGCTCTCTCTACCAGAAAAGAACTTTGAAATTAACTTTCTACAATAACCTTGCATGACCTACCTCTATCATAGCCGAAGATTTCCTTGAATAAATAGTTAAAATACGACTCGATATGGTTCCAGGAATACATTTGGCTGTAGCAGTTAGCATGATGTATGTCAAGCTGAGAGATTGCTTTGAAAAATCTTTGGATGTGGTTGGGGAGTACTAAAGTTCCAACAGTGTTGTCAATGTATCAGATTATCGAATTGTCATTTGAGGTACCAGCTGAGCAAATAGACGCCAGGGTTGTATAACTTGGAAAATTTCTAGGCAGATTTGTAGGACGATCGTCTTAAGTTCAGAAAATTGTTATGTGACGTATGCAGAGCTGCGGCACTTCATATCCGGACATACTTCGCAGGCCATGTAGGACCCCTGCCCCACCCTCGTGGTTGATTGTCAACATACGAATCGCTCTGCTGTTTACCAGCAGGCCTGCTGCAGGCGCCCCAGCATCTGAGGGCATAAACGGGGACAGTAAAAGACATTCAAGTTGGGCTAAACAGCACTGTAGTACCTATTCGCGTCCGCACTGCTTTCAGTCTACGTTACACGGAGCCTGTTATCTTTCGGTGATTCGAACTTAAGTTGCAGCTCCACCCCTCAAAGGCCAGATATGCTCCAGGTTCCGGAAGATGAACAGCTGACACGCGTCTCCGTTACGGACAAAACGCCTGCCACTACTGCTGTCCATCACAAGAAGTCACCGCGCCCACTCCATGAGTTCTGCAAGACGCTGCATTTCCGTCGGCCGCTCCCCAGGGCACTGCTTCGCAGGACCTGCATGATAACTATCCGCATGCACAACGCCTCATGGTACCGTGTCGTTACAGAAGCTTCCTGCTAATCAGCTGTCTGCACACAAGCTCCTTGCCTCGTGGGGCAGTGTTGCCATTTATCCTCCCTGCTCCTCGCCTTAGTAGCGTTCAAGAGCTTCGTGATGGCGTCCGCCTGTTAGGCACTGTCAAGGATCGATATTTCTCTTATACTCAAGCTGCGTGGACACTTTTCCTCATAATTTGTACGTACTTCAGTTCATCTTAAGAAACACAGTTGTTAATGCAAGGTGTGTATTACTCTCAGTCACACCTAGATTGTATAGGATAGAAAGGATACTTCGTTCGTGACTATGCGGTGTCTCACGTGTAGCTTAGTGTTCCTGGTTGTACCCGAGTTCGTTTTGTTAGAGCAGGGTTTCGTTTGTTCTAGACTGTTCGTGAGGCTTTTAAAAAATATATTTTCGTTAGTGTGTTATTTCGTCTTGACGGGGCATCGTGTTCATGCTTATTCTCTAGTCACAGTCTGTATTCAGTCTCGTTAGGCACAAACAAGGAATGCTACTACAGTGCAAGTCCAACAGTCCACTGGACGAGGACTATTCGTTTCTAGGATTCGGTTACTATACGTCTATGTGGCTGTCCAGATTTTGGTAGGTGTTGTTTCGAAGCTGGGTTTGCAGTTAGTGACAGTGTTTCTCAGGGGATGCAAGTGCAAGAATCACATTACTGTAATTGTTCTATTTTTTTTGCACAGTTCGGGCGGTCGGTTCATGTGTTGTTGCAGTAGGAATCTTCATTGATGCTGTTGGTTAACGTTGTTTTCAATAATTAAAATTTTTAAGCCAGTTGGCTGGCAGTGGCTTTTTGTGTAAGGTTTGCGTTTTCCTTCCAATTATTTTGTCTGTATAACGGTCGGAGTCGTCTGTGACTCAAGCCATTCAGTTACAGGATTAGCAAATTCACGAACTGTTGCGGAGCCGGCCGAAGTGGCCGTGCGGTTAAAGGCGCTGCAGTCGAACCGCAAGACCGCTACGGTCGCAGGTTCGAATCCTGCCTCGGGCATGGATGTTTGTGATGTCCTTAGGTTAGTTCGGTTTAACTAGTTCTAAGTTCTAGGGGACTAATGACCTCAGCAGTTGAGTCCCATAGTGCTCAGAGCCATTTGAACCTTTTTGAACTGTTGCGGAGCTTAACTCATGTGACTCATGTTTTGTCTGCGAAAGACGCGTCTTGGCAAGCCGCTCCGAAAGCTCATCAAACGGTCACATTCAGTGTTCCGGGACTGTGCATAGACTGGAGTTCAAACTCCACTGACCAATTTATTCTTGGATTCCTACAGCTATCTGATTTTCATTCACTAACGTACCGTAATTTCGCGTTTTATTATTACTAGCGAATGTCCCCACTGGGCAGGGGCGGGCAAACGTTGCACGCGGCTCATGAGCACACAGCGCTGCACGTGTGCTGCTCGCGTGCAATCGTCGAACGGAGCAGTGGCGGCAGCCGGCAGGTTGCCGCAGTGTAGTTCCAGGCTAAGCTGCGGACGTTGAAGCGAAGCGACCACTACGTAGTGAATTTCAGTAACCGAAAAATGCAGAGTGAATCAAGGAAACGGAGAATTGGAGATTTGCTATCTTTCAAAAAGGAATGGGAGAATCATTTTTTCTCTGTGCAAAAACGTGACAACTGGAAATGTATAATATGTGACAGTATTCTCGCTTGTCAGCGGAAGTTTGATATTGAACGCCATTATAATAAATTTCAGTATGTTGCCGTTCTTAGTGCAATAAAAGAGGAATCTCTCAAGCGATTTGTGGATATATCTTACTTATCCCAAGGTTTTGAATAATTCTCGAGACAATCTGCTGTTTCTGTAGATGATATTCATCCCAGTTTGCAAATGGAATTAATAGGTCTACCGCGCAATTCTCGTCTGAGAGACAGGTTCCTTTTGGCAAGACGTGTGATAGATTTTTATCACGACTTTCCACAGCAAGTTTCCGCGTCTCCATCGTGAAGCCGCGAAGATAATGTCAATGTTGGGCTCGACATACGTTTGTGAGAGATTTTTTTTTCTGTTATGAAAATTAATAAGTCTCGGTTAAGGGCAAATATCAGTAGTGAAAATTTGCGTAACTGTTTGCGTTTGTCTGTATGTAGAAATTTTGTTCCAGACATTAAACGTATTGTAAACTCCACCTGCAATAATTAAATAAAAACGTATCGTAGGTAATAGGTATTCTTTCAAACGATGATTACTTTCAAGCACTCCTACTACCCTTATTCCTTCATTCAATAAAGCAGGCCAGGAAACAAAACGCATTACGGAGGAAGAAGCGGAGAGACGGTATGGTGGGGAGGGAAGAGAAGCGGGTGGCCAGCTTGCCCCTGTGTGCACGCAGAACACCTGTTAACTGCACACGTGCATGTGCACCGCACACGTGCAGAATTCCTGCCCGCCCCTGCCATTGAAGAACGATAAATAGGTGATTTTCACTCTTTCTTATGGTTCTTCTTATTTTCCAAATATTTTTTCAGTATTTACCGGAAGGCTTTCTGGCTTTCTTTCTTTCTTTAGTATGTTTTTGGTTTCAGCTCTGAAATGAACCAGCACCTGTCAGTTTTGCTTCTGGATGCAATCCTGTCAGATGTGTTTGTTACGTCAATTTTTGCTTCTGTCAGATCTTTCTTAACTTCAGTTACCAAGGTATTGATGCTTTAAGGGATGTTTCCAGGTTATCTGTCTAGGTGTCCATACAACTTCCTTCGTCTCTTTCTGATGTTGGTTTCGATGTCCGTTAGTTTTTCAAAAATGGCTCTGAGCACCATGGGTCTTAACTTCTGAGGTCATCAGTCCCCTGGAACTTAAACCTAACTAACCTAATGACATCACACACATCCATGCCCGAGGCAGGATTCGAACCTGCAACCGTAGCAGTCTCACGGTTCCGGACTGAAGCGCCTAGAACCGCACGGCCACCGCGGCCTGCCATTACTTTTTCAGTTGTCTCGATGATTTGCATTCTCCATCCATCTTGTGTATGTCGTGGTCTCAGAATTTTCTAATAATATTTATCGCTACTTTTTCAATTTCCTGCAAATCTAGTTTTTGATTCAATGAGATTGTTTCATTAGTATATGTGACTGTTGGTTTGACTTATGTGTTGTAGTGTCTGATTTTAGTGGCTTCGGACAGGCATTTTTTTATACAAATTTGACACAAGTCTTGACGTTTTCTTGATTTTCTCCAATTTGTTTTTGTGCTATTTTTTCAAGTCTTGTTGTTTCAATAATTCCAACGAGCCGGCCGCGGTGGTCTAGCGGTTCTAGGCGCTCAGTCCGGAGCCGCGCGACCGCTACGGTCACAGGTTCTAATCCTGCCTCGGACGTGGATGTGTGTGATGTCCTTAGGTTAGTTAGGTTTAAGTAGTTCTAAGTTCTAGGGGAGTGATGACCACAGATTTTAAGTCCCATAGTGTTCAGAGCCATTTGAACCATTTTGAATTCCACCGAGGCATTTAAACTGTTTGACTCTGTTGATTTCACGATAATTTGTTTTAAGTTTCAAAATATTTAACTGGGAACACATGAATTCAGTCTTCTCAAAGGAGATCTGCAGGCCAACACACTCTGCACATTGTTGGAGGGTCTCGATTTGTTTTACTGCTGTCTCTTCAGTGTCGGTAAAAATCGCCAAGTCATCTGTAAACGGTAAGTACAGCACAATACTCCGTCTACAGGCCACAAGTGGCCCATCGGAACCATCCGACCGCCGTGTCATCCTCAACTGAGGATGCGGATAGGAGGGGCGTCTGGTCAGCACACCGGTCTCCCGATCGTTATGATGGTTTGCTTTGACAGGAGCCGCTACTATTCGGTCGAGCAACTCCCCAGTTGGCTTCACGAGGCTGAGTGCACCCCGAAAAATTGCAACAGCGCATGGTGGCCCGGACGGTCACCCATCCACGTGCCGGCCACGCCCGAAAGCGCTTAACTTCGGTGATCTGACGGGAACCGGTGTATCCAATGTTAAGTAAGGAACGTTTGATTTTCCTTGACGTCTTCCTAGTTCGATTAGTTTTCACAAGTTTTGTTTTCTCAATTCCATTTCCTATTCTTTCATTACTTTGTCTAAAAGTATTTTGAATAGTAGTGGCAAGATCCCGTCTCCTTGTCTTACTCCTGTTTTAAATAAGAGTACTTCTAAAATTTCATTTTTGATTTGGTTTCTGACTGTTTGTTCGATCGGTTTTCGAGTTTTGGTGTGTAGTCCGCTGTCTGCTAGAGTACTGCATTGAGATGCTCTTTTAAAACCAACAGATGTGCAGACTATTGGTTTCAACCTGGTTGCTTTAAGTTTTAAAAGAGTTTTAAGATTAAAACTCTGTTCCAGGCATGATCTATTGCCGGCCGGGGTGCCCGAGCGGTTCTAGGCGCTACCGTCTGGAACCGCGCGATCGCTACGGTCGCAGGTTCGAATCCTGCCTCTTGCATGGTTGTGTGTGATGTCCTTACGTTAGTTAGGTTGAAGTAGTTCTAAGTTCTAGGGGACTGATGACCTCAAAAGTTGAGCCCCATAGTGCTCAGAGTCATTTGAACCATTAAATCGAAAGCCTGCTAGGTAATCTTAATCCCACCATCACCATGAACAGCGCGTTTTATATTACTTTGGTTCGACAACAAATGTTGGGTTCTGTTTTCCGGGCCACTATGCACTTACGAGTTAATTACGTGACACGGAGCGTGTGTTTTTCAGTGCCATGAAACCGCGTGAGATCTGATAGTAAAAAGATTAAATACTGCCGAAGCTGCTCGTTAATCTTCGATATGACTAGCCACAGCTGTGGTTGCACTGTCAAATAGGTTTTGTGCACGAACTAAAAGAACATGATGAATAACCCGATCACCACGTATTTTTTCAAACTTTTCTACTTCACACTATCGCGCGCTTGCAACAATCTTAGTTTTCTCTAGCAATTACAATACGCCCTGCACAAACAAGTGATAAATCAGGTTATCAGTTATCGGCGTCGAGAAAATAACACAGTAGTAGCTTATAACACAGACGAAAATTTCCAGAACAGTGTAGCGCAACTTGACTTCACACACGTACGCTTTATTTTTCGGTATGAGTACACTCCTATCGCAGGAATCGGCCAGCGGCCACCGCTAGCGAAATTCAGCTGCACATTGGCACGCACCGTGCCGCGGCCTCAGGTGGCGTATTGTTTGCACCGGCAGCTGCACGCACCTGCCGGGGCAGTGTGTGTGCGCCCAGCACGCCACGGCACACCGAGGTGCGCCCTCAGGGCGATAAGTGCCATTGTGCGGGCCTGTTTGCACAGCGCGCCGCATAACTCAGGGGGAGCCCCGCCCCCGTATCACCCCTGCATACAGCGGCCAGCACGTCCCAGGCACAGCATCCTTGCCAGTTCCCGCATCACGCTACACTGCTTGTACATACTAGGTGTAACTAAATTCGCTTCGTGGGCAATGGGGAATCATTCCCAGAAACATCGTTTCCCTGCTGCACGCAGAACACACGTTCAAATCTTCCGCATTTTCAGCCCCCACTGTTTGGGTTGCTGCGTCCGTCGATCACCTGATGTGCCATACCCACTACACGTTTGTTTACATACCACACATTTGGGTTTGTGATCTGCCCAGAAACGTTTGTAGTTGCTGTTGTGCTTGTTGACTTTTTTGTTCAGTACCACTGTATCGGCCACAGACAGGTTTGTACCTGCCGTTGTGCTTGTAGTCTTTGTTTCTATCGTACTTTAGTAGGGAAGGATGCGACCTGTGGGATGGCTCCTTCGAAGGGCTGATTCTATTTCTCTGTGAATATCGAAAAATGCCCGATACTCCCGATCCCCTGCCAAGAAAGCGCTATTTTAGTCGCGAGCTCTTCCACGAAGACACAAATCAACAGTAAGAAGGTAGGATCCGCAACTTGTTCTTGTAAGTCATTAGTATTTATTATTGAAATGTCGTACTCACATGGTAACTGTGATTAAAAATCTGCAGTCCTCACTAGAAAATACGAGCAATTCAAGTCATCTTGTCATGTTCACAGTGT
Source organism: Schistocerca nitens (assembly GCF_023898315.1). Lineage (NCBI taxonomy): Eukaryota > Metazoa > Arthropoda > Insecta > Orthoptera > Acrididae > Schistocerca > Schistocerca nitens. Next base: position 176,359,866 of record NC_064618.1, read on the forward strand.
AAAGTTACGTGCTGTGGACAGTGACTAGGTATTGCAGAGCGATGCAGTGTGAGATGAAATCGGGAATTTTGGCAGTCTTCTGCCCAAGTAGGCCACTATGAACCAAATTTAAGTAATGGTTTTCATAATATTTTTTTCTAATAGCTTGTAAATTTTTTGGTAATCCGTCTTTTTTACCTTCGAAGGCTATATTTCTACTTTTAGACACCGCGGTTTCAAAAACATGGTATCTGTTTCAGATGCCAAAATAACCTCCTAAAATAAACAATGCGAAGTCCATTGAACTTATTTCGATGTGTGTAGCATGTAACAGTTATTACACTATTGCCTTATCTAATGAAGGAAACCAGTCGTCTTGATTGGGACGATGACATCTTTTTGCTTTTAAATGTTACATTAACAGGAAATATTTATGACTTCTGTGACTACTGTGTGAAACGCAAGAGGTAAGGTTCGAGTGTCACTGAATGTAAAATATTTATTACAGTATCGGATGATTTCGTTACATATTTCCCTTACATTGCCCATTAACAGCAAACCTCCCCTAATCATCCACTACAGTAAAGAACTGAAACGGTACGAACATTTCATTTTTAGTTTGTTGCTGTTTACTCGGGTGAACTACACCTTTTCTGAATACGCCAACATGACAGCATCGTACGGTCAAGCTCGGTGCAATAGGGGGATGGGGCTGGAAGAGGGCGAGGCTGCCCTCAGTTGTATACGGAATGTTTCCACATAGCCGGCCGCGGTGGTCTCGCGGTTCTAGGCGCGCAGTCCGGAACCGTGCGACTGCTACGGTCGCAGGTTCGAATCCTGCCTCGGGCATGGATGTGTGTGTTGTCCTTAGGTTAGTTAGGTTTAAGTAGTTCTAAGTTCTAGGGGACTGATGACCACAGCAGTTGAGTCCCATAGTGCTCAGAGCCATTTGAACCATTTTTGTTTCCACATAGCTAGACACCACCCCACTCCCTCTGTGCTACTGTATACCATCCAGCGTCGGAAATGGTATATCCACTACTTGCAGACCAGTAGTGGTGCTCTACTGCTGCGCCGCACACCCGAATCTGAAGAGGCTGTACTCCATGCAGTGCAAGAGGACGCCACCACGAACACCAAAAACATACCAGGTAGACTGAAGGTCACCAAGCCGTTTGGCGTTTTCTGCATGAGCAGAACGTATACAAGTACACTCAGTTGAAGGTAGAGGCAATGAAGCCACCTTTGCAGGTGGCGCTTGCACCATTATGTACACGAGCCGGACTTCCCATTGCGATTCCTTTTCCCGGATGAAGCCAAGTTCACCAGGGAAGGTGTTATCAATTACCACAGCAGTCATGTGTGAGCGGATGAAAAACCATGGGTTTCAGGAATTATACAGTTCGGACATTTGCGCATGTTTCCTGGATGGACGTGTGGTCCGGCCTATCTTCTTCTGCTTACACCACGCGGATGCCGATGTACAGGGTCACTGATAAGTAACTCCCGGGGTTCAGAACACGACTGCAAGCAAATTAGGAGCAATACAGAATATAGATTCATATCAATAGATAAAACATCTGTTGACGATTGTAACTCACTGTACAGATGATTTATGTGGGTACCCCCAAGTAACCCGGCAAAGGTCACTATGAGCGGAATGACACGTGCGTGAAATCCTTTATGCTCCCCTATTGCGAGAAGTCACAGCAGGTCTCAGCTTTGGATAACTGTTCATTCTGTTGCCTATTTGCGGACGAGGTTAAATTGGATAAAACAATAGGGATCCAATGTTTTGAAGAGTGGATATGGAAGAGGTTCTAAGCGCCATATCTCAGATTTATAAGATGAATCTCTTTTTGCATACAACCAATTTACATCCAGAAAATTCAGTACGTGTTATGAGACCAAAAAGTAAATTGTCCAACTCATCACTGCTAAAATAATGCGAAACCTTACGAAACATATATTTAATTTATTAAAAACATGGATAGGTAAAACTTTATAACTTGAAAATACTGTAAAATAAAAAAGTTGTGTGTTTCATAGGAAAATAGCCATTACGCTATAAAATAATGTTAAATGGAATATCAGTTGAACACGTGTCTCACTTTCAGCCTTTAGGATTTGTTGTAAGTTATGAATATGGTAATGACATCTCCAATAAGTGAAGTAGGTTTCAAAAGTAATGGTAACATTTGTACTCACACGCGGAAGTGAAACCTGGACAATAACAAAGAAAAAGGAAATCAAATAAAATAAAAATAAAGAGTGATACAGTGACTGACATGAAATTTTTAAGGAAAGGAAAAGAATGTGCTCAGAAAGCTCGAATGAAGAATTTTGAAATAAGGAAAGACGTAAACATATTTTACATTAATGAAGCACTAGAGGACTTAACTGCTAAGGTCATCAGTCCCCTAGAACTTAGAACTACTTAAACCTAACTAACGTAAGGGCATCACAAACATCCATGCTCGAGGCAGGATTCGAACCTGCGAAGTAGCGGTTGCGCGGTTCTAGACTGTAGCGCCTAGAAGCGCCGGCAAAGAATAGAAAACGAGATAGCAAAATGGAAGGAATATATTAAAAGAATGGGGACAGGAAGCTTAGTCATACATGCAACAGACTGTACATTTGTAGGAAAGAGAGATATTGGTAGACCAAGTGAAAGGTGGCTTTTGTGAAGACGGAACAGGCTACCAGTCTACACGTTGACGTGAAGAAAAAGAAGAAAATGCTGAACTTGTCGTAATGCTCTGTCACTGATATGGATCTTCTCTATTTATGTCTTGCATTTCCTCACAGTCGTCTTTCGAGCTACTTGTGAGGACCTCTGTATTTACTTCGAGGTTTGAAAACACTGACGGAATGTGTCTGCAGCGGTATCTCCCATCGACTGCAGTTGACGCACCTTGTTGGCTTCGCTGCTGCCTTCCCCGTCTCGATCCCGCGGACCAAGCTCCGACTCCCCGGATGTGCCTCTAATTCCTGAGTCGATAAATCGATACAAAGGGAATCAGAGGGCGGCCCAGAAACAGCGGCCAGCTCGGATAAGCGTTGACCCCCCTGCCCCCATCCCCCTTTATCCGGGGCGCGTGTTCCCGATAACGTCTGCGGCCGCTGCCAGAGCTACTGCCTGTATTGATACGCCCGCACTTGTCACCGGCACGCAGAGAGGGGCGGGGGGTGGAGGGGGCTGGGAGGACCGCCAGAGCCACTGATAGCGATATTATGACGCCGCGCGGCAGTCTGCAACGGCGAGGCTGCGTTAAAACTCGCACACCTCATTTAGTCCTTTAAATTCAGATTTATGGATCCCCATTCCTAAGGCAGGAAATTCTTTTTCGTCCGCCCGACTTTTTTTTCCAGCGAGAAATAAAGGGTAGCTCAGCTATGTTACCAAGTGAATGTAACAGGCTTTCCACCCACACTGCGGTCCAATCTGTCGACTACACTGAAATTTGGATGACAGTGAAAATCACATCACCATTTGAGGCATTTAAAAGAACGTTCTCACCCTCTGCACTGCAACATTAGTCATGAGTGACGTAGAAACTTACATACTTGTCTTGGACTTATTAGTATACCGTGAATTTACTTTCAAAACATTTTCTTTAGAATTTACTTTACTTACTAGCGATCCATCAAGAACATTAATACATTTAATCACACTATGTGAGTGTGGAAGTAGTTTCCAGTGGGTAACTGATGAAAAGAAATCAAATTTCTTTCAACAAATAGAAATGTTATTCCTAAAAGCCCCCCCCCTTTTTTTTTTAGAAACAGATTTAAAATTATAGTTAGAAAGCACCCTCTAAATATCAAGTTATAATTTATTCAGAGGCAGAAAGAACCAATTTTTGATAGTATGAGCTTTCGTGCTGAGAAACTTGCCTCTCCCTTTTGACACGGCCGTAGTCACGACGCTCACAACAACCTCTGAAAGACTACACTGGTGCAAATCTGCAACACACCAGATTACTTTAAACTAAAAATATTTTAACAACTCACACAAACACATAAACTATGCACCCCGAAGGAGGGATGGAAATGGTAGAAAACACCAACATTAGAAAAATGAACTTGCCACCGAAGGTGCAACTCGATTTAAAAAACTCTTACGGTGGAAGGGTGGCAACTTTATATACTAGAATGACCATTTAAATATAAACCCATGAAATGCAGTCTTACATTAAATATACAAACATGCTCTACATTACACATGTACCGCCTCTCAAGATGTTAGGCAAGATAAAAACATTTTTCAGGAATTCGGCCGTTACACTTCAATGAATTAATTCGTGAACACCGAATCCGACAAATATGACAGAGGCAGCTATTAACGTATGGCAGATTGACAGTGACAGTACGGAACAACCCGAACCGCAGGTTGCTCTAACCCGCCCCCTACTCCACAAGGGGAAAACGGACCACCCAATTCAAAAATAACCACCTTCCCGCGGGTGGGCAAACGGAGAAGAATGGTGGGACGACCGCAAAACAAAGCGGCTGGTCACCTCACCAAGAAAACAAGAAGAATTTAATAAGTAAATGGAACAACAAATCACCAATCACTTAACTACTAATAAACTGAGATTTCTGGCGAAGACCTGGCGCAGCACCCCCAACGCTCTCCCGAACCGTCCACTGCCAGCAGCTTCAACGGACGCAGGAAGGCGCGCCGATCTCCCGTCTCACGGCGTCGCAGCTCGCACCGGCCAGACCGATGTCGTGGATTGACTGCTGTTGCTCTAGTGTCGGCCGCGAAGCCACTAACCATCGCTATACGGCGCGACCCACTGTACTGACGTGGCGACCTCACATGCGCCGACGCTCAAGGCGGACAAGTCATCTTCTGTCTCAGTGCGCGACCGACCAACCTTTCGATCCAATCGCCAATGACCGCTGTCCGAGCAACTCGAGGATGCTGGCGGCCTAACGCGCAGACTCAGATTCAGGAACTCAGCCCCGACCGGGCGACCACTAGCTGAGTTCTGTTACTGGCGGATTGGCAAGACTCTAATTTTGCCGGCTTTAATGTTTTATACAAACGACGGACATACTAGCACTCCGAACGACAGACAGACACCAAATGCCGCACAAATGTGAACGAGAGACAGACCAGCAACGGGTGACGAGTGACTGACCCAGACTCACTCCGACTGACCAACTGCCTCTGGCGAGCTTATAGCGCCCCTTAAATGCACGTTAACAGGCAACCTTTCCCATTTTCCACCAGAGGGAGACACAGCGGCGCCACCGCCACAAACGGAGGGCGACTGCTTCACACAACGCGCTGTGGCGCGCTCTTCAAACCAGCAATTTTTTTCCACGGCTCAATTAACACTGCACCTCAGTCTTCAGAGACATGTGGTACAGATCAAGGCGTCTTTTCAAATATATTGAATGCGGTACCTATTGTTTACACGAAACGACCTAATTCCTCTGTTTACGTACACTGTCAGTTCAAAAAGTTACGAGACTGGCGTAAGAAAAAAATTAAGAGAATTTAAGATGGCAGTCTTAATCCTGGAGATGTTCTATATGGTCCTTTGCCCAATTTCCCATCACCGCACAGTACGTTGACATAATTACGTGCCTTGGGATGATCCACTCGCACCTTACAATAGCAGATTTTTAGGACTTGTAGAACCATCAGAGACCCATTCTGAACGTCGCCGTTTTTTAATACTTTCGTACTGATAATACCAAGAGTCGTCATTCGTTATGGTTTTTTCCAGAAGATAAATGCCTGTGCTGTTCACTTCAATCAAATCGCGGCTAATGTCCACCCATCGTTGTTTTTGTACGGAAGTGAAATCGGGCAGGACAAATTTTGCACGCACATTTCTCCTCGCCAAAACGCTCTGGAGAATGTATTGAACGCTTGACATACAGACACTTGAGATACAGTTGTTTACTTCGTTGCCCATTGCGATTTGTGACACAAGAACTTTGTCACCTAACGACCCCACCCCCAGCTACGTGATAGTTGACTGGTCGAATGCACATCTGTTGTTTACAGATGTTAGTTCACGTTGTCACCGATGTTACTGCGCTGACTTCACTTATACTCTAGGAATAAAGTGAGTTGATTAACTATTTCTAGGTAGAGGGTCAATGTGTAAAAAAAGGTTTGTACTGAGGTTCTGAAGATATCATAGATCACAATTTATTACGTCTCTATTTTGTAACTGTAATGAAGACATACTTGACTTAGCAGGTAAGGAACCGCCAGGGTCATTCTCCTTCAAAACCAATGGGAACGATGAGGATAAATTACACGAGGTGGGCAAAAATGTGGAAACATCAAAATCACATCACCATGTCTAACATGGTGTACGAACCGGCTGTCATTCAAAACAGCTTCCAGTCGTCTCGGAATGGATAAATACGAGTGTTGTGTGGATTTCAAGGGAATCAGATACCACTCTTCCTGCAATATAGTGGCGAATTCAAGTAAAGATGACGGAGGTCGATAGCTATTACGCATATTTCTCTCCAAAGTAGAACACCGTCACTGAATAGTAATGAGATCTGGATGATGTGCTGGCCAAGGGAGATGCGGCAATTCATTCTCGTTTTCACAAAACCAGTCCTGGACTATCTGAGATGTACAGAATCACCATTTGTATATAAACATTGTACCATGGGATGCATCTGATCACCCAAAGTAGTCAGTAGATCGCGCCAGTAATGCGACGTTGCAAACTAACCAAAGTGCCCACGGTATACCACATTACAGCTGGCCTAATCCTCATCGAATACGAACAACGTTAATTTCTGCCATAAGTTGTAAACAGTGTGAAACAAGACTCATACGACCAAACGACTTTCTTACAGTGCTGCATAGTCCGGATTTTATGGATTCGGCGCCACGTTTTCTTGTTGCGGGCATTTGCATCAGTGATGAGTGGTTCTCGAATTCCAGCTCGCCTTGCAATTTCCTGCTTATGGAGCTTCCTTCGTACCGTTTTGATTCTGACAGGGTTCTGCAGTGGCTTTTGCATCTCGCGTTCTCTTGGTTTTCGTAACAGTCCTCTTCAACGACCGTCTACCACGATCACCTAGCACACACTGCTTTAATCCCTCGTCGTGACTTAGAGGATAATGTTTTTCCGCTCTCCCAGTATGCACTAAAAATATTCCATACAGTGCCACTTGGATCGCCAAACGTTCGGTTGCCTTGGCTGCGGGAGCACCCACCATTCGAACATTAACAATTTTGTCACTTAGCTAGGACCCACTACTCTCGAAACCACACAGAACACTGTTCTGACCACGATTGACAGTTGTTAGATGTTGAGGATATCGCGTAGTTGTTGCACAGTCAAATATAGTAGTGCTACCTTGAAGCTTGGAGAGCATCTGCTTTTTTTTTTTTCAAGCATGCATTTCTCGCAGTATGTGCGCACCTATTCCAACCTCTGTATATGCGATTAAAATCGAAATTAAAAATTAAATATTCTTTCCACTACAAAATTTTGCAATAAATTTAAAACTAAGCTACATTTGCTGTGCGTTGCACAGGTCCAGTGCACTCCTGAAAGGTACTGGTAGCATCTCTGACAATCAGAACAGTAAATTCGAAACGCCTTCAGTTGGCGTACATATGTGCCGGTCCGCAGCTCGTGGTCGTGCGGTAGAGTTCTCGCTTCCCGCGCCCGGGTTCCCGGGTTCGATTCCCGGCGGGGTCAGGTATTTTCTCTGCCTCGTGATGACTGGGTGTTGTGTGATGTCCTTAGGTTAGTTAGGTTTAAGTAGTTCTACGTTCTAGGGGACTGATGACCATAGATGTTAAGTCCCATAGTGCTCAGAGCCATTTTTTTGTGACAGACGAGTAAACAAACACTTAGCAGCTAGCAGCCTCCGACAGCAGAACACAGGAACTGCATTCTCACGTCTGTTTTATCCGCTTAGCCATCGGCGCCCACTCTTCTTCCAGACGGAGAGGAGCTTGTTGCTCTGGGAGACACTAAAGCGAACGCAGAGAAGACTTTCAACACTTTTATTGTAGCTGATACCTCTTTCAACGATCCAGCTCTAGCTTGAAGTATTTTCCAACATACCTTTCTTTCCGTAATCGAAACAGCGAGCAAGTGCAAAAACTTATTGATTGTCAACCATCCTTACATCCGCATTACGGCACTCGAAACGACCACAAATTTTGAGTTATCGACTGCCAATTCTGAGCTAAGGACCGCCTAGCAAAATCCCTTTCTAGCAGTCACTGCCAGGGTCGTTACGGGTGAGTAATATGTCGTGCAGAAAAAGAAATTGACAATAAAGGATCTATGCTAGTGGTTACAGTTGACTTATTTACTGTATAGGCACGGCAGATTATTTTTAATTAAAACACTTGTAAGACGTGTATATTTGTATTGTCTATTCTCAAACCACAATTTATGAAAGATGTTTATATTTTATTGATAGGATTAAGAAGAAATAATTAATATTTGTTATGTTGGAAATAACTGAGTTAGCAGGGAATGTCTGTACCAAAATATTGTTGGCAGGAGAGACCGTACATTGATATAATTTTAAAAAGGGTGGGAGGGATCGCGTATGTTTACATTTTAAGAAAAGAGCGGGAAAGACAGCGCATTGATACATTTTTTAATAATAGCAGGGATTCTCTGCACCAGAAAGCATTGTTGGCGGGAGAGACCGCACTTTAGCGTTCGTAGGAAGTCAGTAGTAAGCGAGATGTGAAGCGAGTCGGTAGCAGGTCTGAAGCGAGAGGTTGAGAGGAGCGGTGTGCCTGCCAGCCACCAGCTATGATTTACAGGATATTGTAAACGGATGTACAGAGACATCTGCTAACTATTATCATAAGAGGAACTAATATAATTAATTTTTTTTTTTTTTTTTTTTTTTTTGAGAAACTGAAGGCTACTGATGGTATGTTTGCACAATGCTAGTTGTAAGATTATTGTAAAAAGTAAGTCCCATTTGAACGTTTGTAAAATCATTTCATTCAGAATACAATTAATTTTTGCCAGAAATATTGCATTACCGATTATAATCCATCCCAAAAACCATCAACGTAAAACTTTGCAAAATTCTATTGTTGTCAAGAAAAAGTTTAACTACGAATTACGTAACTTCAGTCAAATTAATTAAAGAATAACTTCAGCTTTGGTAGTAAATACAGCCACTTATGATAGCCCACCAGCAGCTAATAGAGTATAGTAAACCAGAGTAGGTATATTCATGTCGCAGTTCGATGTAACAGTCAGATGGCGATCCAGTAACAGTAAAAAAGGTAAGGAACAGTTTTGGGTTATTGCAGTTAACGACTGACGGGCTACGACGACGACACATTATATGTTTCGTCGAAATAATCAGAAAATCGCTTTTAATTAGCAACATTTAAATTTGTATGCGTAGATTGAGAAAAAGAATTAATTTCAAAGGGAGGATTTCATTTGTTATTATTAAGCAAGAGATAGAAATCCTAAGGGGATGTTTCATAGGTTATTGTAGAAGGGAAGGTTGCGTAACAAAAGGGATATAGAGGAGACGGGAAGGTTTCACACTTTAATCGATCATCACAATTAAATCTAAAGACGATCATTATACACGATCGGAACTATCCAGTCATTTATGTCATGCAATTGAGATTACAACAAAATTGTCTTAAGATATGTACTTAACAATAGTTCTCGCAGCGTAATGTTTCTGTAATGAATATTACGTTTTTCTAGTAATGTTACATGGGAAAGGTTTTCCTGAAGTTTTGTAAAATAACATTTGTTTAGTCGAAAACCAGCTTTTGGATTCATAGGCCATGGTCAGGTGACAAATGAATGTCGGAAACAAAGATAAAATGGCATGCGACTTACTCAAATGTTACTGGTACCGAAGTTGAAAAGCTACAAAAAGTTTTAGTATACAGTATGATGCAAAAGTAACTGTACACACTTCGTGGGTGTAACGTATGCATCAAAATAACAGTAAAATATTAAATAAATTTTGCTTGAAACGGTTTTATTCTGAGATATTTACTTATCGGTTTAGGCAACATTGAGATGCTCTCCTTCCTCGCTACTGAAAAGTGCAGGGACACCGTTGCTCATAAACCGTAAGATGGTTCATGGAGCGAGTGGGACATCACAAAGCAGTACACTCTTATTCATGCCCCACTCTGCCAGTCATGCGCTGTGTAATGAAGTGCTGTCCGTGTAACTAATTGCTGATTATACCAGACGAAATGTTCACTGCAGAACGGTGTTGATATCGTACTGCAGTTATTCGAAGATTCTCATATAGCCACACGCGCATGTTATGAGCGTTCACGGTACCCTCGCGCGTAAAGAGGTTCTAGTCCGCGAGCAGTACCCGATGACCGAAAAGTGAACCAGCTGCATGTCGCTCGAATAACCACAAAAATTCTGATGTCTAGGGTAGTGACAGGTATCAGCTCCCGTACCTTCGTACCTTCTGCAGGTGAAATGGCTGCAATTGCTGCCGCCGAAGCAGGCGCCCTAAAGATCGTTGAGGAACCATTACAAAGGCAGTTATACCACGGTTACTTTATGTCTGGTCTTCCCCTACTGTTTCCAGGATGTTCCGAATAAACATTCCATCCATTTGGGATCGACTTAAACAAGGCACACTACTAAACCAAATTTCCTTAAACGCCTGTCCACAGCTGCGAAAGTCTGACGGTTTGGTACCCTTCTGTCTGGAAATATTCCGTATACCGTAGTGTTACAGTTAGTGCATTGCCTTCTGCTGCGCCGTAAAGGAGGTGAATATCCGCGTATTCACCGTCTCGGACGCCACCATACCGAACACAGCGACTACAGTCTATGAACTACCGAATGAATGTGCGTAGCACATCTGGTGCCGTTACACTAGAGCGGTGCTTCACATCCATTTTTTCCTGTGGGGCTACCCTTCACGAGGAAAAATATTAATCAACCCAACTTAATTTATTAAAAAAGTTTTTATACTTTCTTTGCCTTATTCTCTAATTTACCAATTTCAGTTTTCAAAGATTTTTCTCAAAGGAAACCATAACTACACGAATTACTATAACGAAAATAATGAACATATTGTTTATCTTTACCACATTTTCACTTATTCAAAAACTAGAAAGTGAATAATATTTACAATTCAGTAGACGAGGATAGCAAGAGTGTCAAAAATTTTAATTACAATGAAATGTAATGAGCTTCTTTTGGAGAAGAACGTTTCTCAAGATTTTATGTGATAGCAGGAACAGCCACTAGAAGCTATTCGCTTGCATTTAGCTTTGAACGGTAGTTGACTTTCTGGTTGCGAAGCTGAAAAGCCAGTCTTGCACAATAATGTGTTGTAAAAGGAATCAGGATCTTTAGCATTGGGAATTCCTTGCTAATACATATCCAAGATTCAAAGTCACTACATTAAATTTGCTACTCAGTGAAGTATCACAAATGAGATCTGTAAGTTTTATTTTTTTTTTTTTTATATTTATTCATGATGTTCCTCGAGTATTTTTGAACGATTTTTAAAGCAATAAATTTATAAAACTCATCATTGAAATAGATTTCTAAGTGAATTTTAAGTGTTGCAGGTGGATGAAAAGGCACGAGTTTGTCCCCATTGGAAGTACCGGAACATCACTGTGCTTTAACAGAGACGCTAGAGTAGGGAACACACATAGTATGCTTTTACATTTGGTTTCGCCACAGTTCTAATTTCTTTATGAACGTCTTCAGATATGCATTTATTTGAAGATAGCACATTTGCCTTATTACCTTAAAGTAGACAATAAAATATTTAGTTTCCTGACAAGAAGTTCTTTATATTTTCCTTTAATTGGTTACAATAGATCTTCCATTACATAGTCTTCATGTATTCAGTATCTATAGTTATTAAACAAATTACCCACTGTGGGCGTTCACCATTAATTGTAGTTTTCCTGAAAAAAAGCAGTAAATACACTCCTGGAAATTGAAATAAGAACACCGTGAATTCATTGTCCCAGGAAGGGGAAACTTTATTGACACATTCCTGGGGTCAAAAACATCACATGATCGCACTGACAGAACCACAGGCACATAGACACAGGCAACAGAGCATGCACAATGTCGGCACTAGTACAGTGTATATCCACCTTTCGCAGCAATGCAGGCTGCTATTCTCCCATGGAGACGATCGTAGAGATGCTGGATGTAGTCCTGTGGAACGGCTTGCCATGCCATTTCCACCTGGCGCCTCAGTTGGACCAGCGTTCGTGCTGGACGTGCAGACCGCGTGAGACGACGCTTCATCCAGTCCCAAACATGCTCAATGGGGGACAGATCCGGAGATCTTGTTGGCCAGGGTAGTTGACTTACACCTTCTAGAGCACGTTGGGTGGCACGGGATACATGCGGACGTGCATTGTCCTGTTGGAACAGCAAGTTCCCTTGCCGGTCTAGGAATGGTAGAACGATGGGATCGATGACGGTTTGGATGTACCGTGCACTATTCAGTGTCCCCTCGACGATCACCAGTGGTGTACGGCCAGTGTAGGAGATCGCTCCCCACACCATGATGCCGGGTGTTGGCCCTGTGTGCCTCGGTCGTATGCAGTCCTGATTGTGGCGCACACCTGCACGGCGCCAAACACGCATACGACCATCATTGGCACCAAGGCAGAAGCGACTCTCATCGCTGAAGACGACACGTCTCCATTCGTCCCTCCATTCACGCCTGTCGCGACACCACTGGAGGCGGGCTGCACGACGTTGGGGCGTGAGCGGAAGACGGCCTAACGGTGTGCGGGACCGTAGCCCAGCTTCATGGAGACGGTTGCGAATGGTCCTCGCCGATACCCCAGGAGCAACAGTGTCCCTAATTTGCTGGGAAGTGGCGGTGCGGTCCCCTACGGCACTGCGTAGGATCCTACGGTCTTGGCGTGCATCCGTGCGTCGCTGCGGTCCGGTCCCAGGTCGACGGGCACGTGCACCTTCCGCCGACCACTGGCGACAACATCGATGTACTGTGGAGACCTCACGCCCCACGTGTTGAGCAATTCGGCGGTACGTCCACCCGGCCTCCCGCATGCCCACTATACGCCCTCGCACAAAGTCCGTCAACTGCACATACGGTTCACGTCCACGCTGTCGCGGCATGCTACCAGTGTTAAAGACTGCGATGGAGCTCCGTATGCCACGGCAAACTGGCTGACACTGACGGCGGCGGTGCACAAATGCTGCGCAGCTAGCGCCATTCGACGGCCAACACCGCGGTTCCTGGTGTGTCCGCTGTGCCGTGCGTGTGATCATTGCTTGTACAGCCCTCTCGCAGTGTCCGGAGCAAGTATGGTGGGTCTGACACACCGGTGTCAATGTGTTCTTTTTTCCATTTCCAGGAGTGTAGTTCTCGTCATACCTTGTCGTTTTCGCCTTTGGAGTCGCTCCCCCTCCGCCAGTTGATAAACCTCTGTTATCTTTATCTGTCACGAACCAAGAACCGCTTCATTTTGTAGCCAAGACTGTCTGGAAGCGTCTAAATACCCAAGCTACAGCTCGTACTGTGTGCGACTGTTCCACCAACGGTCGTCGTCGTCTAGCTTCCCTAATCATAACAAACAAAGCTGAAAACACGACCGCTGTCTCATTGTTGGCGACCGCGTCTAGCTTAACACCGACGTCGGACATAGCATAATCCAGTTCAACGGCATGTTCTTTGTTCTAAGGGGAAGATAAACCTAACTGTTTATTAATAGAAAGGTTTTCTTCCCTCTTAATTTACCACATCCCCTTGTACGCCATTTGCGCCCCACCTCGCCGCCCAGCTGGGGTGGGGTGGGGCGGGGGGAGCGAGGGGAGTGGTGGCACCTTACAATTTTGAACCACTGCACTAGAGTACAACGAACCACCATGATGTCAAATAAACATAGAAACTACGTGCCAAGATCAATCGAACAGTAAAGAGGGGTATGCAATGTAACATCAGTCGAAATGCAGTCGAAGAAGACACGCCAAAGATCTGTACCGGCTCTTGATGTGAAGCCACAAATCACATTATGCATCATAACTCTGAAATAAATCAATTTCAGACAAAACTTCATTTAACATTTTACTCTTATTCTGATGCATACACAACACCCATGAAGTGTGGGCAGTTACTTTTGAATCATCCAGGATGTCACTGCGTTTAACGAGGGATGTAAAATAAAACTGAATTTACAAATATAATCTAATATTGCTGTAGCTGAAACTTTATTTAAGTTGGGAGGAGAGTAAAAAGAGTTTTGCTCCCTTAAAATTGAATGCCAGAGATATATGTTTAATGATGCCAAGGATTTCCTAAAGGATCTTCATCCGGCTAAACGGCATGGAAAATGTCACAGCACACATTTTATGAAAAGTTTCGTGTTAAAGATGTTCCACAACATAAAAGTGCAGTGCTTTCCGTTGTAAACACTTCACATGATGTTATTTTTTGTATCTTTTGTATTTTCTGTGGAAGTACTATGTATGTATGCCACCCGTCGTTTTATTTCCACTTCCGACATTCGAACGTCATGTAACAATTGCCTTAAAAGCAATAAGCTAGTATGTGACCAACAAAGTAGTATTTGGCTCCAAGTGATAATATAGTTATCACTTTCGAAAAAAAAATTGGGTTATCATCTTCTGATGTGTTTAGTGAGAACGAAGTAATCAGATTCTTTAAAAATTCAACACAAAAGATCTCGCCATCTCTTACTCCATTCCGTAAACCATCAGTTCCCACACTGCAGACACTGACACTATTTCAGTATGGTGTAGGAAACGATGGATGCTCTGTACTGATTTTAAGACTTTTACTGAAGTGGTTCTCCTGAAATGGTTCATCAGATAGTAAATGAACAAAATTTCTGGAAATCAAGAAAAATGCATTACCAGGCAGTGTTGAGGAAGTGTTATTGGACACAGACATTTGTCTAAAGTGGTATACAGGATGTAATGGGTATGTGTGTCCAAATGTGTGTGAAATCTTATGGGACTTAACTACTAAGGTCATCAATCCCTAAGCTTACACACTACTTAACCTAAATTATCCTAAGGACAAACACACACACACACACACACACACCCATGCCCGTGGGAGGACTCGAACCTCCACCGGGACTAGCCACTCTGTCCATGACTGCAGCGCCGGAGACCGCTCGGCTAATCCCGCGCGGCTGTAAAGAGTATAAGTACAGATAATTTTGTAAGCGGTGACTTATGTACACACATCAGTGTGAAGGTTGATTCTCCTCTGTACCAAACACGTCACCAACTTTATGACCCTGATGATTTCTGCACAGTCATAACTGTATCACTAAATGGACTACGCATGTCAATGTACACTAAACGTTTTGCTTCCATGCGTCCACGCTTCAGCACCTCACTTGCTGCTCAAGGGAATTTAAGCAATAGAGGCCTTATCTCGAGGTACTATCCAACCTAAAAACGTACTTCGTACAATAGCTGTAATTGTTATTTTGCAAGTGACGTAACTTGTTCAGTACAGATCCACAGCCACCGACAAACTGTATGGTATCTCCAGAACTTTTCCCTCTCTATGTCGTTGTTATCGTCTGACAAGCACCGAACGAAAATGTAGTTAATGGCGCCTGTTACTGCTTTTTAAAAAGCGTTGTTTACTTCGGCGACGTAAATTTCGGAGCACATCTACATAGTAAACAGACAAAACTTGCAGGCAAGCGTTTATAGCATGTTGGCATTGCAATGAGGCTGATGTACACTGCTGGCCATTAAAATTGCTACACGAAGAAGAAATGCAGATGATAAACGGGTAATCATTGGACAAATACACTAGAACTGACATGTGTTACATTTTCACGCAATTTGGGTGCATAGATCCTGAAAAATCAGTACCCAGAACAACCACCTCTGACCGTAATAACGGCCTTGATACGCCTGGGCATTGAGACAAACAGAGCTTGCATGGCGTGTACAGGTACAGCTGCCCATGCAGTCGAACATTTTATGTATCCGGAAAGGCCCGTACAGTACCTACAACATGCGGTCGTGCATTATGCTGCTAAAATGTGGGGTTTCGCAGGGATCGAATGAAGGGTAGAGCCACGGGTCTTAACATATCTGAAATGTAACGTCCACTGTTCAAAGCGTGACCGAGACGTGTAACCAATGGCACCCCATACCATCACGCCTGGTGATACACCAGTATGGCGATGGCGGGACTGCTACGGTCGCAGGTTCGAATCCTGCCTCGGGCATGGGTGTGTGTGAGATGTCCTTAGGTTAGTTAGGTTTAAGTAGTTCTAAGTTCTAGGGGACTTATGACCTAAGATGTTGAGTCCCATAGTGCTCAGAGCCAGTATGGCGATGACGAATACAAGCTTCCAATGTGCGTTCACCACGATGACGCCAAACACGGATGCGACCATCACGATGCTGTAAACAGAACCTGCATTCATCCGAAAAAATGATGTTTTGCCATTCGTGCACCCAGGTTCGTCGTTGGGTACACCATCAGGCACTCCTGTCTATGATGCAGCGTCAAGGGTAACCGCAGCTATGGTCTCCGAGCTGATAGTCCATGCTGCTGCAAAAGTCGTCGAACTGTTCGTGCTGATGGTTGTTGGCTTGCAGACGTCCCCATTTGTTGACTGAGGGATCGAGACGTGGCTGCACGATCCGTTACAGCCATGCGGATAAGATGCCTGTCATCTCGACTGCTAGTGATACGAGGCCGTCGCGATCCAGCACGGCGTTCCGTACTACCCTCCCGAACCCACCGATTCCATATTCAGCTAACAGTCACTGAATCTCGACCAACACGAGCAGCAATGTCGCGGTACGATAAACAGCAATCGCGATAGGCTACAATCCGACCTTTATCAAAGTTAGAAACGTGATGGTACGCATTTCTCCTCCTTACACGAAGCATCACAACAACGTTTCACCAGGCAACGCCGGTCAACTGCTGTTTGTGTATGAGAAATCGGATGGAAATCTTCCTCATGTCAGCACGTTGTAGGTGTCACCACCGGCGACAACCTTGTGTGAATGCTCTGAAAAGCTAATCAGTTGCATATCACAGCATCTTCTTCCTGTTGGTTAAATTTCGCATCTGTAGCACGTCATCTTCGTGGTGTAGCAATTTTAATGGCCAGTAGTGTAGCTTTGACTTCGAATTCTCGGTTGGCGAAGTAAAAGCATTTATTGAAATAGCCGTAAACAGATCTTCCTGAAATAATCGTAGACAGATCGTATTACTAAATCTCCAAAAATTTCAACTGTTTGCGAATTCTCCCTGTTTATGAATAACATTGCCACAGCGGGGAGAATGTTCTGGATTATTGGTGTATTAAAAAGAATCACACAGTCTACTAAGCTGCAACGTCTTCCGCAAGTTTACACTCTGAATGAGATGAAGAATGGCGTTGGGGAAAAAAAGATGCACGTATCATGTTACCCACTGCCACCGTCGCTTCGCACGATTGGCGCAGGAGGCTGCGTTACCTTACGCGGCCGCTTCCCGGCACACCATTTGCTCGGTGCGAGGATGGAGTTTCGGGGAAGCGTCCGACTCGTCTCCAGAAATGAACCCCACAGCCGGCTCGCAGACATTCCCAGCTCGGGCGTCCGCGCGTGCGGCAACACAAAAAGAGAAAGAAATTGGAATCTTTTGAGGCGCGCGCACACCACTGTGTGTCGTCACCGTTCCAATTTCCCCGCGCAATCGACAGCACTTTGCGGAGGTAGCAGGCAGCCCTGTAAAGACGAGGAGCCGCGGCGATGCAGAAGGCGGTCGTTAGGCTCTGCGGCAGCCGCGTGCTTAAGCAGCGCGAGCCCGTGCTGAGATCCATCAGCGTAAGAAAACACTGCATAAAAGCCGCGCCGGCGAAACAAAAAATTCAGTGCTTCCTTCCTCTCTGGTGGCAAAGCGGAATAGACTTCAACTCTGAATCGCTACAACGCCGCTTCGTAATTAAACTTCTTCAGAAGAACATTTTAATTCCTTAACTACCCTTCCTCACTATAAGAATAACTCTGTTTTTAAATACGTTACATTCTGGTATGTTACCACACTAATGTTGAGGAGCTACATCAGTTACCACAAATTCTGGGTAAGATTTCTAATACTTTTGTTGTGGTCCTCAGTGAAAGACTGGTTTAACGCAGCTTCCGATTCTAGCATGTCCTCTGAATCTAGCATTCCCTTTGCGAGTCTCTTATTTATACATAGATCGTGTAGCTTACTTCTTCAATCAGTTAGTTGTAGTGAAGCTCTGACCACATACTACAGTATTCCCCCAACACTTGCTTATACAGGGCGAAAAGTATTTAAACCGACAAACTCTGGGAGGTTGAAGGGGGTCATCAAAACAAATATTTTTCCCTAATGTCATTTTTTTCCTACGAGGATTATTTAAACAGTTGGAGGCAGTATTACGCTCTTCAGTTGATAAGAGGCCGTATTACGCTCTTCAGTTGTAGGCAACCTGTTGTGTTGGCTGAAGAGCCAACATCGTGTCACAACAGGAGGCCGAAATGCACGCGTTTTAACACACGCAGGCTGGCGTGAGGAGGGAAGGACTATACT
Organism: Schistocerca nitens; assembly: GCF_023898315.1. Taxonomy (NCBI): domain Eukaryota; kingdom Metazoa; phylum Arthropoda; class Insecta; order Orthoptera; family Acrididae; genus Schistocerca; species Schistocerca nitens. The sequence continues at coordinate 176,378,394 of NC_064618.1, forward strand.
GACGTGAGGTCTGGAACATGACAAGGAATTAGAATTCAGAAAGCGGACGTAGCTAGTTGATACTTAACTTTAATCCATTAATGATGAACTCGCTCTTGACGGTACATAAGTCACAATATTATCAGTTCAGAAGACATAGTAACTGAATATGGCACCTTGCTAGGTCATAGCAAATGACGTAGCTGAAGGCTATGCTAAACTGTCGTCTCTGCAAATGAGAGCGTATGTAGACAGTGAACCATCGCTAGCAAAGTCGGCTGTACAACTAGGGCGAGTGCTAGGGAGTCTCTCTAGACTAGACCTGCCGTGTGGCGGCGCTCGATCTGCAATCACTGACAGTGGCGGCACGGGGGTCCGACGTATACTAACGGACCGCGGCCGATTTAAAGGCTACCACCTAGCAAGTGTGTTGTCTGGCGGCTACACCACACAACTGCTGTCCACCAGTGCAGTAGTGCATTGTCTCTGTTTACTAATGGAGCGATACACCTGGAGTGAATGCACTGATATGGTAGGTTCGTACTACATAGCGCACCACAACGGACGAGCTGCACAGCGGGTTTATCAACAACAATATCCTAATCGCCGTATCCCGCATCATACGACCTTTGATGCTGTGTACCAACGTCTGCGTTAGACCGGGTCATTTAGCAGATTACCTGGACAGGGATGGCGTCGCACGGTAAGAACGCTGCAATTTGAGGAAGCTGTTTTGCAGCATGTGGCACGGGATCCTTCAGTCAGCACTAGTTCAATTGCACGTCACATGGGGACGAATCAGACGAATGTAAGAACAGTCCTTCGAGAGTAATTGTTACGTCCATTTCACTTACAGAGTGTCCACAACCTGGAACCAGTTGACTATCCTCCCAGAGCACAGTTCTCGCAGTGGTACCTGGAACAGTGCGAAATGTATCCTACATTTCCATCTTCTGTGTTGTTTACCGATGAAGCAACGTTCGGGCGTGATGGAGTCTTCAACATGCACAATTCGCATGTTTGGAGTGAGGATAACCCACATGCCACAGTTACTAGGTCTCATCAAGTGCGGTTCTTCGTTAATGTTTGGATCGGTGTTGTTGAAGACTGTTTAATTCGGCCGTATCTGCTACCTAGTTGTTGTCTCTTGGTCATAAAAAAATGGAGGTTTAATTAATTTGCCGCCAGAGAAATCTTCCTCTACCGGTTTAAATACTCCTCATAGGAAAAAGCGACATTAAGGAGAAATATTTGTTTTGATGTCCCCTACAACCTCCCAGAGTTTGTCGGTTTAAATACTTTTCACCCTGTATTATTAAAGCTACTATCTTTGATGCTAAGGAAAGGGTTCTATTAACCGTTTCAGTACCAGTGTTTTCTGCCTGAAACCGCCTTTGCATTAATTGTTCTTAAGTAGAAGTGCCTTTTCCGTGAAACCACAGCAGTTAATGTAAGACAGAGATATCTAGATGTAGACCGAGGTACTTCTTCGAACGTAGTGCGTTGCAGCAAACATTTAAAGCGTTCGAAACGACTGTCGGAGCGGAGATTCTGCTACTTGACTGTAGGAGATTTAAACATGTCGTTTTCTTTTTTATGGTGTTCATATCGAAGAGATCATTGACAGCAAAAGCAAGAGTATCTAAAATTATTGTAATGTAAATTTGAGTTTGTACCACTACTGTAGCGAAATGAACCTACTGGAGCAGCATGCACTTCTCGTATAAATTTATTAAATTTTAGTCTCGTTTTTGACAGTGGAACTGCGTCTACAAGAAATGCGAAACTGCTTTCGTATATAGCTCATGATATGATTGGTGCTTGAAAACTGTATGTCCCAGTAGTTCCAACGTGAAATTACCTCTTGAAAACAATTGACTGTTTACCTTTCGACAACTACTGCTTGTTGTAGTTGCTTAGCATGATAATAAAGGTAAATATCGTGAAAAAATTGAAAATTAATTTTTTATTTAGTTGAAACCCAACAGGTAACTGGTATCTTCTTTTACTCAATTTGTGTCATAAGGCTCTAACTAACCTACTCGGGTCAGCACCCTCTTGCTGCAACTCATTTTGAAACCTTCTATTCCCTTCTTGACAGTACTGCTTATCGTACACATTTTACATTCGTATGTCTCTAAACAAATACATTCGAAGAAATACTTTTACTATTCACGATTGACTTCATGCCATTTGATTGGGTTATATCAGTTAGAGTTTCGGAACTAATGGGTCATCATCAATTCCGATCTTGTTAGAAAGTGACAGTCATATCCCATCTAGCGCTCCTCATGGTCATTTGAAATCCGCTTCAAGGTGAGTCATAATCTGAACAAGCATCTTGATACGAAAGTACCGTATCAAAATCAGGATAACTGATCAGATATACACTTCTGTGCACCTTCTAATTGAACATCTATTTTTGGAGTCGTGCAATATAAGTCACCAAATATTTGGTACACGTTTTTGAAAAAAAAAAAAAAAAAAAAGACAGGCTTATATGGAATTTGACATAAGCATTTTAGAACGCTTCTGAAGTAATTAAAACAGTTGTGTAACATATAAATATTAACACATATTTATGTGTCAACAGGCCGGTCATCATCATCATATTACTAAACGCCATGGTTTTGGGGTGCATCTATACCAGACGGCTGCTGGTGATACTAGACCTACTACACCATTTGTCAGTAGAGTATTCAACGAATGGGAGCTTCACTCTGATGTCGAAGCTTACTGAATATTTATGTTACAGAATTACGAATATATTTCTGAACAATAATTTTTCAGGTAGTGACTATATATATACTGCTGGCCACCGTAAATGCAACACCCTGAAGGAAGCATCCGAATCAAGTGAAATTTACACCATGAGTTTGCAGCGATGAGATATGCAACTGATTAGAATTTCAGAGCAGACGCACATCACGCGCGCCTGTGGCGCCACCTCATAGCGCCATTTAAGGCTTGGCGATTTCGACGAGTGTACGTTCGGCACGTGTGTTTACCTTGTGGTTGTTTCACAAGACGATCAGTTATGCCTCGTAGACAACAGCGAACATCTTTTGATCAAGTATCCGAGTTCGACAGAGGAGGGATAGTGGATTACCGAGATTGTGGATTATCATACAGAGAAATCGCTAGTCGTGTTGGACGAAACCAAACAACTGTAATGCGGATATGTGACCGTTGGACGCAGGAGGGTACGACGGACCGACGTGGTCGATCGCATTCACCTCGGTGCACCACTGCACGTGCTGATAGGGAAATTGTGCGCATGGCAGTGACGGATCGCTCAGTGACATCCCGAACCATAGCACAGCACTTTGCGTCTGTAATGCATCATCCAGTGTCTCCGCGTACCATTCGACGCCGTTTACAGCAGAGTGGTCTGTCCGCAAGACGTCCATTGCTTCGTCTACCATTGACGCAGAACCATAGACGTCTCCGTCGCCAATGGTGTGATGACAGACCGATGTGAACGGCAGAATGGAATGACGTTGTCTTTACTGACGAGGGACGCTTCTGTCTGCAGCACCACGATGGTCGGATTCGAGTGTGGAGACACCGTGGAGAGAGGATGCTGGACAGCTGCATTATGCACCGCCACACTGGTCTTGCACCAGGTATTATGGTATGGGGCGGTATTGGATATTACTCTCGCACGCCTCTAGTACGCATTGCCGGTACTTTAAATAGCCGGCGCTACATATCCGAGGTGCTGGAGCCAGTTGTCCTTCCTTACCTTCAGGGCTCGGCCACAGCCATATTTCAACAGGATAATGCGCGACCACACGTGGCACGCATTGTCCAAAGGTTCTTCGTCAATAACCAGATGGAATTGCTTCCCTGGCCGGCTCGCTCTCCGGATCTTTCGCCGATAGAAAACATGTGGTCCATGGTTGCTCAACGAGTGACCCAGATTACATCCCCAGCTGCCACATCAGATGATCTTTGGCAACGTGTGGAAGCTGCTTGGGCTGCTGTATCCCAGGAACACATCCAACGTCTCTTTGACTCAATGCCGAGACGTGTGGCAGCGGTGATCTCCAACAATGGCGGCTACTCTGGCTACTGATTCTGGCAGGACCCACATGTCACAGACGTCTGTAAACGTAATCATTTGATACTTGGTCAACATGTTATCTACAAAATAAATTTTGTTGTGCTACCTCTTGTCTTTCTTGGTGTTGCATTTACGGTGGCCAGCAGTGTATATATGAAAACACGTACGTGATATTAGGCAACCAACTATTACGAGCAGAATTATGATATACGTAGTCTGGAAGGTAAGCAAACGTACTTGTCTTCTGAAGTTAACAGAGTATGCATGTATGGTATATAGCCATAAATGGCATCGTCACATGGAGTAAACTCATGACCCCTAATGTCGGGTCGTCGTTGGGGCACTGTGTTCACAACTACGGTGCAAACATTTAAGGGACGTGGTCGCTAAATGTCGCTGTCTTAAGGCAGTTTGCAAAGGCTTGATACAAAGTCAGGAATGTGATCTTAGAAGTTCTGCACAAAACTAAATCATGTATATTAAAATGTAATTAAACGAACAGCTGGAGTGTTAAGATGCGTCCAAAGAGAAATAGCAGTTTAAATTATAAACAATAACGGGAATTTAGGGTCTGTGAAACATTGAATACAATAACGCTAATTGACAGGAGCACGTCAAAAGCTAAAAACAGTCACAGCCACCACGGACATACCAAAAACAAATCCAAGAAACCGCGGGTGGTGCTTTGTCAAGGTAAAATGCAAATGTACGGAATCAGAAATAGAATTAACAAAAGTTCTAAAGCTTAAACAAGGGAATCGTAATGATATATCATATAAAATTTCAAAAGCTATGTCTTACTGGTTGTCTGTGACGAATCCATCGCAGATTATAATGATTTTGCTCTAAGTGACGATGCCACTTATGTTTATACATTTCATCTGTATACTCTGTTAACTTCATGAACACCAGAGTATTTACTAACATACGTATATGACGATATTGCTTTTAATGGTTGATAGCTTACTATCACGTACATTTTTCATAAATCTGTACATCTTCTCTTTTTAGACCACCCTGAAGAGCATCGTAATGTCTGAAACCAGTAATTGAATAAACAAATATTGACGACCAGTTAACCTTGTGATATTTTCGAAATTTCACAACATTTGATCGCAGCCATCTTCATCCTGACTTTGTCACACTTCATCATAAGTACGTTAGTTACAAAATAGTATGGGGGCCGCTTACATTTGAAAATTATAGCACTGAAAGGACTGTCGTGTGTAAAAAATGGAAAGGATAGAAAAATATAAACCTTTTCGTAAATAAGGAGATGTTATTACTTTGAAATGGCAGAGTTATTCCGTAGCACAAAGCTTCAAACAGCAGCGCACGCAGCTGTCCCCGATTCGTCCGGCATTAACTGTGTACAAAACGAAAAAAACATAAATTACTCATGCTAATCATGGATCGCAATTTCTCATTTCGGATATCAAAATCGGATTCGTTCCGCTGGTCATTAAAAAGCAGTTGAGCCGAATTTAAGCACGGTCTGAAATTAGTTTAGCTTAAATTTGAATTACTAAGTGTTGGCAGTGGGGAGAGTAGCGCGATTAAAGCCGAAAACACGGAAAGGGTGGAACGCAGAAGCAGAACGAGTTGTTTGTAATTGTGTTGCATGCTGCACCAGTATAAAGGCGCTAGTCGTTTCCTCGAGCGACGCAGACAACTGAGTGTGCGAGGAGTATCGGATTCCATATAACCCGCTGTACAGTCCAAAACGGTGTTCGGTATGGCCAAAACTACGCAGGATATGTTGTGTATAGTTGACGTTACCCTTTTTCGTTACTTGTACTACGCCCCTGTTTCTGCTGATATCCTCTCCCGGTGATTTGATCACAATATCAACGTCTTCCACGAAATGATGTAACAAGATAAATAGTAAAAATTTAAGAGGTGGTAGTTTAGATTAGTTCAGTAACTGTCATATAATATGGGCCCAGTTTTCAAAGGTTACAGATCGTAACTGTTAGAGTATAAGGCAAAAAAATACAGGATTCAAAATATGGTGCGCTTTCAATATGTAATGCAACACATTTTATTCTCGGCTAGTTCTGTGGAAAAAAAGCGATATTTCCTGTGGGACATCATGGAATACTCCCGGTTCAGCCACTATGGTTTCGTTAAGTTTCGATAAGTGGCGGTGCTAAACGTAGCTGTGAAAATGGGGTCTGTAAAGGAAGAGCGTGCATAAAACGTGTGGAAAAACAGAACACTGCAGATATTCGTAGCTGCTTGCAGAATGTATATGGAGACCTAGATATGAACAAAAGTTTCGTGAAACGTTGGGCAATAAGTCTCTCATCATCGCAAGAAGGTAGCGCAAGCCAGCCCGATCTCTCGACTGCCGCTCGGCCGCTTAGAGTTGTGGCTCCTGCAGTGTCGGAATCCGGGCTGTTATGCCGTGCAACAAACCACGGCATAACAGCCCGGATGATTATAATGGAAATGACATTTCCGACCGTGAAAGTCTATGTTTTAGTATCAGACACTGCATGGGGGCTTAATTAATAAGAAAGAACTAATATTAATTAATAAATGCAATAATTTTAGTAGCTGTGTGACCGGTTACGAAGTCTCGTAACCGGTTGGCCATGACTAGTATTAGAACCCAATCTGACTGCATAAAAATAAAGAATGACAAGGAATTTCCATTTACACAATTGATTAATGGAGTCCCCTGCAACTATAGAAGCTACGAAACAACAAAGCACAAGTGTAACTGTTCTGTGTGTGGTAGTGTGACTCAACGTACATGTATCTGGCTCGGTTCTTTCTCAATACGACAAAATGTTTTGAACACCATTTACAATGAACGAACTGAAAAACCAGAAATACCATAATTGCACACAGTAACCAGAATTACAAGTCTAATAAATGAACACGAGCTAGATGCTTTGTTGACTGTACCTGTGAGCAAGAGGTTCAAATGGTTCAAATGGCTCTGAGCACTATGGGACTTAACATCTATGGTCATCAGTCCCCTAGAACTTAGAACTACTTAAACCTAACTAACCTAAGGACATCACACAACACCCAGTCATCACGAGGTAGAGAAAATCCCTGACCCCGCCGGGAATCGAAACCGGGACCCCGTGCTAGGGAAGCGAGAACGCTACCGCGAGACCACGAGCTGCGGACTGAGCAAGAGGGATTGTCATTAAAGGAAACTGTAATTCCGTTTTACCTCATTATATATTGACGAAAATATTCCATTACACCAGCATCATAAATCTCCTTTCTCAAATTATTCTGACAATTGCAACTTCTTCCATCTATACATTACACCAACCGAACAGCGTCTACTCTGTCGCCCAACAGAACAACAACTGCCCTCGACATCCTCTGAACTACCACTGCCCAGTGGAGGCGGCGGAACAATAATCTTTGGAGCAATCTCTGGCGCTGTGACTCAGTGTAGTCACCTTTCAACACTCTCATTCGATCAACTCTTCAATGTATTATGCTGCCCTCAGGTAATTCAATTCTTGCCACAAAATGCAATCAAACTTCTCTTCTCCATGAAAAGGCAATACCTCACACGAGAAGAGCTCACATAACTTCATTGGATCGTTCTTTCTCATCCACTCTGCAACCCTCCTCCTTCCATCTGTTTGGCCCAATGAAGAAAAGAACTTAGTATTGTGTTACTTAGTGAACGTCCCTTGTAATTTTCATGAAGTGTATGTCCGACACCAGTAAACTTCCGAATTCTGTTCCAGGCCCCTCTACCTATGTTTCAGTCCTCTTTACATTCTTCAGTGGTCACCAAATTCTTGTATGTGGGACATGGATAGGTAGAATTTCTACTTGTGACTGTTGAAGGACCACGTCCTAGCAAATGAATAATCCCTTTGACGTCATTCACACTGTGGTGTCACCGCTAGACACCACACTTGCTAGGTGGTAACTTAAATCGGCCGCGGTCCTGTAGTACATGTCGGACCCGCGTGTCGCCACTGTGTACTCGCAATCCTAGCGCCACCACATGGCAGGTCACAAGACACGGACATGACCTCGCCCCAGTTGTACGGACGACATAGCTTGCGACAAGACCTACCAAGTATTCCTCTCATTTGCCGAGAGACAGATTAAATAGCCTTCAGCTAGTCCATCGCTACTACCTAGCAAGGCGCCATGTGTATCATTGCTAATTGCTTACTACTATGCAAGAGATGTATTTCAACAAGAACAAGACTACATTAAAGTTAAGTATATTAAAATCTCTCTTCTTTTCTTTATAGTTTTCATCCAGTCTCCTGTTTCAGAATTTACGCCCGTCTGCGTTAGTTTCGCGTGCACCTAGCCACTCATTGTGTCGAGACCTTAGGGAATCGACACAACAATATTTTGGCGACGAGGATGGGATGCCGCGCCCACGTTGCAGTCTTTGTGTTATACTTTCTCTAATTTGCTTGTGTCATGGCTTCGCCGCATTCTCCAGATGTACTGTCCGAATTTTTTCGCTTGCAGAATCAGCAGACGCAGGCGTTATTGGAAGCCCTTGGACAGCTCGTCCAGGGTCAACGTGCGCTGCAAACCGATGCGGCGGCAGCCGCTTCTTCGCTACCGCAGCCACACAACGCTGTCGCACCGCCATTTAGGCCCTTCGAGGCCACAACCGAAAGCTGGACTGAGTGGGCCGATCAGTTCAACTTCCACCTCACTGCTTATGGAATTCAAGGTAAAGAGCGGCAGCCGTTTTTGCTTTCTTGTGTCGGTGTGTCTACCTACCGGGTGATAGTGAAATTGTTTCCCCGACGCGACGTAGCAACTCTGACCTACGAGGAAATTTTGTCGGCTTTAGATGCCTATTTCAAAGAAACAGTTAATGTTGTTGCAAAACGGTATACGTTTTTTCGTACAAAACGTACGGCCGGTCAGACTAACAGGGAGTGGGTAGCAACTTTGCAAGGCCTTACTAGAGACTGCGCGTTTGCCTGTGAATGTGGCCTCCCATATTCAGATACTATGGTGCGTGATGCAATTGCACAGAACGTTTCTGATGTTCGCATACGGGAACAGATTTTGAAACTCGTTAATCCCTCCCTGCAACAAGTGATAGACATATTGGACAGGCAAGACACACTTGACTTTGCTCAGGCATCATTTGAAACTTCGCCAGCCGTGTGTCACATTAATCGGCCCGCCCGGCCCGCTGCACGGGACGCTAAGCGGCCCTCGCGCCCGACTTCGCAGCGGCCGCCTAGCTTGCAACCACGTGCGCCGCGTAAGCAAGCAAATGCAGTGAAATCTTGCCCGCGGTGTGCAACTAGACATTCGCGTGAAAATTGCCCGTCACGCCAAGCTATTTGCTTTTACTGTCAAAAGAAAGGACATGTACAAAGTGTTTGCCAGAAAAAGTTAAGATCAGACACTCGCAATACTTCCAGGCCTTTTGCTTCGCGCCGGCATCGAACCCAGGACAATCAGGCTCGTGGACCTTCACCCTTGGACATTCATGTGGTTCATTCCCACCCGTCCAGTGACACTTTAGCTAACAGTGACTGTGTTCGTCCCACCCAAAGTGTGCGTCGCCGTCGCCGGAAATCCCGTAAAGTCGCAAGTGCTTCTGTACCTGTATCAGTTCAAATTGCACGAGACAGTCGCTCTTGTCGTCAACACGACAATAAACTTTTTGTGGACTTAGACTTTGCAGGAAAAGTGATACCATTCCAGCTCGATACCGGAGCTGCTGTTTCATTGCTCAATCACGACACGTACAAACAACTGGGCAAACCGCCATTGCGTGCCGCAAATGTTACGTTAACTAGTTACTCAGGACTGCATATACCTGTGTTAGGACAGTGCAGCCTTATTGCAACATACAAGGGACAGACAAAACTTGTGTCATTTTATGTTCTTCGTTCCTCTAGTGCAGTGAACTTGTTTGGCTTAGATTTGTTTCAATTGTTTAATATGTCTATTGTAAATCAGGTCCTATCCGTGAATCAGACTGTGCCTTCCGCCAGTGTTTCTAGTCTTTGTGAAGAATTTGCAGACATTTTTGCACCGGGCCTTGGTTGCGCTAAGAACTATGAAGCGCATTTGGAACTGAAAGACAACGCGCACCCGAAATTTTTCAGAGCGCGCAATGTTCCCCACGCATTGCGTGATGAGGTCGCACGAACATTGCACGATTTAGAATCTCAAGGTGTAATTGAACGTGTGCAGGCTTCTCTCTGGGCCTCACCCTTAGTAATTTTGCCAAATCCTTCCAGAAAATTGAGACTTTGCGTGGACTTCAAGGCCACTGTGAATCCACAACTAGTGACTGCTACTTTTCCTTTGCCCCGCCCGGAAGATCTTTTTGACAAACTGTGCCCGGGAAAATATTTTTCAAAATTGGACCTAGCAGATGCGTACTTGCAAATGCCTGTGGACGAAGAATCCCAGCGCGTCTTAGTGGTAAACACGCATCTTGGCTTGTATCGCTTCAAAAGACTGCCATTCGGGTGTGCATCCGCCCCTGCTTTATTTCAGCAATATTTACAAACTATTTGTGCGTCGGTCCCTACGGCTGCGAACTATCTGGACGATATTGTAATCTCAGGAAAGACAGAAGCAGAACATTTGCAAAATCTCCGAACATTATTTCAGGTATTGCGACAAAATGGTCTTCGCTTGAGGAAGGACAAATGTGTGTTCTTTGCTCGGGACTTACCGTACCTGGGCCATGTCCTTAACGCCCAAGGTATACATCCGAGTCCAGAGCACCTTCGTGCCATTCAGGACTTGCCGTCACCGCAGAACTTAAAACAGCTACAGAGTGTGCTGGGTAAGGTAAATTATTATTCAAAGTTTGTGCGCAATGCTTCTTCTATTTCAGCTCCGCTTCATCGCTTACGCCGTACAGGTGTTCCGTTCGTCTGGACGACGGAATGCGAACGCGCCTTTCGCCAGTTGAAATCGGCGTTACTTTCAAATACTTGCCTTACGCCATTCGATCCCCGTAAACCCCTTTTGTTGATGGTAGATGCCTCGGATTTCGGGATCGGTGCTGTGCTTGCGCACAAGGATGGCTCGCATGATCGCCCTATTGCCTTTGCGTCCAAATTGCTCTCATCTGCGCAAAGACATTATTCACAAATAGAGAAAGAAGCTTTAGCTCTCGTGTTTGGTGTTACCAAGTTCCATGACTTCTTGTATGGTCGTCACTTTACAATCATCACGGACCACAAGCCTTTGACATCGCTTTTTCATCCGAACAAGCCTGTACCTCCACGTACAGCGCAGAAATTCATTCGCTGGTCACTTTTTCTCTCGCAGTACCGCTACGATATCTTGTATCGGTCCACTGCTAAGCACGGAAACGCTGATGCGTTGTCCCGTTTGCCTGTTGCTGAGGATAAAGCATTCGATTCTTCCGAACTTGCTTGCATGTTCATTGATTCGGCAGCCGATGACGTGGTCGCATCGTTTCCGATTGATTTTCGTCGTGTAGCTACTGCCACAGCTGCTGCCCCTGTCCTTGCTTCCGTTTTGCGTTTTGTTGCTACGCAATGGCCCTTGTCAAAGTCACGGATCGAGGATCCTTTGGTTCGCCGTTTTTTTGCTCACAAGGAGAGACTTTTTGTACGACGTGGTGTTTTGTTGTTGCGTTCCGATAATGATCAATCCCGAGTCGTAGTCCCACGTTCGTTACAGTCCTCTGTCTTACGGCTTCTTCACCAAGGACATTGGGGTATAGTGCGAACGAAACAACTTGCTCGACAGCACTGTACTTGGTTCGGAATCGATGCTGCGATTGCGAATATGTGCTCCTCTTGCGTGGCGTGTGCCGAACAACAATCCGCACCGCCGCGGAAATTCTTTGCATGGCCGAAAGCCACTTCCCCTTGGCAACGCTTGCACATCGATTTTGCTGGTCCGTTCAGGAATGCTCGATGGTTGGTTGTGGTCGATGCTTTCAGTAATTTTCCTTTTGTTGTCCGGATGTCTTCCACGACGTCTTCTGCCACAATCCAAGCCTTGTCTGCTATCTTTTGCATTGAAGGTCTTCCGCAGACTATTGTTTCCGACAATGGCCCACAATTCATGTCCGCAGAATTTCAGTCATTCTGCCAGGCCAATGGTATTCAACATCTGACGTCCGCGCCGTTTTCGCCTCAGTCAAACGGTGCCGCTGAACGATTGGTCCGGACTTTCAAGTCCCAGATGTTGAAATTGAAAGAGTCGCATTCTCGGGAGGACGCTTTGTTGCTCTTTTTGTCTTCGTATCGCTCTCAGCCCCGCGATGGTCGCTCGCCGGCTGAATTGCTCCATGGTCGTCCTCATCGAACTCTGATGTCTTTGCTGCATCCGCCGCATCAGGTTCCTGTGCAGCGGCAGACTCCTGCTTTTGCTCCTGGCGACGTTGTCTATTATCGCAACTATCGCGGTTCACGGCGTTGGCTCGCAGGGCGCATTCTTCGCTGCCTCGGCCGCGCGATGTATTTGGTTTTGGGGGCCTCTGGTGAGGTGCGTCGGCATCTCAATCAGCTGCGCCTCTGTCGTCGCCTGGGTTCTGCCGCTCCCCGTCTGCTTTCAGCGACGGAGCCGTCCGGTCAGCGCCTTGGGGACCCATCTACTGGCTCGCCTCATCCCCAGGTGTTACCGACGATGCCTTCCATTTTGCCTCATGGCGTCGCGCCGCCGCAGCCGCCGCCGGCGCCGCCAGCAGCGGACGCTTCGCTGCAGCCGCCTCGCGCCTCCCTGGGTCACGCGCCGCCGCTTGCTTCCCGTGACCAGCCGTCCTCCGCCATGGACCTCTTGCCCGCTCCGGACCAGATGTCGTCTTCGCCCGTCGGGTGCTCCGACCACATGGAGGTCGACCCCGCGGCTCCTCTTATATCATTACGTGCGCAAACACCTCATGTTGACGTGCACCCTGGACTAGGTTTGCAGGCGTTTCCTAGCTCCCCTCGGACCGAATGGCCGGGTGCGGGTGGCACAGCCTCGCCTGTTGTTAGGCTCCCCACCTCATCGCATACGTCAACATGGGGTCCTCCCCACGGCGGGCGGAAGCCTTATCTCACGACCGTTCGCCGATTTGCGGGGGAGGAATGTGGTGTCACCGCTAGACACCACACTTGCTAGGTGGTAACTTAAATCGGCCGCGGTCCTGTAGTACATGTCGGACCCGCGTGTCGCCACTGTGTACTCGCAATCCTAGCGCCACCACATGGCAGGTCACAAGACACGGACATGACCTCGCCCCAGTTGTACGGACGACATAGCTTGCGACAAGACCTACCAAGTATTCCTCTCATTTGCCGAGAGACAGATTAAATAGCCTTCAGCTAGTCCATCGCTACTACCTAGCAAGGCGCCATGTGTATCATTGCTAATTGCTTACTACTATGCAAGAGATGTATTTCAACAAGAACAAGACTACATTAAAGTTAAGTATATTAAAATCTCTCTTCTTTTCTTTATAGTTTTCATCCAGTCTCCTGTTTCAGAATTTACGCCCGTCTGCGTTAGTTTCGCGTGCACCTAGCCACTCATTGTGTCGAGACCTTAGGGAATCGACACAACACACACATTTTTCATTCGCACGTTCAGATGAAATTTGATTGCTGGGCAAGTCACCGGTGTCACCAATTTAGTGAGAACTCGTGCAAATGCTACTGCACCCGAACTACATGGCTGCGAAATCTCCTACCGCATTTTTCTGCAACCAGCACCATCAATCCACTATGAAACCCGTACACAAATGCCATATCTCCACACTCAGCATTTGTACGTACTTGGGACTTGCTTATATGATACAGTAGAATTAATAAACAAACCCCATCCACAATCGCAAATGATATGTTTAATTACGGAAACCCAATCACATCTCCATAAGTTGCTCAATACCAAAATTTCATTCGATAAATAAACCTGTAGCCGCCGGCCGCGGTGGTCTAGCGGTTCTAGGCGCGCAGTCCGGAACCGCGCGACTGCTACGGTCGCAGGTTCTAATCCTGCCTCGGGCATGGATGTGTGTGATGTCCTTAGGTTAGTTAGGTTTAAGTAGTTCTAAGTTCTCGGGGACTGATGACCACAGATGTTAAGTCCCATAGTGCTCAGAGCCATTTGAACCATTTTTTGAAACCTGTAGCAGCTGGAGTACTAACATCTGAAATGAAAACTTGTCTCTGTAAGCAGTTGTACCTCTGCAAGCAGAAGAACTGCAGACATTTAGTGTAGCAAATTTTATTGGAACTAAATCGTACCGTCACCAACTATTGGTTCAAAATGGTTCAAATGGCTCTGAGCACTACGGGACTTAACATCTGTGGTCATCGGTCCCCTAGAACTACTTAAACCAAACTAACCTAAGGACATCCCACACATCTATGCCCGAGGCAGGAATCGAACCTGCGACCGTAGCAGTCGCACGGTTCCGGACTGAGCGCCTAGAACCGCTAGACCACCGCGGCCGCCTCACCAACTATTCCCAGTGTCACCATATATAGTAGTTTCTTACACCATCGTTGACCAATTACTGCAAACTAATCCGCATAGCTCTTCATTCATACAATGTCATCTGTCGGCTGCCTATAACGTACGATAGATAGAATTCCTGCATTTCATAGTTCTACATCTCTTGCACATTCCTAAAGACTCCCAAGCCCACACTTTTTAATGTGTACAGCATTAGACAGTAAGTATAAGTTGTATATTTGCTTGTTGTATCGGATGGTATGCGATGTAAAACAGTTTAACCTTTTTGTAATCTGAATTATCACGACGTTGCAGATTCGAATTCGCACCGTAAGGTAAATTAGAGCGTACGGTCTCAGTTATTAAACTTGGCAGATAGAAACTTAAATGCAACACACACTATACCATTTTGGTATTTTGTCAAAACTGTCATTTTTAGCCCGTGGCTCTGTACAAAATATAGGTTGACTCTTACACAGAAGATTACAGCAACCAGTCACTTTTTACAATGCTTTTTATATATATAAACAGCGCCGCTGCCGGTTTCGAACCAATAGGTTCATCTAGTCGTCTAGTTTACATTTTACATTACATTTCGTGTTTTTTTTTTTCCGCTGCGCGGGATTAGCCGAGCGATCTCAGTTCCGCGTGGGACGCGACAGCGACCGTACGTGTCGGTACTCCCGCGTAGTCGTAGCGCCGCAAGCCGTGTTTACAGAAATTCTTGGATTGTGACCTGTGATATTCTCAGTGCTTCTTCACTACCGTCGTACACGTGCTTCAAAATGCACTCACAGCGGTTTCGGCCGCTCATATAGTGCAGTTATGGCTCCCAGTGTACCCCGTAAGAATACCCTGTGTTTTGCATTTGAGAAATTTTCCAGGAATGTGCAACCGAGTTCTCTAGAAATCCATGAGTGAATCGTAGATATTATTGGCATAGCGTCCGACCAGGTCCACACAGCATATTATGACATGGCGTAATATTGTTTCTTTGTGAAGTTTTTAGACCAGATACAACTGGAGAAAATTTTTGTAAATACTGGTGGAAAAGCAGAGTTCCGACATCGTGATCAATCGGTGAGTACAGTTTCAATAACTAACTCTGACATTGACTATAAACAAGTGCGAGTGGTCAATTTGCCAACTGAGGTTGAGAATTGTTTTCTTAGAGATGTCCACGCCAAATACGGTGACATCTGACAGATTAGAAACGAAAAATGGTCGAGCCGTCGGTTGACATGGCCGTTAAAGTAAATATCCCATTCTATATATTGGTTTGTGGTTACAAGGCTCAAGTCATTTACGATGGACAAATAGGCACTTGTTTTATCTGTAATACGAGTGGGAATTTACGAGATGACTGCTCACGGCGCGTTGTCGTACTTCGAAACAATGTGCAACAACGACAGAGATTAACATTGGCTGATGTCCTAACTCAAAATCAGACGCCTTCTGTGATTGACTCCCAACCAAGTGCATCTATGTCAGAGAACAACCCCTTAGCCGCCGGTGTTGCATTAACTGTCGGTAACAAACGACGCCGTACTAGTGACGGTAGTGGTTCCGATGACCAGGTCGTAAAAAATCAAACCGATGCCGTGGAGTCACGGGCCTCCACACAGGACACGCATATGTCGGATGGCTCAGTTACGCCCCGCCGAATTCACATTGAAACTCCCGACTGTCAATACGAGTGCAGTCGAGTGTTTACAACAATCCGTTCCGATACCGCTTCTCAACTCGCTACAGGTGGTCAACACAGAAGAGGCGGCAGTCGGTCAACTGCAAATCGCAGAGACAGAGGATGATGTACGCGGTGTAAAGCATAACATAAACCCCCGCCAACTCTGAACTGCCTTCAAACAACGCGAGGAACCGGAAAGCTGTATACAAACAGCCAGTGCGGCTCCAAACAAACAGTGAGCCTACTGAAGCCGCGTCTTCCGACTTTCCGTCACCCGTTCCGACGCAAGGACTTACACATACTGCTTACAGCTAGGACTCGCCGACTCCGCCATCCCCTATGACACTTCGGACGACTGTGCGACGGCAACATAAAGTTAAACCAAATGACTCTTTGGTTGGAAGTAAGTAAAAAAGTAAAGTCAGCGCAAAAAATTGGTACAAAAGTTGCGGATTTAGGTTCGAAGTCCGACGGTGAGATGGACTGGGCTTCCTACGCTTACCAACACCCACACGTCTCTGACGATCATGAGTCAAGCTTATAAGTTTTTGTCCCTGAACATTAATAGAGTTAGAACAGATTTAAAATTAGCAATGCTACGGCAGTTTATCTATGAGTCTGAAGCTGATATAGTTGTGTAACAGGAAGTGACCCCCGGCGGACGGGGGTACAGGTACGGCCATTCTATCACGAGACGGAATCCCAGTGAAATATATCGAAATGTTTGACTCCGGTAGAGAAATAGCTTGCCAAATTTTTGACGTCTCCCTCGTCAATATGTATGCTCCAATTGGAACGACTCTAAAATCAGAAACAGCTAATTTCTTTAAGCAAGACTTCATCTGCTCGTTACGCCGCAGCCCAACCCAGTTGATAATTAATAGTGATTTTAACTGTGTGATCCAGAGGAAAGATCAATCGCCAAACTTTAATTACTGTAGAGAACTACATGATCTGGTGCGTCACCTGCAGCTGAAGGATGCGTGGGAGCTAAAGTTTCCTACCCTGGTAAAGTTCACGTACCTGACCGCCTCCGCATGTAGCCGTCTAGACCGTTTGTACATCTCTGAGAACATTTTCCAACATGTTCTCGTCGCCGATGTCATTCCGGCTAGTTTCTCCGACCACTACGCCGTCTGTGTCACGATAAATCTGGCCAAACAGCATACTAAATGGCATAGGATTCCGTGGAGCCTAAATGTTTCTATTCTCGCCGATGCCGCCTTTCAAGATGTCATCTCCACGACATGGGCGGATTGTCTCAAGCAATGCTGCAGATATCCGAGCAAGATAGCCTGGTGGAATATTGTGGTCAAACGGAACATGCGATTATCCTTAAGAAACTACAGTTGGCAACTTGCGCTAGATGTCAAACGCACGATTGATTTTTACCAGACAGTTCTGTGAGAGTTGTATGCGACTACGTCATCAACCAACACGCAGCTGACGACCATCAAACAAATAAAGGCGAAGCTTATAGGCATAAAGCGAAATCAGCTTGAAGGACTGAACATGAGATCTAAAGCAAAATCGCTTGTAGAGGACGAACTTGCATCGCTGTATCACCTAATAAAACATCGTGCCCATCGCAAGCGAGCTTTTATCGGGGAGCTGGACACGGATGATGGACTCCGTTTGACCCGACAGAGTGATATTCTTACTGAAGTTTACCGGTACTTCACGAATCTGTACTCGCAATGCGATACATATGGTGATGGCGGCGGCGATATCGTACGTGCTCTGACCACCGTAGTCACGCCTGCGGAGAAGTCGGCGGTCGTACACGATTTTGCTCCAGACGAAGTTCTTGAACTGATTTCTGGCTCGCCATGGAATTAATCCCCTGACCCTATGGTTTGCCACGGGAATTTTATATGCATTTCTGGCCCATAATCGGACACGCATTTAAATATGTTCTCAATGAAGTGATGCGAGGGAGTGACGTGCCGGCTGAAATGAAAGAAGGTCGAATTGCATTGACACCATAAAGCAAACACTGAAAAATCGTAGATAACTTCAGACCGATTACTTTACTCAATTTTGATTACAAAACCTTTGCCAGAGCACTCAACAGCAGATTGTCTCCATAAATGGAGCAAGTGATTCACAACCATCTATCATGCCTCCCTGGTCGCACTATTATGACGTTCCTTTCGGAATATAGAGATGTAATAGCCATAGCGTCAGTCACTAACGTGAATCTCGCATTGCTGTTTATCGACTTTTGCGAGGCATTTAATCATGTCCGCCACGAGTACCTCCTACAGCTACTGTAGCGGTGTGGTTTTGATCAACGGGTTATTAATGTCGTGCAACATTTCGTGACGGGCATTACAACCAGAGTCAGCATAAATGGACAGCTTACTCAACTTATCGAGGTCCAAAGAGGAGTGCCGCAGGGGAGCCCTCTCTCCATGATGTTATTTGTTTTATCGCTCTAGCCGCTCTTACGCTCTATTCATGACAAACTTGCAGGCCTTTCGATCGCCGGGAAGTCTTTCGTGGTTCGTGCATCCGCCGATGACGTCGGAGTGTTACTGCGCAACCACGGAGACGTATCAACCCTCAGGACCGCGGTGGACGAGTACTGTCGTGCTTCCGCTGCTAAAATCAACGCCGGTAAATGCACCTTTGTCAACATTCGAGGGTTCGATGCAGTTATTGTACCTTGGGCTAAGCGTGTGGAAGCCCACACCACTCTGGGGATGATTATCGACAAATGCCCGCCAAAAATGAATGCAAAAAATTGGAAGCAGGTCATCAATAAAATGTAAGGTGCCATCTGTGAAAACAATTGGCGGTCCGTTGACATTCTCCAACGCATACGACTCCTTAGCTACTATACGGTCCAAATATTTCCAGTCCCCAAGATGTAAGTCAAACACGTGATGAAACTCTGTAATAGATTTATCTGGCAATAGCATCTGTTCAAAGTGAGATATACCACGCTGACGTCTTCTAGACAAGCCGACGGGCTCAATATCCCTGACATTAACCGCAAGTGTACCGCGTTATATATTAAACGAATCACCTACATGTTGGACAAGGAACTCCTCAGCGTAACCAGTTGGCTTTTCCGAACCTTACAACCAACCGATATGCACCCAAAAATTGATGTAGGTAAAATGCATTACAAACTACGACATGTCAAGCAGCTTTTTCTTGAAGTAAGCTATATTGATGGACATTATTTCACGCAGGATTTACCGACGACGCACCTGTTATTAAAAAGATGGACATATCCAATAGTCCCGAATCCCATTGAACTTAAATACCAGAGTGTTCATTGGAAGGCAGTTTGGGACAACATAAGTTTAACCGTCCACACTACTGAGGTGGCGTCCACATTGTATAAAGTGGTAAACGATGTTACACCCACTAATGAAAGGTTGCATAGAATCAGCTTATGTGACAGTGACAAATGGGACCGATGTGGTCTGATCGACACCTAGAACTGGAACGTAATGGCGTGGATTCTTCATTGTAAGTAACAGAAACATCTTTCATTTAATAATAATAATTAGTTTAGATCACTTAAAATCGTCATAAGCCACAATTTCCATTAAAAAGACGTAGTCTCACATCTTGTTTTGGTTTTAGGGCATCACCACCCTAAGGAAGTTTCGTCAAGTGAGGAAACAAAACACGAAATGTAATATAAAACGCGAATCAGCCGTCTGGAGATGAACCTATCAGTTCGAAACCGGTAACGGCGCTGTTTAAATAAATAAATAAATAAATAGCATTGTAAAATGTGACTGGTTGCTGTAATCTTCTGGGTAAGAGTCAACCTATATACTATACCATTCTATTCGTGCTGAAATTGTTTTGATGATTAATAAAATTTGTTTCTTAAATATTGCAGATGAACGTTAATGAACAAAAGTTTACCTAAAATTACGAACATCGCCTTGAGAATTTAATCTAAGTACCTCATTTATAGCCTGAAATATTTAATAGTCAAGGCGGAGAATAGAGACAAAATGGGACTCGAATATGACTGTCCATCATTTTTTTTTTATTTCATCACACTAACGAGTACAATAGAAAGGCGACACGGACTTTCGAAGTGCCCTCTGGATTCTTACTCCAACGTTAGTGGAGATAAAAATATCGAAAAATGAGCAATCTCAATATGATACATTACAGATTTATGAAGCATTCTGTTACTACTAAAATGACTCATTGGGCTAAATCATTCTAGTTTATTTCTATACATGACACCAAGGTTGAATATTTTTCCATCGTTCACCTAATTTCTTCGTTGTTACCGTGTGCGTCATTATGGTTCTGCAACGCTTACACCATCCCATCATTTCCATTGCGGTGTGCTTTCCTTTCATTTTATTTGTCATTTTCTTCAAACCTGCGACAGCAGCAGTCGCGCGGTTCCGGACTGAGCGCCTAGAGCCGCGAGACCATCGCGGCCGGCCCATTTTCTACACTTCTGCCCTATATGACTCTCTACCTTCAACAAAATTATTGTACAGTGACCTACTCCTAGCTCTGTTGGTATTCCCATTTCATAATACCGAATGTAGGTGTTAAGTTATGACATTAGCTTCTCTTTTTTTCTTTCATCTACAGTCACGATGGCGCGCAAGTACGTGCATTTTCTAAATGTACTTGTAATGTTTCCCTTCTTCGTTATTACCTCGCACCCACTCCTATAATGACGTAGTAGAGACTTCCAACTTTTATCTCCATATAACATTTTGCATCTTCCTCTAAAAAGGTTAAAAAATGTAACGGACGAATTCTTTATCTTTCGCTACTACTTAGTTTTCGGCAAACAGTAGACAGCATACTTAAGTCATTTCCTAGACGCAGACCCGTACTTTCAAAATTTCTCCTCTAGTTTTTAAGGCCCTTATCAATTTGTATCTTGAACGACATAGGACTTTATTGGTAAAACGGTGACTTATGAGACAGTTGAGCGTAGACTACGCCGTTGCTGCAGGAAGTAAGATGCTTTTTTATATTGGCGTTGGCATTTCCTTGGCTGCATATGACCATCTTTTCACATTATTAAAAATCGAGTTTCATGATTTATATATCATGCTGCGTTGGGATTTCACCTTGGCCATGAGCTAGTTTCTGAAATGTACAGTTGTAGAGCATGTGCTCAGGAGTGGTATAATTAATTGGTAAAACAGAGTGTTGCATACGTCGAAAGCGTGCCTGGGATCTGAAAGAAATAAATGACACCTAAGAGAATTCAGGAGTAGAAAATGTGGAGTAAATACATAAACATAAAGAGAGTGGTGGTTTGTAGGTAGATCGTAACGTGGCGAAGCTGTTTATGGGCTGTAAATGTTTAGCTGCCAACCTATCAGTATACCTATAAAGTGCCATTAGCACGGTGTGTAAGGAAGACAGTTCGAAATAACACGGCAGTGCTCCGTGAATAAGAGTCTAACGCTGGACTGTATAGTCTAGCAAAATAATTCATGAACTATACTGTCGCATTATCAGTAAACAAAAATGATGACGCACCACAAGTTCTGTTTGGGGAGGAGTGTGAAAAGAAATCATTTGCGTCCTTTTCATACTTACAATTTAGGCATTGTGCTTAAAACCTACAGCAAAATCATTAAAGACCTAAATCTGAAATACCAGAAGGAATTACGAATCCCTTTCTAGCAGACACAAAGCAATGTCAAATGAGCCACGCGTTCGACAAGAAGCAATGTAATAATACTCCGCCATAGCATTAAGAGTCTGGTGTGCAAAAATTAAGTACGAAAACAATGTTCGCATGTTGTGACGCTGTCAATTAACATGGCTCGGTTAAACTTGGACCATGCACAGAAAGAGCCGCTACAATGTAACACAGAAAGTAACTGAAAGAAATAGCGGCGAGACGAGTGGAAACAACACTTTTATTCAAATGGTTCAAATGGCTCTGATCACTATGGGACTTAACATCAGAGGTCATCAGTCCCCTAGAACTTAGAACTACTTAAACCTAATTAACCTAAGGACATGACACACATCCATGCCCGAGGCAGGATTCGAACCTGCGACCGCAGCGGTCGCGCGGTTCCGGATTGAAGCGCCTAGAACCGCTCGGCCACTGCGGCTGGCACACTTTTATTCAAAGACAATAATTACACTTAAGTCAACACTATTGATAATGGTCTCTGGATATTAAAAAAGATGGGACAAGGTTTGCAATAGATTTTGTGATCACCACGGACGACAATACATGTCGTGACAAATCATCCCGTGTTGGTCACAGGGTTGGTAATCAGACCTTCTGGTATGGCGTTCCGTTACTCTACCAGCGAGGTTGACAACTCCTGGATGGTCTGTGGGACATATACACCTACACCAATATGTCTTCTAACGCATTACAAACATGCTCGATGGGATATAAGTCGGTGGTACGTGGCGTCCAGTGTAATGGCCGAACATCCTCTCGTTCGAAGAGATACTCCATCTGTGCAATTCGGAGCCGTCGGGCATTGTCACCCATAAACATGAAATCGAGGCCGAATGCACCCCCGCAAATAGCAAGTAGGAAGGGAGTACAGTGACACAATAACGTTGCCGTTTAAACACGGACCACCAAAACGATCATGTGTGACCACGTTCATGTATGCATTACGTGCTTACTCCTCTCACCATCTGATGGCATGTCTTGCACTATCTAACATGATCATTTTGATGGTTGAGGTATTGTGTTGTGGGGAGGCAAAACGTTACGTAAGTGTACTGACCTCGTAATATACCGGGCAACGTTATTGTAGATTGTATTCCTTCCTCATAGGCTTCGTTTGTATGGATGAAAATGCTCGACTGCACCGAAATGCGCAGGGGAAGGAGCTCTGAGAACGGGAGGATATTCGGCAAATTGACTGGCATGTCTGTTCCCCCATGTAAACCCCATCGAGCAGATGTGAGATGCGCTGGTAAGACGTATTGCAGCACGTCCAAATGAACGAAGTACTACCCAGAAGTTGTCAACCGCCCTGGTGGAACAAGGGACTTCTCTGCCACATGACCTTCTGAGTAACGTTGTTGCAGAACACGTACTGCCCTCCATGGTGATCGTATACCGTGCTAAGAGCCCATTCCTGCATTTTGTAATATCCAAGGGACAACAGTGAACCGCGGTGGCCTTAGTGTATTATTGTCTTTGCACAAAAGTACAGTTTCTATTCGTCTCATTGCCGTTTCTTTCAGTTACCTTCTGTGCTACAATGTAGAAGTTCTTTCAGTGTACAGCTCAAGTTTCACCGTGCTGTGTTCCTTGGTAGTGACACCTAATGCGAAAATTACTTTCGTTAAGTTTTGCTCGCCAGTGTACCATAGCTGCTGTCATAACCGAAACCAGTATATCAGAGCAACAATTGTTCCCTTGCGTACTGATCATAAGAAACGCCGTTTTCCATTTCCAAGGGCCACTCGATCCTGATCGGCCGCCATGTCATCCTTTGCCAATGACGTTATATAGATACAATACTGACGGGCAACGGATCAGTCTACCATTCTCCCGGCCGCTGCCTGCTTTCCACAACTTAGAAAAGCTATTTGACATTCAGGTAACTTCTTAGTTGGCATAAAAAATGGTTCAAATGGCTCTAAGCACTATGGGGCTTAACATCTGAGGTCATCAGTTCCCTAGCCTTAGAACTACTTAAACCTAACTGACCGAAGGACATCACACACATCCATATCAGAGGCAGGATTCGAACCAGCGACCGTAGCAGCACCGCGGTTCCGGACTGAAGCAAATAGAACTGCTCGGCCATAGCGGCTGGCTGAGTTGGCATCACGTGGCTAAATGTGATTCACAGCTCACTATAGCAGTAATGTCGCAATACCTTCCGCAACCCTTGGGTTCGCTATATCTTAATTTAGAATCATATGTTCAAAACTGTGCTATCTATGTCTTTTGATACATTTGTCGGTTGCATCTCGTGGTCGTGCGGTAGCATTCTCACTTCCCACGCCCGGGTTCTCGGGTTAGATTCCCGGCGGGGTCAGGGATTTGCTCTGCCTCGTGATGACTGGGTGTTGTGTGATGTCCTTAGGTTAGTTATGTTTAAGTAGTTCTAAGTTCTAGGGGACTGATGACCATAGATGTTTAGTCCCATAGTGCTCAGAGCCATTTTTTATACATTTGTCTGATGTACACTGCTGGTGTATTGTTCACCATTATGTTGGTTCTTACGTCGTGGTCTCTAAAATCTGTGGTTTGGGATTTGTTGTCTTTAACTTGATCAGTAGGTTCCTTCCTTTTTAACAGTTCATTTCCTTCTTCCGGCATAATTTTTAAGCTATTCGATTTGATTTGTCAACGTTAGTCTCAGAGTTTTGAATCGACGAATATAGTGATGGAAAGCTGCTTCGTGATGGCCATCATACTTTCCGCAAAATTTTCACACAAAGGAATTAAAACTGAGGTAAGATAATTGATATTCGCTATTACTATTTAATTATCATTTAGCTGCTCTCTCATATCAGGCTGAGACGTTATGTGCAGCATATATGAAATATCAGTACAAATAAAATATTTCAGAATAAAATTCAGTCGTCAATTACACAGATATTTTTATGTCGCGTTACCGAATTCAGCAAATTAATTTGTGGTTCTTCAGTTTCTCTCGGCGTTTTGGTTTATCGAACAGACCGCTTAACAATCGGTACTGGAGCTGTAAAGTTAGCAAGGATTAACAGTCAGCAGTGTGTTTAATAATTAAGATATTCAGCAAACACAACGATCTGGCGACGACGGCAGACCGAGAAACTAAATCGACGCTGCCACGGACGCCAACGCAGGCGTCTGCGCGACGGCCGAAGCCGGAACCACAGAGGGAACCGCTTGCAGTGGTACATTCGCCAATACACCTGACGATGGCGACATGTCTGTCGCCGAAATATTGTGTTCATTGTACATTATGGATCGTTAGTACACACATGGACTGTTCTTTCGAGAAATTAATTTGCAATGTAACTTTTAATCCGCCTTGATTGCAAAATGTTTATTCGTATGACCAGTTTCGGTTCCTTTAGAACCATCTTCAGATCTGATATTTGCGTTATAGGAGTAACCCGACCAAATACAGCAACTTTCACATGCAGCATGTGAAAGCTGCTGCATTTGGACGGGTTACTCCTGTAACGCAAATATCAGATCTGAAGATAGTTCCAAAGGAACCGAAACTGGTCATATGAATAAACCTTCTGCAATCAAGACGGATTAAAAGTTACATTGTAAAATCACTGATTGCGGCTATCCTATCAGACATTATGTATTTTTTTGCAAAATTAATTTGCCATTTGCGGAAACCTTCGAAATTAGAGGTATTATAAATGTTTAGAACTTGTCCATAAGTTTATGTGAAATATAAGAAATATATTACAGAAACTTACTCAGTTACGGTTTACCAGAAAAAATAACAGTCAAGAATAATATAATAAATAAATCATTTGAAAGAAATTTCTGAATCCCCTTTCGATATGCTAAACGTTACCATACAAAATTTTATAGTTCTGTCGTATAAAGCTGACCCGAGAGGTAGTATGTTCCGTCTTTGCATCGCGGCGTTGTTATGTATAACGGCTACGCCTGACATAAGACTTTTATCGGTGGTTACATTGCCCTTAGAAAAGCATACTTACATATTTAAAAAAATACTTGTCCTACTACTTCAGTTAATGTAATAACTGGAAGCGTTATCCACGTAACAAAAATACATGCCGTTCTGCTTACTATCATTTCCTTAAATCCTTGTTTCTATGTCTTAAACAACTCACGAAACGAAAGTGATTCTTTTCCTTACAGCTTTGCCACTCTTCCTTACCTTCATCAGTAACTATAGATTTTTCTAGCATTCCAATTTACGTGTAAGTTGAAAACCTATTCGAGGAGTCCAAATGCGTTTCACCTGTAGTCGTTTGGGACCGCTATGAGAAACCAAATTCGCAGCCGGCATTTTCAGCTCCCCACTTCGCAAATAAGAGTGTTGCTTCGTAACTTTTTACATCTTACTCGGTGATAACGACTTTCCAGAATACTACTTAGATATTGACTAAGACTTATCTTGAAAGATAGATAAAAAAAAAGGTAAGCGGTCGTTTACAGCATTTCTAGATTTCCAGCAAGTTTGCGGCAATGTTGGGTGGAATGCACTGTCTGAATTTCATAATGCGGAAGGGTTAATATACTGGAATCAAAAGGCTTTGTGTAACTCCAATTATAAGAGCCTATCGGAATGAAAGGAAGTGAAATGCGGCTGTACTGTATACCCCGTGTTACTGAATTTGTATACCGAGCAAGCAACGTTGCCCGTGACACTGAAATACGTCAGGTGGAAAACAAGAAAGGAACTGGAAGATGTCTTTAATGTAATGCATAGTGTCTTGGGAGTTGATTATGTGATGAAGATCTACAAAGGTAAAAAATGGTAATGGCTTGCAGTCGAACTGAAGTAGCTTGTACTGAATGAATTAGATTAGCAAATTAGAGACTAAAAATAGTAATTGAATTTTGCCATTTGTACAGAAGTGGTACGTGGGCGTTTGAAGTATAAATAGGAAGAGCGTCGAAACTTCTGAAATCTGACGCTACGAAAGAATACTGAAGATTACATACCAAGTAAAGAGTTACTGAATCGTACTGCGCAGAAAAGAATTGTTGTACAACTTCACGAAAAGAACGGATGGGTTTATGGGACACGTCCTGAAACAGGAAGTAACAATCCACTTGGTAATGGGAGGAGGTAATGGAGGGGTACACGTTTTAAGGGCAGAAAGAGGCTGCATTAAGGAGGTTCAAGTCGTACTGCAGTGGTTATACGGAGATGAACAAGACAGCAGAGAATAGGCTAGCGCAGAGTGCTGCATCAGACCAGTCTTGGCGATCTAGCCAAGAAATCACCAAATGCTGTACATGGATGGGCATCTGAAGTAGTTA
Source organism: Schistocerca nitens (assembly GCF_023898315.1). NCBI lineage: Eukaryota > Metazoa > Arthropoda > Insecta > Orthoptera > Acrididae > Schistocerca > Schistocerca nitens. The sequence goes on from NC_064618.1 coordinate 176,405,466, forward strand.
ACACATAATATTAGTAATACATTGGATAAGCAATATTATTTCTCCACTAATAACCATTTGTGAGTGTGAGTGAGTGAGTGTGTGTGTGTCACTGGCGGTCAACGTCTCGAAGAAACCATTCAGAGGTATTCACCGTCAGTCACATTCGGTGATGGTGCTAACAAATCTCCCCTATATCCTATCATCTTTTTATATTTCTTTTTAAAAACTCCACAATTTTATTTATATTTCAACCTTATATTATTGTTATTTTGAAAAGTATCATTCTTTGTAAGTGATGTAGATAAAACAAGAGAAAAGAAACTGTAAAAAATTGAAGAACTAAAATTGTAAGATGTACGACCTGTTTTAAACATCAGGTAACAGGTCTATAATTTGGCAATAAATAATAATAAAATCAGACCAGTCTTCTCACTAAAGATCAAAACAACAAAAGCAGGAATAGGAATAAATTATAATTTCGAGGGCAGGAAATTGTGGTGTCACAGTACCTGTGACAGTCTCATAGAGGGACACCTCCAGCTGCAGTGGCAGGTACCCCCGCCACGTTTGACTGACAGGCTGTGATATGGGTGTCAGTCCGTGGCAGCCGCGCCGGCGGGCAAGAAAGACTGCAAATTATTGGCGTATGCAAACGGTTTTAATCCACGATTTGCATGTTCAAACAGGCGGCGGCACCCGGGGTGCTGTATCTGTGTTTACCCAGCTTGGCCGCTTCTTCCCTGCCCGCCACCCGCCGACGCCGCCTGGACCCGGACACAGCTCGCCGCATTCTCCCGGGGCTGCCACCGGGCGCACACACACGGCACGAGACCATGCAGAGCGCACACTTCCTGAGACGAATGACTTCTGGAGCTGTCTGCTCCGGAACCAATATTTAGTACACAGTTGTCACATTAACAAAACATTCCATGTACACTACTGGTCATTAAAATTGCTAAACCAAGAAGAAATGCAGATGATAAACGGGTATCCATTGGACTAATATATTATACTAGAACTGACATGTGAATACATTTTCACGCAAATTGGGTGCATAGATCCTGAGAAATCAGTACCCAGAAAAACCACCTCTGGCCGTAATAACGGGCTTGATACGCCTGGGCATTGATTCAAGCAGAGTCTGGATGGCGTGTACAGGTACAGCTGCCATGCAGCTTCAACACGATACCACAGTTCATAAAGAGTAGTGACTGGCGTATTGTGACGAGCCACTTGCTCGGCCACCATTGAGCAGACGTTTTCAATTGGTGGGAGATCTGGAGAATGTGCTGGCCAGGGCAGCAGGCGAACATTTTCGGTATCCAGAACGGCCCGTACAGGACCTGCAGCATGCGGTCGTGCATTATCCTGCTGAAATGTAGGTTTTCGCAGGGTTCGAATGAAGGGTAGAGCCACGGGGCGTAACACATCTCACCCACTGTTCAAAGTCCCGTCCATGCGAACAAGAGGTGACCGAGACAGGTAACCAATGGCACCCCATATCATCACGCCGGGTGATACGCCGGTATGGCGATGACGAATACACGCTTCCAACGTGCGTTCTCCACGATGTGGCCAAACGCGGATGCGACCATCACGATGCTGTAAACAGAACCTGCATTCATCCGAAAAAATGACGTTTTGCCACTCGTGCACCAAGGTTCGTCGTTGAGCAGACTATCGCAGGCGGTCCTGTCTATGAAGCAGCGTCAAGGGTAACCGCAGCCACGGCCTCCGAGCTGATAGTCCATGCTGCTGCAAACGTCGCCCAACTGTTAGCAGATGGTTGTTGTCTTGCAAACGTCCCCATCTGTTGACTCAGGGATCGAGACGTGGCTGCACAGCCATGCGGGTAAGATGCCTGTCATCTCGACTGCTAGTGATACGAGGCCGTTGGCATCCAGCGTTCCGTATTACCCTCCTGAACCCACCGATACCACATTCTCTAACAGCCATTGGATCTAGACTAACGCGAGCAGCAATGTCGCGATACGATAAGCCGCAATCGCGATAGGCTACAATCCGACTCCTATCAAAGTCGGAAACGTGATGGGACGCATTTCTCCCTCTTACACGAGGCATCACAACAACGTTTCACCAGGCAACGCCGGTCAACTGCTGTTTGTGTATGAGAAATCGGTTGGAAACTTTCGTCATGTCAGCACGTTGTAGGTGTCGCCACCGGCGCCAAGCTTGTGTGAATGCTCTGAAAAGCTAATCCTTTACATATCACAGCATTTCCTTCCTGTCGGTTAAATTTCGCATCTGTAGCACGTCATCGTCTTGGTGTAGCAATTTTTAATGGCCAGTAGTGAATTACGTCGCAGTTGAAAATTTTTTGTGGAAACCCAATGTCTCGTTCCCATCTGCATAGGGACTCATCAAGACAAACTGCACTATCCATCTGGCTCCTGTTAAAACCCAGGTTCACTATTGACTGGAGTAAACTTTCCTTTCCGAGTTCTCTCGTACATGGGTGTCATGTCACACGTCTTCAAACCGACTAGAAGGACACTGTAGTCTCTGTATGTACACCGTTGTGATCGATAGACCGTGGGACTTCAGCTGTTCACTCAAGCGCCAAATAAACTGGTATAGACACACGTATTCAAATACAGGGATATGTAAACAGGCAGAATATGGCGCTGCCATCGGCAACGCCTGTATAAGGCTACAAGAGTTTGGGGCAGTTGTTAGATTGGTTACTGCCGCTGCAAAGGCAGTTTATCAAGATTTAAGCGAGTATGAACGTCGTGTTGAACTCGGCGCACGAGCGACTGGACACAGAATCTCCGAGGTATCGATGAAGTTCGGATTTCCCCGTACTGTCATTTCCTGAGTGTATCGTATCAGGAATCCGGCAAAACATCAACTCTTCGACATCACTGTTGCCGGAAAAAGATCCTGCGAGGACGGGGCCAACGACGACTGACGATAATCGTTCATATCGACAGAAGTGCAACCCATCCGCAAATTGCTGCACATTTCAGAACTGGGCCATTAACAAGTGTCAGTGTGCGAACCATTCATCGAAACATCGTCGATGTAGTGTTGCGGTGCCTTTGATGACTGCACTACACAAAGCTTTACACCTCGCATGGGACCGTCAACACCGACTTTGGACTGTTGATGACTGGAAACATGTTGTCTGGGCAGATGAGTCTTGTTTCAAATTGTATCGAGTGGATGGACGTGTACGGGTATAGAGACAACATCATGAGTCCATGAACTTTGCATGTCAGCAGGGAACTATCAAAGCTCGTGGAGGCTCTGTAAGAGTGTGGGGTGTGTGAAATTGGAGTGATATGGGACCTCTGATACGTCTAGATTCGACTCTGACAGGTGACACGTACGTAAGCATCCTCTCTGAATACCTGCATCGATTCATGTCAATTGTGCATTCAGACGGACTTGGGCTATTCTATCAGAACAATGCGACACCCCAAACTTCTGGAATTGCTACAGAGTGCTTCCAGAAACGCTCTTCTGAGTTTAAACACTTCATAGCCACCGAATTCCCCAGGCATGAACATTATCGAGCTGATCTCGGATCCTTGCAACGTGCTATTCAGAAGAGATCTCCACCCCCTCGTACTCTTAATGATTTTTGCACAGCCCTGCAGGATTCATGGTGTCAATTTCCTCCAGCACTATTTCAGACATTAGTCGAGTCGATGCCATTGTGTTGTGACACTTTTGTGTGTTCGCGGGGGCCCTGCACGATATCAGACAGGTGTACCAGTTCCTTCGGCTCTTCAATGTAATTAATAACATCCAAATGACGGTTGCAGGTTTTTCATTTTATTTCATAAGTAGTAGATTTCCACACTCATAAACATCCCTAGGTTCACTGTAGTGAAGTGTAAACGTGAAGGTACAAGTACAGCACAAAAGCGTATAGGTCGAACTCGTCTGTTGACTGACAGAGACCGCCGACAGTTGAAGAGGGTCGTAACGTGTAATAGGCAGAAATCTATCTACAACGTCACACACAAATTCCAAACTGCATCAGGATCCACTACGAGTACTATGATAGTCAGGCGGGAGGTAAGAGAACTTGAATTTCATAGCTGCGCGGCTGCTCATAAACAACACATCACGCCAGTAAAGGCAAAACGACGCCTCGCTTGGTGTAAGGAGCGTAAACATTGGACGATTGAACAATGGGAAAACGTTGTGTGGAGTGACGAATCACGGTACACAATTTGGCCATCCGATGGCAGGGTGTGGTTATAGCAAATGCCCGTTGAACGTCATCTGCCAGATTGTGTAGCGCCACAGTAAAATTCGGAGGCGGTGGCGTTATGGTGTGGTCGTGTCTTTCATGGAGAGGGCTTGCACTCCTTGTTTTGCGTGGCACTATTACAGTGCCGGCGTACATTGATGTTTCAAGCACCTTCTTGCTTCGCCCTGATGAAGAGCAATTCGGGGATGGCGATTACATCTTTAAACACGATCGACACCTGTTCATAATGTACGGCCTGTGGCGTAGTGGTTACACGACAATAACTTCCCTGTAATGGACTGGCCTGCACAGAGTCCTGACCTGAACCCTATAGGACACCTTTCTGATATTTTGGAAAGCCGACTTCGTGCCAGGCGTTACCGGCTGACATCGATACCTCTCCTCAGTGCAGCACTCCGTGAAGAATAGGCTACCATTCTCCAAGAAACCTTCCAGCGCCTGATTGAACGTACGTCTGCGAGAGTGGAGGCTTTCATGAAGGCTAAGGATGGGCCAACACCATATTGAATTCCAGCATTACCGATGGAGAGCGCCACGAACTTGTCAGTCATTTTCAGCCAGGTGTCCGAATACCTTTGGTCACGTAGTGTAGCTAGGTTTACGAAGTACCAGTTTACTAAAAGATGGTATTATCGGCAGTGAGACTGTATAAAGCATCGTGCTACACTGAGCGGAGATGTTCCACAGAAACGAAAGTAACATTAGCTGTCCCAAGGAATCATAATACGACCTTTAATGTTTTTAATACATATGAATTATTTATGAGACAGGCTCAACAAAACTAATATATCTAGTCTCCTCACCCGGTACATGAACGACTTACGAGACAGTATCGCCAGCAGCGTTCATGTTTTATACAGGAAAGTATTGTCACTGGTTAATCGTAGAGACCTGTAGGTTATTTTTGATTAAACTTTCACTTGAGATGTGAACAAACATATGTGTACATATAACCTAGGAACAGAGGTCTAAAGTACATGATTACAGACCGAGCGAGGTGGCGCAGTGGTTAGCACACTGGACTCGCATTCGGGAGGACGACGGTTCAATCCCGTCTCCAGCCATCCTGATTTAGGTTTTCCGTGATTTCCCTAAATCGTTTCAGGCAAATGCCGGGATGGTTCCTTTGAAAGGGCACGGCCGATTTCCTTCCCAATGCTTCCCTAACCCGAGCTTGCGCTCCGACTCTAATGACCCCGTTGTCGACGGGACGTTAAACACTAACCACCACCACCACCACCACCACCCACCACCACCACCACATGATTACAAGATAAGCGTCGAAAATGTTGAGCACGTCTAAGCAAATATACATTGAGGAATAATACTAATGAGCAATATGGGATGGACTGCCAGGTAAAATAACAGAGAATACGGATGGAGGAAGTGGATTTGTTGTAAGAATCCCGGGAAAGTTTAGTGAATCTGAAATGAAGCACACGGTATTAGTCAGATCATCTATGAAGTGTTGTTCCAGTGTTTGGTGTCCCGATCAATAATACTAGTAACAGACAAATGTTACAGCACATCTGCGTCTCTCCCAAAAGAAAAATATCTTGAGGGGCTCAGTAGGAGACGTCGTAGCAGGCATACGCAAATCTATAGCAAGGTGTTTTTGCATAGGACATTATATGCAGATTACTCTGACACCACAGTAACCGCTGCTAGAGGGTGAAAGTCATATGCCGACACGATGTGGCCAGGACGGTGAAATTGCTGACACATCGGGAAAGATGGGACCCTATGTGATTATTGTCCAACGCCCACACTTATACCTCGCTTCAGTTCTGATTTAGGATATAGGTGTGCTACCATTTCAGAAACAATGACGAAACGAGTTCATACAAATTGTTCGTCATCGCCTCTAATGGCGCAAGTGACCACTGTGAGCCTACTGGGAGGTGAATGTGATTACACTCTTTATTTTTACACACTCCCTCTCATGGGCACGCAAATCGTAGTGAGATCACGAGCACTTGAGGCCAAAAATACAATCTAAGCCAAGGCGCAATGAGTAATTCAAATGATGACCCAGACTAAAATATTCTACAGCTGACTGCACTCTATTTGTAAAAGTTGCAGTTCTTAAAATCCTTGGAGTAAGTATTATGCACTGTTGGTAATTATTTTCTATCTATATAAAATTGTGCTTGAACCAAAAAAAAAAATCAGGGTCACCATGAAATGAATTTCCCTTTCACGTAGAGGGGGGGGGGGTGAGTACATAATATTTCGAATGGGAACCCATGTCCGGATGCATATCATTTCCGTTCTACTATGGTTTAAATTCAGATGTGTAACGCGTCCACGTCTGCTTAGGGAAACAGAAGAGCCATAGAGCTGCATGCTCTCGTACGAAATAGGGTAGAGACGACGTGTACAACCTCAGACGGTCGCTTAATGTCAGTTAACGTCTGCCTTGCTGCGAGACTCCTGTAGAGACAGAGGAGGATCCACCGGCAGAACATCTGGTTCAAAAATGGTTCAAATGGCTCTAAGCACTATGGGTCTTAACGTCTGAGGACATCAGTCCCCTAGAACTTAGAACTAGTTAAACTTAACTAACCCAAGAACACCACACATATTCATGCCCGAGGCAGGATTCGAAACTGCGACAGTAGCAGTAGCGCGGTTCCGGACTGAAGCGCCCAGAACCGGTCGGCAACAGCGTTCGGCAACATCTGGTAGCAGCACTAGAAACTGAAGAGACACGAGGTGGCATGGAGACTGTGTCCTAGAACATGATTCGCTGGTACAATATCTATAAAACGTTGGTGGTCGCCACATCGAGCCGCTGTTATAACGCATCAGTACTGTTCTGTACGTACAGTATTCGGGGTACTTTTTTGTTTAGGAATGATGTAAACACATAATGTTTAAGTATTAATACAAAAAAATGTGCTTAAGTGATAAATGGACGTGTCGTTATTTTCCCTTTCGAATTGTTGGCTAATTTCCTTAAGCAGAAGTAGGTCAGTAAATCACCTGAATTGAAACCATCGTAGGAAGCAAATGGCACGTATCCGGACATGAGTTTGTATTCAAAATATTATGTAACCACTCCCCTCCACAAGTCCTAGAAGTTTATTACGGGAATTTTCAAACATCCTGTATATTGCTACTGCAAGATGTTGAAACTGAAAATGAGAATCAAAAGATATCTGCTACCATGCATTGACTCTAATGTTTTAAATACACAATTTACACCTAATGCACCTTTAATTCCCTCACTGTAGTGAAATATTTAAAATAATTCAAATTTACTGTCATTGAAATAAGATACTGGCCAGGCACTAAATACGAATACATGAGCAAGATTGGCACATAACAAATTTTCGTGCAGAGTCGCCCAAACCTTTGACATAGCTCGGTGCATGGTAGTTTCATTTTCCCCAGCGCCTTAGGATACAGTGTGGCTCATTACAATAAAGAGCTTTCTGCAAGCTAGGCACACCAACGCTAGAACATGACATTTCCGCCAACTGTAGTTCCGCTTAGCCGACCATCAGTATTGGTTGACAAAATCTCCTACCTTTATCATGCATAAGAGTATTAAAATTATGTACTGTTGGTTGTCATACACGAATTGTCACACAAGCTGCCGCCGCCAGATGCTACCTCTGCTAGCTGTGGCTCTGCTGTCCACGCTAACCCCCAATATTGCTGACTTGGTATCTTCTAACCGGCAGCAACCTGCTCTCTAAATTCCATCCACTGCTGGCCGCCTACTCTGAGGGTCCATGGTTCATGCCTTTAACACCTACCCGCCCAGCCCTTACTACATGTGTGGGAAAATTTTGGTGTTGTTTGCTATTACCTTTGCGGGCATCAGACACCGCTGTGACTCGGCGTCATCATTGCTAGGATTCAAAGTTTGATTTAGCGCCCTCTGGTGCGCCCCGTACTGGGCTGGGTATTCGTACCAGCCGACGCGGCTACCATTCTAGCTATCTTGTTGCTCCCGCTGCTTCGGGCCAGTGATCAGCGCCACACCGCTGGAGTGCTGATCGCGTCGCCACGCATGGCCAGTGCCTGCTGACCATGGAAAGAGGCCGCTTGCTGATCGAGGCACGATTGACCCGCCGAGTCTAGCCTGTAACTATGGCGCGTGAAATACCACCAAACACCACAATTGCTGTGCTTTGGCAGGGGCTAAAGGGTTACGTACAAATGCTGCTTTCATGACGAGACGTCGGTCATCAGCCTGGTATTCACCCCACAGCGTTGAAACCACCTACTGGCCACCCTCACCAACGGCCGCGCAGCACACAGACCAACCTTTAAACAAAAGACCAATTAAGAAAAGCGTTGCTAGGATGGTAACGGGTCGCCATAGCCAATTCTTCTTCTTCTTTCGTATCCGGATGCACCAATTATATCTTCCCTTCCCAGTACTTAGCAACGTAGTTTGCTTTGTCATTTACTTTCAAAATATCATCTTTAGTGCATGTTATAGACATATCTGGGCAAATCAGTAGGTGGTCCAAGTCCTGTATTGCTCCGCATTCACACCTATCGCTATCACTGTAACCCCATTTAAATAGGTTTGATTTGCACCCAGTTACTCCAGTGCGCAGCCGGTTTAATGACCTCCAAGTTGTAAAGGGTAGTTGAAATCCTGCAGATCCCTCCTCAAGTAGTTCCATTGTGGAGTGTGGCACCATTTCTTCCCAAAGAGATAGCCGCCTTGCGACGGGCTTGGTGGCGAGCTCTTCAGTAGTTTCAATGACACTCCTGCGGGATTTCAGCCGGACACGTTGTTTTCTGTGCATATGCATCGGGTGACGAAGATCATTCTTTTGTTTTGATCTTTCGATCTCTGCGGCTACTTGTCTGCGGATAGTGGGTGGTGCTGTGCCTATGATGGGATAAATGATGTCTGTTGGAGTTGGTTTGAGGCATCCTGTGGCAATACGTACAGTTTCGTTTACGGCGACGTCAACTTGCTTACTGAGAGCAGAGTTCCTCCAAACTGGCGCCGCATATTCCGCTGCTGAGATACTCAGCACCAGACCCGTGGTGCGCAAAACATGTGGTTGAGCTCCCCACGATGAACCTGTTAGCTTCCGCAGTATGTTGTTCCTGGCACAGACCTTTTTTTTTAGTGTTGTGACAGTGCTGCTTAAAAGTAAGTGCTCTATCCAGTGTTACTCCCAGGTATTTTGGGCTGTTTGGCTGTTTCAGCTCTTCCCCTTGCCACATGACTCGGAGTTTCCGTTTGGCTTGTTTGTTTCTAAGATGGAAGGCGGATACTTGAGATTTACTAGGGTTTGGTTTGAGATTATTGCTGTCGTAATAGGTAGCAAGTTCTGTTAAGGCTCCTGTGAGATTCTCCTCCACTTGTTGAAAGGTTTTATCCTGAGTGGCCACTGCTGCATCATCAGCATATATGAACATTTGTGTCTGGTGGCTGATGGGAAGATCATTGGTATAGATGTTAAATAATATTGGAGCCAAGACAGTACCCCGTGGTCATAGCCAATACAAAGGTGTAATAGAAATGCTCGGCGAACTAAAATGGTAATACTTGGAAAAAATCTATGAATTTTACATTTTGGGGTAAATCTAATCAGTCTGTGTTTGAAAAGGGTGCTGCCACCATCGTGTATCACTCGTACAGGTGATGAGAATAACATAAAAAACGACTAGGGCACAGAGGTATATTGTCATTTTGGCCCACATCAGTACCGAAATGGAATGCGAAACAAAACAGATAATAGCCTCGTCATTCACTGTACAGAGGCGTCGGAAGGGTGCAGGATGACGCACCTACGACACACCTTATTTATCAGGAATGAACAAATACAGCTAGAGGCAGTTTTTGCCAAGTTATAGCGCACAATACGGCGAATTCCCTGACGTCAGCAAGTATTCATTATTGCATATAGTCGCCAAATTACGACACCGGCTCCTTTCTTTCAGATGGGACTATACACTTTTCTCTGTGGAATTTGAAAGAAGATTCTAAGGGAAAGTCAATGCCATAACATGTATGGAACTTGGTCAAATAGAATTAAGGTAACAGAGTCACAAACCATTGTCCTGCCTGCAAAAGAACAGGTTCCACAAACTTTTCTACCCCTGTTTAACCAAATGTAATCAAACACGTATGGTTTGTGTCTTTACTATTGCAGATGTCATAACAAGAGCTTAAAATGTTGACCTTAGCATTGTCATTTCGGGGTGCACTCAGCCTCGTGATTCAAACTGAGGAGCTATTTGACCGAATAGTAGCGGCTCCGGTCAAAGAAAACCATCATAACGACCGGGAGAGCGGTGTGCTGACCACACGCCCCTCCTATCCACATCCTCATTGAGGATGACACGGCAGTCGGATGGTCCCGATGGGCCACTTGTGGCCTACAGACGGAGTGCTTAGCATTGTCAGATGCTATAAACTGATTGTGGAGATATACTGCACATTGAATTTCGGCTAGAGTTAACGGCAGCACAGGGCATTTCATCCCTTCATGAGCCGTCGGTATTTCTTAACACACCTCTCATTTAATTTTCGGCAGAGACAGAAGTACAGAAGTGGTAAGTATGCAGATTAATTAATTAACTTCCTTGCTCTTTGACCTTTTGTCTTTGACACAGATAAGACAGGTACTGTATCAAAAAAACTCTTGAATTTTTTGCCTAGATGCATACATTATAAAATTTTGAGCTGTCTAAGATAAAAAAAAATCTGTAAAAAATTGACTATATATGAATATGTTTTCATTGTGGCTACTGTAAGGACAGAATGGGTTAGGTATAGGACGAGTTGGCGGTCGGAGGTTTCCGCTTCTCCAGGCAAGGTTGGAGAAAACTGCTACAAAATGGCTCGGAGCACTATGGGACTCAACTGCTGAGGTCATTAGTCCCCTAGAACTTAGAACTAGTTAAACCTAACTAACCTAAGGACATCACAAACATCCATGCCCGAGGCAGGATTCGAACCTGCGACCGTAGCGGTCTTGCGGTTCCAGACTGCAGCGCCTTTAACCGCACGGCCACTTCGGCCGGCAAACTGCTACAACTCGTGATGAATACTCCGTCTCTCTTGGCTATAAAAGTACTCACAGTCGCCGAAAGATTTCCTGGAGAGAACATTCAAAATGATAAGGTTGAACAAACTGTGGTAGTGTGGTATATTCTGACTAACAAACTGGTCATTAAGGAACGTCTTGAACACACAAGCTGACGGCGAAATGTTGCTATTCGTTCGGACCGTGATAGTAGCAGATTCACCCTGTATTTTAACTGGCGAAGAAATCACTATGCATTGCATTGCAAAACACACTAACAGTTTCTTTGAAGGTCCGGGGATCCAACATTCAATAAAAGTTCGTAAGCGATATTTACCTTTTTCAAAAATTTAGATTTTATTCTTGATAATTGCAATTGCATGTTGACATCTGCACTTCACATTATTTCTACATGCAAACTTATCTCCAACTGAAAACCACAATGTCCAATCGGCATTACTTATTTCCAACAATTACAAGAAAACATAGATGCTTCTCTTTTTTTCAGCAAAGAGCGTTGACGTCAGAGCAAAGAGCGTTGTATCAAATTCCGGAGGGCATCATCGCTGGCACTCGCAGCCGGAATCATGGTCTGTAAGATGGTCTGTCATGGCATGAGCGGAATGCTTATTCTACACTAACTGCCGTACGTCCCATAAACAGCAGATGAACATAGGAACTCGTGATATTTGCCCTTTACGCGGCCATCGTCAATACCACAGGAACCACTAATGCGGGAAGCCTGCCGTTTTGGAAGAGCGGTTCTAGGCGCTTCAGTCCGGAACCGCGCTGCTGCACCAGGTCGCTAGATCGAATACTGCCCTGGGCATGGATGTGTGTGGTATCCTTAGGTTAGTTAGGTTTAAGTAGTTCTAATTCTAGGGGAGTGATGACCTCAGACGTCGAGTCGCGTAGTGCTTAGAGTCTTTTGAACCATTTGAACTAATGCGGGTCTAGGAAAACACACACGATCAGCGTTGCTTTCATTCACTTCTTTGATATGGAATTTAAACTGACGATTAGCGCACATTTGGAAGATGGACTGGACCTGGTTTGTAATTGATGCCTGTTCTTCAAACAAAATTTAGCATAGATAACGGCGCATCACTTTGCACGTTTTGTAGATAACATTCGGACAGCTGTAACCAGTTTTGGGTGTCATTACCACGGAGTTTTATATGCAGCTAATTGCAAAGAGTATGACATGCAATGGAATATATTGTTCGCAGAACTTCCGTTTGGTTGAGCGCTCTCGTACTTCCGAGGTACCTCTTAGTGACATTTGTTACTGCTTCTAAAATTTTGGTTTCACTTCTTTCATCAGTTGCTCTTCTTCATCAGTGGCGTATTTTATTCTCCACAATTACAGTTTCCAGATTATTTTTAATAATTTTTGCAAAGACAGATGGTGAGTGTTTGGCACAATACCTGAGTTACGTGTTTGCTTGCAGCAGGTATACCATAACAGACGTTTATAAGAACCGCCTTTCCTGATAGCGGAACAGTGGTCTGAGGCTCTGTGGCGTTGATATTATTTCATCAAGACCCATACCTGTTGTTTTTGTAAATCCTCGTCGCCTGGTTTGTAAAGGCCTCGTCGCTACTGCTGTGGAAGCCGAGTGGCCACTGTTGTTATGGTACACAGAGTTTGTGAGTTCATGAAACGGCTTATGACGCAGTGCACTGCTAAGACAATTTCTCTCTGCCACTTATGCACATCTGTGCTCTAGGGTCAGGTAGCAAGGACAACGAAGGTCCTACAACACTACAACAAATTAGTAAAAGTCACACAAATTTGTTGAAAGGTTTACTCTTCTTTGTAACTTGTTGAATGGTTAAGTCTGCGACATTGTATTTAATGTAAAGCAAAAAAGGCCCCCAATGGCTAACTGCAAATAATCGTAGGTAAAATCCACAGTACATAGCAAATGCAATTACAACAACCGTCTGTTCAATTCTAAGAGTTCACTAAACGACGTTCCCTGTCTAAGTCAGCCCTGGTCGATCATCTATAACAAAGTGGGCGAGGGCTGCTCTCTTATCTTCAGAGTAAGTGTCTGTTCGTTGTCATCCGGTCATTGGCGGATTGTACTCGACCGGTAGTTGGCCGAGGCGAAGTAGATGTCTTCATTCTCAGCGCCGCCCGTGGCGCTGGTGAAACTCGCGCAAGTGGCGAATCTCTACGGCACTGGTGCCAGCTCGCATCTTTGCGCCGGTGTTGCTTTTGCCCTGGCTGTGTCCTGTTCGGGCCAAACAGCAGTTATGTCGTTGAATTTCTCTTAGAAACTTCTTTCGCATTGCACAAAAAGTATATAGTTCCATTAGAAAAAGCGTGTCACTATCGTAATTAGGTGACTACAAAAGATACAAATTATTTAAGCACGTCAAGAAATTCGCCATATTGTCCGCTACAGCGAGGCGAAAACCACAGCTCGATTTACAGTATTTACGCATCTGGATACGTCTGGGGTGGCCTGTCTAAGTTGTCTCATCCTGTATAGGTAGATGCAGAGGAAGATATCTGCATGGAGCAGTGTTTATTTGAACCATCTTACGTCTCTCCTCGCGCTGGACACCAAAAGTTAAGCTGTCAACACACATTGCAGAACGAATGTTCAATAAAAATAATTCATAAGAGTTAATCTTTTGTTGATATGTTCAATTAATTCAATTTCCTGAGCTCCAGATGTTTATTACAACCCAATCCCAATATTCTACAGTTTTCATATAGTTGTCAGAGGGAGTTGACAACAACGCGATCCGGAAAAATGGTGTACTTTTTTACAATACACAGACGGAAAAAATAGGAGCACCCTCTTAGAGGTCTGCATTTCTCAATTTTTATTGTTGCAACAGTCCATATGGGGTACATGAAATGATTACATTTACAGATCAATAGAAGAAGCAGTGATGACATACTAGGTATCGAGCCACGCTGAAATACTCATATTGGTACTTGATGTAGTCTCTGCGGTCGGCAGTGCAGTCCCTGACACTTGCATCCAGTCGATCGTATAGATGGCGAGTACTGATCTCTGATATGTTTTACCACCCCTGCTCGACCTGTTCAAGTAGTTCTGTGAGAGTTGTTGGTTGGCGAATCGCAAGATTCACTTCACACGTGGTCGATTAGAAAGAAATCAGGGGATCGTGCTGGCCAGGAGAGTTGCTTCACTTCTTGCAGAGCACGTTGAGTTTCACGGGCAGTGTGTGGGCAAGCATTATCCTGTTGGAAGATCACATCACCTACCTGTTGCAATAATGGCAAAAGAACGGGTATAGCAACATTCTGCACTGACCGATCGCTTGGGTTGTGGTTTATCGCTCCTCAGGTGTGGAGGAGGAGATTACCGTTTAACGTCCAGTCGACAACAAGCTCAGAGTAGAGAAGCTTGGAGAAAGAAAGCGGATATGGCCATTCGAAGGAACCATTCCAACATTTGCCTTAAGTGGCTTGGGGAAATCTAGGGGAACCTTTATCAGGATGGCTGGACGCGAGTTTGAACCGTAATCCCCCAGAATGCGAGTCCAGTCCTGGGACGGGGCCAGTGTGACTTGTATGAATGCACTCTACGAGACAGCACTCACGAGGTCTACATCGTAGGTGCGAGCGACTATCACTTGAGTACAGACACAAACAGCTTTCATCTCTGAAGTCCACGGTGCACCATTCCATCTTCCAAGTGATCGTCTTACGGTTCCTGTCGAGCCAAATACGTATGTGTTCTGGCATGAGTGGAAGACGGGCCCTCTAATCGGTGCTGTGGTATCCGTACGACCTGCCATTGGCACCCTGTCGATACGACGATCCTCATGAACGTCTGTGCTCCATAGAGGTTTACAGCGTCGTCTACCGGTATGAAAACGTCCACGCGATTACTGATACCAGCAAGATTGTACAGTGGACGCAGCAGATCCAGTTTGTGTGGCCACTCTCCGAAATTATCGTTCCGCTACTCGTAAGGCCACGATGTGACACCTTTCAAACTCGTTGAGTTGGCTCTAGGAAGCACGAGTGCGTCTGCATAGCATGGTCGCCTGCTCGCTTGACACGTTCGCACCACAATGGCTGTGAGCATTCACTATTAAAAGGTAGACACAGATAGCGCTCTGATAGCTATGATACTACGCTATCTATTGGTAAACGACGCTGAAACCATTGTCAGTACGTGTACTATCCCCCACGTGGCCTATTCCGTCGTCGGATCAGAATCGACTTCGTCTTTCCAGATGTACTATTTTTTTCCGGCCGCATGGGAATGCTTTATTGATTGACGACTGTAAAAGCAGCCACTGATTAGCTGCTCAGAAAGCTAGGGTCTTTCCTGGCGTTTTTCCTTGAGAGCACTGGTAAGGTACAAGGGATTCTCTCTCCTTACCTCCCTCCCTTCCTCCCACCCCACCCCACCCCACCCCACCCCACCCCACCCCACCCTCTCTCTCTCTCTCTCTCTCTCTCTCTCTCTCTCTCGTCATTTAGTCGATTCCGACTCTCCGTAACGACAGTAACTAAAGTACACTAATTTTATATGTCCTGAACTATCTCCCGAAGACGTTCTAACCTGGAATCCATTATTTCTGTTATTCCATCAGTCCCTACCATCCTTTGCCACCCTTTCCTCGCCGTTACCTCTATCTTCCCCTGTCTGTACATGCGACTAATTTCTTATCCTGATGTGCTCAAAGGAGGTTTCCTTTTCGTTATTGCCGGCCGGAGTGGCCGTGCAGTTCTAGGCGCTTGTCTGGATTCGCATGACCGCTACGGTCGCAGGTTCGAATCGTGCCTCGGGCATGGATGTGTGTGATGTCCTTAGGTTAGTTAGGTTTAAATAGTTCTAAGTTCTAGGGGACTGATGACCACAGATGTTAAGTCCCATAGTGCTCAGAGCCATTATGAACCTTTTCAGTATCAGACCTTACAAGGAGCAATGTTATTTTATTTGCTACAATAATGGCCAATTCTGTCTCTTTGTTCTTCGCGAATTTCTCTAGAGTTTCCTCTATCATCCAAATTCAAAATTATTCCATGACGTTCAGCTTATGTCACGGTCTAGGTATCCCATCCGTGCTTCTGGAAGGACTTTAACCCTTACTACACGAGTTTTTGAACTTAGAGCTACTTTTATATTCCTTAAAACACTGTCAGAGTTTGACTTTCCACCAATTGAAAGGCGTCTCTTTATTTCAACGCTGCAGTCGCCAGTCTTCAGAAATATTCGAGCGAAGATAGTTAAGAATAGATCTACTTGTTTCTTTTTCTAGATGTCGTAAAGCGATAGATATGATATTGGCAACTTGCTATTTGGTCCATGTTCCTTCTAGACGTCTGGCTAGTTCTTTAGGTAGCTGTCTGGTTGTGTTCTGGACAAGTCTAATTCGTAAGATTTTAAACATGACTCTGCTGACATGTGAGACAAGTGGAACTGTTCCGTTATTCAAACAATTTTCAGAGATTGCCTTCTTTGAAACCGAGTTGAAGACTGTTTTCGTCATTTGGCAACTGTTGGGTTCCTCATCTTTGATGTATTTCTACCACATTCCGTCCAATGACCAGCAGTTATTCTTGTGGAATTCGGTCAAGTCCACAAGGGGTTACAAGTCCTTTTGTACACTGGGACAAAACATACGAAAAGGGTAGGGATTATCAATGGAGACCGGTCGCTGATGTGCCGCCAGACGCAGCTAGCAGCGACAGCAGGACGTATGGGCCCTCATGATGCCATCAGAGCGACCCATGTTTCTGGTATCTTCTCCAAGATCTTGTGAAACTCGGATTTTCACGTTGGCAATACATCTCTATCTGCATCTGTTTTTTCCACAACCCACATTATTTTTAATTCCGGTAACCGATATCAGGCTATACAGCCATGTTCGCACAAAAGGCACCAGAGCGGAGGTTGAGCAGCGGGTGACAGGCACTAGTGGCTCCGTGAAGCGGAAGGTCGCATCATAATCCTTTAATCTGTGGATGGTTGTATAGTCCGAAACAGGAATTAAAAATCAACTCAATTATTTTAAGAGAGCCTAGACTCCGATTTTATAGTATTTCTTTATCATTATTATGCGCAATTTATAGTCTTGTATATCTTTTTATGAGAAAAGAAAAACATCCCATCCAGGATTCTGGAATAAAATACTTGGATCTATCAGAATTTTCGGAACAAAATATCTCAATAAGTTTCAAATTATTAACAGACGAATTCGAGGAAGAATAAGACGTGAAAGTTAACTTTGTTTCTTTTCTTTTCTCCTCGCACATCAATTGAAAGTCAGGAGATGGAGGGAGGAGGAGAAAAAAGGGAACGAGCAGAATAAGACGCACTGGGAAATTTCCTGTTGAGCGAGCATCGAATCGAATGGCGCATAGAAAGTTTAATAAGAGGAAGGGTCTTCGAGACAGAGAGGAGATGAGCAGCCTGGGAGAGGGTGGGGTGGGGGCGGCTCGAGTGGAGAACGAGGCGCAAGTGGCGTCCACACTTTAATCTCGCCGACAGCAGTTCAGGCCTGCCCTGTAGAGGACGCGCGCGCCTCTCTAGCGACGAGCAATAATCCACAATCTTCCAATTTGCCGCGCGCCTAATTAGTGCAAATTGACACTTGATCTCCTTAGCGGCTGGCGCGTTAATCCGCAACTCGTGGGAGGACTTTGAAAGATGTTGGCGCGACCCGCCATAAAACGGAAGAGAATGGGTGTGAGTCGCGGAAAGGGAGTGGGCGGCGGGGGGGGGGGGGATTTTGCGGCAGAAAGTAAAAAAGAAAGAGAAGGCTGTCGACTCTGAAGTCTCAGTGTCGGTCCGTCATTGCCGCCACCCCACAGTTGTAGAGGCCTGACGCGTGTTTTCATAAAGCTTACTACGCCCTCCAGAATATTTGTCGCACAGTCGGAATTATGAAACAATTTGCGCGCCACGGAGGCGGGGTGGCGAAAACTTGTCGGCGACGCGGCCCCGCTGCAGAACTGCTGGCTGAGCTGAGCGCTTTTTATTTCCGGGCCTCCTTCCTTTTGTAGGAGCCGTGACACTCCATTCCCCTCCCCTCTCCACCCACAGGGGGGCGACGCCAGAGGGCAGAGACCGCGGTGACAACTGCGGCAGAGCCGCTGGCGCCATCTGTCTTGTTAGAAATCGCAGTGGATCAGAGCAGACGACATACTTAAAGGCTCGTTTAAATATTTCATCTGCGGTGCCGAAGAAAACTGTCGCCTGCGAGCCGGGGACAGCAAACAGCCCCACTTAGGAGTTGTGTAAAGGTGAGCAGAAGGTAACAACAGGTGTGTTCGGAATACCGACCGATTTTGAGTGACTAATTTCAGATATTTGTGGTTGCTGGGATGCGCAAACGATGAAAGTCATGTAAAACTTGAGTTTCGCTGGGCGTGTAAAATGTTCGACCACTTACAGGATGCTGCAGGGAAACGTCTTAAATCGCCGATCTTTCGACAAAGGAACACCCCGTCATTTCCAAGACAATTGCAGGAAGAGTGAGTTGTGGAAGGAAATTTATATCTTCGGCAGGCGTGGTTAAACCGACCGAGAATGGTAATACAGCATGCATGCAGAAAGAATACATACAAACACACGGTAAAAAACTGACGCTACAACATAGCCGAAAAAGACCAACTTCAGAAATTGTATACAAGTGTACGTTAACTACCAGTGCAGGGTACATTATCTGATCCAGTGTATCTGATACAGCTCTGCGCTGTCCAAAGAATGGGCTGAATGGAGGACCAGTAACTTCCTGAAGTGAAGGTTTTTGTGGCAAAAGAAGAGTGTTAATTAGTATTGGCCCTCCTGTGGTTTGTGCTCAACCCCCCTCCCCTACCCCTCGAAATCCACAAGGAATGGGTTCCTATTAGACCTATTGTCAGTAGCAGTCGAGATGCGAAATACCAAGTAGCAAAACATCTTAGTATTTTGGTACTGAGCCGAGCGTAGAAGTAGATGGATGTGTACGTCAAATTAGAAACTCGATGGATTTACTATATAGCTTAGCCACTGGTTCCAAAACTGGGGTAATTACCTCCTGAGGGGTAAAACGAAGTTTTATGAGGAGTAAAACCTAAATAATTTCATTCTGTTTCAGTCACGAAACTAAATTATTTTCAAAAGATGATTATTATTATCACAATTCCATAAGACTCTAATACTGATCATATTAAGTTACCAATAATTACCTTTCCTCAAGTAGTATTAATACGTTGGAGCACTGGTTCCTCACATAGTGCACCCACTACACATATGTTGCGCATTGTCCCCTACATCGTAGGTGATAAAAGTGAGACATATACATAACAAATTATATACAGTGTACGTTAATTACCAGTACAGGGTACATTACCTGATCCAGTGCATCTGATCCAGATCTGTGCTGTGTTTTCCAAGTTGTAGATAGTGTACCTGCAGCTGTCCAGAAATTGCTTCATTACTCGTTTCGAAGGAGATAAATGAATTAATTGGCAGCACAACACAGCAGTCACTACATAAGATCTCATATAGAGCTGTACACATTATTATTATTTCTTTCCTTTCTCAGGCGTTACGTCTGCTTAAAAATGGTAAGTGACGCGGACCTTGATCAAGCGTGACTTCTTTTTAACTGTACGGTTTATGTTACATTGCATTTAGGAACTTATTATTATTATTATTATTATTATTAGAGTGGTTAGACACAAAGCATTAACCGGACGGTGTGGCCGAGCGGTTCTAGGCGCTTCAGTCCGGAACCGCGCTGCTACTACGGTCGCAGGTTCGAATCCTGTCTTGGGCATAGATGTGCGTGATGTCCTTAGGTTAATTAGGTTTAAGTAGTTCTAAGTCGAGGGGACTGATGTCCTCCGATATTAAGTCCCGTAGTGCTTAGAGCCATTTGAACCACTTTAACAAAGCATTAACAGCATGAAGCCATCCCATTTTTGCCAGTTCAGGAGTTAGGAGTGCAGAAAATAAATGAATTACGAACAGTAAGCATAGTGTACACATTTAAACTTGGTTGATTTTACATGGAGTGGCAGTGTTTCGATCAAGCAAATGCCGCAATGGCGAGCAGTCCTGCAGGCGAAGTATGATTTGTAACAAGTGTCCACCATTACTGTGCATAGTTAGTTTTATTATCTGAGAAGGAGTTGTGAATAACACATGTGATGCACCACGAATTCTTTCATCATTTATTCTGAAAAAAGACATGGATTACTTCAGCTGCATTTGTCTTCAGCAGAAAACTTTCATATTGCGTTAGCAAGTGACCTCATAAATAGAGACGGAGTTTTTTGGTTAACTTCTGCTTGGAATCCCGCTGTCTTCCTGGTCAAACAACAGAGATACAGAGTTAATGCTACTTCCTCGCCAGCCCGTAATTAATTTTCACTGTCCATAATTTCGGATGTTGCTCATTTTTGGTTGTGTGGTGGTGCGAGTTGTTTACTGTTGTCTTCCTGCAAATGATCCTTCAGATTCTCTGTCGTCGTAGTCGTGACAAACGTCCATGCATGGAGCTGTCTCGTTGCATTTGTACCTTGAAAATGATGAAGTACTTACCCATCGAAATGTTGGCTGTTGCGGAAGTGTTTTTCTGCAACGTTCCCCTTAGTTGTTTGAACAGTATGCACAATTAATATCTTGGTGTAGCTAAGATACAACACTTAGTAGCAGCTCTTCTAGTAACTAAGGGAAGTGGTGAAATGTTTGTGGCGGCGGATTCACATTCTACGGGAACAAGTGCCGAATCTGATATCAGACGTCCATATAAGTTCTCACACGTTACAACTAAACCTCCGAAGCTGCATGGCAGACAGGGCAGCGACGATATCAGTCTCCGTCTTTCCTGAGTGAAAATGTCACACTGCGATGGAAATTTCGAAAATTTCTGAGACATTTGTGAAATTCCAACACTCGTTGGCAATGACAAATATGTGCTGGAAAGTGATCACAGTCTTCCGCGAGCAGTAAACTTATCTTCTGAGATATCAAGGCAAGAAACCCGACCCAATCCCAAGTCGGCACTGCTGCCAGTAACTGATTATTGTCCTACATACTTTGCGGCCACGGCATTAACCTTTGTTTCAGGTGAGCTAATTTATTTAAACTGATCTTATTAGAGCCATAAGGTCCTGTCTTACATCCGACAGTGGTTTCACATATGTAGTGTTTTTTACGTGATATTTACGAATGTTAACTTGATTAGAGTGTCTGTAGTGGGAATATGAGTAATAATACTGACTATGAAGTAACATAGCTAATACTTGCAGTACTGGTACTGCTGCTACTGCTGCTGCCATTTACAATGATAATAGTAATAATAATAATAATAACACCACGAATCAATTAAACAATCAGAGGAAGCCTCGGACAAGCGCTGTCATGATCGGGGACGACGCTTGAACCCTATGGCCGTCCACAATGGTAACGTCACTGTTAGCCACACGGAAAATGATTTAAATCCAAATAGAGGTGTTTTGCAGGATATGCTTCCTGCAACCACTCTAGAAGGAAAACAAAGACAGAGGATGAGTTGGGCAGATGAAGTTAACAGACACCTCATGTTGTGTTATTACCAAGCAACAAACTTAGGAACCAACACACCTGGACACAGATCACAAGTATACACAACATTTATTACCAGATACCCAGAATTAAAATTTTTAACAGAACAACGACTAGCCGAACAGATCCGTGTAATAATCAAAAATAACAGGATACCCCAGGCAGAATTAGAAAACATCAAACCACAAGTACAACAAATACTGGAACAAAATAACGTGCAATCAGAAGAAGAAGAAAATACAGTAATGGACTCAAACATCCCAATGCAAATAAACAAAGAACACCACGCATCAATTAAACAATCAGAGGAAAACGACATCTTAAGACGGCCACCAGAACAAGCACAAATAGAACACGAAGTGACACACATGTTAGATATAGAAGAAAAATTTCAGCTGACATATATAGAATACAAAAACACAAATACAGACATTAGACCATTCTTGCCTAGGCCACCAAATAACCCACAAGTCGAAACAACAATAACAACTATCAACACAATCATACACAACAAAATAAATGAAAATACAACTATGGAAGAGTTACAACTACTGGTTTATATAGGAGCACTCACTACACTAAATATACACACTAGGCAGAGATCAGAAACAACCAACACACAGAAGAAACCCACAAAACCAGCATGGCAACACAGACTACAGATAAGAATGGAAAAACTGAGAAAAGACATCGGACAGCTAACACAATTTATGAGAAATGAAATATCAGACAAAAAACGAAAAAGGTTAGGTAAAATCTCACAACAAGAAGCGATAGAGCAATTAGTTGGAAAGAAGCAGAAATTACAAGTATTGGCCAAACGACTTAGAAGATACAAAAAAAGTGAAAATAGAAGGAAACAAAACCAAACATTCAACACAAACCAAAAGAAATTTTACCAGACATTAGATAACACACACATTAAAATAGACAATCCACCAAACATAACAGACACGGAACACTTCTGGAGCAACATATGGTCAAACCCGGTACAACCTAACAGGCATGCACGGTGGATACAAGCAGAAACAGACACATACAAGATGATACCACAAATGCCTGAAGTGATAATTTTGCAACATGAAGTCACCCGAGAAATTAATTCTACTCACAGTTGGAAAGCCCCTGGAAAAGATAAAATAGCAAATTTCTGGCTAAAGAAGTTCACCTCAACACATTCACATCTAACTAAATTATTTAACAGTTACATTGCAGACCCATACACAGTTCCTGACACACACAAGGAATAACTTATCTGAAACCTAAAGATCAAGCAGACACAGCAAACCCAGCTAAATATCGCCCCATAACATGCCTACCAACAATATACACAATATTAACCTCAGTCATTGCAGAAAAATTAATGACACATACTACACAGAACAAAATTATAAATGAAGAACGAACTGGCTGCTGCAAAGGAGCACGAGGATGTAAAGAGCAACTGATAATAGATGCAGAGGTGACATATCAAGCTAAAACCAAACAAAGGTCGCTACACTACGCATACATTGATTACCAATAAGCTTTTGATAATGTACCCCACTCATGGTTACTACAAATATTGGAAATATACAAAGTATATCCTAAATTGGTACAGTTCCTAAACATAGTAATGAAAAATTGGAAAACCACACTTAATATCCAAACAAATTCAAATAATGTCACATCACAGCCAATACAGATTAAGCGTGGAATATACCAAGGAGAGACATTAAGTCCTTTCTGGTTCTGCCTTGCTCTGAACCCACTATCCAACTTGCTAAATAATACAAATTATGGATACAATATTACTGGAACATACCAACACAAAATCACACATTTGCTGTACATGGATGATCTAAAACTACTGGCAGCAACAAACCAACAACTCAACCAATTACTAAAGATAACAGAAGTATTAAGCAATGATATAAATATGGCTTTTGGAACAGACAAATGTAAGAAAAATAGCATAGTCAAGGGAAAACACACTAAACAAGAAGATTACATATTGGATAACCACAGCGACTGCATAGAAGCGATGGAAAAAACAGATGCCTCTAAATATCTAGGATACAGACAAAAAATAGGAATAGATAATACAAATATTAAAGAAGAACTAAAAGAAAATTATAGAGAAAGACTAACAAAAATACTGAAAACAGAATTGACAGCAAGAAACAAGACAAAAGCTATAAATACTTATGCTATACCAATATTGACCTACTCATTTGGAGTAGTGAAATGGAGTAACACAGACCTAGAAGCACTCAATACACTTACACGATCACAATGCCACAAATATAGAATACATCACATACATTCAGCAACAGAAAGATTCACATTAGGCAGAAAGTGAGGGGGAAAGGGATTTATCGATATAAAAAACCTACATTATGGACAGGTAGACAATTTCAGAAAATTCTTTATAGATCGAGCAGAAACTAGCAAAATACACAAAGCAATCACTCATATGAATACATCTGCTACACCATTGCAATTTCATAACCACTTCTACAACCCTTTAGATCACATAACATCAACAGATACAAAGAAAGTAAATTGGAAAAAGAAAACACTACATGGCAAGCACCCGTATCATTTAACACAGCCTCACGTTGATCAAGACTCATCCAACACATGGCTAAGAAAAGGCAATATATACAGTGAGACGGAAGGATTCATGATTGCAATACAGGATCAAACAATAAACACCAGATATTACAGCAAGCATATTGTTAAAGATCCCAATGCCACAACAGATAAATGCAGACTTTGCAAACAACAAATAGAAACAGTAGATCACATCACAAGCGGATGTACAATACTAGCAAATTCAGAATACCCCAGAAGACACGACAATGTAGCAAAAATAATACATCAACAACTTGCCATACAACATAAACTAATAAAACAACACGTTCCCACATACAAGTATGCACCACAAAATGTACTGGAGAATGATGAATACAAATTAAACTGGAACAGAACCATTATAACAGATGAAACAACACCACATAACAAACCTGACATCATACTCACCAATAAAAAGAAGAAATTGACAAAACTAATCGAAATATCCATACCCAATACAACAAATATACAGAAGAAAACAGGAGAAAAAATTGAAAACTACATCCAACTGGCTGAGGAAGTCAAGGACATGTGGCATCAGGATAAAGTTGACATTGAACCAATTATACTATCAACTACAGGTCATACCACACAATATTTACTAGTACATCAACGCAATACAGCTACATCCAAACATATATATATACTACAGAAATCTGTAATTATTGATACATGTTCAATTACCCGAAAGTTCCTAAATGCAATGTAACATATACCGCACAGTTAAAAGGAAGTCACGCTTGATCAAGGTCCGTGTCACTTTCCATTTTTGACCAGACATAACGTCTGAGAAAAGAAAGAATAATAATAATAGGAACTGCAATTCCCCAGCATTGTACCAGTCAACCGAAGTTTGCCACCTCTTTGCCTAGGACTGAAGCTCATCGTTCCAGTTCGTATCATTCATTACTATTGTAACCACAGGTTAATGTATTCCTCCCTTTTTTGAAATGCTAAGTCTTAGATTCCTGTACGTTTTAAAGAAGTTGTCAGTCCCTGCACAACTTCGTAGCCATGTCATGGTCTTACCGAACAACTGTGCAGTCTTTTCAGTCAGTACAACTGCGTCATCTGCGAAAAGTCTGAGGTTACTGTTGATATTTTCTGCAAGGTCACTGATGTACAACATTAACTGCGAGGGTTTCAGCTCACTTTTCTGGTCACACTTGAAGCTACTTCTACATCTGTCGACGGCTACACATCCAAAATACCATGTTGCGTCCATCCCACAAGGAAATCTTCAATCTTGCCACAAACCTCGTTTGATACTACGCACGGTCGTACTTTTGGTAGTAAACAAAGAGTCAGACGATCTTCGGAAGTAAAGAAATACCGCATCTACTTGAGTGGCTTTATGGATGACTTTCAGGACTATTGTGAATAGAATGATCTACATTCCTTGAAATATGTTTTCACTCATAAAATCGTTTCGACTTCTGTCACTAAATCAAAAAACAGAATTTGTAAAAAAGTTCAGTAGCACCTCCGTCCAATAGGGGAGTAGTCTGCAGGAAACCCTCGTCGTAATTGTTCAGGTCAACGGCTAATTGTGTTCACCGCTTCGTTGGCCACACAATAACAATTGAATGAGGTAGTAACCAGTATATTAACTTACAGTATTACAATCTCCAACCACTGCAGATATGTTGGTCTTTAGAAGCTGGATATTTCGCTTGTGTTCGATGCACTTTTCTTGTACAATGCATATTGTTTCCCAGAGAATTTCATTGGTGCTCACCTTTCTTTAATCCAGGTAAGCTTTTTTACAGATCCTAGAGGAGTTTCCATCTTGGTCTGTGCGTGGATGATCACATCGTCTTTATTATGTGTTCATTATTCTGGCAAGTCTTTAATAACATTTTTCATATACGACAGATAGGCCGTAAACGCTGCATCTCTTTTTATTGCTCTTCATTTAGTTGGCCTGCCGTGTGCCCTTGTATCACCCCATTAATATGTTGTTCTGTATATGTGCTTCTACTGAATACCTCTTCTAAGTGTACCAGTTAGCTCTGCTGGCTGTCAGCATCGTACATTACGTGGCCCTATGTATTAAGAAACACTATTTCACCAACAGTATTAAGACCCCCCCCCCCCCCCCCCCCCAATGTGTTGTGGAATCGACTACTAGTTGGGACAAGAGGTAGACACGCCAGTCAAAAAGAGGTGTGGTGCACTGTGTAGTCAGTAGAAAGGCGACAACACCAGAATGGGTCGCTCAGGAGATCAGTGACGTGGACTAACCATTGGACGTCATCTGAATTACACTTTCATCACGGACATTTCAAACGTTGAAATGATCGAAATTTTTCTGTCGGTGAAGTGAAATCAGTGGAAACGTGACAAATTCAGCTAAGCAAACACAAGACTGTATTCTGACTGTTAACCTTTATTACAATACGAAGAAAATAAATACGCTTCATATCTTACATTCACTACTGGCCTTTAAAATTGCTACACCATAAAGATGACGTGCTACAGACGCGAAATTTAACCGACAGGAAGAAGATGCTGTGATATGCAAATGACTAGGTTTTCAGAGCATTCACACAAGGTTGGTGCTGGTGGTGACACCTATAACGTGCTGACATAAGGAAAGTTTCCAACAGATTTCTCTTACACAACCAGTAGTTGACCGGCGTTGCCTGGTGGAAACGTTGTGATGCCTCGTCTAAGGAGGAGAAATGCGTACCATCATGTTTCCGACTTTGATAATGGTCGTATTGTAGGCTATCGCAATTGCGGTTTATCATATCGCGACATTGCTGCTCGCGTTGGTCGAGATCCAATGATTCTTAGCAGAATATGGAATCGGTGCGTCCAGGAAGGTAATACGGAACGTCGTGGTGGATCCCAACGGCCTCGTATCACTAGCAGTCGAGATGACAGGCATCTTATCCGCATGGCTGTAACGGATCGTGCAGCCACGTCCCGATCCCTGAGTCAGCAGATGGGGACGTTTACAACACAACAATCATCTGCACGAACAGTTCGACAGCGTTTGCAGCAGCATGGACAATCAGCTCGCAGATCATAGCTACGGTTACTCTTGACGCTGGATCACAGACAGGAGCGCCTGCGATGGTTTACTCAACGACGAACCTGGGTGCACGAATGGCAAAACATTTTTTCGGACGAATCCAGGTTCTGTTAACAGCATCATGTTGGTCGCATCCGTGTTTGGCGACATCGCGGTGAACGTACATTGGAAGCGTGTATTCGTCATCGCCATACTGGCGTATCAGCCGGCGTGATGTATGGGGTGCAATTGGTTACACGTCACGGTCACCTCTTGTTCGCATTGACGGCAATCTGAACAGTGGACGTTACATTTCAGATGTGTTACGATCCGTGGCTCTACCCTTCATTCGATCCCTGCGAAACCCTAGATTTCAACAGGATAATGAACGACCGCATGTTGCAGGTTCTGTAAGGGCCATTCTTGATACGAAAATGTTCTACTGCTGCCCTGGCCAGCACATTCTATAGATCTTTCACCAACTGAAAACGTCTGGTCGATGGTGGCCGAGCAACAGGCTCGTCACAATACGCCAGTTACTAGTCTTGATGAATTGTGGTATCGTGTTGAAGCTGCATGGGCAGCTGTACCTGTACACGCCATCCAAGCTCCGTTTGACTCAATGCCCAGTCGTATCAAGGCCGTTATTATGCCAGAGGTGGTTGTTCTGGGTACTGATTTCTCAGGATCTATGCACTCAAACTGCGTGAAAATGTTATCACATGTCAGTTCTAGTATAATATCTTTGTCCAATAAATACCCGTTTATCATCTGCATTTCTTCTTTGTGTAGCTATTTTAGTGGCCAGTGGTGTACGTACAATTTAATACTGTGAAACACAATCTGTATTACTAAACTAGGTGAAAGGTCATTTTTAAATGGGAGCAAATAAAAAAAAATCTGCTGTTTATGGAGCATCATTGCATCTGCGCTTTCCGCAATTAACGGTATTTGTTGCCTTTCGGGAGACTGTAACGAGAGAACTCACACAGTAGAATGCGGGTCTGCGCCACGCTAAAGGCGTGCACCGAAGATGGAGTCAAGTAGAATGGGGAAGAGAATAAGTGGTTGGGGGCGTCGCCCTCGCTGTTGGCTCGAGTGCCCGGACAAATCTGAATGGCCGCCATACATCTAAATATCGCGGGCGACTTCCAGAAAAGTCGAGCCCGCCCAAACGGCCTTCCCGGCGGGAGGGCGCGCATCGCGCTCGAACGAGCGCGGGGTCGGTTCCGCGCCGACAGAAGAGGGGAAGAAGAGGAAGGCCCGAAGAGAGCGCGGCGCGGCGCAGCGCGGCGTGCCGTGCCGTGCAGTGGCGAGGCGCCGAGTCGCGCACGCAATCGACTGGACGAATGCGCCGCCGTGCTGCGCCGCGCGGATCTGCTGGCGGTCTGCGAGCACCGCCGACCTGCCCTCCTCAAAAGTTAAGCGGAATTACGCGCTCCGGCGCACCGGCAGCCGACCTGTGGCGTGTAAACACGCCGCCCGGTGGTGACCGAGGTCAGCCCAGCGGCAGCTAAAGGCAGGCGTCGCCCCGCGTTAAGCACCCTCTCAACAGAGGCCACTTTACGAGGGAACAGGTAGGTTTCGTGGTCCTAGATCTCCGTTACTGTAGCGCAAGATACGAGTATGCGGTCTGGGTCTGTTCCAAACGTTTTAAGAATGTATTCTTTAACTCGCGATCGGCCACTTTTGAGAAAATAAACCCGAAATGTCATGATTTTACTGAAATATTTCGATATGCTCTTACGAAAAAAGAGTCGCAACCTCAATGAAGAGCTGTGTGGCATAAACGAATGTTTGTAGGCGTGTTTCTACATCGGAAAGCTGATGTCTATTCACATTTGGCGCCATTCGCGTAGGTGTGACATTAGGAGCGCCACTAAGAGGATGCAAATTAGATTGGCTTTAAATACTCACTCTAAATGTAGTGAGCATTAGATTGGACGTAAGAATCCCTTGCCGAGCGGTCTGGGGCGATGCAGTCATGGACTGTGCGGCTGGCCCCGGCAGAGGTTCGAGTCCTCCCTCGGGCATGGGTGTGTGTGTGTGTGTGTGTGTGTGTGTGTGTGTGTGTGTGTGTGTGTGTGTGTGTGTGTGTGTGTTTGTGTGTGTTAGGATAATTTTGGTTAAGTAGTGTGTAAGCTTAGGGACTGATGACCTCAGCAGTTAAGTCCCATAAGATTTCACACAAATCTGAACATTTTTTTTGAAGAATCCTTTTCATGCTAGATAGACGTCTTTATCAATACCTCACTGAGTTTTAAAGGGGTCGTGTAATAGGGCTCAGGGAAGGTGAATGTTCCTGCTTCGATATCGCAGAAATGTTTGGCAGGAATGTGGGCACCGTACACGACTGCTGGCAGCGGTGTTCACCAGGATGTACGGTCGCAAGAAGACGGGGCTCCGGACGTTCACGTGGCACTACCGAGTGGGAAGACCATCTTGCTCGGCATATGGTCCAGTCGCATGTTACTGCATCTGCTGGAGAAATTTGAGTAGCAGATAGCACAACAGTGATACAACGATCTGTTACAAATCGGTTACTTCGGAGACAGCTCCGACCTAGACGCCCAGTAGCATGCATTGCACTGACACCAAACCACTGCCATTCAAGCAAAACAAAGCAGGTCTGCGCCACGCTAATAAGATGCACTGGAGATGGAGGTAGCTGCAACTGCCTCGGCGCCAGTTACGGCCCATTATTGGTTATAGAGAGGCCAGTTCAGCATCTACAGCCAGCATCTCTGCGAGCTACACTTGGACCTACACCTGGAGTTATTGTCTGCGGTGCAATTTCGTATTACAGCTACTATTTTAGAAGAAACCTGTCCGCCTGCAAGATCCGGGCAGTCACAGAGGGTAGGATTGTTCGTAGTTGGAAGTTCCAATGTTAAGCGCGTTATGTGGACCCTTAGCGACATGGCTGCCAAGGAAGGGAAGAAAGCCAATGTGCACCCCGTGTGCATATCAGTCATTCCAGACGTGGAGCGAATCCTTCCGTATGTCATGAAGAGCACAGGGTGCAGCCAACTGCAGGTGGTGGCTCCCGTTGGTACCAATGATATACACTCCTGGAAATTGAAATAAGAACACCGTGAATTCATTGTCCCAGGAAGGAGAAACTTTATTGACACATTCCTGGGGTCAGATACATCACATGATCACACTGACAGAACCACAGGCACATAGACACAGGCAACAGAGCATTCACAATGTCGGCACTAGTACAGTGTATATCCACCTTTCGCAGCAATGCAGGCTGCTATTCTCCCATGGAGACGATCGTAGAGATGCTGGATGTAGTCCTGTGGAACGGCTTGCCATGCCATTTCCACCTGGCGCCTCAGTTGGACCAGCGTTCGTGCTGGACGTGCAGACCGCGTGAGACGACGCTTCATCCAGTCCCAAACATGCTCAATGGGGGACAGATCCGGAGATCTTGCTGGCCAGGGTAGTTGACTTACACCTTCTAGAGCACGTTGGGTGGCACGGGATACATGCGGACGTGCATTGTCCTGTTGGAACAGCAAGTTCCCTTGCCGGTCTAGGAATGGTAGAACGATGGGTTCGATGACGGTTTGGATGTACGGTGCACTATTCAGTGTCCCATCGACGATTACCAGTGGTGTACGGCCAGTGTAGGAGATCGCTCCCCACACCATGATGCCGGGTGTTGGCCCTGTGTGCCTCCGTCGTATGCAGTCCTGATTGTGGCGCTCACCTGCACGGCGCCAAACACGCATACGACCATCATTGGCACCAAGGCAAAAGAGACTCTCATCGCTGAAGACGACACGTCTCCATTCGTCCCTCCATTCACGCCTGTCGCGACACCACTGGAGGCGGGCTGCACGATGTTGGGGCGTGAGCGGAAGACGGCCTAACGGTGTGCGGGACCGTAGCCCAGCTTCATGGAGACGGTTGCGAATGGTCCTCGCCGATACCCCAGGAGCAACGGTGTCCCTAATTTGCTGGGAAGTGGCGGTGCGGTCCCCTACGGCACTGCGTAGGATCCTACGGTCTTGGCGTGCATCCGTGTGTCGCTGCGGTCCGGTCCCAGGTCGACGGGCACGTGCACCTTCCGCCGACCACTGGCGACAACATCGATGTACTGTGGAGACCTCACGCCCCACGTGTTGAGCAATTCGGCGGTACGTCCACCCGGCCTCCCGCATGCCCACTATACGCCCTCGCTCAAAGTCCGTCAACTGCACATACGGTTCACGTCCACGCTGTCGCGGCATGCTACCAGTGTTAAAGACTGCGATGGAGCTCCGTATGCCACGGCAAACTGGCTGACACTGACGGCGGCGGTGCACAAATGCTGCGCAGCTAGCGCCATTCGACGGCCAACACCGCGGTTCCTGGTGTGTCCGCTGTGCCGTGCGTGTGATCATTGCTTGTACAGCCCTCTCGCAGTGTCCGGATCAAGTATGGTGGGTCTGACACACCGGTATCAATGTGTTCTTTTTTCCATTTCCAGGAGTGTATGTAACTTTGGATCGGGAGGGGAACTCACCGGATGCCAGCGGCTTAAACAGAAGTGGTAAAAGCTGCCAGTCTTGCTTGTGGGATGAAATCAGTGCTCATCATTTGCAGAATAGTCCCAAGACCAATTGTGGACCTTTGGTGCAGTACCGACCGTGTAGGCTGCAGATTCTTCGACTTGCGCCTTATAGTGGAGGGGTTTCGGGTTCCCCTAGATAGGTCTGGAGTCCATAAGATGCAGGAGACTATCAGACGGGTAGCGGGGGCTGTGCGACATGGAATACGCGGTTCTTTTGGTTAAAGGGTCTCAGGGAAACACGAAATGGGCTTCAATCTAGAAGGATGCTGATCTAACACAGGACGAACGTAGATCTAGGAACCATCGCTATAACAGCTGTTCGTTAGTATTTTGCAGCTGTGGCTTATTAAACTGTTTGTTCGGTAATTCTCACATGTGTCAACACCTGCTTTCTTTGGGATTGGAATTATTATATTCTTCTTGAAGTCTGAGGGTATTTCACCTGTTTCATACATCTTGCTCACCAGATGGTAGAGTTTTGTCAGGACTAACTCTCCCAAGGCCGTCAGTAGTTCCAATGGAATGTTGTCTACTCCGGGGGCCTTGTTTCGACTCAGGTCTTTCAGTGCTCTGTCAAACTCTTCACGCAGTGTCGTATCTCCCATTTCATCTTCATCTACATCCTCTTCCATTTCCATAATATTGTCCTCAAGTACATGGAAGAAAGTACTGGTCTTCAAATCGTTATTGGAACTGGAAGCTTTCTAAAGCCTGAGACATGTTCAGCAGAATATTTTGCGAAGGGCTTACGAGAAAGGACAGGCTAAATAAAAGTTGGCGGTGGCGTGTTTGTTGCTATTACAAGTAGTTTATCTTGTAGCGAAAGTGAAGTAGATAATACCTGTTAGTATGGGTAGAGGTCATTCTTGGCAGCCGGAATAAAGTAAT
The DNA here is from genome assembly GCF_023898315.1 of Schistocerca nitens. Classification (NCBI taxonomy): domain Eukaryota; kingdom Metazoa; phylum Arthropoda; class Insecta; order Orthoptera; family Acrididae; genus Schistocerca; species Schistocerca nitens. The sequence continues at coordinate 176,438,335 of NC_064618.1, forward strand.
AATTGGATCCTTTTACTGACCTCCCAATTCAGATGCAATTCCTGAAAAGTTCAGAGAAAACTTGAACCTAATTTCTAATGAGTACACGACTCACACAATTAGAGTTGGGGGTGACTTCAATTTACCCTTGATATGTTGACGAAAATACACGTTCAAGTCCAGGGTTGTGCATATAAACTCATGAGAAATTGTGCTAAACTCATTCTCTAAAAGTTATTTCGAGCAATTAGTTCATGAACCCAATCGAACAGTAAACGGTTGTGAAAATACACTTGGCCTCTTAGCAACAATAATCCCGAATCAATAACGAGAATAAAAATGTATACAAGTATTACTGAACTCAGAGTTCTCGTAGCGAGACTGAATACTGTAACTCCCAAATCCTCCAAAAATAAACGAAAAACATATATTTTGAAAATCCCAGATAAAAATTCGCTTGATGCTTCCCTGGGAGATAATCTGTACTTCTTCCAAATCAACAGTGTAAGTGGACACCAGATGTGGCTTGAATTCAACGAAATAGTTTCGGAACGATTGAGAGATTTATACCAAATAAATTAACAAACGACGGAGCTGCTCCCCTGTGTTACACAAAACAGGTCAGAACACTGTTGCAGAAACAACGAAAAAAAGCATGCCAAATTCGAACGAACGCAAAATCTCCTAGGTTGGCGATCTTTTACAGAGCCTTGAAGCTTAATGCGGGTTTCAATGCGAAGTGCTTGTAATAGTTTCCACTATGAAACTTTGTCTCCAGACCTGGCACAAAATTCTGGTCGTATGTAAACTATACTGGCGACAAGACAAAGTCATTGCCTTCCCTGCTAGATAGCAATGGAAATACCATCTATGACAATGCTGCTAAAGCAGAATCACTAAACACAGCCTTCCGTAGTACCTTCACTAAAGAAGGCGAGGTTAATATTCCAGAATTCGAGTCAAGAACAGCTGCTAAAATGAGTAATTTAGATGTAGATATCCTAGGAGTAATGAGGAAACTTGGATCACTCAGTAAAAGTCCAAACTGTATACCAATCACGTTCCTTTTAGAGTATGCTGATGTAATAGCTCCATTACCGAACATAGCGTCAAGAAGGTAGCGATCAACCCAGAGGGACGACGGGACGTAAGGACCGAGAACGTTGTGTGAACTGCCATTGACCTTTGTATACCAACAACTCGGTTTGCACTGGTGTTGGTTATATTCGGCCTGGGGTAGAATTGTCTTCAGTGTTCAGACGCGTCTGGGAACACCCCGGGCAGCGTTTTGATACGACCTGACCAGGAGTGATGCCCTGGGGTGCACATATCGTTTCACAGCAGGACCTCTTGGTTGTCATCCGCAGCACCTTACCACACAGCGGTACGACATTCTACGACCCATTTTGTTACACTTCATGGCAAGCCATCCTGGGCTTACGTTTCAACAAGATAATGCCCGCCCACGCACGGTGACAGTTTCTACTGCTTCTCTTCGAGCTTGCCAAACCACACCATAGCCAGCAAGGTTGCTCGATGTTTATGCAATTGAGAATGTTTTGAGCATTATGTGCAGAACCCTCCAACCCACTCCGTATTGTGACGATTTAACGCACCAATGGGCAAAATTTTGATGATATCTCTAGGGAGGATATCCAACAACACTGTCGACCACTACAAAGCCGGCTAACTGCTAGCATCAGTGCCAATGGTGGATCAACGTGTTGTATACTTTCTCAATCAGTGGGTCTCTTCCTCTTACCTTCTGAAATTGTATTCTTTTGTTTGTTTGCACACGTAAATCACATCAACTTATTTCTGTCCCGTTCGATAAATCCTCCATCATGCATGTTTCTTGTCCTGAGAGTGAATTTCGATGACAACATATCAGAAGAGTTTCACATTTACTAACTTTTTTCGCCGCTGCTCTTAAAAACAGATCTATAGTGAAATAAATAAATAAATACCAAAAATCTAAAGTCAAATGGCGGCAATGACTTAATTCAAAAAGTATATTACGACTGTGATCCGCAACTAAGGAAAAACTGACACTGACTCTGTCAGGAAGGCACAAATTTACTGTTGATCACAGGTTTGGAGCCGAAAAAGAAAATGAGCCTTGCCTTACTCATAGAATTATTCACAATTGCATTCTTCAAGTGAAGTGAATTTTTCGTGTACCACTGGCTGATGTGTCTTTTTGGATCGGAATGGTACTCCAAATTCTATGACTCGTCACCTGTCACTGCTCTTTGCATCGCATCCCTGCAACTCCCGACACCTTTGCACAGGGGTTTCCTGCGTTTCATTGGTCAGCCCCTTTCGGACCAGCTTTGACCACACCTTTTTCGTCCCTAAATCGTCTCTAAAAAGCATACTGCTTTTTCTGTGTGGTTTTCCTTATGCTCAGGCTTCGATCCCGTTAGAAAATTTTCGCACTTCTTTCAGACGTCACGGGACTCCAAACCGCTCGTTCCTGTCGTGGTTTTCTCGGCCCTCCCGGAATATGTGGGACAACTCGTAAATCCTTAGGTGGGACATGGCTTTCACTCTAAACGCCTCTCATATCGGGCCACCATCTGAGAGCTCGGAATTTTTAGTTCATCGCAAAACTTGTGTATTGTTGCTCCATTAATGAGTGCACCTAGAATTTCGGCACGTCACCAAAACACACTAATCGTGAAAGGCGATCGTCACTGTGTCACTGGACCGATGCGACTGATCCCACTCGCATTCGTTATCCAAGAGTCCTCAAGACCGTTCTCGTTGAAAGTGCTTCACTAACGCCCATCTGGTTCGCTGGAGAGTTCTTAATTTTTGGTTGGCACCTTCTATGTATGGTTGGCTCGAAGAACATTCTACCGAAAGCATACGATTCACTATATTGGACGACTATTGTTCTAGAGAAGCGAAAATAACACACGGGTGTTCCCAATGCAAACGTAATAGTACCTCCTACATTTATAATAAATCTGAACAACACAGCAGCCAGGATAAGCAGTAGCAAGAGATTTGTCACTGACGATGGCGTTGTGTAACGAAAATAGGGTCAGACAGTCATAGGAAATTAGATAAAGAGTTACATAAAATTTCCTCTTGGTGGATAAAATTGTGGGAAGTGTCAGTTTACTAGATGAATTAAGAAAATGTCCTGTCGCATCAGAACCGAGCGACACGATTCCATATGCTTTCTGCAGTCCCGCTGGTTAATCTGCTGGTGAAGAGGCACATGATACGGCTAGAAGCTGCAGCTTGCACCCAAAATGGAAACAACGCCGAAAGGCACTCGCGTCTTCCCTGGACGTAACATATGGATTACGAGCAACAGCTACCAAGAAATCTATTTCGTCGCTCTGCACGTTGCACTCTCGCTCCTTACATTCTGCAGAGTACATCAGTGCCTTTCCAATATCAATTTTTTGTACTTTCTCTGGATTGTCATTCTTGCTTTGCACTGTCCGTTTGGAACTCCTGAACGCAGAAAACGCCCCCTGTCCGCTCTCCGTACACAGATTTACAAGGGTTGGACAAAATACTTAAACACAAAAAACACATCACATTACCTTACCAAATAAAATGTAGGAAATCCATTGGCATTCAAAACAGCTTGCAGTCGCCTCAGAATAGATGTCATAATGGATACGTACAGGCCGTTTAGGATTTTCAAGGGAGTCTTACACCTTTCTTTCTGTAAAATAGTGGCAAGTTCAGGTAATAGAGATGGTTAGCTATTACGCAACCTTCTCTCCAAAGTGGAGCACTAAGTATGAGACAAGGTGACGCGAAAAATGTTACCCAGGCTCACCCAAAAGTCCTAGACGATGAGAGCTGCGTGAACTGAACATGTGGGCTATTGTCTTGGAACTCAGCATCACCGTAAAGGAGCAAACATTGTTGCAGGGGATGGATCTGATAAGCAAAAATGGTTACATAATCCACGGCACTAATGCGACACTTTATTGTATCCATGTAGACCATAGAATAAAGTCACAATGCTGCCCAAACAATTATCTAACGATCCCTGACGTTTCACTTTTGAGACGTAAACTAGCGCAGAAGTTAGAAATATTATGAAACAAGACACAACCGACCAAACGAATGACGTAGCACAATAGTCCAGATTTTATGGATTTGTTTCCAACGTTCCCCGTTACGGGCGCTTGTATCACTGAAGTGTAGTCATGGAATTCCAGCTCGTCGTAAAATTACCCGTTAATGTAGCTCCCTTAGCGATGTTTTGGTACTGACAGGGCCAGTGACTTTTGGAATTACTGCACGTTTAGTTTTCGTCACAACCCTCTTCAGTGACTGTCCGTGACCATTACTAAATGCCTAACACAAATCTTTGTGCGCGTTGCGACTTAGCGGACGATGTTTTCCTACTTTCGCTGACTGCGGGATAAATCTTCGATACGGAAGTACCCACCATAAGAGCACCAACAATTTGCCCAGGTACGGAATCACTTAGCTCTGACATAATGCACTCGCATCTACATGGAGCTCTGTTCTGACCACAACTGGCACTTGCTGCGTATTAAGGACACTGCATAAATACCGTTCGTGTTCAAATACAGTAGTTCAGCCTGCAGGGTTGACTGCCATCTATATTTATTCCGCTCGCAGTTTTCACTCTTTTTGTCTACGGCAGTAGTTCCCTTTGATTCAGTAAATCCATTTAATTTTTCCAAATTAATCAACTTTCGAAGTACATGAACTGCAGAGAAAATTACAGTGGCATTTCCTCTGTACCCTGTTTATTTTGATATTGTGGTAGAACACTCTGCCGGAGGTTATGTATCTCCTTATTTAGGTATGAAATGCCGAACATCTACATAAAATAGCAATCGGTTTAATATACGATGCGGATGAATCCTAAATATTGTAATTTCTCCTTCCAGTATAACATTCTACGTTCTACTGGGATAATATTCGCAACATCAGTTACGAAGATAAACTGTATGTTTGTATGTTGGTTAGGAGACGTCGATGCCGTCTGTTGCTTCGTCTCGTAGTGAGGAGAAGCTCTGATTGGTCCGTCATATGACTGGCCTGGAGGTGAAAAAAATAAACTGTGAAGTTCAACCCGCCTCCTTCTGCTTCGTAAGACAGCAAATAGTTTTACTGGTAAGTCAGCTATATGACTGGCTTCTTGTAACAGTCCTAGAGTAGCCCATCTAGTGTTTGATCCATTGTCTATAAACTCGTAAACAAGTTTCGTGGTAATTAAGGAAGTTATCTACTTGAAAAATGGTCACGCAGCCATTTGAGGTACAGTGCAAGTAAATAGGGTGGTTACAGTATCTTACTTAATGAAGCATAACTGTTAATTTCGCCAGTGTGTCATATTAAATCTCCTTTCATGCTCTTTTTGATTCGTAAAAACCACTGGTGCAACATTGTGTGAAAGACAATGAGTGTTGTACGCACAATATTAATGCACTACATTTTTTTCCGCTTTCGGTAAGCTAAGAGGTTGTAGTACACCGATGTACGATATTCTAAGGTACTACTCATATAAAATCATTTGAACAATAAGCCGAAGTTCTCTTACAACTAGTTACTGGTTTATATTTACACACAACATTTGGTCAAAAACGAATGACGTACAATCATTTTCGTTGATATGCACAAAACTGATTAAATCTAAATTAATGTACGCACATCATTTCCGAAATTATCTGTTCTTAATGTAGTGTCATATGGCAGTAAATCGCGAAAAATTAACAGTATGAAAAGGAAGATAGCAGGAGCTTTATAAATCTCCCTTTATACAGGGATATTGACAATTAACTTAGTAAATCACTAACCAATGAAGATCAAGCATTTCCATCATTACAGATTTTTCTTACACGCAGTCCCTATTCATGCACCAGTTTTATTACACACTTCACTGATTTCGAAACGACATGCACTGTTATCAAATGCGCCTGGAACCTCAAGTCAATCAACAGAATACTCGCTGTATCTACTGCATGAATCTGTCTATGTTAGGCCTCGCGGGGTAGCCGCTCGGTCTCGGGTGCCTTGCCAGGGTCCGATGGGCTTCCCTCGTTGGAGGTTCGAGTCCTCCCTCGGGCATGAGTGTGTGTGTTGTCCTTTGCATAAGTTAGTTTAAGTTACATGAAACAGTGTGTAACCCTAGGGATCGATGACCTCAGCAGCTTGGTCCCATTAGAACGTACCACAAATTTGCAATTTGTGTAGGTTTAGACAATAACGCGAAGTATCCGTCGGTTAGCGGTAGCCGCGCGAAGTGGCCACGCCGTTAGAGGCGCCATGTCACTGACTGCGCGGCCCCTCCCGCCGGAGGTTCGGGTCCTCCCTCGGGCATGGGTGTGTGTATTGGTCTTAGCGTAAATTAGCTTAAGTACTGTGTAAGACTAGGGACCGATGACCTCTGCAGTTTGGTCCAAATGGTTCAAATGGATCTGACTTAACTTCTGAGGTTATCAGTCCCCTAGAACTTAAACCTAAGTAACGTAAGGACATCACACACATCCATATCCGTGGCAGGATTCGAACCTGCGACCGCAGCGATAGCGTGGTTTGAGATTGAAGCGCCCAGAACTGTTCGGCCACAGCGGCCGGCCTGCAGTTTGGTCCCTTAAGAACGCACAAACTTTAGTATATCGGTATGCTGGAGAGCAGCTGGATTTTGATGCGATCTATGAAAGGATAAGATATCTGCAGGCGGATTACCGGGGTAGGAATACCACATTTTCAACTGACAGACTTGCGTTTCCAGGTAATCTGATGATTGGGCAGGATGTCTTGAGACTCATAATTTGAAATTAATTACAAAGTCAGTACAGTATAGTCTTGATGAGGACATTAGGTCAGAGAACAGCCAACGAAAACGTTCTGAACAGAGTGGGATGGAATGAATCTTACGGCATTACATAAGTTAAAGACGGGTAAGTTGATAAGCTACATCATCTGAAAACCATGATGTATTTGCTGATGTAGGTAAATGTGAGCGGTACATTAGAGATAGACCAGGGGGTGAATACCGTAGGTAAATTCAAATAGACGCACGTTGCAGTAATTACGCAGAGTTAAAGACTTGTACGTGCTTAACTTTTATGTTTTACGTTTTCAGTGGATTGGAAACAACAGTCAACCAATTGCAAATTACACGTTTATTAAATCTTGACCATAGATTAGACAATTTTGAAACTGTATTCCTCACAAGGTACTGTACGCAGAATCACAAATTATCTGTATCCGACGTGGGAGCCGTTGGCTCTGTTTAGTACATGCACGTGTCATCCGCTTAATCACCATTTAAAATACACGATTCAAAAGTAGTGTGTTTTATTCACACATGTGTCAATGTCGGAAATACCCCTCCCCCTCCCTCACCGCCATGATCGCGCTGGACACAAAATAAAGGTGCTGTAAAAGCATAAGCACGGTTTGGTGCTGCGGATTACGTTCAGATTATCTGTAATGGTTCTGAACTGTCTGTAGTCGTTCCACCTTGTACACGAGAACAAAAATTGCGGTCGCACTGCGCTCCAAGCTGGTGCGATTACGTACGATGAAGACGCTGCCCCAGAATGATGAGAAAGGTTGAAAAGCCCAAGGGTGTCAGCAGCGTCAAAGATTGTGGAGAACGCCTTCCTGCTACCCGTCGCACTGTGACTGTCCTTTCCGTTCGCGAAATGTGTGTGAATCAACGCCGTAAGGAGAGGAGTGGTTAGTTTATGCCCTTTATGCCAGCCCTGCGGTCTTCTCGTGTTGATTCCGGGTGGCTGTTTGTCATAAGAAAACAACGGGATTTCAACGCATGGCGTCACGGTACTGAATTCCATCGCAAAGGCGTCGGGAAAAAGAGATGAAATTTTTGTAATAGAGGTATGAATATCTTCCGATCTTGTGACCAATCTCCGGTGGCGTTGGGATGATATGCGGCGAAGTTTGGCGCCAATACGACATCATGACCCCACATTACGCATCACGTGAGCTTCTGAGCTGTGGCAATTTTTTCGCATGTGCTGACACCTTGCTGTTTGAGGCGTCGTCGCCACGCGGGGTAGCCGAGCGGTCTCAGACGCCTTGTCACTGTCCGCGCGGCTCCCCCCCGTAGGAGGTTCGAGTCTTCCCTCGGGCATGGGTGTGTGTGTTGTCCATAGCGTAAGTTAGTATAAGTTAGATTACGTTACGTTAAGTTACATTACCCGTGGTCTAGGGGTGCCGGCACGGTAGCTCAGCGTGTTCGGTCAGAGGGTTAACTGCCCTCTGCAATAAAAAATACCGAGTTAACTAATCAACTTTAACGGGTGTCTTACGACGTCCGCCCCGAGCAGATGCAACGAACGAAAGCGAACAAAATGAAATTAAAAAAAAAGGGTAGCGTCTTTGATTCATAATCAAAAACGTCTTCAGTCCCGGGTTCGATCCCCGCCACTGCCTAAATTTTGATAAATAATCTTCATTGGCGGCCGAAAACTTCCGGCATAAGAAGTCAGCCTCATTCTGCCAACGGCCCTGTCAAAGAGGGCGGAGGAGCGGATAGAGGTTCCGGGCACTCTCTTGACCTAGGGGTGGGAAACTGCCCCTACAGGCGGAAGAATCAGCAATGACCAACGACATGAGGGTGCAGAAGGCAATGGAAACCACTGCATTAAAGACACGTAACGTGTATCCACAGGACATGTGGCCTGTAATTGAAGAAGTGTCATGATGATCTCTCCATTGGCACAAGATTCCGGAATAGTCCCCCATTCGGATCTCCGGGAGGGGACTGCCAAGGGGGAGGTACCCATGAGAAAAGGATTGAATAATCAACGAAAGGATAACGTTCTACGAGTCGGGGCGTGGAATGTCAGAAGCTTGAACGTGGTAGGGAAACTAGAAAATCTGAAAAGGGAAATGCAAAGGCTCAATGTAGATATAGTGGCGGTCAGTGAAGTGAAATGGAAGGAAGACAAGGATTTCTGGTCAGATGAGTATCGGGTAATATCAACAGCAGCAGAAAATGGTATAACAGGTGTAGGATTCGTTAGGAATAGGAAGGTAGGGCAGAGGGTGTGTTACTGTGAACAGTTCAGTGACCGGGTTGTTCTAATCAGAATCGACAGCAGACCAACACCGACAACGATAGTTCAGGTATACATGCCGACGTCGCAAGCTGAAGATGAACAGATAGAGAAAGTGTATGAGGATACTGAAAGGGTAATGCAGTATGTAAAGGGGGACGAAAATCTAATAGTCATGGGCGACTGGAATGCAGTTGTAGGGGAAGGAGTAGAAGAAAAGGTTACAGGAGATTATGGGCTTGGGACAAGAAATGAAACAGGAGAAAGACTAATTGAGTTCTGTAACAATTTTCAGCTAGTAATAGCGAATACCCTGTTCAAGAATCACAAGAGGAGGAGGTATACTTGGAAAAGGCCGGGAGATACATGAAGATTTCAATTAGATTACATCATGGTCAGACAGAGATTCCGAAATCAGATACTGGATTGTAAGGCGTACCCATTAGCAGATATAGACTCAGATCACAATATAGTAGTGATGAAGAGTAGGCTGAAGTTCAAGACATTAGTCAGTAAGGATCAATATGAAAAGAAGTGGGATACGGAATTACTAAGGAACGACGAGATACGTTTGAAGTTCTCCAACGCTATAGATACAGCAATACGGAATAGCGCAGTAGGCAGTACAGTTGAAGAGGAATGGACATCTCTAAAAAGGGCCATCACAGAAGTTGGGAAGGAAAACATAGGTACAAAGAAGGCAGCTGCGAAGAAACCATGGGTAACAGAAGAAATACTTCAGTTGATTGATGAAAGGAGGAAGTACAAACATGTTCCGGGAAAATCAGGAATACAGAAATACAAGTCGCTGAGGAATGAAATAAATAGGAAGTGCAGGGAAGCTAAGACGAAATGGCTGCAGGAAAAATGTGAAGACATCGAAAAGGATATGATTGTCGGAAGGCCAGACTCAGCATACAGGAAAGTCAAAACAACCTTTGGTGACATTAAAAGCAACGGTGGTAACATTAAGAGTGCAACGGGAATTCCACTGTAAATGCAGAGGAGAGAGCAGATAGGTGGAAAGAATACTTTGAAAGCCTCTATGAGGGTGAAAATTTGTCTGATGTGATAGAAGAAGAAACAGGAGTCGTTTTAAAAGAGATAGGGGATCCAGTATTAGAATCGGAATTTAAAAGAGCTTTGGAGGACTTACGGTCAAGTAAGGCAGAAGGGATAGATAACATTCCATCAGAATTTCTAAAATCATTGGGGGAAGTGGCAACAAAACGACTATTCACGTTGGTGTGTAGAATATATGAGTCTGGCGACATACCATCTGGCTTTCGGAAAAGCATCATCCACACAATTCCTAAGACGGCCAGAGCTGACAAGTGCGAGAATTATCGCACAATCAGCTTAACAGCTCATGCATCGAAGCTGCTTACAAGAATAATATACAGAAGAATGGAAAAGAAAATTGAGAATGCGCTAGGTGACCATCAGTTTGGGTTTAGGAAACGTAAAGGGACGAGAGAGGCAATTCTGACGTTACGAATGATAATGGAAGCAAGGCTAAAGAGAAATCAAGACACTTTCATAGGATTTGTCGACCTGGAAAAAGCGTTCGACAAAATAAAATGGTGCAAGTTGTTCGAGATTCTGAGAAAAGTAAGGGTAAGCTATAGGGAGAGACGGGCCATATACAATATGTACAACAACCAAGAGGGAATAATAAGAGTGGACGATGAGGAACGAAGTGCTCGTATTAAGAAGGGTGTAAGACAAGACTGTAGCCTTTCGCCCCTACTCTTCAATCTGTACATCGAGGAAGCAATGATGGAAATAAAAAAAGGTTGAGGAGTGGAATTCAAATACAAGGTGAAAGGATATCAATGATACGATTCGCTGATGACATTGCTATCCTGAGTGAAAGTGAAGAAGAATTAAATGATCTGCTGAACGGAATGAACAGTCTAATGAGTACACAGTATGGTTTGAGAGTAAATCGGAGAAAGACGAAGGTAATGAGAAGTAGAAGAAATGAGAACAGCGAGAAACTTAACATCAAAATTGATGGTCACAAAGTCAATGAAGTTAAGGAATTCTGCTACCTAGGCAGTAAAATAACCAATGACGGACGGAGCAAGGAAGACATCAAAAGCAGACTGGCTATGGCAAAAAAGGCATTTCTGGCCAAGAGAAGTTTACTAATATCAAATACCGGCCTTAATTTGAGGAAGAAATTTCTGAGAATGTACGTCTGGAGTACAGCATTGTATGGTAGTGAAACATGGACTGTGGGAAAACCGGAACAGAAGAGAATCGAAGCATTTGAGATGTGGTGCTATAAACGAATGTTGAAAATTTGGTGGACTGATAAGGTAAGGAATGAGGAGGTTCTACGCAGAATCGGAAAGGAAAGGAATATGTGGAAAACACTGATAAGGAGAAGGGACTGGATGATAAGACATCTGCTAAGACATGAGGGAATGACTACCATAGTACTAGAGGGAGCTGTAGAGGGCAAAAACTGTAGAGGAAGACAGAGATTGGAATACGTCAAGCAAATAATTGAGGACGTAGGTTGCAAGTGCTACTCTGAGATGAAGAGGTTGGCACAGGAAAGGAATTCGTGGCGGGCCGCATCAGACCAGTCAGTAGACTGATGGCAAAAAAAAAAAAAAAAAAAAAAAAAAAAAAAGAAAGCAGTGTGTAAGCTTAGGGGCCGATGACCTCAGCAGTTTGGTCTCATAAGACCTTACCACAAATTTCCAAATTGAAAAGTCGTCGAGCCTGAGGGAGATGTCACATTGCAGAGGAAGGCTATACACACCATTGAGACAAATTTCAAACTCAAGCGTCGGTATGGACGTGAATTACTATGTTTCGAAAAAAGTGTTCCTTTAATTCTGTTCCGCAGTGTAGTTCATTTGAAAATGTAGGAAAACGTGAGAGGTCAACATTGTAGAGGCAGACCAGGGCACGATAAAGTGAGCAAGATGAAACTGATGTAGGTTGCATTAGTCATGCGGAGCTGAGGACTCGAGCCTGGAGAGCTGCATCAGACTCGTCTTCATACTGAGGTCTACAACAGGTCACATCATTCATGTGCAGGGATTTCGGTGCAGAAATCGCTGTTGTTAGCCCTAATTGTTCCCATCGAGAGTAGTGTTCCGTATCGGCACAGTGGTTTCTGCGAATTTTAGAGGAGTGTGGAGAAGTGTAAGAGCAGAGGCTTGTGCAGGACAAAAAGCGCCTTCTGCCTGGGTGGAGGCGTCTGGTGGCGGAAGTTGGCGCCTTTTGTTTACAGTTGAGCTGATAATTAGTGCCTATTAGACGTGGGGGTTCGGGACCGCGCGCAAGAAGCTGTTGTCGTGGCCGCGAGGCTATTAATCACGGCCGGCTGTTTTGCAGCCGTCTAATTGAAACATTGGCGGCGGGCAGCCTTCTCTGTGCGCCGCCCCAGCTTCTTGCTGCCGGGCCGCACTCCGCGTTCAGGGGCCCGCGAGCGTCGGCCACTTGCACTGGGCCAGTTAGAAAGCGGGCGCAGATTGTACTCCACTGACTTACCGTATTGTACCAACTGCTGTTCCCGGACAAGAATACACAAGGATACACAGTCTCTCTTGCGCCGCTGTGACTATTATTTCCGTTTACTGCGTAGGAGGCTTCGAGGTACATAAAGAATTTTATAATTTCTTCTGAGCAATATGCGTTTCTGAAAGCGGTGAAGTGAAATTGTAACTTAAGGGGCTCCGGAACGCCCTATACTTGCAATGTTAAAATAACGCTTATAAATTACATCTTTCCTCACAAAGTATTTGAGGTAGGAAGTTGAACTTTTACAGATTATTTATTGGAAGTTGGGCTACAACTTAACACAGGGATTTTACAAAATTTTAGTTCAGTTATTAAAGAAGATTTTTTTAAATTGTAATTAAGATTCACAACATTTTTTTGCAACTTTTTATTTATATATTCAAAAATATACAGTTTTTTTGGAAAAAGGCTGTGTTAAATTATGCAGAAGGTACTGTGTAACATTTACTGAAAGTTTGAAACAAATATGTTTGGAAGACCCTTAGAAAACATGTAATTAGTATGAGAAAATAAAAGTTTTGGGAGTCGAGCGACAAAGATTGCATTAACTTTTTAGTGCATTCCAGGTCCACAGGATGGATTATCTTCATCCTCTGCAAACTCCTCCTCAAGCTTCCTCTTGTTCCTCCTCCTGTTTACTCTTGCTTGTATTTCTAGACTCTTTACAGCCCTGTCTGCAGCCCGAAGGCGTTCCTTGTCTAAAGCAAGCATCGCTCGATGTTGTGTTCGTAGATTTTGCTACCATTTTCTTCAGTTGAAGTTACTGCAATACTGTTCCAAAAGGTGGTCATGTATGAATACTTATCACATTTCAGTTGTATTTCACTAGCAAGTCCTACGTGCTTTATTATGGAGAGTTCCAGACCAACTTCACTACAATGAATACATCTTACACAGTTTGAAAAAATTCCTTTGAGAACCGACATATCAAATATTTCATTCACATCCGATTCGCCCATAAAACATTCATAGTTTTCACTCATTGAACCAAGCTTCTTCTGTGAAGTATTTCCTTTCCCACTTTGACTGCTATGGTCAGGTGTACTTGAGAGGTTAGGTTCACTCACTTGGTTATCGTCTTTATTGTTTACTGTAATAACACATACCTTTGGCTTTCCAACATTTGTCCTTTTCTTAAAAGCCTTCAGAGGATTTCTAATAACTTTACTTTTACTCATTATTATACTTCAACAAAACAGAGACTCAAGAAACAGAATTAATTACGAATATTTTCGAGATAACGACAGAGTAAATAAACATGAAACAATCGACAATCACACCAGCGATATACACTCCTGGAAATTGAAATAAGAACACCGTGAATTCATTGTCCCAGGAAGGGGAAACTTTATTGACACATTCCTGGGGTCAGATACATCACATGATCACACTGACAGAACCACAGGCACATAGACACAGGCAACAGAGCATGCACAATGTCGGCACTAGTACAGTGTATATCCACCTTTCGCAGAAATGCAGGCCGCTATTCTCCCATGGAGACGATCGTAGAGATGCTGGATGTAGTCCTGTGGAATGGCTTGCCATGCTATTTCCACCTGGCGCCTCAGTTGGACCAGCGTTCGTGCCGGACGTGCAGACCGCGTGAGACGACGCTTCATCCAGTCCCAAACATGCTCAATGGGGGACAGATCCGGAGATCTTGCTGGCCAGGGTAGTTGACTTGCACCTTCTAGAGCACGTTGGGTGGCACGGGATACATGCGGACGTGCATTGTCCTGTTGGAACAGCAAGTTCCCTTGCCGGTCTAGGAATGGTAGAACGATGGGTTCGATGACGGTTTGGATGTACGGTGCACTATTCAGTGTCCCCTCGACGATCACCAGTGGTGTACGGCCAGTGTAGGAGATCGCTCCCCACACCATGATGCCGGGTGTTGGCCCTGTGTGCCTCCGTCGTATGCAGTCCTGATTGTGGCGCTCACCTGCACGGCGCCAAACACGCATACGACCATCATTGGCACCAAGGCAGAAGCGACTCTCATCGCTGACGACGACACGTCTCCATTCGTCCCTCCATTCACGCCTGTCGCGACACCACTGGAGGCGGGCTGCACGATGTTGGGGCGTGAGCGGAAGACGGCCTAACGGTGTGCGGGACCGTAGCCCAGCTTCATGGAGACGGTTGCGAATGGTCCTCGCCGATACCCCAGGAGCAACAGTGTCCCTAATTTGCTGGGAAGTGGCGGTGCGGTCCCCTACGGCACTGCGTAGGATCCTACGGTCTTGGCGTGCATCCGTGCGTCGCTGCGGTCCGGTCCCGGGTCGACGGGCACGTGCACCTTCCGCCGACCACTGGCGACAACATCGATGTACTGTGGAGACCTCACGCCCCACGTGTTGAGCAATTCGGCGGTACGTCCACCCGGCCTCCCGCATGCCCACTATACGCCCTCGCTCAAAGTCCGTCAACTGCACATACGGTTCACGTCCACGCTGTCGCGGCATGCTACCAGTGTTAAAGACTGCGATGGAGCTCCGTATGCCACGGCAAACTGGCTGACACTGACGGCGGCGGTGCACAAATGCTGCGCAGCTAGCGCCATTCGACGGCCAACACCGCGGTTCCTGGTGTGTCCGCTGTGCCGTGCGTTTGATCATTGCTTGTACAGCCCTCTCGCAGTGTCCGGAGCAAGTATGGTGGGTCTGACACACCGGTGTCAATGTGTTCTTTTTTCCATTTCCAGTAGTGTATATTGAACCATCACAGGTTAACCACAACACATACTTTATCTCACATCACTAAAATGTACCTGATGAACACGGACGTTAATAATAACACCATTTGACAACAGTTTAACAGCGCCACAGTGGGTCACGCCCATGTAGAACACATTTCAAAAAAATTTTAAGAATAGTTGTAGTCTTCGGGATTGAATAAATTATATATCTATTAAAAGGTAATAGTCTGCAGATTCAGAAAACGCAAAAAAGTAAGAATTGAACTTTTCATGATTTTGAGCCTTTCCGGAGCCCCTTAATATCCGAGCAAATTATCACTTCAAAAGTCTAGGATCCATGCATGTTATAAAGATGGATGCACTTAAATATGTATGCTTCCAATCTTCTCCTAAACCAGTGGGAGAATTTCAAAGAACTTGGTGTACGAATCACATACTGTCTTGAAGGAATCGCTTTGTCGTTAAGAACCACCTATCTATCAAAGAGGTGGTGATGAAAAAGCGACGCAGCCAACGACGCACGAATACCTGTAGTTAAGTCACGCAGTATTTGAGAATAGAAGCACTTGCACCCAAATATACAGATATCAGACGCTCATATTGGTACCGAGTGTTGTATGTTGATAGACTATCAACCAAAGCACCGACTTAGTTCGTGCTGTGTGCTGTAGTCTAGTAGAATATGCCTAAATGGTAATTAAAAGTGTCACAAGAGCTACGGAGCACAGGAAAAGTGTATCTGCTATAGATCGTATTGTAGATCTCGTGTGGGTGAGAAGGTAGAGCGTTCTATCGCCACTGATGACATTTATTTTTAACAGCTTACGCGTGAAACAGTTATGTGGGATAACGTTTTCGTGACACCTAAAAGGACTTTTAGCAGGTATTTTGCTTACAATTTATTATTATTATTATTACTATCACTTCCGTATGTGTGACGTAGTCCTTGCTTTATTTTTCTGAACTGCTTATAAGCCCTGTGAAACTGCAAATGTAAAAAAATGGGTCTGAGCACTATGGGACTTACCATCTGAGGTAATCATTCCCCTACAACTTAGAACTACTTAAACCTAACTAACCTAAGGACATCACACACATCCATGCCCGAGGCAGGGTTCGAACCTGCGACCTTCGCGGTCGCGCTGTTCCAGACTGTAGAGCCTAGAACCGCTCGGCCACTCCGGCCGGCAACTACAAATGTAATCTATAGGTTTACTACTTTCAAACAAACGAAGCAAGGCAGACTGCCAACAGAACACTGGTCTAAACTCCAAACAGCCCTTTTACATGTCATAAACACGTTGTCTGATTGACACTTTCACGCATATTGCAGTAAAATAATTGTCGTCAGTGGGATCTAAATGCAGAACTCTTGGTACGAGAATCTAACGCTCTACCAATTTCCCTACGGAAATAACATGTGTTAGTTACTCACAATTATGCTTCTCATGTGCTCCTTAGTTCTGGTTTTACTCCTAATTAACGTTTACGCCCATTCAGCTGGACGATAGCACATGTTAGGAGCTAAATCGGAGTTTTGGTTCATGCTGGATCTGCATTCGACATTTGGTACCGATCTGAGTGACTGACATATGGAGGTTTTGTGTAAGAGACTTGCAACAAGCTAAACAAATAATTTCGAACCTTTATGAAATTTTTTTATAGCTGGTGACCTCACAAAGTGATGAAAGGGAAAAAAGTTTTATTTTGAAGGGATGTACCACTATTTGACGGTATATTACTGTATTTTACCTTTGTTCAAGCTAGATTTCGAATTTTACGCCATTATCCAGTACAATGCTGAAAGTTCTTTAGCAGATATGGCGTGTTAAGTAATTTTAGCATTGGACGCGACAGTGGAGTAAACGTCGATTGTGCAGAAGAAAAATATAATAATATACGGTTAAATGGTAGTGTATTCGTCCAAAAAAAATCAGTTGTTCTCTCTAAAATACGATCTATCACATAACATTATAGTCTCAACAAAATTAATAGATGGTGCATCCAGTAGAAGGTAGCATCGATCTCGGTGTCCAAGGAGTTTATGAAATACATTGTGACTGTGGCAGAGGTTACATTAGAGAGTGAATACGAACGATTTCAGAACCTTGTGCGGAGCACTGATGCCACATTGCACTCGAGATTTCCACGAATCTTCTGTTGCCGAACTGGCCTCATGAGCAAGCATACGATTATGTTTGATGAAACGGAAATACTGTATTATCCCACCTACTGGGATTCTGTCATCACAGAAGCAGTCGAGATAGGGGTTCTAAAACTTTAAGTGGTGTACGTCCATAGTGGTAGATGGTAAAATGTGACTGATGCCGAAAGGCTATTGTGAATTCAGCTGTCACCAACCACCTAAAGAAATCTCCATCGCTACCTTTTTTTTCTTCGTTAGGACCAGCAGAAAATCTGAAGTAATATATCCAACTACCAAAGATAATCTAGACAAAATGTGCTATCTAAAATAATGTCGCATTACATACGCACAATCCTTGTAAACGCCGAAAGAGCTGAACTACCAAACTACTGTCAAACCATAATTAACGTTTCTTATCAAAACAGTGACAGTTTTAAGACTGATCACTAACGACATAACATGGACATCTCATAAGTGTAGACCTGAGTATAATGTAAACACTGTAATATAAATGACGTTCACGTTTATGCGCATTCTGACCATAATTGCATTGGCTGGTACTTGACCACGGTGATAAATGCCGAAACAGTCGGTCGCGAATAAGGATTAGTTACTATAAACAGCTATTCTGGTGCATTTTGTCAGATAATCATATCGTTAGCTTCCAATGTTCCTCAGGCATGACATCGACTTAATCTCTCAGAGCCTATGGATGTTCCGTGACTTCGAGACGCCTCGTTAAATATTCAGGCCAGACTTAAAGCGGTGCCTGTCGGGCTCCTTGAAAATGCTGACGATGATGATGCAGAAAATCGTCGAAAGCTTAAGACAGAATACAAATTTGACACTGCAAAATATCGGTCAAGCGTTTATCGAACTAAGTCGCTCGTAAAAACTATGATCTCATACGAGTAGCTACTAACGAGATATACCTGTCGTTCACTCGACCAGATAAATACTATATACTAGCTTCCAGTATGCTAGAGTAAATTGGGTCAGCAACTTCTGTTAATCAATAGAACGAAAAACCAGTCCAAGTTGTAAGTATTTTTCATTCGAGAACTAGTTTCTTTCAGAGATCCATTTTGAAATCAATCTGAAGGTCAGAAAATCAAATTTACCATCATGCATATTACAGTTATTATCAAATTCGTAAGCATATGCCAAAGATAGAATAAATATAGTTTTAAACTTGCATGACAAATTCGACAGTGGCATTTCCGAAGATGTCCTAAATTGTCTAATGTACGCTGCAGTGCATACAGGTAACTGGTAACTTACTCCTAAATGCGTCGTAAGGTGGCCTCGGCAAGGGGGCGTCCCATGATATAGGAAACCTTTTTATTTATTAAAATCTCCTCCAACAATCAAGAATACAACAGTTCATACAATAACCGTAGAAGTCCACAGCTGTAGTAGACAGCAGCGTCACATACTTCGCATCTTACAAAATAGTATGCCATGTTGACACATAAAAATTATTAATTGTAAAACCGTGCAAATCAGGTTAAAATTATTACCTTTTCAAATCCTCTACCAAAAACAGTCAACTATTTAAAACCACATAATTGTATGCCTTATTGTCACGTAAAAATCGCTAAATGTGAAACCGTGCAGAAAACAGGTGGCGATGGATAATGGTTACAACCAGTTGCTGGTCTCCGGTTTGGACAAGAACCAGAGGAAGATGAAACCACCACGGACAGATGATACAAGAAAGTAGCTGATGTTGCAGTATAGTTAAACATTCTCCGAAAAGTTGGCCCGCTCCTTCCCATAAAGGTTTAGGCTAGAATTACGTAGAAGGGGGCAAATAAGGTATTAGTTGATACATAGGCTCGGAGAGCTGGGTAGGGGTCAGTGAGGTGGTAAATACACTATGTGATCAAAAGTGTCCGGACGCTTAGTTGAAAAAGATTTAAAATTTCGTGGCGATCTCCTACGGTAATGCTGGAATTCAATATGGTGTTGGCCCACCTTGATGACAGTTTCCACTCTCGCAGGTAAACGTTCAATCAGGTGGTGGAACGTTTCTTAGGGAATGGCAGTCCATCCTTGACGGAGTGCTGCACTGAGGAGAGGTATCGATGTCGGTCGGTGAGGCCTGGCACGAATTCGGCGTTCCAGAACATCCCAAAGGTGTGCATTATGAACAGGTGCTCGATCGTGTAGAAAGATGCAATTGCCATCCCCCCAATTGCTCTTCAACAGTGCGAAGTAAGAAGGTGCTTGAAACATCAATGTAGTGCCACGCAAAACAAGGTGTGCAAGACCCCTCCATGAAAAACACGACCAAACCATAACACCACCGCCTCCGAATTTTACTGTTGGCACTACATACGATGGCAGATGACGTTCAACGAGCATTCGCCATACCTACACCCTGCTGTCGGATCTCAACGTTGTGTACAGTGATTCATCACCCCACACAACATTTTTCCACTGTTCAATCGTCAAATGTTAACGCTCCTTACACAAGCGAGGCATATTTGGCATTGATTGGCGTGATGTGTGGCTTATGACCAGCTACTCGACCATGAAATCCAAGTTTTCTCACCTCCCGCCTAATTGTCATAGTACTTGCAGTGGATCCTGATGCAGTTTGGAAATCCTGTGCGATGGTCTGGATAGATGTGTACCTATTACACATTACGACCCTTTCCAAGTGCCAGCGGTCCCTATGAGTCCACAGACGAGATCGGCCAGTACGCTTTTGTGCTGTACGTGTCCCTTCACGTTTCCACTTCACTGTCACTTCGGAAACAGTGGACCTAAAGATGTTTAGCAGTGTGGAAATCTCGCGTAGAGACGTATCACGCAAGTGACACGCAATCACCTGACCACGTTCGAAGTCCGTGAGTTCCGCGGACCGCCCCATTTTGCTCTCTCACTATGTCTAATGACTACTGAGGTCGCTGATATGGAGTACATGGTAGTAGGTAGCAACACAATGCACCTAAAACGTATGTTTTTGGGGGTGTCCGGTTACTTTTGAGCACTTAGTGTATAATTCACCCGGCATATAAAAGTTGCAATGTGAATTCTGTGAATCATTTTATATTGGACAGACGAGTAGAAGTTTGTCACCGCTTTACAGAACATGTAGGTCCTAATGCGTTTAGGCAGCATTTAAAAAATGAGGGTTATCAGGTCGGTACTACAGACAATGTACTTAAGGTTTTGCGTGACACATCGAAGGGCATGCCGCTGGATACTTTGGATGAATTTGGAATTTTTGAGAGCAAAATAAAGGCGCCAGATAAAGTGTTAAACGGACAAGTCGATTTTAGGTTTAGTCGGTTCTTTGCTCTGTTCCAAAATGATGTAGTTTATACTCTTTCTGCACTACAACCATCCCCACTGTTAATTCCACCAATCCCTGGACCACGAACTCCTGTACACCGAGGCTTCGCCCTTCAACCCCGTTTCCTTCAACATTTTCTTCCTCCGTTCCCGCACCCCCCCCCCGCCCCCTTCTACTCATTTTTTAATATTCTCGTAGCGCCGTTTTGCTCCCAGGGTTCATTTCATATACTGAGTTCAGTTTCTATCAGTTTCATCTGTCTGGCTACTGCCGACAACTCCTACTTTCCCCCGCCGCTTTGTCCCTTCCACCTGCCTTCCTCATTTCATAAAAATACATTGCATATCTTACATTAGGTGGTTCGGTTCTTACATTATTATTTATCTGTTGCTGGTACACCGAGGAGTACAGATCTTGTTATAAGTATGCACTACTGTCTGTTCTGCCAATAGGCTGCTGCTGGTTGGACAATAAAATTTCTGTGTTTGTTGTACCTTTACCCTGCTTGAGTATGATGTGTAAGCATATCATGAAGCTCGGTTACTGGTTGGTTATGTGGTATTCATCACAAAATTATTCTAAAAAGTAATTTTGGTTCCTTTCTGTTAACATATGTTATATGTACGATTACTCCTGAGTAAGATATACACTCCTGGAAATTGAAATAAGAACACCGCGAATTCATTGTCCCAGGAAGGGGAAACTTTATTGACACATTCCTGGGGTCAGATACATCACATGATCACACTGACAGAACCACAGGTACATAGACACAGGCAACAGAGCATGCACAATGTCGGCGCTAGTACAGTGTATATCCACCTTTCGCAGCAATGCAGGCTTCTATTCTCCCATGGAGACGATCGTAGAGATGCTGGATGTAGTCCTGTGGAATGGCTTGCCATGCCATTTCTACCTGGCGCCTCAGTTGGACCAGCGTTCGTGCTGGACGTGCAGACCGCGTGAGACGACGCTTCATCCAGTCCCAAACATGCTCAATGGGGGACAGATCCGGAGATCTTGCTGGTCAGGGTAGTTGACTTATACCTTCTAGAGCACGTTGGGTGGCACGGGATACATGCGGACGTGCATTGTCCTGTTGGAACAGCAAGTTCCCTTGCCGGTCTAGGAATGGTAGAACGATGGGTTCGATGACGGTTTGGATGTACCGTGCACTATTCAGTGTCCCCTCGACGATCACCAGTGGTGTACGGCCAGTGTAGGAGATCGCTCCCCACACCATGATGCCAGGTGTTGGCCCTGTGTGCCTCGGTCGTATGCAGTCCTGATTGTGGCGCTCACCTGCACGGCGCCAAACACGCATACGACCATCATTGGCACCAAGGCAGAAGCGACTCTCATCGCTGAAGACGACACGTCTCCATTCTTCCCTCCATTCACGCCTGTCGCGACACCACTGGAGGCGGGCTGCACGATGTTGGGGCGTGAGCGGAAGACGGCCTAACGGTGTGCGGGACCGTAGCCCAGCTTCATGGAGACGGTTGCGAATGGTCCTCGCCGATACCCCAGGAGCAACAGTGTCCCTAATTTGCTGGGAAGTGGCGGTGCGGTCCCCTACGGCACTGCGTAGGATCCTACGGTCTTGGCGTGCATCCGTGCGTCGCTGCGGTCCGGTCCCAGGTCGACGGGCACGTGCACCTTCCGCCGACCACTGGCGACAACATCGATGTACTGTGGAGACCTCACGCCCCACGTGTTGAGCAATTCGGCGGTACGTCCACCCGGCCTCCCGCATGCCCACTATACGCCCTCGCTCAAAGTCCGTCAACTGCACATACGGTTCACGTCCACGCTGTCGCGGCATGCTACCAGTGTTAAAGACTGCGATGGAGCTCCGTAAGCCACGGCAAACTGGCTGACACTGACGGCGGCGGTGCACAAATGCTGCGCAGCTAGCGCCATTCGACGGCCAACACCGCGGTTCCTGGTGTGTCCGCTGTGCCGTGCGTGTGATCATTGCTTGTACAGCCCTCTCGCAGTGTCCGGAGCAAGTATGGTGGGTCTGACACACCGGTGTCAATGTGTTCTTTTTTCCATTTCCAGGAGTGTAGATACTTTCTCCCCATCGTCCATTCAACTAGTGTGCAGCAACGTTTTGTAACATGCACCAAGCCGACTTCTCTGATTGTTCTTCAGTAGATGTTTTCGTCTCTTTGGCTGAATAACATACTGATTATTTGATCTAATCTTTAACTGTCTCTTGTTAGAGTTTCACAAATTTGTACTCCAAAATTATATTCCATTAGACGTTTCAGGTCTGAACATTTCTCTTTTTGCATCTTAGTAGCTGTTTATTTTTATGGAAATCCAGTTTGCCTTGCTTATCTTGATTCCTTAGTCCTCGATGCACCAAACTACAGACATTATGATACCTTCTCTGATTCCTTGCAATTTTCTACGTTTACTTCAACTTCTCGAAAAGTGTGTTTTCAATTTACTTACTCATGTCCAACACACAGTTATTGTAATTTTTCCTCCGTCCTCATTTCACTTACTAAGAGTAAATTCTCCCGTCATTTTCCATTACGTATATCCGACTATTCCAGTCTTGCCATCTGATTATGATGTCATCTTCTTCGACAGATACGATGTCTCTTAAACTTACTTCGTCATCTGCAACTGCCTTTGTCATATATTTATATATAACAATATTTGTAGGATCTTCTTATAATTCGGTAATTACTGTCTTTATGGCGAATTCCTCTGTTTATTATTACTGTAACTCTTTCTCTAACATTATGTCATTTAGTGTAATTCTGTTATGATCCACAGCCCAACAATCCTCTAGTTATGGCCACTTTATCAAGCTGATTCTTGAAACATCCAACTTCATCTAATGCATTGCTACATTTAAATTTTATATTTTCATATGCTGCCACAGCCTGTGCTCCCATGCTAATTGGTGTTCACTTTTTGTGGTAGCTCCTCTCATCTAATATCAGACCAAATATCTGAAAGGGGATTTATCTTACTTCTGAAGTCTTTTACCAAAAGGGATGCCATCATGACACTTCATATAGAGGACTAGGTCAATATATATGAACTTCCAGCATGCTGGGCGGCCGCGGTGGTTGTGCGGTTCTAGGCGCCTCAGTCCGGAACCGCGCGCATGCTACGGTCGCAGGATCGAATCTTGCCTCGGGCATGGATGTGTGTGATGTCTTTAGGTTAGTTAGGTTTAATTCTAGGGGACTAATGACCTCATATGTTAAGTCCCATAGTGCTCAGAGCCATTTGAACCAGCATACTGCAGTAGCTGTGGGTCAACAGTTTCTGTTAATCAGTACAACGAAAACCCAGTCCAAAGTTGCACATTTTACTTTTTGATTCACTCGATAACTAGTTTCGGGACGAGAACCATTATCAAATTGTCGTCACATAGTCGAAAATGGCAACTAACTATTCATCAAGTGAATAAAAAAGTAAAATTTACAACTTTGGATTGTTTTTTTCGTGTAAAGAAAATATACTTCCACGTTGCCTATAATGCTGCAGTACTTCCGCTATTAAAATCTTCCGTATCATGCTTGTAGGTAACAATTGCCGTTTCAGTCTCCTCGAGCCCCGCCAACTATGAATACCAACTGCGAATATTGGAAGAACTGCCGCCTTACTCTAGTATGAAGCTTCTCCATGAATCAAAACCTAATGTGAAGACTTATTGGAGACCATCTGGTCACATTCACCTCACATACTGTCTTTACCCTAGCTTTGTAAAGAAGACACCCTAACGAGGCAGTGATGGGCCAATTGGACTACCGTTTTATAAAGGAGGGTTTATTTCTTCAAGTTCACACACTGTTTTTATAGCCATAACATTTTCTTGTTTTCCTTCCAGGGGTACTAGTCCCTCAAGCTACGCAGGAGAACACCTATGAAGATTGGAAAGTGGAAGAGACACTACCAGAAGTAATGTTGGGATACCTTGTATAGGTCAGTCGCTAGAGCAGTTGCCCGCGAACGTCTCTGGTCTCGGGTTCGAGCCTCTTTCCGGCACAAAGTTACGTTATAAAAGCAGTTTAGAACCAGCTTACTCAGTGAATATGTACTCTGCAAGCTATTAACACTATCAGGCTGTTAACATTGTTTCTCCACTGAGAACATCAACACTAGCAGTCTGCAAACATTCACATATGACTTATGATAGGCACATACCATATCAACTACATTTCCTCTAATCTTGGTAATCGTAAAGAATTAATATAATTTCCTCTAAGCATGAGCCGAAATTTCGGTTTTTTTTTTTAAGTGCAGTGGTAATTACGAGAAATGTACGTTGGACGACGTTGATGTATATCCTCTCATTTTGAAATGTGGGCTCTCGCTAATTTGTAACACCCGTTTATTTCGAGTCTATCTTTATACAGTTGGTTCGCGTTAAAACGCTCCGAACAGACATGGCTAGATACTTGAGGTTTGTGAATTATTACCGTGGCTAGCTGCGGATCGCGTAGTCAGACGACACCAATCATTTACGCGCACTACGTGACATTTATTTACTTTGCGTGTCAGCTTTCAACATTGGCACCAGTCTCTGATAATGTGCAGGTTTTCCTTTATTTAGCAGCTCGTTCCGGCCGATATCATCGCCACTCAATTCCGTTTTCTGTCACCTAGGGCTATAATGTGCAGAACGCTTTCATTACTTAAGATGCTTCATCGAGATACTTATCTTGCTAGAAGTCTTCAGTCTCATCACATATACGATGAGGTGGTGAAAAGTCGACCGCCATATCTTGTCTAGTTTTAATCCTTCTTCTTGTTTATTAAAATTATATTCGTGCTTTTAGATCTCTATAGCTTCTCTACACATGCGGCTATAATAATGTGAGGTCTTAGCTATCACGTTTGTCTCACAAAATGTTATTTCGTGATCACCGTCTTTGAAAAAAAAAAAAACTTTGAAATGGTATCGATACGTGGATGACATCTTTGTGATATGCAATCATGCTGAAGAGGAATAAGTAAATTTTTGGTGCACATAAACAGTTTCAATCGAAAGATACAATTCACCATGGAGAAAGAGAGTAATGAGTAATGGACAAATAAATTTTTTGGATGTATTGGTTATTAAACGGGCAGATGGGACTTTAGGGCACAAGGTATATAGGGACACACACCGATCGTTACCTACATGAGGATTCGAATCATAATCCTAGGCATAAGAGAGGAGTCATAAAATCTTTAGCGGAAATGGATAGTAAAATCTGTGAGCCAATTTATTTGCAAGATAAATTAAGCCACTTGCGAACGGCATTCAAGAGAAATGGGTACACCGAAAACGAGATAGATCGAGCACTACACCCTAGAAGAAAAGTGTCCAAAAGTACACGACAGCAACAACTGTCGGCTGGAAAAGTTTTTCTTCCATTTATTCATAACATCACGGACCGTATTGGGAAAGTTTTGGCCAAGTTTCAAGTGTAGACAATCTTTCGACCTACCAAGAAAATTAGTGAAAGTTTAAGATCGGTGAAAGACGCACGACACCCCTTAGCCACCCCAGGTGTGTATAAAATTCCGTGTAGCTGTGGCATGGTTTATATTGGAACAACTAAAAGGAGTGTTAATACCTGCCTAACCGAACACAAAAGGAACTGTAGATTGGAACAGATTGACAAATCAGCTGCAGCGGAACACGTTTTCAAAGACGGTGATCACGAAATAAAATTTAGTGAGACAAACGTGATAGCTAGGACCTCACATTATTATACCCGCATGTATAGAGAAGCTGTAGAGATATACAAGCACGAAAGTAATTTCAATAAAAAAGAAGGAAGATTAAAACTAGACAAGATATGGCGGTCGACTATGCACCAACAAAGTGACAATCGATTACCCGTAATCGAGAGAGTCCGCATCTCGTGGTCGTGCGGTAGCGTTCTCGCTTCCCACGCCCGGGTTCCCGGGTTCGATTCCCGGCGGGGTCAGGGACTTTCTCTGCCTCGTGATGACTGGGTGTTGTGTGCTGTCCTTAGGTTAGTTAGGTTTAAGTAGTTCTAAGTTCTAGGGGACTGATGACCATAGCTGTTAAGTCCCATAGTGCTCAGAGCCATTTGAACCATTTTTTCATCGTAATCGAGAGAGATGGCATTAGCCAGAGATAGTTTTAAAGTCGAAAACCACATGATGAGTGGTGGCGCCATCTAAGCGCTCTATATAAGCGGGACCTCCAGCGCCTAGCAGCCAGTCACCGACTCACCTCGGAAGATGTTGCCCGCAGTAGGCAACGAAACGTCAGGAAGGAGAAGAAGTTTTATATATGGACCACGGCAATTCAGTCCGGAAGTTTTAATTAATGAAGACGCCGGCCGTGAAAGCTTACATGTTATGAATACTACAGGACTGTCGAAGAAAGGAGACAGGAAATTATTCCTGTCTGAAATATTGTACCTGGAACATAATTAATATGTACTGACAAATAATTTTCAGTTAAGAGTAATGTTGTCGGTATTTCTGTTCTACTTGAGGGTTAGAAAGGGTAGTGACATGTATTTTAAACGGTCGCACGCGCAGACGGTCGGGTCGCGGCAGTACTCTTGCGACCCCAGGGTGCTGGTCCACTGAGTTGGGGCGCCGGCGCGCAGCGTGAGGTAGAGTGGCTTCCGGTGTAGGCACGGCCCCACACAATACCGGCGCAGGCTCCCACCAGTTTCCACCCTTTTGGTACGAGCCCGCAGGGTGTGTTTTCCCTGGGTGAAGGACGGAGCAGGCGGGGTAGCGTCTCTCTAAATTTCGGAAGTGCTCCGCATGGGTTGATCGAAATAATATGACGATACTGGTCGCAATATTTCATTTCCGGAGCTCGTTTTCAGGCACACGACTAACGCACTGACTTTGTCTTTACGTTTTCCCCGTGCATTTTTAAAGCTATAAAGTTCCCCTTGGATATGTTATTACTTATTGAAATCTAATGATACTAATTTCGAAGTATATATTGTAATGTTCCAAGGAAGGATATTATATTGCTACTACTTATCTTGAAGAAGACGTCGGCATCCAAGGGTGGCTTCTACCGCAAAATCTTTACAAAAATATAAGTGGTCCGTTCCTTTCTGATAAAACTGAAGGTTAATGCATTATTTTTGATATTGACACTTTATTTTTAGTTCACTAATCAGAAATTTCATATTTCAACATACCTCAAACATTTTCATATGCACTTCGTCGCAATGTTCAGACAAAGACTAATTGAGGAGTACCTCATCAGAGATTACAAAAAGAGACTTCCCTGAAGTAATGAAATAAATTGGTGGAATATAGATGACGCATTAGGCTCGAATTTCATCGTACTTACATGACACAATCACTTCTAGACGTATCACTAACCTTTGGCCAGTCAAATTGACTAACAGTATACTTTGAGATTTTAATAATAGACGCAGATATGAATGAAATAATATATCCCTATGAATGAAAACTTCTTACGAATGTGAAAGAAACAAAAAGTTGTTATATAAGTATGAAAATAAATAAAATATTATTTAAGCTATGCCATGTTAAAAGCTTCACATAAATTAAGTATTAAAGTAAATTTAGACTGTGGCATACATAAGTTAGAACAAAAAATGAAAACAAGATTGTGTTTTGTCATTTATCGTGAAAATTATGGATTAACTAATCTCTCTAGCACAACATTATATCACAGAAACATGTAAAATTATTATTAAATAATAGACCCACTTTTACTACACAGAACTTAGGCAAGGTACTAAAGCATTCGGTAGTTATATTCGAAAATTGGCATAAACATTATTGAGAATAAAGTTGCCCATAACATCACAAGTTTCTCTAATTTTAGAAGTTACAGTCGATCTTAGTTTCTAAATCGACAATCACTGCTGTGTCGTACTTATCTACTGACCTGCTGGAAGATGCAATCATTCACACTTGTTAACTTGTCGTTCTTGTTTAGCTCAAATGGTTCAAATGACTCTGAGCAATATGGGACTTAACAACTGAGCTCATCAGTCCCATACAATTTAGAACTACTTAAACCTCACTAACCTAAGAACATCACACACATCAATGCTCGAGGCAGGATTCGAACCTGCGTAGCGGTCGCGCGGTTCCAGACTGAAGCGCCTTGAACCACTCGGCACAGCGGCCGGCCATGTTTAGCTCACGTGCCTTTCGTACAGTCGTAAATCTGGTGTTGCATAGCGGATGGAGTTCCTTGTTACCAAGGAATTTAAATTTAGACATTTCAGGACTCACCGATCCATTTACTGTCCCGGCGACACACAGCTGCCGGCGCCGTCAACTGTAAACTCCCGCTTACATTACGTCAATATGTCGCAACACTTTAGTAGGACATGTTGACGCAAGATTGCGTGAATCGGCTGTTCATGCCATCACCACCAGATAGCAAAACTCCTCCGCGCCAGGACGCTAGTACAAATAGCTCATCACCAACAGCCAAGCGTTCGTCGAAGAGGTCGGCCGACGATATCAGTGGACTTGGGAAAGAAGGCCTCCTCCAACTTGTTGTCAGCCACGATCTTCGGAGCTCGAGGTTCAACGATGTCGGGCTGTCCATGGAATGCAGAGAGCCCTTCACGCCGGCCGGGGTGGCCGAGTGGTTCTAGGCGCTACAGTCAGGAACCGCGCGACCGCTATCGTCGCAGGTTCGACGGCTGCCTCGGGCATGGATGTGTGTGATGTCCAACGGTTAGTTAGGTTTAAGTAGTTCTAAGTTGTAGGGGAATGATTACCTATAGGGGACTAGTGACCTCAGAAGTTAAGTCCCATAGTCCTCAGAGCCATTTCAACCAATCTTTTTGAGCCTTTCACCTTGCCGCCGCTGCCTGTGCAAAGCGCAGTGGCCCAAGCCCATGCTAGCTGCGGCTGGAAGTCTGCGGCCCCACGCAGTGCCTTCTCAGCGCACTTCCACGCAAAATAGCACGCTTCACCTTCAGGGACGAAGAGGCGCAGAAACTGCGGCCACTAGACAGGTACTCACACCTGTATCTGCTCTAGCTCGCTTTATAATAAGCAGAATTCCTGAACTCCCTCTACCTGTATCCACCTTCACTTCCGATAGGTCATGAAGTCCCCGCCAGCCCATCGAACCCACAAGATTCAGATGGGAGAGCAGTTGCTCTATCTTCACAGAAAATGAGAACGGCTCTTTACCTTTTCGTATTGGTTTCATCACAAACGAACCGTTGCACTTCTACCAGTAGCTTGAATTACTATGTAGGGTGGCTTGACAGCATAGCTATTAGAGAACTAGAAGGGGAAGCAACCTGACGAAGGTAGAATGGCTAACCAGAAATATAATTTTAAATACGATAGCCCGTTTCCTTTTTAGATCGTCATACTTTCCTCCATATGCCTATCTTCCTGTCTCTTAAATTATTTTCATCTCTACGTAATCGTGTCTATCAGCGGTTCTAAAATCTTCATTCCATATTCTGTTCCTTTAGTGTCCCTGCAATTCTTATCACCGCGAAGTTCCTTCCTGAGACAAATTAAAATTTACTAGTTGCCCCAGCATTTCTCATAAAGCTGTACCTTCTGTAATACTATCCATCACTCGAATCTCAAGAAGCGGTATTACACTTCATGATTATTAAATTTTTGCATTTAACCTCTTTAAGAGTATATGACAGTTACACATTCAAGGAAAAGGCTATCATCATCATGTTGTTAACAGTTTGCAGTGTTTTAAATAAAATAAAATGGAAATTCATATTTGACTGTGGATCCTCGTCTTAAATAAAATTGTCAATTTCACGCATCGAAACCCCATAGATGGTCGTGTGCTCTTCTTCCGGATGTAATCACACAAACACGTTCGGAAATCAGCGGAAGTGCTAAGTGGCCACTCCTGGTACCCAGAAGAGGGTATAACTAGCTGTGCGGTGTGTAAAGCGAACTATTTTTGGACTGTTTTACATAAGACGAGGACAGTGCGTCCAGTATGTTCTTTTTATGTTTTTAATTAACTCCACAGGTTGCCAACAATATGATGATTAGAGAATTGTCTCCTGGAAAACTTAGGTATGTTCTGTCAAGTACTGTCAACACGGTTCTTCAGGTAAGAACGTTTCATCGCCTTTTTCATTCTTTTATTCCTTTTATTATGTCTTCATTTAATACTTCTGTTGTTGATTTAACCTCCTTCGATAGCAACAGACTTCAGCTGGATGCAGTTCATTCGTATCCAGATTCCTCCTGATCACCGTT
This sequence comes from Schistocerca nitens, assembly GCF_023898315.1. NCBI lineage: Eukaryota > Metazoa > Arthropoda > Insecta > Orthoptera > Acrididae > Schistocerca > Schistocerca nitens. The sequence continues at coordinate 176,469,261 of NC_064618.1, forward strand.
TCACTCCCATGCAATACTGAGCACACAGCTTTCGTCAGTTATACACCTATATTTCGTAGCACAATGGCTGCTGTCACGAAAGTAATTGAATTCTCTACAAGTCTAGTGAAGACAATTGTAACGAAATGACTATGACGGGAACAGCATGATCAGAGTATCCAGGGCAGAGACTTCTTTCTTTTACTATTGTGTACCCAGTGACAGTAAAACAGCGGAGCCATTTCTTGCAGAATTATGGGTCTGCTTTAAGCGGATTTCTTTGTCCGTCTTAAATTATTTTGCTCCAATCGTAGTAGAACCCTTGCAGCTATTCTGCACCCTGATCCAAATCGTTAATTTTAATTTTTCCGTTAATTTCACTTTTCATCCTCCTCAATAACATTGTCTTACTTTCACTCACTCGCGATTTGTGCCAAGTTTACTATTCTTTCTATTCCTTTTTTTCAGTCGTCACACCTGTGGCTGGTTTGCTGCTATCCGCTACGAATTCTTCTCTGCACATACCTCTGAGTAGCACAGGCACCCTAGTACGTACCCCACTACTGTTTGGGTATATTAAATTCTCTGTCGCCCTGTATAGTTTTTACCCTCTACATCTATGTCTAGAAAGATGGAGGTTAACGTCCGATCTCGTAACACATGTCCTATCATACCATTCATAAGGTCCTGCAATTCTTGCTATATCACAGAGAACATGACTGAAGAGAATCGTTCAACGTGATAGAAGTGCAACTCTTCCGCAAATTGCTGCAGATTGCAATGCTGGGCCATCAACAAGTGTCATCGTGCGAAACCGTTCAACCAACCATCATCGATGTGGGCTTTCGAAGCCGAAGACCCACTCGTGTGCCCTTCATGACTGCACAACACGAAGCATTACACCTCGCTTAGGTTCGTCAACACCGACTTGAACTTTTAGTGACTGGTAACATGTTGCCTGTTCGGACGACTCTCGTTTCAATTTATATACAGCCGTTGAAGGTGTAGGGGTATGGAGACAGCCTCATGAACCCATGGACCGTGAATGACAGCAGGGTGCTGTTGAAGCTGGTGGAGGCTCTATGGTGTGGGGCGTGTGCAGTTGAGTGATGTGGGACGTCTAGATAGAACTATGACAGATGACTCGTACGTATGCACTGTATTTGATCACCTGCTTCCATTCATGTCCATTCTGCATTCAGACGGACTTGGACAGTTCCAGCAGGACAATGCGACACCCCACAAGAGCAGAATTGCTACAGATTGGCTCCAGGAGCGCTGTTCTGAGTTTAAACACTTCCGGTGGCCACCAAAATCCCAGACATGAACATTATTGAGCATATATGGGTGTTTTGCAACGTATTGTTCAGAAGAAATCTCCACCCCCTCGTACTCTTACGGACAAAAAAATGGCTCTGAGCACTATGGGACTCAACTGCTGTGGCCATAAGTCCCCTAGAACTTAGAACTACTTAAACCTAACTAACCTAAAGACAGCACACAACACCCAGCCATCACGAGGCAGAGAAAATCCCTGACCCCGCCGGGAATCGAACCCGGGAACCCGGGCGTGGGAAGCGAGAACGCTACCGCACGACCACGAGATGCGGGCAACTTACGGACAACCATGCACGATTCCTGGTGTCAGTTCCCTCCAGCACTATGTCAGATATTAGTCGAGTCAATGTTACGTCGTGTTGCGGTACTTCTGCGTGCTGCCCAACACGATATTGGGCAGGTGTACTAGTTTCTGTGGTTCTTCATCCTATTCAGATTTAAACGAACTTTAATCATAAAAAATTCCCATCACCAAGATAATGACGTGATGATGATGAGGTTTGATTTGTGGGGCACTCAACTGCGCCGTCATCAGCGCCCGTACAAAGTCCCAAATTGTGCAGAGTCCAATTTTTTACTTAATCCAGTTTAGCCACTGTCACGAAGGATGACGATCAGATGATAAGGACAACACAAACACCCAGTCCCCGGGCAGAGAAAAATCCTCAACCGGGCCGGAAATCGAACTCGGCACCCCGTCATCCAGAGGCAGCAACGCTAACCACTAGACCATGAGGTGCGGACAAGTGCATGACGTGAGTTACGAAACATGTGTATGTCCCATTTTATAGACAAAGTCATGTGCAACGAGCATACCGGTTCAGTTTCTTATGAGTTATCCACAGGAAGTCTGGTACTATATCCAAAGGTTGAAAATACAGCTACAGTTGTAAGGTTCTTTTATTTAACACGCGACCGGTTTCGTGCTCTTATACCCCCGTCTTCAGGTGTGGTACTGAAAACAGCAAGAGACGGGAGGTAATTTTTACAAGCAGCAATATACATAAAAAAACAAAAATTCCATAAAGAAATTTTTTATAATGCCGGTTGGGTTAGTGACACCAGATATTACTACAGACGACTGCCTGGGTGAAGAAACATGCAAAGAATAGCAGGACACTTACACTTGGTGCTACGACCCAAAGCGCCGCGGTGGACGAGTAAAAGACGCAGAGCATGTAGCAGCGGACGCGAAGGAGGAAGTAAACTGGTAAATCAGAGTGGCAAAAGTACTGCCATCTGTCGACAGGAAGAAGAACGCGAGGCCTCTAGCACCCCTGTTTACAATTTTAATTAGTGATTTACATTTACAATGAAGGATGAAGAAAAAGACATTACATAGAAAGTTACATGAAAAACGTTAGAAGTGCATTTTGCGGGGTAAAGGAATGAGTTGTACAGGGCAGTACAGAACTGTAGTAATAATGAGTGGAAGCTGTGACATGAAATTTATGTATAAACCGTAAAACGCAATGAAACTTTTCCCTTTACACGAATGGCACGTAAGTTTTAGTTGGGATATACGTGTGGCGACGTGGAACAACACGCCACTATAAAGTACTGTATAATGCACACTGAATGGCGCCCGAGATATCGCCGGCTGCTGCTACGATCTCGACACAATTACCTTCGAAGACTGAAAGACGCTATAGAGAAGCTAGAATTAATCGTGGTGCTGAATAAATTAATTTTGACTGGGAAAGCAGCCTGTATAAATAAGGCTGAAGCCAAATGATCGTAGCAGAACTTCTACTGTAATTGTGAAGTACAGGAACTCATCGCATATTATGTAGAATCGTCATGTCCAGTATTAGTTAAACAGCGGGAATGAAATCTAAATGAATTAATAGAAACTGTATTCCACTGATAATTTCAATCCAAAACAGAACACCTAGTACAAGAAGGAACACAATTATTCAGACATGGTCACGACTTTATCCTCAAAATGCTCAAGAATCGCACGCAGATGCAAAGAATCTCCATCTGCATATATACTCAGCAAGCCACCTTACTGTTCATGACGGAGGGTACCACGGTTCACTAGTCATTTCCTTCCCTGCTCCACTCACAAACAGAAAGAGGGAAGAAACGACTAAAATCCTGAGTACGAGCCGTCAATTCTCGTTTTGTCTTCGTTGTCCTTACGCGAAATTTAAGTCGGTTGCAGTAGAATCGCTCTGCAGTCGTCTGAAAATGCCGTTTATCCTAATTGCCACAGCAGTACTTCAAAAAAATATTTGCGTCTTCCACTATTTAAATGAATGAGATTGTGAGTTACTTAGCTCTCCCCCTCCCCCTTCCCTTTCGATTCACATGCACTACTGGCAGAAGTGAATCAAGTACCTCACAGTATGAATCATGTTAATCCTATAATTTTTAATGGATCGTTACAGACCGCAAAGGTTGCTCTGAATTAAGCAAAGCTGCGTAGCGCTGGGCTTTACCACATTCTTAGCTCATGACGAGAATATGCAGAAAGCAACGTCGTAACACAGAGCTCCACGCACAGAACTGTGCATCCAGCGTTCAGCAGGGACTACAAGCAAGTGTGTGTGTGTCTCTCTTTGTGCTGTTTAAACGCTGTCCACATGGGAGGCCACACTGACCCTTCATTTTAGAGAATCTGCTTGCCAAATAATGTCACTCATACTGCCCTCAGATCAGGCTTTAGTTACTGGACACATAATATGTTAGCAATGTCATATCAGTAGTTTTTTTTATGAAGAGTGGTGAGTAACGTCATATCAGTAGTTTTCTTATGACGAGTGATGGTCAACTATTGTACGTGCAATAATGTCAGCTGCCCTCACGTGTCTGCCTCGTAGGGTAAGCGTAGCTCATGAAGTGCACACTCTTCCTCCTCCCTCCAGCTTCTCCAGTGCACCATTATACGACCCACATAGCGCGTTGCTGTGAAGTGGTGCATGTGGACGGGTGTGGGCAGCAGTGCACATCAGTGCATCATGCTACTGAAGTAACTATACGTTACGCAACGTTTATTGTCCGCAGCTAGTGGTCTCGCGGTAGCGTTCTCGCTTCCCGAGCACGGGGTCCCGGTTTCGATTCCCGGCGGGGTCAGGGATTTTCTCTGCCTCGTGATGACTGGGTGTTGTGTGATGTCCTTAGGTTAGTTAGGTTTAAGTAGTTGTAAGTGCTAGGGGACTGATGACCATAGATGTCAAGTCCCATAGTGCTCAGAGCCATTTGAACGCAACGTGTACATTATGCAACAAATGTATCGATTTTTTTAACATGATAATCAGTAGTCCTGCATTCAGGCTGATCGGGTCGCATTGCTGGAATCAGACATCAGGCGAGGAATAACGTTATTGCTTATATGACGCATGCGGAATTTGTCCATCATCAGATACGCAGAAGCGATTGCTCCGTAGATGCAGAGTTTCCAGTTGTATTTGAAACAAACATTGGCAGATTACTGACATACAATTGGAAACTCTATATCGCTCATCTATAAAGTCATTCCATGCTTGATGTGTAACTTTGACCATCGCGATCCTGTCAGCATGAATGCAGCACTACTGATTATTATAATAACGGTGTCCTGCATCCTGTGCCGGCCGCGATGGTCTCGCGGTTCTAGGCGCGCAGTCCGGAACCGTGTGACTGCTACGGTCGCAGGTTCGAATCCTGCCTCGGGCATGGATGTGTGTGATGTCCTTAGGTTAGTTAGGTTTAACTAGTTCTAAGTTCTAGGGGACTAATGACCTCAGCAGTTGAGTCCCATAGTGCTCAGAGCCATTAGAACCATATTTTTCCTGCATCCTGCATAACCTTATGTCATATTTATATTTTTTAACACGGTTTACGTTTTCTTATGTAAAAAATTGTGTTCTAAACTATACTTCAAACTTCCTGAGCGTTCAACTTATCTACATACCGAATCTCATCGAAAACCGTTGAATGGTTTGGTTGTGAAAAGTTAATAGACAAGCGTACTTTCGCAGTTAACCTTAAATTGCGATATATTTTCTGTTTTCATGATATGATTTCGAGGAAATGAAGCTTGTATGTTGCCCAAGCCACGCTTAAAATACCTGTAACATCCCCATAGGAATTCGTTTCGTAGTTGTGGAGATTAACGTGTTCAAACGAACAAATGGACACCACTGTATTTTCGGTGACCTAAGCTATACTCAAGCTACCTAGATAACCCTATGAAAATCCGTGTAGCAGTTTTGGAGATTATTGTGTTCAAACAGACAGATTCCAGAGTTTTACAGTTCTACTATTAGTATAATGTTGATGTAGAGTAGGTTATATTGTCCATTAATTTTCAAGGAGAGATCTGTGGATAGGTCCTCACAAGATAATGTATTTGTTTTGGAATTAGTATTTTCACAGCTACACTGTTTTCTTATTTTATTTAATTGATTTTCTTCATGATCAAACTCGAACTAGTTTTGTTTTCAGATCCTAGGCTCACGGCCTGGCTGGTGGTAGGAATAATTGCTGCAAACGGGGTTACGACCCCGAAACTGGTAACTAGAACGAATGGTAAATTAGATAAAAGCAATGTCCTTGTGTAACTTCTGTTTCCTAAATAAATGATTGTTTGTGTTGTGGTACCTGCGAGGCCAAGACCGGAGTTTTCTGTGGTAGTGACCAGAGGAGTTACATCGCTAAACGTTATCACCATATCTACCGAACTATTGCTTAGAAATGTAGATGAAACTGACCCCATCTCTCTAGTGCGAGGTGCTTAGTTTCAAAGCCACTGCGAAACCCAAATATACATGCAGGAAAATGATAAGTATTTGTAAATGGGTGAGAACCACACTATTATGACGAGAACTGCCATACGTATGAAAAAAGTTCACCAAATTATGCGATCAGACTGGACACTTTTTTCCTGGCGAAAAATGTAGTGCATTTGTCTACCTTGTTAGGCACTTGACATTTTTCTCACCAAACGCAGGGGTCCTGATACATAGAAACGTACGGACTATTTATCAATGCATCTTTGGAGCCCCAAATTTCATCTAGGAACTGGCAATGGAGAATTGATTTTCGAAACATGTTAACAAATAAAAATTAACAATACGCGTTAGTCAGTAATATACTAATCTGGTGAAACATGGCAGTTGGAAAAATCATTTTTAGGCACAAAGAAGGTGGAATGCTTTCAGACATTACATGAGAGTACAACAGAGAAAAACATTTGTTTCGTGTAACTATGTGGGGGCATGGTTGTTACTTTTCATTTTATAACATATTTGGTCATTAATATTTTAAACGTATAGGCTACTAGACGGCCACACGAAGCGTCTATTTGAGGTGAGACTTCTCAGGTGTCACATTTTATCTCGCTATGCATTTTTTTTCATTTCATCCGATCTAGTTGTTTCTGCGTTGACTTGATTGACATCTTGACTCATTTTCCACTAGAGAACTTTGTGCTTGAATTTTTGTCTTGTAATATGCGTATGTTACGCCAATATCTTTAGTCTTTTCGGGTGTGCGGGTCTCTCTTGATATGTCAGTAAAATTTAGTCGATTTTTCTTCACATCATATTATATATTTGTTCGGTCTCTTGTTTGTTCGGCAGCCTGTAGCAAAGTTTTTTCTGATGACTCCTCTCTATAGTTTTTTGATTTATTGTAGTACACCTTTCCGGTCCATGTGCAACGATTCTGATGGGTATATGGTTTCTGGCTTAATGACCGTGTTGTAATGTCTCACTTTTACATTACTTGGTAAGGATGATTCATTATAGATGGTTCCAGTTTTTCGGAATACTCTAATCTTTTTATAGCACCAAATGTCTTCATAATCTTTTTCCGTGTTACTGGTTTGAAATGTATCCTGTTTTCTCAAAGGAGTATGTAGGACGAGCTTTTCAGATTTCTCTTTCATAGTTTCTGTGCTGTATGTGCGTATTGCCAACTGAACAGTGTAAGCCAGATAATGAATAGCTAGTCACTTGGTTTTCCTTCCTAGCTTGAATGGTTTATGAATTCTTTGTGTCAAAATTCTTGCTTTCGCTCCTTGACAAATGTTTCACTTAGTAATTATACTAAATATCTGTGGTAAAATACCATCCCCCAGTCTCAATCCTCTCAAAAGATCATTATTACTTTCCTACAAATTTAATTTTATTGTTATTACTACTTTAAGTGTACGAGAAGGTAATGATTTGGCTTTCATTTCACGTCTTATTTCATACGTTTACAGTTTCAGTGAAAAAAAAAAAAAAAAACAAACCAAATGTGTAAATCACCTTCTCTTACAATAAATTTCCACAAATATTTCACATTGTAACGTATGTGCTGTTTGTGAATTTTCCTTTAATGTTCGCGAAATTGTTACTTTACAAAGAAATTTATGTAACGTGTCAGTTGTAGCAATTCGGCTGATTAATGCGTCCAATTCACAACTAAAATTAGTTCAAAACAAATAGAACACAAAGAAAATTTTCTGCACAAAGGAACAACTGAAATTAATTTTTTAACAATATTTTCCTTTGTACACAGTTTTCTCACGTCTATAATCGGCATTTATATCGTAATATATATTATTATTAATTTCTTATTTAATGCTAATAATTTTAAGGATATGATGATAACGGTTAAGCTATGCATCCATATTTGTAAAACTTTATAGTTCTTTTATTTCAGTTCAGTAAAATATTTAACTGAAAAGAAACCGGCCTCTTTTGAGTAACTGCACGTGCTCTCCCGAATTTGTGTTTGTTGGAATTTTACGGACGCATGACTTCTGGCCGTATGGAAAAGTACGACACAAGCCGTGATGTTTGCAACTGACTTTATACGATGTGTTCTTTATTTTGTTCAGTTATGCAGTCGGGAAGGTACCACTAGCGGTGTTCCAAAAGCCGATAACTTTGAACATTGTACACTAACTGTTCTTTGTCCATCGACTTATTACCACCACAGTCGCCATTTCACTATCGGAAACGTATAACGACTTGTAGATGTAACACTAAGAGGAACAGTGCCTGGGCGTCAAAAGACAGAAAATCATGACGCGCTAAATCATGCGACTTTTAAGAAGCTGCTTGACTTTAGCAGCTGAGTTTTTCGGTTCAGTCATCCCAATATAGCTCAAATATAAATGTATGACCTAAACGTTCCCTCCTGTTACATCCATCAAGGTAAGCAAACTAATTCTATGTTCCTGAAAAAAAAAAACTAATGTGTTTGATAACTTAAACACACGGAAAGGATCGTTGGCTAATACCGGCAGAGCGTATTACACTTACTTAGGATGAATAAAACCATTTCACTATACACTCAGAGACAAATGGGAATTGAAAAAAAATAAAATAAAAAACAGTTTATAATAGGGGTAAGCTACACTTACTGCTAAAGACCACGGGCGTGTTTATACTTAGGTATACATAATGCTATAGAAGACGTGCGTGTTTATACTTAGGTACACATGGTGCGAAAGAAAACGTGCATGTTTATACCTTCAAATTTGAACTGGTTAATTTGTGTATATGGTAAAACGCGGAGAAAAGGTAAGATCAAGGATCAAATTTGAAATCCCATTACTGCGCGAGCACTTCGACATGCTCTCGTACCAGGCCCTGATACCTTTTGCCTCGAGTGGCAAGAATGTTTGTACCGAAAATATCTTAAAGACATTAATTTGCTGAATTTTGTAATGTCTTATACTTACAAAACGGTGGAAAACAGGGTACAGGCGACTCACCTGGAAAAGAAAGAATGATAATATGTTAATAATATCAATCTAAAAATGCAGGAGTATATTTATATTTCTTACAATAAATTTTTAAAACTAAATTCGGCACTTTTTTTTTAAGTTTTTCACTAAGGGTCTGAAAAGCGAGAGAAATAAGGGACGAAACGTCAAAATCAATTACAAGATTAAATACTAACTTAACTACCTATGATAAATGAACTCTCATTTTTAAGAAAGCAGCTGGAAAGGTAGCATATGGTGATGGAAAACGGTCAGCTCTTGACCAAGCAGTTCGAAGAACTACTCAACTATGAATCATCAAATCCGACATTCCCTAACAAATGAGGAGAAAAAAAAACCAAAAAACAAATCCCAACTCAGTACTAGGAAATATACAAGAAGTTAGGAACATTTCTAGAAGAATAATTAAGCTCTTGGGGAAGTTGAGGTAGTTACGGAGCTCTGCACGTACGCTAACGAGAAAACTATCAACTGAGACAGTCATATTACAAGTGAAATTTGAGAAAAAGCACGGTTTCAGGAAGGATGGATACCGGTAGTATGTTAAAGAGGAGGTTATTAGGAGTCTGAAAACTACAAAGGAATATTCCTGAAAGTATTACTGAACAGAGTGGAAAAGAAACTAAATCTATCAGTTGGTGAATATGAAACAGCTTCAGAAAGGGCTAAAGGTGTGCAGAACAAATCTTGAACTGGTAATCGCGCTTCAGAAATAGAAAATCAAGAATTTAGTGCTGACAGATATATGTAAATCTATTGTAACTCCAAATTTAAATAGTTGTTATCGTTTGTATTTGTGTCCATAAAAATATTAACTTTCGAGCTCGACTTCCTACACTCAACGTAACTTAGGATAGAGTCGCATCTGCGTGTTTTCTATGGTATTTTTCACCAAAGGCATCAGGCTAACCATATAATTTCCTAATTCAGAGGTTGTACCAGAAATTTATAGTACTGTTGCCCAGCGGCAGCCACACAGCAAGCAGCGGAAACTAAGCGTCGGTGGCCGAGCGGTTCTAGGCGCTTCAGTCCGGAACCGCGCTGCTTCTATGGTCGCAGGTTCGAATCCTGCCTCGGGCATGGATGTGTGTAATGTCCTTAGGTTAGTTAGGTTTAAGTAGTTCTAAGTTCTAGGGGACTCATGACCTCAGATGTTAAGTCCCATAGTGCTTAGAGCCATTTGAACCATTTGAAACTAAGCGACGGTCGCCTGAAAGACACGTCCACTGCGGCTGGCACAGGCAGCGTCGCTATTCAAGTGCGTAAGGCAGTCAGTACCATCATCCAAAGAGAAGGCCTCTCAGTGCTTATTGTGACGTCATGCAGAGTGGGGCTGGTTTAACCCTTGCTGTCGTTCTCAAACAATTTCTTAGGATCTATGTGGTAAAGAAACAGATTTCTACGTTACTTGTAGCTACGTAAGTTAGCTTCAAGAAGAAGTGCTCATCATTTCGTCAATGGTCATAGTTACTCTGATATTTCACATACAAGGGACAAATTCGGAAACGTTACAATGAAAAATCGGGGATGCTGTGAATCTGCGTTTAATGCACATTAGACCACATATTGCTGTGTATGAAATGTAACTAATATTTTGACCTCTTCCTTAAATTTGAGAGGGATCAGTATCTGTTTCCAATCTCAAAAAAGTTAATTACATGTAGCACGTTCTTTTCTGATCGCACATACGCGGGAATGAAATATTCGAAACATCCCTCATATCTGTGAACCATACGACATGTCGAAACCAGAGTTTTGAAAATGATAGCATGCAGATAGCACAGTACTTTGCCACATCACTAAAATGTGGAGCTGTATCTATGGCCATATCGCAGAAACTACAGTTTTTATTTATTTTTGTTTTTTCAAGCAAGTACCGTAATGAAACTTCCTCGCAGATTAAAACTGTGTGCCTGACCGAGACTCGAACTCGGGACCTTTGCCTTACGAGGGCAAGTGCTCTACGAACTGAGCTACCGAAGCACGACTCACGCCCGGTACTCACAGCTTTACTTCTGCCAGTACCTCGTCTCCTATCTTCTAAACTTTACAGAAGCTCTCCTGCGAACCTAGCAGAACTAGCACTCCTGAAAGAAAGGATATTGCGGAGACATGGCTTAGCCACAGCCTGGGGGATGTTTCCAGAGTGAGATTTTCACTCTGCAGCGGAGTGTGCGCTGATATGAAACTTCCTGGCAGATAAAAACTGTGTGCCCGACCGAGACTCGAACTCGGGACCTTTGCCTTTCGCGGGCAAGTGCTCTACCAACTGAGCTACCGAAGCACGACTCACGCCCGGTAAGATCAACGAACAAAAGAAATGTAGCCATTACAATCCATGACGCCTCTTCAAATTTGAATAGTAAAAACATATTGACAGTTCTGTGCAATTTTGGAGGAACCTTGTAACCAATGATGTTTTTATAGTGAACAGATGTGACTGAAACTTACCAAAGACACCTCATTGTTCTTTATCTAAGAAATCTGAAAATAATTTGCAGTAAATAGTGTAGTATCGTTTTGTTCCTGTCCCGATTCCAAGTGAAGTGGTGAATATCTTCACCTTAGTTATGTTTTGATGGTTAAAGGGAAATTATATATATTTACAATCTGTTTTGATCGTAATGAGTTCTCTCAGATGGTCTATAATATTTTCTTAACAGAGTTAACCGCTCTCAAACGTGCATCTAAATTTGTTATTTATGAAAGAACAATTCTGCATTTTTGCTGTAGACAAGAACTGACCCAATAAATTTCTTTCATAACTCTGTACCTGTGAAGAAACTGACGACTTGCAGAACCTTGGAAACTGTTCATCAAAATCAATTTCACTTATGAATGAAGATATATTTGTTTTAAGAAGAACCACTCCTTCGCACTGTACAAGAATAGGAATGGAAAAGTGGTATGCTATTTGCTCTTTTCCAGATGTCAAGGATAATTGAAGTGAAGAAAGAAAGTCCTTTCACAAGTTTCACTGAACCAGTTTACAGTAATGTATGACAAGTTATTCCATGTTTTTCATACTAGCAACTTGCCTTTTCACTAGTTATCCATGACTCTAAGAAAATACGGTACTCATTTGAAACAAATGAAACAGTAACTGTACCTTCCGCCATATTGCAACGGATAAAGTTCTGTATGTTAACCAAATGGAAAAATTTTCCCTTCATTACATGGTATCATTCGCCAACATCTCATTTCGGTATCTCGAACAGTTTACGCGATATGAGGGGTGATATGAATAGTTCATACCTGCGCACATTTCATCGAAAGGAAACATGCTGCATAAAATCCATTTTATCGAGAATGGAGGCAGGCATTGAGGAAAAATTCAAAATATTAGCTACATTTCATACACAGCAACATATGGTATAATATGCACCTAACGAAAATTAATAGCGTCTTCTATATTTCACTGCAACGTTTTCAAATTTGTTGCTTGTATGTGAAATATCAGGGTAACTATGACCATTAACGAAATGACTGGCATCTCACCATGAAGCCTACATACATACTTTCATTAATGTCAATATCAATTTTGTTTTCCGAGTAGATCCTTTAAAATGGCAGGGCATACTTCTCGATTCAGCCAGCACAGCAGTTCGGTAAACCAGGTTCACTCTGTGTGACGTCACGCCGAGTATACCGCAGTCTTCTCCTTAGGTGGTGGTGCTATTAACCCCTTCAGTCTTGTGGGAACGAAATCTTTCGTGACGGCACTTATATGTAAGACATTCTCGGTTTTCTTGCTTCGTCAAATCGGGATAAAATCTCAAGGTTTCGACGATTACCACCATCGTCATCGTCAGGAGCAACTGACTGTCTTCACTGCTACTGTGGTAGCCTTTTTTATAGCCCGTGGACGGCTTGTGATTGGTCGGCGATTACGTACTGCTGTCGCAGATGATGTCAATGTGTGCACCGGTGGCGCCACCGCTTCCGATGGAATGTAATCCTTGGAAGAAACGTCTCTGCTGCTTCTCTGCATCAGTGCTCGTTTCCATGTACAGCTCAGACGGTATTCACTATCGCGGTTAAAGTTCTTTTGGCTCATTCTTATTTCAACAGCCTCCTTAATAACGGAATCCCTGTACGTGGAGGCATGGGACAGAATATTGTTTGATCTAACAATATTTTATGTTTGTTCGTGAGGCTCTGCTCGTTGGTATGTAGAGCAAAAACTGTTTCTGACGAGAACCAACTAAGGCCAGAGATTAACCATCTGAAGTACGTGTTCCCAACGAATGGCTATGGTGCACGCGATATAAAGGCAGCGTTCTCCAAAAAGAGAAAACGTGAAAATGCTGCACACTCACAGGATGAAGCACCGATTGCGGTCCTCCCTTTTTGTGGCGCTGTTTCCAGCAAAATAGGGAGAGTCCTGCGTAGACGGGGTATAAGACCGATTTTTCATCTTCCTAAGAAAATTAAGGAGATAATGTGACCTGTTAAGGACAATCTCTGCCTCAGGGTCCCTGGAGTTTATAATATACCCTGTCAGTGTGGAAGCAATTATATAGGCCAGACGATTCGTACCGTTTCCGACCGCTGTGCAGAACACCAACGCCATATTAAAAATAGAGAACTGGAAAAATCGGCAACTGCGGAGCATATTCTCACGAATAAACATAAAATGTTGTTCAATGAAAGAAGAATTCTGTCCCAGGCCTCCACGTACTGGGGTTCTGTTATTAAGGAGGCTGTTGAAACAAGAATGAGCCAAAAGAACTTTAACCGCGATAGCGGATACCTCTGAGTTGTGCATGGAAACGAGCGCTTGATGCAGCAGAGGTTCATTCCAAGGTTTACGTTCCAACGGAAGCGGTGGCGCCACCGCCGTACACATTGAAACCGTCTGCGACAACATTACGTAATCGCCTACCAATCACAAGCCGACCAATCAGAAGCCGTCCACGGGCTATATAAGGCGACCATAGCAACAGTGAAGGCAGTCAGATGCTACTGACGATGACGGTGGTGGTAATCGTCGAAAGCTTGAGATTTTATCCCGAACTGATGCGGCAAGAAAACCGAGAATGTTTTACCTTCAGTCTTGTGATAAACGCTGGCAAGTACTCAACCTCTGATTCAGTATCTACAGTGCATTACGGAGATGCCTTCCGACTAGGACACTACTGTGTTTAGATCTCACTGCGCTTGTGTTGTACAATCTACTGAGTTCAGTAAACGATTTTTACCTTCGTCTGTCTCTCATTCTCTGCTTTCTACCCGTAGATCCCAAGCAGGATACAACATTCTCAACCTTAAGGGGCTCCGGAACGCCCTATACTTGCAATGTTAAAATAACGCTTATAAATTACATCTTTCATCACAAAGTATTTGAGGTAGGAAGTTGAACTTTTTACAGATTATTTATTGGAATATGGGCTACAACTTAACACAAGGATTTTACAAAATTTTAGTTCAGTTATTAAAGATGATTTTTTTCAATTGTAATGAAAATTCACAACATTTTTTTGCAATTTTTTATTTATATATTCAAAAATATACAGTTTTCTGGAAAAAGGCTGTGTTAAATTATGCAGAAGGTACTGTGTAACATTTACTGAAAGTTTGAAACAAATATGTTTGGAAGATCCTTAGAAAACATGTAATTAGTATGAGAAAATAAAAGTTTTGGGAATCGAGCGACAAAGATTGGATTAACTTTTTAGTGCATTCCAGGTCCATAGGATGGATTATCTTCATCCTCAGCAAACTCCTCCTCCAGCTTCCTCTTGTTCCTCCTCCTGTTTACTCTTGCTTGTATTTCTAGACTCTTTACAGCCCTGTCTACAGCCCGAAGGCGTTCCTTGTCTAAAGCAAGCATCGCTCGTACCATGTTAGAACCTATCTTCATTCCCATATTTCTAAATACCTTGCACCTTACAATGTTACCATCATTGAAAGTCACAACAGCATCATGCACACCAAAGTGAAGTGTTTCTATTTCAACAAATAGAGTCTTGGGGATTCTCGACCATATAACACTATTTACACTTTCATTGGGGTTTTGAGCCTTTCCGTGAATACACTTTTTCAACAGTTCAGGTGCTGCTGAGTCTCTGAAAATAGGTTTTATCACCTCCATTATTGCATGAGGCAGACTATGCTTATGGGTGTACACTTCACCAGTTAGCAATCCTTTGTTATATTTACACCAACTGTCTTCTTCTTTGGGACACAAGCTATGTTGGGGATTTTCATCGTCTTTATTGTTTACAGTAATAACCCATACCTTTGGCTTTCCAACATTTCTCCTTTTCTTAAAAGCCTTCAGAGGATTTCTAATAACTTTACTTTTACTCATTATTATACTTCAACAAAACAGAGACTCAAGAAACAGAATTAATTACGAATATTTTCGAGATAACGACAGAGTAAATAAACATGAAACAATCGACAATCACACCAGCGATATATATTGAACCATCACAGGTTAGCCACAACACATACTTTATCTCACATCACTAAAATGTACCTGATGAACACGGACGTTAATAATAACACCATTTGACAGCAGTTTAACAGCGCCACAGTGGGTCACACCCATGTAGAACACATTTCAAAAAAAAAATTGAAAATAGTTATAGTCTTCGGAATTGAATAAATTATATATCTATTAAAAGGTAATAGTCTGCAGATTCAGAAAACGCAAAAAAGTAAAAATTGAACTTTTCATGATGTTGAGCCTTTCCGGAGCCCCTTAAACCATTGGGAAACATTGTACACCGACCCGGTACCTATGCCACGGCCATCACTTGCGTGCGAATGGACGACTATCCTACGAGCCGGGCGAGATGAGGCGGAGGGCGGTGAACTCTGGAGCGACTCGCGCCTCCTAAGTACAGGGCGCCACAGAGCACCGCCACCGAAAGGAAACTGTGCGTGGGTTGAGGGTCGGCGCCCGGCGCGGGCCGAAGGCCGCTGTTTGCAGAGCTGTGCAGCCGGGGGCGGTGTTTAGTGCGGGGCAGGCGACTCACACAACACACACAGGCCGGCGGGATGCTGGCAGACAGCGTCCGCCCCACACAGAGTGCAAGACGAGATCAATACGGGCGGCGGCGGCGGAGGCAGCGGGGGCTTACCAAAACACGCCGGCGGGCCGCCAGGCGAAACACAACACAGCCGGAACGCATCTGCCTTCGCCGCCGTCCCCACCGCCGCCGTGCCGCTGCGTCTGGCCGCGGAGTGACTGACTACTGGTTCCGCTGACGGCACCTCAATAGCTTCTTCGCTCTCGCACTGTAAGGGCGTATCCGTGACACCTACTACTCCACATATATCGTCGACTCCTTCACAGTACAGTGAATTTACACTACTGGCCATTAAAATTGCTACACCAAGAACAATAGCAGATGATAAATGGGTATTCATTGGACAAATATATTACACTAGAACTGACATGTGATTACATTTTCACGCAATTTGGATGCCCTAATAACGGCCTTGATACGCCTGGGCATTGAGTCAAACAGAGCTTGGATGACGTGTACAGGTACAGCTGCCTATGCAGTTTCAACACGATACCACAGTTCATCAAGAGTAGTAACGGGCGTATTGTGACGAGCCAGTTGCGCGGCCATTATTGACTAGATGCTTTAAATTGGTGAGAGATCTGGAGAATGTGCTGGCCAGGGCAGCAGTTGAACATTTTCTGTATCCAGAAAGGCCCGTACACGACCTGCGACATGCGGTCGTGCATTATCGTGCTGAAATGTAGGTTTTCGCAGGGATCGAATGAAGGGTAGAGCCATGGGTCGTAACACATCTGAAATGTAACGTCCACTGTTGAAAGTGCCGTCAATGCGAACAAGAGGTGACCGAGACGTGTAACCAATGGCACCCCATACCATCACGCCAGGTGATACGCCAGTATGGCGATGACGAATACACGCTTCCAATGTGCGACCATCATGATGCTCTAAACAGAACCTGGATTCATCCGAAAGAATGATATTCTGCCATTCGTGGACCAAGGTTCGTCATTGAGTACACCATCGCTGGCGCTTCTGTCTGTGATGCAGCGTCAAGGGTAACCGCAGCCATGGTCTCCGAGCTGATAGTCCATGCTGCTGCAAGCGTCGTCGAGCTGTTCGTACAGATGGTTGTTGTTTTGCAAACGTCACCACCTGTTGACTCAGGGATCGAGACATGGCTGCACGATCCGTTACAGCCTTGCGGATAAGATGGCTGTCATCTCGACTGCTAGTGATACGAGGCCTTTGGGATCCAGCACGGCGTTCCGTATTACCCTCCTGAACCCACCGATTCCATATTCTGGTAACAGTCATTGGATCTCGACCAACGCGAGCAGCAATGTCGCGATATGATAAACCGCAATCGCGGTAGGCTACAATCCGACCTTTATCAAAGTCGGAAACATGATGGTACGCATTTCTCCTCCTTACACGAGGCATCACAACAACGTTTCACCAGGTAACACCGGTCAACTACTGTTTGTGTGTAAGAAATCGGTTGGAGACATCCTCTTGTCAGCACGTTGTAGGTATCGCCACAGGCGCCAACCTTGTGTGAACGCTCTGAAAAGCTAATCGTTTTCATGTCACAGCATCTCCTTCATGTCGGTTACATTTCGCGTCTGTAGCACGTCATCTTCGTGGTGTAGCAATTTTAATGGCCAATAGTGTATATTGCATTTGCTGTGATGCCTATTAAAATATCAAAACCTTTTAAATCAGCTTCCGTTCTCCGTTAGAGTTCCTGGAGGGTCTGTCGTGGAACAGGTCGACAATTAACAAGTCTGTCAAGCATGTCCTACATTATCACGATGGGGTTTATGTCGGGACTCACGGTGGGCTCTTCCGTTACTTCAATTTGCAGGACTCGCATGACATCTCTGCTAAAGCCCGCCATATGGGCCATGGCATTCGAAGGAATTCAGGCTCAATACTGTATGCAGCAGCCACCTCATGGTCCAATAGGATCTCTTCGGTAAGCACTGTGGCGGTAAGGCGACCATGGACAACATCACCTCAACACCGAAGCCAACCCACAGAACTTCGGCAGAATCTGTTGATTTCATTGATAATATTTGGCAGGTACCGCTCACGACGGGACTCCGCACGCACGCACACGCGCGTACACACACACACACACACACACACACACACACACACACACACACACACACACACACAAATGGGTATCACCTTGCGTCAGGGCATATCTAGAATCGTCTGTGAATAACACTTTTCGCCAGTGACGAAGTTGCCAGATGACATGGGAACGGCAGAACTGTAGATGAGCTTCAAGATGACGTGTAAAGCGGGGTAATCGAACAGGATATTTCAATCGTAAGATTCTTTCTCGTATCCTGTTTATTACAATCTGATCGGACACTATCTCCTGTGCTCTTTATAAGATCGTCTTGCACTTGGCGGTAGCAGTACGGCGCATCAACGCAGAGATGGCCACATATCGGTCTTCATGTCGGGTTCTAATACGTCGGTGACCTCTTCCAGCTCGCATGTGTACTGACCTGATTCCCGTAGCGTGTCTACAACTTGAGGATGATCTGTAAAAACAACCGAAAATCAATCCTTTTTGTATCAGACAGATCGCCATGCAACTTGCTCTGCATTACGATGTCGCATTGCACGTGCTTGGTTGACTACAACGTACACAGCTGACACCTGGCATTTGTGTACGTCACTAGAAAACATTGGGTGACCTGGAACTGTAATGCCTAACACAGGCAATAGATGGTCAAATTTTATGAATGTTGCCTACACTGAAAACGAAGACGTCAACAAATGCAATAAGACCACACGCACCACCAGTATCAAAATATATACACTCCTGGAAATGGAAAAAAGAACACATTGACACCGGTGTGTCAGACCCACCATACTTGCTCCGGGCACTGCGAGAGGGCTGTACAAGCAATGATCACACGCACGGCACAGCGGACACACCAGGAACCGCGGTGTTGGCCGTCGAATGGCGCTAGCTGCGCAGCATTTGTGCACCGCCGCCGTCAGTGTCAGCCAGTTTGCCGTGGTATACGGAGCTCCATCGCAGTCTTTAACACTGGTAGCATGCCGCGACAGCGTGGACGTGAACCGTATGTGCAGTTGACGGACTTTGAGCGAGGGCGTATAGTGGGCATGCGGGAGGCCGGGTGGACGTACCGCCGAATTGCTCAACACGTGGGGCGTGAGGTCTCCACAGTACATCGATGTTGTCGCCAGTGGTCGGCGGAAGGTGCACGTGCCCGTCGACCTGGGACCGGACCGCAGCGACGCACGGATGCACGCCAAGACCGTAGGATCCTACGCAGTGCCGTAGGGGACCGCACCGCCACTTCCCAGCAAATTAGGGACACTGTTGCTCCTGGGGTATCGGCGAGGACCATTCGCAACCGTCTCCATGAAGCTGGGCTACGGTCCCGCACACCGTTAGGCCGTCTGCCGCTCACGCCCCAACATCGTGCAGCCCGCCTCCAGTGGTGTCGCGACAGGCGTGAATGGAGGGACGAATGGAGACGTGTCGTCTTCAGCGATGAGAGTCGCTTCTGCCTTGGTGCCAATGATGGTCGTATGCGTGTTTGGCGCCGTGCAGGTGAGCGCCACAATCAGGACTGCATACGACCGAGGCACACAGGGCCAACACCCGGCATCATGGTGTGGGGAGCGATCTCCTACACTGGCCGTACACCACTGGTGATCGTCGAGGGGACACTGAATAGTGCACGGTACATCCAAACCGTCATCGAACCCATCGTTCTACCATTCCTAGACCGGCAAGGGAACTTGCTGTTCCAACAGGACAATGCACGTCCGCATGTATCCCGTGCCACCCAACGTGCTCTAGAAGGTGTAAGTCAACTACCCTGGCCAGCAAGATCTCCGGATCTGTCCCCCATTGAGCATGTTTGGGACTGGATGAAGCGTCGTCTCACGCGGTCTGCACGTCCAGCACGAACGCTGGTCCAACTGAGGCGCCAGGTGGAAATGGCATGGCAAGCCGTTCCACAGGACTACATCCAGCATCTCTACGATCGTCTCCATGGGAGAATAGCAGCCTGCATTGCTGCGAAAGGTGGATATACACTGTACTAGTGCCGACATTGTGCATGCTCTGTTGCCTGTGTCTATGTGCCTGTGGTTCTGTCAGTGTGATCATGTGATGTATCTGACCCCGGGAATGTGTCAATAAAGTTTCCCCTTCCTGGGACAATGAATTCACGGTGTTCTTATTTCAATTTCCAGGAGTGTATAACGTATCACCCGTTGATACGCGATTCCCCTACTTGTTTTGAACAGTTTATTTCAGCGCAAACTCAAAAATTGAAAAACGGATTTTACAGAAGGAACTACAACTCCACAGACAAACTTTCAAAGATAATTTTGTTAAACTTAACAAGAAGAAATTTCTAGCAACCACATCCTACAAAATGCTTTAGTTATAAGCTGTCTTTATTTCCGCGAGTGCGAGACTAATTTCTTCTACTGAATGCTCTTTCGTCCTTTGCTTTCTAGGTTTTGAGAGGTGGTAGTACAGATCAAACAAACAAAAAAGTTTCAGTAAATTGCTGCTCGAAATGAGTAACTTAACAGTTATGAGCACTACTTGTTTTTCGCTACTCTGAAACACATCTCTCCGCTGACGAAGTGCTCATAGCCCTGAAGGTATGCGTTTTAGCACAGTGCTTACTGGACATTTGTTTTCTGTTTCCTTTCATGCTGTATCGTCCCAAAAGTAGAAAACAGAGACCTTGCAGTGCTTCAAACTATCAGAGATGAACAAGTGCTCAAAGTTCTTAAAATTTACATTTTAGAGCCCGTGTTCTTTTTTTTTTCTCGCTGATCCATAATAACACTACAAACCAGAATCGCCCTCGTCTGCTATCTCAAGTTGTTCCTCTTTCTAACGATGGTGGACACAGAAATCTCGTTGCCATGTATTACAACAGTCTTTTCAGAGTACTGGCGGGCAATGAGATTGTGGGGAATTTGTTGTTGGTCTTGTTCGATGTGACCTATTCGCACCTTTATGAGGTTCTGCAGGGTTAGAGGGAATGTCGAATGAGGACCCTAATCATCTCCTTGGCCGGAGGCCATTGGGAGGTTCTTCAGCCGCTCAACTATCATTAAGGAAGGTCAACATGCCGTTAGCTTCAGCATAGATAACATCTGACAGGCTGTCGTCAGAATCCGTAGAAAAAAATTCAGATTGACGTTTAATACGAAGCTTTTTCTTCTTCTTCTACTTGTCAGTCTTAGTCATGGGGCCCGTTTCGACTTCATGGCGTTTTCTGCTCATTGGCACTTTCAGACGCAAATCTGTCTTTGACGGGTCTGTTAGAACAGCAGTAAACGTTCTTTTTCGGCCGTTGTTGGGCCGCTGTTGTGGTCTGGATTTGGAAATATGGCGAATTACTTCTGCGATGATGTGTATGTATGCATTCTTTACAAAAGTGTTTATTTTTAATTACCAGTTATGGAAGGGTTTAGTTGATATAGGTGTGGGGCGAGTCCTCATAGCTACGCCTACTGACCGCTTATCTAACTATGCCAACTAGCTGCACGGGGATATAAAAAACAACATGAATACCACACAACTGCATCATCAGACAAAATCGTTTGTGATGAATGCACGCCACCACAGTTAACTACTCTTTCTAGAGCCGTCTGAGTTCGTTCTACAGGCTCACTAGAACAAAAAATGTATGATTAAGAACCTTGTTCAGAAGTCAGAAAAGATGAAACAGCGCAAATTCCGTACTGACATTTCTAAGCAGATTGAAGTTACGGTGCATGGTGCACCTTTACACGTACTCCCTACTATTACGATGACAGCACTCTCGCTTCGTTATTTGCCATCGTTGTCTGTGTTGTATCTTCCCGGTCCAGCTAAGTACTTGTGTAAAGCTACTGTTTCGTACAACACCTTTCGATACTGCCTACTCCTACAGTGATACGAGTGTTGACTGAAAAGTAATGCCTCCACTTTCGTAGCTCTTCAACAGTTGGCAGTATTGGTATGCGACAGGTACTGGCTTGTTTCGTAGCCTCTTCTCTACATTTCCAGTTGTTACAATGTAAAGTATGGACGGTTGGTCAATGCTATTTAAACAACGTGCAGTCATTGAATACTTGTCAGGAGAAGGTGTCACCCCAAAGGAGATTCATCAGAGAATGAAAGCAGTTTATGGTGATTGTGTTGATGTGAGTAGTTGGGCGAATAAGTTGAAATATGTTGAGGCGGGAACATCTGACCTGCGTGACAAACAAAGAGTTTGACGTCCTGTGACAGCAACCACCGAGATTCGCAAGAAAAATGTTGGCAGACTGATTCAGGACGATCGTCGTATCACTCAGAGAGAAACTGCCGGCATAATAGGCATTTCACACGAACGTGTGGGTCGCATTATTGCTTTGCTTGGCTATCGGAAGATCTGTGACTGGGTACCCCGGATGCTGACTCTTGAAATAAAAGCCCATAGACCCGAAATTTCCCAGGAACTCCTCTCACGTTACGACAATGAAGGTGACGCCTTTCTCCATTAAATTGTGACAGGAGACGTAACGTGGGCACACCATTACGACCGGTAGACGAAACGGCATTCTATGGAATATCGACACAAAGACTCTCCCCAGAAAAATATATTCAAGACGCAGTCCTCAGCTGGAAAAATTACGGTCACAGTGTTCTGGGACGCAGACGGTGTTATCCATGTTGATTTCCTTGATGGTGAACAGCAATAAATTCAGAGCGTTACATCACGACGCTGCAACATCAGAGATTGAATCCCACCACGGTAGGGCATCATCTGTACAGTCCAGATTTCGCACCGTCTGACTTCCATCTGTTTCCGATCATGAAAGACGATCTGCGGATACATCATTATGCTTCTAACGAAGACGTTGACCGAACTGTGAGACTGTGGTTGCGACTTCTTCCGTGAAGGAATTCAGAAAACTTGTTCATCATTGGCAGAATTGTATCCAACTGGCTGGTGACTACGTGGAGAAGTGAATATTGGTAATCGAACATCACATTCTAAGAACTATTCATTCTAAGGACTATTTCTGCGTTTGATTTACTAAAATATTGCAATCCAAACCCAATTAACGAAGGTGGAAGCATTGTTTTTCATCTAACCGTAGTATTTGGTACAACACTACGTAACTGTCGAATATTTTGCCTGCACTGTACACTGTAAACAGGAAAAGGACTGTAACAATGCCATGCGTTATATCCCTTAATTCGTTTCATGTTCTCCATAAGATTACATTGCGTTTAGTAAGCAATAGTGGGGAACAGCTCCAAATGCTTTCTGGAAGACATGGAGCACGGTATCAACATAGGCATCACTGTCTACGTCCCTATTGTTTCTTGGAAGAACAGAGCTACATGTGCTTCACAAGATCTTTGTTTGAGGAATTCATGTTGATTCCAGTAGAGGGGATTTATCGTTCTGCAAATTGACCCCGACATCAACATATCTGCAAAAGATACCAGTGCTCTAGGTCTATTATCGTTTACTTCTGCCCGACGACCTTCCTTGGCAGAGGGAATGACTTGCTCCATCAGAGTTCTCGGAACTACAAAAAGTTGGTGTCTAATGATCGTTTGGAAAGTTATGTTTCCATTCTCTTGTACGTTAGTCAAAGTTTGAAACGGTAAAGGATACCATAAGTGAATTCACGCAGATTAAGGAAGCTGTACTGGTATCAGATATTTGCGCAGGGATCAGAAAGACGTTGCTGAATGTGTATTTAGGGAAATGAAACGCATGAAAACTTTTGTAGAGGATGCTGGATATGAAAAGGAAATGAGCGGATGCCATCGTTGGCCGGGAGGCCCCATTCGGGGAAGTTCAGCCACCAAGTGCAAGTCTTATTTCAGCCGAGGCCACATTGGATGACTTGTGTGCTGGTGTGAGGAGGAAATAATGATGAGGACAATACAACACCGAGTTCCCGAGTGGAGAAAATTTTCAATCTGGTCGGGAATCGAACCCGGACCCGCTTGCATGGGAGGTCGGCACGCTATCACCCAGCTAAGCAGGCGGATGATGGTCGTTATAGTTTTACTTTGAAACGAAAAGCGAATTAGGAAAAATGCGTTACATTAAACCAGTCCAAAGAGGATGACCTAAAGATATAAAAATTCGAGGAAGTGGCCCTTCGTAATCACGGAAGAAATTAGTACTTAATTAAAACACAATGTAACTCGTATACAATAAAACGGTTTGATCTGTATGCAAATGCTATCCTGTACTGTAGACATGGAACGCAAACCAAGAAGTAATTATTATATTACTCAACTTTCCTTTGTGGAAGTTCGGAAGAAGGAATTTTAGAAATCTGTTGTTTGCTGATGATGCCGTGATGTATGGTAAGGTGTCTGAGTTGAGTGGCTGTAGGAAGACACAAGACGGCTTAGACAATGAATGGCAGCTAGCACTAAATGTGAAATATGTAAGTTAATGCGGATGAGTGGGAAGGTCAAACCTGTAACGTTCGGATACAGTATTACTAGTGCCCTGCTTGACACAGTCAAGTCGTTTAAACATATGGCCAAAAGATATGAAATGCGCGAGCATGTGAGAACTGTGATCGGTAAGATGAAAGGTCGAATTCGGTTTATTGGGAGAATTTTAGGAAAGAGTGGTTGACCTCTTAAAAAGACTGCACATGGGACGATGGTGCGACTTATTCTTGAGTACCGCTAGATCGTCTTGGACCTATACTAGGTCGGGTTGTAGGGAAGCATCGAAGCAGTTCAGGGGCGGGCTGTTTGATTTGTTATCGGTAGGTTCGAACAACACGCAAGTTTTAAGGACATGCTTCTGGAACTCAAATGGGAATCCCTGGAGGGAAGGCGACGTTTCTTTCGAAAAACGCTATTGAGAAAATTAAAGCTGACAGCCAAACGATTCTACTGCCGCCAGCATAAATTGTTCGTAAGGACCACGAAGATAAGATACAAGAACTCAGAGCTCATACGGAGGCATATAGATAGTCGTTTTCCCTTGCTCTATTTGCCAGTGCAACAGGAAAGGAAATGTCCAGTAGTGTTACAGGGTACCCTCGGCCACGGTTGCGGAATTCTATGTAGATGTGGATGTAGACGTAACCGCAGACTCACCGCAGCCAAGTATGTTTCATCAGGAACATTTCACTGTTTTTCAGTTGCTAAACAAAATATATTTCAGAGTTCAGGATGTTTCGTATGTGAAACCTTGAATCAGTACCACAACATCATGAGAGACTGAGGAGGCCTCGGAAGCTACATTTCCTCGGAGTCCATCTTCTTCAGTCCCAACAGTTTTATGCAAAACTGCAGCAGACGTCCCTCTAGGATAACAGACGAATGATAATTTAAAGTGAGAATTATAAATTCATTGCCGAGCAACCGTCCACGGATTAGCGGAGCCGCATTAGAATTGTAAATGTTAGTCAGGGGAGAGATTCCGTCTGCCCGAACGTGGAGACAATGTCTGGGCGACAGTTAAGAGAAAGATTCACCAGGGGAAATGAAATACTGCATCTAACACTGCAGCAGAGCTCGAGTGGGAGAAAGACAACAATAACACTTTACGCTTCTTTTTACTTACACTTTCACTTACAGTACGAAGCATTTTTTCATCGTGTACTAAGTTCGAACACGCGATATATACACGGGACAAGTAACCATGAAAAAGTACACGGCTCTACTACAAACAATTCAAAAATGTTACATTGTCAGACTTTGCTCGTGAACTTTGACGGTGCCACTAAACTGGCGGACATAATTTACGTAAGATAGGCGCTTTAACAAGCGTTGAAGTTATTCTCCAGTCATCACACTCATCAGCTTCATGAACTCAAAACGTAACTGTCAACTTCCAGTCTCACCTACACCTCGGACATCGAAACAGATGAGATATTCAATACATACTACAATCCTAAAGATAATGTAGCGGTAAAGTAAATATTTCGAGTGTTGTGTTCTATTCCTGAATGTGTGACATAAGCAATCAAAATATGATTACATCATAAGCTAAACAGACGTCCGTTATCAGTAGGTCAACATCGCTCATAAATCAGTGTTAAGGAGAATGAAAATTACAAAACTTGTATCTACTCAGCTCGTTGATATTTACTGAAAAAACCACAGACTACTAGGCCAGTCTTACAAGCCTGGAATCTGAGTGGCGGAGACAGCGTACACAAAGGGACATGTCTCTGAGGTCATACGAGTTACCTGAAGTTATGTCAGTTGAAATATGTGTTCCAAATTTGTCTTCCCAACGATAGACAGAAATTTCGAGAATACTGTCATTTCATTATGGTGAAATGTCGCTGAAACCAGTCGCAATTGAATAACTAAAGAGCCTAGTTGGATTGTGTTTACTGATATAATTTGAACATACAGTAAAGAAACCATTCTCTAATACATTCAGTTCTTTCGTTTCACCCCTTTCCCCCCGTTATTCTCAACAAATTTAATTACAGTAAATGAAAGTATAAATCAACTGAAATGATTTTTCACTTTTATTTTCTTGCACTTCTTCTGTTTGAAGGACTGGGCCGTTCCAACAACAAAGAAATTTTAAAGAAACTGTAGTATCCACCTCTTCATTGTCCGTCCATTATCCCACCTTCTATTCAAGTTAAAATGTAATGCTTGCCGTGTCAGGCCCTCTGGTGGTGTCCTTTATATGTGGTCTTCTTGGAATATTTACAGCTCCATTCTTCTATTCCTCAACTGATATATTTGAAAAACCAGCCGAGTAGGACTCCTGGTCTGTGGTTTCAGTACAAACATAATTATATATAGATAATAATACATACAATAATTATAATAGTGATAATAATAATGATGACATTTTACTGTTATTTAACGACCAGCAGCCAATGGAGGCAGCGTCGGCACCCTTTTCCCCAGTTATCCAACTACCGGTGGAATCCGAACCATGTTTAGTTCCTGGTGACTTCGCACATCGTTGAGAGATGAAATTAAATGATGAGTTAAAACTAACACTCTGTAGTCCGACCGGTATTCGACCCCGTGGCGTCCTAGTTTCACCTATAGGTTTTGATGATGAACGTATCTTATGAGTACACTGACTTAGAAGTCTAAATTGTGTACATAGCAAAGGGACCGTAAACCTTATTACCTTACGTAAATTTCAAATTGATTCCTATATAAGTAACTCAGGAAAAAAGAAAGAGAGAAAGTATTATGCAATACACTGAGATTAGCAGAAATTATCTGGTATGAGTACACTTGCAGATTTTAGCCTGTTTGGGACGGAAGAAGGAAATTATGTTAACGTCCATATAACGAAAATGTAAATGTTCGTTAGTTCACATTCTTAAACTTGCGAAGCTTCATCTCCAATTGCTTTCAAATTTTGACACAACGTTGCATTTGAATACACGCGTGTTTCTATGTACCTACAGGAGCGCCATATATAATTGTTGATGTGGTCTTCAGTCCAGGGGCTGGTTTGATGCAGCTCTCCATGCTACTCTATCCTGTGCAAGCTGCTTCATCTCCCAGTACCTACTGCAACCTACATCCTTCTGAATCTGTTTAGTGTATTCATCTCTTGGCCCCCCGATTTGATTTGGTCTGTATCTTCGTACTGCACGTGTCGTTATAGAATAACAGTTTTGCGTCCATGTGCCCGTACTTCAACGTCTGACCTGCTACCTAGGGGAAATTAAGCATTAATGGCTTGCTCTTGCCACGTGTACTTGGAGTTTCTAATCATCCTAAAAACATACGACGTGTAATGGCCATAATTGTTAGGTTCAAAATAACGTAAGTACTGCCGTAATGTTGTCCAGTCACCGTTGTCAATCATTGTGTGTGTGTGTGTGTGTGTGTGTGTGTGTGTGTGTGTGTGTGTGTGTGTGTGTGTGTGTGTGCATGTATGTATTAAACATGTTCAGCCCAAACGTGTACATATATTTACTCGTATTAGAATAACGTCCTTGTCCGTCCGTATGTTCATCCGTGAGTACTGTTTAGAAGTAAATCGGTCAATAACTTTTCGGGATTTGTGGTACTAACATTTCCCCTTTTTCGTAACATATCTGTTTATATATTACATATATTGAAGAAGGCTATGTGAAATACGCACGTATTCGAATCGAAGTTGTGTCAAAATCTCTAACGAATCAGTGAAGAACTTTCGGAGATTTAAGATAATAGCGAAACGTTGTTAAGGAACTGTAAAATTGTATTTATGGCTTATCAACTTTGTGATTAGGTTACTACTACAAAATCTCAGTTGTCAACAACAGTCAGCAAGGTTCAGGGTTGGAGAGAGGGGATGAATAGGAGATGGACAGAGGGATGGAAGGAAATGAAGGTAGAAAGCGGAAAGGAGCAGATGGAAGCAGAGCGAGAGCAGGAGGAGATGGAGAGGGGCAGAGGATAAGATGGACATAGGAAAAGGGAGAGAAACTATTGGACAGTGGGACAGAGAGAGGAGATGATTGAGCGATGAGGGGGGGGGGGAAAGGAGGGCGCGAGAAGATGGTTTTCGGAAATGGAGGAGAAGATGTTCAGAGACAGGGAGGAGCAGAAGGTTAGGGCGTAGATCTAATTCCTCGCACACATTTTTTAAATATATTTATTCACAGTCGTAATATGGGTTATTGTGTCTCCCACAAGTAATTGCTGTAAAAACGCAAACTGGCCAAACTCAGGGGAGGATAGATAGTGTATCCAGGAACAGATGATTCTTCCTGGTTGGTGTTTCAGTCTAGTAACTGAGATTATAATGGCTTGAAGGAAAGTGCACTAGACACTGTTGTTAGCATTCTCTACAATTTTCTATAGTCTTTGTTGTTGCAAGATATGATGTACTTTGTGCAGCATTTGTAAATATTCCGGGTTCTACACATTTAAGCTCTGCAAAATATATTAAAGCTGTTTGGAACGTACTGAAGAATTTTATGGGAAGTAAAATTCTGTATATTTTCAAAATAGCTACATAAAGTTTGTACATAAGTGAGTTCAATTAATGTCTTAAAAATTTCACATAGTATCTTTAGTATCTTGAAAGATGAAATTTGCAATGTTTCATATTATATTTAGTTTCAAAACGTACTTAACTTTTAAATTGTTTTTCATAATGATTATTCTTAATTTGGTTTCGCTTACTGGTTATTGGTGTGCAGCAGAGTAGGAAGGTGACAGAAAGACGACTAAATACAGTATTGGAAAGTTTTCCTCAATTGCAATGGTTTCAGATTTCAACTGAATATTAATTCTTAGGTACATAAGCTGGATGCACCTTGTAATATGTTTTCACATTTGTAAAACCTTAATTTCTTTATTTTAAGAAATGGGCTTCAAAATATATAAAGTTAATTCTGCGATTTCAACATGGAATGAGAAATTACATTATAATTGTCTTACAGGGATGGATATAGGCGAAGATCTGAAAAAGTCCAAAGGTACAACCGTCTCCTCTATATAGTTAAAAATAAATGGCTTTTACAAGTCCTTGAGACTGAAAAGCTGAATTGTTCTTTAAGTAATTATGTTGTTACACTCTGTCACTTGAGTACAATTCGGATTTAACAAGATCCAATTAATAAAGTGTCGTCATTTCTAAAGTACTACAGGATCGTAGATGCAAGGAAACAGAAATTGTAGGTGAATTACACATTTTGCGTACGAGTATTTGTAATAATTCTGTGTGTGCTACTTGGAGGTGAACCAACACTACCTCCTCTTCTTTCCGCCTCAACAACTGACATCTGACGATCCTCATAGAAGCTGGGTCCGAACTGCGATGAATTGTTTAAACGCTTTGATGTTCACCGCAAGTTAATTTATTCCCTTATTCGTTGTGATATTACGCAGTTTCTGTCATGGAACATTACCAAGCATTTTTACATAAATTTATCGATGGAACATTATGCCATACACGTCCCTGCATCTGTGTGATGTTCACTGCCACTGTGCTTGCGAATGCAGATATCGTAGTTCTCATAAAATTGATGTCGGTATCATCATTACTAGGGTTTTGAATATCGGAACACTCTTCTTCTCTTCTCCTCTACCCAGCCGTGTAATATAAGTACGGTATAACGGGTATTTCCGTAAGAGCGTGCAAACATTTAACATGACATAGAGGATGCTTCCCAGATCAATTTGAGGTAGGGAACCTGGGATCGGAGAAGCCAGTTTAGGGAAATAATAGGAGTAAAACCATATTACTGTGTAACATTTTATGCAGCAGCTACTATTCACTGCGTGTACTATATCACTGGCACAGTAAATCTACCACTTGTAGTGTATCTTACAAAATGTGCTGAAACTTACGATCGTCAACCTCAATGCAAGCACGACATCAGCGAAAAAGACTCTGACACAACCCTGACAAACTTCTCTGTGTGTTTCGAATCACGCCACAGGCAGCTACAAGTCTGGCAACGAATTCCGTCTCCGTATCCACTGGGGACTCATAAATAAGTGACTTTAGATATCCCCAAAGGAAATAATCAAGGGGATTCAGGTCAACTCAAAAACCAGAAAATACAGCATTGAGATGGTTTCGACCACCCACACTGAAATGAGGCTGTACATCGTCAGGTAGACACCACTTCCTCTCACGAACAGCTGAGGGTACGTTTATCAACTTCTGATGTAGAACTCTTTGCACGAACCTCAAGTACATGTGCCCATTCAGACAGCGAGGTAGACCACCTAATAATCAGGCTCGTCGTCCTTGTTTCTTTGCAGGAAATAAAAGAATGTACTTGGAAATGAACAGCACGGTACATGTAAACTTGTAGTACGCATGTTAGTTGTAAATAAGCTGGAAAACAATAATGCTATACAAAGCGGTAGATAAGTTTACTTCTATATCTCTTTAAGCTGGCTTCTCCGAACCCAGATTTCCTATCTCAAATTGTTCAGTGGAGCATTCTCTATGTACTGTTACAATTTTGCACGCTCTTATGGAAACAACACGTATTTTCTCATTCAATTTACAAATTCTAGTATCCACTTTAAGTGTGTTGCAGTCTTTTTATGCAATTACAAAAACTTCTCCGGGAATATGAAGTTTTTCCAAATGTGAAAAACTGTTCCAAGGTACAACATGGTCACGTACGTAAGAAAAAGATAGTCTATTCGTATTTTAAAATGTTGCAGTACATAACATACTATCAGTACTGTATTTAAAAGTGTGTGTTTCATTGTCACTCTACCACACGCCAATAATCAAATTAAGAAGTATTATCAAAACCCAATTACCGGTTGGAAATATTTAGAAGTAAAAGTCATTGGAAAGTAACAAACTCCCATTTTCATGGCGGGGAAAATAATTAAAACATTAAACAAATTTTGTTCATTTGCAAATATAGTCTGCAGCTGGTGTTCTAGCGGCTAGCGTAGCTGCCTCTGGCTCACGGTATCCTGGGTTCGATTCCCGGCCGGTTTGGGAATTTTTCTGCCCGGGGACTGGGTGTTTGTGTTGTGTTCAACATTTCATCATCATCTTCATCATCATTCGTACTGTCATGTGTCGTAGACAGGGTGGTGACAGGAAGGGCATCCGGCCACGCCTTAAGGGGAGTTGGAACGTCCTATCCCGACAATGTTAAATTTTGTGACTTGGCTTCCCTGTATTTCAGGAACCACTGTAGCCATTAACGTGAAACTTTTCCGGAAATTAAACTGTATGTTCTGTAGTTCTGTACTGAACTACAAATAATGCATTTCAGTCACAGCTTCCGGAAATACATTTTTTTTAATTTCACGGTTAAAATCTTCTGTACTGTTTTGACGTTATCCTATATAATTTTAATCATACTTAACATTATGTTCTTCTTTTAGGTCGGTAGACTCAGGATATGTATATTATTCCTCCCTGAAAATTAAATACTCTACTCGAAGTGGTTTCTGAGATTTAAAGAAAAAGTGCAACAGAAATTGTAAATTTTCAGGAACGGCTTCTAAGATTTCAAAACACTGGAACTCCCTTAATATATGCTTAATTTTTTTATGTTCAGTCACTCAGAAGCACCCTGCACCATACTGTATATCGTCCTCTTGATATTTTTCCAAGTTTTTCTTCGTTTTTCTTTCTGGGTTCCTAAGTGGTCATCTGTGCTGCATACTCTGCTTTATCAATGTGAACCTCGTCCATCCGTTCAGGTTCTCTGATGCAGTTTGCTCCAGGATTAATTCCAGTATGCTGTAGCACTTTCACCCTACCAATGTCGCCAAAAGCAATAACAGCATCACCGACCCCCCCCCCCCCCCCTGTTGTGTCTTCATTCCAACAAAAACATTGTTTGGTAAGCGAGTCCATATAAGATTACTGAATGACTCATTGGGATTTTGGGTCTGACCATGCAGACACTTCTTCAGTAACTCAGGATTAGCGAGGTCTCTGTAAATAGGTTTTATGATGTCCATGACTGCTGCTGGTATGGAATGTTTATGGCTGTATGAACTGTTTGAGTACCTGGCATTGCGGTAATTGCATGATGAATCACGTCCAGAAGGGCAAAGGTGGTGTATTGGTTTTTCATCAGTTGACAGTCTGTGGAAGAAGATAGCCCATAATGCCTGTCTCATTATCAACAAATCCTCAGTATTATTTCCAAGGAATATCCCTAATACTGCTGTTGTTCATCAACGATTTTGTGTGTCAGCCTGCCTCTTCGGGTTTTACAATGAGAAAGTTTCTTGTCTCTCAAACTTCGTTTCAACTTCCTCAACCTGGTGCCCATCCTCTTCCAGGCAAGACCAACACATTCCAGTTTTGTTATAAACTTCTCACCGTCAGGCTGAGCGGCTAGTACACTGTTAGATGCTTTTGAGTCTCCATCACCTATGAACTTAGTGCAAGACGCTCCCCTTTCATTCACAGATCGACTAAATATTTCAATAGCTGTAGAGGCCTCCATATACCGCTTGTTCCTTCATAATTTCTGCCACAAATATGCCATTCTTCATTCCCTGATTTTACACCTATGACAATGTTTGGTTAAAATCTGGAAATCTATTACCTTTCCAGTATCCACACTGGTCACAGAATTCAATATAATTGTAGCCGCACTTCTGCCAAGTCCCGTCAAAAGCTACTGGTATGTCAGTCATACCATCATTTATCTCAACAGCTTCGTTTGCGGCACCCTTAATTGACTCGCATGCAACAGATTCCACAGAAGCTCCAATAATTCCTGTATACTTGTCGATTTTACAACGTGGACGTGGCATATTCATCACGGCACACTTTGTTTCTGCTGCAGTGTGTCCTTTGTCAATAGCTCTCAATCCATAAAACCACCTAAAATTTACTCCAAAATAATTATCTTT
Source organism: Schistocerca nitens (assembly GCF_023898315.1). NCBI lineage: Eukaryota > Metazoa > Arthropoda > Insecta > Orthoptera > Acrididae > Schistocerca > Schistocerca nitens. The sequence goes on from NC_064618.1 coordinate 176,502,604, forward strand.
ACACTTATTAGAATTCCAAAATGAATGAGTATATTTACAACTGGCACAATTAATAATTCGTTTCCTGGCTAGTCCATTCGATACCTCATTGTTTTCTTGTAAACTAATTGGCCCTCCAAATATTTCCCAACACACACATTCACGGAGCACCCTTGTTAGGCTGTGTAAACCTATTAGAATATAACCTAACCTAGCATTTACATCACTTTCGTTTTGAAAAACTGTGCATCACAACGTTTTATTTTAATCTTCGAAGCAATAATGTGTGTTTGTCAACGCACTCACGAGTTTGCTTGTATTTCATTGTCTGTAACTTCACCCGCCCCATGTTCATCACAGTGTCTCCCATTATTCGAAAATCTATTACCATGAAACCCATGTTTCTTAGAAACACTTCGTTTTGCCGTCATACTTTACTTTTTGAGAGATTTACAAATTTATTCGTCAGTTTTCTTCGGAAAAAACGTTATCACTTCGACACATAACGCGTGTTTATATTATGAAACGATACGATACTGTCTTTGATAGTGCTACCAATAAAAACACGTAACCTAACCTTTATAACACAGCGTTCTATAAACAAATTACCGTCTTTATTAGATCTTGAAGTAGTGCACGTAAAAATTTTAATATTTTCAACCGGTGCAGATTATATTTAAAAAATAAAATAAAATACTTCCTATGTGATTTTATAAGTGATGTATACATCATTTTATTCGGAAAATTGCAAATTTTATAATGAGATGAAATCATAAAATGTGGAAAACATTTTTTTCCGTTATAACTACCCTTAATGTCAACCATGCCAAATCCATTCTTATCTATGCCGACACTACGCCGATGCGGGAAAAGCGCAGAAGCAAAAGAAGAAGAGTTCATTTGCAAATATTACGTTTTTCATGGTAGGAGACCTTGTTCAGATTCAAGATACAAGATGATGCACGACCGACCAAGAATGGACTCACCGTCCATACGTTAGGTAATAGTTTTAAATATGTACCGGATTTTACTCAGCATGGAACTGTAACTGAAGAACAACACAGCAGTTAAATACGTAGAAGTTAAATATGTAGTACTCGTAAGATTTACAAACGCTGCACAAAATACAACCTCATTTCCCACAACAACAGAAATAGTAGAAAACGCTGGGAACTGCTTAATGCGATCTCTAGCGCGTGTTGCTTCAAGGGTGCCCAAAACCTGACACTAGATTGAATCGCTAACTAGGACACACCTCTAGGCACGCTATCCTCCTCTTACAACAATGATGGTACATGTAATTTTAAATACTGTGGTGAGTACTCGTATTAACCGTACCAATGGTATTAACGATACGACAGCTAAAACACCTCTTCTCACAAGTGCAATGACAGTGGGCATATTCCAATACACACACACACGCAGATACCCGCTTGGCATAATTTTCTGTCGAAGGATTTTCCAAAAGATACTGGGATATGTTGTATGGCACAAATTGTTCAATCCTACAATGAATAAATGAGCTGTGACAGCTTCAGGAAGAATTACATCACTTAATCGATGATTCTCGCTTCAGTGTTAACAGACCAAAGCTACTAGTTCAACTCCTCCCTATCGCAAATCCACCCTCTGTCTAACTAAACCAATTCCCTGCCGAACAGGGCATGAAGGCCCAACGGTACTGACCGGCCGCCGTGTCATCCTCAGCTCGTAGGCGTCACTGAATGCGGATATGGAGGGGCATGTGCTTATCACAGCGCTCTCCCGGCGGTATGTCAGTTGCCGAGACTGGAGCCGCTACTTTTCAATCAAGTAGCACCTCAGTCTGCCTCACAAGGGCTGGATGCACCCCGCCTGCCAACAGCGCTCGGCAGACAGGATGGTCACCCATCCAAGTGCTAGCCCAGCCCGACAGCGCTGACCCTCTGTCTATATTCTACATGTATTAGCACGTCCAGCTAGAAATAAGAAAACGGTTAGCGAACGATACGATTCACTGCGTCCAAGTCGATTAAATAACTTTCGACACGACGAAGCGAAACAATGACATCAGCTTATGGCTCATAGACTGCGTGACTCCCTTCCTAGGTGAAAAGGGATCCTACGTAACGTTGCCTTCGCTTCGCTGTAAGTCAAGGCAATTTCCTTGATTCGTGTTGGTGAACCAGCAGCCGGTCGATGTCTCATTAATGAAACGCGGGTATCAGTGAGAACGAGGAGCAGAAATCACCTGAATTAACGCGGTCTTCACGTAGGCTTCCATTAGTAACGATCCAGCTGTTACGGTAATCGATAAGGGCGGCGCTTAAGCCGTTGCGAACGGGCATGCACGATTAGCAGCAGAAGGCCGAGAATTCTGAGTAAAACTGTGTTTAACATGCGTTTCTCTTGCAGAGTTCATAATCTGTATAAGTGAAAAATTTTAGGCACATTTTTTACCCAACTTGAGCATTTTACAGAGATCATGGCACATGAAATCTTTCTCCCCCCTTGTTTTCCTTTATGAGCCCGTTACGAAGCTAGGATAACTTGTGAAAGTTACCTATTTCTTTATAGTAGTAATATTTGTATTTCGAGTAATCAAAATCGGCCATTTAATTCTGCTAAATGTCTGTGCGAGTGTTGAAACCATAATGAGTTGAGTGCTAACCGTCTTCGTCATATCAGAGTTCTCTTGTTGAAATATGACACTAGCAGAGAATCGCCCTACACAACAAGTCGAATCCGGAGTGTACTGTAGGGTGTACGAAGAGAACATGGACATAGGAATGCAGAAGCTCACAGGTGCAATGTGCGAACGTATATTGCTCGTCGGACAAAAATAATTTTTGACCTTCTTAATTTAGAGACGTGAAAGAAAATTTCCTTAATGCGTGAACATTAAGCAAGAACTTCAAGGATAAATTGACGTATGCCAAAGAAAGCCACACATGACATATTTCTTCAGAAGAGCCATAATATGTTTCGGGATTCTCCGTGGTGTAAAACAACCAACAGATGCGAAATGGACTCATGAAAGCCTTGAGAGACACAGTCTGTTTAGGAGAAAGAAAACTTAGTCAGGGTGAACACAAGCAGCTACCACATACTGACTGAAGCTTATTCTGGTCTCTTGTTTGCTCATTAGCGAAATATTAATAGCAAAATTAGCAATAGTAGAACAAAGTAATGTACTGTAAAGTAAAATAGCGAACTGGCATGCATACGTCATTCGAAGAAACTTAATTAATGTAAAATCTCCAGATACCGCACAATAAAATTCGTAAACAGCTTTAAATATCTACGTAACAGGATTGTAGCCGTGAATCTAGGCAAGAAATCATTGGAAGAAAGTGCAAGGAAGATGGAAATATGATTTCATACCGCACGAAACGTTTAAAGCAATTTAATTTGCCACAAGTAACGAACTTCACCATTACGACTCTGTCATTTAACCTTTGTTTCTATGTGTAGAATTCGCTATTATCTAGTGTGAAATGCTGTAAACTCATTTAAGTCATCAGTCGTTCCCGAGAAACTGCAAGTACCGCTGGGCACGCGTGACTACAGCCAAAAATGTATCAGTAATACAGAGGGACTTGAAGAAGTGCACATGTCCTACCACGATACGGCCATACCAAAATAAGAGTGGCACACTGTCAGAAGGGGGAACACATTCTCAATTTCTTGCAGAACCAGTTGTGCTGCGGTGCAGGTAACAGCTGCATCATAATATGTGAGTGAAATTGCGCAGTAAGAGTAAGGATACTCCAGAGTTGAAGCGCTCTGAACGGTACGATTATTGTAGGCAAAACATTTAAATTACCCAGGATTCACCTTGAAGTTGTCGATGTATGTGGCCGAAATCAGCTCCGCGTCCAGCAGTTGTGAAATATTGTCAATAATTTGACCAAGACTGCAGACGCGGGTGAGGTTGATCGTGGAACAGTTAACTGAGGAATTGATTAGCAACACTCCCAGTAGAGGACGTTCACACAGCTGTTCTCGAACGGCTCACTAACCAAGCCGTTGAGGAAATCATCGATTGTTAGAACATTCCGACGGCTGATTACGGAGACTTTGTGACTATGTTCTGAAATAGCGACAGGTATCTGTGTCAATTTTAAGTGTAATCCATCATTTATTACATATTACTTGATCTGCCCCACTAACATGTAACTCACTTTTTGAAGTACCCTCGACTTTACCCGGAATAATTAATATAACTATAACAGTAAATAATGTCACTTCGCGGTCACTGGCTAAAATTATTGTTCGACTGGTGCCGTACTTTGTTTTGCTACCGGTTGTATTTATTCGTAGATCTCACCTAGACCAGCCTCAGAAACCACTGAAGTAATTGCTAGTAAGTGGCCTAATGTTTCATCTTCTAGGAAGACAGGTGAATGTCCTACTCGTATGTCGAATAGGTCGGTCATGATGTACAAACATAATACAGTTTTTGATTAAAACCTCACACCTCCTGCGGTATCGTATGTTTTCTGAATAACGTCATAGTGGAAGTTGATGGCAGGGAGCAAGAAATAGATAACGAATTTTCTTTGACGTAACTGTTGCTATTAAGAGAATGAAACGTCGTCACTTGCAGGAATGAAAAAAGTCCAGGGGAAGATATGTAACTTTTTTGTTATTTACAAAACGCTATGATGCTTTTATTCTTATTGTTTACCGAATATTTTGTTACGCGTCTTCTAAGCCATGGAATTTCTTACGTCTAGTTTCTTTCATCTCTTGGCTCTAGAAGAAAAACTCAGCTTAGCAGTGAGAATGTTCAAATGAGAAATATGGTTGAAAAAATAGCTAAAACGTTAGCACACCACCATAGTAGGCTGAAACCAGTAACCGATATCGAAAAATAATATGAATAAGGTAGAGGGAAAGGCGGGTAACATGCTGGATACAGAAGAAGGCGGAAAAGTAAGATTAGAAGACCAGTATTAAAGTGTTCGCATTAAAAAGAGTCTATGACAGGGTTGCAATCTTTTCCCTATACTGTCCGGTCTGTATATCAAATAAGCAATGATAGAAATAAAAGAAACGTTCTAGAGTATGATTAAAACTCAGGGTGAATGGATATCAGTGATAGGATTTGCTGATGGAATTGCTAGTGAAACTGCGGAACTACAGGATCTGCTGTAGGAATGAACAGTCTAACGAGTACAGAACACGGACTGAGAGTAAACTGGGAAAAGGAAAAGGTAATGGCAAGTAGAGAAATATGAGTACCGATAAACTTAACATGCAAATTGCTGACGACGAAGTGGATGGTGTTAAGTAATTTTGCTACTTTCGAAGCAGTATAATCCAAGACGGACGAAACAAGGAGGACATAAAAGTTCTGCTGGTATCAGACTTACGCCTTAGTTTGAGGATGAAATTTTTGAGAACGTACTTTTGGAGCACAGCATTTTATGGCAGTGCAACATGGACTCTGTGAAGACCAGAAACTGAGAGTGTCGAACCCTTTGAGATATGGCGCTACAGAGCAATGGTGAAAATCATGTGGACTACTAAGAGATGAGGAGGTAATCCGTGTAATCGGCGAGAAAAGGAACATAAGGAAAACACTGAAGGGAGGAAGGGAGAAGATGTTTCGACATCATGAATAATCTCCAGTGTAGTACAGGGAAGACGGAGATACTAAAACACCCAACTAATAATTGAGGAAGTAGCGTTTAAGTGGTACTCTGAGATGAAGAGGTTGAAGCAGAAAAGGAATTGGTGGAGAATTGCATTCAACAATTCGGAGGGCTGATGACTCAATAAAAAGAAACCTCGGACCTCATTTCCGTTTTTTCAGTGTAGCATTCGGCCCTGACCTCACTTTTGTGGACAACAGTGTGCGACCGCAACGGAGTACGCAGCTGGAGATATCTCAGAACGAGACGAGAGCACGCGAATGGATTGGACTGCCGGTTCCCCAGACTAAAATTCCGTCGAGAGCGTGTGATATGTGTTCAGGAGACGTATTGCTGCATTGTGTGAAATTATAAGGAATGAGGAGGTTCTTCGGTGAACCGACAAGGGAAGAAATACGTGGAAAACAATTTAAGAAGTGACAGGATGATAGGACAGTTAATTAAGATAATTCTCAATTATTGTTGCGTCTTAGCTGATGCGAAACAATAAATTAGAAGTATCTTAATTATCTAAACAGTTTCTGACTCTCAAGACAATTATGTTGACTGCAGTGATAGGAAATCTGCTACGACATCGAGGAGTTCAAAAGTGGTTCAAATGGCTCTGAGCACTATGGGACTTAACTTCTAAGTCCCCTAGAACTTAGAACTACTTAAACCTAACTAACATAAGGACATCACACACATCCACGCCCGAGGCAGGATTCGAACCTACGACCGTAGCGGTCGGGCGGTTCCAGACTGGAGCGCCTAGAACCGCTCGGGCACTACGGCCGGCCATCAAGGCGTTCAAAATGGTTCAAATGGCTCTAAGCACTAAGGGACTTAACATCGGAGGTCATCAGTCCCCTAGACTTAGAACTACTTAAACCTAACTAACCTAAGGACATTACACACATTCGTGCCCGAGGCAGGATTCGAACCTACCACCGTAGCAGCAGCGCGATTCCAATGTGAAGCGCCTACAACCGCTCGACCACAGCGGCCGACATCAGGGAGTAACTATCATAGTACTAGAGGGGCAGTAGAGGGTATAAACGATAGAGGAAAACAGAGACTGGTATACGTCCACCAAATAACTGAGGATGTTTATTGTAATTCTACTCTGGAATGAAAAGATTGGTACAGGAGCAGCATTCGTGGTGGGCCGCATCAAACCAGTCAGAAGACTAAAATGACCAAATAACTACAGCTCCACCCAGTAGCTGTCATCCCTGCTGATGGATAAACCAAACTCCTTACCAAATTTGCAGCCTGGACGTTGCAGAGCTTGTGTTTTCACCTGTGGTACCCACACATCTAGTTATGTACGATGTTTCTCCCATTGTAATGTCAAGGGGAACATCATAAATCGCGGTGGATGCAGTGTAATTACAGTTTCCATCAGATCACAGAAGTTAAGCAGTGTCGGGCCAGGCTAGCACTTGGATGGTTGAAATGTAATGTCCCACGATCGATGTCAAGCGGGAAGCACTCAGCCCTTGTCAGGCAAATTGAGGAGCTACTTGATTGAGAAGTAGCGACTCCGCTCTTGTAACCTGACATTGGCCGAGAGAGTGGTGTGCTGACCACATGCCTCTCCGTATCCGCATCCAGTGACGCCTGTGGGCTGAGGATGACACGGCCTTTATGGCCTGTTCGGGAGGAATAACTTTTTACAGTGTAATTATTGTATTTGAATAGAAGTGTCATTTCTGTTCGTCTCAAAGCGTATTCCTTTCAGTTAACTTCCACACTGTACTGTACTACGCCATGTCTTTATATCAGGCGAAAGTTTCATCATGCTTTGTTTCTTCGCTGTGAGACATCATGCGGAAGTTAGTTTCCTCCATAAGGTTGACAAACGTGTGCACATATCTATATACCACAGTCTCTAAAAAGAAGTTGAGGCTTCGTTTAGTGAACGTCCGTCATAGACACGTAGTGCGATCTCCCGTTGGGGGCATCTCAACGCTATGCAACCGCAAATGACATAATAATTATACGTATTTGGCGGTTCTCTTTTATTAATGACGCTCGCGCTGCCGATCGCCTGATCCCTAACTGTTAGTGGAACGGACGGGGCGTGGGGAGGTTTGGGATCGGATTGGTTTGTGTGTGAGTGCGTGTGCGCGGTGTGTGTGGCGGAGAGATAACTCAATCGCGTCGAAATGTGCGACACACTGGCCGTCACTCACGCGTTCCCACAGCGCCAGCAAGGCCTGTTTCCCGCTTTTATTTTTAATAATTTCTTTTCGTTTTTTGTTTCACGTTCGGTGATATACATATTTTTCCCCTCATATACTTTTTTATTTGGCGGGAGCCGAATGCAATTTAACGGCAATCAATATGTTTGGCGAGCGAAATTGCTGTGGCTGAGTCCGGAGTTATCATTCAAGTCGCAGGCGCGCCGCACTCCAGAGCACATCGCAGCGAATATTAATGGAGAAATAAATATCTAACTACTCGATGGGTTATTTCCAGTTTCTCGGACGGCACGTTAGTTGCGGTGACGTGTGTGACATTTTTAAATAATATCATTAGTTTCTGTAGTGTTATCAGTCTGCCCCTCGCACAACTTCAAAACATCCGTTGCAGTTTGTCACACGTCACTTCGCTTAGGGTACATCCAAGCGTGTACCGAAGCTGGGCATTGCCCTGGAGCCACGAGACTCTTACGGACATCTAGCACCTGAAAGGAAGGAAGAAAAGCGAGGAAAAATTAAAATGAAAAAAATGGAAAATTAGGAAACTCGATATCGAAGTACTTCGCTATACTGAAGTAAGCAAAGCTGGTTTCGGAAACCATTCCGACGTAAAGAAATGCTAATCATTTAGCGAAATTTAGCTAGCAAACGAAAAGCGTTCAGAGCTTCTATGTGTCCCAAATAAAAGCAATCGTAACACGTAGACTTAAGGATCTAAGAAATTTTATATGTAACTGAATGTGAAATGGTTTAAATTTATTGATACGTTCAATGAAGGCATTCATGGCACACAGTATGGAAAGCTGAGATCGGTGACTACCGGAAACACATGAATATCAGCCCGCAAGTCATACATCGCCTTGAATCTTCTACTGAAACAGCTACTCCCATCAACCACTGAACCCACTGCCTTCTCAGCGATCAGTACTTCCTGTGCTAGATCAGGGGGTACACAATCGCTTAAGATGTCATGTACAAATGAAACTCACTGGTACTGATTACGTGTCACCGAAATGAACCACAGCATTAAATAATGACGAGTATGGTGTCCAGCCTATGCTAAGGTGGCTGTTGAGCTGTTTAGGATATCCCTGAAACGCTAGGAGTCTGATCCCCTGTGATTAACAGGGAAGGGTAGCTCCCCATAAGGTCATGCAAATTTAAGACAAATGATATCATGCAATGCATAATGTGTTCTTGAATAGAAAGTACCAGGGATATTTCAATTTAGCATGACGCTATGGGTACCAAGCCTCACAAGAATATATCAATGAACGTGCCATGTAACTACAAAATGAAACCGGCAGTCACTATAACAGTTTGGTTTATTACCGTAGTAATTTGACCCTTAAGGTGGATTCCTGTATCCTGATAATCCATAACTGTCCACCTACATAGTGAAAATATATGCATTATAAATCTGAAGAAGAATATATTCCGTTGTGAAACCGGTATTCGCCAATAAAGCACTTTCATACCGCTATGTGGCTCAAAATGGCTCTGAGCACTATGGGACTTAACTGCTGATGTCATCAGTTCCCTAGAACTTAGAACTACTTAAACAAAACTAACCTAAGGACATCACACACATCCATGCCAGAGGCAGGATTCGAACCTGCGACCGTAGCGGTCGCGCGGCTCCAGACTGTAGCGCCTAGAACCGCTCGGCCACTTCGGCCTACCCGCTATGTGGCATCTGGAAATATCTCACCACTGTTGATTTATTTAATTAATTAATGTTTATGATAACTGAATTGTCATCGAGCTTTGAGTGTTTTTTTATTGTTATTCACAGTGTCTCAAAGTTGTGCTTGCTCCCCGGAGAAAGTGGTTCGTTATAACCATTACACGTCAAACAAATGATTTGCCCACTGAATTCTGTATGTAAACATTTAACAAATGGACAAAAAATTGTAATTATGAATTATAGCCATGGCAATGGTGAGTGGAAACATGAAACCATAGTATGAAACCATATCCGTGATATACCTTTTGTCTATTTGTTAATTGAATATGGCCAATTACTGCAAGAATTCATGATTTAAGGAAAGAATCTCGGAACAGCAAGTGAGAACACCAATAGACTTGCTGAAGTACATAATGGTAGCAACTAGCTGGCTACGAACTTGAAACTGTACAGTTAAGACCTGATTTAAGGTAACTGGCATCGTGGTCCCCATGTCTGGCTTACTGCATCCCCGGCTCATGCTTACAAGGCTTCATTAACAGCTGAAGGCCCTCATTTCACCGACAACACGTACAATCCTGGAGAGTGGAGAGATGCACAGAGCACCGCAGGTACACCCATCTCTTACAACCCAATAAATCTGCCGTGGTGGAGCGCTGTATTGACACTGGGAACTCTATAATGTACGGTAATGTCGAAATATAAGCCTCGAATTCATCCTTCTGCGACTCAGTAGTGAAAGAAGCAACTGAAATTCTGTTGGCGACGAATTTAATTAATTGAGATCGCGACTTCTGCTTGAACAAATCATGGAATCCGGGAATTTCTGTGATTAAGTCACAAACACATCGCGACAGTGCAACTCTCCGTGACACGTCGATATAACCGTGTGGAACGACTGCACAGCCGTAGATTTAAGTTCCATGCATATGTTACACCTCGTTGCCGCCTATCAACGTCTCTGGCTCCTTGTGTATCTTTGGCAGCATACGCAGTGGTTCTGTCCTCGGGTGTAAAAGGACGGAGCAAGTGCTGGAACGTTAGTGATCTCTCCTCTCACTGAAGATAGCTGGACGGTATTCAGCCGAAATGTTAGAAGAAGAAGCTGAATTTATGCGGCTGCACGCCCGAAGTTTTACGGAACAGGCTTCAGAAGGTCCAACGGCACCGACCGACAGCCGGTTCGTCCTCAGCATATAGCGGAAAATGCACCTTCTACCAAAATAATTATTTGTGCGCCAGTCACAGTCCTTGTTACTCGGATTTAAACGAATCGTGGCATGGCCGCGGGCAGTTGCTGATCCCACAGCCTCCAGTTCTGAGTTCTTCACTTCACTAAACATCCAGCCAAATGCTGCCACCGCAACATCCTGAAGACGATCCCAGTAAAGGTGCCGAAACGTCGATTGTATAGAAGTTAGTTCTGTAAATCTATGTGAACGATCTACACTGACCATAGTGCTTACAAAATTACAAAATGAAATTGCACTACAGACGTCAGATCGCGTACAAATTTGGAGCATGTTTCATGTTCGTGCACTATGAGATTTCTGTAGATCGGAAATGTCCTCTATAAGAATCAAAATTGATTCCAAACTGAATCATCGTGCAGCTCGGTTCTTTCGTCCGTGAGACACAGAAAATAGTAGATTGTGGGGCCAAGTTGATGCTGTGTTCCTTGACTTCAGGAATGCGTTCGACAGCGTTTTGCAGGGTGCTGCTGAATAAAATAAGAGCACACGGAATGCCAGATAAACTGTGTGATTGGACTGAAGAGTTTCTAGCAAATAGAACAAGATAAGTAATTTTCGACGAATAGAAATCTTCTGATGCAAATGAAACTTTGACTGTACTCCAAAGTAATGTTAGAGGAGCATTACCTGTTAGAATATATACATATAAATTACCTAGTGGATGACGCCGAGCAGTGAACGAGTCTTTCGTGAATAATGCTGTTGCATAATGAGAGGATGGAACGGTAGAACATCGTGTAGCGAAATGCAGGAAGACACGCAGAGGATTGACGTTTGACGTTGGGGTCGGCATCTGACCCTAATACAAACGTTGATAACTTATTGGGCGTAGATAGGCAGAAAGACGCATTATTATGATTATATGATCTCAAAACAATCACTGGAAGCAGTTAGTTCGGTAAAATATAAATTAATACGCCTAGGGAGCTATTTAAAGAGAAGCGCCCATTTGACACTAACCGCAGGTATGACACATACCAGACTGGAATTCGTTGGAAAAATGCTCAGGAAGTGTACCAGGTGTAAAAGTACGAAACTGGAATTTGGTCGGAATAATTACATATCTGTTGTTTGAAACTGGTAAACAATATTTTATTCAAAATAATCGCCATTGCAATTTGTACGTTTCCCTACCTCTCCAGCAGGGTATGAATGCCGTCCCCCCAAAGAAAAGGCCCCTAACCAGTCAGCGAGACATTTTCTTACAAATTGAAGCGTTGTTCAGCGAGAGCGTGTACCAGTGATGCAAATAGATGATAATCGGACAGAGCCAAGTCTGATGAATAAGCCGCATACCCCAGTGTTTCCCAACTGAACACCTCGATCGTTTCCTTGACACGTTTTACTGTGTGTGATCATGGAGAAATGTGATTCTACGTTGCCTTTTTACATATTTCAGTCGTTATTCAAGTAATGCTTGATTTAAATCGATCATTTGCTGTTCGTAGAGATCAGTGTTAACGGTTGCTACAGGTTTTAGCAGCAAATAATAGGTGATACCGATCTGATCCCATCAGAGTATTGCACTTTTCCAAAGCGATTTGGTCTTGCAGTGGATTCGATGGTTCGCCTGGATTCACCCATGATTTACGACGCTTAGGATTCTGAAAATATATTTTTTTTTTATCACCCGTCACTATTCGATGGAGAAACGGTTTTCTTTTGTATCTGGTGAGCAGTATTTCACACGCGGTCTTTCTACTTGCTTCCTGTCTTTCATTCAGTTCATGCGGAACCCATTTTTCCACTTTCTGCACCTTTTCCGTAGCCTTCAATCAAAGAGAAACGACTTTCTGTGTCACATTCAAATGTTCCGCGAGTTCCTGTTGAGGTTGAGTATCATCTTCATCCAACTAGGCCAGCAATTCTTTGTCTTCGAACTTTTTCGGTGGTTTTCCGCGCTCGAAACAGTGTGTTTTCCCAACAGCATATTCCCCGAAAGGTTCGACAAGCATTCGATGCATTTCTGCAGCAGTTTTCTTCAAATGATAACAGAAAACCAATGCTGTGCGCAAATCGTAGTTCGTAAGCACAAACCTCGACGTGTTTACGGATTGGAAAAGATATCAATTTATGGAACTTGGGTTACTGTGTGTTGACATTAGTCGCCAGCCGTTACAGGAGGCAGATGGCGCTGAAGACTCGGTCTCACGGGTCTTACACTGACGGTTAACAGCATCTATGGAAAAATTCCGGTTTATTTCTACAACTGTTAGACCACTCATGAAGGAGGTAGCTTACAAAACACTCTTTCGCCCAGTAGATCAATATTGTTCATAATTACTAGAAACGATTGAGAGAGTAAATAGAGAAGATCCAACGACGAGCAGCACGTTTCCCTGCGGGTTAATTTAGTAAGCGAGAAAGCGTCACAGACATGCTCAGTCGCCGGCCGGGGTGGCCGAGGGGTTCTAGGCGCTACAGTCTGGAACCGCGCGACCGCTACGGTCGCAGGTTCGAATCCTGCCTCGGGCATGGATGTATGTGATGTCCTTAGGTTAGTTAGGTTTAAGTAGTTTTAAGTTCTAGGGGACTGATGACCTCAGATGTTAAGTCCCGTAGTGCTCAGAGCCATTTGAACCATGCTCAGTCAGTTACATAAGCTGCCATAGGGGCATTCTGTATCACGGTGTGCTTTTCTGTTAAAGTTCCTAGAGCATAGGTTATTAGAAGAGTCAACCAATAAATTGCTTACATCTGCGTATATCTCGCAATAGGGCCTTGCAGGTAGAATTAGATTAGAGTTGACACTGACGCTTACAAACAATCGTTCCTCACGCGAAGTGTATGCTAATCGAATTCTGTCCGCTAGAAACCATTGCTTGCCATTTGGAGTGCACGTGTGGATGTAGAACTGCACGTACGAGGTGTGGCTAGAAAAAAACCGGACTAGTACTGGTGAAACAATGAAACTAATGCAATAAGGCTGAAAGTCGCGTGGCCTGTCACGTGACTCTCGCTCCGCCTACTGCTCGAGTTTCATCTGCCTCCTGCACTCAGTCTGTGGCGTCTGTTTTAAGTAGTTGACGTTTTGTCTGTGCGTCGGAAAATGTTGAGTGTACAGAAAGAACAGCGTGTTAACATCAAATTTTGTTTCAAACTAGGAAAATCTGCAAGTGAAACGTTTGTAATGTTACAACAAGTGTACGGCGATGATTGTTTATCGCGAAGTGTTTGAGTGGTTTAAACGATTTAAAGATGGCCGCGAAGACACCAGTGATGACACTCGCACTGGCAGACTATTGTCAGCAAAAACTGATGCAAACATTGAAAAAATCGGTAAACTTGTTCGACAAGATCGCCGTTTAACAATCAGAGCAGTGTCTGAGTTAACAGGAGTTGACAAGGAAAGTGTCGAACAAGTTTACCGATTTTTTCAATGTTTGCATCAGTTTTTGCTGACAATGGTCTGCCAGTGCGAGCGTCATCACTGGTGTCTTCGCGGCCATCTTTAAATCGTTTAAACCACTCAAACACTTGGGTTCGCGATAAACAATCATCGCTGTACACTTGTTGTAACATTACAAACGTTTCACTTGCAGATTTTCCTAGTTTGAAACAAAATTTGATGTTAACACGCTGTTCTTTCTGTACACTCAACATTTTCCGACGCACAGACAAAACGTCAACTACTTAAAACAGACGCCACGGGCAGACTGAGTGCAGGAGGCAGATGAAACTCGAGCAGTAGGCGGAGCGAGAGTCACGTGACAGGCCACGCGACTTTCAGCCTTATTGCATTCGTTTTATTGTTTCACCAGTACTAGTCCGGTTTTTTTCTAGCCACACCTCGTATGTTTGTGCTTTTAAATTCGGCCGTAGTTTCTGCAGTCTCTTTGGAAACACGCGACTGTAGCAGCCGGGATGATATTCGCAGGCAGCGCCGCGTCCCTCCACCCCGTTCAACCCTCTAGCTCTCCGGACGCTCTCCGCATTAATAACAGAAGACAGCCCGGGGCGTCCGCTTGTCTGACAAAGCAGGCGATCCCCGTGCGACAAGAACCGTCATTAGCTGCCGCTGCCTCTACCGCCGCGCCACGCAAATGAATCGTGACGGGATAAGAGCAAACAAAAGCCTCGCGGCCGGCCGTCCGGCCGGTGTTTATTCAGTGGCGGAGTGCAACCCAAGGGCGAGGTGAGCTGAGCTGAGCTGAGGCAGCCGGCTTCAGTTTGGGCACACCAGATGGATCGCGCCGCCAGGGAACCGTGCTGGCCATCCGACAGCAGATGTTAGACAAAGGCCCCTCTTCCGACAAGTTTTTGCTGGCCGGTTGGCCACGTCTCTTCATTTCGTGTCGAACTGGACGTGGGGGAATTTAATTCGATTGCCCTCGCGCTCCTTCACACAGACCGCCGGAGCTCTATACGGCAGCCAGCATGGCTCAAACTCGACAAGTGACCACCTTCCGATGTTTCTTTTGCCAGAGCAGCTGTTGAACGTTGACGTAATGTGCTCAGCCGGTCACAGTGGAAGTTTAGGTTCTCAATAAGCGTCATTTATTGCTTGAAATAAGCCACAAAATTTTATATTACTACTTATTAGCTGGCCAGGACCAACGCACTGTGCCTACAAGGCCAAGTTAAAAACGTCTGGTAACTCAAGAACCGGGGGGGGCTGCAACCGAAGTAGTTGAATAATGAAAATTGAAATCAATAGCTGTATTGTAATTCAAACGTCGTTTATTCAAAGCATGCTACCACTTTAGACGCGAAAAAGCGTCGTCTTCAGGCAACACACGTAATACGAACAAAAATGACGAAGACCAACGGAGTTTCCAAATGGGAAAAGATTGACTTATTAAACATATTATGCCAGCCTTCGCAACCAACGAATTCGAGTGCAGCGGGTTGAAAATCAAATGATTTCCTCAACTTCCAGTAAGAAGCGCACGAATGGTCAGGCCATTGGTGGGCTTGCTGCTGGACATTACGACTCCAGGTGATTTTCGCAGATTACACTTGGGGCCTGAAGATGACGTTTTTTAGCGTCGAAACTGGTTGCATATTTTGATTAAACGACCTTTGAATTTCAATACAGCTGTTGGTTTCATTTTTCATTATTCAAGCAAGTAGAAAACTCGTCGGTCTGGAATGATTATTTTATTTCAAATGAGCCAAGCTGTTTACCTTACATAATTGTAGAACTTTTGGAAACCGAAAATTTGGAGGTCTGTTATATGACAATATGTTTGACTTCAGGATACATACAGGCACCAGAGAGGCAGTTTCGCCATTGAACTTATAGCGGGAGAAAGACTTAAGAAAATTAAAGAAACATTCATATGAGTCATCAACCTACATAACACGTACAGAATTGTAAGATGGCATTTTTTTATCTGTTTTCTGACTGGTTTGATGCTGCCCGCCACGAATTCCTCTCCTGTGCCAACCTCTTCATCTCAGAGTAGCACTTGCAACCCACGTCCTCTAGATGGCATAAGATATTAGAAAATCTGCGGAAACTGGAATTACCCATAGGAAAATGAGTAATATATAATACGCTGCAGTGCAAACCATAAGGAATAAAGTGGTAACGTAGAACATGTTACTTTCAAGTAGCATAACTGGATAAAACGTGGACCATACATGGAGAAATCTACAATGTTTAGTACAGAAGGTAACAAAACAAATTGTGAGGTACCAGTTCACTCGTTTGGCATACCCACGATGTATTACAAATCCTATCCTCGTTGACCTTCAGGGAAGTAAAACTTTACAAAAGGTCATGCAAATTTAAAACAAACAATGTCGTGCAATGGATAATGTTCAATCAACTGAAAACTTACTTTGTACTGCCCAGTTAAGCATGGAAGCTTAGACACCGCACTTTACACAGACATAATGATGGGATTTGTCAAACTACGAGCGCAAGAAAACTAAAGGTTACCATAACAAGCTGATTTGTTGCCAAGAGACGTCAGAAATGATATACCCACGGAATCAAAAGTAGTGTATATACATTAAACAGGAAATCTTGGGGCATGTGGGTAGATACATAAAAGAACGATATAAAACTCGGTCGCAAATACGGTCAGTGATTGCGGGAATGATTAATATTTTGAAGAAAGTTTCAGGAAAAGCATGATCGGACATCATTGTTCTCGCCTAAGCGCATGATGGGTGCGACAAGGTAGCTGTGTAAATTTCACCTGCAAAACGAAGCCCTGATGCAAATTAACTACGCATTCGCTTTGTCTCGGTGGCTTCGACGATGATTGACACTCCCAGAGTGAGTGAGGGCAGAAGACGGCACCAGTAGTGGCTGGTAGCTCAAAGTTTCCTGCTCTAAGTCACAGCTCTGTACTCTGCTCAAAGACACAGCGTGCTGCCGCAAACCCTGGAACAAATGTCGTCTGTGGTGCCACCGAAGAAAGTGTGTTCACACTGATCTCCCTGAAAGAAGAGTTTTCCTACTGTACCATAAGAAACCTGACTGGTGACGTCAGCATTGGAGTCTCGCTGTCCAGTTGGGACAGACCTTGTGAGTTTGGGCCAATGATAATTTATTAAAAAATCTTAACAATTTCCTACTCTTTCGGATTTGCTCGTGGCTAAGCTATAAGCTACATTTCTCTCTTAGCACAGTGAAGAAGACGAAAATATCTCCCACCGCATGACGGATTTTCGGTGTTCTGTGATCACTACGGATGACAATGATCGATGTGCAAAGTGCTCGTCAAGTGGCCACAGGGTTGGTAAGAAGTTCTTACGGTAGGTTGTTTCATTCCATCACCAGCGTGGTTCTCAACTGTTGGATGGTTTTTTGTGCATATGGAAGTAGTGCAATACGCCTCTCCAAAGCATCCTACGTGTTATATGTGCTTTAAGTAGGGGGACGAGCAGGCCAGGCTGATCACAGTATATTCTCTCATTCATGGGTCTATGCACTGTACGATTTGGGCACTTATTTCCAGCCATAAAAATGATTTCCAAGCCGAGAGCCACTCTGGAAAGACGAACATGCGGAAATAGTACAGCGTGATGATAATGTTGACAGATGAGTGTCCGTATTCAAAGATTTAAAGGTCAGTACACCCATGAACGACTAAACCTGAGCCACGCTGGGTAGTCGCTCGGTCTAGGATATCTTGTCAAGGTTCGTGCGACTCCCCCCGTCGGAGGTTCGAGTCCTCTCTCGGGCATGGGTGTGTGTGTTGTCCTACGAAGTGGGACAAGCATGTAATGGCAGTTGTGGGGAAGGTGGATAGTCGTCTTCGGTTCATTGCTAGGATTTTTGGAAGATGTGGTTCATCTGAAAAGGAGACCGCTTATAAAACACTAATACGACCTATTCATGAGTACTGCTCGAGCGTTTGGGATCCCTATCAGGTCGGATTGAGGGAGGACATGAAAGTAATTAAGAGGTGGGCTGCTAGATTTGTTACTGTTAGGTTTGATCATCACGCGAGTGTTACGTAAATGCTTCAGGAACTCGGGTGGGAGTCTCTGCAGGAAAGGAGGCGTTCTTTTTGTGAATCGCTACTGAGAAAATTTAGAGAACCAGCATTTGAAGCTGACTGCAGTACAATTTTACTGCCGCCCACTTATATTTCGCGGAAAGACCACAAAGATAAGATAAGAGAGATTAAGGCTCGTACAGAAGCATAGAGGCAGTCGTTTTTACCTCGTTCTGTTTGGGAGTGGAAAAGGGAGAGAAGATGCTAGTTGTGGTACGAGGTACCCTCCGCCACGCACCGTATGGTGGATTGCGGATTATGTATGTAGATGTAGATGTAGGGTAAGTTAGTTTAAGTTAGATTAATTAGTGTGTAAGCCTAGGGACCGATGACCTCAGCAGTTTGGTGCCATAGTCCTTACCACAAATTTCCATTACACCTGCCCACAACATAACGCCTGAATCACCAGAAAGATCGTGTTCGACATTGTTTCTTTGTGCATTACGTATTGCACCTCACACCATCTGAGAGTTCGTAACGCACCAGGAAATGTGCGTCACTCTCCCGCCGCCCACTCCACAGACCACGTGCGTCTGTTCAGAGGTGCATTCGATCCTGACTTCATTCTCACAAATGGCAATGAGTGACCGCATCGAACAGCGCTGCTGAAGGAATTCTTAGACCTAGAGGATAATAGACGAATGGACTGGCCTGCCTTCCCCCCCCCCCCTCCCCTCACCACGACTTACATCCCACGGAGTACATATGGACACGTTGAGCAGGCACTCCACAGCACGCTCACGTGCACCAATGACCAATCATTGCCGACCGTACTGCTGTTGGAACTGGACACCGTACTACCAAAACTCCTTGTCATTCTTGTGGCCGCCACAGTAGTACATTGCAGAATGCACTGCTTTCCACGATGATAGAACATCTCATTAGGTACCGAAAGTGCTACTTTCAATGTCTAAGGACCGAGCGAGGTTGCGCAGTCGTTAGCACATTGGATTCGCATTCTGAAGGACGACGGTTCAATCCCGCGTCCGACCATCCTGATTTAGGTTTTCCGTGATTTCCCTAAATCGCTCCAGGCAAATGCCGGGATGGATCCTCTGAAAGGGCACGGCCGACTTCATTCCCCGTCCCTCCCTAATCCGATGAGACTGAAGACCTCGCTGTTTGGTCTCTTCCCTCAAACAACCCAACCCAATGTCTAAGGGATCGTCATGAGCCGTGGTGACTTCTTAGTAATCATTGTCTTTGAATAAAAGCCATTTATATTCTTTCTTTACGTAATTCTTTCAGTTACCTTCTGTACCATATTGTAGTAGCTCTTCCTATGAGTCGTCCATGTTTCATCGAGTTATGATAGTTGAAAGTGAGACATCATGCCAAAGTTACTTTCCTCTTCTGAACATTAGTATACATGCAAGTACCATGAGGGAACAATAATAATATAAAATCGAGAAGTGCTCGCATTATGAAAGCTGTAAGACAGGGATGCAGTCTGTCACCGTTACTGTTCATCTATACATTGGATAACAATGACGGAAAGAAAAGAAACGATGAAGAGTGGGATTAAAATTCATGGTGAAAGGACATCGGTGATAAGACTAACTGGTGACACAAAGTCGCTCATTAAAACGTCAACTCTCAGGCTATTCATTCTGAAGTGAATTCCGTGCCGGAAGTCTGTCACAAAGACAGTCTGTACCGTGGATATCGATTGCTTAATGTATTACAGCCTTTCACTAGTAGAGTGAAAGGATGTCTACCGATTTGTAGTTTGGAGGTGGTAGGTGTGAGCCAATTACAGGCCAGCACGGGCCGTATCGCGTGTTTGTGAGCCGTCTTAATGGCGAATAAAGGCTTTAAAGGTCAACATTCACCGGCTGTTCTTTCTGCTGCTTGCATGCGATTCTGTTCCGGACGACTGCTGTTGCAGCTTGTTCACGGACATATATATCTGATTTGAGGTTACTTTCTGATGGCCGTACAAAGGCTACGAACTGTGAGAAGTGCTATGAGATTACGGCTTGCATTTTGCAGTATGGCGTAATATTTGCAACGTTGCAGACCTTTCATTTAGTTTCTCATGTGTTCAAACTTAACTGCCATTGCTTAATGAGATGGATCATGATCAATACCCTGATTTTCACTCTTTCATCCACATTGTTACTGGCTTGATCACATTCCCATTAATTTACATTTGTTTATGTACCTACAGGTTCTCTGTGTTAAACTGTTCGTGTACTGTTGTCTATTACGTGACATGTGTACCATTTTCTTTGTTATAGTTTTTAACTTGAATCTGTGAGTTATTTCAGTTCCCGACACACTAAGCTCCATGCTAAGGAGCGGCTACACGCATTCTTTTATAATAATTTTCAAATCTGTATTTAATTCGCGCACGAACTGTACCCTGAATCGTCCCTTTAGTACGTACTGCAATCAGCAGAAGATTTTTGAAAACTACAATTAGCAGAAACCTTCCTCAGTTCGTTGCATGCCTTACAGCTGCAGAGACTCTGCGACTGCCTGCTACTTATCGCATTATATTCGACGTGATTGTTCAAGTCAGATTATGAAATTTCTGGAAGTGAGTGAGTTTGAGTTTTAAATTGACACAGATCTTCATTTATGCCCCTGTATCTTTCCGTTGCTCAATCTAATCATCTCTTACTATTGTGTGTTTATGAAACCGTGTTTAGACTGCGTTATAAATTATTTCTTGGGTCAAAATTTTCTTTCAACGTGCAAAAATGTTCAGAGTATTTCTATGAAGAACTACTTCATGTTCTCAGAGTGTTGAATAAAAGCGAAGGAGGCTTACAACATTGACATCCTCAGTGTGAATGAAGAAGAATTAACGGACCTGATGTATAGGATGAACTGTATAATGAGTAAAAAATATCGATTGAAGACAAACCGAAGAAATGCGAACGTAATGAGGCGTACTAGAAAAAGAGATTGGCGGTAAACTTAAGATGAAAACTGGTTACCACGAAGTAGACGAAATGAAGGCATTCTGCTCCCCTGGCAGCAAAACTATCCATGATGAATGGGAAGAGGAATATATGAGAAGCAGACTATCAGAGGCAATGAATACACTCCTGACAAAAAGGAGTCTATTAGTATCAAACATAGGACTTAACTGGAGGAAAACGTTTCTGAGACTGTACATTTGGAGCAGAGCAATGTATGGAAATTAATTATGGTCGTGGGAATAAGAGAGATCAGTTTCTGTTCATCACAACAGATAAGTTGGACTGTGTGTCGATTTTTCTAAATATACCTCTTAGATACACCAAAACACTGTGAGTTACTAATAAGACACAGATCACAACGGAGGTGTAACCATGTTCAGACCTCACACTTCAAATGAAAGTGTGAGAAGGCCACAGTTGTCAACTATGGTAGCAAACACATTTATAACAAATGCGAATTCCAAATACAGAAACAAGGTTTTTAATTACAGTCATACCGACATCTTCGTAATGATCTGGTGTGATCAGCTGCACTTATATTGCATGATCAAAAGTAACTCAAAATGTTCAAAAGTGTGTGAAATCTTATGGGACACTGCTAAGGTCATCAGTCCCTAAGCTTACACACTACTTAACCTAAATTATCCTAAGGACAAACACACACACCCATGCCCGAGGGAGGATTCGAACCTCCGCCGGGACCAGCCGCACAGTCCATGACTGCAGCGCCCAAGACCGCTCGGCTAATCCCGCGCGTCTCAAAAGGAACTGGTCACCTTTTAGGGGGCATTAATGTTGGGTGTGACCACCGTTATCCTCTATGACGGCTTGAGCTCTGACGGGGACTGTTTCAAGGAAGCTCATCCCGGAGGTATTTCATTGGATTTAGGTCGGGAATCTGGGCAGGCCAGTCCATTTCACGAATGTTATTGCCCACGAACCACGACTTCAGACACTGCTGTATGACAAGTAATGCTGTAAAGAGTAACCATGAAAATCAGCCACAAAGGTTAACACCATTTCCTTCACATTTCACTGTTACCGTTACACATGAAGACAGGTAAAATTTCCCAGGAATTCCTCCACCTCTTCCATCGGATTGCCATGGATATCAACTTTGATTACAGAAGTCTCTTGCGTATAAAGAGCTGCTCGACCACTGTACCTCATTATTTTTAACTCCCTGTATAGAGTCATTGTACTAGCTGGAATAATGGTGGCATTTTGGAATTCACTAGCTATTTTGCCGCTGATTCCATAAGATTTTTTACAACCACCCCCCGTAATGTTGGATGGTTCCTGTCTGTCACTACTTGGCATCTACCACGTCTATATTATGTCGAGGTTTTACCTTCACTTTTATATTTCACAATCACATCATAGACAGACAACTTTGGCAGCTTTATAAAGGTTGAAAAGTCCCTGATGGACGTATAACTCACATAACATCCACTGATTATTTCACATTCAGCTCAATGGGTTCTCCTGCCCGACCCACTTAGCTGCTACTGCTTTCCCAATGACAAAACAGTACTCCTCACCTCCTTTTATATTATTGGTGGGCCTGGCTTTCGTGACATCTAGCGTTCAGTTTCGCCTTACGCAGTCTCTTGATCAGAGAATGTACCTGATGTGATTCAGACAGTCGTAAAAATTTCCACGCGGACCAGTAGGGAAAAAAAAAAGCATATGCGTGAAACAGTTGACTGTTTCTTTTACACAGTAACAGATTGGTGCTCAGTTTCAGCAGTATACATTCTTCTTTCTTGTGTTCTGATCATAATTTAACAAAATCTGAATCTATACTGAGCAATGGTATCACAGGGTGAATTCTTCGTATAAAAGTGGGAAACACTTGCTCCTGATTTGGCATTGGAGCTAAGTCCAAGGCACTGCATACACTATATAAGCGAGCGAGAGCCGCTCATTGGAGGCTCATTCGCGCTGCTGCTGCTGCTGCTGCTGCTGCTGCTGCTGCTGCACAGGCAACTGCATTGAACGCCGCCACGAAGCCTTCCAGGAGATTTCGTCGCCGTTCTAAACAGACAGTTTATAAAACCATCGAGAACATCGAGTTCGCTACAACAGCTGGAGACAAGAAGAACCGCATACCAGTGAAGAGTGTTGCTGCTACTGCACTTGTCGACGAACCTTGAGTTTTCTGTGGTTGTAGACTTAATTTTAGTATTGACATTAACGATACTTTCGATCATGGTAATGGTTGGCTCACAGTAGCCATTGTACGTGGAGGTACAGGAGTACCTAGTGTTCCTGGACTTGAAAGTTTTGTCGAAAGAGACATTATTGCATATCGTACCTACCATATGGCAGAACTTGCAAATAAAAGTTTTGGTAAATCTGCTCATATGTCGTCTTCTGCATTGTCTTTGTATACTCGTAATAAGAGAGAAATATCTCTAAATGAGTCTGTATTCATTTGGGTTAAAGGTAAAGGAGTATGTGAATATGTAAAGTTTGTTGGTGACTGTACTTCGTATTTTCATAAATAAATTCATCTTTATGCAAACTGATCTGTAGCGTCAGCCATTATTTCATTCTACGGCGTCGTGTGTACTTATATTGCAGTTACTTCACGAGCGATGACGTTAACGACTAAGCTATCCAGTCACCAAGGCTTATCATCCACACTCAAAACATTATTTTCTCCAAGGTTTACTGTGCATTCCTTCGGTGTTTTCATTTTTGAACAGTGTGTAAGCATTTCATTCAGATGGATCGTTAGTTGAAGTATGACCTCACTTCAATTCACCCATTTGTATCCCGAATGTTGGAATGAGCACATTTCCTTTAAGCGTACATACGCTTTGAATGAGTGCACGCCGTAAATTCGGTTCGTGGTTTTGTGCTACTCTGATGGAAAGCATTCTCGTGGTCATTACCATCACTAGTGGCATATACTTTCTGAACACCGATGATTTACATGTATACTAAATAAGCGTTGAAGAATCTTCAGGGCCGAGACGTTGAACGTTCTTATATAGAGTCTGATTTTATTTGTGACGTAAAACCGACGTCTTACACTGCACATTACGTATGAGTAAGAAGCAGGCTGGCAGTCGTTTTTGTTCTCTTTTCTGTTGCAGCAAAAATGTCCGTTCTTCGTCTTCAGGTACGTGAACATTGGCAACATAACAGAAAAGTGATAGCTAAATACGCTGAAGAGGGTTATATGGCTAAAATGAACTAATAGCAGCACATGTTACATTCACAAACAATATGAAACTATAATTTCAGTAGTTAAATGATGAGAACCTGTACAAAGGAATATACCAAATGGCAAACCCACAAAAGAAAAATTCGTTGTAAACATCTAGATTTGTTTTCTAATTCCAGCTCTCCACAACATAACGTACTGAAGTTCGAATATCTGAATTATCTCTTACTTGATGGTACAATATTTTGGGAGATTAAACAGCATTATACTCATCTTCAGACTTCACTATTGAACTGAAAGCACAAGAAAAATTCAGCAGAGGGATCGAAAGGTCGAAAATTAAAGAAGTAGGATGAGGAATATGAAGATTTCATATTAGCCAGAAGAATATTTAACTTGGATGACAACTGCCATAAAGGTCTGCAAAGTTACATAAAACTCTTACATGTTACTTCTGGTGGATAAATACGCGTTACCTCAAAACACAATTGTTTTTTTCGTGAACGTTTGATTTCGCATTTCATATCTAAGTAGTGAGTTATGGGTACCTGTTTTGTTATTATTATTTGCCTTATGCTTGATGACTGGATGCTAATCAAGTAATAATTAGAATAACACAGAAGATGGGGATAGAAGGGCATGAGGCTGTAGTAGATACAGTTATTCTTGTCAGTGCCAGGAGTGATAGCACGAGGGACTGAATTAACATCTTGAAGGCCGCTTACGATCACTCTATCCTCTCTGACAGAATACTTGTCAGGAAACAACCAGGGTTGACCTGAAAAGTTACTAAACAAATAGAGAACATTGAATCAAAATAAATGACACAACTGATAACACGATAAGGAAACAAGCAACCAAAGAAAGCTGACTGCCGAATGATTGTACTGCTGCCGACATATATTGCGATTAAGGATCACGAAGACATGATACGAGAAATAAGGCTCATACGGAGGCATTTAGACATTCGTTTCTGCTTCGCTCTATTTGTGAGTGGAACAGGAAAGGAAATGGCTAGTAGTGTTACAGGGTACCCTTCGTCACGCACCTAAGGTGGCTTGCGGAACATCTATGTAGATATAGATGCAGATGTACGAATAAGGTATTGCGAGTGAAAACACCTGTGTCTGACCTGATTAATATCAACTACTTAACTATCTCAACCACGATTATGTGATGGGAATTAATCCGAGTAGTTTCTCAATTGTCGAGGGCGCTCATTACGAACCACAAAGTGGGCTCGTAATAAATTTTAAAATTAAGGCAACAGTACGTTTGCACGAGGGAGAAATGCACTTTGCTGGAGTGAAGTAAGATCCGTCTGCGAGCTTTCCATTCATACTCGTACCCTGTAGGCACAAAATGGTGGCTATATTTTCTACGGAATATCCGTCGGAGCCAAGTACTGGGAGAGGTTAATTTTGGCGGGAAGATTGCTCTTTTATCTCATACTGTCTTATAGAGTTACATTTTGGTGGGAAGAGTAATAATGTATCTCACACTATCTTACATCATCACGTGGAGAACAAGCAGAAAAAACACGCAGCATAAAAGAGCATATAAATTGTAACAGTATCCTAAAACAACTTCACAAGCCCGCACGAGTAAAATCAAACTTGAAACACCTCAAGTACGATGTATGAACCTTGTCGAAATAGTCAAGTAAGACGCAAGTTCTTGAGTGAGAAGGAGAAATTTACATTAAACTAATTCGCAATTGTGAATAAGGACAACCATCAGCTGTAAAATAGAGTGAGGACAATGGAAACTTTGCTGGACCGGGACTCGAACCCGGATTTCCCGCTTATAGGGTCCGGTCGCCTTACAATTATTTACATCACCAGAGTGACTTGGTGCTATCATGAAACTGCAGTAGACCGTAGTCAAATCATCATGTAACATAAGCTGCAAATGGGGGGAAAATTAGTTATGATAACAAAATAATAAAAGGAGCAGGGGAAAAAACGACAACACAGCCGAAAAAACCACCACAAAACTCTCATGATGTGTGTGAACAATTTTATCTTTATATATATAATTCTACTGTACGTGTGTATGTCACTGAACTCATCCTAAACGGATGGATCGATTTCAATGAATTTTTTTGTATGCGTTTGGGTGGCGTTCTGGATGGCGTAGATTCACAAATCAGCCCGGCAGATGGCGCTGTAGTCGGTGTTTAGGTTATTTATCTATACTGCAACTAAACGGCAGCATCCATTTGAATGAATTTTTGTGAATGCATTCAAGTGAGGGTCTCGAAAATTTACATTGTTAAATCAGCACGGTAGGTGGTGATGCATTTTTGTGTGCAATATTGAGCGTATTATATTCAGATGTAAGTTACGTGCATAGGATTTCGTTTATTTTTCGAGATTTTAATTTGAGTGTATTGTATTATGTTTGTTTCGTTATTTTGACATTTTAATTTTTTTATACGGTTTCTTCTGATATTTCAGGTGTCGCATTTCAGTGAATATTAAGTGTATTATATTCACATATAAGTTACGTACATAAAACAATGCCACGTCTTCGTGGACGACGGACTCGGAATTCACAATTAGTCCAGAACCGTCGGTTAAATAGATCGGCAGAAGAGCAATTGACGGACAATGAAAATTTAAGAAACCAGACTGCAGTCAGACGTGCTAATGAAAGTCAAGAGCAACACAACGAACGCCTTCGAGCTAATGCATTGAGACCAAGACTGGCCCGTTAACGAGTCACCGACACACTCAGAACACGTGAACAACAGCGTTTGCAAGTGTATCGCGCATTGACACGTGCATCACTTCTTCGCCTTGCGTTTGAATATGAGTCGGACATCGACTATTATTCACATTCACAAATTGTAATCGGTGCTATGAACACAATGTCAACCCTGTCATGCACTTAAATGCAAAGGTGGATCGGCCGGTTTCTGCTTCGCATCTGGAAAAGTTTTACTACCACCAATGAATTCGCCGCCAGAACCATTGAAAACACTATTGGCTGGAGATACATCTCAATCTAAATTGTTTTTGCGTAAAATTCGCAAATTCAATTCGTGCTTTCAAATGACATCATTTGGAGCAACAAAAATCGTTCAGAATGAGAATGGTCGCAATTTTCAATAAACGTTTAAGATTCAGGCCAAGTGTATCATCAAATTGGTTCCTTAATGGGGATGGCTGATGGCGATTCAAAATTTCTGCAAATCTACTTCAATGATGATGAGGAGCAGCAAATAAACGCACGGTGTCGGTACAACCATATCGAGCAGATGGAGGAGCGAGAAAATGTATTTTAGAACCATTTTTACAGAATCACAACCAGTTGTTCAATACCGTTTCAAACAGACTGCAAAACGACAACTATACGATCGTCATCAAAGCAAAGTACCATCTGGGCAGCACGCGGGCCGATATAATGCACCGACCATTAATGAAGTTGCAGTTGTTATGGTTGGCGACGCATTTGAAAGTCAAATATACGAATCCAACGCAGAGATAACAGTGCATACGATTGAAGGCAGTCATCGCTCTTACGACGCTTTGCAATATCCATTGACATTTTGGGAAGGAGAAGATGGATATCATTTGAATATCAAACAAAGAAATCCAGCAACAGGTACAATCTACACGTGTCATTACCTGATATTTTATTTTTATGCACGATTAATTTCTTTTTGTCTTAATTATATTTTTACTTTGAAGGTGCAGAAACCAGCAAGAAAGTGAGCGCGATGAAGTTCTACGCATATCGGTTGATGATTCGTGCTAATGAAGACAATAATATTCTCCGATGCCACCACCTGTTTTATCAATATATCGTTGATATGTATGCGAAAATTGAAAGCGAGCGATTACGATTCATTACGTATAATCAAGCGAAACTTCGAGCTGAGGAACACATTCATTTGCGTGATGCTATTGTTGGTAATGTAGACGGAATAACTAATATCAATGACATCGGTATTTCATATATTCTTCCATCATCATATATTGGTAGCCCACGTCATATGCAAGAATATATTCAAGATGCTATGACTTTCGTGCGTGAGTACGGACGACCAGATTTGTTCATTACATTTACGAGTAATCCAAAATGGGATGAAATTAAAATTGCGTTATTGCCAGGTCAAACTGCAATAGATCGGCACTATATCACTGCACGTGTCTTCAGACAAAAGTTAAAATCGTTGATGAGCTTGATTATTCATTCCTCTGTATTTGGCAAAACACGTTGCTGGCTATATTCTGTTTTTTCCACACGCGCGTATTTTGATTTGGTTGGTCGACAAAATACAGTCTGAAGAAATTGATAAAATTATCTCAGCAGAAATTCCGTATCGGAATATCGATCAAGAATTGTATGAGATTGTTACCGCTAACATGATCCATGGTCCATGCGATGCTATAAACAGGACGGAGCCGTGCATCGACGATGGAAAATGTACGAAACGTTTTCCAAAAAATTGTATAAATGATACAATCACTAATATCGATGGTTATCCATTGTATCGTCGTAGAGAAATTGACCATGGTGGTCAATCACATCAATTACGCATGTCAAACGATACAACAGTTGACACTGACAATCACTGGATGGTTCCGTGTTCACCATTCTAAAAAGCACACTTGAACATTGAGCTCTGCAGTTCGGTGAAGTCCATAAAATATATATGCAAATATCTCCATAAGGGCAGTGATACGGCTGTATTTGCTGTTAACGAAAACGATGAAATAACACGGTATCAAATGGTCCGATACACCAGCAGCAATGAAGCAATTTGGCGTATTTTGGGTTTTCCGATACACGAAAGAGACCATGCTGCTATACATTGGCCGTGCACCTTGAAAATGGACAGCATCTTTATTTAACGAAAGAGAGTACTCTACAATGTGCATTAATTGCCCCAAAAACCACATTAACTGAGTTTTTAGAACTATGCAACCGACCAGGTTTTCCCCGTCAATACGCTAAGATGTTAATGTATACTGATGTGCCACGATATTTCACATGGAACAAGCAGTCGAAAAAGTGGGAACCACGAAAGCGAGGTGTTCCGGTTGAAGGATACAACGGCATATTTATGGGAAATACATTAGACCGATTATACACAGTCCATCCAAAGCAACGAGAATGTTCCTTCTTGCGTTTCTTGTTGGTTAATGTTTCTGGACTGACGTCCTTCCAATACTTGCGAACAGTCAATGGCATTTTGTACGACACATATCATGATGCGTTTCGCGGATTACATTTGCTGGAAGAAGACAACCATTGGGATACTACACTTGCAGATGAAGCATTGAGTTCCTCTCCTCATTAGATCCGCCAATTATTCGGCATATTATCTACGACATGTTTTCTGTCTCAAGCTTCTGTCCTCTGGGACAAATATAAAGATTCCATAAGCGACGACATTCTGCATCGCATTCGGATCGCTGATCAAGATCCCAATATCGATTTTTCCCCGGAAATATATGACGAGCCGCTAATAAAGACTGAAGATATTTGCATATGCCACTCGTCCATTTTGGTATGCCCTCACCTAACCGCCCAGCAACAGACATCATTATCAGTGATATTCAGCGCGAACAACAGTTCAATACGGTCTCTTTAACTACTTTCGTTGAAAATAATGAGCAACTACTCACTGACGAACAAAATAATGTATACGATAGAATTAATTTGTGTAATAAAAGTGCGCATTCGATCACAAAATCATATTGCGTTAGCAATTGCTTCATCAGGTACTGCAGCCACTTTGCTTAATGGCGGACGGACTGTACATTCAGCACTCAGTTTGTCGTTGAACGTTCACACAAATCCAGGTGCAGTGTGCAACATAAAAAAAGCATTCTGGTATGGCTAAAGTTTTGCAAAAACGCAAAATTATTATCTGGGATGAGTGCACTATGGCCCACAAGCATTCACCTGAAGCTCTCGATACAATGATGAAAGATCTAAATAATAACACCAGGCTTTTCGGTGGTGCCTTACTGCTGCTGTCCAGTGATTTTAGGCAGACATTGCCGGTCATTCCACGCGCTAAATATGCGGATGAAATTAACGCATGTGTAAAACAATCTTATCTATGGCGAAATGTCAGTACATTACGTCTTAACACAAATATGCGTGTTCAACTGCAAAACGATCCATTGGCACTATCATTTTGTGAGCAATTGCTCAAAATTCGAAATGGGACAATACCATTGCATGGAGAGACACAATGCATCAAATTGCCAGACAGTTTCTGCAACATGGTAAATACGAAAGATGCTTTGATTGAAATCATGTTTCTAGATTTACAAGCTAATTATATTAATCATGCGTGGCTTCGTGAACGAGCTATTTTAGCCGCAAAAAATATCGATGCTGACGCTGTTAACTTCAAAATATAACAGTCATTGCCCGACAGTGAGATATTGTTCAAATCGATCGACACTTACCGATACTGACGAAGCAGTCAACTATCCTGTTAAATTTTTGAATTCGCTGGATTTACCAGGAATTCCACCACATAAAATTGCGATTAAAAATTCGCTCACATACCTTTTTGCTTCGTAATTTAAATGCGCCTAAGCTATGCAACGGTACAAGATTAGACATAAAATAATTATGGGCAATGTTCTTGAAGCTACAATTTTGAACGGCAAATTTGAAGGTGAAGTTGTTCTCCTCCCACAAATCCCAATGATCCCTTCAGACTCACCCATTCCATTCAGACGTCTGCTATTTCCAATTCGCTTGGCATTTGCCATGACTATTAATAAGTCACAAGGTAAAGCAATGTCGATTTGTGGGTTGGATCATAAAAATCTGTTCTTTTCACATGGCCAATTATATATTGCGTTGGAAAATCGTCAAGTTTATTCATTTATACTCCTCAGGAATTGACTAAAAATATTTTTCATCAACTCGCATTAAGATGTTATTTCAAAATAAAGAATAATGAACTTATTATATTATTTGTCTTTCAGTTCATACTTTGTTGGTTTCAAGTATTGTAGGCGCTCATGTGTACACATACTTCATCTATACACATTTTTCAATGTAAGTGGAGCGATACTGAGTCAAAACGCGAAAACAAAACGAGCAGGGAAACTAGAAGGGAGCATCCCAAGGCAAATCAGGTATGAAACATAAATAACAAAGAAAACACCTATCATCTGAAAAATGAAATTAACCAACACCGTGGCGACGGAAAACACGATTCAACATGTTGGTGAAGAGGTCTCGATATCGAGGCGTTCGCAAGCAAGTCCAATAGGCCGTGATCATTTACTGCATGAAGTTTATATGTGATCTCCCTCCTCCTCCCCCTCCCGCCTTCTGCAACATAATCGACGAAGTGTCCCAGCAAACACATAACGGTATGGGTTTTCCACCGTGGAAAGAAGGAAGAATCTAGGGTCACGATGATGTCCGTAGTGTATAAAAGATAGAGTAAGGAAGGCCAATTGCGTTCTAATCAAAGACCAATTTGCCGTATGACCTCCACAAGTAAAGCGATGTCGTATCGTATCTGTAAACGTACAACGACTATATAAATCTGTGTCGATAAGCCCAATATGGAAAAGTCGCTTCTTGGTTGCAATAAAGTTATTTACTACCTTATACCAAGAGGACACTATGCGCATAGGCAAATTCGAAAGAATGATATTGCACCAAACAGTCGTCCAGCTTCTTTGCGGCGATTCTCTTTCAACGAGGTTCGGACAAGGGACTGCTTTCCATCGAGTCTGTAGGAATTTCATGATGAGGACTGGTCTCCATAAAATGTCAGCCCCTAAATAGCTCACCGCAAGAAAGAAGTCACGAACGTGTTTTAACTTCTTGTTTATGACCCCAACATCAATAGGTGGTTCAAGACTAACAGGACGGACACAGAGAAACAAACGAGACGTGAATGTGTGAATTTCTTGAAAAATTATCAAAACAGTACGTCGTACATATAGCATCCGCGTCTTCCTTCGGATATCAGCCAGGCCGAGCCGTCGCCCCCCCCCCTTCCCCACCCCCACCAAAGAACGAGGCTCCGAGACCATCTCATACCGTAAGCGAAAGATAAGTCTTTCCCATAAGAACCGACCAGGCAGTTGCTGCAGTTTCTTCGTCAGCATCGAGGAAAGCGGAGAAACTTGGGCCACGTAAAAAGCTTTGCATAAGACATTCCTTGAGACACTCCCCGACGGATATTTGTCAGGGGCGTCAGTTGGCGATTAACAACCACCGAAGCTGAAATATCCGTAAACAGATTTGAGAACACTCGGCGTGTATCAACAGGAAAACCAACTGCCTCCATAATCCGAGGCAAAAAGTCGTGATTAACACGATCAAATATGTTATCAAAGTCTAGGAAAGCAAGTGCAAAAGCGGCGGACGTTACAGCAGCAACCGAAACCTCATCACGACACTCTACTACCGACGTAAGAATGGTACGAGCAGGTACGCAATTTTGATGTTTTGCAACAATCGTCTCCACCAGATGTGACATCATACTATTAACTGCCCTAGCCACAGTCTTATAATCAAAGTTTAACAATGTAATTGGGCGAAAGATAACAGAAAGCCGGTCCAGGGCGTTTCGGGAGTAAAATAATTTTTCCAACTTTGGACGAAGTCTGCACGACTCTACCCTTAGAAATGGTTCAAATGGCTCTGAGCACTATGGGACTCAACTGCTGAGGTCATTAGTCCCCTAGAACTTAGAACTAGTTAAACCTAACTAACCTAAGGACATCACAAACATCCATGCCCGAGGCAGGATTCGAACCTGCGACCGTAGCGGTCTTGCGGTTCCAGACTGCAGCGCCTTTAACCGCACGGCCACTTCGGCCGCCTCTACCCTTAGACATTTCATTCAAAGAGACGTAAAGGTAGCACACAACAACGGCCAAAAGCGCACCTAAAATTCCTTGGGAAGTCCATCTAGACCCGGAGACTTTTCAGAAGGCGATCCCACAATAAGTTTGTAAACTTCCTAAGCCTGAAATGCAGCTACGAGTATTTTAGTACGTTCCTTTGTATGTTCCGTAACCAAGATGCTGACTAGTGGGTGGTATAGGGCTACAGTTGACTAATCGATGTCGTAGATGTCTACATATTATTGGTGTAAGAGTCGCACTACATCAGCTTGCTCCGATACGATACATCCATTACATGTCGTGAGAGAATGAATACAAGCAAGTCGGCGACGTATGTGATTAAAAGAAAACAGCCCTCGGTCACTAATTTTTAACGAATTAACCGGGTTTCAACACTGCTAGGAGTGTCTTCCTCAGAATTTAAACCAATTTAGTCATAATTCTGTGACCATGTTATAGACCATTCTTTGGTTTAAATTCTGAGGAAGACACTTCTAGCAGTGTTGGAACCCGGTTAATTCGTTACAAATTAGTGACCGAGGGCTGTTTTCTTTTAATTGTAACTATTCACGGTCTCTCAACGTGCATCCATGTACAAAATTTGACGTATGTGATGTCGAATCAAATGATGTAACGAAGTACGTTCTTCCGTCACCAATGATCGTGGCTTGGATCGCATTTTCAAACCCTTCCATCTGTATTCTTTTCAAGGTAAACAATTTTGCCTTTACATGCCTAACATTCGCAACTGGCAGATGGGCGTAATCCGCTGCATCATAAAGTTCCCTCGGAATGAAGTAGTAATATTCATAAGTTCTCCGAAAGTCTCGCGCTTTGGCAGCACGGAAAAGTACCAAAGTTTGCCGAGCCTTGGTTTTGCCAGCTGTGTCCACCACTCAAGGATGGAAGAGTGCTTCCCAGTGGAGCGTTGAGTACTCTTCCAAGCGGTTCACATCACGTAATAGGGAGAGGGGTCAGCTGTGTGAGCGACGTTTGACATCCACGGAATGCGAAACAACATTACTGGATGCCGTTCTAGACTGAGGACTGTAGTTTCAGCACGGTGATCCGTAATGGAAGTTGCGATGACTTCAACATTAAGAATACAATCCTGCAGGTAGGCTGATAAGTAAAACCTATCTAATGTGCTACTAGACGTCGCAGTAAAATGGGTAAGTGTAAGTAACGTCGGGTATTTATATATCCGGACGTCTTGCAGGCGTAAGGAGCGGTCCAATTCCTGTAATTCGCGACATAAACTAAAATTTGGAGATTGATCTGCAGGACGCAACACACAGTTAAAATCACCACCCAATAGAATACGCGGAGGACTCCTACGCAACAGATACACAATATCCTCTTTAAAAAAACGCCAACGATCCACTGCTCGACCACTGCCAGAAGAAGCATATAAAAGAACCGAGGTAAGATTAAAAAGTTGCCAACTTATGCCCCTTCCAGAATCCAACATTTCCACCTCAGCAACAGGAATGCCTTCGCGAAAAATTAAGGCGGTCCCCGCAGAAAATTACATCACACGAAAACCAGGTAAGGAAAATGCCTAAATAACACCTCCTGTAAGAAGATTTTGTCCACACATGCATCATAAATGAACTGACGCAGCGAACACAATCGAAATTCTGATTCCACACGATTAACGTTTAAGAAAAGGAACGTGTAGGCTTCGGTCATTGATCACAGCTATACAGGGATGTGTGGGAAGTACGAGCACAATTAGGTAGACTTCTGAGAGGCAAGATCCATTGCGGAACCCACAGATAAATTAGACATCGGGGAACCAGAACCGCCGTCATCGCAACCTTTTTTCTTAGATTTATTACGTTGTATACGCCGATTCTGTCGGCTGCGTTGCATGGCAGGGGTCTTAGGCACAGCTTCCTGCCCCTTAGAACAAGGATCATATAATGCATCTCCAGTCACTAAGGCGGAAGCACTCTGGGGAACTGCCAATGCAAGAGGTGAGATACTTGGTCGCTAATTTTATTCTCCTCGGGAGTTGCTGTAGGCGGCAAATTCAGGAAACCTTCGGCGGCTGAAGACTAAGAACAAGGAGGACATTGCATCGTCTGAGACAGTAACGGAGGACACAGACACTCAGCTCCCTCTCCATACACAGGCAGCTCAGAAGCAGCAACTTCGCGAGCAAGAGAGAAGCTGAAGAATGCTTCTTCGACACTCACCGTACCACGGATGATAGGTATCATAGCATCGAGAGGAGCAGTGAACACAATCGATGCGGAGGAGGTTGGCGCAGAAGGCACAGCCAAATCCTCACCATCACCATCTTGAGTGCGACGTCAGCCGTCCGCTGTGACCGAGCGGTTCTAGACGCTTCAGTCTGGAACCACGCGGCTGCTACGGTCGCAGTTTCAAATCGTGCCTCGGACATAGATGTGTGTGATGTCCTTAGGTTGGTTAGGTTTAAGTAGTTTCTAAGTCTAGGGGAATGATGACCTCAGCAATTAAATTCCATAGTGAAACTTCCTGGCAGATTAAAACTGTGTGCCCGACCGTGACTCGAAATCGTGACCTTTGCCTTTCGCGGGCAAGTGCTCTACCATCTGAGCTACCGAAGCACGACTCACGCCCGGTCCTCACAGCTTTACTTCTGCCAGTATCTCGTCACCTACCTTGCACTTGCCAGCGAAAGCCAAAGGTTCCGAGTTCGAGTCTCGGTCGGGCACACAGTTTTAATCTGCCAGGAAGTTTCATATCAGCGCACACTCCGCAAGAGAGTGAAAATCTCATTCAAGTTCCATAGTGCTCAGAGCCATTTGAACCATTTTGAACTATTTCAGTGCGACGTTGCTTGTTTGTTACCGCTACAGGTTCTGTTATGGGTGCAACCTGTCGTGGAGGCAAAGGCGGAAATTCATTGACACGATTATCAGAATTGACATCGTGTTCATCGCTTCGAATCAGACAGAAGTCCGACGGCGAAAGTGGAGTGAACTTGTTCAGCAAACATCAATTTGCGACGCTGCACTAATATCGGCTTTAATACAAATACGCTGTTTGGGCAGTTAGACCGAGTATGTCCGCTTTCATTACAAAGGAAGCAGGTTCCCTCTTGACCAGTATGCATGACACGAACGCGATAACCACACACTAGTAAATGTGATGGAATATTGCGTTTGACATGCATTTCCACGGAATGAGTTCCACTACAACCCTCTAATATGTGTTGAGTAGACCAGCGTTCACGAAGGACGTTTTTCACTTAATCTTTAGGAGTCAATATGTCCTTTAGAAAGTTGTCATCAACTTCCGGCGGGAGGTTAAAGACTCGAACATTGGTATAGTCAATTTCAGCATCTGCGAGTGATACCATAGTAACGGAATTATCAAGATGCTTAAACGTGACGTGAGAACCATGTCGCGACAGTTATCATTCAACGTGAAGGGAATCCTAAAATTTCACCTAAAACACTCGTCTGCACCAAAATAAGCGATGTGAACCTGATCAGAGTTTACATGAAATGTATCGATAAGCCAAACGTGGATTTCTAGAGACTTGGGCTGCACGTGTCGCGTTGTTTTATCCAAAGTAAAGCTCACAGTACCTTTACGTGGAATACATGTGGACACGATGGTAGCCAAAGCGGGGCGGCCGACACGGCTGCAAGTAGACAAACACTGAACAGACAGTAAGGCGGAGCGGAGGCGCTACAACTCACTCAGCAGACAGAACAACACTAAGGAGGTAAACTTCACACAAGCGACGCTGCGGCAAGTGAAATAAACAAGAAGCTTCCCGCTCGGCGCTCGAAGCAGAACTAGCACTTTGGCTATCCGTGCACGACTCTTGTCATCCTTTTGACATGCACGCATCGTAATCAGGATAACACAGGTACCGCAGCATCATAGGAGCAAGTTTGTACCGACTGTGGAATCGTCCTTGGTTTTAATAAAAGCATCACACTATCAAACGCATTGCCTAACATAAAAATCTATAAATATGATCTGGGCTTTTTGACTGTGCAGCCACCACTATTTGGGATAATGGAAGTCAATGGCAAAATCCGTACACGCCATTTGTCTTCGTTCGTGGATAGTAACCAAAATATCACCCGTGAAACACGCGATACCTAGCCTTAACTTATTTAGAATGGGTATGACTGTACGAAACATCTGAGAAACCTGAAAAAAAAATATAACTGTCGGAAACACTAACTCTGCATTTAGAAAACTCAAAACGATCTACGGTGAAATCAACAGAAAAAGTGGTAGCGTAAAGAGCGCATCGGGAATTCCACCCGTATATGCAGATGAAAGAGTGGATTGGTAGAAAGAATATATCGAAGACCTCTATGAGAGGGAGGAGTTATATAATGACGTGATAGAAAAATGGTGCAAATGGCCCTGAGCACTACGTGACTTAACATCTGAGGTCATCAGTCCCCTAGAACTTAGAACTACTTAAACGTAACTAACATAAGCACATCACACACATCCATGCCCGAGGCAGGATTCGAACCTGCGACCGTAGCGGTCGCGCAGTTCCAGACTGTAGCGCCTAGAACCGATCGGCCACCCCGGCCGGCTGACGTGATAGAAGAATAGAAAGGAGGCGACAAGGGAAAACTTAGGGGAATCAGTATTAAAGCTAGAATTTAAAAGAGCTTACGACTTAAGATCAAATAAGGCATGGGGGATGGACAACAGTCAAACAGAATTTCTAAAGTCATTCGGGGAAGTTGCTACAAAATCTCTATTCACGTTTTATGCAGAATGTCTGAGACGAGCAATGTACCATCGCCCTTCTTGAGAAACGTCATGCACACATTTCCAAACACTGCAAGAGTCGACAAGTGCAAGAGATGTCGCACAATCAGTTTAACAACTCGTGCAGCAAGGTGCTGACAAGAATAATATACAGCAGAATGGTTAACATAATTGAGGACCTCTTAGATGACGGCCTTAGGGAAGGTAAAGGTACTAGAGAGGCACTTCTGACATTGCGGTTGATAAAGGAAGTAAGACTGAATCAAAGACAAGACACATTCACTGAATTTTCCAACGTACAAAAAGCATTCGACGATTGGTGTAAGATGTTCAAAATTTTGAGAACAACAGGGGTAATCTACAAGGACAAACGGATAATGCACAATGTGTATAGGAACAAAGAGCGAACAATAAGACTGGAAAACCAAGAACGAAGTGCTCGGACTGAAAAGGATGTAGGTC
Organism: Schistocerca nitens; assembly: GCF_023898315.1. NCBI lineage: Eukaryota > Metazoa > Arthropoda > Insecta > Orthoptera > Acrididae > Schistocerca > Schistocerca nitens. The sequence continues at coordinate 176,540,970 of NC_064618.1, forward strand.
AGGGACGTAGTCATTCGCCCCTACTGTTCAATGTATACATCGAAGAAGCGGTGGGGGCAATAAAAGAAAGGTTCAAGAGTGGGATTAAAATTTAAGGCGAAAGGATATCAATGATAAGATTTGTTGATGACATTGCTGTCCTCAGTGACAGTGAAGAAGAATTACACGGACTGTTGAATGGAATAAAGTCTCCAATGAGTGGTAAGTACGGATTGACAATAAATAGTAGAAAGACGAAATTAATGAGAAATAACAGAAATGAGAAAATGGAGAAACTCTGAATTGGAGAACAGGTAGTAGATTAAGTAAAGGAATTCTTGTACTAGGCAGCAAAATAACCCAAGCAATGAGGACATAAAAAGCACACTAGCACTGGCAAAAAGGACATTCCTAGACTAGAGGGGTCTACTAGTATCAAACATAGGCCGTAATTTGAGGAATAAATTTCTGAGAATGTACACTTGGAGTACAGCATTGTATGGTAGTGAAACATAGACTGTGGGAAAACGAGAAGAGAAAAGAATCGAAGCATTTCAGACGTGGTGCTACAGAGGAATTTTGAAAAGTAGGTAGACTGATAAGGTAAGTGCTTGGGACGTTCTTCGAAAAAAAATCGAGGAAAGAATTTATTGAAAACACCGACAAGACGGAACGGACTGGATGATAAGGCGTCTGTTAAACATTAGGAATGACTTACATGTTACTAGAGTGAGATGTAGAGGGGAAAAAACCATAGAGTAAGGAAGAAATGGAATAAGTGAGGACGTAGGTTGCAAGTATTACTCTGAGATGGAAATATTGGTCCACGATAGGAATTTTTCGTGGTCGCTTTAAGGCAGTGAGAAGACTGGTGACTCAAAAAAACTGATATTCGACTAACCATGCGCAGGTGAGTGTATAAAGCTAAGGACCACACAAAATCTGGCGACCGAAAGCAATTAGCTTCACATTCTATAATTTTTATATATCTCACTCTGTTCATACGCATGGAAACCAGATCAGAAATAATTATATTAATGTACCTGGTGGACTAAGGCATAAGGCCCAACTCATAAAAAATGTTAACAAAATCTTGCGAATGCTAAAGAAAAAGAAAGGGCAATAGAATAGCATGATATGTCGGTTTATCCTGAGCGCAAAGGACCCGTTCAAAAATTAAGTTAGAAACACTGAATTTATGAGAAAAATTGATAAAACCGGTGTCATGAAAATACGTTAACAGAAATAGACCTGTAGGTTAAAATATAACTCACTCTGATACTTCACCATTCAGACGAACACAGAGACTGTCCAGTCCCGTACCAAGCCAGAACCCGGGATGCCGACGATGGCTGAAAGCGGCCTGACTGAGCTACCCAGTGGGAGGGGGGGGGGGGGGGGAGGAGGACAAACCAACACGGCCGGCCAATCCAGTCTCAGTCTCTCCACCAGAGGCGTAATATTTATTGATTCTAAAGAATTCTTACCCGTTTCCATGTATGTTTTAGAGTTTTCTGTTAAACTTAACCCAAAAATATAAATGTCAGTTGTAGATGTCACTTTCGCCAGTGAATGTCTTATTCAATATTTACGGGTTCAGAGCGTTACTTACACATCTGTATCTATTTAAAAACCACTCTGAGCGTAAAAGTCATGGGCAACCAACGCAATTTGCACTTTTTATATCTTTTGTGGTGGTCGAGAAGTCGGTAGCACACGTTATTGAATGTGCGTTGACATGGCTAAGAGTATGCCAAGAGACGTTTTCAGGTTTTGGACCCTAATTACACATCAGTACCGTTTAAAAACTTTATGTTGTTGATATAATTCAACAATAATTAATGAATTTGGTTTCCTTTAAAAATGTTTTTAACGTAGGCACAAAATCCTCACACAGTAATGCGCGTTGTGAAAGATGTCTCGGTATCACTACAGTTAAAGTGAGTGATTTGTTCTACTCCGGCCGGCCGGAGTGGCCGAGCGGTTCTAGGCGCTACAGTCTGGAACCACGCGACCGCTACGGTCGCAGGTTCGAATCCTGCCTCGTGCATGGATGTGTGTGATGTCCTTAGGTTAGTTGGGTTTTTAGTTCTAAGTTCTCGGGGACTGATGACCTCAGAAGTGAAGTGCCGTAGTGCTCAGAGCCATTTGAACCATTTTCAACTACTCCGCCGCCAACCCCCACTCCCCCTCCTACTCGCTAGTGCAACCCTGAATTGCTTATTTTTATGGTCAGGTAAATAATTTCATCAGAAAGGGCTTCAAAACTGCCCCTAAATCATCGAAAGATGAAAATAAATCACGCCCCAAGAAGACTGCATTAAAGTACATTTCATTGCCTATACTTAATGAAGTTGGGTGTTATACTCGATTTTCTGGGACAATTTGCAGTGAGAGAGAACCTTTTATAAATGTAAATCGAGTTGGTTGTTCTATAGAAACTTTAATACCATCATGAAATACTAAAAACGCGGTGTTTATAATGTGTCCCAGAGGCCAAGAAAATTACTGCTTCTCCTGCGTTTATGGTGAATAGCAACCCAGCATATGTAAATCATCAACTGGAAAACAAGTAAATAATTAAAGTGCCTACTTTTATACACGAAGTTATGGGGTATGCCTTATAGTCCCATCCTGAAAATTTATTTTTAGCCTCAAATCGAGAAAGTTCAAAGTCGAGCAGCACGTTTTGCGTTACTGAGAAATAGAGGCGGAAGTATTACTGGCATGATAGGGGATTTGGGGCGGTCAAAATTAAAACAAAGGCGTTTTTCGTTGTGGTGGAAATTCCAATCACCAGCTTTTTCCTTAGAAGCGGAAATATTTTCTTGACGCCGATCTACAAAGGAAGAAAAGATCATCATAATAAAATAAGGGAAATCAGAGGTCACACAGAAATTTATAGGTCTTCGATTTTTACGCGTGCTTTTCGAGAGTGTAAAAACAGAGAAGCCGGCCGATGTGGCCGAGCGGTTCTAGGCGCTTCAATCTGGAACCGCGCGACCGCTACGGTCGCAGGTTCGAATCCTGCCTCGGGCATGGATGTGTTTGATGTGCTTATGTTAGTTACGTTTAAGTAGTTCTAAGTTCTAGGGGACTGATGACCTCAGATGTGAAGTCCCGTAGTGCTCAGAGCCATTTGAACCATTTGAATAACAGAGAGTTATTGTGAAAGTGCTTCGCTGAACGCTCAGCCAGGCACATAGGTGTGATTTGCAGAGCATCCATATAGGTGTAGATATAGATATCGATGTAGAAATTTTCGCTGACCCTTTCGTTTCCAGCCTATTATTACAATATTAGTAAATAAAGAAAACTGACCATTATTTCGGTTTATTTGTAGTGTAAGTAACGTTAAAATTGGAAATAAAATAGGAAAAGATATTCCAGGTAGAGACTCTGTTCTACGACCTTCGGATTTTTTCCCGCTACACCTACTTCTGCCTGGAAGCTATGCTAACTTAAATGGCACATGCCTTGCCAAACCCGAGCCCCAAATCCTATTTCTTTTCATCACTTGGCCATCTGGATCTACCAGTCCTGTCCCTTTCACTTATGGCCAAGTGTTGCATATACAGGGGTAGTTATAATTGAAGTGCAGCTACTCGCGGAGACCCACTGTGGGCTGTAATCATCGTATGGCAACGAAACTCGGTAGCTATGCTAATGTGATTACCTGGAACCTATTTACGCTGGACTAAAATTTGTTGGACACCAGGTGCCAATTCGGAGCTGTACAGCATCTCGCCGACGCCTCCCGTGCACATATTAAACAAGTTGTGTAAGTGACAGTTAATAATAAAATAAACATTGTGCTTTTTCACTTTTTGACCTTTTCTGGCGACATGCCATACCTAAATCGTTACATGTGGAGACACTTCTATACTTCTTGCATTCACAGTGCCAGATTTCTACCAGGTGGGCTAAATTGGGGCTTATTTTTTTCCAGCATTAATCGGTTCCGCGTCCACTCAGTGGCATATCTGCACAGTTTCGCTGTCATATGATAATTACAGCCAACACTGGATATCTGTGGGTAGCTGATTTTTAATTATAGCAGCCGTGGACCATAAATTTGGACGAAATCAGGGATGGCGTGTAGGTGACGTCTCCTTGTGAGAAATCGTGGCAGGCAGTGGGGGTAGTGTGTACAGGCAAGGGAGAGAGATACCGAACGCGAGCTAGAGCGCTGCTAGTGTGTGAGTTCTTGGCCGGCCTTGCTCTGTGCTGATCCTGAACTATAAAATAGGTGGTGCAGCAGCTCTGTGCTTAGATTTAGATGTTAGAAATTGATGCTGACGTTTTCTCACCTGTTCGTAATTAATAGTTGTTCGGCACTTGGGCTCCTGTCGGGAGGTGTTACAGTGATGCAAGAAAACAGTGTTACGGGTGCACAGTAGGGAGCGGTGTGTCGGAGCCTAACTAGAGGACACCCTCCCGCCCTGCGCGCCAGACGCCTTGTAGGGACCCAACTGCCCAGGGTCCAGCGGCGGGGCAAAAACGACTAAACAGCAACTGGCGGGGCGACAGTGAGCTAGTGTTATGAGGCGGCCGCGTGACGACCCACCCGCTAATCCTGCACGTAAATCGGGCTCTCCTTGGCGCTGAGTAATTGCTTTCTGCGAGGCCGCTCTTCTTGCGACAGCTCACGGCTCCAACTGCCGCTGGGAAGACATTGGCTCTCCGCGCCGGCCGCCGTGTCACCATGGAAGGGCGAGTGGGGTGGTGAATTTATGCGCGCAGTCCATCCCAATGCACGGCCTCTTCCCGAAATTAACGGCCCCAACAGTCCCCTCAGCACTGAGACACTCTACATGTCTTCCAGCTGCAAGCAGCTTTTGCCGTTGTCCATTCTTCGCTTCACTATGACGGCGAGGATGCCCGGGTGAAGGAGAATTTTTTTTCTGCTGTCACCAGTGTTAAGTAACAGATGCGCAGGACAACATACGTCTCATACATGCTACTTTATTTTCTTTATGTTTTTCTTGAATATTAGGTTGGCGGGTAAGTTCGTAGTGTTTTTGGTTTGCATTTCAGTATTCCGGTTGCTATGGGTCTATTTATGGACTGTCACGTTTTGCTCGCAGTTGATTATTGCTACTTGAGTTTACATGTTATCATTTCGTTCTTCTATTTGAGTGCAGTAGAAGGATGACACAAGCGGAGGCGGACAGATATACACTGAAGAACCAAAGAAACTGGTATACCTGCCTCGAGTACGAAGTGAAGAAATCGCAACATTTCCAATATTTTCTTCTATTCAAGTACAGTAGGAGAAGGACACAAGTGGAGGCAGACAGAAACACACCGAAGAGCCAAAGAAACTGGTAAACCCGCTTAATATCGTGTAGGAACCCCACGAGTACGTAGAAGTACCGCAGCACAACGTGACATGGACGCGATTAATTTCCGAAGTAGTGATGCTACTCCGCGATAATACTCGCCTAAATTCTGCTGGTCTGAGAATAAACACTCCACAGAGGGTAAGTTGGGAAGTCATCCCACACCCATATTATTCACCAGATCTTGCAGAGATGTATCTTTTTCGCAGTTAAATACTGTCTTGGTAAGACAGAACATAGAATCTTTGCAACGAGAAATTTGCGCTTTGCCAAGGTGATCTTTGGGCAATTTTTCCGACGTGTACGGAGTGTGCCGTCGAGGCATCCATCCAAATTGTATCTGCCGCCGACTACACGATCCCGCAACGAAACATTCCGCTGTGTGACGGATATTCTGCGTCCCTTCTATTAATCCTTCATGATAAAGATTCCAGACTAAAAAGCAATACTTATCATTTGCTCGAATTACTGTCTCGTAGGGCACTTCATTCAGGAAGTAACTACATTTCCTTAATATTCTCCCAAATAATGTCTGGCATCATCTTCGCCTACAATTTCTTCTCTGTGGTCACACACTTTGTCGCTACAGATAATCACTTCTAGCTTTTTTACGGTAGTTACTATTCCTTTGCAGGGTCAATATACCGTGGCTATTTTAAGATTTACTCAGTGAGCAGGAAAGACTTCAAAATATTTTCAAGAGGACAAGTTTTTGATAAACAGGTGGAATTCAGTTGTGCCTAGTTCCTTACAATAACAATAGTGAACCTCTTCGCCTGTTTATGCGCAACATGAATAAATTTATTTGCTTACATGCATGTCAGAAAGAACGGCTACTGTTGACGATCCACAGCTGTACAAAATATTTTCTAAATTGATTTGTTGACTGCCAGTTCCTTGAATCAGATAGATTAGGTATAGATTTGCTACCCAACAATGACGTAAGACAATTTGCGCCGGGCAGGGTCTCGAACGCCCATTTCCAGCTTATCCACGAGTGGTTAACTTTAATCATTTTAGTTCCAACTCCCATACATTACACTATCTACATTTGTATATTGCAGTCAGCTATATTCATCACCTAAAACTCGCAACATTACTTGGACCCCGCAATCGGAGAATGGCACAACGAGGAACTGAGACCTACGACATTATCGTCGTGACCCCACAGAGGCTTGTATTACTTACATGTATGTCTGAAAGAAACAGTTGATTATCCACAGCTGTACGGAATACTTCGAAACTAATTCGCTGGCAGCGAATTCCATGACATCAGCTGTATTAGGTATAGAGCGACGTATGAAAATTGGTGCTAGAATGGGACTTGAACCCTCATTTTCCGTTTAGCGCAAGCAGTCGCCTTAACTACTTGCGTTATGTATGAACGCTCCCTAGACCGACCAAAACCTTCATGTGTCACTACTGGTAACAGATCTATTCATGACACAGCTAATTTCAAGGAATTTTCAGCTAGCGAATTAATTTATAAAATATTTTTTACTGCTTTGGATCGTCAACAGTGTTCTTTCAGAGATACATGTAAGAAGTGCCAGTTTAGGTGCGCACACAACCGTAACAATTCTGGTATCGATTCTTCGTTGACGCGTTTGCCCTGCTGCGGGAATCCAAGTAATGTTGCGAGGACTAAGTGGTGAATGTAGTGGACAACGATATAAAGTTGTAGACACAGTGAGATATGGAAGTTTGGGTCTGTCGGGGCAACGTGCACGGATGGCCGAAGCGGTTATGGCTGAAATGGCTCTGAGCACTATGGGACTCAACTTCTGAGGTGGTTAGACCCCTAGAGCTTAGAACTAGTTCAACCTAACTAACCTAAGGACATCACACACATCCATGCCCGAGGCAGGATTCGAACCTGCGACCGTAGCGGTCTCGCGGTTCCTGACTGCAGCGCCTAGAACCGATCGGCCACAAAGACCGGCGCCCGAAGCGGTTAATTCTACCGCTTGCAATAAATGGGAAATCCGGATTCGAGTCCCGGTCCAGGCAAATATAATTATTTGCAGTCGGCAAATTAACATAGAAAATATTATATTGTGTTCGCAAACTCCGCCCCGTCCATGCACATAATATCGATTCTCTACAGCACTTTCTGCATTTCGCTACAATCTTCTGGCGTTGCATCGTCTGCGAAATGTCTCATGGAGCTTCCGAAATTATCCAACAAATGACAGAAAATGTCAACAGTAAAGCCCATGGCACACTTCACTGGGAACTCATGAAATTCCCTTTACATCCGAAGACTTTTTTCCGTTAGGATTGACGCGTTGAGTGCTACCTGCAAGGAAATCCTTAATCTAGTCACAAATCTGATTTAATAATCGATAAAATCGAACTTTGCTCAGTAAGCGACAATACCAAATATCGAATGTCTTCCGGGTATCGAGGAACACATCAACCGGGCAGAGGTTGCCCACGGCGCCATTGTTGAACAGAGCGAAGTGAGTTTCTCTAGATCTTTGTTTACAGACCCCATTTTGAGTTCCGTAGAGGAGAATTTCTCGTTCTCCACAAACTGAGCCCTAGAGGCTTCAGCGGGACAATGACCCTTCCACCGTCAGAGCTGACCTAACCGTGGCTATGGCGTGGGGATTGTCAGTGTCGTGCGTCCAAGTACTGGCGTGACCACTCTGGAATCGCGCTCCGTGGCCTCATTTTTTCCCTCCGCCCCACCCACTGCCACCTCCACCACTCTTTTTTCTACCTACAGTAATCACAAGGTTACGCATATAAATCTTTTGCTAGCCTGTGATCATCTTAAGAGCACTGTTTGCATAGCGTTGGCTTCCCGTTGAGATCGCTCTGCTCTGACTATTCTCAGAAGAGCGTAAAATTCTAGGCCCGCAGTCGAACGCAGGGAACATTTTTTTTCTCCTGGAATTACAGTGGGAGCTCAGCAGATAGTATCAGATTTATGAAAGACAATAGCAGTAAATTGGACGCTGAGCTGGAAGCAGTTCCCGACTACTGTGTATTTGCCCTCGTGTTAGCTTACATTACTCGTTTCTTTACAATAGATTTTGAGACCTTGTCTCATTTTATTACGTTGTTAACTTACTGCGGAGGTATTCATTTAGTCAAATGCGTGTTCACATCTCGTAACTGCAGTTGCAAACAAATTTCTCCTATAGTTCAAAGTGCAGAACGTTCCTACGCGGATCCACAAAGCGCTTCGATGATGTACAATGCAGTACAACTCAACGAAGATTAACCTGTCATAACCAGGATTCACAGTCGTGAATAAATTTTTGGAAGACATAATGTTCGCCGTTGATTGCGTCAAATTATTGATTTTACTTCACTATTTCAATTTCAGCCTTTGGGCCATTATCAAAAGTTATACAACATGAACAAAACATAAATGGCTCGAAATATATTTCATGCACGTTATGGTAGACTGGCAGTGCCAAGGAATGTTTTTTTGAAGAAGAGAAATTTGTTAACATCAGTATATGTTTAAGTATCATGATGTCTTTTCTGATAGTATCGTCATGAAATGTAGCCATGTACGGAAGTAGAATATTGACGATAAACATTTAAGATAACAGGGGAACAGAAGCTTGAAATGTGGTGCTACAGAAGAATGCTGAACATTAGGTGATAGATCGCGTAATCAATGAGGAGAAGGGACAGGTTGATACAACACATTCCGAGACAACAAGGGATCACCTATTTAGCAGTGAAGGAAAGTGTCGAAAGAGAAAATCGTAGAGGCACATCAGGAGATGAGTACAATAAGCAGATTCAAAAGATTAATGGTTCAAATCGCTCTGAGCACTATGGGACTTAACATCTGTGGTCATCAGTCCCCTAGAACTTAGAACTACTTAAACCTAACTAACCTAAGGACATCACACACATCCATGCCCGAGGCAGGATTCGAACCTGCGACCGTAGCAGTCGCGCGGTTCCGGACTGCGCGCCTAGAACCGCTAGACCACCGCGGCCGGCTCAAAAGATTAAATGTCGTAGCAGTTAGTCAGAGATGAAGAGGCTTGCACAGGATAGAGTAGTATGGAAAGCTGCATCAAACCAATGTTTGGACTGAAGATCACAACAACAACAACAGGACAGACAAATCATCACGTGCCCTGGGTGTTGATACTATATGTAGGGCTGCCTATCGTAAGGTACACAGTATTTCTGGTTTAGTATTATTTGTTTATCCTGTACCAAAATGCAATCAGATAAACAAAGTAGCATTTGTTAACAACCAAACACAGCACAGTAAGTGTTTCACGTTTAAAATTAAACATGTACGTTCATCAAACCGAATGTAAGAGTATTTCTATTTGCGAAGTCTTCCCCGATAATTACATTATGACAGTCTTAGGTAATCCCGTCGCCTTAAATTGCCGAAGACTATATGGTTGGTGATCAACTTCTACCCTCACGCAACGAGCGAGGTGGCGAAGTGCAGTCCTAATTCTTCGACAGGACACCGACCAGCGCATTGTCCCGAAACGGCATAAAAAATGCGCTGACATACGCGACAACGGAAAGACCAGGCAGCGCCATATCTCCAGGAAGACGTAGTTCAGAGCCCCTGGTCAACGCCGCCCATAGGTGCAGTTGGGTTGCAGACTTCGAGAGCGTCCGTACTGAGAATACGAAACCGGTACTTAGCCTGCATTCTGCGAGTGGTAATAGTATACAAAGGTACTTGCATGTAGGAGGCACAGGAAGAAAATTAAGCACATTACATCACTTCATAACAAGAAGATAAGTTAGTTTTCTAAAAAAATAAATAGTCTTATTAATTGAAACTTCCTGGCAGATTAAAACTGTGTGCCGGACCGAGACTCGAACTCGGGACCTTTGCCTTTCGCTTGCAAGTTCGAGTCTCGGTCCGGCACACAGTTTTAATCTGCCAGGAAGTTTCATATCAGCGCACACTCCGCTGTAGAGTGGAAATTTCATTCTAGACTTATTAATTATTCATTCAACGTACAGATTATTTTGGATTCCTGCCTCCAGCCATCGCAACTTCTCTCCTTCGTTGTTTGGGTCAGTCACAACAGTTAGAACACTGCTCTAGCGTTCATGAGAACGACTGTTCAAATCCCGGTCCAGTCAGATTTAGGTGTCCCGTGATATCCCTAAATAGCTCCAGGCGGATGCCAAGAAAAGACGCGGCCGATTTCATTGCTCATCCTTTCGTAATCCAAGCTGATGGTTCTACTCTAATGATTGAGATGTCGACGGGACGCTGAACTCTAAAATTTTTCACGTCTCTGTTTAACCACAGGCACACAGCGTGCTGTTAGGTCTGATGTGGTCCTAATGTTCGTTAAAGCAGCGAGGACTGTACATCAAGCGTGCAGTATCGCCGATTATTCCTAAGAGATCGTTAGTTGAAGCTACAAAACGACTAATATCAGCAGTTGTGAGTTTCTTCTTACGCTGAAAGGCGCCACCATAGAGCCCAAGCTGTTCATCTGCGTCATTCGTGCTGGAAGATGACCAGAACCTGTATGTTGTGTGCAAACTGGTTTATTACATGCATCATTCAAGCGGAGTGTCACTGTAGGATTCTGGCCCACATGTTAGCTGAAATGTGTTTCTGAAGATCAAAGGTGTGCGTGTTGTATGTACAAGTTTCCGTTCGAGGAACGTGAAGTGCAGAAACTGTATGCCAACAGCAAAATCAACGCGACCACTGAGGTAATCATCCCACCAAGACACCCTGTTGAATAGCTTTTTGGTAAGCGCCCTGCCCTGCTACGTGATGAAGTTCGTAACTGTCTCCTTCACATTCACGTTCGACAGGATTCGGCTACCCTTCAAGGGACCGAAGACGTAATAATAGCATGGGGAGAAATCTTGACTACGGGTTTGTTACTCAAGTTTCTCCCAATTGTGCGTAATGTATGACGCTGGCCTCTCAGATCGACCTATTTCTTGTGTCGAATCATGGCCACGTTGGAACTAGGCGCGTCTTTCCACAACTGTGGTTTCCGACAGGCATGCTGCCCCACACACCTTCTTCATTGTCGATGGATGTCTACTAGTAGTGGTTCGTCGGCAGCCCAGAAAAGAATAACAGCACGTTTGTTCTCTTTCGACCTATTTCGTAATTGCGTAGCCATAGTTCACGCTACCAAATTTAGAGTACGCATACCAACGCCACACTAATTCCTTGCATACAAGTCGGTGCTTATACACCTGCATCAAGTCGCGCTAGCTTTCATACACTCTGAAACAACGCCTTGAAATGGAAACTTTCGATCGCCCACTAAACATTTATCACTCTAGACATTTGTGAGAGGCCTTACCGTGAATAACAAAGATTAGGAAATTGGTCGCTGCAGGGAGTATTTCACACTGGTGTTTAGCTGTCTCCGGAAAATTCATATTTTATACTTTTCCAGAAGGTTTTACTAATTTCATGGTACATTCAAAACGACTAGAAATTTGTATCCCTACACTTAGAGTAAAATCATTCCTAAATACGTTACGAGAGTACGGTACAGGATATAATAAAGTTGCTTGTCTTGAGCCACTCAATGACAGTGCTGCCTTATCCGTCTTCTGAACCGCAGATAATGTCTCCAATGCACAATGCTGAATCATTATAAACACATTATAACTAGCGGAATGAAACGCTCTTTAACATCTTTCAATAGTAAGTATCATAATAGCTTGCTATCAAAACATGTATCTCTCAAAATAAGCCACAAAGAATGTATCTGTATACACTGACAATGATTCAACAGAACTTAGTGATCTCCTAATTAACAGATTATTTGTTAACTTTGGAAAGCTACACAGCCTTGAATCTGCATGTCGTGTGCTACAAGAGCCCTTGGCAAGTTTATCGGAGAGTTATGGCACTACATGTTATCCTGTAGCGCAGGCCAGTGGCCGAGCGCTTCTAGGCGCTATAGTCTGGAACCGCGCGACCGCTACGGTCGCAGGTTCGAATCCTGACTCGGGCATGGATGTGTGTGATGTCCTTAGGTTAGTTAGGTTTAAGTAATTCTAAGTTCTAGGGGACTGATAACCTGAGAAGTTGCATTGCTTAGAGCCATTTGAACCATTTCTTCCTCTACCTCAAACAATTTCCGTATATTACGGGCTGGTAGTTTGTGGGAGCGGAACTTACGCCCGACAGTTCTGACGTTGCGGTTGATAATGGAAGCAAGAATAAAGTAGTGTGAAGACACTTTCGTGGGATTTGATGACATGGCAAAAGAATTCAATAAAGTCAAATGGTGCAAGATGTTCAAAATTTTTAGTAAAATAGGTGTGAGGTATAGGGAAAGACGGCTGATGTAGCACAAACAAGATGAAACACTAAGAGTAGAAGACCAAGAACAAACCGCTCCTATTAAAAAGAATGTAAGACAGGGATGCAGCCTTTTACCCATACTGTTCAATCTGTGCATCGAAGAAGCAGTGACGGAAATAAAACAACGGTTGAAGAGTGGACTTAAAATTCAAGGTGAAAGGACATCAGTGACAAGATTCGCTTGTAACATCGCTACCCTCAGTGAAAGGGAAGAAAACTTACAGGATGTGCAGAATCGAATGAAGAGTGTGATGAGTACAGCGTTTTGATGGAGGCTAATTCGAAGAAAGACGAAAGTAATAATATGTAACAGAAATAAGAACAGCGAGAAATTTAACAGCGTAATTGCTGATCAGAAAGTAGATATGGAATTACGCAACATAGGCTGCAAAATAACCATGACGGTCGGAGCAGGAAGTGCACCAAAATCAGGATGTCATTGGCAGAAAGGGGTGTCCTGGTCAAGAGAAGCCGTCTGGTATCAAACGTGGGTCTCAATTTGAGGAAGAAATGATGAAAAGGTACGTTTGGAGCACAGAAATGTTTGGTAGTGAAACTTGACCTGTGGGAAAACCGAAACAGAAGAGAATCGAAGCTTTTCAGATGTGGTGCCACAGAAGAATGTTGGAAATTAGGTGGACTGAGAAGGCACGAATGGGGAGGCGCTCTACAGAACAGATGCGGAAGTAATATATGGCAAAACTGACAAGAAGAAGCCACAGGATGGCAGGACACGCATTAAGATATCAGCGAATAACTTTCATGGTACTGGAGAGTGCTGTAGACAGTGAAAGCTGTACAGGGAGACAGCGATTGGAGTACATCCCGCAAATAACTGAGGACGCATGTTGCAAATGCTACTCTGTGAGATGAAGAGCTTGACATAGGAGAGCAATTCGTGGCAGTCCGCGTCAGACCAGTCAGCAAACTGGTGAATCTCACAAAAAAAAAAAAAAAAAAAAAAAAAATGTCAGTACAAACGTGATTCATCCTACCAGGCGACGCGTTTCCATTGATTCACGGGAAAATCTACACTATTACGTGTCCGCTGTACTCTTAATTTCCGATTTTTTTGGGCCATCTTTCGAACACTTTGGGGTCGCGTGATGCGGAGCACCATATTCAACAATGAGTCCACAATAGCGTTCTGTAACATACTTGTGCCAGCACCGGCACTGTACTGTGACGCCATTTTTGTCAAAAATGGCAGGCTTTCCTCATTACATGGCGGGCTATCCTCTGACCTCCTGTTCTTCGGCGACGAAGTTCAACCTATCGTCTAGTCGTATATTCACCATCCAGTTTCTATAGCCACCCACGACAGTATCATGCCCACAGCCGACCAGCTTCATCGTTTCCATGTTCCCTGGTGGCTGGTTATAACAATAATCCTTTTTCAAAATCACTCATGACAATTAATATCCCCATTTGCTGCCGGTGTTAACGCAAGAATGATCCCCCATAGACCTGCCCTCCGATTACATACTTTCCTTACGTATTCGCTTCATGTGACGGCCACAACGCGCGCGCGCGTACGCATGTATGTATACATTGATGAGCCAAAACTTTATGATCACCTGCTTAATAGCTTATTTGTCTGTCTTTAGAACGAATTACATCATTAACTCTGGGTATCATGAATCTGACAATTTGTTGGAGCTATATGACATTTGGTGTCTACTCACAGGTCATGTAATTCTCGTAAATGACAGGCCGCTGATTTGAGTACGGGGTGATGGACCCAACAGCGACCCAGATGAGCTCCATAGGATTTACATCAGGCGAATTTCGTCGCCGAGAGATCAACGTGAATTCACTATAATGCTCCTCAAGCCAACGTAGCACGGTTCTGGCTCCGAGACACGGACAGTGAAACTGCTGAAAGACGACATCTCCATCAGGGAAGATGTCAAGTACGAAGGCGTGCAGGTAGTTCGCAGTTGCCCGCGTGTCTTCGATTGCTTTCACAGGGCCCATGCAAACTCAGGAGATTGTCTCCCATAACGTAATACTGCTCCTGCGTCAGCGGCGAACTGCACGACGACGGCGTTTTCCGAGACGATCGTCGACCTAGTGTAGGAAAAACGGTATTCATCCGACGAGCAGACATGTTTCCATTCATGGACGGTAGAATCTCGATGGTGCAACTGTAATTGCCGATATCGTTCGGTCAGCATGTGACTACGTAGGGGTGGTGTGTGAAGAGCCCCATATTGAACAATGTACGATGAACCGTGTGCTCCGAAACAATTCTGCGTGCATCAGCATTGCGCTCTTTCGGCAGAGATTCCACCACCTATCCTCCTTTACAGAGCAAACAAGCCTCCAAGCTCCACGTTCTGTGAAGAAATACAAACCTGTAATGAAACTTGCTGCACTTCTTTCAAATTTTCTCTATTCACTGTCTCAATCCTGTCTACTATTTAAGTGAGAAATGTTCAAATTTTGGTAGAACGAGGGTTTTGTAGCCCTACACCCTTTGTGGGTTATCTACCGTTCCTGAGTATGCTTCCACTGGATAAGTGTACGGAGCCTGCCTTACCTGCGGTTAGTTTCATGTAGCCATTCGGCTTATCCCGTTAGCTTTAAGGTTCGTCACATAATCCACTTGCGCGCGATCGTGAGGAGGACCTTCTAGTCCGTAAATAGATGCCGGTATAGTTTGTGTCCAGTTGTGAGATTCTAAACGCCGTACCTCGTGGACGGTACGAGTAGCAGCTACATTTTTCCGGCTGTTCCAGCGGTCAGGCGGCTGTCTGCCAATAGTCCATTACAGGCCGTGGACGCGGCTGGCAGCGCTACGGCACGTTTTATGGCACAGCCGACGATTAGGCAAGCCGTTAATGGCGAATCGCGGTGCGGCTGGAGAGCCAGCTTCCAGCGCTCCTCGCGTACACAGAGCACACCGCACTGCAAATGCGTTCTGTGTTGTCAAAGACATGTCTAACAAGTTGCTGTCGTCACTCTGTCCATGAATATTTAGCACTCCTTCTTAAGTACACAGAAAATTCAATACTGGCGATACTGGTCAATGAAGTGACGCATCTCACTGTCTACAAATTGTAGGCCGTTCACAATCAGCTACTTTTTCGGCGACCTGTTCGACTTCAGTGTTTACCAACTCGGTCCTACAAGATGCCAAAAGAAAACACATTTTCCGAACTCAGGAAAACGATCCTTGTTTGGTTGGGTATTTCTATGACTTTTTATTCCCTCTATTTTTAGGGCTATAAGTCATGGGTTAAAATATATTACCTATCGGTTTACGAACTCTTTCACTACCTTAAGCTGCTGAGCCCGCCCCGTTAGCCGTCTTGCTAGCGCACAGCTTTCCGGATTGGGAAGGAGCACCTAGTGCCCAGTACGAGTCCGTGCGGCTGTTCGGGATGGCGTATCCAGCAATGGCTTTCTTTTTATTGCGCTGTTACTACAGAATCCACCCTTTGCTGCTCACGCAATTTCTAAGTTTGGTGGTGATATATAATCGTCGATAAGTGGACCAACGCTGGCAATTGCGCATCTCGGTTGTTGGGAACTTGTCGGGTGGATTCACAATGCTGCTGCCTAGGTTGCCGCAAACTGAATTGTGATTTAAGAATCTTAAAAGCGGGGAAGTACTTTGAAAGTCTTTTATTAATGAATCATTTACAATCACTTCAAACTACAGTACTTGGTCGCGGATTCGATTTTCACTACGTCCAGACGAGAGCCATGTGTAAAGATGACGAATCAGTGAGATGATAGTACTTTGCACTTTGATTGATTGCGCTAGTGGATTCATCAACAATATTACTTAGAATATTGAGCTTTCCCTCACTCTACGGTTGAATGCTGTTTGTTCGTGGACGCTTG
The DNA here is from genome assembly GCF_023898315.1 of Schistocerca nitens. NCBI lineage: Eukaryota > Metazoa > Arthropoda > Insecta > Orthoptera > Acrididae > Schistocerca > Schistocerca nitens. The sequence continues at coordinate 176,557,455 of NC_064618.1, forward strand.
TCGCCGCGTACACAAACATACACCGGTTCATGTGGAATATACACTCCTGGAAATTGAAATAAGAACACCGTGAATTCATTGTCCCAGGAAGGGGAAACTTTATTGACACATTCCTGGGGTCAGATACATCACATGATCACACTGACAGAACCACAGGCACATAGACACAGGCAACAGAGCATGCACAATGTCGGCACTAGTACAGTGTATATCCACCTTTCGCAGCAATGCAGGCTGCTATTCTCCCATGGAGACGTGCAGACCGCGTGAGACGACGCTTCATCCAGTCCCAAACATGCTCAATGTGGGACAGATCCGGAGATCTTGCTGGCCAGGGTAGTTGACTTACACCTTCTAGAGCACGCTGGGTGGCACGGGATACATGCGGACGTGCATTGTCCTGTTGGAACAGCAAGTTCCCTTGCCGGTCTAGGAATGGTAGAACGATGGGTTCGATGACGGTTTGGATGTACCGTGCACTATTCAGTGGTGTACGGCCAGTGTAGGAGATCGCTCCCCACACCATGATGCCAGGTGTTGGCCCTGTGTGCCTCGGTCGTATGCAGTCCTGATTGTGGCGCTCACCTGCACGGCGCCAAACACGCATACGACCATCATTGGCACCAAGGCAGAAGCGACTGTCATCGCTGAAGACGACACGTCTCCATTCGTCCCTCCATTCACGCCTGTCGCGACACCACTGGAGGCGGGCTGCACGATGTTGGGGCGTGAGCGGAAGACGGCCTAACGGTGTGCGGGACCGTAGCCCAGCTTCATGGAGGCGGTTGCGAATGGTCCTCGCCGATACCCCAGGAGCAACAGTGTCCCTAATTTGCTGGGAAGTGGCGGTGCGGTCCCCTACGGCACTGCGTAGGATCCTACGGTCTTGGCGTGCATCCGTGCGTCGCTGCGGTCCGGTCCCAGGTCGACGGGCACGTGCACCTTCCGCCGACCACTGGCGACAACATCGATGTACTGTGGAGACCTCACGCCCCACGTGTTGAGCAATTCGGCGGTACGTCCACCCGGCCTCCCGCATGCCCACTGTACGCCCTCGCTCAAAGTCCGTCAACTGCACATACGGTTCACGTCCACGCTGTCGCGGCATGCTACCAGTGTTAAAGACTGCGATGGAGCTCCGTATGCCACGGCAAACTGGCTGACACTGACGGCGGCGGTGCACAAATGCTGCGCAGCTAGCGCCATTCGACGGCCAACACCGCGGTTCCTGGTGTGTCCGCTGTGCCATGCGTGTGATCATTGCTTGTACAGCCCTCTCGCAGTGTCCGGAGCAAGTATGGTGGGTCTGACACACCGGTGTCAATGTGTTCTTTTTTCCATTTCCAGGGGTGTATAATGTAACTTATATTATAAAACAACCAATGAGCAGTACAGCGCGAGATGTTGAAGCGTATTCGTCGTTGGGCCACAAATAATGTAGATTTAAACACTGTCAATCGGGTTGGAACACCCCTTGAACATTTTGTAAAAATTAAAATCTCTTGTTGCCCATTTCCATGTTTTACGGATTAAATAAAATTCTAAAAAATCCGCCTTCTACATAATGTAATGTTTTTTTTCGTTTAGTCTCCATCGTTTAAACAATACACGTGCAGCGATTAAAAGGAGATCCATACATAATTAGATGTAGGCGTCGAAAAATATGGACAAGCAACTTGCTGAAGGAGTATTTTAAAACCTTAGACGGTCATAATTTGAGTAAACTCTCCTAACGTGAAAACATTACGAGCAGCTGAACATACCTTTGCAAAGACCAATCCTTCTTTGGTAAGAATATTTAGAGCTATTCTTTTAATCTGTTGATTATAATTATAGCCTATAGTTTGGTAGTTTTGCCATGCTGGCTTACTTCTCCGTAGTTGTTGCAAACATATTTACGAGTGGAGAGAAATATACTGTGTTAATAATCTCAGAGGTCTGTGGGCAGAAGCTATTCTAATAGAATTTATGATGATTTTTGAAATGACGAAGATACACGGTTATAACAATGAGCAAAACCATGTTTTACTAGATAATTAAACAAATGGCTTTGAGGACTTACTCTGCTTTATGGTATTACAACGCACTCTGTTCTCGCTTTAGCATACACCTCTGCTTTCAGCTTTGTAACAAAAATGGAAAGCAACACAAATAGTTGTGGTCAGTAATTAGTTACAATTTTTTAATGCCAAGTTGAATTTATGCTAAGTACATCCTCTCCGTCACAGTTTGTATGATTATCGATACAGTTAAGACTATGATAGAGGACTGATCCACTACTCAAGGTCGTACTTAGCATTTAAAGAAATTAACTTCCTTAAATAAGCAGAACATTAGAGCACACCAGTTTAACAGCTACAGGACAGAAAATATGTCCAACAATTGATGAAGAGACGTTCACTGGTTTACACGTGTATTAATAAATAGGAGAGCGAAAGTTGTGTGTCAGAACTGTAGAACGTTTTGGCGACAGCCTGAGTGATCTCGAGGATTGACGATTGCTTATTCAAGTTACATCGATGAAGTAGGAGATGTGATGAAATATAATTGCTCGTCAAATCAGTTGCCTCCCCTAGTCTCCTGAGGCGTCAGCACTCGGTAAACACTTGAGCTGTGAAACTAAGCAGTAAGTCTACTAGACCTTGCTGCAGACTACAGCGATTGTGGAAGTACGTCTTCACCATTCGGAGGCCAACTTCAATGTCCATGTTGCTGCTCTCCGGACACTATTTAAACACTCAGATTAAGATACAAAAAGTAAACCAACGAAAGTGAAACTGCTTTTTGTGACCACTCTAAGCGGATCTTTTTGTAGACGTTCTGGTGGGTCCGGTCTATGACGTTAATCTGCATGGTCCGTGCGACTTTTGGCCCGCAATTCGCATTGCAGTTAGATCAGTGCACGTGATACCCGAAATGGTTAAAATTGAACAAAGCGCCAGAGGCCACTTGAAACGCAATCCGATTTTGTGCTGATTCTGTCAGTTAGTGAGCCCTTATTTTGACCAAAATATACCGTCGGTACCTCAAGCACAAAACTGTGCTACGCTGGTCTACAAGTAATATCGATCACCTGAAACCCAATTCGAACTTTTCTCATATGACATCATAGCCATGGATGTACGTAGATGGATGCAATATTCCTTTACTTCTGAAAAGCATTTTCTTGTCAGATCTTTATACGATTATTAACCAGCGCACGATCCTATGTGGTATGAGGTGAAATTGATGATTGACTGAGGCTATCTTGGTAGGAAATACTCCACATGTTATATTGGATGGTGAGTCATCGATTGACGCAGAAATAACTTCCGTTGTACTCCAGGATAGTGTGCTGCGACCATTGCTATTCATGTTGTATACGAATGAGCTTGCAGAAAATATTAATAGTAACCTGAGAAAGTTTCGGACACGGATTTTTCGATATATAGGAGCAAAATAAACTGCAGGTGGATACCCTTGTCCGAAAGCATCATCTACTGAGGCATAGAGAATCGCATTCGTAGGAAACAGGGCCTGTGTACGCAGCAACTAGCTCCATCTTTTCAATTTTCATTCGTGGCAATCATTCGCAACCACTGAATACCAAACAACATTGCGAGACGTTCCGCGTACTGTCCGTCAGCGTACTAAGCCACATTTGCTGTCGAAAGTTCACTCTGGTAGCAGGCAGTAGCGCCTAGATTTTCGACGCTCTGTAGCGTAATTGGATGATATTTTCGGACACAGGTTCCTATCCTCCATTTCTTCCTGAAGACGCACTCTACAACTCCTTGATTTGCGTCATAACGTTTCTGGGACAACCAGTATAAAATAAAAATAGTTTATTGACGTCAATAGATGTTGAGACCACTATACAGAATACCCGTAGAACTAAGGAATATCACCTCTCTCGCCGCTTCGGGAGGACACAAATTTAGTATTAATATTGTCAATGTAATACTTAAGCCCCCTCCTTTCACAAACTTAAGTTTCTATGAAAAATTCTTCTTTCTGAGTGGTATTAAGTTTTGTTTTTTTCTCCTTTTACATCACTGCAATTGGGGACTAAGTATCTCTGCCATTTCACTTCTTTGTTCTGCAGTAAAATGTGTAAACATGCATCACTGTTATGTTAACCTAAGTACTTATTATTAGGATGTCTATTTTAGAGTACGCGATATTTCAATTTTATGTACTAAATGAAATGTACGTGATGAACTGTTGGATGAGAGAGACAGAGAGAGAGAGAGAGAGAGAGAGAGAGAGAGAGAGAGAGAGAGAGAGAGAGAGAGAGAGAGAGGAGGACAGGGAGGGAGGGACAGAGGGAGAGAGGGAGAGAGAGCAAAATAAAGTTGTTTCGTGAGTGTTTAGAAAGTCATAGCGGATTTAAAGCAGTTAAAACTCTTCTTCTACACATAAACGTGAAAGAATTCGCGCGTGTGTTAGGTCTAACAGAAACTAACTAACTGCATACACATATTCCGCGAGTTTACTTGATTCCCAATTAATTCTAATTTCGAACATTTTAACTGCCGGAACGCACCTCTTCAACCATACAACGTTCTTCCATATAAAGGTATTTTAAATCTACTGTGCCCATAAGATGTAGTGACTTTAAAAACAAGGAAATGAAAGGAAATCCCTGAGAGTTGGCGGAACGCCGTTCCAGCGCGTTCCGGCCGAAATTAAACAATATCTGCACTTTTTTGAACCGTGAACCTGGACGAAGTAGCTGTTTCTTGTGGCAGAAATGTGACTGAGATCCAAATACTCACTCTAATGAATGACAATAATGGTTACTACCGACCAGCCGACATCCAGCGGGAGACTAAGGAGGAACTTCACCGTCCGCAAACAGATCATTCAGTCTTCATGAGGAGTCAACAGTCGAATTTTAGGATCAATGGACGTGCTTCAGCTTCGGCATCACCACCTAGATGCTAACGACACCGTAGTTTCACATCCGCAATCGCAAAGACTCTGGAAGCAGAATGAGATTTTCACTCTGCGACGGAGTGTGCGCTGATATGAAACTTCCTGGCAGATTAAAACTGTGTGCCCGACCGAGACTCGAACTCGGGATCTTTGCCTTTCGCGGGCATCCCCCAGGCTGTGGCTAAGCCATGTCTCCGCAGTATCCTTTCTTTCAGGAGTGCTAGTTCTGCAAGGTTCGCAGAAGAGCTTCTGTACAGTTTGGAAGGTAGGAGACGAGTTACTGGCAAAAGTGAAGCTGTGAGTACAGGGCGTGAGTCGTGCTTCGGTAGCTCAGATGGTAGAGCACTTGCCCGCGAAAGCAAAGGTCCCGAGTTCGAGTCTCGGTCGGGCCCACAGTTTTAATCTGCCAGGAAGCAGTTACAATAATTTAACAACGTAAATTTATTTTCAGGACTTCATCAAATACGAGCTTTTCAAATGACGTTTTTCTTCAGTAGCTTATTCTAGTCCTCGCAGTCTCATTGTTTCCCAGATCATTTCCCTATCACTACAATTTGGAAATTCCAGTCCTATTCAGAATTTTAAAAAATTATTTACCTTTGCTTACCGTTATGTATGTGTTTATCTATCCATTTGGGACGTTCTCCATAATATACGCCTACAATAATTTTTTTAGGAAACGTTAAGTGTGTGTTGTAATTTGCTAAAAGCTGGAATGATTTATATAATTTTCTTTTGCTGCAAGATCTAAGTACAATCGTGTGGGTAGGCGGCGTTGCTAGCACAGCTATAGGAGAATTTGAGGAGGAAACTGCGAATGATAAGGAGAGATATTGATAGCAATGTGTGGAGTATAATCTTAAAATGTGTAACCGTTTTTCTCAACACAACGAGATCTACGAAAATGCATGAATACAGCATACAAGGAAGTCACGCAGTGTAATTGATTATCTTATAGGGAAAGAAGTAATAATCATACTAAGGAGGATGATTGCAGTGTGCCGGGGAGAAGGTGAACGTGACTGTTCCCTGCTTCTGTGTGCAATTTGGTTTCGAAACAATTCTAATGACAATTGAGAAAAATTGGACCAATCACTGTGCAGAGCTCTTCAGTTGAATTTTTGTACAAGTTGAGGTTGAGTGGAAAGCTACATCAGAGTAATGATACGACAGTGGAAGTAGTGTAGAAAGCAATTGTGAAAGCTATTCATTAAGCTGCCTGTGACAATCATGTGAGAACATATCTGGCAAATCGAAAAGTTTGGCGGGATGATGATATTGCTGGGAAGACGAAGGAGAAAAAGGAGGCTTGTAAGCAGTAAGTCTGATGACAGAATTAGCTGTGTAAAATGAGGGGAGAGGCAAGGAATGCAAAGCAAAGCAAAGCAAATTGTACCACACAGGGACTTAAATGTGGAGAAATTAGTAGCTGTGTAGGTACTTCAAAGTCCACAGAAACATGGAAGGTTGCAAAACAGCTAAGAATAAATGACAGAAGTAGTGTAAACTTAAAGCTGGTGATTACATTTTATGAAACTTCCCCTTTAAACAATTTTACACAACTGTGCTTAACCTGACGCACAATATTTTTTTAGCGCAACGCAATCTGACTTTCAACACACAATGTTTTGTTAGCGCAACGCAATCTGACTTTCAAAATTCTCTACAAGAGAATGGCCCTGACTAACATTAAACTATACCTTTCACAAATCACTTACCTCACAAAAATCTTCGCTGCTCAAGCTACTGCAATACAGCGAGCGCCACTACTGCCAGCTAAATAAAAGATTCAAACTAAGGAAGGCACTAACTACTGATAGGGATAGTTAGCAAATGAATGATATTAATAGAGAACAAACAATGTATTTACCTTGATATCATGACAAATTACAAAACTCCGCCATCTCTCTCCCCACATCCACCACTGCTGGCGGCTCACCTCCAACTGCGCAACGTTACGCGCTGTTCACAGCCAGCTGCCTAACACTACAATGGTTGAGTATTACAACAATGCAAAGCAGCCACAGACTGCACACGGCACAGCCGGTGTTTTTCATACTGAGGTGGCGTTACCAATAAAAAAACCTAAACAGCCTACTTACATAGCCCCCATGCTCCCCACAAAAAATTTTACAAATTTTGTTGGGCAGTGGGCAACACATATTTGTTAAAATTTTTCATAATCGTAATTACAATAACAAAGAAATCAAATGCACACACTTATTGGTTCAAATGGCTCTGAGCACTATGGGACTCAACTGCTGAGGTCATTAGTCCCCTAGAACTTAGAACTAGTTAAACCTAACTAACCAAAGGACATCACACACATCCATGCCCGAAGCAGGATTCGAACCTGCGACCGTAGCGGTCTCGCGGTTCCAGACTGCAGCGCCAGAACCGCGCGGCCACTTCGGCCGGCCACACACTTATTGATACAATGTTGGTCAAAAGCTAAAATTTTTTCTCACAGTCCATAAAGACAGTCCTGATCATTCATCACATTGCAGTGTTTTTCTCAAAGTCTGAGCAGTAAAAGAAAATGCACACGTAAGCAGTGGATTTCCATGCAGTCTTGAAGAAGTAGTGTTGCCCTTCCAACGGAAAGACAGTGCTGACTCTTGACATGCTGACAGGTAATGGGCCACAACAGAGCAAACCCACAGCGGAGTCAGTCGAAGTTTTGAAGAGTATTGGTGGGTAGGTCATCACAGAGCAGACCCACTGTAGTCCTGGTAGAGATTATGGTATTGGTGGGCCACCAGAGGTGCAGACCCACTGCAGTCCTTGTAGAAATAATGGTATTGATGGATCATCAAAGATGCAGACCCACTGCAGTCCTTGTAGAGATATAATGGTACTGGTGGGCCACCAGAGGCGCAGACCCACTGTAGTCCTTGTAGAGATGGCCAGCATCCATCTGTTGTGACTGTGCAGGTACACAATCACCATTGAAGAGTCTTGCGGATAATATAACAAGTCCATAACCACCACTTGTGCACTCACAAAGTTGTTGGAATTGTCCTTAGAACAAGCAATGCTGTTATCCAGTCCCTTGCTGAATTATTAACACACGTGCAAACACTAACAGTCCCTACTTGTCACATATTGTCCATATACTATGACCAACAAAAACGTGTGCAGTGAAATGTAACTTACAAGTTGCTTAATTTGATGACCTGGTGTCAATTACAATTTTATAACATAAGAACACAATAACAAAGATACAAAACACATCATTCAAGAACATAACAATACAAATAACAGTTGCGGTAATAGGGGCTTTACAAAAGAATAGAAATAAACATATACATCAGTGTTACAAAAATAATGACATAAGTACATACATAAAGATCAGAATAACTTTTGGAACATCAACATCACACATGAGCATTAAAACAGAACAGATAAATGTCTAAACATCTTTACAAAGTAAATAACATAGTATTTGAAAAATTATACAACATAAATCTTATTAGCTAAACACATAAAGACAGGAAAAACACAAATATAAAAGAGTACACAAACACATAGTGAGATAACACAAAAGGAAAGGACAGGGTTCGTTTTCAGTGTAACTTTTGGTACTGCAGTATTTTGCGAACAAAACCTTTTTTGTTCTTGGAGATCTCCCTTCGTTCATCATTATTCCCAAAAAGTCCTATCTGTACCTCTTTTCTGTGTTCCAACCATATTTCTTTCAAAATAGTTAGTTCTTAGTGCACAATACTCATTTTTGCCAAATCTGTTTCTTATATAGTCTACCCCTCTTACGCTAACTTAAATCTACTGAGCTCAGATGCTAAACTAAGGGACGAGGCAATGCAGCATCACATAAAACAATTAATATAAACAGCAATGAAAAAAAACGCAGATTTGCGAAGCAAGCAGCATTAAGAAATTAGCAAAGCAATTGTAATATTACAACTAATCTAAGGCAATGTGCAACAAATAATAACAAGAAATCATTAGTAAAACTGGCTTAACAGAATAATACAAAGTCAAATTCAATAACACTATGCCTGGCAAACAGCAGCAACTTATACCTAAACATGACATAGCTCAAGCAGAAAAAATATTACAGTAAAAATGGCCATGTTTAAAACTTACGTCACATCTTAACACTAGAGTGATGCATCACAAAAACTTACTCTACGAAAAAAATTAACAAGTAGTTGAAAAGAAAATTATGTATGCAGTTCCTGTTATTAGTCCCTTCTTATTGGTCTTTCCATTCCAAGAGCTCCTTTTTCGAAGAATGTGGGTCATAAAATAATTATTTAATAGATCTGTTGACAGAAAGTGTCCACATTAGCAAATGAATTTTTTTTTTTTTTTATAAAACCTATGCTGCAACACAGCTGGAAACTAGATATCAAATGAAATAAGCAACTATGAAAGGCAAAGCATAAAAATATCATTCAATAGTCATGTGACATTTCATAAGTTAGTGGAAAAATCTCTCAACTAGAGAGACAGTAGTCATAATCAGGTGTATAGACATAAAAATATTTCTCGTCATTTCATTAGGCATCCAGTGTAATCATATGTTTTCAAGTTCGACGGTGTCGTTTTTGCGATGCTTTCTACAAAAGAATGTCAGAAGCGAGGTTAATGGCCTCCCTTTTTGTTTTTCTACCTGTGCCGCTGGAAGGCTAATGGCCCTTTTTTTTTTTTTTTTTTTTTTTCGGGCGGCTGTCGCCCTGGTGGGTGCCCGCGACGCATTACGTGCAGGTGGTCACTTAACTTTCGTACGGAAATATTTACGACAGCAGTTTTCGCTACAATGGCAGACTTATATAAAAATTTCATAGGTCAAGCATTTGTGTTACAAATCTGTAGAAACAAAATCCTATAAATATAAGTGTCCAAAAAAAATATTCGTCAGCATTGTGATACATTCACGCATTTACACACATTTCATAATTCTAAAAGTACGATTCTCGGTTTCCAACATCCTTTTCCACAAAGCAGAGTTCCTATCCACTATTCATTACTCCTTACCTTATTATACATATACATATTCGTCGACACTTCAATATTTCATCGTAACATACGTATCATAATCAGATTCCTTACTGTAACGTATTGTTGTGCTACGAAAAAGGCTGTCTCATTGTAGCTATACCACAAAAGTTACTACTAAAACATGTTTTACTTTCCAGAAGAAGTCAGAAAAACTGTGCAGATATAAAACAGATACACCGCAAAAGCAACAAGGTAAATTGTGTCACACATTAGTAGCGTCGTGATATAGTCGTGTAGCTGTCAAATAAACTAACCACTGTGTCACCTGGTACCTCTCAGAAAGCACCTTGAATCCATAATGTATTTGCAAGTAAACCAAAATGTTGCATTAAAAAAAAAACAATTATCTTTCAATAAACGGTTTTACGTGTGAAATGTGGTGTAAACCTTTACTCTTCCTAGTACGCAGAGTTTCAACTTCAACGCAATTATTATGTGGTATACGTCGGATTCTGTAAGGTCCATTGTAAACTAGAAAGAATTTGTGACTCAAGTGTTTCTTCTTATGTGACAATGAATGAGCTTTAATGAGAACTTTCTGACCAATATACAATTTCTTTGCATTTGCTTCACCGTGTAGTTTTCTCCTTTTATCTGCTGCAGATTTTATATTTTTAAGAGCCAAATCAATTATGTCTTTGTGTCGAAGTTTACGTGTATTCGGGAAAGGTACAAGCTCTCTGATTCTGTTCGGTGGTTTTTCATTCTTCAGCACAAGAGTAGGTGGTAAAGCAGTGGAGTCATGAGGCATTTCATTCAGCACGTTTTGAAATAAGTGTAAATATCTGTCCCAATGCTGATGCTTTCTGTGACAATAAAGTCTTCAAAGCTTATTGATTTCTTTCATAATCCGTTCGGAGGGGTTACAATGTGGTGAGTACAATGAAATAAAAACAGGTTTGATTTTATGGTTGCGAAGCATGCGAGACCAAACAGCAGATCTGAATTGCGGTCCGTTATCTGAAATGACTTTAGCAACGTGGCCAACTTCACGTAAGAAATTTTTAACAAAGGCGTTGGATACAGATCGTCCAGTGGCTTTACGTAACGGAGTGAAAGAAACAAATTTGGAAGTAAGTTCAACAGCGACTAGAACGTACGAAAATCCATTCGATGTTCTGACAAGGGGTCCCAATAGATCAACTGCAGCAAATTCTTTTAATTTAGAAGGAATAATAGGAAACAACGGAGCACGATGTGAGACAGTAGATGGTTTCGCCTTTTGACAAAGTTTACAAATAGACAAGACTCTTCGAATTCTCTTTTCCATATTGTTAAAATAACAAGTCGTTCGAAGAATATGATAACATTTTCGTGGACCAAAATGTGCGTAGCTGAAATGAATGTACCAAATGAGCTTATTAACAAAATCGTCAGGAATGCAAAGTACCCATAGCTTGTCATCAACAGTGCAGCGTTTGAACAGTATGTTGTTTCTAACCAGATAATAATGCCGAATCTGTGTGTGTGTCTTTTCATGCCATTTGCTTTTGATGTCTTTCCAAATCGGATCTTTATCTTGTTCATGAGCAATGTCCTTTAAAGATGTGGTGATGAAGTTTTCAAAGGCGACTTTCTGAATGTAAAGAATACTGAAATTTTTCTCGAGGTTGCCTTCTGTGTTACTTTTCTCAAGCCCAGCCGGTGCGCGTGACAGTGCGTCCGCAACAATGTTCTCCTTGCCGGGAATGTAGACTATTGTGAAGCGGAATTCTTGCAGAAACAATGCCCAACGTTTTAACCTGTCATGATTTAATTTTGAGGACATAAGAAATTGTAATGCACGATGATCACTGTATACCTTTACGTGCTTACCAGAAAGAAAGAAACGGAATTTGTTAAATGCCCAAACGATAGCTAAAGCTTCTAATTCAGTAACGGAATAATTTTTTTCAGATTTTGTTAGCACTCGGCTAGCAAAAGCAATGGTTTTCTGAACAGTAGTGTCATTTTCTGTGGCTTCTTGAAATAAATGGGCACCAAGACCGACTTTAGAAGAATCCGTGCTAAGGCAGAAATCTTGTGACAGATCTGGATGAGCTAGAATTGGCGCGTTAAGTAGCGATTCTTTCAAAGAATTGAATTCCAACTGTGCTTGTTCGTCCCAGTTCCAAATAGTATTTTTTCCAGTGAGAGAACAAAGTTTTGGTGTAACAAGGATTTGCATATTCAGAAAACGACGGTAAAAATTTACGAGACCTAGAAAACTGCGGACTTGTTTTTTTGTGGCTGGAACTGGAATGGCTCTGATTGCATCTAACTTTTCAGGATCCAGCTGAATGCCTTCAGAAGAAATAATATGTCCCAAAAACTTCACCTTTGTCCTACCGAATTCAGACTTTTCCAAGTTAACTGTAATTCCAGATTCTGCAAAAATACGTAACAAACTGTTGAGGATGCGATTATGTTGTTCCCATGAAGCTTCTGCTATTAGAATATCGTCCACATATAAGGTGATGTGACGTTTTAAGAACTCAGGTAATATGGACTTTAGCCCGCGAATGAATGCTGCCGAAGAAATGTTCAAACCAAAAGGAAGTTTCCGAAACTGATAACAAACGCCGAAACAAAGGAAAGCTGTGTATTTTCTACATTCTGGATGAAGTTCGATCTGATAAAAGCTGGATCTGAGATCAATGGAAGACAACACTTTTACACCATTAAAATTTTGAAGAAGTTCTTCCAACGTTTGCGGCCAGTCTGTTTCAGGAATAATAATAGTATTGATTTGTCTCGAATCTAAGACAAGCCTGATCGATCCATTTTTCTTCTCAACAACATGTAATGGATTGTGAGCTTACTGCAGGCTCAATAATGCTCTCGTCAAGCATAGATTGTATTTCTGTTCTAACACGGTCCCTATAATATGCTGGAATTACGTATGGTCTAACACAAAATTTAGTATGCTCACGAACACGAAATTGGTATTGAAATCCCTTGATCGTTCCTGTTTTGTGAGTAAAAACTGTGGTATGTGCTTGTAAAATCTCAAAAAAGTCCTGCCTATCACTATTATTATAATTGTCAATTGTTTTAATTTTATTCTGAATTAACTCATTAGATTCATATATGCCGTCGATATCATCCCTGTCAGTACTTGCAGAGTGATTGTTAGTGTCTAGTTCCGTAGAAAATTCCAAACTGTTGTCTAACAGAAGGTAAAGCCGATTAATTTCCTCGTCATGGTTTGAGAGCCAATCTTCAAATTTCAAAGCTATTGACTTGCCTTCTTTCTCTAAACTTATTTCAGCTTCGTGAAAGTTTAAGATTGCTTTGTATTCACTCAAAAAGTCTACTCCTAGTATAATTTCCGTCGACAATAATGGAACAATAAGAAAGTTCATAGAGAAGCTGTGGCTTTGACAGAAGAATTCTAAGTTGGTTTGTTGGCGTACATCTACACTTTTTCCAAAGATTGCACCTTGTAATTTAATCTTACGTAACGGAAGTGTGGGGCAATCGTTCGATATGTTGCATTTTCTAAAAGCTGTTTCACTAATTACTGAAATGGGACTGCCAGAGTCAAGTACTGCCGTAAATTTTACGTCATTTACTGTAATGTGAATCACAGGATATGCAATGTTGTAATGTTTTACGTCGTGTTCTTGGAGTAAGATGTCCCTAATGTCTTCCATTTTTACGTAATTACTTGCTACGGCAGCTGCGTCGTTAGTGTCACACGTGCGTTTCGTGGCTGCCAGCTGTATGAGTCACTGCCTATTGTCTCTTTGTTGGCGCGCGTCATTATTGGGGTTTGGAGACCTAACTTCTACAAATTCACCATGACGAGACGGCCCTGCCCTGTTTAAATCCCGCCAGTTCTGATGCAATTCAGGTCTGTCGTTACGATCACATCGTCTGTCGTCATGTCGGTAGTTTCTGTGGTTTCTTTCTTGTCGGTTAAGTGGTGGAGAATTTCTCCCTGAATCGTGACTGCGCGCTGGACCGTTGCGTCTAAAGTTATTCTGTCCCTCGTAATAATAATTGTTTTCGTTCCCATATTGTCTGTTTCTCTGATTATCTCTGTGATAGTCATTACCGCGGAGAGGTGATCTTTCCCTGTAATTATTACTACTCTGCCAACGGTTGTTATACGGGTGGTGTCTGTTTCGGTCACGATTTGTGTTGTGAGAATAGCCTTGTCGCGTCCAGTTATTATTTCTTTCATCGCGGAATTGCGACGGATGTGATCTGTAATTGTTGTGCTCGTGGGTTCCGCGATTGTCAGTGTCAATTTCCAGTTCTTGTAAGAGTCCTCGAAATGCTTCAATGTCGTCTTTGCAACGTCCTGCCAAAATAATGTGTCGCAAATGTTCAGGCAGTTTGATTAAGCAAATGCGGATGAGTTCTGAGGGGCTGTATGGGTTTGACAGGTACTGATTCTTGTGCAACATGTCTTCAAAATATTTCACAAGACTGGAGAATTCATATTGTTCGAAATGTTTCATCATTATGATGCTATGTTTTACTCGGTCTTGTGTGGCTTGAGACCAATATGCTGAGAGGAAGGCATGGTAAAATTCTCCTTCACTATGACAATCGTGAATGACCGAACGCATTCTTACAGCTGGTTCATTCTCTAAATAGCCACGCATAAATTCTAATCTGTGTTCTAATGACCAGTTGGGAGGAAAACAATGAGAGAATTGATGGAGCCACGCTTGTGGATGAATGTCGTTGGCAGAATTTTTAAACGTTTTGAATTTACGTGTAGTAATGAACAGCTTATAGTCAAAGTCATCATGTCGGCGAGTCGCATATCGGTCATTGTTACGTCGTTTCGGCGGTTCCATTTCAAAATTCGGTGCACCTTGCCAATTTCTTTCATAATTTCCGAAATGCGCTGTGTTATTATTTTGTGGCTGTTCCGTATTTCTATGTCTCTCTTCCTGTATTGGGGCGCGAGTGTCCTCTGAAATACGTAATTCTTGTATTACCTCTGTCAGCTGATCTTGTACTTCCCGGATTTCTCTTTGGTGTTGATTCAGATTTTGTTTCAGTTTCCTAATTTGTTCGCTCTCTTCTGTGTCATTAAAGACTACCGGTTTTGTGTCATTCAGATTTTCATCTACCTTCGTAGATAAATTAGTGAACTGATCCGAAAGTTCGGCTACTTTCTCTGATAGTGTACTTATTTCCTCAGTGTGTTTTTCTGAACCAAGTTTCAGAGTATCTACTGTGTCCTTTAAATTTTCTTGAGTTTTTGCAAGTTGCGTAACCGAATCGGTAAATGCAACTGAGTCAATTTTAGCCAACAAGGTCTCATGATTTTCATGAACAATGGTTTGCAGTTCTTTTATAGCTGCTTCGTGATTCTGTAATGCATTTTCATGCCGCGAAAAAATAGGTTGAAAATGCTCACAAATTTGTGTTTTTACGTCATTACAGACTTTTTGACATTTCGATTCAATGTGATGTAACTCAGTAGTTAAATCTTCACGTGTTTGTTCAACTGTGGAGTCTAACTTTTGAAGCTGTTGCTGTGTTTGACTCTGATTTTGTTCCATTTGTTTCTGATTTTGTTCGATTGTGTCTAATTTTTCAAGCTTTTGTTGTGTTTGTCTCTGATGTTGTTCCATTTGTTGCATTAGCTGTAATAACAATGCATTAGTGTCTGGAATCTGTTCCTCTACGCTTTTCGGCAGTGCATTTGCACCGGCAACATTCACATTTTGACAAGCAGAAAATGTGTCTTGACTTATTTGAGAAAACGGTGAGGATCCAAAACCTGAATCTACAGTATTTGTGAGATCGTCTCGTGTCATTTCGGATTCCTGAGCCGCGCTATTGCCGACCGATCGATCGATAATGCTTCCCTGTTCTCTAATTGTTTCGCTGTCTACACCATTGTTTGCAACCCGCTCCATTTCCCTATGCACAATTACCAAATTACTACATTGAACGTCTGTTAATTCATTACACAGTGGTGCTGGCAAACTACGCTCGTCGTCACTATTATTTCTCAGTTTGCTTTGGAGCCTAGTGTTACGTTTTTCACACGCCATTATTGTCACAGTATTTCACACGACAACACAGAAAAACACAATTTCAAGAGCAAAAATAAGAGAACACATTAACATAACACTGAAAATAATATCTAGTTAATTGCAGCTGCGAAATACTTGGTGCAAATCTACATGCATACCACAACTGTTTTATTGTACAACAATGAAAAACTACAACTACAAAGGAGATTTGCTCTAAAATTACGCGCTAGCAATAAACAAAAGCTACACTAATTACACAAACTACAAGAAAAAATCAGAAGATTCCAGTGAGGTATCCTCGGCTAAGGGTCGCCATATGAAACGTCCCCTTTTAACAATTTTACACAACTGTGCTTAACCTGACGCACAATATTTTTTTAGCGCAACGCAATCTGACTTTCAACACACAATGTTTTGTTAGCGCAACGCAATCTGACTTTCAAAATTCTCTACAAGAGAATGGCCCTGACTAACATTAAACTATACCTTTCACAAATCACTTACCTCACAAAAATCTTCGCTGCTCAAGCTACTGCAATACAGCGAGCGCCACTACTGCCAGCTAAATAAAAGATTCAAACTAAGGAAGGCACTAACTACTGATAGGGATAGTTAGCAAATGAATGATATTAATAGAGAACAAACAATGTATTTACCTTGATATCATGACAAATTACAAAACTCCGCCATCTCTCTCCCCACATCCACCACTGCTGGCGGCTCACCTCCAACTGCGCAACGTTACGCGCTGTTCACAGCCAGCTGCCTAACACTACAATGGTTGAGTATTACAACAATGCAAAGCAGCCACAGACTGCACACGGCACAGCCGGTGTTTTTCATACTGAGGTGGCGTTACCAATAAAAAAACCTAAACAGCCTACTTACAATTTAAATAAATATATTTTACTCAACTTTTTGCTGAAGAACCGCGACACTGTTGACAATTTGTGGCATCCGTGTTAGCTACAAGCAGAGGCCCGAACGGACGTGCGTTTATGTACACTAAATGTTTGCCGGTAGAGTTATCAACAACTCGGTGTAACGTTCGCCAAAAGCTGGCAACTAGCAGTAATCCTGAATTGGTGTGCAAGTAGCTGTCACTTATAACACCGTCCTGGCCGTGTTCATTGGTCGGCGGCCCGGAGGTTCTTCAGTGGTGGCGATGTTTGAAACGCCATTCGTGGCGCTCCCAGATATCCTCGTGCTGCCGGCTCCGACACTATCGATAAGCTTCGATACTACATATTCAGATAATAGCAGTGAAGCCTGTCATGGTCGGGGGGCTGAAAGACTGAGGTCTTAATGTGGTTTATTAAATAAAAGAACTTTTAGAAGTAAAAACTTTTAAAATCCAGACCCCAATTTTCCTATCACAATTAAAATTCGATAACTAGTTTCTGTTGCTATCTGCACCCATCTTCAGATCTGTAACATATATAGGAAACATGGTCTAATATAACATGTACAATCAAGTAGAATATAAAAACACTGTACGACACGTGAGCGAAAGGCATTTAACAGTGCAATATAAACTACGGTAATGCTTATCAGATATGTTCGCTTTTACATCTAGAAATGGCTTCCCATTACTTGTGATGAAGTGTTGTGTAGTATTCCTGTATCCAACTTCATTGTACATAATTTTCCTAGGCTATGTTTCCTACATGGTTACCGATCTGAAAATGGTTGAAGACACCAACCGAAACTAGTTATCTAACTTTAATTGTGACAGGAATATTGTGTTCTAGGCATTAAAAGTTTTTGAATCTTAAAAATTTTTTTTTAATAAAACATTCAGATCATACTGGTTGCGTTAAAGTTACTATCATAAAAGTTCAAGGTTGACAAACGATTGAAACAAGGATGCTGCTTAGCGCCTACCCTCTTTAAAGTGTTTTTGAATGAAGCACTGAAAAATTTAAAAGGAATTTACAAAACATGGGAATTAGAGCACGTGATGAAATTTCTACCAAATTTTGCAAACGATCAGGACACTTTCCCCGAGGAAGAAGAGGGTACGTCATTGGTGGAAGTACAGAAAAGCAGCTTTTTATAGGTGATGGATGTATTGTAAATAGTAGCCAATCATATAAATACTTTGGGGCACTCGTTTCGAAGAAATGTAGATGCAACGATGAAATAAAGCACAGAATAAATGGTAAAAGTGGAAATTAAGCAATTATAACCCGTTATTGGGAATAAAAATGCGTCAGAAATTCTAAAAGGAGGATAGCTGAGAGCATTTCTCAGTATGGTGCTGCATTGTGGGAAGTCTTCAATGTAAATGAGAAGATATTAAAGGCAATGGATATGGAGTTTTTGAGGCAAAGTTGTGTAGTAATAAGAACAAAAAATGTAAGAAAAGAAGTCCAAAGAGAACAAACGGCAGTTACCAATGAAACAAATGCCAATCATGATATAGACATCTTAGAAAGATGCCTCTAAAATATGGCACTGCGTATCTCCATGGCAAAGAAACAGAGGAAGACACCGGATACATTGGTACGACTGATACAATACAGGACGGACCCAAGAAAGAAGAGGACTGCAAAGACAGAAGGAGATGGAAACATAGAAGAGACGCCGCGAGGTGTAGAAAATTCGCAGAAAGGAGCTCAACGATGGCAGCAATTTAAGTTTCCTTTACGGAATCTGTCATATTGCAACGTTCCCGAAGTCCCTCCTTTTACAGTTATCTTTGTCAATATTGTGAATTATAATACTCTTCTTGGGTCTGCAGACTGGACCAGGTCCTGCCAGTTCTTGCAACAGCTCACTCACCTGAAGGTGCAGCCAGGTATAGCGCGGAATTATTGCTTCAAGAGGACTTTATGATCCGTTTGCAGACCCGAGAGGAAAGCCTACGTAGTCACAATATTATACCTCATTTGCCTAATTTTACAATCGAATATATGTTACTTTCGTAATTTATTAAATTTTTTTGTTTGTTTTAAGAATCATGAACGTGAATTTTACAATAACCTGTCATCGGAACTGGCTTTTCCAGCTCACAACTGGTTAATGTTGCATTTTTAAGTTACGAGTTAAATATTTAGGCACATTCACGGTCGAAATTTGAGAGTTTACTTAGCCTATAGTTTTCTAGTGATGGAATCCTATCAGGAGTTAGTGATTGTCTTGGAAAGAAACAAAAATAGGACCATTTCGTTACGTAATGCTCTCGGGTAACAAGGCTCGAAGTAAAATCCCGCCAGTGGCAGTTCATTACATTTTCCATGTATCAAATTGCATACACGAATGATCTGATTCTCGTTCTCGCTTTCACCCGGCACCCTCCCTGGCGAACCGTGCCAGCAGGAACTCAATCACTCCCGTGTTTTCTCACCCGTCTTCGTCGCCTGCCTCAGACATCGCTCTCGGCGTCGCCAGGCAAAACACAGTAGCTCAGAGCGCGCAGATGTGCAAGCAGAATATTTCAGCAAGGTAATTCCCTCTATATTTACCTGTCGCGGACACGTTTTGGAGGCATCCTTCAAGGGGTGAAATTTTCTGAGGTACTCGCGACAGAGTGGGGCGTGGAAGCAAGAGAGAGAGGGAGAGAGTGATTCAGCAGGCACGGACGCCGACAGAGTTTCTATTACGGCGGGTGTGACTGACCCAGTCCGGCTGAATTTGATTACCATAGCGGACGAGTTTGGCCCCGGGGGAAATACGTGTTAATAGAAGACATCGGAGCAATTTCCAGAGTGGGCGAGCCGCCGCCGGGTTGAGGGGTGTACGTAAGAGTTACCCGCGTAATTGGGTTCCGCACTGGCAGGCACTGGTGGCGTGCACGTGCGCCCGCTGCACCATTACGACCTGCTGACGCTCGCTCGTCTGCTGCTTGCGGCAGCGCGAAACGCTAACCAGTGAACGCACGAGAGAGAAGTAGGAAACACAGTCGCGACGAGGCCCGAACGCGTAATTTGTTGATGAAGGTTAACTCACACGCAAGTTTCCGCGAGAATGAACATCCCTATTTTATGGAATGCTCTGAAACAAACCTAGCAGAGACGAATCTTCTGTGTGTAATCACGCCATCTTGTAAGACATTCGGCAGTGTCACGCGTTTTCTGCTGATGGTGTAATGTACGGATGTGGGTGTGGCAGAGGATGTGATGGAACTTTCCTGAGCTGTTTACTCTAGTTTGTATCCTTACTTTTCTTTAACTAATATTATCCCTTATAGCTGAATTACTTAACATTGTGATTGTGTAACTCATTCCATCTCCTTATGCGTATGCGCGAATGCTAAGAGGTGGTCGACTGCAACAGTAACAAGAACACTAATTTCCCCCTCTTCTGTCGTCACTTGTTTCCTCCTGTTACAATGTCTAGGTGTTACACTATCACTTTCACGTAACTGGTTCATGACGTTAATAAATAATTGCCGAGATGGTTGACGTCTCTTGGGATATCTAGCCGCATTCGCCGTACAAGAAAGGATTGCATTCTTCCTAGACTCTCCATACACCATGAGCATGTTGACCCTTTCTGTATTTGTAAATCTCATCGTCCACTCGGGACCAACTGTTTGGACTGTTACAGATAAGACGACTCGCAAGTGGCAGTGCTCTCAAGGAACACAAAAGCACACAGTAAGCAAACATGACAATATAGCACCTAGCTACTACGCAGGTCGAAACACGATATCTCGTAAATAACTAGCACTACAGTTCTGCAACAAACACCACTGATATAAAAAATGGCTCTGTGCACTATGCGACTAAGCTTCTGAGGTCATCAGTCGCCTAGAACTTAGAACTAATTAAACCTAACTAACCTAAGGACATCACACACATCCATGCCCGAGGCAGGATTTTAACCTGCCACTGTAGCCGTCGCTCGGTTCCAGACTGTAGCGCCTAGAACCGCACGGCCACTCCGACCACTGATATCCTAATTTATCTTACTTTTAGTTTGTAAATGTCAATAGGCATTGTTCCGATTAAAAACGTGTATGTTTACCCAAAAAACCACTTTCTAAGTTTTATTATAGTTAGTCTATGTCCGCAGTTCGTGGTCGTGCGGTTGCGTTCTCGCTTCCCACGCCCGGGATCCCGGGTTCGATTCCCGGCGTGGTCTGGGATTTTCTCTGCCTCGTGATGATTGGGTGTTGCGTGATGTCC
The DNA here is from genome assembly GCF_023898315.1 of Schistocerca nitens. NCBI lineage: Eukaryota > Metazoa > Arthropoda > Insecta > Orthoptera > Acrididae > Schistocerca > Schistocerca nitens. The sequence goes on from NC_064618.1 coordinate 176,578,516, forward strand.
TTAGGTTAGTTAGGTTTAAGCAGTTCTAGGGGACTGATGACCATAGATGTTAAGTGTCATAGTGCTCAGAGCCATTTGAACCATTTTTTTAAAGTCAGTTTATTGGCTAACAATACGAGGCCTGGCTACCAATCTATTTCGTGAAATCCGAATATCAATAGCGCTTTCCATTTCCAGAATATCTGCGGTGGAAGTTTTAGGTCATTCACCCTGTATCTATACCAGATACGACGGATAGACGATATTGTGAAAGTTACTAAGAATGGCAGCTTTATACTAACAAAATACGGGACAGAGTGACAAGGATATAATATGGGAGTTAAGATGGCAATAATTTAAAACAAAGGCGTTTCTCAATGCAACGTGATCTTCTCACGAAAATTCCGCCACAGACTTTCTCGTGATGATTATCTATGTAGTACAAGCCAATCGACAATAGAATTTAGTGCAACTATCACAACATTCTATTAAAAATGTCTGCATTTGAGGAAGAAGTGCATCGCCGTTTAAAGCTATTGAAAACTAATTCAGCAGCTGCTTGGCCATTCCGTAGACGACCGGCACATCTGCGCTTCGCACGGAGCGCAGCAGACGGGCCTCGGAATCAACAAGTAAGTGGCGACCACACGGCCTGCAGTTCCAGCAATCGGCGGCCATTACCGGCTGCGCGGCCGGCGGCAGTAGGCAGTAGCCACCGTCCAGGCCACTGAACAGCAAGCCGCCGACTCGGGGAGAAGTCTCTAAACAGGCTACAACAGCTCTACCCTCCTTGTCCAACTCAGATGCTGAGCAAATTTAGGCGCACTAAAAGGTGTGCAACATTTTTCAACACTACTAATGCAGTTTCTACAATCACCACAGCTAATAACGAAGATATGCAGTGGCGAACTCTTTGTAACTGACAGGGGGTCCGAAATAACTTTTAAAATTTAGTCGTTGCTTTCACATTCTCATGTACCTCTCCCCGAGCTTCCTTTAACCTTGGTGTGCGGCTGAAGTAATATTACGGCGCTTGCCGGAAATGGGAATGTCTGGCGGTGGTAATATTACGTTACTCCAGATACGATGATTTTCCTCGACGTCGAAAATATTTTTATGTCTCCCGAAATTATCTGTGAGATCTGCAGACGTCGTAAATGACAGTAGCGGTATCACTTAGACAGTTAATCGTTTCTCAAACCTTTACTATATCTTGCTTCGTAGGTGTTAGGTGCAGTTCGAGTTCTCTGTTTCTTTCATTTTGCGTCTTTTTTATAATGACTTTCTATTCATTTATTTTGCAGTGAAGAGTTGAAACGTTTGGAGAAAATGATTTACAAAGATCTTGACGGGATTACAGATGATGAAAACGAATTACTTGAAGACGATTCAGATTATACTTCATCTCAAAATTGTAGTAATTATAGACCGCCGCGCGCTGTACCAGCGCTGTCTAGGGCGCTTCGTTACGGTGCGCGCGGCTTCCCCCGTCGGAGGTTCGAGTTCAAGAATGGTTGAAATGGCCCTGAGCACTCAGGTGATCAGTCCCCTAGAACTTAGAACTACTTAAACCTAACTAACCTAAGGACATAACACACATCAATGCTCGAGGCAGGATTCGAACCGGCGGCCGCAGTGGTCGCTCGGTTCCAGACTGTAGCACCTAGAACCGCTCGGCTACCCTGGCCGGCCGGAGGTTCGAGTTCTTCCTCGGGCGTGGGTGTGTGTGTGTGTGTGTTGTCTTTAGCGTAAGTCAGTTTATCTTCGATTAAGTAGTGCGTAAGTCTAGGGATAGCAAAGGACTTTGAAGAGAAGATGAACGGAATGGACAGTGTCTTGAAAGGAGGATATAAGATGAACAACAACAAAAGCAAAACTAGGATAGTGGAATGTTGTTGTTGTTGTTGTTGTTGTTGTGGTCTTCAGTCCTGAGACTGGTTTGATGCAGCTCTCCATGCTTACAGTAAAGCTGCATGTCCTCGGGAAAAATTACGGCTGTAGTTTCCCCTTGCTTTCAGCCGTTCGCAGTACCAGCACAGCAAGGCCGTTTTGGTTAATGTTACAAGGCCAGATCAGTCAATCATCCAGACTGTTGCCCCTGCAACTACTGAAAAGGCTGCTGCCCCTCTTCAGGAACCACATGTTTGTCTGGCCTCTCAACAGATACCCCTCCGTTGTGGTTGCACCTACGGTACGGCCATCTGTATCGCTGAGGCACGCAAGCCTCCCCACCAACGGCAAGGTCCATGGTTCATGGGGGAAGCAGTCGAATTAAATCGGATGATGCTGCGGGAATTAGATCAGGAAGTGCGACGCTTAAAGTAGTACTTGTGTTTTACTATTTGGGGAGCAAAATAACTGATGATGGTCGAAGTTGAGAAGATATCAAATGTAGACTGGCAATGGCAAGAAAAGTGTTTCTGAAGAAGAGAAATTTCTTAACGTCGAGTATAAATTTAAGTGTCAGGAAGTCGTTCCTGAAAGTATTTGTATGTAGTGTAGCCATGTATGGAAGTGAAACATGGACGATAAATAGTTTGGACAAGAAGAGAATAGAAGCTTTCGAAATGTGGTGCTACAGAAGAATGCTGCAGATTAGATGGGTAGATGACATAAGTAACGCATGGATGTGTGTGATGTCCTTAGGTTACTTAGGTTTGAGTAGTTCTAAGTTCTAGGGGACTTATGACTACCGATGTTGAGTCCCATAGTGCTCAGAGCCATTTGAACCATTTGAACATAACTAATGAGGAGGTATTGAATAGAATTGGGGAGAAGAGAAGTTTATGGTACAACTTGACAAGAAGAAGGGACCGGTTGGTAGGACATGTTCTGAGGCATCAAGGGATCACAAATTTAGCATTGGAGGGCAGCGTGGAGGGTAAAAATAGTAGAGGGAGACCAAGAGATGAATACACTAAACAGATTCAGAAGGATGTAGGTTGCAGTAAGTAGTGGGAGATGAAGAAGCTTGCACAGGATAGAGTAGCATGGAGAGTTGCATCAAAACAGTCTCAGGAATGAGGACAACAACAGTAACAACAAGTCTAGGGACCGATGGTACCAGAGTTCGGTCCCATATGAACTTTCCTTAAAATTAAATTCTAGACCTTAATGAGGATGAGTTCTTACATACACGCGTCGTATTATTTTCACACATTCCGTTATTAAGAAGGATTCTCCTTCGTGTACAGGAGGGTATTAGTGTCCACTGAGTGTAATATTTCAATTTGCATTACGATGAACCTATAAATGCAAAATTTAGCTTTGATCTTCTCTTTTGGGTATTTCTTTAAATCAAGTTGCCTGTCAAAGAATTATAAACAGAAATATCATGCACTATCATACATACATGAATACCATAATTCATTTTCAGTTTTTTTCTGTGATAATTACTGTTAAATTCCCGGCGGGGTCAGGGATTTTCTCCGCCTCGTGATGGCTGGGTGTTGTGTGCTGTCCTTAGGTTAGTTAGGTTTAAGTAGTTCTAAGTTCTAGGGGACTGATGACCATAGATGTTAAGTCCCATAGTGCTCAGAACCAATTACTGTTAAATTGAAATTTCCCCTACATTTTCAAAAATAGCACTAACAATATAAATTATATGTATTTAGTGTAGAAATTCTAATAAACATACATTTTAAAATGCCAGCTACAAATTTGTACACAGCAATTATAACTTTAGGAAACACATATTACATCCAGTACACCAGTAATGGAAGCTACCTACGAGAGCAGCACAGTACGTGTTAACTAGAAAATTAGCTACGTACTCCTTGACGCCTCAGAATTTATTACAAGAATCTACTATTTTTCTTTGGTCAAGTTGTATACGCTGTGGTTTTCCAATTTTTTTCAGGACTTCCCCATTGGTACTCATTTGTAGCCACATTCTTTTCTTCTTGGCACTGTTTTTCAACTAGTTACTTCTATATAACTCTGTAATCTTTCGCCTAGTGGTCTAGCGTGGAGCGTGTACCTGGAAACAAAGAACTCGCGCTATCGTATCTCGGTCTGATCACTAATGTTTTGTTTCCCTTTCATCTATCCTTTACCTCCCAACGATGTGAGAAGTCATCAAGAACGACACGTGGTCCTGATTCTATGATAAACCTTAGGTTCCCTTTCCCTGGTTGATAACAGAGCTAGATCAGGGACATGCAAAATCACTAAAGTGGTAGTAGAAGGCCCTGCACCCGATCTTTAAACCATAAGAAACTAAATTAAATATAATCCTCTGTCGTGTCCAGGCGACACTACATTCGTCTGGCCACAAACGTAGTTTCGACAGTAGGTTCTTTGTTTGCTCTGGGAGAAGGCTCATCATACCAGAACACCTGAAATAGTAGTGCTCTTTATTACATTAATGAATAATACTTAACATTGACACAATTCTTTGCCACAACAGTATTGAATAATTTACAACTGTTATTGATTATTAAGGCATCATTTGATGACAGAATCAACAAACTTTTCCCTTGCAGTACCGTCTTCCACATTTAAATCAACAAGCTTATCAGAAATTTTAACTACATTGGTTCCATAATACGATACTGACTGCTTCCGATGAGTCACGTAGGGGGGCGAGCTCTGGCATGCTCGACACTAAATTGACCTCAATGTGTGGCCGATGCATAGCCAATAGGGGATTCGTGGACTTCAGGAGCGCCTTCCACACGTGACTGCAGACAGTGAGCCCTCACTAATGTCTGTGGTATCGATTCCTATTGCCAACATTGGAGTGCCAAAATTATATGTACGATACCCTACTCTATACTCCACATTAATACTTTATAAAGGCTTACGTTTATATTCGATCGTAACACATTTCACATGTATGGAACAGCTTCTCTTGATGTTGTCACACAGCATTTATTATCGTCTTAAGGGAAATGCTAATGAAACTATTGTGCAATACGCCACAGAATATTTTTATATGTGGGACCCACTCTAAATTACACTGACGGGCAATACTGAACGTATACAAGGAAAAGCAGCAAGAATGGCCGGAAGCTTGCAAAACTCACGAGAGAGTGACGGAAATACTGAAAATACTGTGACTGGTAGGCACCTGTAGATAGGTATCTTTTGGTATTAAGTGACGAAAGTAGGAATATATTATACATTCTCCAGCATTACAGTAGTTTTTCTTACGGTGATCCACACACAAATGGAACGTTAAGAAACCTAAATATTTACTACACTGGGAAGTAATCGCCATCAAGCACTTCGCATTGTGGATATGGAGGCAGACTTATAGCCGTCTGTTCTTTTGCTGCGTTCAGTTGCTGATGATTGCGACAGGCAGTAGATAAACATAAAAAAGTCATAAAAAGTTTAAACTGGAAACTCTTAGTATTTATAGGTTTTTATGCAAATAGAACGAAGATGCAAAGGAGGGATTCACAGTTCAGGCATAAGGAAATCAATGATAACATTCGCTAATGACGTTGGTATCCTCAGTCAAACTGAAGTACGATTAGCGAACCTGCTGAGCGGAATGAACGGTCTTCACACCGAAGAAATACAAAAGAACGAGGAGTATCAGAAATGAGATTGGCGACAAACATAATATCAAAATTTATGGCTGCGATGTAGGAGAAGTGAAACAATTCTGCTACCTTGGTAGCAAAGTAACACTTCACAGCTTTATCAAATCAAACGATAAATCACAGCCACAAGCCCGGAAAGCCGCGCGTATTAGCAATCCGCATCAGGGATTTGGGAAGGCCCTCCGGCTATGGATTGAAACTGTCCGGCACACTAACGAAGAGGGCTTGTGTGAAGGATAACCTGGGTGTATTTTTGACGGTTTTCCACATCCTAATAGGGGAATACCAGGCTAGCACACACCTACAGCATCCGTTACAATATTCAAACACTTTCATGTGGATAAAACTAACCGCAAACAGTTGTCGTATAGAAATGACGTCCTAGGGGGCAGAACGTTGGTGACATAAATTATATCCAGCGACCCTCTAACACTGAGCTCGCCGACCCAGTGTAGATTTGGGATAAAGGCAAAAGAAAAAGAAAATACACCATAACACACCCAAGATATCTTACCTATTTACCTTGTTCTTTTATTTTTCTGTTAACGATAATTTTCGTCTGAGTTGAGCGTTTTCTTGTAAAACAGACTGTCTTAAAATATTTTACGAGTCGTCGTTCTTTTGGCTGGAACGGTACAGCCCTCCATCAAAACCTTTCTTGGGCCAACTTCTTCATCTCGTAGTAGCACATATACTATACGACTTCAATTATTTGTTGGATGTAATCCAATTTCTGTCGTATCCTGCAGTTTGTACTGTCTAAAGCTACGTCCGATACACTGGAATATATTCCGCTCGGTCGTAATACATGTTCTAGCTTCCTGTCACTTCTTCCCGTCAGTAGCTCAAATAGTTCTGAGCGCTATAGGACTTAACTTCTGAGGTCATCAGTCCCCTACAACTCAGAACTACTTAAATCTAACTAAGCTAAGGATATTGGAATGTGTGTTCTTATAGGACAACTCTCCAAGGATTTCCACCCAATAATATCCAAACAGCAGACTCTGTACACAATTCATTAATTTGCCAATACTTAACTCTTTTTAAGTAACAACAATTAATCACCACTGCATGGCTAGCACAGCGGCGAGTCGCCTCCGCCCCAGACCACTCTGCTCATATTGCGAGGCACAACAACCTTAGCGCTAGTCACCAACAGGTCAAGCAGAGCGAAATTCACGTTCCGTGCAAAACCCGGAAACCGACTACCCTCTCGCTTTCCGCCGGCCACCGCAAACACACGCCAGCAACGTAATAGCAAATCACCACCGGAGCGCCACCCGCACCAGAACAGCGATCTACACTCCTGGAAATGGAAAAAAGAACACATTGACACCGGTGTGTCAGACCCACCATACTTGCTCCGGACACTGCGAGAGGGCTGTACAAGCAATGATCACACGCACGGCACAGCGGACACACCAGGAACCGCGGTGTTGGCCGTCGAATGGCGCTAGCTGCGCAGCATTTGTGCACCGCCGCCGTCAGTGTCAGCCAGTTTGCCGTGGCATACGGAGCTCCATCGCAGTCTTTAACACTGGTAGCATGCCGCGACAGCGTGGACGTGAACCGTATGTGCAGTTGACGGACTTTGAGCGAGGGCGTATAGTGGGCATGAGGGAGGCCGGGTGGACCTACCGCCGAATTGCTCAACACGTGGGGCGTGAGGTCTCCACAGTACATCGATGTTGTCGCCAGTGGTCGGCGGAAGATGCACGTGCCCGTCGACCTGGGTCCGGACCGCAGCGACGCACTGATGCACGCCAAGACCGTAGGATCCTACGCAGTGCCGTAGGGGACCGCACCGCCACTTCCCAGCAAATTAGGGACACTGTTGCTCCTGGGGTATCGGCGAGGACCATTCGCAACCGTCTCCATGAAGCTGGGCTATGGTCCCGCACACCGTTAGGCCGTCTTCCGCTCACGCCCAAACATCGTGCAGCCCGCCTCCAGTGGTGTCGCGACAGGCGTGAATGGAGGGACGAATGGAGACGTGTCGTCTTCAGCGATGAGAGTCGCTTCTGCCTCGGTGCCAATGATGGTCGTATGCGTGTTTGGCGCCGTGCAGGTGAGCGCCACAATCAGGACTGCATACGACCGAGGCACACAGGGCCAACACCCGACATCATGGTGTGGGAAGCGATCTCCTACACTGGCCGTACACCACTGGTGATCGTCGAGGGGACACTGAATAGTGCACGGTACATCCAAACCGTCATCGAACCCATCGTTCTACCATTCCTAGACCGGCAAGGGAACTTGCTGTTCCAACAGGACAATGCACGTCCGCATGTATCCCGTGCCACCAAACGTGCTCTAGAAGGTGTAAGTCAACTACCCTGGCCAGCAAGATCTCCGGATCTGTCCCCCATTGAGCATGTTTGGGACTGGATGAAGCGTCGTCTCACGCGGTCTGCACGTCCAGCACGAACGCTGGTCCAACTGAGGCGCCAGGTGGAAATGGCATGGCAAGCCGTTCCACAGGACTACATCCAGCATCTATACGATCGTCTCCATGGGAGAATAGCAGCCTGCAATGCTGCGAAAGGTGGATATACACTGTACTAGTGCCGACATTGTGCATGCTCTGTTGCCTGTGACTATGTGCCTGTGGTTCTGTCAGTGTGATCATGTGATGTATCTGACCCCAGGAATGTGTCAATAAAGTTTCCCCTTCCTGGGACAATGAATTCACGGTGTTCTTATTTCAATTTCCAGGAGTCTATAATCGATTATAGCACGAGCTCTAAACAAGATCATGGGATAGCGGCGTGCGCCATATCACACATCACACACATCCATGCACGAGTCAGGATTCGAACCTGCGACCTTAGCGGTCACGCGGTTCCAGACTGAGGGGCCTAGAACAGCTCTGCCACAGCGGCCGGCTCCCGTCGTTATTTCCCATAACGATGATTATACGTCCACCAACGACAGACCTGCTTTTTGATACCGTCACTGCAGAATGTTTGTCTTTATTGACGAAGCCACAAGCTCAGCGCTGCTGGTGAAGTCCTCGAAGATGTTATTTAAGTTTTGGAAACAGGTGGTAATCGGATGGGGGCCAATGCCAGACTTTATGGAGAGTGAACGATGTCAGTGAACCCAAGGCGTCGCATTGTTGCAGATGTCCCCTCGCTCGTATGTGGCCTAGCATCGTCATGTATAAGAAGAGGCTGCTCCATTCGCGGGGGGAACTTTTCGAATTAGTGTTTTCTGTTTCTCGAGGGTACCGCAATGCTTCGAAGAGTTTAGGGTGGAGCCCTTACGCATGAATTCCATATGCACCACACCTTGAATATTTCAGACACTGTAAGCATGACTTTGCCTGCTCATGCCATGGTCCTGAACTTTTTTAGCGTCGACCTTGTGTAGCAGAACTCATTTGATACTCTCTTGGTTTTGACGTCAAAATGGTCAACACAGGTTTCATCACCTTCACAAAATTGTTTAAGGAACCTAACACCCTCACGCTCAAAACGCAAAAGGAACTTTTGACAAATGTCCATCCTCCTAGTTTTGCCGCGCGGGGTAGCCGAGCGGTCTTGGGCGCCTTGCCACGTTTCGTGTGGCTGATCCCGTCGGAGGTTCGAGGCCTCCCTCGGGCATGGGTGTGTGTGGTGTCCTTAGCGTAAATTAGTTTAACCTAGATTAAGTATAGTGTAAGCTTAGGGACCGATGACATCAGTAGTTTGGTCCCATAGGACTGTACCACAAATTTCCACATTTTCCTCGATTCATGTCGTGTGTGTGCATTCGAGGCATCGACCGCGAACGTAGTTTCCTGTATCGCAGCTTTACAGTGATGGCCTGCACGCCAGTTCCTGATGTTCCACACATATGTGAGAGATGTGCTTGTGTTTTGTCTGATGAGTTCATCAAGCCGATTCACTTATCTCTTCGGTTGCCGTGCGCTGCCGTACATTCCGAGCTCGGTCGCACATGTTTATGTTAGCACCACCGGTTTCGTCATTACGAGCACAAACAAAGAACATCGCTCTTTACTGATGTGGATACAATTATCAAAGTACACAAGTTTTATTCTTCTATGGTTTTCAATTGCTGCTAGAAACTTGATTATAACAAGCTGTTTCGGAACCTTCTATTGGCAGAGGGTTGCCACCAGCGGCAGCGAAACAGGCAAGTCGACTAAGTCATATGCATGACGTCTAATACCTCAACTGGTATTGTGAATAGAATAAAAAATTCGGAGCATTACATTTCAGCACGCTGTCTTCCATACGCACATTCTCGGATATTTGTCCCACAAATTAAGTCCTATGTTTGATGTTAATAGGTATCTTTGTACCATAAATGCCTTGTTTTCCTGTGCTTGTCTGGTTTTTGTGTCCGCCTTTCTGTTTCGGACATACATTGTTTTGCTTCGACGGCAGCAGGTTTCCTTCAATTGGTTTACAGGGTGGTCTAAAAATCCGTAAACATTTGAAAATTCAATATTTCACCGAATAATGTAAGTAGACAGTTAAAAACTGGAACCCATGCTTGAAATGATATGAGGTTATATTGAAATTAAAATAAGGGTACGAAGTTACCAACAAATGACAATTCATGGTATACAAAAGCAATAATTTGCACAAAAATTATTGATTTATGGCAAAGACGATGTTATTTATAACAAATGCTCAACTTTACTGCAGTCAGTGATCAATAATACCTACAGTCGAGGGACAATGTTGTGAACACCACCGTACAGCATATCAATAAATGGCGGTCGGATATTGTCTTTGAGCATCCTTAATAAGATCGGACGATTGCGGTAGACTTGCGACTTCAAGCAATCTCACAGGCAATAATCACGTGGATCGAGGTCTGTGGAGCTAGGAAGCCAAGCATGTCGGAATTGCCGTCGTCGAACAATCGGCGCTAGAGATCTTCCACCAGTGTAGCAATATGGCGTGCAGCACCATCCAGCATGAAAGTCGCACCTTCCACCAGGTGCTTGTCGACGAGGCTAGGGATAATGCGATTCTGTAATGGATCGGCTTACCTCGTACCTGCCACGCTAACAGATTGAAAGGTAGTAACCCGCAGCTCCAGCGCCAACTACTGGACTGCTTTGCAGCACTCGTTTCTATGTTATTTCAGGCATCTGTGTCAAGTTTTACGTCTCTACCTACATTATTGCGCGAAACATGGCCCTGTCAAATTTTACGGACTTTTGGGCTACCCTGTACGTCTTGGTACCTAGTTTTGATGTTAAGTTTACCTTTTATCTAATTTCTGTTACTCCTCGTTAGTTTCGTCTTTCTTTCGTTTACTCTCCGATGTCATTCCATGCTTGGCAGACTCTTCCTTCAGTCCTGTCAGTCTTCCTTTGACGTCTAGTACGAGCACGAAACATCTTAAGTATTATGTACAGTGAGGTGATAACAGCCATGGGATACCTCCTATTATCTCGTCGGACCTCGTTTTGCTCGGAGCAGTGCTGCAACTCGGCTTGGAATTGACTAAACATGTCCCTTGCGAAATACAGCGCCATG